>NC_141201.1:4850000-6112500 GCF_054491065.1 Syngnathus leptorhynchus | reverse complement strand
AGTAAATTGGGCAAGAAGTCGCCAGCTGCTCCAAGGAATTAAAGCGGGAGCCTTTCTGATATGCTTCATAAAGACTAAGATTACTTTTGCAATCTCCACCCGCAAGAAGGGTCACTGTTCATTTGTACCAGGGCCTTTGTCACGCTTTAAGTGTTTCCTTTCACTTACTTGTTCACCCATCTGGTTGAAGTTTTTTTCCAATTACAAAAATAGCAATGTATGTTTTGTTTTTCTTGTCGAGGTGTGGGCCGAGAAAGACAATATATTATGTTATGTTATGTTATGTTATGTTATGTTATGTTATGTTACCTTACGTTACCTTACGTTACCTTACGTCACGTTACGTCACGTTACGTCACGTTACGTTACAATAGAAGTGAAAAACTAGAAGTGAAAAACTGTATGAACATGTGATGTCACCCTTCATCTAAATTTATTATGTACTTTATCATGAACATCATTGAAATGACTTTTTTATTTTTAACTCCCCAGGAAACAGGAGCTGTTGAACATCTCCAACGTCCCTCTAGGAGAATGTCCCCCATCACCGCCTCGCACCGCTCCTCCCAGCATGAAGGTAGGATGCGCACGTATTTTAGCTAAACTTCCATTCCCGTTGACATCGATCTCTTTATATTTAAAATGTTTTCTATGTTAGTTCTATTGAAGAAGCAAATAATTTCAGTGATGGTTATAAATGATGACTCTAAAACGTTAAAATGTGGACAGTTTGAAGTTCAGGAAGGTAGCCTATGTGCTATTATTATTATTTTAGGTTTGATATTTTATTAATCATTTCACAGGTTTTCTTTGTTCCAAATTCCCTGGAGGAAGATTTTCAGAGGAATACATAAAGAAACTGTATCCACAGAAACCCATCTCAGTCTTGACAGCATGTCACCTTGAACAAAGCTGTAATTATTGGGAGAAATAGTGTGGAAAGCAGTGGCGGAAGTGAAGAATGAATTCTTCTCATGGCATCAAAAACACAAAAGATGAATTTGGAGACTTTTTATGTGTAGCTGTGCTGTACATGTAAGCCATCAGCAGTCATGTTCGGACATGTGTACCGGGCTGGACTGGCTATCTGGCATACGGGGCAGAAACCCGATGAGCTGGCTTTTGTCTTTTGGGGCCAATGTAGTGCTGTCAGTCATTTTCATCCGTTTTACTCCATTGACCGGGCCACAATTTAGAGGGAGCAACCCATTCATTCATTCTACACTGTGTGTTTTATGAAGAAAGATTAACACTGGTCCAACCGGTTTTATGCTTTGGAAACACTCAAGTCAACTGCCTGACTTGACTTTCCGGTTTAAGGCATATAGACTTTATGAAGATTAGACAAGGATTAAATATGGGCAAAAGAAAGTGACTATGCAAGATGGAACCAAACAAATGACTTAACATATTTTAGCTGCTGCCTTTGAGGTTTAACCCCATTTGGACTCAGAGAAATCAGGTATTCAATCATCAAAACAAATTTTTAGGGTGATCTTTTATTATTTTGTTTACTCCCATAGATATGAATTGTGAAAGCACTGTATAGATAAAGACGTTCGTATTGTGTTGTATGAGGTCATATACGTCATAACTTCTATAAATGTGTGACTGTATCAAAACAGTGCCTTTGAGTGAAGTAACACATTAACACAGTTGAGGTTGTAGCTCAGGTGTCAGTAGTCAGAGTGCTTGGTTTTGTGGTTAGTCTATGGTGATTTTAGCACCCGGTAATGCAAAGATGATGATAAATTTGGATGAGGTATTTTTGAACAAGTCTTTGTGAAGGTGCAAACAGAACAGCATTGTGGAGAATGCAGAGTGAATAATGTTTCTGGGAGAAAACAACATCTGAACTAGTCTAAGAATTAAAACGTAAATTATTTTGCTAAACATAGACAGCAATAATAATCCTTATTACTGTCGTGGGGGGATTCGGACCAAGCCGATTGACTGTGGCCTACAAAGTATCCAGTGTTGACCTTTAAGACACAATAAAAAATAAATAAATATAACAATAATAATAATAATGTATTTGCCTTATGAGGTGATTTAACTGAAGGCACTAATGGGATTTGGACCCTGGATCCTGCCAACAGAGTTCCATGGGAGAGCACCATGTCGTGATTAAAAGCGTTATCTTAATTTGACGAGTTATCTGTTTTATTTAGTTTTCCACTCCAATCTCCATCCTGTTAATATTAACCCTGTGATAAGCCAGGTAGGAGTAGTATGGACTACTTGAAAGTGAAGGAGGGGGTGGTTGATTTATGAGTTTTCATCAAAAGTAATTTCAGGAACACTGGTTTTATTAGTGCTCTGAAAATGTTGTAATCTGTTGCTTTTTACTGCTGGGAGCATTCAAATGGTTGTAAAATGTCTTTCAAGACATTTCTGTCTTGAGGAGAGAAACACTTCCAAGGCTTGACTTATTTTACTGTCAAACGCTTCTGTAGTTCAGACTGTTGCTCCAAATCAGTGCGTGACTGCTCAGTATCAGGAAATGCTTCAGTTAATTTTTGTCCTATCACACAACTCTTCTTGAACAAGTTTAACTTCCCTCCCCAGCAATTTTGCGGAACAATCCATGCTTGCATTGTATGTGCCCAAAACGTGCAGAAACACAAATGTGCAGGCCATATTCACTCTCACAGCTTGTTTATGTGACAAGGTGGAAACCTCCTGGGAGGAAGGTGTGTAAATGCATTTAGGGAAGCGCAGGGCACATATACTTGTTTGTGTTCCTCTCTGAGGTTGCTTATCACACTGAGTGTACATGGGTGTGAGAAAAGGGCGCTACCCTCTTGACTCACTAATGCAGCAAAAAAAAACACAATGAACTTGAACGGCAGACTGCTCTTATCAGAAAAGCTCGTATACAGTAAATATACAGTCAGATATTTCAAAGTAAAACTTTCAATTGGTGTTTGATGTCAAGATAACAAACTGTTGTTGATGGTGACTCAGATTTTGTTTGTTTTGTTTTTCAGTCTGCGGAATTCTTCGATATGCTGGAGAGAATGCAGGTAGGAGATCGAAATGTTGTCTTTGTACGTCTAGCCTCATTTTTAAACCAAACATAATAGACCAAGGTGTTTTGACGCAGCCCATATAAATAAATCAATCCGACAGGGGTTCGACTTGGAAGCCTTCATTTACCTGATTCTTCACAATATAACACATCTGGTTCCACTTTTGAGAGAACTGTTTGGAGATGCCATCATTTGTTTGCTGCAAATGTCTCGAAGCAGGAACTCATCCCACATGTCTGACTGTCACATCTCTCGAACCAAATTCTTGTCAAAAAGATGAGTCAAGCGTTGATTCAATCAGTCAACGAGATGGGCGCAGTTGCTTGCTTTTATTAATTTTGTATGCAGTAAGCAAAAGCATAACGTTACCGGATAGCATCTTATTCTTTGTAAGGGCTTTTTATTGATTTTTTTTTTCCACCCTCCTTTCCTGTGACCCCTTTGTTCCCTCCATGGGTTCCCAAGGGCACAGGCTCGGAAAAGTGTGAGCACAGATGGGGGTATAAAACGGAGAGGAGGAGGAGGAGGAGGAGGAGGCATGAAAAGCACAGAAATATACTGAAGGTGGATGGAATAAGTGGTCAAAAGTAACGTTTAAGAATTGAAGGATTGGCAGACCTCAAACGTGCATAAAATAGTCACTAGTTAGATATGTATGATTAGTACAAAAAGGAACCATAGCTTAATGGGGAGCCGCAATGATTATATTTTTTATTTTTGCCAACATTTCAACCTTAACAAAAGATTAAGTGTCATTTTAATTATCATCCGTTTTTTTTTCCTCACTCTGCTGAATGGCTTGTAGAAATTACTTTGCTCTATCCAGCGCCGCCTTTGAATGCTTTTGAATGCTATCAAGACGCTCGCTCGGCCACTAAATGGTTATGTTAAGTAGATAAAAGGTGTGTCATCCTTTCAAGGGGATTGGTGAGAACATCATGGAGACATTTTGTAAGCACGATCGGAAAATAACAGCCAATCAATAAGGCCCAATGATCAAATGGTCTGTTACGCACCAAGAACTATCTATCGTCCTCATCCATCTTCTCTGAACCTTGGCTTGCATCGATCTGTTCTTGGGCCAGCAAAAAAAAAACAAAAAACTCAACAATGGCAACTGTGTGTTTTCAAGTCATCTTTGTGCCTTTGAAAGGTGGCACTGATTGAAGGTCACGTTTTTAGACCATTTCTTTCTTTTTCTTTTTTTTATTCCTCCACTTTCCACCTCGTCCTCCCCTCCTCCTCTTTGTCTGTCTGAGAAAGAAAATTGAATCCTCTTAAGCGCATCTTTGTGATCAGTTTTCTTTGGTGGACAATGGATCCAGTGTGACTGTAAAGGCTGTGCTGTCAATATGCACACCATTATTGACATTCAAGCGAGTACATTTATGTATGATCTTGCTGGCGCTGATGGATGGTGAAGTGTCTGCCGTCAGAAATCACTTTGTGTTCCAGAAAACTGCCAGATTGTCAATACATGTATGATAATGTATTCATCTGATGTCTTTTTAAAGGCATTTTTATAAGGCAAAACCACAATAAAATATACCGTATTGGCCTGAATATAAGACGAGGGTTTTTTTCATTGAAATAAAACTGAAAAGGGGGGGGGGTCGTCTTACATTCGGGGTCTAGACAAAGGCTTTTTTCAAACTTGAGTCTTGAAAAAGAGGGTGTTGTCTTATAGTCGGGGTCGTCTTATATTCGGGCAAATACGGTACATTGAGTGTATACATAGATACACAAGTACACACCCACGTGCTACTGTTTCTCGACGAGACTTAATCGATTGTCAAATGCTGAAAGAAACATTTATCCTGGCGGGATTCTGAGCTGAACGTGAGAGGATGACTAAGTGTCGGTACTACCTGCTTGTGTGGGGTAAAAAGAGCATTAGCATGTATGACTCACTGTGTTTTCATCCAACTAAAAAAAAAAAAAAAAAGGCTGAACAAACACCTTGTAAAAGAAAATAGAACTGTGATCACATCATTGTACTTTGGCACAAGTTGAATGCGTTCCTAAGATAAAAATTAAAAAACGGGGGCAGTCCATGGGTTTAAGCGAAGTTCTGAAATTGCAAAAATGTTCACACCCATGTTTTTGTTAATTACAACCAACCACCAGCTGGTATTGATGAGTAGAAGTTAACACCCGCATTTGCCATGGAAGCATGTGTGCAAATGACAAACATACTGAAGAGAACCAACAATCAGGAGAGAATTAAGCAGCAAGTCAACAAGGAAAGTTATGCAAATCTCTCTGAGAAATATTTTTTTGTAGTCAAACCCGTGCATGAATGTCATTGGTGGATTTGACTAGACTGTCAAAATTTAATCAAGTTTGACTTATTTTAATTATGAGCAATTTATTTGACAATCGCCACAGGTCTTTTATCTGGTCTCAGCAAAGGGTAAGTTTGGGCACACAAATAAAAAGAATTCAAATAAGGACAAATGGAAATAAAGTCAGATGTCGGCATTAAATTAAAATCAAGCACTTCAACCTCCAGGCTAAGACCTCTTCTTGAATGTGATGTAGAGTTTTCGAAAGGTTCTCTTTCCATTGTTGGCATCATTACAAATTAATCTCTGACCGCTGTGCTTTTCCGTCCTCATGCTGCAAATGGATTCAGGTCCCTAAAGTTGAAGAAACCAAAAAATGGAAGGTGTGACCCATCACACTCATCAGCTTGTGTTGTGACGTCTCTCCTCGATGTCTTTGTCCTCTCTCTGTCACCTCTCAAGGCTTTTGCATTAGGAGATCAATTGGCTCCTGATCTAACTGATCATAAATTGAAAGAACTCCAACTGCGTATTGATCTGTAGCGGCTCCCGCTACCGCAGAGTCAAAAGGATTAGCCAGACGAGCCTCAGCAGTATTTTAGAGGTCATACCCTGAAATTGTGCCACGGTATGCAAAGAACTGTTAGTCACCTTAATCGATATTTCTTGGAGGTTATTGCATCATTGTCTCCTCTTTAATCCCACAAGTTTGGTCCTTGAGCTTTCATTTCCTACATGTGTTGTTTCATATCCCTTCATGTAAACCAAAATGTAAACAAGTGTACATTGTTTTTCACAGGATGACTATATTCCCTATCCACGGATAGAAGATGTGAGTATCTCATTTGCTTTGATGTCAAGAAACTAGTGCATGATCAGAGTGTGTTTACATTTTTGTTCTAGATCCTAGAAAAAGGTGGCCCATACCCCCAGGTAATCTTGCCACAGTTTGGTGGCTACTGGATTGAAGATGCCGAGGCACCAGCTGGGACACCCTCCTCTTCAGAGTCCAGTTTCTGTGAAGACGAGGATGGAGGAGAAGGTATGAGTCCCGGTGAGGGACACAGCTACCGTCTGGAGTGCAACAGCACAGCGCGGGCCTACCGCAAACACTTTCTGGGCAAGGTGAGTGTTTGTTCTCTGAGCTTTCTATATATGGGTCAGCTGTTAATTAAAAGTGTGACTAATGTCTCTTTTTGTGCAGGAGCACATGAACTACTACTGCACTGGCAGCAGCATAGGGAACCTCATCATGTCCCTGAAGCATGAGGAGGTTGAGGGCCAAGAATTATTGCGCATTATGCTCAGGTACCAAAGTTCATTGGGCTTAATTTACAATGTACTCGATAGCTGCCACTACAAAATGAGTCATTGCTCCCTGCCTCGACTTTAAAAAAAACTAATTCTAAGGATTACAGGTTCTTGGCTAATATACTTGTATAGTTTCCATTTGATTAAATGAAATGCCCGCAAGTGTCCTTTCAAGAAAATATTCTGTCGTTCTTTTTTTTTAGGTCAAGGACCAAAACAGTCCATGATAGGATATCCTTAGCGGGTATAAATCAGCTTCCTAGTGTACCTCAGATTGCAAAAGTAAGATACACACACATTCATCTATGCTTTTTTATCCATAGCGTAGGTGTCCAACATATGAGCTCTTGGTGAGAAATTTCATTTCCTTTCACGTCCTCGCTATTTTTCAGCTTCTATGTGACGATGCCACAGGATTAAAGTTCAACCCGGCTCTTTACCCTCGAGTAAGTTGATTCCAGTCTCAAACAGGTCTATTTAAACTACATTGATGCAAGCACTTCATATCGTATTATGAATGTATAAAATCCATTATATTGAAGGTCTCATCTGCTTTTTTTTTTTGTTCCTCTAAATGCAGCACCTTCATTAGCTTTTCAATGCCTTGTGACTTAAATAGAGGGGAAAAGTGCAAGACGAGCCTTTTCATATTATATCCCTCATAAACCTTCGACCTAGCAAACATCTGCCATCCTCAATGAATGAATTTTTGCAACAGATTGATGGTCCAACAAAAAAATGGACACGGTGGATTGATTTCATTATTCCACGAGCTTCGTGGAGGGCCATGATGGAGCTTGCCTTTGGCCAGTGCCTCGGGGAGGGAAACATACCATCTGGGTCTTACTACACAAGAGGCTATGATGAATGTTGGTCTCGCTCGGGGCTGTAAGAGTTTGCGTGTCAGCCTGACGCAACAAGAGCCAACTAAAGGAACCCTTGAGACATGTTTGAGCAGACATGTGACATAGTGATGAATTACCGTTTTGTTGTTGCGCAGGGATCTCAGTTAATCGTAGCTTTCGATGAGCACGAGGTCAACAACACCTTCAAATTTGGAGTGATCTACCAACAATTTGGACAGGTAAGCGATTGCATCGTTGGCACAGTTTTATTTTGCGTCCTTTTTGTATCTGTCGGTGATAGTCTTTCTCCAATTCAGACATCTGAAGAAGAGTTGTTTGGGAACAATGAAGAGACTCCAGCTTTCAAGGAGTTTCTCAGCATACTTGGTGACACCATTGAACTTCAGGATTTTAAGGGGTGAGATGTGATGGAAACCACATATCACAAACAACTTGGCAAACAATGGAGGATTTAATTGCTTTAACTATAAAAGTGCTATTTTGGCTTCTGTCTGCAATCTAGATGAACTACTTGGTGAAAAGTGTCAGTTAGAGTTATGTGCATGTTATTGTAATAAATAAATATTTGGAGGTTTCAAGAGGAGCTGTGTTTAAAATCGATGCTAACAACTTTGCTTGATTGACTCGGACAAAGTCCGAAGCAAAAAAAAAAAAAAAAGGCCTCAGCTCAAACAGCAGGTTGTGACCAATGCCATTTTTAAAAATGCTTTGTAATCTTGACTGGTTCTGTTGTAGATTTCGTGGCGGACTGGACGTGTCCCATGGACAGACAGGGACTGAATCAGTCTACACAATTTTCAGACAAAGGGAGATTATGTTCCACGTCTCAACCAAACTTCCTTTCACCGATGGCGATGTCCAGCAGGTACGTGGCCTTAACCTCTTCATCTTCCCACACATCAATCTGTTTGCGACCTGATATTTCATTCTCTGCCCCCACCCCTCAGCTTCAGAGGAAAAGGCACATAGGGAATGACATTGTGGCGGCGGTTTTTCAAGAAGAGCCTACACCCTTTGTTCCTGACATAATTGCCTCCAACTTTCTGCATGCCTACGTGATAGTCCAGGTCGAGAACCCATGTACGGAGAACACAATGTACAAGGTGAAAAGAAAGTTTTCCTATAATAACTCCATATTTCAAATTGATTACATCCCCGTGCTTGTAAACCGGAGCCATTAGACACTCTACGCATTTATCTTCTCGACAGGTATCTGTCACTGCTCGGGAAGATGTACCTCCCTTTGGACCTCCACTTCCGAACCCAGCTGTCTTTAAAAAGGTGACAACACAAACTAAACACAAAAATAGTATTATTATTAATCAATTATTATTATTATTATTAATAATGATCAATTTTCATTATTATTATTATCATTATTATTATTCATCAGCTTTTATTATTATTTTTGTTATTATTACAGTCACACCTCACAGTTTTTTTCTTTTCAGGGCCCAGAGTTCCGAGAGTTCCTTTTGACAAAGCTGATCAATGCGGAAAATGCCTGCTACAAATCTGACAAGTTTGCCAAACTTGAGGTGACATTGAATTGCACACTCTGAGTACGGGTGTCACATCCATCTTACTGCACAGGTACTTAGAATGTGTTTTGCGCGTGCATGAACGTGAATTTCTTCCAGGGTCGAACGCGAGCTGCGTTGCTTGACAACCTTCACGATGAGATTCACAGACAAAGTCAGGCCACTCTGGGTTTGAGAGAAGCGGAAGAGGAGGACAAGTTGGAGAATGGTGGACATGGAGGTCTCCTGGAGTCGTTCAAGGTGACTAAAATACTGGATGTATACTTCCCTCCATTTTTTTGTATTACATTTCTTTACGATGTTGGCCAACTGTAACATCAACAATAACCACAGGTCAGCAACACTGCTGAGGTAAGCTGTACTAGATATCGACCACAACTCTAAACCATTGATTTAAAACTATATTGAGACCCTACCATCAATCTTCCTAGAATTATACGGAATTGTACTTTTCAATATCTCTGAATCCACAAGATCAGATAGTACTTGAACATGAACAGTGATACGTTTTTATTTTATTTTGGGTAATAGTGAATAAATTATTATAACATTCATTGTAAATTAATTTAGTGTGTGGGGGGGGGGGCTTTTTTTGTTTTAATGTTATTGTGTGACTATCTCTTATCTTAACAGGCACTCTGGACAGCCTTGTTGCAAATTTCGAAATTGCTTCCAGCATCCGCATTTCTCATTGCTGCTCTAGCAGTAGCCGTGTATTGTGTGTGGACAATGCAACAGATGATTGCTTCATAATGAATAAACACGTTTAATATGCTGCGTTTGTCATCCATCCGTCCATATTCTATTGAGTTAAAAACATCTCCCTGCTGACTGTATGATGGTACGCCGTGTTCTGGTTGTCAACCATTTGCAGTGCATGTTTGACAAAGCAACCATTCACAAGTCTTCATTTTTACTGAACATTCATATCTCTCCATGTAAGATTGCTGAATAAGAGATGTATACCTAAGGACTGTGGGCCTTTGTAAGGAAGTAACAATAAACAGCATAGAAGATGGAACTTTGCAAAAATACACTATACGTGCATAACAAATCAAACAAAATATACTATAGTTCACATTTTGTAAAGCTTTGTCCGAATCATATCTTGAGTTTATTCCAGCTAATCGGTCTGCCATTGCAATAAGCCATGAAAGATCACCTTGGGTGTTCTGAGAAAATATCCAATTTCACGTATTGTAAATGTAAAATTGTCCGGTGACAGGAAAAGTACTGTGACTACTTGTTCATTAGATGGCAGAAAATACAATCCATGTGTATCCAACTGTTGCTATTCAAATGATATAGAACAAGTCATGTACTAGTCTCCTGCAATCAGCATTGCTTTGAATGTTTGATTTGACCCTTTCTATAACTTTTTATTTGGTGGTGTGTCATGAATTTTTTAAAATGTAAAAGAAGTCAAATGTTGGGAAACTTGGACTCACTGAAATGTAACTATTGCTAGATTCAGTCTACAGGTCATTTCTCCCTCTAGCGTTTGATTTGTGTAACTTCAATAACTAATTTTTTTAATGTTTGGGGTTTTTTTGTCTGAAAGTAGTTTTAAAGCACTTTTGTTTCTAGCCCACTATATCTTGCTGGTTTAAAGTCCATGCTTTTATTTTTTTTCCTGCATACATAATAGTTGCCAATATGTATTCCTTTTGTACGTAGAGGGCCATGCGTGTAAGGAGTCACTCAATGGAGACTGTGGTGGGATCTAATCGGCTAAGGAGCCCCGGTGGCGGAGGGGGTGTACCACCCAGTTTAAGTGGAGGAGCAATGCCACAGAGTAGCAGTGAATGTACAAAAAGCACCTACAATGTGAGTATATACGGCGTGGAAGAACAGAGGGAGAAGCGATTATGTCATCTCATTTTATTTAAAAGAATTTTCAAGGACTCCATTGTATTTTTTTCAAGCCCCCTGCATTGTCAACCAAATCTTCCTTAAAGAGCCCAGTCAAAAGGCGATCTGGACTCTTCCCTCGTCTCCACTCCAGCATCGAAACTCCGTCGGAAAAATGCATTCGAAGGTTGATCTTTATTTACCAGACTGCAGTATTGTCTCTGACATTCTGTAGATGGTGCTCTTAATTTTTCTTTTTGATATAGTGACCAAAAGTCTACAGAGGTCTGCCCACTGTCCCAGGAAGTGAGGTCAGAGACATTATCCAACCCCAGCTCACCTGAGATCTGCCCTAACAAAGAAAGGTGAGGTACATTCAATTTCAGCTGACAAAAAGCGTGGTGGAGTAGTGGTTAGAATGTCTGCCTCGAGGTCAAGAGGTTACCTCTCGTGTGTGTAGCTAAAAATCGCTCATAGCAGGGGCAAGCTCATCATTGCCCCAAATGAGAAAAAAAATGCTCTAGAAAAGAAATGGAGCTTTTAATATAAATTACCCAACACTTGGTAAGTTAATGTCTGTTTCATTTTACAGGCCTTTCACTAAAATGAAGGAAAACGCGAGCAGCAGGCCAAATATTTCTCGGTCGTCATCAAGCACCAGCAGTTTTAGCAGCATTACCGGAGATCCAGAAGCTTTGGAGGACTTAGAGACAGTAAGACACTCAACACAACTTCTCCAATCTGTGCCAGAGATCAACCTCAACTTCTTCATTTTGCTTCATGTGTAATTTTTCTCAATTATTCATCCTTCGTCACTCAGGCTAGCCATCCCTCCATAGCATCATCTTCTGCCTTCAGTCCTTCAATCAGCATCGACAGCCCCGTGTCAGGAACTCCCATCATCATGTGCCGCAGCTCCACGGGTAATATCTGAGCTCCTCTTCCTGATTTTTACCCTCTTGAACATGTGGTTCATTCTTCCTTTTCCGGTCTCTCCAGATGGGAAAAATAAAACCTCACCGAGGTCCAACTTGAAGTTCAAATTTGACAAAATCAGTCACTCGTCCACAAATGTAAGTTTGTATGTGACGTTTAGGAGAATAAATTCGACTTGTGTCTACTGTACACGATGACAAGAAAAAAGTGTATGAAGGGAAAGTAAATGTTTGATGGAATATGCAATAACTTAAATTCATCTCGAAGGGTTGTCTCGATACCAAAATGCCATTATTCTGTATTCATTATTTTTCAAACTTATAATATTTTTCTTGTTGCAGTAATGTCACTCATTCAACCACAGATATAATCAATATTTCTCCATTTCTCTTTCAGTCGGAGTAACTTGAGAGGGCCCGTGAATGGAGCTGTGCAAAACACAACCAGAATTTCAAAACCAAATCATTGTAAAACCACGTCCCCCAAACCACGGTTGATCAAGGAAGACTAGTAAAGGGCACCATGGTCCCCCAAATAACTGACAATACTGTGAGTGTATAGCACCAAATTGTATTTTTGAGGTTCTTTTTGACAGTCTTTTGGGAGACAGGTATAATTTAATATTTTACCAATGCTCGGTGCATTTACACTATGTGGTAAATTGTTCATATGGCATTTACTAACCCTGGCCAGGCTGTGATTGTTGCGGTGAGCTCGACTCTGTCCAAAGCTTTTATCCAATTAGTCTGTGTTAGCTTAACACCTTACCCAGGTTTAGTGGGAATATAAGATAAAGGCTTATTAAGGTTTTTAGCTTGTCCGGCTGCTGGCCAGTTTAGAGGTTAAGGTGTGCCCCATGTCTAAAAATGATCTGGCAAATAGATCCCATTCAAATAAAATCATACGTTCATTAGTGAGGTATTGAAAGTGTATCAGTGTAGGATTTGTTGTGTGTATGAAAATGTTCTTTTGTAGGATTTTTTTTTTTTTTTTGTTACCTTGCTAGCTGCTGCACTATGACCGCTGCCGGAATTCAGTCGTCCCGTGTGATAGTATTTTTTAATTTTGTCAGGATGTCAAATCCTGCAATTCATGTGCTTGTTTTGCTGAAAAATGTTGTGCAGTACGTGGTACTGCATGAATATTTGAAGATTTTATTCTCTACTCGTATTGTAACTGCGTATTACTTTCATTGTGTGTCAGGATAAAATCACCCGAGAGGTTTCACTCTTTCTTTTTTTAAAACAGATTTTTGCACTCTGAAAACATTTTGCTCTCTGATACATCCTATTGAGGATTGCTAGCTCACCGTACCTGTGTACTATGTGTATGATATATTTTCCTGTCATAACTTGATGACATGTAAAAGGCTGAATTAACCTTTTAACCAGTTCTGGCAAAAACATACTGAATGTGAAATTGAAGTTATTCTGTTTTTATGGCATCCATTAAATGTGCAATGCAAAGGTAGTTGCTTACATGCACAACTAGGCAAGATTAGTAGCTTAAATTATGAATTTTTGGGGCATCAGTTTGACAAAAGGGAGCAAGGGAAAATACGATTTGAGAGTATTCATGCTTCCTGTGATGAAACTCAATTTTCTTTTCTAAATGTTCTTTTGACAGAATTAATTTTCATGAGAATAATTATCTGGAGAAAAGAAAACGGGCAAAGACACCAGTTCAACATTGTATTTCTCATTGAGTTTGCAGCAGCCCTAAATGCCTTGCCGCTTTTTCACTGTTGATATACTTAATTTATTAAAAGATATTTTTTTTAGTATTGTAAAAAATAATTGAAAGGTACATAAGGAAATATAACAGGATGAGAGAGATATATGAATTACACAGGTGTCTAATGTAAATGTATATTTCGTTATGTAATGTGCCGCTGGAAATGTATTCAAGAAATAAAATGTTGTATTTTGTGTGAGTTTTGCATTTGTCATTTTTCCATTTTGGCACAACATTGGGTGAATGGCATTGGGTGGGGGGGTATCCAATACTTTTGGGAAACTTATCTGGTCATTTCATTTTCTTGCTGTGAAAGAGGCATGTGGAATTTATCCATATTGATAACAATATGCCTGGGGCAATATTCATCTGTGAGTTTTGCAACATAACCATTTTAGACTACTATGCTGAGAACGGTCATTAACTAGAGTAGACAGAATTTTGTTAGAGAATGAGTGTAATAAACGGCGTATCGGGATGGGGCGGTTACAATTTCACAAAGTTCCACTTTAAACTCCGCCCAGCTCAACGTCCAAGACTTGACACGGGATTGAAACGAGCGCACCCTCATTGACATTGACGGAGTCTGACGTCAACTAAGAACCGGTGATTTTTGTTTTGTTTATATTTCATCACGATAAACAACACTCTTCAAGCTCCAAGAAAATATGGAACCTGGTAGGTTTGCTGCTGCTTTTTCACATTTAAATGCCCATGTTATTTTTTTTTAAGCCTGACTATGCATGTCAGCTTGATCATGACAATTGAGGAAGCTAATCGGCTAAGTTAGCATTCTCAAGCTAGCATGTCTACCAAGCACGATGGCTTTGTCTTTAAGTTCACAGCTTTGTATTTGGAAGATGAACAAAGCATTTAAAAAACCATCACGCTTTAAATAGACGCACTCGTTTCATAAAAAAAAACTATTGAAAGTAGCTCAGATTGTTACTAGTGGACTTGTGCATGTGCTAACGAAACTGTCAATCTATGCATGTGAAAGGAACACAATAATTTCAGGTTTCGTGAATATGCACAGCAGACGTGCCCAACCTTGATCTTGCGTGAGATTACACGTCAGTCATCTTTTGTTGTTGCTGATTTAACGACAGTAACCAAATTAAGATTTTTCATTAATTAGTCATGCAATGTAAGAACTTTGCGACCTTTACGGAGCTTCAACTAGGATCTGGCGTCATCTGGATTGTTTTTCTTTTTTAAATTTTATTGCTGTGCATGAGCCTAGTTTTCAGCCCACGCGGATGCTTGCCGAGATTTATGTTAATAGTGTTTTTATTATTTTATTTATATTATCCTTGCCCATATCAATGATCCCTACCATGTTCAATTTCTTAATGCAACGTATATTTATGCAACCCATCCCCTTTTCATTGTCCAATTAAGTGTTCTCTCCTTTTTCAGTATATGCTCATGGGCTTTGTCTTCCATTCTTGCTATTCCAGGTCTCAGTCAAGAGAAGATTGCCGGCTTTCTCAAGCGCCTGCAGGCAGAGCCCCGTTACCTGTTAGCCCAGAATGTGTCAACCTGCATCGACCCACTGGAAGTTTGCCTCCACCGGCAGACCGTCCAGGATACGGTACACATCTTTCAGCATGCTATCCCCACAGAGGGCAAGCCTGTCACTAACCAAAAAAGCTCAGGTAGTTATTCCATTCTATTTCTTATCTGTTTTGTTTGTTTTATTCACTGGGAACTTGCGGTCATCCTTTCCAGGTCAAACCTGTGTTAAAGCTTTCATAACTGGGAATAAAATGTTTGTGGTAGCATTGCAACATTCTTTATTACCATGAGTGTGAGAGAAAAATTAATCACTATCATAAAACCTCATCTCATTAAATTTTATGCTCCCCCTTAACTTTGTTGGTGCTTATCATATAACAATATGGCGCAGTGGAATTGCTGAAGCTGCTTTGCACGTTTTAATATGTTTAACAATAAAGATGGTAAAAGTAGTAATAATGTTTCCGGTTGTGTTATAGCAATGGTTGCATACTCGCCCATAAACTAAACGCATTATGGACATTGCAGTTTCCTTTAATGATTGATTTCTTCATAATGTCGACCTAACCATACTAAACTAAATGGGCACCCTAAAGATGTGGATCCCACTTTTGTCAGTATGCCACTATGATATTGCAATTTCCATCATATTATTGGACTTGTGTTTGAGTCCTCCCCAAACTGACATGCCTCTTTATTTATTTTCTTCATCAGGAAGATGTTGGATTTTTTCATGTCTCAATGTCATGCGTCTTCCCTTCATGAAGAAGTTTAACATAGAGGAATTTGAATTTAGTCAATCCTACCTCTTCTTCTGGGACAAGGTGAGATTTTGAGGTGCATGCATTTTCCTTTTCTCCACACTATGAGAGGATAATACACCACTGGGGTAAACTAACTTACTTTTTTATATTATGACTAACTTTTTGTGTTTTCTCGACAGATTGAGCGGTGTTATTTCTTCCTCCACGCCTTTGTGGAGACGGCACAGAGGAAGGAGCTAATGGATGGGCGCCTGCTCCAGTTCCTTCTCTCCAATCCAGCCAACGATGGAGGGCAGTGGGATATGTTGGTCAATCTCATTGGTTAGTTGGAGTCCGCATAGTCAAATCGAGAAATCAATCAAACATTCAATATTTTTTTAACAACCTGCATAATGATTATCTCATTCCTTATCTTGCCTATAATTGTCACTGTACTAAAATGGATAAACATTGTATCCTATTGTCTTTTCTCCAGAAAAGTATGGTGTGATACCAAAGAAATGCTTCCCAGAGGCACATAGCTCAGAGGCCTCTCGCAGAATGAATGGCATTCTCAATCATAAGGTGTGCATGTATTCCATTTAAGACACACAACAATTGCTGACATTGGAAGCGCTGACTTTTTTTAATTTTTTTATCTCCGATTGTGTCTTGCAGCTTCGAGAATACTGCTTCAAACTGAGGAGCATGGTAGACAGTGAAGCAACTGAATCGGAAATCTCCGACGCCATTCACACCATGATAGAGGAGGTATGTACGATTTCTGTTTTCATAGCTGCATCCTTGTGTGTAACATTTGTTTTCGAATACAATTTAAGAAGGTTGAGGTTACAGTCGAGAGAATAGTTGCAGGAGTCTATCAAATACAAAGTGAATGACAGAGAAATGACACTTGACAAACATAATAGTAAGCATCATTAAGCCCATGGCAGAGGTTACACTGCACCTTTTTTTTTTTTATAGTGCAACTTTTGTTCCAGAGTATGAATAGAGCACTTTTATTTCATCGCTTGTGCGTCCCTGAGTCTTTTTCTTTTATGAAGCATATTGCATTTGAGTCCCACCACAGCAATGATTCTTGTTAACCAGAAGAGGGTGCTATTAAATAATAGTTTACTGAGAGTAATGTCTTCAGGAGCTACAAATAAGTCTTACAAATGCCTTCATTCAAACAATAATTACCCTGATCAAAAGTTTTTTTTTTTAACTTTTTTTTTTTATTAGAGATGCAGCGAATCTTTGTTTTTTTTCTCTAGCACATCAGGTTTTAAAAATAAAACAATAGTGCAGAAACAATACGAGAATATGTAATATAATAATATTATGTACTCATGTTCATAAATTAGGCAGGGATTTATTTTCCCCTGGAAAAGTCAAACTGAGCAATCAAAATATCTCCAAAACTCAATGTGGTGGAAAAAAGTCAAACTGATTTGTCAATCAGCCTCCAATTCATCCTCTGTCTTCTTGCCTACATTACAATCGTTAGCCTCCGATTGAGACACGTTCCCAACACACGGCGTCGTGTTTGTCCACTTCTTGAGACGGCAAACGTTGCGGACACGGTGTTGCGTGTCTGCTGAGGTGGGCCCGATGGTCGGCAGTGTTTGTTTGCCCACCTGGAAGTGGTTTGTTTTTGGGAAACATTGCCAGCTGCAATGGAGAATTTGCTCATGTTAAAAGAATGAGTTGGCTAAAATGGGTGTCGTACAAGGACATTTGATAAGTATAAAAAAAAAAGTTCAAATCTGTACGATGCACATTTTGCCATTTGTAGTCTGTAGTTTTTGTTTCACAGCTCCCTAATTTTAAATTAATTGAGTGAATCTAATCTAAGACACTATTGTTTTTTTTGTCTCATCATGCGGATGTTATTCAAGGATCGTTTGTTTGGTTTGAAAACATTCTCCTACGCAAGTGTGTGGGAGGGGGCGGAGTCAATCGCATCAGTGGGCTTGATGTTTTGCAGTATCAAAGTGCCCTCGTCATTCCGACTTTGGGAAGTATTGAGGTGACCCGTCTGACGGAGTGGTAGTAGCTGTCCCCATCATGTCTTCCTTACATTTTTGGGATCCTTTATGTTGTATTTCCAACTCTCATCACACCAAATGTGCCATATTTTTCTGTCTGCATAGCTTCTCATTGTCCAGTCCCTTCTTATCATTCAGGATACCAGTTGTATGTATTCAGTCCTGGGGGAAGAGAAAAAAAAAACAGGACAGGAGAGGTGTAGAGGGGAAATTCTTGAGAGCTTCAGCAGAGGTTAGAAGGGAAATCACAGGAAATCATTCTTTTGGACAGCAGGAAGATGCATATGAAGAAAGGTTGCAGGGTACAAAAAGGGAAATGAGAGAAATGGCTGTAGGGAGGGAAGTGGTGTGGAAAGAAAAAGGAGCTGAACAGGGTGAGATGAGTAGCAGTGATGGTCGATGAGTATTGTACGGCATTTGGAGGGTCACGACCCCAGGTCAGTCAGCTTTTTGTTTGCTTAAAATATAGGTCAAGGGGTTTTGGAAACATCCCGCTACTGAAGTAATTGAACTCGCCGACATGCGTCACACAATGCTAAACGATGGCCTTATTGTGTTTTTGCCGTGAAGGTGTTCCGGGTGACGAGCGTTTGTCTCGGCAGCCCGCCCGAGACCATCTGTTGGGAGTACCGGGACAAGGATAAGAATTTCCATCGCGTGGGACCCCTCACCCCTCAAGAGTTTTACAGGGTGCACGTCAAACCTCTCTACAACATGCAGGACAAAGTATGTGCGTATGAGTCATCTTTGGTGCTGTTCACAAGTTTCTAAAATGACCATTTTTTTGTTGATGTCAGATCTGCCTCGTGAATGACCCTCGACCCCACAACCCTTACGGGAAGCTGTACAGTGTGGAGTTCCTAGGCAATATGGTCGAAGGTAGCCAGACACTCTATAACAATCAGCCCATCCAGCTTCTCAAAAAGGCGGCTGCAGATTCCATAAAAGAGGGAGAAGTAAGTTTTAATCGGCTATAAAGTGGACATCTGTTGTCTTATTTTAAACGTGTTGACGTGTTTCTATTTTAGGCCGTGTGGTTCGGCTGTGACGTGGACAAACATTTCCACGGCAAGCTGGGCATTAACGACATGAACGTGTGAGTTTTCTGCTCATCCTGTTTCTGTTTTAGCGCTACGTACTTTTTCCTGGGCGAAGGTGCAGATGAGCTAAAAATACTGAAGCGAATCACGAAATTGTTTTTGATGTCAAGATCAACGGTCGTGTAAGATAATCCAATAGAAGCGTAAACCAGCCCAACTCAATTTGACAAAGTTGCATGGCTGTGGTATTTGTACTAGCTCACTATAGCATGACAAGACCAGACCTCTTTTTTTTTTTTTCTTCTTCCACGAGGCATCTGTCTTATCACAGCAGAATAATTCTCACGCCTGCCCTTCAGGTGCACCGCCATTTGTCTGAGTTACTGGCGCCATGCTAAAATCTAACCACCGACCGAGCCGGCTTTGCGCTACATTTCTGGCGCAGATCAACTTTCATTCCTGTGGCAGTTCATAACAATTTGCATGAAATGGAAAAAAAAAAAAGTCCTCAGAATTTGTGTGTTCCATCCCTATGGCGGCAGCATAGGCCAAATTCAAGACAGTCAGGCAGTCATATATTTGCCTATGAATAACACAGGATGGTTGCAAAGCACTACTTTTGTCCAAATAAAGCTCCTCATCTCACTTCAACATGGTTTCTTGGCAACACGATCCCACAAAAATGGCAGCAAAGCACTACTTTTATTTGTTGGGCCCAATATAAAACAAATTATTTAACAAATTATGCAGGATAGACAGAAATATGCAAATATTTATGAGTTTACTGTATTTACTTTTTTTTTTTCTTTATCAATTATGATTACACAGGGAAATGGCACGGTTAGACAAGTCGCAGCAAATATTTTGTTTTGAGCATCTTGGAACATAATTTTGAAAATGTGCGCACCTGCAGCTTCAACCACGAGCTGGTGTTTGGAATTTCAGTCAAGAACCTCACTAAGGCAGAGCGGCTGCTATGCGGAGACTCTCTCATGACCCACGCCATGATCCTCACCGCTGTCACCGACAAGGTAGGCACACACAAACACATCGGTGAGGGTGTCCATTTTGGACGCGGTCCATCATGGATACAACTGGGGGTTGCCAAAAGGAGCTTGTGTGATTGATTGCATCCAACTTTTCTCTTTGTGAATTGTCTTTAGTGATTTATGGTGCTGTCAGTCTCCCCTTTAAGTGGCACCAGCTTTCAGAACTCTCACATGTTCCCTGCTCTTTGCGCTCGTCGTTTCATTGTCTTCTCTTTCTGATTCTCTCAGGATGGAAAAGAGGGTTATGAAAAGTGGAGAGTGGAGAATTCCTGGGGAGATGACCGTGGGAACAAAGGTAACCAAGTGTGTGAGGTTGTTGTTATTGTTGTTTTTAAAAATAAATTGATCATTTTTACACACACACACACACACACACACACACACACACACACACACACACACACACACACACACACACACACACACATTTCTAGTGCAGTCTTGACTGCTTCAACTACGATTTAAGACTTACCCACAAATGACAATAAAACAGTAATAGGTTTCAAATGTAATGCATGTTAACTGCTTAGCCCATTTCAACTAGTTTGCTCACCAAAATAAGTCACCTCACCACTAAATACTTGATTGCATCTGGAATTATTAAAAAAAAAAGAAAATGGGTGACAGAATTTTTGGGGCATTTCAGTGTTCGAGCCGAGTATTCAAGCAAATATAGTTTCATATTTTGTTGCTGAAATTCATCATGTTTCTCTTAATAGACATTTACTTAGTGCGCAAGGGCTGGGGGCTAATTTTCAACACACATTCCTGACTGCTTGTTATTGACAAATTATAGGGACTGCACATGTTGTGTGACTTTTTTCATGCGCACTCTACAATTGTTGTTTCCGACTGTAAATCCTTAATTAAATCAAGCTTCATATTCAGGCTCCTAACAAAAGGCAGCATGCAACTCGATCACATGTCAATAAGCTTTTATTCAATGCAACCCCCCCCCCAATGCTTCTTCATACCTCCGCAGCAGACTTTACTGTCGAGCTGTTGTTATTCCTTCATCCGTTCATCCCTGCGGTTTATCTTCTTGCAAAGCCGTCATGGTCTTTGTAACTCGGCTGGGCATTCCACTGCAAATTTGTTCACGCATCATCAGGCAACACACACATACAGTACACAGCGAGAGGGGGGGGGGAGACTCGTATTGTTATTAAATCCACAAACCAGAGGCTGTTTGTGTGAACATGAACATTCGTAAACACCAGCAGATGAGGAAAGACAAGTGCTTCAGCCTTTTGGCAGCCATATTCACTACTCATTCCTACTCAAGCTAAGAGGGAAACTGATGTTTCCAGTATGAACATGAATGAAAAAGACATAAGATGGATGGATCGGGACTGGCCTCATTGTACAGGTAGAATTCATCGAGGGGGGGTTATAAAAAGCAAAGGCACGTACCGGTAGATAAGAGTTAATTTTGGAAGGGAGTCTCAGGGTAAATAGGAAGTTAAGGCTGTGGCGTATGTTTATGAGCTTGACATCTTCCCTGAGGCCTTTTAATAATCTCTTCTCGAAGGAGAAGTTTAACTTTGTGTCCCCCCCCCGATATTAAAGCGCTCACATCTGCATTTGCTTATACGTTTGCATAGTTTGGAGCAAAGTTTGGCAATTGTTATGTTTTCATAATTTTCAATTTGATGGGATGTTGGCTCCAGATGGGCTATGGTCCTGATACCTGATCCTTTCACCATCAAGGACCAAACATAGATCAAAATATGAATTATATTCTCAGCATCTTCAGCAGCTTCTGCTCCTCGGGAAAGTTGTCAATGTGCTTTCTCAGTTTATATATCTTACGTTCATTCCTTATACTCTATGTTCCTTGAAACACTTGTAAGCAAGATGGCTGCCACAACCTTTTCCTCAAAACAAATAATGACGGCCAGCATTATGCCACCCAACACGCGTGTTCCCATCCGTCTACATCAGTAGCAGGCGAGGCAACGTGCCAAGTACGATTTGCGTACTTGGACGAACACTCGGACAAAATACACACACACATACCACCGTGATATATTGTTTAGGCCCTTGTAGTCTGATGTCCACCGTGTGTGGGATTCTCAGCTCCGAGAATGACAGGAAAGTTCAAACGAGATAACAAATACGGTCTGGTTGCTCAGACCAAAACATCTTCAGGCTCTCACATCACTTCATGTTGGGATTCCTAAACTTGTAAAGTGGATAGAGGCCCAAGTGATCATCCATCAGGTATCCTAATTTGATGTTGTTTCTGTGTCCCCGCAGGTTACCTCATTATGACCGATGATTGGTTCTCAGAGTATGTGTACGAGGTGGTAGTAGACAAAAAATTCCTCTCTCCTGATGTCCTGGAGGTCATGAATCAAGAACCTGTTATACTTGCAGCCTGGGACCCAATGGGTTCTCTGGCCTAAGTGTGGACAGTGGACGGCCATGTTTTTAACCTCAACCTTTCTTTTTTTAAAACTCCACCCTCTTGATCCTTTGCTCTTACCTCTAATGAATTGTCCATGAAAAGTCTACACACCCCTGTTAAATTGCCATGTTTTTAGTTCACATAAAAAAAAAAAAAAGATAATTCTTGTCAAAAAAAAAAAATTTGCCATTTCTTTTTGAGGGCCAAGTAAAAATTAGAACAGCCATATGGTTGCATAACTGTGCACACCCTTTTCCACTATCCCCAATATGGTACATGTTGGTAGCAACATCATGCTGAGGTGACACGTTTCTTTAGGAAGATTAAGGAAATGTGCTGGAGCCTATCCCAGTTGTCTTTGGGCGACAGGTGGGTTATACCCTGAACTGGTCGCCAGCCAATCGCAGGGCACAGAGAGACAAACAAACATTCACACAAATTTCAGTGACTAGCTATGCAACAGTGAACTCGGTAATGTTATCCACTGTCTTTTTTTTTAAACCAATAATAAGCCAAATTTGATACCTTTTAAATTCTTTTTAACCATTCTCCTCACTGATATAAATGAACAAGAGCTGTCACTAGAAAAATGTCAGAAAAGTCTGTCAAGAGCATAAAAAAAAAATATGGATGAAAAGGTTTTTAACATGATTTCTCTTATAGATCATAAAAAAATGGGATTCAAACTGGGCTGTGTAAACTTTTTAAATCTTCTATATATTCCACATGTTTCTTTAAAAACATGCCACTGTTCTAGATAAGAATAAATCTCAATTTTTAACACTGCTTGTGTCACGTCACATTAATAAGGCCTTATTTGAAGTGTCGAAATGTCATCGAAGACTTCACTAGATTCAGTCAGAAGCGTGATATCTACTAAATTATATTTAGGCCTCCGCCACAATTTGCGTAATCTTTCTTCACAGCTGCACCATGCCAATAACCGCAAGGCCAAAATAACTCCACAAATAAGTGCATGCCATTTGTTTACATTCGTTATCTTCTATGCATTCCCAAATGTTTGCTTTTCTAAGAAACTTCAAAAGCAGGAAACAAATTTCTCTCCAAACACATGGTTTGCGCTATATATAGCGTGCCACAGTGAAAAAACAGTGCCTGACCTCTCAACTCCCACTCACCTTCTCATTAACTCTGCAAATACATTATTGTAAAGAAATTGAAAATAAATAAACAAATGCAGTGCTGGGAAGTAACAGTACAAATACTTTTCTATGTTACTTAAGTAGATTTTTAGGTAGCTGTACAGTACTTAATTATTCTTTCTCTTAATATGTAATATAATTATATCTTATAATGTTTTATAATCTTATAATAAATGAATAATCTAAATGGGTTCAGAGGAGTGGTTGGGATCCCACTGTGGTTCAGACCAGAGAAAGGAATTTTGTATTTGGTTCTGGATCAGCCCTCTCCGGGGCGCTGTTTTGTGTTCAGGCCCATCACTCCGACATTTCACTCTACTTCCCTTAGTATGTGTTCAATACAACAGAGTTTGAATTATGTCAGAGAGGCGTAATGAAAAGGATTTAAGTGGGAATTGGAGAGATAAAAATCCAATGTCGAACAGTACACGAGTAATTCTTCACATTTTGTCTTCTTGCACTATTTCATTTGTTCCCTTTCCTCTCCTGTTGTGTGTGTGTGTGTGTGTGTGTGTATGTATGTGTGTGTAATGAGGATTAACCTAGTGCCTCAGCTGATGCTGACTGGAATGACATTCAACACATTTGCAAAAGCTGGATTTGAAAGAGAAGGAGAGACCGGTAAGTAAACACACTTTCATTTAATTTCAACATCTAGGCTGCCTCGACTTTCCACACTTTAGTAGACACGCCACACCATTTTTCAACCCGGCCGAGTATCCTGATTATACTCCTGTACTTGGCATGGTGCCTTTTGGCCCAAGTCTCTTGCAGGGTGTCTGTAAATGGGTTAGTTAGTTAGGCCAAGAGACAGACAACCTGTGACTTGCTTGTAATGACCTGTAAGCTGTTGCTGGCCAGCAAACACTTTAGAATGTGCGCAATGACGTGCGATGGGGTTCAGACTGGACATGTGATGACCTCTTGGTTTACATCCTACTCAACACACCAAGGTAAGAACACACAGAGCACTTTTATTTTTTTATTTTTTAAACGATCACTTTAATCCATGCAGAATAGGCTATCACAATGTATTTATAATTTTCATTTATTTTCAGCTCCCATGTGCTTTTTAAAGTCAAAGTCTCCCGAATGTTTGTTTTAATAAGTATGTTTTCGACTGATTCGTTCCACCATTATTTTTTTTTTCCCTTCATCGAAACTGTATCCAGTTTTTAATCGGGTCATGCCTTGGCCACAGACATATCAGACTCCCCCATGTTACTCCCTCTGAACTTTTTCCTTTGGGCGTTGTACTCTTCACCGAAGCAGCCTTTGTGTTCTCTGTCAGCATACTTGCAAAAAGATTACATAGAGAAGAAAATAAAAGTTGAGTATGCAGGAAAACCGCTGAGAGTTGCCAGACTCTGATAAGCGTAGCATTTGTACATGCCAATGGCAGACTAACGGGTGTTGTTCTGCATTACTTTTTTTTTTTTTTAAAGCTTCCCACAGATTGGAAATCATTCGGTTCAAACCCGTGGAATGAAAAACATGCAGTTAAAACTGTCTTCATTTAGGGAGGGGGCGGGGCTTAGCTTCTTACACATGTTCATATGATGAAGCATATGTTGAGGGCAAAAGCGTGCGCGCTGCAATTTGTGTTTTTGTGGAAATGTGCAAGACACTTAAAATAACTTATCTGCATTTTTACCAGAATACACTTGCGTGCCAAGGTTAGTTGGAAAAAAAATGTTCATTTACCAGAATGGGAGAAAAAACATGCACCATAAGTTCCTGGAGAGTGTACAAATTTCAAATGGCAGATTCCTCAGTTTAATTTAGGATTAAATAAAAAAATTTTAGCTTGAAACAAAAAAAAAATAGCATTGACCGACCAATGGATTTTTTAAAAGCCTTAAAATATTTTCATTTAAAATAATTGTATTTTTATTCTACAAGTATCGTCAGACTAAAAATTGTAGAAATAATTCACCTCTCTCCTCCCATGGCCATATCAGTCCCCAGACCTCAACCCAATTGAAAAACCTGTTAAATGAGCTAAACAGAAGAGAGGACCATGCTCACCGGGTGATTTTGAGGGAATGTGGACGGCAGTATATTTTATATTCTTATCTTCTTTATGGTGGCGGGTGAACAAAGAAAATAAAATGTACATTTAAGGAAAAAAAAATAAGATAAGGGAATCAACCACCTGTTAGTGTTTGTCTATCTGTACTAATAACAGGGTGAGTAAAATTGATCCACAATCCACTTCATATTGTATCATCACTGGATTTTTCATGAGAATAGCTCCCAGCATGCCCAACCTTTAGCCAGTATCAATTGTTCATGCGTATGCATCATTGCTGCTGTGTGTCCGTGTGTATGTGTGTGCGCGAGTTAGTGAGGGAGTGGGAGGAACAGAGGAGTAACGAGAGAGGTTCGAGAGCTCAATGGGCAGTTAAATATGTCTGTCCCCGTGTACTAGTCTATGCTGTTTTCCCCTTGGCAAGGATTTTCCCAATTGTTTTTATTTGCTGCTGCTGCTGCTGCTGACTTTTCTCAAACTCACTCAACAGGTAATGTTGATGTGCTTTGGATAGAAAACTTTCACCTCTGCAGGAATTGATTTCATTAATATTTAACTTTTGAAGTCACATTGTTGCTTTGACTTATTTTAGAGCTTTTGATTGACAAAAGTCTTTGTACATAAAGTTAGACTGTATTTTATGATGGATTTGGGAGTAACTTGAGCAAGCTAGATAGGGCAAAGAATATTCCTGTTTTCTTGAAATGTTTTATTTTGGTCAAAGGTTTTTGTGTATTTAGCTGAAATTAGGTCATGATCGAGATAATGGTTTTCAACTGCTTTCACCTGACCGTTCAGAGTCAAAAAATGTTGCAAAATGAGTTTGACTCATTGAAATAAGTTAGCTTTAATCAACTCAGTTGAATATATCACTCAATATGAATATTCCTATGTAAAAAAGAAAATTGATTATCATATTTACTATTATAAACTCAATTTCGATTTCAGCAACAACTTATAATTTTGTAATTGGCTACACATTTACAATAATGCACATGAATCTGAGTTCAATTAAATGGAAGAATACTTTTTTAAAATGACTATTTGAAATATTGTGCGAGGGAATCTGTATCAGTTTTGGTCATTGCTGCTTTGAGTTGAAATTTGCGTTTATTTCCTCCTCGCCTTGTCTTTTTCGTTATTTTCTGTTTGTTTTTCTCACGCAGAGCAAACATAATTGTTGAACAAATTATGGTGATGACTTATTTGTCTTAGTTACTTTTTAGACTAACTCACCATCGATTAGCGGTTATAAAACCATGCGTGGATGTTTCAGGTAGTTTTTCTTGTTCTCTCCTGACTGTTTTTAGTCAGATAAAAATCAAAAGTTATGCAACTCTGATTCATTCCACATGAAATTGGATACGAAAGGAAATTAAGTGAATCAAGGTGGCTTTTCTCAATTGCTCACCGTACTTCATGTATTTTATCTACCGTACGGCTCTTTTTCAAATCCAAAACTAGTGTATAAAAGTTCAAAGTTGAACCTAGAGTGCACTGGTGTTTCAATGATTCATTTTTATTGATGTTCTTGCGTCAATAGTTGATGTTTTGTTTTTTTTCCC
This sequence comes from Syngnathus leptorhynchus, assembly GCF_054491065.1. Lineage (NCBI taxonomy): Eukaryota > Metazoa > Chordata > Actinopteri > Syngnathiformes > Syngnathidae > Syngnathus > Syngnathus leptorhynchus. Next base: position 6,085,373 of record NC_141201.1, on the reverse strand, counting down.
CTGCTTTTCATCTCCTTGATAACAGTTGATGGAGAAGAGTCAAAATTCTCTTGTCTGCAATCCCTCCTTCTTGGTGACAAACCCATCACAGTCTACAGTCCCTTCTGTTCACCATATTGGTTCCCCTAATGGGCACCATATCGGGCACCAAGACCATCTTGCGTTCACCGACCCCTTCCCAGCCATAACTACCTCACCAAAACACAACTACCAGCGTGAGCCAATGGAGACAAAAGATCTGATGATGACCAGCATGTTGACAAAGGACGAGCGGGAGAGCGAGGCCGAGCGAGGAAAGGAGAGCCGGGAGGTGAAGGCAGAAGAGGAAGGCACGCAGGATGAAAACTGTCGACTGATGCTGGCCGACGGTCTTGCGGAGAGAGGACCCAAGAGTCCGACTCCTGGTCAACAGGTGTCCAACGGCTTCACTACGTCCAGCCCTCAGAGCGCCAAAGAGGGAGCGGGCCTTTCCGCAGCTTACTCCGCAGGTTCGACCTCAGGGCCCGCAGGCGGCTCCGGATCCGCCGCGCCGCTGGGAGGTCTCAGGACTCTGGTGGTCCAACAAACCAGCTTGGACCGGCCGAGGGAAACTTGGAGCAAGAAGATGGACTTCTTGCTCTCTGTGATTGGCTATGCGGTGGACCTGGGAAATGTGTGGCGTTTCCCGTACATCTGCTACCAAAATGGAGGAGGTGAGGCCTTAGATGAGTGGGAAGGGTGTCTGTATGAAAAAAGGGTGAAAATATTTATTTTATATATATATATTTATTTTATTATATATTCATGCAAATCAAAAATTAAAATTAGTTAATCTGCATTGAAAAACACCGTCTTCATTATGGACTCCTAAAAGTACTTGACAACATTGCTAACAACTCCTTTTGTGTTTCCGTAATACTTAATACATCAGTAAGTAGCACGTAATAATCTAAAATAGATATATCGATAAATTTCAAAGAAAAAATATCAAAACACTCTATGGATTAAAATGGCAAATTTGTTATTTACACGCGTTCATGAATTAAAAAATATTTTAGTTGTTGAATGTTATGCTTGATTAACTCGGCTTAAATTGTTGTAATGGAATCGCAATTTATTTTTAAGTACCTCATTGTTGGTCGTGAGCCCGCATTAAGGCGCAATTCATAACGTTGGATGGAACAAATAGGTTGAATAAATGTTTTAAGAACTATATTTACACAATCCAGATAGTAAAATTAAGCAATAACGCCTGTGTGTGTCAAAAGACAACACAGCCTCCCTTCTCACTTTTATTGAATCTGTAATAATAAATCCTATGCAATTTCCTGTGTTGCTTCCAAGTGTGTTTATGTGTGAGATGGGCTCAAGGAGACACTTGATAGGGGCGACCATATTAATTGTGAGGGGTTTTGTTTTATTGGAATGGCCTCGGTCCCCTTCTGGCTTAATAACTTGTTGCTCAGGCAGGCGCTCAATCAACTCTTATCTTTGACAAAAAGAAAATATGCGCGAACACAAATCACAAAACACGTTGATGATCAGATAGGAGGCAAAAGGGAGATGTGATATCAGTAGTTGTAAAAAAAAAATAATAATAATAATAATAAATTCTTATGTTGCCTTTTCATCCATCTATATGTATTTTGGATGAGATTGCTAATCAATCGCATTTTTTTTTTTAACCCCTGTCTTCCGTGTCCTCACCTCAGGTGCCTTTTTACTTCCCTACCTGTTAATGGCGGTGTTTGGAGGCGTGCCGCTCTTCTACATGGAGCTGGCTCTCGGCCAGTTTCACCGCAATGGTTGCATCTCCATCTGGAAACATATCTGCCCCATCTTCAAAGGTAGGAGCAGATGGAGAAAATTAGTTGAGCAATTGCTTGAATTTAGGAGGAGGGGGGAGGAGAGATTCAGTTCACCTGCCGAGTCCGGCAACTCTGACTCCCCTCTTGAACATTTCCAGAGATGTTCTGACTGTGTTATGGAAATTGTCACATTTCCACGGCAAATGCCAGGTGTTTGGAAATTGGTTTGTATGTTAATTTGCCGAGACTGGGAAATGTCAGCCACTCGAGCATGGGTTTGAAAATTGATCTGTGCAGAATGAGTATAATCCTTTGGAAATGGCGGCGTATTGCAGATGTGTAGGCCAGAACTTGAGTGTTCCCATCTGGTTCCCTTCGCCCAGGTATCGGCTTTGCTATCTGCGTCATAGCCCTCTACATTGCCTTCTATTACAACACCATCATGGCGTGGGCCTTGTACTACCTGTTGTCGTCGTTCCAGTCCACCCTCCCTTGGACCACCTGCACCAATAGCTGGAACACGGGCAACTGTCACAGCTACATGTCCACCGACAGTAACATTTCGTGGTCCAACTTGTCCACCTCCCCCGCCGAGGAGTTCTATACGTAAGTGCATGTAAGTGGGATGTGGAGGCATGTAGAGGGGAGGATGGTTCTGGATTGTCAAATTTAAAAATATGTTTATGTGTAGTCAGATTTTCCTTTGAGATATTTGATCTATTATGGATTCAATGCACTGTGCCTTAATCACATTCCATTTTTCTTTTGTGAGCATCTTGTAGTTTTTTTTTTTTTTCCCCTCACCTTTCTCCCCACCCTTGGCTTTTTTTCTCCAGTCGACACGTTTTGCAGGTGCACCTCTCTTCGGGTCTGCACCAGCTCGGTTCGGTCAGCTGGCAGTTAGCCCTTTGTTTGCTCTTCATCTTCACCATCGTCTACTTCAGCATCTGGAAGGGAGTCAAAACATCTGGAAAGGTAACGTGACCTTTTTACCAGTTTGGGTAATTGGACTTTAGGATGAATGGATGGTTGTAGTGGGGAGAATGAAGAGAATCATATATCATTCATCATTGCTGTTGGTTAGAGAAGAATCTTCTGCGGTTCACCAGTGAGACCACAAACCAGACCTGAAAATCTTTTTTTAGCAGCTTCACTTGATTCAATTTCCCCTGAATGAAAACGGCAATGTGATGACATCACAGTCATCGGCGTACACGTAAACATCGAAACAGGAAGTTGATTTATTCCCTCTTTTAGGTGGTCTGGGTGACAGCAACTTTTCCTTATGTGGTGCTCCTGGTGCTCCTCGTCCGTGGGGCCACTCTACCTGGGGCCTGGAGGGGTGTGGTCTTTTATCTCAAACCTGATTGGGAGAAACTGCTCAGTACTACCGTAAGCAAAATATTGTGGGGGTTGGGTATTGCAGAAAGTCCTTTGATTGAAATGTTTCGTTTCTACCACCTACAATATTTTGTTCAAGGTGTGGATCGATGCCGCAGCTCAGATCTTCTTCTCACTGGGTCCGGGCTTTGGGGTTCTCCTTGCTTATGCCAGCTACAACCCGTTTCACAACAACTGCTACAAGTGAGTCGACAAGCTAAAATTCTGAATAACATTTTACAGATTTGACTCACAAGTCACGCTACGCATCGTTTCTGCTCCCATTTCAGGGATGCTTTGATCACCAGCTCGGTGAACTGCCTCACCAGCTTTCTGTCTGGCTTTGTGATTTTTACTGTACTGGGCTACATGGCTGAGATGAGGCAGCAGGATGTTGATGCTGTTGCTAAGGATGCCGGTAAGAAACTATGCGAACAATTTTTCCCGAAATTGATGACATTTTAACAGCCATTGTGTCTTTCGTTTTTTTCTCTAGGACCCAGTCTGCTTTTTATCATTTATGCCGAAGCCATTGCAAACATGCCAGCTGCAACCTTCTTTGCCATAATCTTCTTCCTCATGATCATTATGTTGGGTCTGGATAGCACAGTAAGTTGTTGACTCAGTGTTCTGTGTGATGAATTTATCAGTCAGCTATTGCTCCGCCTCTAAATGGAAATTTCAATTGTAATGTTATGGAAATAAGCGGTCAGTTCATTTATCCGCTCGTTCCCCTTTTCCAGTTTGCCGGTTTGGAGGGTGTGGTCACCGCCATGCTCGACGAGTTCCCCAATGTCCTGGTTAAGAGACGAGAGCGTTTTGTCTTTGGTCTCGTTTGCGTCTGCTACCTCGGGGCGCTCTCCACCCTCACATACGTAAGTCGGCGTGTTTCACAATTTCCGAACTATTTTTATCACTTCTAAGTATATACTCAATATGTGTGTGTTGCTGCTTCATTTAGCTAATGTCATTAGCTGTAGTTTACAATTACATGATGGAAATCAGATTAAAGTAGTAATTCCTTTATCTCCGGCCCGCAATTAAGGTAAGGGGGTAATTAACGGCTAGGCTCTACACATGCAACATGGTAACACAATCATGCCTGGGCAAGGCTTGTGATAAGAAATGGGAATTTTCTGACACTCTTGTTTTTCTATTTGAATCAGGGAGGAGCTTTTGTGGTGAAGTTGTTTGAGGAGTATGCCACGGGCCCTGCCGTCATCACTGTGGTGCTGCTTGAAGTCGTCGCAGTTTCCTGGTTCTATGGTTAGTTTGGACCTTATTGGATCAAGGAATAGAATTTGAATAGTATTTCATCTGAAATATTAATGAGAATATGTGTGTATTTCAGGCACCACCCGATTCTGCAACGACATCCAGCTCATGCTCGGGTTCTACCCGGGATGCTTCTGGAGGATCTGCTGGGTCGCCATCTGCCCCATCTTTCTTCTGGTGAGACACTTGCATATCATCTGTCGCTCATTTTTATTTATTTCCTCCAGTTCTTCCTTGCTCTATGCTTTACTTGCTGAGATCAGCCCAACTGCGAATACCTCAAGACTTGGCATGTTCGATACCAATTTTTCCCGGTACCGATACATATAGGACTTTTGATATATCCAAAAACAATGACATTTTAAAGAAAGACATATATATCTGAAAACAGCAATATCGTGAAAATTGCTTAAAATTAATGAGAATTTTCAATCCTAATTTCTAGTTACTGATCATAAAATGGCCACAAGAGAATGGCCACCATCATGAGTACAGATGGCACCAATACCGGTACCTGGTTTCTGTACTCGCCTATCGCTACTCAGATCCCAAGGGCAGCTAAAATAGCTCCCCAGATACTTTGGAATATCTCCTTGTACTCACATTATCTTTCATCTCCACACCGCAAGAAATTCCAATCACATATCGGTGTATATCGATTTTTTATGCATTCCATTTGTTTCTATTGACAGTTCATTATCATCAGCTTCTTGGCCTTCCCGCCTGAGGTCAAGTTGTTTGACTACCAGTATCCACCTTGGACCACGGCTCTTGGCTACAGTATTGGGGTGTCCTCATTAATCTGTGTGCCTGCTTACATGGTCTACCACTTAATCAATGCCAAGGGCACATTCAAACAGGTATGCTTTTCTCAATTACAAAGAATAAATAAACCAATTCCCCCCCGCCTTCCTCTGCACATGACTGCAAGTTAGCATCAAAGGAAAAAGCACAGGCTAGAGATTAGCTGGGAGGAAAACACTGCACAATGCAAGTAGCCTATCACCTGAGTGAAAAGTGTGAAGTGCTTTCATTCAGGCCCATTGAATGCTCGCTCACACACACCTGCTGTAGTGTAATGATGAGAACCACAACAAAACTTTCCTCTCAACATCCTTATTGTAACATTGTGATAAGATGTAGTAAGGCCATATTGTCCAGTATTGACACAACTGCTAAAGCTGTCAGCATGCTGCAATGTAAACATACATAACAAACACGTGTAAGCATGGTTAGAGTTTGTGTACTAGAAGGGTTATTGCTGACTAAATACTCTGTATAATTTCTTAATTTAAATACATTTGGAATGCTAAAGAACCGGTTGATATGTCACACTACTTACTGTATGTGGCTGGGAATAGTGATGACATCAGAGCAATCTGATTACTTATCAGGCGAGTGATGTGTATGTTTGGCAATGATATATTTTTTCTGCATTCATCATCATCATCTTTGCAGCGTTTATCAAAGAGCATCACTCCAGAGCCCAGCAATGACCAACACAGAGGCTTCATTGTCACCAATGCAGTCTGATCTGACCCTCCAGTTCTAATTCAAGTTACTTAGAGGGCCCTCTTCTGGATCCCTTGTATCATTACAAAACTTGGAGGCTACCTTTCACCACATTTGCCTCTTTTTTTTTTTTCCTGACATCTCTTGCACCCTATGTCTTTGTGAAGCTGAAATCTGGCCGTGTTGTTGGATGTCATGTAGGTAAAGACAGATGACATCAATCTTCTTTTGGAATTCAGGTTGGCTCAATTTGTGAGCACGGTGTCTTTCCGTTTCTCTAATGTGCATCACCGCCTGTTTCATCGGGTAAAACCCTATTTTGTATTGTAATTATTTGAATTCATCTAAGTTATATAGCTTGTATTTAAATTGCACTTTAGTCATCATTTCAATTCGACGTTACCCACATGATTACATTTGTATCATTTAAGATACAGTACTGGTAAGTTATGCATTATTATATGTAGCAAAATTCAGGTATTCTCTCTCTCTCTCTCTCTCTCTCTTACATCAGTGAAGCCAAATATATATTTGTTCTGCTCTTATTTCATGCAATGTGACAGTATTGTTATTCCATCTATATTGGACCATAAAGACAGAGTTGCTAAGAGTTCTCTACACTGTGAAGCAGTGTGTGCTGCGTGTGCGTGCGTGCGTTGGTATGTGTGTGTGATGGATAGAAAGACTGTTACAATGGCCCCCCAAGTGAAAGTTACCTTCCATAAGTGCAAACTTAAAATGTGCATTCTATCAAGTGTCCGCCTTCTGTCACTAATTTTCCTCATGCTTACTCAATCACCTTCTGAGCTTGTCGTAATAGAAACCAAATCTGGACTTCAAGTTCAACATCTAAAAGTCAACTTATCTCCTTCCTTACTACCCAAAAGAACAATGGAGAGAAATCTAATATGGTAAGTACTGTACAACCAGGTGTATTTCCTTGTCAGTGGTGTAATCTATCCTGTGAATACATGAATGTGTGTGTTTAGTTTGTTAGTTGGTTTGGATTTGAGTGTTGCGTCTGTGGGTAGGTAGGGATGGTCAGCCTTATGTGTGCATGCCGTGATGTACGCGTATAATGTACTCGAGATGTGTGTGTGCGTGTGTGTGTGTGTGTGTGCGAGAGAGAGTGAGAACATATGTATATACGATATCGGTCTCTTGTTGTTGTCAACTGCCAAATTATCTAATGAAGGGTGTAACTCTCTCTAGTTCCTCTCAAGCTTATAAATCTATGTACTATGTCTACAAAAGACTGTATTGACAACCCTCACCTGTATAGAATTAAGCGATGGAAATATATGAGAAACATCAAATAATAAAGATATATGGAGAGAAATAAAAGTGCCTTGTGTCGTTTTTATTTTTGGGATGAGCACTGGATTTTAATAAAAGCACTGGTGATCACACATTTTACAAGTTAATGCTCACTTTTGCTGGACTGACAGAGCTATATGTTAAGCAATTTATTTTTTCGTTTTTAGGGAAGAATTGCACAGCAATCCACGAGAGCCATATATATACATTTGAGTGACAGAAGTATGAGAGCACTATGATGCAAAATGAGAACCACAACAAATATTGTGGAACAGGCACATAAACAAATATTTGAAAAATATGTAAATCATCTAGTCCTGTCCAGTGGAAATCTGAAACATACATCCAGTATATGGTTGATAACATTCAAAATGATCACCAACCATGTGCTGGTGAAGCTCTGAAATATTCTCCATTTTTAAGTATAAGATAATTTCACCGGATATATTTTATAATACAATGATATTCAATGCAAATAATGATCAAAAATACTCTTTACATGATACTCAGTTTTGATTAACCTTGTCAAAGAGGTAATAATTTGACAATATGTTGATAATGGGTGCTGCTGGCAAAATATAACATAAGATGTTTTTGTTCATGTTTAACTAGAGTTAAAAAGAAAAAAGTCCTGAGTGGGATCCAGTGTAGTTAGTTCTACAGCACTGAAGATTACTACACAAGTTTTTATTATTATTATTATTATTATCCATTTTCTGTACGGCTGTCCCCACGAGGGTTGCAGGCATTATTATTATTATTATTATTATTATTATTATTATTACTATTACTATTTACAGCAGTCTTTGGCTACTGTATATCCAGACTTCAATATGAGGAAAGGGTTTATGTTAAACTGGAGAAGAATTTTCATTCAACGTAGTACCTACAGTATGTGCTTCAAGGCATCAATAGTTGCACAACGTAAAGGCCATTCGGGATTTTTCCTTTTGATAGCTGAATAATCCTCCAAACTGAAAAACAGAACAAACGTGCATAAGTATGTTGACTTTGGGTGTTGCTGTGCACATCCAAATTTTGTGTGTTATGTGTGCGACTTTTTTAGACCGAGTTCACTCTTTGATTGTGTGCACATATAAATGCACAGGCTTGTGTGTGCTCCTGCTATATGTGTGGCCTTTATTGTGGCAATTTCCTCTGAGCTCCCTTCCACTGACTGACGGACACATCCTGTGTTCTCGGGCCCGGCTAATCGCTGCAGATCTATATTAAACAGTGGAGCGGAGCCAGTGTATCCCTCCTCCTCAGCTTCAGCTGTCATCTCAGCATCTCCCTAGCAGCCTGCCTCACTATCGGGTGTCCATCAAGACCACCGGTTCATTTTATCTTCCCCTATCATCATCCATTTCTTCCTTAATACTGGGGGAACGTATGCTCACCTCATTTTGACTGGTTTGGCTTTGGCCTCCTGCAGTGAGACAACCCGAATGGCTCGTTTTGACAGACTTTTTCCACAGAACAGGCTTTGGCATATCTTTGAACTCATTCTGACCGACTCCGCTCAGTTCCAATCTGAAAGGTGACTTTTTAGGGTGGAGCTACAAAATCCTGGCATTTACCTCTCTAACTTGCTCCGTCTGTCCTCTCGGGCGCTCTCCATTTCTTTCCACAACCGAGGCACTCTGCTGATGCTCTGATAGCGTCGCTGTCTCTGAAGAACAGGAAATGAAAATCTTTTTTTCTCTACCTCCAATCAGTTGCTCCAGTCCTTTATCATACAGAAACACTGAATCCCCGCGGCGTTGGTCTTTCACTTCTCTAATGAACTCATTTTGCAAGAAAGGAGAATACCATCTTATCTTTTCACAGGAGGCTTTCTGCAACACACAAACACACACACACACCTGGCTTCTTCATTGTTCTTAAAATACATACAAACAGAAGCAATGGCTCAAGGTTTCATCCTTATCCTCATTAGAGGGGAAAAGGTAAAAATAAAAAAATAAACATATATAAACCAGTAATGTTTTAAATGAACAGAACAGTGCAGAAAAGTGTTTTCGTTTTGAAATACAACAAGAAACATCAACAGCACCACCACCACACACAAAAAGTCTTGCTTGTTGAACAACTCATTTTATTTTCAATGTTCCCCTTCAAATGTGATGCAAATTGATTAGAGCCATTTCAGGATCAAACTGTCGCTATCATAAAAGCTGTATTAATCCAACTAACATGATTAAGTGAAACTACTAAAAGTTAAAAAGAAATTGGCCATAACCAATGAGATTTAGGCGATAATTCTAAGTTAGTGTATCTTATCATGCGTAGGAAAGCAAAGAATGCCTTGCTGTCCTAATTGCTCATAACCGCTAATACACACACTCCCAATTTTAAATGAGCTAATTAAGGCACAGCACGCATGCCACCAAACAATCATATCACAAAAAATATGAATAGTTTCACAATAAGCTCATATCAGTTAGCTCACAAACTGAGGCAAATTTTTAATTGGAGCCCACTAATTCAAATATTTAGCAAAAATGGGCATCAAATTGAACATCAGACCTCACCAGCAGTAATATACATTTCAAATCACCTTTGGTTTCTAGACAAGCAATGATTAGAATGCGGGCTTGCGTCTCCCCCTGTTGGTACAAAAAAACATGCTGTTGAATTCCAAGCAACCTGTTTTGACCAACACTAACCACTGGGGAGGACTGAAGCTCCATGGAGAGACCACATCCGAGATCAGGGTGTGACTCTGACAACACTGCTTTCATTTTGTTGTCTAATACCCTAAATCTGGTGTAATCTCTAATGCAGAGCGGATCTTTAATTGGAAGAGGATTGTCTTTCGTCTATCGCTTCCGTGCTGACGCTACAAAAGTCCCAAAGTAGAATTAACCTCTGCTCTAATCTGAGTCTTTGCTTTTTATTCCAATTGTGGCTTCCAGTGTGCAACCCCCACCCCAGTCCATCGTCACTTTCGTTTAACCGCTCATTTGTCTTCAGAGTCGTAATGTGGCTCTCACATGGTTTGCATACTGAGTGATCCGGCATGAAGAAGGCCAAAGATGGCCTCTATGCTTGAGTACTCACATTCATTATAAAGGTGCATGCGGAAAGGAGGAATATCCTCAATCATTCTGACATTGCTCTTTTCACAAGAACATCCGTATCGATCTCTCATTTCGAATTAAAGCATCCATTCCCATTTCATTCATCTACAATGGAGTTCATGTGACCATATGTTTTAAGATGTCCCATAGCTGCATTTTTTTTTAAATTATTATTGCAGGATAGATATCGAGGAAGTGGGGGAAGGGTGTGGCTTTGAGAGGAAGCAGTTAAGGGCTCAGGGTGAGGAGGTGCTGGCAATGACCCAGATAATGCAGTTCCTTCATATTGAATCTCATCTTATTTTTTGGAGGGCCCCCCCACACCCATGTATCTGATGTAAATAAATTATGATCGTTCCATCCATTTAGCTGTGACCATAATATAATTTGCTGTGTGATATCATGTTGAAAACACACTACCACTTGCTTCCATGTGTCATGTCCCAAGAGATGGGGTCAGGTGATCTATTGCAGCAGTTCCAACAAACATGCATAATTCATGATCCTACATGTCCCCTGTCTCACTTTAACCATATCTGTGCAATATTCCTCTTTGTTCATATTTTTTCTTCATGGCGACCTTTTTCTAAATTGAAGTTTTCATCAGGCAGCCTTCACACCCTTTTGACAGCTGGCCACTCCAACGCATGCGCACAACGCCAGCTGCTGAGCCCAAAAGGTACAGTATATATCAAGCGGCAGGAAATGGTTGAAGGTTTATCTTTCAAAACAAAAGTAATTATCTTCTACACGAATACAAAGTATAATCATAAAAATAAACAAATTGTTTGATATATGTTTAATTTAAACACACAACCAAATAATTCAGTAAATAATTTCGATCGGGAACTCCATAAAGAAGATGACAATAGTCAGCCGAAACTAATTTTAAAATGAAACCTGCATCGCCGGATGTTGTCTTTCTACAACCCGTGTAGCTTCACTACGCCGGGTGTACTAGCAGCGACCGGACTCAACCTCGAGAGCTAACTGTAGTTTGTCCTATGAAAATGTCCGGCGTTCCGGCTTTTTATTCTTTTAGGTGACCGAGGTCTTAGCAGGTGTAGGCGGGATGGCGCTGGTCACCGTCCAGCGGTCACCGACACCGAGCACTACCTCCAGCCCCTGTGTGTCAGTGAGTATCCGTCAACTGTTTGACATCTGGCGGAAAGCAACGTCCCTATCACTCGTTTCGCTCTTTTTTTTTTCTTTCTTGCTGACTATGCACATATAGCATCAAATGTGCTGAAAAGTAGACAATTCAAAAAGTTATTCTCTGCCTCTATTCTTATTGTTTATTAAAACAACCACTATTTGAAAAATAAATATACATGAACAAATAGTAATGTCGCTATCATTAGCAGTTTGTCAACTTCCTCCTGAGTCTATTCAAAAAGACGCGTGATTCATTTTGTATTTGGATAAATGACACTGGGGACTTTTTAAACGATCCGGTTGTCGTTTGAAAAGTCTTGTCATGTCAGCATCCCTTCTGCTACATTGACCTCCATTAAGGCGACTGGGCAGAGTGACAGTGAAGAGAAAGGAGCTGCCCCGAAAGCAGGTTAGTGTGACGGGCATGTCATACTATTTCGAGGGTCCTCTTATCTACGCCATTGACATGGGGCGGCCCAGACAAACCGAGTGTCGGCGTGGCTTCCATAGATAAAACTGCCGTGTAAGCCGAATGCTGGTCAGTGTTGGATCTCAGGCTGGGAACGCAACGACTGTGTGTTTAGGGTGAAGAGCCTTGTCTCTTGGTGGAATGCAGAAGACCTGGGAATTATCAATCATCCATGGGCTGGTATGGTCTTGCAGACCATCCAGGGGGCTGGAAATTTTACCTGGGGTGGCAGGAAGTTCATGGGGTTAGTTTCCCCCAGACTTGTTCTTCTTGTTCATGTATAGTATATTGTTTCCACAATGTCGTCTAGTGTAGCAAGGCAACAGGAAAATCCAATCTCAATGTAAAGCGGAAAAAAAAAAAAATCACGCCAGCTGCCTCAGTAAATGACTAACTACTTGCCCATAAATTGTCAAACTTGAAATACATTTGAAACATTAAGCAACCACATATAAATGAGAACTGACTTATACTGTCTGTGGTTGGATTGGAATGATAAGCCACAACTTTTTGACTTTTCCGAAGTGGTGGAGAAGACTGCGGAGCGCCATACCCGACTTGCGATGGCGCCTTAGGATGCAACCTTTTTCTTTTAAGGAGGGATCAGACTCTATTGGCACAGATTTACTTTTTATTTTTCATTTCTAACTTGATGGATGGGAAGGCAAATCAAAAGTACATTTTCCATATTATGTCCCCTTTAATGACCAATAATAATAGTCATCATTTTAGAGTCTTGCCCCTAGAATGCTTTTTCAGGAGATTGTGGGATAGAATTTTGTGTCATGCAGTCACACTTGTTGGAAGCTGAAAGCAATAGATACATGACAGAATATACTGCACCAAAATATGAATATGCACATTTCTATTCAATTGTTTCTATTACTAGTAAATCAAGATGCGTTTTGAGTGGAAGCATTTGAGAGCCCTGACCTCAAACACATTCAGGATCTTCAGACTTGAATAGACCCTATGCAACAGCAGCCTCATGAATAATCGTCAAGGTGGCTTGACAAAAAAAACACTTCACGTTCCAAAATCAAATCACAAGATTACTTTTGCGTGGAGTAAACATCTGGATGAGTCTTTGCACCATCCAAAACAAAAGGGGCCAGAACAGCCTGCTACAATTCCCCATACTTGTCACCTATATTTTTCTCGCAATTTTGCCATTGAACATATCTTCTAAATGAGCGACCCAGCCATCATCGCAGCTCGCATTACTCTCATTCAGCACAGCAGGGAGCGGCGCACCCTTGTGTGCTGTAATCTGCCTAGCAGCTCGACCAAATCCCCTCTTCTCATTGGCTATAATGCCACTCCCTACACGTGCATGCAGATGAGGTAACCATAGAGATGATCTTGTGCATTTTACCTTATTGCTTATTAAGGGATTGAAACATCATGACTAGAATTTTCACTCCCTTCCATTTAGGTCACTAAAATACTGAAGTCCGCCTGTCTATTGGTCCATTTGTCTTTAAGTGAAGCTGTGGGATAGCTGATCCGGAGAACATCCCTCCGCCTGGCAGCTGTCCACTCAGATCATCACATCTGTGGGATTGGACTGGGAGTAGTGGATCACGCTAACTGCACCAGTTTTACACCTGCGTCATCCTCCATTACCATGATTTATCACCTACCAATTCCAGTTCAAATCCAGTTCTTGTCTGCTTTCCAGCATGCAAATACTGTCGATTTGCATGCATCAGGACAGACAGATTGATGCTGAAGAGAAAGTTCCTGAGTGTTTTTTGGGAGGGATTACCACAGGGATTAAAATGTTCGTATTTGTGGTGGACTGGTTGCTGGTGGGAGAGGATGATTGCATTTTGTTGGGGGCAGGGGAGGTCAGGGAGTGACGAGCATCACAGAGTGTGCTTCATCTGTAATATGAGCAGCCATCATGGTCTGCCTGATACTTGTGTTCTCTGTTGAAGTGATGAGTTTTTTTTTCTTTTTTCTTCTAGGAGTCGGGCAGTGGTGAGGATGACTGTCGCTCTCAGCCCAGAAGGTAAGAGACCACATCCTGTTTAGTCAGTCACACACGTCATGGCCCTGGTATCTATTTGTTCTTCTGTAAATCCTGCAATTTGCAAGTTGGGCCACTAGGGGGGGTTTGCGCATCAATATTCAAGCAGTTTCTGCTGCATTTTCTTTCCAATATGATGTCAATTTTTGTGCCATTTCATCATAAAACTTTGGACATACTCTTAAGACCCAGTTGAATAGGTAAATTCGTGATTACATATTGAAACTCAAGGTTACAATAAATTATAGAATTACACAGAACACAAAAAATGCTGATTTGGTTCCTCTATTTTTACTGTATTTTACTCATGGAGAAATGATCAATTTCATAGATGTCTGTTCTGCTGGCAGGGCTAGTTAAGTACTTGCCCTCTTTTACAATGAAGCCACACTCTTGTAACGCATCCAAAATGTGGTTTGGCATCGTCAGGCTGAAATAAGCAGGGACATCCCTGAAAACTGAATTGTTGTTGAAACTGGTCTATATTTTTTGTCTTTTCTTTTTTTTTTATGAGCTAAACTCACACCCACACACAGTTAATACTTTAAGACAGACTGAACACTGTTCTCATGAGGTACTTTGAGGTCTCTTGCTGACATTGTGTCATGTTACGCGCAACTCCATTTGATCTCTAGGAATAAGACCGTCTAATGTTTTTATATTATAATAAATAAATCAACAGAGTGAAATGAAAAGCCAAAGGAAAACACAAACTTTGACTTTCAGTTTTTTTGGTGTAATAGAACACAATGTCTGGTTCACACGGCAGATCTTGGTTGGCATTGTCGTCAGACTCCTGATGCACTGTTTCTTGTGCAACATAGTTGCGGCTGTGTGGCTTTTTGAGGTGTATTAAGACATCTTGTTTTGCTTAATTTGGTGGACTGTGGTTTAAACACAGTGCAGTCGCTGGCCTCAAGAGAATATGAGCTGACAGTGGGTGAGAAAAAAGTCAATTACAAAGTTTGTGTGAATTTTTTTTTACCGTTGAATTACGATCTCAAAGAATAGGAGCCCTGTCTGAGGTGTTTGATGCTTGCTTAGAACTGATCCGTCTTACAGCAAATCAGGTTTCACTTTATGTTCCTCTGCAACAATATTACATAGAAGTCGATCCCTGGAGCTTTTCGACTGAGCAATTCCTGGAATGCCCAACCTTTTGAAGAGGCTTCTGCTCGCTTACACTGTTAAAATAATGTAAGGCATTTGTCATAGAGCCCACAAGCGTAACAAATAAAGCATTCTTAAAGTCAAACAGCTTTCTGTACCATCTGCGTCATTTCCATTTTATACCGTCTTCTTCACCCTCTGGCTTACGCGGAAGCTCTGTTTGAGTTTCCCCTCTAACATTTCATTATTTGCACTCATTCTATCACCGGTGATCAGGAGTCAACTGTGAATCTCCAAACCGAATGTTAAAGCACAAGTACGGATGGTCTTGTGTCTGTTGAATCTGCCCTAAGGAAAAATACAGGAATTACTTTTTTTTCTTTTTGCCTTGTGACAAAATGATCCAAGCGAAACCCAAAATCTTTCCACAAATCATGTTTTTTATTTTTCCTCTGAACATAACCACTGAGTTTTAATCTACCAGAAACAGATGAAACATTTGGTGAAATGAATAATGAGTCAATTATTGCTGAGTCAAACATTCTGTCAGTTATTGAGGAAAAGCCTCAAATTGTAGAGACAGTGATGAATTGCAGTGAAAATAATGAAACAAAACCCCCCAAAAAAAACGGTATGCTGTGTGTACAGTTCTCAATTTGATCCCGATGTCAGATAAGCCGGTGTGTTATATCACACAATGTTTTTAAAACATGATGACATCACTCCTCTGAACCTTGAGCACCCCCAACCCACCCCAATAGTACCTAAAAGACGTATGTTCCTCATTAGCTGTTAGGTAACGCATGAGCGTTGCTGCAGCTGCTGAAGTCATACACACTGACAAACGCTCCACGTATTCCCTGCTGCACCATCAACGTCCGCTTTCACCATTTGGCTCACCATTTGTTCAGCATTGCTTCACGCACTAACATGTCGATTGAAGCCAGGGACCTTTTTGAGTGACCTCCAATGCGTATTACATAACAGCCGTGGTCCAATTAACTTTTTCTGCCCGGCCATCCAAGGAACAGAAAACCTTGACTTGATAGAATAGAAAAGAAGTTTTGATATTTTTGGCTTAAGTAACCTGCTCTGCTTGTCAACATCACTGTGACAGCTAAGCTGACACTCTCGAAGGTTGGCTCACGGAACTTAAATAAACTTTTAACATGCATGATGCGAATGGACCAAATGTCACAATGTATTGGTTTTATCTACAATCTGTATTTCATTGGCTGTCCTTTCCACACTAATCCCAGACAGGAAATTAAAAAAGACTGCGGAAAGTGCTTCATTTTATTAAGCCAAGCAAACAGTCTATATTTATAGTCGATATATAAAGACAACACTCTCCAGTGATGAAAATAAATAAGATTGTTTAATTATGAACACAAAGCTATTTCTAAATATGAAAGAGTTCACATTTGACAATTAACGTGTATTCCACACGCTGCAATACTAAAAAGGACAAACTAAGGACAATATCATAAGATGTGTTACCTCAACCTCAATTTCTATTGAGGTCTATTCTACAATTCGCCAAAAGTGACCCACCCGGCAAGTTCAATAAGAATACAAAAGAGCAGAAACGTAATAAAAAGAGTCATTACCCCTGACTATTGCCCAGGTCATGTCCATGTGGGCTAGTAGTCCTTACAGAAGCTTCGATCATGGGCCCCTTATAGCTCAATCACACGAATGAGCTTAAACCTCAGCTCATCTTTGACCTCCATGTGTCTGTTCCTTTGCTCAGATCCCAGTTGTGTAACTTTTCCAGAGCTCGGCTAAACAACAAACATCCCTCTCATGTTACCGGCCTGCAATCCAGGTTCCCACCAAAGGCCAGTTAATTTGACCGCACTAAACCGAACCTCATGACTAAAGCATCAAAGCAGCTGTGTTTGGGTTGTGTGCTAGCTAACCAGAGAGCACGCTGGCTAAATGACTGTGATGCAACGGGGGTACATAGGAAGGTGACTTCAAGCGTGGTGTAGCGTGACCAAAGCAGAGCAGAGCAGGTGCTGGTGTGTTTGTGTCATTTGGGATGTAATCACTTTTGCTCTGTGCGGGGCACGACACAATGTTATGACACATGTGTCGTAAGTTGTTGTGGTTGATGTTCAAGTATATACATTTCCCAGAACTTCTGGCTTCACTTTGGTTTGGTTCAAACTGATGGTTATGTTGCATGCATTGTGAAATACCCCTGCCAAAACCACACCTTTGGTTTAGTTTTCTATTGTTTTGATATTTTCATATTCACCATATATTGCACAGATTGGATAAATCATCCTTTTTATGCTGCACGATGACATAACAGCATTTACTTTGAGGAGGCCTGAATTACACAATTGGGTATTGTTGGCCAAAAGGTTTATTGGAAATGTGGTAACAGATCAAGCTTGCACGCAAGGCAATATTTGATTCACACTACATGCAATGTGGTTGCCTATTAAATACATAATCAAATAATACTCAAATGTATTTGTCCTTGTTGATAACAGCTGACACATAATATTTCCACACATAAGAGTACAAATAACTCCACTCCATGAAAGGAATCCGCTGTAGAAGTTAACCGGTGTCAGATTTGACGAGGTGGGCAGCAGTTTTACATTCTTTCGAATTGTTGACAGTTTGCTTATGGCTCTCAATGTTGTCATGGCAGCAGGATATAAAAGGTTTAAGAGGTAATAAAATGAGGTAAAACATCTTTCTTTTCACACCACAGACTGGCATTAGTTACATAGTGTGGAATTGCTACATATAATACTTTTGCCACCTCAAACTTACCTGACCAGACGAGTGCGTGTACTTCTCTACCTGGATCACATTCCATAAAAGTTGTCTAGTTCAAATGTGTCTTGCTCATTATGTAACAAGCACAAGATTTGGGTGTGGACAGGCCACAAGTCATCTTGAAGGCAAATCAAAAACTCATGCAGATTTATCTGCTTCTATTACATTAGGCTCACAGAATTATTTGAAGGTTCTTGAAACTCCCCATTCATCTTCTCATTGTAAAAAGAAAATAATGACTTGAGTCCATCCAATTAGACCATACTTTTAGAAGAACGTATGTGTAATATTTACAAAAAAATCATAATAGTCTCGTTTATATAACTGTTTACCCAATAGACAGAAATGTACGTAGATTTATTAAAAATAAATATCTAAAAGTCAAATAAATGTACTATTAGTTTATTTGACCCCTTTGTCATTTTGAGGTCAGTAGGGTCCCATCTGGCTATTAGAAGCTCATGCCGTTGCACTGTGAGTATTATTTATAGCAAAGCATGCGGTGGCTGGACAGTCGAACACTCGAGCCAGTAAATACTTGGATAAACACACGTCCAGCCAGCCAAGGCATGGAAGCGCATGTAAACAGTGTGATCAGCTGCTTCGAATGGACTCAGAAGCGGCTCTCGCATCGCTTGTCCTTCCTCCCCTGTGCCCTCATTGGCTCGGCAGCTGGACCCGCCTACCTCGTAGTGTGATTGGCCCCCTATTTCGCTGGCCTGCCTTTTCCGTGTCCTAATTGGCTCATTTCGTTGTCCCGCCTTCCTCTTTCTCATTGGCTGCCCTCCTTTCGCCCGCCCATAGCACATGCATCGCGATTCTCCCTCTGACTGGAATGAAGCGAACCCTGTCACTAGTCCCAGTACTGTACAAACCGGTCGTGGTGACACATCCCAGTAAGGAAATCACCGCGTTTAGGAAACAGAACTGTTTTACGAATCAAGACTTTAACAATACTCAGTGGAAATTTTGCGGGCTAATCTTGGCGTCCTTTTAGTTAGACGAGAAGAAAAACAAACTTTACATCTACTTCAGCTGGCATTCTTTTTTTTCCCCCTGCCCCACGGAATACCACTCTATTGTTTAGGAAAGTGGTTCGAACTTGAATCGAGCGTGTCTTTTTGCCATGGCGGAGCACACGCGTGGGCAGTAGAAGTTTGGATTCTTCCGGAGAGCACCTGACATTCGTCCACTCCCTCCTGCCTGGGCTCCACTAACCCGCCGACATGACCCTCGGTGCTTTGACCGACTCTGGGAGCTCGTCGGCGGTCAGCTTCTGCTCGTGTTGCGGGGCCAAAATGGTGCCGTACTTCAGCGACGACGCGGTGGTGTCAAATAATGAAATCAACCAACTGTAAGTGTTTTATTGTGCATCTAGTTGGGGAAACATGTTTCTTCTTTGTTCTTTATGTACAAATTAACCAAGTGATTTAAGTGTGTATAGGAACCATTTATAGTTTGAGATTTCATATTTGGAATTGTGACATTTGTAAAAGTTTTGCAATATAATCTGCATGCGCTGAATGTACTTCCTCGGGATGTAGCAGTACCAGGGTCTTACTCATCATCATCGTCATCATCACCACCACTGCTTTTTGACCTTATTGAGACATAAGCTGTACAGAGAATGCGTCTTCCAAGATCAAACACGCGGGATCGTTACCTTGGTACTACATAACCTGCTAATAGAGATTGAGGAATGGTGTAATGCACTATATTCTAATTCATGGGTGTCAAACTCCAGTCCTGGGGGGCTGCATTCCTACGGGTTTTTCTTTGTTAAACATATGATTCAATAGATCAGGATCATTGTCAGGCTCCTGCAGGTCTGCATGCGTGTGCCGGATTTGATCATGTCAGTGTGCATTCATGGACCAAACATTTTGCAACTTGGCCAATGTGACTTCTGTCAAACCAGCCTCCATTGGAAGTCAAGTCAGCCGCCATATTATTTGCTTCCTGGAGCTAATTCCTAGAACAAAATTGTGGTTTACAGTATTCCTTCTTAGTAAACCCAAAATCGACGTTTGCTATTCAGATTACCATTCTTAATCAATGCATTGTTTGGATTGTGACTTTGCGATATGTATTAATTTGTGTGTTTGAGCCTAAGTAGGCAAAATAAGAAGTCATGAACACATACTGATGGAATGAAAGCTCAACTGTAACTCATCAGCATCAGACAAAATTTGTGATGAAAAAGAGAAAGAAAATCAGGAGTTGAGAATACTTGATTCGTGAGTGATTAAATTATCTTCATCCACTTTTCCAGGAAATCAATTCATGCGTCTGTCTCCCCTGTCTGTGTTTTGTTGAGTGTTTCGTAACATTCTTGTTCAGTCAGCAGTTGGCAGAGCCCTGCGTGAGAAATTGCCTTCTGTCACGGGTTTGGGGAAGTCGAGGGCAGCTCCACTTTTGATTGCAGTGTTTTGTCACTCATCTTACTCATGAATGTACTCTGAGGTTATTGAGTAAAGCCTTAAGTGAGGGTGGGGGCGGAAGTGCGTCAAAAAAGGTGTAGTTTAGTTAATATTCATATTTGTTTCGATAAATGCTACCTGAAAACTGCTTTGTAGGCTATGAGGTGAAGAAGTTATGTTCCACGGCTGAACATGTTTAGTGTTTGTAATGCTATGCTTGTGTTCAGTACTGTACAATGTATTTGTTCAGTAATCACAAGATTAAATTATATCAGTGGGCATAAAGTAGTGCTAACATTGGGCAGATGGGTGAAGTCCGTGCTGCCCCCCCCGAAAAAAAGATAACAGAAAGGAGTGGCACACTTAGGTGTGTTGTGAAAACACCAGCTAGTTTGTGTTTCTAGTTACAGTTGATGCCATGCTGTTGATGGGATACAACTTCCCACAGAAGTGAATACACCCCTCACATTTTTGTAATACCTTCTCAAGGTTTCAGACTACCAAATGGGTTTTTGAGTTTTTCCCTTGTCTGGTTAGGAGGTTAAGACTAGGGAATGTTGTCAATCTTTATCGACTGTGGTTCTGTGAAGCCTTTTGACTCTTGCGATGAAAGGTGCCCTTGCGTCATAATCCAATTATTTCCCCATTGCTTATCAATTTGAGTCCGTTCAAAATGTGACGTGTATTCAGTGGGTGGATTGCTTGCAATGTCCGATAAAAGGCAAAAATGCACAGAATCCAAAATGTTGTTTCCAATCACAGGGGAATTTGGGAAACACAATTTTAAGTTAAGCAAACCGTTTTAAGTGAAACAAACTTCCCCAAACTGTTCCCACAAAGCATGACATTGCCTAACTTTTATTGATTATTTAATTACTGCGGAGATTGTGAAAAATTGATTTTTTTTTTCGTTGCTTGTAAAAACAATTCGGAGTGCTTCCAGAGAAACTATGATCCGTTTGCCTCGTCTAGGCCCCCATGCAGCTTTGAACCTTATGAGCCTGCTCTCCATTGAGCTCTTCCCTAAATTTATCCCATCTCACAGTGACAAATATGGACACAGGCTGGTTGGGGCGGGCAGGGGGGGGGGTCACTTATCTGCCGACCATGTAGAGTGATCCTTACATAGTGATGATTGTGTCTCAAATGAACTGCTGCCCTGCTTTTATTCTTCAATGGCTGAAACTCCACTCGAGACAACCAAAACCAAGCGAACAAACCTTTTCGCAAGCGAGACAAGAAAGCTTTCCTCATAGAAGTAACTTGGAATAGGATTTGTGTCCTCTAATCGTAGGTTGAGATAGCGAGACGGAGCAAAGGGCAAAGAGAGAGCAAGCCAATTGAATATGTAGGTCATCCATTGCTACTTTTCTTTCCACCTACCATTAACCGCCTTAAATGACTTCTACTGATTGTCTCACCATTCTGCATCAAACCAAATGCGTGTCATGTCAACATGTCAGGTAGTACTGAGTTATGGCATGTCATACGACATTTACATAAGGAATTCCAGTTTAGGCCTTGAGGCTTATGCACTTGCATGCATAGACAATAGTGTTGCGGTTAGAAGACTTTATATGAGGTCTGTTAGACTCTATACTCATTTGCATATACGGGCGACCCATTTCAACTTCTGCTGCATGTCGGCGTGTCATCGCGAAGCCACTATAGGATTTTATGTACAGTAAGTGACTGACACTATTAGACGCCACGCTCATTTGCATATACGGGCGACCCGTTTGAACCTCTGCCGCATGTCGACGTGAACCCACAATAGGATTTTATGTACAGTAAGTGACTGACACTAAGTGAATGCCATCTATCAATAGCTTACACTTTTAAAGGACCGGTCTGTTTTTAGCTTCCGTCCTTAACACGCAACCCCACAACCTTCTCAAGCCGAGAGTGTATTCTCCGATCGGTTTTGAAAGAGTCCGATTTTGCACGTGCACAGCATTCCGTCGACGACTTTCAGCGGAGGTTGTATTACCGACGACCTTAGCAAAGCTTCACAAGGTCATTGCTGTGCGATTGAACGTAGGGACCAGATTGAAAAAAGTAGTCGACGCCGGGAATGTGGAAAAGAGGATGTGATGAAGGGGGGAGTGAGCGGAAACAGCTGGCTCAAGGGTGGCTAGGTTGTGGGAAATGAGTACTGCTCATGGCTGCCGTTTTGTTTTTCTTTCTTGTCCCTCTTGTCTGTCCATTGCGATTGCATGCGTGGTCTCAGCAAAAACTCAGCAATGAAGATTGAATGGCCGGAGCTGCGAAGAGATTAGGTGACGCAGGAAAAAGCCAGGCAGCCGAAAAATCCTGTTTTGCACAAGAGGATGAGTTTGAAATAGACCAAGTCATGAACCCTTTGAACTGCGCACTCTCAGTTGTGTGAGTGTAAAGTAGCAACAAGAAAAGCGCCATTATCATGAGAAAGAATTATTGGTACCTGCTCAGACTTTTGACTTTTCATGTTGATGCCTGTATGAGTATGGCTGTTTCAACATGATCCAAGTGTCAGTTCCTCATCTTCATTTCAAAGCCCAGAGGTGATGAAACCGCCCCTATTAGAGGTCAGTAGAACAGGTTTGCCAAGTATCTTCGTTTTCTTAGTATGTTCCGTTTTTTCCTTCTCATGTACCCATCATAAACCACAAAATCAGGTTCTCACAAAATCTGATGAAATCCCTGGCAAGAGCTCTGTCAAAAGTATTTGTAGTTAAAAGGATTTTAGCCATTCCTGATCAACAATGGATTAAAAAAAAAAACATTCTCTAACACAAATGTACTTCATTCAATTTTTTTTACAATTTCAATCTTACCACACCGGGTTGTGTCTTCTTTTACAGACTGTTTCTTTCGATATTTTAATCAGTATGAGCAAGATTGGTACTGGGTGGTACAGAAAAGAGGCAAGCGCCTTGTCTGTTATCTGTTCCCTGTTTCTCTGCCCACATAGTACGCAATGTTTTTGTTATGATCGTGGTGTCACGTGGTATTTGTCTTCAATACATCTTAAAATAATTTTGACTTTAGATCCCATCTGGCTAGTGGTAATAAACTCTTGACAGCGGTGTCTGTGAGTTGTGGTCACTCTGCGTGTGCACATTGCTAATACACGTCAAGTCACATGGTTGTTATTCAAGTGCCACATGAATGCTGGACGGTTGTCACCTGCTGTGTCACCATCTTTAAGGATGCGTGCTGCTCCCTTGAATGTCATTTGACACAGTCGTTATTGGCTACAGAATCTCGAAGGTTAGTGGACCACGCGGTGTGTCGAAACAAAAAAAAAAAAAAAGCCAGCGCCTCACACTTCAACGCCGCAACGGCTGAGAATAGCAACACACTATGTTTTGTCTCCCGAAACACTGACTTTGCTTTTCGAACGTATCCTCCTCAATGCGGTGACCTCAGTCACGCTTAACGCGATTAAGTGTTCTAAAGGGGGAACAGAAGATCACCTTTTGGTCCGGAGATTTGTGTGCTGGCCAACACTTATCAAACATTGCGGAGGAGGGGAACAGGCTCTATGTTCCCGCTCATACCCGTTGTCCCCTCCCAGTCCCGCTATCCCTCTTTGCTCACAGCTGCTACAGTGAATGCAGTCAGTGTGTGTAATCCAGCTGTGTTGAGGAGCAGAGAACATTGTGTTCTGAGTTCCCATTCGGGTTTGTTTTTGTTCTGATTTCGGGGTGACTCCCGCCAAGCCGGGCTTGAATCGAGAACTGCGACAATGACATAATCCTGTGACCGCACCATTTATACTTGTGAGATAAATTCAATGACATAAGTTCATAAAACAACAGTCCGTTTGAATTCGATATCTTCGTTGTTGTTGTTTTTTTGAGCAGGCTCAATTTACAGGTGGTTGAAGATTTGAAAAGATCCAATTTTAGCTGCGAGTATTAAAATGGCTAAAAACATAGTTTGTTTGTTAGATGGTGACATTTTCTGTTTGTGTCATCCCGCTTAAGGCATACAAATGTATTTTTTTTTTTTTCCTCCTTCCTTACAGTATCAGCGAAAGCTTCCTCACGGTAAAAGGTGCAGCTCTTTTTCTCCCAAGAGGAAATAGTCCCACGCCAAACTCTGCACCTCATATCAGCCAGCGCTGGAACAAGCACACAGGTAAAAAGATTTACATACACATAGAAGCATCGCCATCTCATCGGCCGTTTTCAGAACCTCACGTCTATACATAACATTCATAGCATTTGTGTAGAATGTGGCCAAACTCTAAATATATACAAAGGGTTTCTAAAAATGGCACCATGTTTTTGAACAAAGAAAGTCCTCTGCTCTATTGAGCAAAATGACAACAATGTCACCGAAACTGGCCTAAGGCGAAATGAAACAGTATCTCGGTTCTAATGTTAACATTTCACTGCCAAGAATGTCCAGACAAACCGAGACTAAATGCCTATATTTTTTACTAGGGGATCTCCAGAAACATCTTCAGACTATGTTCACTGTGCTACGGCCGGAGGACACAATCCGACTGGTGAGTAACACACTGACGCTCTTTGTAAATATATTTATATTTCTTTTATTTTTTCATATATGTTTGTAATTTATGTACACACAAAATCAAACACCACAGTGTTTAATAAACTGGTCATGAAAATGACCATTGTGGTAGTCAGATACAAAAAGGAGTCTGATTTTTTTTTTTTTGCCCCCAATCAGGCTGTGCGTCTGGAGAGTTCCTATGATCAGGTAACCCGCTACTTGGTGGTGGTCTCCACAAACGGCAGACAGGACACAGAGGAATCCATCGTTCTTGGCATGGACTTCTATTCCTCTGACAGGTTAGTACATGAAAAAGTACAGACCAACCCAATATTTTTATTTTTTTTGTCCGAATCAAAACATAAAAGTAGTTAGACTTCCTTTGTAACATGTGGAACTCATTCATGTGATTTTTGACATGCTGCTTCTCCCTGCTAGCTGCTGTACCGTGGGCTTGGTTCTACCTCTATGGAGTGACACGATGATCCACTTGGACGGAGATGGGTACGTCCTGGTTCGCGCCTACCGTATAGCTGTGACTTGTCTCTATTTCTCATACCGTCCCTCTTTCCTTCCGCAGAGGTTTCAGCGTGTCAACTGTGAATCGAGTTCATGTTTTCAAGCCAGTCTCAGTCCAGGCAATGTGGTACGCATCATTTTAGTTTGGGCTCAGAATAATTACTTGCAGAACGTAAGAAAATTGTTTGAAGGAAGCAGGGCTTTTTATCATTGTCATGTAGGCGGTTTAGGAACCGCCTACATTAGCTATGTTTAGGAAAAGAGATACGGGAACCGCTTTGACATTGTTTACTTTTAATTTATCGAACAACGTAAAACCCCAAACATATTGTTTTGTGTCCACAGATTGTGTCTTTTCTTGACCTTGATTGTGAAACTTTTCTTTTTGTTGCCCATGTCAGGTCAGCTCTTCAGTCACTCCACAAAGCGTGTGACATTGCCCGTTGCCACAATTACTACCCGGGCAGCCTGTTCTTGACATGGGTCAGCTATTATCAGAGCAGGATCTCCTCCAACCAGTTCTGCATCAACGAGTGGAACGCCATGCAGGATGTCGAGTCACACCGTGCCAATTCACCTGTTCTCTTCACAGATTTGTGAGTAGATTGTTGACGTGATTATCATACACTTGTTTGCCAACCATCAAGAATAATCTTCCATTGGTTGCGTGCTTAATTTATAGAACTCTGTGTTCAGAAAAACAAATTTACCCCAGTTAGAAAACATGAAAGTCGAAACGTGCCCGTCACGTGTCTGTTTATTGAAAAGCACATCCAGAGAGGACCATCACATTTCAAAACATTGCCCAACAACTTCTCATGTTCAGATGAAGTTGCTTCATTTTCCATCGAACGCTGAGCAAGAGCATCCACGTGCTTGCTGTAACTTTAGGGCAATGGAAAAATCGGAACTGACAAAGATCAAATAAAATGGCACGTGTGGCACATGTACACTGAAACATGTTGACTTTCTGACAGAATTGTCAACAGTCCCATAAGGAAGTATTGAAAACCGTACGTATGACCAGGATGGATTTATGGCTCGACTAATACCAAGGAAATTCCCTCTCCCTTCTGCCTAGTCATGGGCCTCTTGTTACACATTTGGATCGTGCGTATGTTTCTCACTGAGATTCTGGAGCGTCCAAAATAACTGAGCCTTTAGCTGTCTTGATTTACATTTGGAAAAGTAGAGTCCAGACGCACAGAAGCAGGTGGCGGGCGGGCGAGCGCACGTTCGTTGGCAGCGGAAGATTTAAATAGAACGCAAGGTGGGAGGACTGGGAAAAAGCAAAAGTGTCTGACAATAAAATGAAAAAAAATATACAAATAAATAATCAGGTACATGCTGCTCTCCTGGAACATAAACCCGTCACCCTTTCCCGGCAAGGGCTCTGTTTGTGTTGGAGTAGATTTAATAAGGCGGCCACACATGTTTTATGAGCACTACACAGCCACACACACACACACGCATCAATCTGTGTTTGTTTTGTAGCAGAAGGTGACCCAGTCTAGTGCTTGTTGACAATGAAGCTTATAATTTGGTCTTTTTCTTAATTTTTTTTTTTTAACCACTAAGTGATATCAGCGGTTATTCTGTTTTCATATTGCTCAAAGTGAAGTAAACCATGACAGAATGGAATTGAATCCTCATTACCAGCCATGGTGTTGTCACACATCTGTCATGCATCTGAAAAATGACTTTTTCCGTGGCTTTCTGCGGTCAGCTGCCCCTCCGGCTGTCTGCGGGCGTGCCAGTGCCTTATAAAACGCTTCAGTCATGACTTGATGCAGTGTCTTTGTTGGCAAAGGAGAATAGCCACTCTCAAGCCTGAGGAATTATTCCGGAGGGGTCAAGCACTAAGACAAACAAGCCAACTGACTAAGAATTCACAGCACGCCCTCCGTTTGACCCAATGCAAGGGAGCATTTACGTAAAGAAGGGGCATTTCAAATAGGCCATTTGAAGTCAGCGTTCCAAATAGCATGGAGTCAACAGGAGTGTTCGACAAGGGAACTTTAGTGTGTCTCATCTCAGATGTTCTCTTCCCACTCTCGTTTCTGAGAATCAGACAAAGCTGTAGTTCTTTGGTGGAATAAATCATCTCACTGGCATTCAAATAATTCAGTGAACAGAAGCGCTTACCACGATGACATGACAGTTCTTTTTGTTCTCGCGCACCCCAAAGTTTGTCTGTGATTTCATTTTTTATTTTTTTTCTCAAATGTGTGTTCATTTGTGCACAGGCCCACAGAAAGGGAGCGCACAGAGCGACTCATCAAGATGCGCCTCCGAGAGATCATGATGCAAAAAGATTTGGAGAATGTTACCAGCAAGGAGGTACGAAGCCAGACATCAGACATTTTCTGTGTTGGCAGGTGGAATCATTTATTTTGACCCCTGTGCTTACCTTACCTGATCTTACTAGATCCGCACAGAGCTGGAGATGCAGATGGTGTGCAACTTGAGAGAGTTTAAGGAGTTCATTGACAACGAGATGATCGTCATCCTCGGGCAAATGGATAGCCCCACGGAGATCTTTGAACACGTTTACCTGGTGAGAACCCCAAAGTCTCTTTGTTGTTGTTTTACCAAGACTCCGGCCGCCGTTATATCATCTTCTAGTGAATGTTTAATAAGTCTTGGCTCGGTTAGAGTTAGTCACCGCCGACTGTGTCAAATATGAGCTTGTAACCCGACATGGGATGGCTTTATATTGACAAGAGTTGTGCCGTCTCCAGGGCTCTGAGTGGAACGCTTCCAACCTGGAGGAGCTACAAAACAGCGGGTAAGACGTCTGTGCCCACACATGAGCTCTGAATTGTATAAACAACAGTTATTCTACAGATGTGATTTTTTTTATTTTATTCTTTGACTAAATTTTATAGAAAGCCCACCGCACAGCATTAGGTTATCGTAATTATGGGGAAAATGCACATACGTGTCCTGAAAAGATTCAACCAAGAGAAGCCGAATGCCATGTTAGCCTTGCTTTGTATTTCTCAACGTAAATAAAATCAACATTTGCATTTCATTTATTGATATTTTCTGGTGGTGTGGCACTAACTAAGCATTGAACAGAAAACATCAATCCATGATGACGTTGAAAGGTGACCTTCCCATCTCTTGTCTAGCGTCCGTTACATCTTGAATGTGACGAGAGAGATAGACAACTTCTTCCCGGGCATGTTTGAGTACCACAACATCAGAGTGTACGACGAAGAGGCCACCAACCTGCTGGAGTACTGGAACGAAACCTACAAGTTCATTACCAAAGCCAAGTAGGCCTTCACGCAAATGCTCACGCTCCTCTTTCCCAGCTTTGGGCTAAAAATGACTTTTCGTCTTTTTCTTATCTCCTAGGAAAGCCGGTGCCAAGTGTCTGGTTCACTGTAAGATGGGCGTGAGCCGCTCGGCGTCGACGGTCATCGCTTACGCGATGAAGGAGTACGGCTGGTCGCTGGACGACGCCTTTGAGTATGTGAAGGAGAAACGAGCCGTCACCAAGCCCAACCCCTCCTTCATGAAGCAGCTGGAAGAATATCAGGGAATTCTGCTGGCCAGGTGGGTTTGTTATTCAAATTCCTGAACGTAAAGTGCAGTGAGTCACAAGTATTTTATTCATGATTGATTTCTCCTTTCCCAGCAAACAGCGGCATAATAAACTATGGCGCTCCCACTCCGATAGTGACCTATCAGATCGCCCTGAACAAATGTGTAAATCCTCATCTCACTCCCTGGGACGCTCCGACTCCCAGAGCAACAATAATAATTCCTCCCCCGCCTTGCATCACTTCCTGGGCGTGGCCGTGCTCCAAGCTCTAGTTTCCGAACCTGACGACTCGGCCAAATCAATCTCGAACCTCCGCACGCAATGCAACGACGCACGAGACACACCAATTGAGGAGGCGCTCAAAACGGAGTGTGACGACTCGCCCTCGCCGCGACCGGACGCAGCCGTGCTCGTCCCAGAGGAAAAAGTCGCCGGCGCTGAGAACCCGGTCA
Organism: Syngnathus leptorhynchus; assembly: GCF_054491065.1. NCBI lineage: Eukaryota > Metazoa > Chordata > Actinopteri > Syngnathiformes > Syngnathidae > Syngnathus > Syngnathus leptorhynchus. The sequence goes on along the minus strand of NC_141201.1, from coordinate 6,056,004 downwards.
TTACGGTACCTGCTGTCATTCCTGCCCCGTCGCTCCTTATCCTCCCCCCAACTCCTGAAGTCCAGCGGGCTCACAAGGGTCACGCGACACCACTGGCTAGCGTGGAGAGCAAACCGGTGGAACTGTTTCTTCACTTCCCTGAGCAAAGCAGCTCCGAGGACTTTTCCCCCGTCACCGTCATGTCCTCAGACACCTCGGAAAAGACGCCATCCGATTCGCAGAGTGAGAAATGCAGCCCGCTCAGCGACGCCCCCGACCCCACGCCGCTTTCCTCAACCGGGCGCAGCGACGACAACAACAACCCCAGCGAGTTTCCCGACGACGCGGACGACCGCGGCGAAGCGGACGGCTCATCCAACCACAGCTCGCACAGCATCGACTTCTTCAGCGCCAGGGAGAAATTTCTGGGCTTAGCCCAGGAGGACAAAATGTTGCAACCTTCTGAGCAAGGGTCGCCCTCCCTAGACGCCAATGACAACAGAGCGACTGAGGAAGATGAAGAGAGTGAGCACGGGACAAGTCAGGTGATGATCGTTTTTTTTTTTTCCTTTCTCCGTTTTACTACATATGTTGTTGTTGTTGTTGTTTTTTTTTAAACGTCAGTGCTGTTTAGGACACATTTTTCCTCAACCCTTCATTTCTCATGTATTCTCAGTGCCACCTTTTTCCTCATATATACAGCACAACCTTTCTAAAGTGGGAGTTTTTTAAAGTATAGTTCTTCTTCATGGTCAGCCGAGGTTTTCTCCACTTCTTATCAAAGCTCAGTAAGATATTGAACACCAATTCAAATTGCTCTCTTGTCCCAAAATGGATAAATGATGCAATTTGTTTTCTTGAAGTGGCGTCGGCTCGTACTTGGTGGTTGTCATGTAAATGTAGCCTGAAACAACAAATTGATTGCCTACTTCAACACACTAACGAAACACGTTCCCTTCTCTCTGTCCGCAGTCCGAGGTTAGCGATGACAAGCTCAGCCCTGACGGCTTTGACCAGCCTCACCACGACAACGGAATATCAGTCCGCCATATTGTCACTGAGATCGAAGCCATATGCCACCCAACTACTTCCTTAACTCCTTCCACCCCCTCCTCACCGTCGCCATTCTCTCCACCCTTGCACGGACCTCCGCTCGTTCGGGGGGATCCTCCGGAAGGGGCGGAGCCCGAAGTCCCGCCGTGCCCGCCGTCCCCCTCGCCGCCGCCGTGCGACCTGCCGGCCGGCTCCGTGCGGCGGGCCACCGAGCAGCTGGAGCAGAAGTTGAGGCAGGAAATGGAGATGGTGGCGGCGCAGCGTTCCCCACTGCCCTCTCCATGCAGCGAGCACCCTCCTGTCCGAACATTGGAACATCTAAGCCGCTCCAAGGGCGAGACCGCTGGTGAGCAACTGAACGACTCAGAAACAGCCAACCTCCAAAACACTTCTATCAGCCACACGTTTGGTGCTCTTCTACATCCTCAAAGCCATATGACATATGATAGTCCAACAGTAGACTCATCTCGACATACCTCAGGCCAAACCCAAAAAGACAATGAGCTCCAAATGACTCTGGACGGGGTCACAATCCAGGAGTCTAACCCTGACGAGAACCTGGATTCCCTCCACGTGGGAGGGAGTTGCGGTTCCGACTGCGCCGCTCAGAAGCGTCTGGCGCGTGGCAGCCAGGAGCTAGAGAGGATTCGCCAGACTTTGAGAGAACTTCAGGCGTTCCTCCACGAAGGCGGCGGTCTGGAAACGCCGGACACGGGGAAACCTCTCTTCATGGAAGCGGAGCCCCCTCCCGACGCAGCGCAGCGACTCAAACAAGATGGGAAGAGTCTCCCCGAGCCAGCCGGATGGCACCGAGCCGTCGAGCTGGAGGCTCGCATCCGCCAGGCGGGCTTAACCCCGCCTTCGCTCATGAAGAGGTCGGCCTCCTTGGCTAAACTGGACTGCCTGGAATTGTCACCTAACGACCTCAGCGACCTGGACCTGAGGCAGCACGCCCGGGCGGCGGCGGCGGCGCACTCCCACTGCGCTTTCCCCACGTCGCCATCTCATTCGGATGACACGTGGAAGAAGCAGAAAGTTCTGGCCACAAACAATCTTCCCGAAAAGACACGTTTATCCGGCGAAGAGCCCTCGCCTTCCCGCTCCCCTGAGAGGAGCGAGCGGGAGGAGGCGGAGGGCTGCGGCTCGACGTCATCGCGGCAACAGGTGAGGGCTTACTCTTCTCGACGTTCGCGGAAAGCCAGTGAGAGGAAGCAGCGTGCCGCCGCTGCCCCCGCACTGCTGTACAACACCATGTGACCTCACCAGTGCACCACGTGACTTCACTGGAACGCACGCGAGTGGACTCGGCACCGAGTGTGCCAATGGAACGTGTAGCAAGTGTGTTTGCGATGACATGACAACTGCGTGCGTGAGGAGTCGTTAGTGACGCCATTCTATGGAAAGCCGTTTAATCATTTATTCGAGATCTTAACCCATCCGTGCGCTCGGGCTCTCGTATTAGAGGCGGGTCATTTTCAGCAAGACTTGCTGATTCTACTGTTGCACGCTATTTTTTTTTTTTTTTTTTTAATAGTGCGGACAGATTAATGGGGACAACTTTTAACTGGATTTACATCGATGATTGAATAAAAGCTTTTATGGCTTTCCATTGAAGTCAAGATGACCTCACACGCACCTGAAATGCTCTCACACATTGCACTGAAATGCTCATATATACTGAAAAACATGTTTTTGTACTGTTTGTGAGAACATTTCAGTGGTGTGTGTTTATGAGGAAACCTTGAAGTTATGTTTCTAACAGCCCCTAATGTCAACTACTGGATGTGTTTCAACTGGACTGACAACCTTTTTTTTATGTCCAGTGTGTGCATGTGTGACTTTCATTACAAAGTGTATCAACTCCAACAAGAGGGCTTCTTCTCCAAACATGCACTTTACTGTTTTGATGATCATTTTCTTTCATTTCTTATTCGACGAGAATGTTTTGCACTGTCAACGGAGACTCGATAGTCTCGTCGTGTTTTGTTTTTCCACAAATGGACAAATGTTTTTAAAATCATGTTTTAATTCAACCAGGGCAAAACAAAATATGTTCAAGACTTTACTTTGTTTTTTAATTTTTATTCAGCGCTTTAGCAGTAAATAAATACAGTTTGCTTTTGACTGTCGTCTGACTGACTTCTCAATATACACATAGTTGATCTCTACTGCCATCTGTCGGACAGAAAGTGTACTTCATCGTGCATGCGCCTGAACTTCCAGCATGTCACGGGGGGGGGGGGCTGTCACTGCTGACATTTTTACTTATTGCTTCATGAGGCTAATTAAACACTGATAGAGGCCACCAGGGAACCTTTTGCTTTCTCTCACTAAATTATTTAACCAGAAGAGGTGACATTGAAGCACCTGATTAGAAAGTACATTGAAAATAATATACATCACGAGCTCCACTTGGTATTGTCGAAATCAGAGCATCAGTGAGGAGAAATTTGAAGTGGTTCATTAGATTCTGCTAATTAAATCTACATCGATAGCAAATTGAGAGGAATTTTGCAAGTTGGGTAGTAAAGGATTTTTTTAATTATTATTATTCCAACAGATAAGTACAAGTTAGTGGTCTGCAGCTCAAACATACATTTCATTTTACATTCTTGGCTACTGGAGACAAATGTCATCTAATTTTATAACGCTGCGGGATTCCAACACACTGTGTAGAAGCATGGATCATTATCTCTGGAACAAACTGCGCCGTTAGGGATTAAACTGCAGAAGATTTTACGATTAAGAAAAAAAGAAAAAAAAATCAGCCACACAAAGAGACGCACTTATTTCAAAGTCGTTCCTTTATTTGACCAGCATACTCATAAAAACATTTGAAGTGATTAAAAAAAATCTTTCTCATCAAGCCGATAAGAATACTTGTGAATTAAAGAGGAGCATCTCTCCTCGAGTTGTGCTGCTATTGGTGAGAAAAGTACGTCTTACTTTAAATGTTATGTGTCTGTATCAAAACTGTAGGTCTGCCGTTTCAGTTTGAATTACATTCATAAAACATCCCATCAGCATTTTTCATGTTCAAGATGCACCAAGGTGGAAGATTGTGGGTATATATATATATATTTTTTTTTACACTTTGACATTTCTTCACCTTTTATAAGATTTGTGCTCCTCCAGTTTGTCACCTCCACATCTGCACTCCACATTGTGAGCCAACTACAGTGTAAATACAGTACATTTGGATTTTTGTGCAAGTAAAAAAAAAAAAAAACACACTTACCACTGAACAATTTCACTTTCCTTTTTGTTTTCATTAGCATACAATGGGGCAAAGGGTTCAACATTCACGTTACTTCCATCAGGTAATTTAAGCCTTTGTCTAAACCGGTATTGGGTAGTCTTGTAAAAGTGGCACTGGAGATGTGCCATGCAGAGAAGAAAGAAATTCATTATCATCAATCATCCAATATGGCTTTACGATAAAGCTCAATATGAATGCTAGAAAAGCACAACAGTCGGGTTTTTTTTTTCGTTTTTTTCTTCTTCCAATCCTTTCCAAATGTGCTTCCGATGTTTTTAAACACCTCACTTGTCCATGAGCGACAGCTGGATGATGTGCAGCAGCTCTTCCTCCTCCTTCCGTCGCCTCAGCTCGGCTTCCTCCTGCTCCCGGGCAGACATCTCCATGGCGATGCGCAGCTGCTGGTCGTAGCTGCAGCTGGTCGACTGCTGCTTCTTGGAGGGGGTTGAGGAGAGGCTGGAGGGGGAGCGAGCTTTCATTTGGGGGATCCTGGCCAGGATGAGACAAGATTACTTGAAGATGAGTTCCTTAAAATGTTGACTTTACTTTTCTGTGTGTGGTAAAGTGAGAGAAGGTGAGAAGGAAGGAGCAGAAAGTTGTATGGTCTCCAAAGAGGGAAGACAGCCAGAGAAAAGATAACAAAGGAAAAGTCAACATCTGCACACTGGGAAAGCAGGAAACTGGATGTGAGTCAGGGATGGAAAGAAAGATGGAAAAGAGGAAGAGGAGGAGAAAAACAATCGAGCAAAAGCAGTGTCAGGAAGTCGGAGACAATGTGCGTGAGGGGAGCAGGATGCACGCTTCCAAAATCTTTGAGATGATTTCTTTTATGATACAATTCAAAATCTGAATGTGAACAGGGCACCTTTTAGCTCCGGCCCTGGTTGTGAAGAAAGATTGATTGAATTTAAGGCTGACCTCTCCAGGCGACTTGGATCACAAGAGAGGGGGTGTGTTCCAGGCTTGCTATTGGTCAATGCCTCCCAGATGGTCACCTAGAAAGAAATATCAGAATATAACCTTTAATTTGTAGACCAATGAAATTTTGAAGGAAATGTCCATCAAGAGTTCATAACAGAATGAAGTGTTAATTTGTTGATCACAGTAACTTGAGATGTTTCATCCTCAATATTTGACAACATAAAGCTGCCACTATGCCTCCTCCACATCCTACTTGACCTATTTTTGGCTCCATCAACATCTGGAGGAAAGCCAAGAACCATGAGGACCGCCGAGCTTTGGGATTTGGAAAGGCCGCCTGATCTTTGCTCAACAATTTGTTGTTGTTCTTATTCTTTTGCTAACGCTGCATGTTTTTTTTTTTTTTTTTAAAGGCCTGCTTTGAATTTGATTCTATCATTTGCACAGGCAATTTAACATACTTTTTCAAGCTTACTTCAAAGACGAGGGTTGTGTGAGACATTTTTCCTCCTCTTTTGCGTTGATGTAATTGACCTCCATGCCACTAGAAAGACTCATGCATTGTACTGGGAAGCATTTAAAACCCCTGGTGCACATAAACATGAATGGCATTGGTGACAGAAAGCATGCCTTGAAACTACCAGTGTATTTTCGTTTTTTTGGGGGTGGGGTTACCTTTATGTCATGAGTTATTTGCCGTGTTGTTCGTTTGGGAAATAAACCTGCACGTTTATCAATTTAATAGGTGGAAAACTGTTGCATTGGATTCAGTTTGGATTATTGTTCGCGGCGTTCGTTTGGAAATTCCGGATGCGAGGAGGAGCGTCATCACACCGGGAGAGACTCATCAACGCTATATTGGGGTATGTTTTGATGAGCATGCATTCATGCATTCATTCATTTATTTATTTATTTATTTATTTAAATTTTATTTTATTTATTATGATTTATTTTTAATGAATGTTTATTGGTTTGCACACATTGACAAAAATGCATTGGTAAAATTCACGCACTTTGCTCGCCTAGATGAGCTTGTGGAACACTGCAAGCGTTGGTGCGTCTAAAAATAACTTGAATCAACAAACTGTTGCAGGTGATTGTTTATCCTTTTTTTTTCTTTTTGTGTTTGCGAGCTTCATTGCCAAGCCAATTTACCTTTCGTGGCCATAATGTCTGAAGAGGCAGAACGCCAACTTAAAAGTGACTGAACTTGATGAAAATGCAGATGTCAAATATATGACAGAAAAACGTGCGGTTAAATGAACACAAAAGGCATTGCTGGAAAAATAAATAATAATAAGCATGTTTGAAAAACAAAGAAAGTCAGAATTTTGCAAACTGAATAACATAAAATAATCTATTGTAAAATTGATGGGTGAGAAACATGGAAATGAGGTTGAACATGAATTTGGCAATTTTAATGGATTGTGTAAAAACATACATCAGGTGCGCACATCTTTATCGGGGTTATTGTTTGCTGATGAAGCACGCAAACATGATATGAAGAGGAAGAAAAATATTGGGAAGCAATTCAACAGTTTTCAACTGTCTCAAATGCCTTGAAACGACCTGTGTTTTTGTCGTCATCTATTAATTATTTGCCATGTTGTTGGTTTTGGAAATAAACCTGCAGATCTTTTTCTTTTTTTTTTTTTACTTTCAAGTGCAAAGGCACACGTCTTAACACACTATTTATCGGCCCCATCAATTGATTATATTGGGTGAAGATTTAAGTTTGATAAGATAGCATCTGTGGAGACAAACACACTTAAACTTTAAACTATTCAACATGTGCATTGAAAACTTTCCAGAAGGTCAGTGAAGAAACTGTGAGTGTTTTTTTAAAGAACACATTCTGAAGGGCATCGCCGTCGCACGTGGGTCACCTGATCGTATTCGGAGCCGGCCTCCAGCAGACTCTGTTGAATGGCAAACTGGAGCAGGTCCTCCTCCTCCTCCTCCCTCATGGTGTCTCTTTGTTTGCCTCCGAGCATGGTGTAACCGGACGGGGGCTCAAACACACAAGGGGGGATCTCGCCGCCTCGACACGACACTGCACAAACGGGGAAAGTCAATGAGTGAGTGAGGAAGTGAATGAGTGAGTGTCCTCACTGGTGGAGCTGGAGCTGGAGACACTGGAGGAGTCGCTGCCGGGCGAAGGCGTGTCCGCCCTTAGAGTATATCTTTGTCCGCCGCCTTCCACCGCGGCTTCGTTGTCAGGGCGCACGCTTGACCCCTCCTCACAGCCGTTCAGGTTGCTGAAGGTTATCCTGGCGTTCAGGATGTGGTAGAGCGGAATCTCTGCAGGGGGGGGGAGGATTGGATTTGATTTTCATCCTTTTGAAATGAAAACACTTTTCCTGCTCCCTCATTCCCTCCTTTCACTTCCATCTCGGTTTGTTATTGAACATTTTTATCTTTATTCCGGCATGTGTCCTTCCACCTCCGGACTCACCGATCTTGACGGGAAAGCCGGGCGGCAAACGCAACATGATGAAGTCGCGTAGCTTGGCAAACAAGGCGTTGGATATGGCCATGAGGTCGATGATGGGTGCCACTTGTTCTGCTAGCGAGAGAGGATGGGACTCGCACAGCCATAGCTTTGCCTTGAATCTAGACACAAGAGGTTGACTAATGAACATTCCTTATCTTTTCGCTCGTGTTTTACATTTGTGAATCTCGATTAGTGCTTCCGCCGACGTAGATCCGAGAAACTGTTAACGTCGAACAGTCTCGAGTCGCCTGATCGATGTCTAAATTGCAAATGGAGCTGTTAATGAGTGTGGCATTGAGAACAGCCTTACACATTCTCTCCTCATCATATAACGTCACCTTGAATTATGCAGCGATGATCAGTGAGATGAATACTGAACCAGACAAAGAAGCCTATTCAGTCAAGTGGACAACATTCCACTACCTGGATGCTGCTTCTTATCAGCTCCCATTTTAAAATGCGACTTATTGAAGACTCTAAATTATTAACCATCTAGGGCGATTTATTTGTGGCCCCCCGAATCTTTGCGGAACTACATATACGTCGCTTTCTGAAATGAGACCGGACCTTCTTTGAGGAGTAGTGAGGCTGGTAGGACACCAGGAGATGATTTGAAATATGTTTTATACTGGGATTTGTCTCCATGCCAATAATACACAGACAGCCTGTTATTGGGTCACTGAGTTCACTACCGCGGATGCAATTTGTATCTTTCACCGACACTTTACACGTTGCAGGAGTATAGATTGCATGAAAATCATGTGTTTTAAGTTCGCCTCTAGAAGAAACGAGGAAAGTAAAAATCAATAATTCAAGGGAGAATGGACAAAAAAAAAATTGCATTTGTTCTGCCTGCAACAAGCACAAGGACCCGTGTGCTATAAATATGCAAGGGGCCGCGATGAAAAGTTTCAATTTCAAGCATAGAAATATTAAGTGCTTAAAAACAACCCATAATAAATGCACTGAAATGTTCGTGTCGAGGTGAAAAAAGAAACGTGAGTGAATTTGGGGGAAAGTCTTCCGCAGCTTGTTGATCAAGTTAAGCAGCTGTATAATGGAATAAGAATTAAAAAAAAAAAAAAAAGCAGAGTGCATTCCCTTTGCTCTTAATGTGTTCACTGCACCACTAAAAGCGAGTTGTTGCGATGACTACAACAGGCGAGTTAAGTCTTTTTGTTGTCGTTCATAATGCAAAATATTTTGTTTACGATATTAAAGTATTATTGCTTGTGGCTTGATATGATAAATAATTCATCATGGAAAATAAATGGAAATTCTTTGTGGCCTGCCATCCATTTTTCAGCGGCCAACGGCATAAAGTGACATTCGACACCGCCCGCAAAATTAGTTCCAAGAAAAAAAAAAAAGCACACAGAAAAGGTGGAAGGTTGGCAGAGTCAGAATGAATAAATTGGTTTATAGATTATTGTGGCACTTTTCCAGATATGCATAGATAGAAATGAACTATTCAGGACTAAAAGACCAAAATGAATTTGTTGAATGAATTCAATTGAAGTGGCTCTTACATCCTTCCATGTTTTTTTATATGTGGCCCTCAAATAAAAACAGCCCTGCTGTAAATTGTCCATAATGTGAAGGATCATTTGTCTAGTGGTTAAGTGGCCTGCTATTGGCTGGCGACCAATCCAAAATCATCCGGGACCTGCAACTCTAATGAGGACAAACAGTGTAGAAAATGAATGGCTGGATTCTAATTACTATCCCGGACGTGCTAAATAGGCCCGTGACAGCTAATAAGAAAGCGATTTGGCCGAGGCAGCCTCCATAAGTCAAATCGCAACATAAATGTGATAAAATCTCATGGATATTTGTATTTGTTTTCTCGGCTTGACAGTAAATTGTCGACCGGGTTTACAGGGAAATATTATTATACGCGTGGCTGCTCCTCTCTGCTTTTTATGCCAGGCAGTTTTGTCAACTGGAAAACTGCCGCCTCACCTCTGGGTCTTGGTGGTGAGTTGGCACGGGTGGCCGATGTCCCTCAATGTAGGGGAAGAGCCGGGGTTGAAGTATTCTTCAGCGCTCAGCGCCGCAGGGTTGGTCATCGCCGGGGTTGACATCTGGGTCACCAGGGCCTACAAAGGTGAGGCGCACGCAGTGAATACAAACAAATATAAGCAGAAAGGAGAATTTAAGATGTCGGTATTCACCGCGTTGTTTGGGCCCATGTGTTGCTCTGCAATCCCGAGGAAGTTCTGCAGGGGAGTCTTCCCACCTGCTCACACACAAATAGCCGAGACAACAAGACTTAAAGAAAAAGGAAGATCAAACTGTTGTTTGAAATTAGTTAACTTGATTACACACAAATGCTAATGGAACCTTTTTTTGCATTCAATCCATATTGTAAAAAAAAAAAAAAATTCTAATAAATAAATGAAATAAATAAATAAATTAATTAATTAATAAACAAACTAAGCATTTGTAAAGCATAAAACTGACCAAACTAAAACCTGCTCTAAAAGCTAACGACAGCTAATTGAATTTATAAAACACAAGTCAAAACAAAATAAATAAAAACAAAAAAAAAACAGTAAAAAATCCCAAACCATTATCACTACCATGACAACATCCAATATTATCTGATAAAATATAGGAAACCTTTAATCTTGTTCTTGTTCTGGTCTGACAGGTGGTCTGTTCTGGTCCTGGTGATAAGCTCCACATTTGAGGCGGCATACACCTAAAAATGAAAAAAAAAAAAAAAAGACAAAAATTATTGTGTGGTGATGAGCAAGCAATAAAATACCAAACGACTGCTCGGTGCGATGCTGAAATACGACTCGTTTTTATTGCCATAATAAAAATGTAAAAAAAAAAAAAAACCATTAACCTCACAACAATACACAATAACAATTTGGCCTCTCACATTATGTTTTCACTTCACAACAGGAAAGTCAAAAAAACAACAGCAGAGCGGAAAGTAGCTCAAGCGACTGTGTCCATTTATGTTCCCAACTCTAAATCAGCGACGTAGAAAATAACAATTACTACCGAGGCCTGTCGGAATTGCTTTTAAAGCGCCGGTGATTGATGGTCTTCAATATGTGACACTTGTCTCTGATCGATCCCTCGCGGCGCTTGAGCAGACAAATGGGGTCTGGGGTATCTACATTGTATGTCTAAGTCACAATAGAAACATCTTTTTTTTTTTCTTCTTTTCGTTTTGCTCGAGGACATTAAGACGGAAAAACGGCGACGTGCAGTCTGGTGATACCATCGAGCGTCAGAAGCAATCCGAGTCTAAAATAACATTACAATTCTTCTGGAAAGCACATTGCAGGAAATATCAACTGAGTTTTGACATTTTTTGGATTGTGTGGACAGTGTGAGAGACCAGACAGGCTGTCAGTGCTACCTTGGCTTCATATCCGTTCACAGTCTCGGTCTTCTCGCTCCTCCAGCCCAGAATGCCTGTCTTATTCCTGCAAGCCACAAACTTTACATGAATACATTCTTTAAAATACATCTAGTTTTGAATAGGATTCCAAAATTCTGATCTAAATGTTTGTTATTCATCAGCGACTAAAGATATGCATCCCGTGTGAGGCATGCTGACATGCATTCTAAATAAATAATTAGCATGTAGGCAGGGAGCACAATGACTAGCAAAATTCCCAACCTTGCCACATACGTATCTGTACTTTTGGTGAACAAGTAGTCAGACTTGTGTAATTTAATCAGTGCCGTGAAGCATTACACTTAAAGACAGCCAAAGTCAAGTGGGCTTGACTAAATGACTTGAGTGTCAAGAGAGGATTAGCCAGATAAGCTTCATTTATTCCCTCGTCTTTTTCATTCCAACTGGCCTCACATTTAATAAACTTTTTTTATTTCCTTAATTGAAGATTTGAGTAAAAGTCTGCTGAATTGACTTATCTTTTTCATGTTTTAATTTCCAATTTAGCTTTGTGATATTTAACTCGGTGTCATTGTTCTCGATTAAAAAAAAAAAAAGCAGTGAAGAACGTTTTACATTTCTGACGTGTATTTGGCCTTTAAGGTACTGTGATGAATTCAAACATATGCTTCAGATTCCGAGCCAATGAATGTGAAGAACGTGTTGAACGTTATTAAACCTGTTAGCATCATATTACCACTAATAAAATATCCAATGTAATCCATCCAGTATTTAATGCACTCTTGTTTATTATTACTGTACTAATATTCAGATAGCAAATTTTCTTTTGCTGGTGGAAACACAGAAATTTTTGAAAAAAGACTCATCAAGCTAGGTCAGTATTGAACTGCCCACTAGACACCATAAAAGAAGTGGATGAGAAGTGGATGCTGAAAAAAAAAATAGGAACATCAGTCATGCATGGCTCCTCTCACTCTCTGTATGAGACAGTGGGGGCTTTAAGTGGCTGCTTCGGCAACAGACTGCAACACCCACAGTGCTGTTGCAGGCTGTACGGTATAACAGAGCAGTGGGTTTGTTGTTTCAAATATTTAAGCCGGACTGAAAAAATGCATCAAGTGCAAAAACAGTGTTCACATCCTTAAATCCCCCCCTAAGGAAAAAAATCCTAGCGCCGCCTGTGATCGTGGATCTAAATGTGTGTCAAGTCTCTAGTGTATAGTATTGGAGATTGTCGAGTACTCGAGTAAAAATAGAGTAACGTGGGTTGCAGCTGACCTCTCAAAGGCGATGTTGCGAGTGTCCAGCTGAGTTGTCACCACAGCGGCAGACAGGCGGGCGGCCACCTGCTCATCACTAGGCTGCGTCCCCCCAAGAAGGCCTAAACTGGCGGGCGTATTGCTGCAGGCGCCGCCTTTTCCCCGACCGGGTGAAAGCGCCGCGAGAGACGAGACGCACAAGGTCTCACAGAACACCAGCTGCCTGTCGTGGTCGACCTCGATCACCTCTGCGTTGGAGTCTGGGGCGGGGAGGATGCATGAGCAGGTGCAGTTTAAAATGGAGGACGTGATATTTTTCCAAGTATACAAATGGTGGATCGGTGATTGTTTTGAAGAGAGAACGTGTCATTACATCACACGGGCAGCGGAAAAGAAAACGAAGCGGGAGAACATTTGAGTCCAGGGAACGGTCGGGAAAAACTATTTAAGATGTAAAAGGAACAGAGATAAATATAAAATGAGAACTGTGGCGCCAGGGGAGAAAAATGAGCACACGTAGTTGAGAAGTGATCTCAAAGAAGGGAGCTAGAGAATAAAAAGCATTGAGGAGAAAAAAAAACTGTCACACTTTAAGATTGGTTTCATTTCACACTTAAATCTTACGATCGAAAACGTATGTGAGGAAAAATCAGCATTGTCACAGACCTTGGCCCCTGAAGATAAAGCTCCGATTTCCTCTCTGCCAGGTCATCTGCTCAAACCCGGTGAGAGTCGTGTCAACGCGAAGACACTGACCACTCTTCCAAACTCTGTAGGTGTCACTCGGGCAGATTCGAGACACGAGGGGCACTGAGGGAAAAATAGAAATAGATTCAACGGAGAAATAAAATCGAGGTCAGTCACTAGAATGAAACGCGGTGTACTGACTGACCCCAGCTGGTAAACTCCCATTTCATCTCCACATAGAAATCCTGGGCCTGCACACACAACAGAATGCAAGCATTGGTGAAAACAAAACAGTGATGAATGTGGAGAGTTGTCGAGTTAACGGCTTTATTTACAACAATTTGCAAGTGTGTGACTTGAATGCACGAATACGTGCAAGGGGGTTGGTATCTACGATGGCAGGATACAACAAATACAAATTCAATCCTGCAAAAAACAGTTGATGTGTACTTACTACTGAGGTCAATAATATTAACAGCAAATGCATGAAAATGCATTCAAATCAAATCAAAATAGGAAAGCATGTCAGAAGAGCAAGCAGCAATATGTTTCTCAATATCATATCCCCCGAGATGAATAAATTATTCATAGGTTTTAAAGAGAGCTAAGAATACTCCATTTTCATGTGAAAATAAAGACGTGAAATAAAAAAACCCATCAAATGAAGGCATAACTGCTTCAAAGCCATTTTTGGTGTGTAATTTAGTTTTTTTTTTTTTTTTTTTTTGCATGTTTGTGAGAAATCCCACTTGGCGCAGTCGTTCCAGCAGGACGGGGATACCCGCCAGTCTCTTGGCGGTCCTCTGGTAGTCACGGTAACGCAGTATAAGGCGCACCAGCTCCGGATCTCGAGTACTCACTGCCTCCTGAAGAACTGAGAGATAAGAGGAGTGACAAAGAAAAGCCCAATCACTGAGGCCTCATCTAAAATTGATGTGCATGAGCAGTTTAAGGCGGCAGCCAGAAGCTAAAGTAGGTCAAAGGAAAATTTATGAATAAGAACAGTTTTGAACTCATTCATCAGGTAGCCACTTTGCTACTAATCTCACAGCTTGCTTGACAGCAAAACAAAGCTATCATAAAACAACCGTATTTCTTTGCTACTACCGATTGTTACCATTGCACTCGTGATTAAACTTGTCTCGGTCGATCTCAATTCCCGCCCAATATTGCATAAAGAGCATGAATTTAAATAAATATATGAATACACTCACCAGTCCAGCCATTCCGATTCTCCTTGCTGACATCAGCTCCATATTGCAGCAGAACTCTGGCACAGTCCAGGTGGCCCAGTGTGACAGCCAAGTGAAGAGGAGTTCGACCCCGGGGATCCAAAGACTCTAAATCAGTCTGGTTGAGGTAATCAGATACAAAGAGAAAATAACGTGACGTGACATCAGATAGCAGACTATATCTGAAATGCATTATAGTGTGTGTCTCTCCGAAGGTGGGAGAGAATTTAAATCTAAAAGGAAACATCAGCAAGAAGTTGACAGCGGAGGTGAAGAGGGAACTGGTGACAGGTGCTAATTGATCTGTCATGGCCGCTACATTGCTCAGCATCTTTACTTATTGTGGGGATGTTAAACTTGAAATCTCTGGTTCAACTGGGTCTCTTTTTCCTCACCCATCACTAGGTTTTTATTTTTGCTTTGGTTTATATGGAATTTATTGAGTGTCAGGTCGAGTTAAATTGAGTTCAATAGCCCATCACGTTTAGTTGCCTTGATTTACAGAAGGCAAATGAAAAAGCAGAGTTCATTTCGCTTCCATAAGGATTTTTATTTGGTGAAAATATTGAACAAGTTGGCACACAGCTTCCTGAAGAATAAAATCATTAAACGAGGTTGAATTATCTTTTGCACATAGAAGAAAGGTTAAATTGCCAAGTATTTAATTCTCAATGTAGCACTCGTCCGTCAAATGGCTTGTAACATATAACACCAATTATTTTCCTCATGGTTCCACATCACAATTCCTTTCAGACATAATAGTGGGCATTCGAAAAGATAAAGCTGTCAGCTCATGTGGAACATGACGCCTGGTAATTCCCCAAACGATGCCATGCTGCCTTCAGATTTCATCCTTCCAAGTCTCCGGAACATCACATTAGATGCGCTTCATCGCCCAAAGTGAAACCATTTTGCTATGCATCTGAGTGAGTGATCCATTCTGGATTATATTTGAAATGTATGGTTTTTTTTTTTATTCAAGATAAATATTGGGAT
The DNA here is from genome assembly GCF_054491065.1 of Syngnathus leptorhynchus. NCBI lineage: Eukaryota > Metazoa > Chordata > Actinopteri > Syngnathiformes > Syngnathidae > Syngnathus > Syngnathus leptorhynchus. Next base: position 6,040,742 of record NC_141201.1, on the reverse strand, counting down.
AAGATCATTTAAATGCATAATCACAACACTATGGCTTAAATTTGCCCCCCAAAAATGTGTACTATGATTGAAAAATCAAGCCTGCTATAATAATAATAATAATAATAATAATAATAAATGTGAACCAATAATTCAGTAAGACATAATGTGTTGTCTGGAATAAAATCAAATGACAGATAGGCAGCTGAGAAAGTGTGATTCATAATGCTTTGTTCAATATAACTTGATAGAGTTGATCTATTTGCTCTCCAGCTACTCACTCGGCGCTTAAGCGGCCACCATGGAGACACGGGAAGAGATAGACAAGCAAATGTGGATGGAAAACCTAGAATGGGAGGAGTGGAGTGAAAAGTAGAGCATGCAGTGTTGGAGGGAGGCTGAGAAGTGAGCTGAAGGAGAGATCAACAAGACTCCCTCGGGTGCTGATGTCGACCGGGGAATAGACAGAGACAGAAGCGTCGTTGCGATGCAGGAGATGCGAGACGGACGACAGTTTACTTGTGTGTGCTGTGCGGCAACAGTGCGATATGCAAATGAAGCCACTTTCCTTGTCGCCTGCCTTGTCTCGAAGGACACTGCGGACGCCGTATGGCTGAGCTCATGAATGTGAAGAACTATCAAAGTCACAGAAAAACATTTTACAGTCCAAACTAAGCCTTCTATTGTTGAACAATGAAGCTGAATAGCTGGAGGAAAATGCAAAATTGTGCAAGCCTCTAAAAAAAAAGTCTTATTTTTGTTTCATGGAATGGAAAGTGGATAAGCAGCATGTGCCCGTTTCAGAAATCATCGTAGACAGCAGTGGCCAATCATTAATTCAATGTTCTCTCCTTTTAAGGACGTCTGTAATGCTGGCGATGATCAATTTAAGGCCATTTTATAGCTGTACTTCATTTCAATTACTACAGCTACCAGGATGGAGGTTGATGGCTGAGCTGAAGAGACACAAGAGGAGCCCGAGGGTGAACGCAGATGAGTGGATGCTGGGAAAGAATAGACAGAAACGTGGGAAGGCGGAGGCAGACACAGCAATTGCCATATGTGTATCGGAAAATCCTGTTTTATATAACATGAAACGGGGTGAGGGCAGCACGGTGGATTGCCGGTTAGCGTGTTTTGCCTCGCAGTTCTGTGATCTGGAGATGCAATCTTGGCCCATTTCATAAAAATGATCACTCAAACATGTCATAAAACTGCTGAACTGCAAAGCAACATTAAGTGCAAAAATAGATTTTGTGTATTTTTTCTCACAAAAATCAATTCACACAAAATTGTAATATTATTGAGGTTTCTGGATGTCATTACAAAATCTGCAAAAAAATATTTCCCATATTTGTGTTGTAGTATCGAGCAATATAAACCCAAGTGCAAGAGCAAATAAACCACGTCTGCCTTCTAGTGGTGAATAGTGATATTACAACTTAAAACTATAAGAGTGAAAAATATATAAAAAAATATGCATTTATCGTTATTATTTTTCGAGACAGAAGAGCTAGTGTTGTGTGTCGTAAATGACAAAAAATATATGTCCCCAGAAACAAGGCCATCTAACCATTTTGAACAAAAGTGGTCTGTGTTGTTACGATCGCTTGCTCGACAACAAATTGAAATAAAAAGGCGGAAGAATGAGAAAGCTTTTTTTGGTCACACCTCAGAAAGAATTATTTTCAACATCAAATAACTTGAAACATTATTTGAGTTCATGTCAGTTCTTTAGTGTGTCACAAATAACCACGTTCTTATTTTTAGCTCAAATGACACAATCGACAGAGAGCATTGCTGCTCAGAAATAAAAAAAAAAACATGATAGAAATGAAAGTCATATGAAGTCAGGCTTTTACATCCACATACCTCTAAACATTTGATTAAGTGGTGCTGACGATTCAAGAATGTCTTAAACTTGACAAGGCCAAACCTTATTAACTCCTCATTAGTGATCTTGATTGAGTTTCTCTGTCGCCGGCATAAAAAGGACTCATTTGACCGACCAACACACAGAACTAAGCCCAAGGAATGTAAACACTATAAAAGGAGAAGTCGAGATTTTAAAGTCCTTTTCAACCTTTTTAATACAATTACAGATTCCAATATTCCAAATTTAAACAATTGTTGTCAGTAAGATGAATGTCATCACTTTTTTAGATCGTGGAAGAAGACCAAAACGGTCATCAGCAAGAAAGAACCCAAAGCTGATACTTCTCCCCATTGAGTGAAACCATAATGTCACTGTCCACAATGAGGTAAGTTTTTATCTTCATGAACTTCAGAGGTGGTGGATGACATTTATGGACTTTAAAATGAACCCAACCAAAGAGAGCCTTCAGGCCCCTAATATCTTTTCTAGTGTTTGATGATGTCACATAAAACTCATCCAACCTTACTTTGCCTTCTTAAAAACGATCCCTCTAAAAGTTAGGAGAATGGAATTGTTGGAAATGGGCTAACAGGGTTCCAACACATGACATCTCATTCCGTTTTCAATCAGGAGAGGTCATAGTGTTTGCACCATTTTATTTTGAAAGGTGGGCTTGATTATTGTCATTTCCTTCTCATGTATTAGTCCCCAAAACTTTGAGAGCAAAACTAATGTTGTGGAATCCTGCAGATTTGTATCCATTTGCATAACAAGGTCATTGACTAAATCTTTGATTAAACTGTTATTTTTTTTGAATGTGCTGTTTGCTGCAGTTAGCATCTGCTGCTTCCCACAACACGTCGGCGTGACGGAGGCGTCTTTTCACGAACATATACACATTAACACTAATTATGACAAAAGCGCCACTTAAAGCTAAGTGCTAAAGTCCACCCGACCTGCAGAAATGACAGAGAAAAAAAAGCTACTGTACTTGAAAATCTCTATTTGATTTTTATTTTTTTTATTTAAAAGCATTATTGCAATAACCAGCAATTTCTGGATATCTTCATTTTTTGTTGTTGCTTAAATGTGCTTTACAGTCAAATTCTGAACACCCCCCAACACACACACACACACACACACACACACACACACACACACACACACACACACACACACACACACACACCTTCAGTGCTGAGCGCAATGACTGCATTATTGATATGCATTTCTAGCGATGGCATCTGCTCCTTCTCCCACACCAGCCCGCTCCCCCTTTTTCCTCACTCACTGTGTTCGTGGCCGAATGCAGCTTGGCAGGTACTTAGGCCAACATCAATCATTCATTCAAAACACACACACACACACACACACAAAAATGGCCATGCATATCCGAAAGGTAATCTCCCCCAAATGTTTGGCCCACATGGGGAGAGACAAAAAAAAAAAGAGTAGCAAAATAAATTTGAATCCCCTCCCCAGCACAGATGCCACGAAACGCTGATTCATGTCGCCGAGTCCGACAGCTGTATGAGCGCAGCAAACGTGGGACAATAACTCAAAGAACAAATTGACAAAACATCACAGATGAGTTTTACTTGCATCGGGGACTGCCAATTGGAGCGCTGGAAAGTTACACAACGGATGACCTACATTACAGCTTTTTTATTTTATTTTTTAATGTTTCATTGCATTTTAGTCACTCTGTTAATTTATAAAGAATAAAGGTATTATTTGACTAAGAGGAAGTTACCTGGATTCATTTAACACTTTGGTTATTGATACATCAGCCCTCATTAACATTCATTCCACACGAGGCATACATCTACTGCCTCGACTTTTTAATCCGCGACATCTTGTTTCGACTTCCATCCCTTGCTAAGCTTGCTTTCTTTTTCCCCAATCGAATCTCATTTGCATTCTCTTTTATCACTTACTGTCAATCTTGAGCTCCTTCTGTCTCCTTCTGTTAAAAGGCTTTCTGTAACTTAACTAAATGTGAAACCATTGTCGCTTCTCTTCGTGGCTTCTTCTCCTGGCTGCAATTAGGACTTGGGGTTTCATTACACCGAGGAAAGTAAGAGGGTCGAGGGTGGGGTTAATCAATAGGGGAAGAAGGATGGTAGTAGTCAGAGAAGAGGAAAGGAGAAGCCGGTCACAGACAACCTGTGAGCAATAATTAATGACTCTTTTCCCTTAGGTCAGCTGATAAATCTTGCGCTGATTTACCATTAACACCTCACGGGTTGTAACGAGAGCCCTGCTTCCATTAAATAGTCTTTTGCTTCAGTTGAGCACACAACCCAATGGGGCCCAGAGCAAATTTCAAGTTGTCACAGCATCCCATGTCAGGATGTGAAGAAAAGCTGGCCAATGACACTCCACAACAAAGCTACCGTCGTTCCATCTGCACATCTCACAAGCCAGTTGGATGTTCCACGGCGAGCAAATTGAATTATTATCTGACATTTTTTTTTTTTTTTAGTCAGACACACTCTGCTCCGGATCAAGACACCCCTCTCTCTCTCTCTCTCTCTCTCTCTCTTCCTCACCATATTTGTGCCTCCTCTCCTTCATTTTTAACATATTTCCCGCTTTTACTTTTCCACTCCTTCTGCCAACTTGGTTATTTACACAGGAGAGCACAGCTAAGATTCATTTCTGAGAAACGTCTTTTCTCTCGATAGCACACATCCTTCAGAATGGACTCCTCTCATAGAACCTTGGCACTTTTTTTTCCCAATTGATAACATTCCCTTTTTTAGGCTAAAGCCTGTCGAGTCAGCCACTTGCCACATAAATACAGTGATGTGCTTGTCAATATTGGATGATTGTGAATAAGGAGAGTTTGATCAGAATTAGTGTTTCGATGGGGAGTTGAAATAAATAAATCCCACATAGCCTCGTCCTGATTTAAAAGTATCAAAAGAGGCATGGATCTTTTTTTTTTAATCGACTGCAGTTTATGGACTGCGCAGTTGGACAGAGTGTGATATCATTGGAAATGCGTTGGATTGCAAAGAGGAACAATTTTGAAATTCTTCCTCTTTTTTTTTGCTTGTTTTCTTCTCGCCATTGACTGCTAACATCTTACACACGTGACGTTGGAATACATTATCACCAATTGGCACTTGTACTTGCACCTTAGAAGAGGTGATGCAAATGAAGGCAGGTCATTTCACAGTCAGTCAGCATATGCTTCTTTGAAAGATTCCATCCATTGTGTATTCATTTCCTCAAATAGAATCTGGGCTTGTTTAGTCACTCAGTTGTGAGCTTTACTTGGCTTTTAAACAGTTCTAGGCGGATGTAATTATTTCCTTTTTTGGTTCCTCATTCTCACTTATCAGTCACACGTTTTTCGGAACATTCCAGCTAAAATGGTTTGGATAAATACGGGCGCTTTGGTTGAACTTTGTGACTTTGTTGTTGAATTTACTGGGGTGGACTGGTCTGTACGAAACTATGTCAATGTGAAGTGCTTGTTATATCCATGGCTAAACTCAATGAATCGCTGTTTTAAAAAAACTCTTGACTTGTTTGAAAAGAGGTATTTATAGATAACGTGCACAGGGGAACAAAAGGAGAGGAACAGAGAAGGGGAAGTGTTTATTCTGCTTTTCTACCTGTCTTCCTGTCTCATCACACCTTGCTCTGATCTGACATCAGATTTAGCAGGATGACTACTGAGATTTAGAACCTGAGTATTTTTCTGAACTTAATGATAAAGGAACAAAGAATACTTGAGTGTGTGAAAATACCTAAAGAAAGAAAACTCCACCCATGTTTCTACTCATGGACTCATGGAACATATTAGGAAGACATCTTAATATGACGTCAGCCATTTTTATTTCTAAATCTCCTCGTCTTGTGGTTGGTTGATGGAAGATATCGTATGGGACATGTCAGGCAGGTTTAGAATTTGATCGTTAAATAGCCACAATTTTGAAACTTGGGCTACTTTATGTATTTTTGCTTCAAACAGAAAGCTACATGCTTTTGTGTGTGTTAATCATGCACACTCTAAAATGTTGTCACTTGAGACTGATGCATGCACTCCAAACCTATCCTGCAGAGCATCTCTTAGAAAATGACATTGAGTCTTAATGCCTTTGTTTTATATATATATTTATAAACTAATGTGTAATGTGTCACTCCCATGAAACTACAGTTTATTGCTTTCCTCTAAGCAAAGTATTACACAATAAGTGAAAACATGTTTGACTTTTTTTTTTTTTTCAGAACTGTACTCCCACATCTGCTTTGTGTCACCCACTCACAATTGGTGAAAAGATGAATAGAAGGTTTTGTGGGTGCAATGTTGCTGCAAACGTGCATGCATTGCATCATCACCAGGACCAGATTGCTAATAAAGATTCAATTACAACTCATTCAACTTCATACAAAACTGGTTAGTAGGTTTTAGGTGACTAAATCATCATGCGCCGGGGGTGACTATAGCAGCGTTTAAAAAAAACAAAAACAAAGGTTACACTACAATGAAAAGAGGACAGAGCACGATGCAAGAAAAATTACACACAACAATTAAAAGCACTACCGCCAATTACCGAGCAGCTAAATGAAGCGTTCCCCCGATGCCCACCTGCACCACCTTATAAATCTCCACCGGCTCGAGCGCGTGCACAAAACACGCCCAACAGATGCCGCAAATAAAGAATCAGGCCCGATGGACAGAATATGAAATGGATGTGTTTTGAAAAGGCTGCTCCCACTCTCACCTGCTCGTTGGCTGTCAGCTCTTTTTCCAGCTGCCGGTGCTTGTTGTGCCACACCAGATAGTGGACAGGATAGCGACTCTTCTCCGGAGTTTTCTTAGCAGAAATCATCCTCGTTCATAGTTTGCCTCTTCCTCCGGCTTCACTGTGGATTGTAAAAGGATACTTTGTGAGTGATGCTCGCTATACAATGAAGCTAATCATCATGCCGCCGTCGTCCAGAGTCCAGAAAGCGTGTCGTGCCGTGCGTTTGGTTAACGGCGGAACCCGCTGACAAACGGTTGCTTGGGTCTCGCGGTGAAATGTGGCTGTGCGTTTATTTCTTCAGCACCCGCTTGGCCGCCTCTTCCTCCCTCCCCTGCCTACTCCATCTCTCCTCCTCTCCCTTGCTCTCCTCCCATCCGCCCGCTGACTGAGATGCGCTGACAAGCTCGCAAGCAAATGTGCTCACAGTCAGCCAATCCGCTCTGAGGGATGCTGTGATTGAACTTATGTCTCAAAATAGGCTGCACAAAAAATACAAAGATTTAAGGAGGCACTTAAAAGCAGACTATGCTCAATATGCTTATTTATTTTCTTTTATAAGATGCTTTAATGTTTGCAAGCATTCATGGGCAATCCTACTGTTTATTTATTCCTGATGCACTGCCTCTATAATCCAATTATCCAACAGGGCTGACCAAAATGCTGAGAGTGGTCACCAGTCAATCACAGAGCACGTGAAGAGACAGACAACCTTTCAACGTAATTACCGAGTGGGAACTGATCCCACGCTGCTTTATGGAACAGAGGTCAGGCAAAGCGGGAAAATGGATTAATTATGAACTATAAGTAAAAGTGGTTGGAATGTCTGTGTTTCAATCAACAAGTCCTGTGTTTGACATTTCCTCTGGCTTTCAATGGTGGAGTTTGAATCTTTTCTCCAAAACCTCATTCATATCTCAGGGAACCCACACGTCTAAAAGTTATAAGGAAGTGTGAGCTAGCAGGTGGGTGATCATCACCAATCTTTTTGGACACTGAGTAACTCCTTTGTTTGTTGGCATCATTGTGCATTATTGACTTTCTGACCATAATCTTGCCTTTTGATCCTCTTGTGGCCCAAAAAAATAATCAATATTTTGGAACTGAAACATAACAAGTTCTCCTTGGTTGATTTTGAATCCATTGGGAAATTGTAATGTGTCCCCTTTGAGGAGCAGAAATAGAATGACCTAAATGTTTACATTATAATGGTTGTATTAATGCCTGACTGCTTCAGCGGTGAGGTATTGTATATCATAAATTGCCCAAAGACATACATTGAAGAGCAAAGTTCGAAAGCCTTAATGAAAGAGCATTACTTCAGGGTGACTGTCACCTTTAGGATAAATGTCTTTATTCAGTTTGCTTCTTTAAAGGGCAGTCTATTGACACCTTTTTTATTAATATTGAATGAGACAATTAGAAAAGGGGTCACTTTTAGTGTACTGGTTTAACTTCCGTGATCAAAGTAACAAAGTATAAAAACTTCCTTAATAAACTTGTAGATGTGCCTACATTTGAAAACATGTATCTTGTACTTGAATTGGGATTGACCAGGGAGTTAGCAACTTTTTTTTTTTTTTTTTTTTTTTTTTTTTAAATCTTGTAGAAAACTACCCAATATCCTCTATAATTCTAGAATTACGGTACATCAATTTCCAAGTGCATGCTTTCAAAGAAATACGCACAGTATAACCGCAGGTTGGCTGCAGGGGCGTTGGGTGTGCGGCAGGTAGAGAGCTGCCGCCTGTTGGCGAGATTTTGTCATTACATCTTTGACACATTCATAACTGCGAAAAGCGCTTTAAATAGCCACAGTACAATTATCCACTTCATGTGCACGGTGCACACAAATGCAATCTAGAATAACTTCGCCAATGCGCGTATCGAAGAAATCGGGGAGGGGGAACGTACGGCGAAATTCAATTGTCAACTGCCGGCTGGGAAAACCTCTCGCACCAGCCGGCTTCCGGGGATTGAGGGTCCGCATCGGCTGACGGCAGACGTCGCGCTTGTGGCTCGAGGGGGTGGGGGGGAAAAAAGGGCGAACTAGCACATCATCGCCGACATCCACCTCTCGATTTCAGACACCTCCGATATGTCAAGAAAGCTACAGCGGACGGAGATCTGCGCTGACTGCAGTGCGCCAGGTAAAGAATCAAAACACAAGGGAAATGGTGACCCGGTCCAATACTTCAGGAGGGCGACACGCCGGGGCGAAAGGAGCCGAGATCGGGCGCTGTTTCTGCGGCTGGATAGATTAGGAAAGCGGCCAGTGCTTTCGAAGCGTCGCTTAGGCCTCCCATATTGAGCGAAAATAGGCGTGTTTTGAAACGACAAGCATCGCTAGCTTATTGAAGCTAACCATTGTCGCATCTTAGAAGACAGACTTGGATGTTTTTTTTGGCAAGGTCAAATGTCAAAGTTGTGCAGTGGAGGATTTAGATCGTTGTTTTTTTTCTGGAGAGATTTGTTTTGGTTTTTCTGGGCTTAAACACATTTAGCAGTAGCTGAGCTCGTAAACTGCAGAATTTAAACGTTTTGTGCTGATCCTTTGAATTAAATTCCAGGCTAGCACATCGGGAATACGTCAACGTTCTTTATTACGCCGTGTTAAGACTTTATTTGGAATTTGGAGTACTCGATTGTAATGTTTTGAATCGTTTCGTAGACATAAGTTGCTAGTTGAGCTAACGCAGTAGCCAAGCTCGCTAGGCAACTTTGGCTAAATGACAAGTTTTGCCCAAAGATGTTACAGTTTATGCGTGAACTGTCAATTATGTGGATGAGTATTAAGCAGTTTATTATTTAATAAAGCTCAAGCAAATATAATTCAGAGTTTGATTGCAACACATGACCGTCAATGACAATATTTACGTTCTGTCCCATCTGGAAGAAAAAGAAAAGCAACAGCGACATTTATTTGCATTTCACCACGACTGTCCTGACGTTTGGTTCGGACTCTGGGTCATAATCGTTGGTGCTTGTGTGTGTTTTGCCAGCATTCATTCATGTGCACATGGATTAAACAACAGCTGCTCATTCCTCGCTGATGCCTCTGATCGCAGTGCATGTATTCAAAGCTGTCACAATAGTTTTATTGCCCTACTACTCAGTGCATGCTGGATACAACTTGCTACTTTTTTTTTTTTTATTACTTACCTCAGCATCTTGCTGCTCTCCATCTCACTAAACTAACAGGCACTTTCTGTGAAGTGAATGCAGCGGTGTAATGCAATTATATGCAGTATATAAAAACGTGTAGATCGTAAATATAAAATTCTTCAAATGCCCAAAAAAAGATATAAATGAGTGTCCTGACATGACAATGTATATAGTATTCTTGATTTGCTGCACATACTAATTCATTGCATACTTTTAATCTTGTAACCGAGGGGAGAAACTTTTGATTTTTCTGCTTCTCTTCTCATGTTCTTCTCTAAACAACACCAGAAAAAGTATTGTTGCATTCGCACACACGCGCACGCGCTTAATCCTTTGATACTTTAGTAATTGAAATAAGGTCAAGTGGGGTAAGCTGGCGGCTTGCAATCACGCATTAAGGCAGTTTTGATGTCCAAATGTTTTCGGACATTTAAGGCCCTATCAAAAACAAATACGATATTTGATCAAAGCACAATTTAATGTGTTTCTTTTGCTTGGTGTTTTAAAATTCAAATATATTTAGAAGTTTTATAATGTATGACTGCATTGTGAAATATGTATTTCTCCATAATTTGCAGAAGCAATTGATTTGTGGCACGCCACATAGCCACCATTTTGCATTCTGTATTTTGTAGTATAACTTGGATCATCAAATGATGCATTATTTTTGCCCCATTAATGCCTTGAGCTCAGGCATGTTTTTATCCCAGCTTGAATGCAACAATGTAGATGTGGGTGGGTGTACTCCGCCCCTCGCCCAAAGTCAGCATCTAAATGGCTCCAGCTCATCTTCAACTCTGCTGAGGATAAGCGGCATAGAAAATTGATGGATGGATGGATGCACTGTACATAGCTGCTTTTAAAGAAGGATCAAAAGCTTTTTGTCATTGTCACAATAAACATGTTTACAAAGTCCATCAAACCATCCGGATGTTGTGCTTTTTCAGACCCGGGCTGGACCAGTATCAACCGAGGGGTACTCATCTGTGATGAATGCTGTTCAGTCCACCGCAGTTTAGGCCGCCATATCTCCATAGTCAAGCACCTAAGGCACAGCGGATGGCCGCCTGCATTAGTGCAGGTGAGTGAGCAACCATACAGCGATGGGGGGGGAAGCCATGGATGACATTTTCCAGAATAAGATTAAATGAATGATGTCCCTCTCAGAGTCGGCCGCTATTTCCGTGATCACACGTTAAATCGGTAATAGTAATTTGTAAAAATAACAGACCCACAATAAAAGATTCTTAGTTGGCTGCAAATCATTTAACAAATATTTCTTTTACAATCATGAATAGTGCTTTCCTATTAGCCAGGGCTTTGGTGCCATCTTCTGATTTTACAGGACGTTACGGAAAAAAAAAAATTGCAATTACGGTCGTGTTATGGCGGGTCAGTTTGCTTCTGCTATTAACGTCTGCTGCCAAAGGTGGAATCAGCTGCGATGAACTTGTGTATTTTGTTCAGATGGTTCAAACGTTGGCCGGCAATGGTGCCAACTCCATATGGGAACACAGTCTACTGGATCCCGCTCAGGTACAGAGCGGTCGAAGGAAACCCAACCCACAGGACAAAGTCCAGTAAGCATACTACTTGAACTACTAGCGTGTTGTAATCCCACAAAACGTTCATTCAATAGCTTTCATTTAGAAAAGCGTAAAAAAAAATATATATATATATGATTGTAATCTTGTATGATCATCCATCCTCACTAAATGCCTTTGGTACAGTACCACAAAGTCAGAGTTCATCAGAGCCAAATACCAGATGCTGGCCTTTGTGCACAAGCTACCCTGTCGCGATGATGACGGCGTGACCACCAAGGACCTCAGCAAGGTGAGAGCACAACTGCCATCCCTTGACTAATCATCTTCATCATAAAAATTGGACTCAGCCATACGTTTGAATTACATACGTAAGCACAGAGGATGTTTAATTTGCAAACGTCAGTGGGGGGTCCCACACTTAACACAGGAACACATAGATAGATAGCTGTGCACACATGCAAAGCGGCTTATTAAAACCCTTGTGGCATCATGTAAAATGAATGACAAAGCAGGATGCAATAATGGCTTGTGTTGCAGTGGAGCTTCACTGGGCCAATAAGAAGGACGAACGTTTGTTTTTATCTCAACCTCATGTTTAATCGCCCCCTCCCGTGTCCTTTTCTCCCTCCCTGGATTTCTCTGCCTTTCATTGTTTTCCTATCAGCAACTTCACTCAAGTGTGCGAACGGGGAGTTTAGAGACGTGTCTTCGGCTGCTGTCCCTCGGCGCTCAGGCCAACTTCTTTCATCCGGTATGCAAATGGCACACGAGACTTGTTCAACTGACTGCTTTACTTTCGGCTTTTCTTGACACTCTGTCTCCTCGACCTTCCCCCAGGAGAAGGGCACTACCCCTCTCCATGTGGCAGCCAAGGCAGGGCAGATTTTACAAGCCGAGTTACTGGTGGTTTACGGCGCCGATCCAGGAGCCCCTGATATCAATGGCCGCACACCCATGGATTATGCTAGGTAAAGTCTGCTAGAAAAGAGTCTTAACTGATTAAATGTATTCCAGAAGTAATTTGGCCCTGTTGTGTGTTTTAGGCAGGCGGGCCACATCGAGTTAGCAGAGCGACTGGTCGAATGTCAGTACGAGTTGACGGACAGGCTGGCCTTCTACCTGTGTGGCCGACGCCCAGGTAATCCTCTCCGTTGCTGCGCTCAAGTGACCAGTCCAATTGTATTGATGTGCTTTTTCCCCTTCAGATCACAAGAATGGCCATTATATCATCCCTCAAATGGCAGACAGGTATGGACTATAAAATTGACGTTTTATACTCTAAGCCTATTTCTGCACGGTTGGTATTGCGTAGCCTTGAGATGGATGTAGTTTGATGTAGTTTAGTACTGTGACCAGCAGGTGGCACCACATATTTTGGCCCTCCTTTACAATAGTAAATGAGTTAGTCTGTGTTTAAATATTTAATTTTCATCATTTAGATATAATGGCTAAAAACTCATCATAAAAAAAAAACCCACAGTGTTGTCAATAGATGCTGAAGAATCTGAAACATCTCAAGCATACTGCAAAATCATTTTGTTGCCAAAAGAAACTTTTCTGTAGGGCCTGCATCTCAGATCACTCCATCTGGTGAATGGTACCCGCGGATGATACAATTTGAAGACGGTTTTCCGCCCTTCTTTCTGTCAATTTCTTTCTTTTGCTCACTCGTTTTCTGTTCTCTCCATTTTGCTTCGCTCGGTGGAGCCAGAGCTCGTCCTAAGTGCCCGACACAGAGGTATCTTTACTTCCTTGTTCCTCTTTCCCTCCCTCCCCCCCCAGAATTTCTCCTCATTTTAACCACTGTTTCTGCAAACCCTATCAGTTGTACATTCCCAAAGCGGTTTCACAGTGGGAAGAAAATCATTCTGATTTAATGTCTCACCACTAGCAAAAGAAGCAACAGATTAACTAGGGTTCATTAATAAAATAGCAAGGCAACAGCTTGGCAACTTTTGGCTGCTCAGCTGTAGCTTTCACCACCTCCGTTTCATCCTCCCTCGGAGACGGTAAATCCATCCCAATTCAAATGTGCTTGCTATCTCGTCTCCCCACTTTTTTTTTTTTTTTGTCCCTTACTCATCTCTCCTTATCGACATGTTGTCCAACATCTCTCCACCATGTTCAACACCCTCCCTTCCACTGTTTATCTACTCGGAGGTGTATTAGCAGTGCTGTTCCTTTTATAATTGTTAATTTCTTTTTTAGTTTGGACCTCTCAGAACTGGCAAAGGCGGCCAAGAAGAAGCTCCAAGCGGTAAGTTCTTCTCAATGAAGGTTTAATTATTTATTTATTTTTTCAAATGCATTTAATATATGTGTTTGTCTGCTCGCCTGACAGCTTAATAATCGTCTGTTTGAGGAGCTTGCGATGGATGTCTATGATGAAGTGGATCGCAGAGAAAACGACGCAGGTGAGCCACGTCCCCTGAAGGTGGAAGAAATAAAGTAGCTGTCGCCTGTTGACCTTTACCGAGTGGTTGTTTGAATTGAACAGTGACTGATTAAAAGAAACAAGTAGAGCTCGTAGACGGTGAGGAGAAACTCAAGTTTGGAGGGAAGGCAAAAATGTGAGGGAGGAGGAACAGGCTGGGAGGTGGAGAGACTGCCTCAAATGATTCTGGTCTCTCCTCTTCTGCACTTCTTTCTTTTCCTCCTCTCTTGAGAAGTAGCAGTCAAATTTGCTCTTTTACTAATATACCCGAGGTAAGTGGCAAGGGCGAGCGCGCACACACGCGCACATTCACAAGGACGCAATTGTGCATGTTGCAAAATGTCTTTTTGTAGTACATAGCTGTGTTTGACGATTTGGGAGTCTAAGATACATCCAAGACCTTGTTACTTAACCACAGACATTTATTTTTGGTCCTCTTGCTTGTGTCTCTAGTGTGGCTTACCACGCAGAATCACAGTACTCTGGTTACGGAGCGAAGCGCTGTGCCTTTCTTACCAGTCAATCCCGAGTATTCTGCCACACGAAACCAGGTAAACCAACACACATGCACACTTTTATTGTATGCACGAGGGAAACACAATAATAGTGAGAACATTTAAAAAAAAAAAAACGCAGGCGGGAGTTTCTTTTTTTTTTTTGTACGAGTGTGAAATGGACAGCTGTGAGAAAATGTGGCGCTGTAACCGCTCGCTCTGTGTAATCATGTTATGCTGTTTATCTTGTCATGAAAAGTTCACCGCTATGAGAAAAAGAACACATACTAAGATAATGTTTCCAATCTTACTGGAGTGTAAGGTTTTTTTTTTTTCTTTTCTTTCAAATGCATGCTCTTCCTCATATTTCTGTATCTGCACACTCATGATGGCCTGTGCGTTTGTGTGCCTTCCAAATGTTCAGCGTGACTGTATTTTTCCACAGCACATGGTGTCGGACCACACTACTTTAACTGTGTGAACCATTAGCTTTCAGATGGATTTTTATGCCGTGAATCCGATGATAGCTAATAGTTTTGAGATTAATTTTAATTCAGTCTGAGTGCTAAACATTTTTGTTTTAATCCTCTTTGTGCATTTGTTTCATTTTCTCTCTTTCTCCCGCAGGGCCGTCAGAAACTCGCACGTTTCAATGCTCGGGAGTTTGCTACTCTCATCATTGACATCCTAAGTGATGCCAAAAGGCGACAGCAGGGGAAAGGTCTCAGCAGTCCAACTGGTGAGAAAGTGATGGCCAGAAGTTAGGCCATACGCAAACTTTTTATAGGTGAAACTGTATGTGTAACTGCTCGCCCCTCCGCTCTAAGCGACCTCAGCAAGCAGCCAATCGTATTGTGCCCATCTTAAAAATCCCGTCATAACGGTAACGAACAATTTGAGCAATTAAAGATCATCTCCCACAAGCGATGAAGTCCTGATATATTGAACTGTACATCATTGATGTCATGTGATGTGTTTTCCCCTCTAGATCCATTGGACCTAGGATTTGATGATGACCAGCATGACTATGATAGCGTAGCCTCAGACGAAGATACAGACAGCGAGCTGACCACCCAAAATAACAACAACGCACAGCGCAACAACCGTGCAAAGGTAACCCCACTTGAACAAAAAAACGCATTTGCCACTCCAAATATCATAAATAAGCCAAAACGCTTATTTGTGGTTTATTCCATGGCTGCTTGTCCCAGCATGCTACACAGGGAGTGGCCTCGTGCCACATAGCTCCTGAGTGACATCACCAGCCACATTCGGGGTCCCGTCAGAGAGGCATTGTTCATGTACAGTACAGAGAGAGAGAGAGGAAGGGAAAAAAATGACTTGAGTGGCTCTTGCATCGCGCAGAAATGTGGCAGTAATAAAAAAAAAATTAAAAAAAAGATTGTGCCAGACCAGGAAATACATTGAATTCCTTATCAAGTTTCTTTCAATAGTCCCTACTTAAAATGTACAAAATGTGTACTGTATGCTACATTTCATATAACGATGACTTGGAATAATGCTGGAATAATTCAGTCAATTAAGTTCATTAGTTTGGAATTATACTGGCTATATCATAAACAGCATATATGGGATATTTGTGTTGGACCACTTTTAGGAGTACTATTGAACTGCCTGTTCTAAAGTCACAGGAAGTGGGTGGTGGTGGCGAGGGGGTTGCATAGAGAGCAAGAACCAAAGCTCTTCTTTGTGTGTGCACATGTGTGTGTGGGGGTTTTTTTTTGTGGGGGGGGGATTAGGCAGCTGTACAGCGCAAGCGTTTTCATACTGCCAAGCTCTGTTCTTATCAAAGACCATCTTAAAGTGAATTCAGAGATATGCACTCGTCTTTTTCCTATGTCAAATTATGAAGATGCATTTTCACTTGACATGGACTTTAAAGCTGCAAACCTATGCCTATATTTGCACTTGGAACAAAAAAAGCATACAATAAAAATGCAGTCCTTTGAAAAGATGCATGTATGAATGAGTATGATACAATGAACACCGAAGAAATGTGTTGATCCACATTGGTGCCTTTCTGCATCCTCTCGACAGAGTATGGACTCATCTGATTTGTCCGACGGGCCCATCACTCTACAGGAGTACCTGGAGGTAAAGAAAGCCCTGGCCTCCTCGGAAGCCAAGGTGCAGCAGCTGATGAAGGTCAACAACAACCTCAGTGAGGAACTCAGGAGGCTTCAGAAAGAGGTAGGAAGTGAAAAGGGGCCGGGAATTTACTGTACATTTCAGAACAACAGGAAATACAGTTCAGGACATCTTTTTTTTTTTTTTATTCGTGTAAAAGAGAAGCCCTTGAGAAATAACTGAAAAGGAGACAAGCACATATTATAACAGACAGGGTGTGATTTATTCCAACAGAATTGTGACATTTTTCTGCCTGTGCAATTTCCTGCATAATGTCTACTGGTGAAATTTCTCATTGTATTATCTGAGGCTGCATCGTATTCATTCATGTTTTTTTGACTACATTAGCGTTTGGGCACATCATATTTTTAGGCACAGTATCAAAGTCTATTTTCATAAATAAGGTGCTCCGGGTGGTAAGGTGCAATATTTTCATCAAGCGTTCCATGTTAAATGGCAAAGTCTAATTGGTATATTAGTCTTGTTTGACAAGTCAATGCACCCCGAAAATGTGTGTCTGAGTATTGTTGTCATATGTGTGTGCTATGTGTTGCGAAAACGTTGGTGTGTGACTATTTCTTAATTGAAGGAATATCATTTACGGAAGTCAACGCTCGTTAGCATGAGATTGGGATCTTACACTGATTTTAGCATTAGAACTGGCGATGCTTTTAAAAAAAAAAAAAAAGTGCGTCTCGTATTTAAATATACAACGTGTGTATTTGTTGTTGTGTGGGGTTATTTTTGAATATATTTTTTTGAGACACCCGTCCTTCCCCAAAACCTGGTCCCCCCCCCGTCTCATCATGTACCATGTCAGTGTAACGTGTCATTACCACACATCCGTCCCTTCCCCTACTGATATCAGTTCATACTTGAAGTCCTTTGCATCCCTTTACTGTACCTGTGCTTACGAATGTTTGTCTTAACGATTTAGTTGACACCCCCCCCCCCCCCCTCCCTCCCTCCCTCCTTCCCTTCAACCTCCCCATTTGCCTCCACCATCCTCTGGTCCCTTCCTGATCCCTCCCTCCTGTTATGTAGATCACACGGATGCAGACAGAGAACAGCGCGTTGCGGGGTGGCCAGCACGCTGGGGGGCCAGTGGGCCATGGGGTCGGGGGCCACGGTGGAGGAGGAGGAGCGGGAACCTGCTGGCCGGGTGGTGGGATGCGAGGCGTGATTGGTGGGGGTCTGACTGTATCGGGGAAAGGAGTTGATCACTCCGGGCTGACAGTGCCCTCCTCAGCTACCTCGCAGTCCCATCCCCATCGGAGAGACCGCCAGGCCTTCTCCATGTATGAGCCCGGGGCTGCCCCCAACCCCACGGCCCATGGTCCCCCAGCCCTGGACTCCCTGGCGGCCCGCCTGCAACCCCTCAACACACCCAGCGTAAGTTAGACCTCTCCCTTCCTTCTGGGGGCCCCGAATTGGCTCTCCTAGGCCTGATTGACGACTAGCGGTCAAATTCCTATCTTCCCATTTCTCTTTGAATCATTCTCTTTCTGCACTCCCACTTGTCATCTTTCTCTTTCAGAGACACCACTGTGTGTGTGTGTGTGTGTGTGTGTGTGTGTGTGTGTTCCCCCATTCAGCCATAAAACGCAAACACTCAAGTCGCAAAAATAACCGAAATCCGTCATTGTACCTTTTAGTCGTTTGATGGGGGGGTACTTGCAATACGTGCTATCTGAATGAGAACGATGGAAAATATGAAATGTGTCTGTTTGTCTGGTGCCTCGTAACACCAGCGACGCTCCTTCCTCTCCCGCGCACTTTGGCATTCATTTCAATCCCTTCACTGCGACTTAGCTCTTTAAAATGAAATCAGATTCTCAGTACAGTGTCCAAAAAAAAACAGCCACAATATTATGAGCATTTTTACACATACAGTGTATACACACAGGCAGCCATTTTCTAGACCCGATCGGTCAGCTCATCCGGCATCAATCAGTGATGGCCACTTACCTTGTTTGTCTTTCTGTCTGCCTCCTCACCTGTCTGTCTCATCCTCACTGCAGTGCAGCCATGCATCCTGCGGATGTAAGCATTCTGTCTGTCATTGTTTGCTTTGCCATTCATCTTCACACTGTGCTTGCCCTCTGCTTATGATGTGCTCTAGCACTGGGGAAGATCAGTGTCGTCTAGTCAGTTTTGGACACTTTTGTAGATAGCGTCTGCACAATCTCAAGTGTTTGAATAGTGACAAGTTACCGTTAGAAGGCCTACTGTGTTGATTACAATCAAAGCGGCTCTTGCTGATGCTTCATCTTTTTTCTGCTTTCTTTCATCCCCCTCCCCCCCTTCCATCAATATCAATTTCCTTCCCTCTCTACTAATCTTCTACCCATTATTTTGTCCATTGCTGTCATGCCACCCCTCTCTTCCTATATCCATCCCTATGCTCCCCTCTGTTTACAGGTAAGGAAGAGTAGTACAGGTGGCTCGTACGGAGGTCAACATTTGTCTGGATCTTCAGAGATGGGCCGGTATATGGTGAGTTCTTCAAGTTGGCATATATGATACCACAGGTTAAAAAAAAAAATGAGGTGACGCTATCCCATTTAACATTCCTATCTTTAATTTCATGCTCACTTTGATTATAATGCTTCATCAGTGTCTGGCCCGCTTGCTTTTATTCTTACGCTTAATTGGTGTGTTTTAATTTTTGGATGGTCGCTTTGAAACTGTAAAACTAATTGTAAGTGAGCAATTACAATTGAATAATTAAAGAGGGAAAAGTGATATTCCAATTCCAAATGATCTTCACATGGGAGTGATGAAAGGCTTAATGATAATGACGCCCATTGCGTGTCCTTCCCCAGATTTCCAAATCGGATAAGCATGGCAGCGGTACCGACAGCGACTACGACAACACGCAAACGTACGAGCCCCCGATAAGGTCAGACTCACCGCAGAAAATGATGCGTGGTGTGAATTCATACGTGTCTCTCACCCAAAGTCGGTTCTCAAATTTGAGGACATACATTGGTGGATGCCCCAAGGTGTTGACAATTATGTTGCTATTTTTAGCATGGGTCGCAGTAGCGAGGAGGAGGGACATGGGGGGGCCGAAGAGGGAGGCAGGGAAACGTACGATCCAGACCCCACCTTGCCGTGCACGGAAGACGTCATACTCAAGACTGAGCAAGTGACCAAGAACATCCAGGAGCTTCTCCGGGCAGCTCAGGAGTTTAAACATGACAGGTGAGATGGCAAAAGCCCAAAAGGAGTGCTGCTTTAATTGTATTTCCGACATTGAAATCAAATAATTTTCCTCAGCTTTGTACCGTGTTCTGAGAAGATCCACTCTGCTGTCACTGAGATGGCCTCACTCTTTCCTAAGGTAAGTTAAATAATAATGTTCAATTCAACACGGGGAAAGTTCAAACGTTTTTGTGGCCTTGTCTTTGTAAAGCGGCCAGCCCTGGATGCAGTCCACTGTTCGCTCCGCCTGTTGGCCTCCAGCGCCTCACGCTTGCAGGTGGAGTGTCGCAAGGCAGCGCCCTCGGAGCCGGGCGCTCCCGCCGTGGACTATCAGCTCCTCACTCAGCAGGTCATCCAGTGCGCTTACGACATAGCCAAGGCCGCCAAGCAGTTGGTCACCATCACCACCCGTGAGAAGAAACAGTGACACAATTGAGAGAAGATGGGGGGGGGGGGGGGGTTCCGGATAAACAGAAATAGGAGGAGGGCCAATGTGATCACGGGAAGAAGTGGGCTAAGAGAAGTTGGACTATGCATGGGAAGGAGTCAGATGGAAATGTTAAATGAGCACAGAGAGGGAGCAGGTGGAGGAGGACGAGCCGCTGAAACCCATGTGTAAGATAAATGGCTTCACGTGGGATGCCGACAAGGAAGCAAGATGGTGCTGATGTACAGTCAAGCGCATCCCCATATGTTGCCACTTTATTTATTCTCCGGATGTGGTTCCCCATCCCACCTTTCAGCTCAATCACCTGGACCAACAACATCAACAGCCCGTTTTTTTTGCTCTCCGTGTCCGGATTTGTGGATCCCCCCCCACTCCAAAGCTCACACGGCGCCCTCTCTGGTTTTTGCTCCCGCAAAGGCGTTCCAGCCTGTTGTGGAGGTCCATCACGGCATGTTCTGGCATGTTTCTTTCTTCGTTCCCCCATTTTGAACAGGCAGATTTGGGATGCGTCTACATCTCTTAAGACTTACAAAAAAAAAAACACTTAACACTGGAATAATTGTGATATATTGTGTTGCTTTTTTTTTTTTTTTAATGATATTTTTATTGATATGTTCTGTTATGTTTGTCACGGTCTCACGTATGATTCTCATTTAGTGACGCAGGGAGACATTGTTCAACTTCTCATTGGGATTTAGTTTAACAAACAATCTGTGAACAGTCCTGGGGATTTCTCGAGCGTTTTTTTTTTTTTTTGGAGTTGCTCCTTTAAACAGCCACTCAACAGCCGAGGGGTTTACCAGGTGCCAAAGTGTTTGGATGGAACGGTCAGACCAAAAACCCCTTGGCCTTGTTTTATGACAGGACCTGAATCAAACCTCAACTGTCTTTTAATGTTCATTTATATGTTTGTTTGTTTTTTTCCTCTTACAATTTGCCTCATTTTATCGCTCCAGTGAAATCATCTCAGAATTAGCCATTGTCGAATGTTGCAGTTCAGCAATCCGGAAAATATGTTTATGCTTGTTAATGATTTTGTTTTCCAATTATTTTTAGCTGCCTGGTGAGCACAATCAAGCCCTTTTTATTTGATTGTTTTCTTAATTCTCTGTCATTGCGGTGTGCCGATTTGGGCCGACGGCATTGTGAACACGGATAGTTGGCCTCGGATAGGTGACAGAACTGCTTGGACTGTGCCAAATAGTGCAGAATCGAACAAGCCTGCTGGTTTCTCATCCTCAAAACACGCAGTTTGATAAAAAAAAAAAAACCTTTTACCTCCCATTCAGCACTTTGAAGAAATTGGCCACCTTCAGCAGCACTTGAGTCAACTTTTTTTCAAATTGGTAGTTTGATTCGCTCACATCTGTCGCATGCCTCCGTAGCTGAGGGCTGATTGTTTGCCATGCCCTAAAAAAAACAAAAAAACAAAAAAAAAACCAACTCTTGCAATGTATCATTGCTTGATATTGAATGCCTTTGCACATGATCATCTCTCGTTTGACTGGCTGTAATTGAAATACTTCAAAGCTTCTTCCATCATTCAACTTTTAGACTAGAGTCGTACATACTTCTATATGAACATCTATATTTTCCTGCTATATTTTATATTAAGCTACATGTTAGGGTGACATATTTATGTCTTATTTGTCTGCTCAAGTGGGCTTTAGGCTACGAAAGCTATTCACCAAGCATCCAGTACAATTTGGCCTTGTGAGTGTGCCGGAACAAGATGGAGCTAGCACTATTTTTCCAAGCACCAACGGGATAAAGTCACATGTGACGCACTCTCCTTAAGGTCATACTTCAAGTGCATTAGGTGCTCGATGCAAGGGCTGCCCACATGGTGGAATAGGAAAAGGTCTGAAGCACGCTTGGGCTTAGCACTACAAGTCATCTCAGAATGACAAGGGAGGGAGAGGTCTAATAAAACGCACATGGAACCTCTCTCCGTCCCTCGTTTAGAGGACGCCGAGTCTTGTGTGAATGTTAACTGCTTTAGTCATCGTGACCCAGCATACTTTAATTTCTCCATCTGCTTACACTTTTAAACACCCCAATGGTCATCGGCTGGACCAAGCCTTCCATCAGCCTGTGATTTTTATTTGAGCCTAGCCCAATGCTGAAGCACCGGCCGTCGTGCACTGTGGCGTTGCTGTCCGTGTGCCGTCACCCCCCGACGGGCATACGTTTTGGGAGATGGGTGACGGGAGCGTTGTCTTTTAACAGAAAAACACTAAAAAAAAAAATGTATAAATGTAGAGACAGAGAACAATGACTTAATAAGGTCAGTCGTAACGGAAACTCATAAGCTGTACATTTGTAATAAAATAATAAAACAAGTTAATTGTCCACGTTTTGGGTGCTTTCTTTTCAACTATTGTACAAAAAGCACTGGGCTGAGCCTTAAAATAGAACCTATTACTAATTTACCCAAACCACAACAGGCCTCAGTTAACACACAACGATGAACTTTCGAATGTAAGAAATACACTATTATTAATTGGATTTGAACAGTTTATAATATGAAATATATGTACAACTTTTAATTTTTCAGACTGCTGTGGTAGGGCTGTTAAAAAAAAAAAAATCTTGTCCCTTTATGAAATGCATCTGTGTTAGCTCAAACTAAAAAGTTCAAATGTACACTATCTTGAACAAGTTCCCCAAACACGGTGGTTCCTTCATTCATCTACATATACTCTTCCGAGCTGGAGGAGCTGGGCAGGAGAGCACACTCTTGTCTTCGGCCTCTCTTCCGCCTCCTCTTTGCAATTTGCAGCCTTCTTTGAATAACGTCTAGAAGACAAAAAATCCCCCATAGACACTTTAGGCCAATATTTATGAAAAGCATGGTATGACCTATATATGTGATGAGTCATAATTATGTTCCAAACAATTACTATTGAAATGAAATACTATTCCAAAATGTTGATGCTCTTTTTCATTTGTAGCTTGACCAACCTGCCACGCTGTCGTAGTCCTGCTGTGGGTCGTGCCAGTACAGACTGGGCATGGTCCTCCAGTGTCGGTAGAGGCGCGTGTGCAAAACAGACAGTGTGAGGAGAACCAGCAGGAAGCCCAGAGCCCCCGCGGCCCACACCGCGTCATTCGACCTGCGGGTCCTCGCCGAGCCGCCGCTCACCATCGAGGCTCGGCCTTCCGAGTCCTTGACGCATTCACACTGTCGTCCTGCTGCGCAATCGTCACAGTCGTCGGTGTAAGTCCCCCGCCCTGGGTGAGTGTGTTTTGGAGGTGCTGACTCATCTTGTCCCTTCATGTCACTTTCCTGCGCCAACTCTCTGGCTTTCAAATCTACCACTTCATTTTTCAGCGTTTGTCCTTCTGCAGTGGAGCTGGGTTTAGCTGCAGGATGACGTCTATCAGTCTCGGAGACCTTGAGGAGTACCATCTTCTGCATAGTTCCTGACACCTTGGACCCCAACTGTGTTGCAGATCTGGATGACAAATCCTGATTTTGAGATGCAGCTTTCCTCAAATCAGATAGATTTGTAAAGGCTGCATCCATTCGAGAATGTATCCGTGGTTCATGTGTGTTGCTGTTTTTCAGGTATGTCAAAACATGAGACGCTTGAAATGTTCCATTTGTTTTTATGTCATCATTAGGTGGGATCGCGGCCCTTTCCTGCCTTGATTGATCTTGTAGGTCTTGCTTGTTTCTGGTCCTCGGGGTGGGACCTTTCTCGGCCTCGATCCCTCCTTTAAGCCATGATGAGATTATCTGCTCACAGCATTGCCTCACAGACTCCTGCAGATTTGCATAAACAGATGCTAACAAACATCTCCCTGAGATAAAGAGAAAAAAAACTTTAGACTCAAACCTTGGACTTTGCGTGACGTCCCTCTCGACGTGTGCGTTTGTGTCCATGTTCCTCTGTAGCGCCTGTCAACAGGAAGTTGTAGTTGCCACTGATGTGACTGCTCGACATTGTCGTGCTCTGCAGCCAATGGCAAACATCTGAAGAAGCTGCAGTGGAAAGTTCCAATGTTCTTCCCCAAGACACCAAGGCTACAGGCTGAATGAATACACACATGATACCGAAATGTTATTTCATGAATTGCAAACTCTAACCGAGGATCACCTCTTACCATAGATTTGTTGAGCTGTGGGTGAGGAGTGATGATGTAGTTGAGAAGACATGAACCGGCAAGGATGGACATCAACGGACGCTCCCTGAAGGCTGCGCAGGGATGGTAGAGCAATACAGCAGCTCCTTGCTGGTAAATACACAACAAACACAAATATGAGACCAAATATAAAAAATAAGATGATGTACAAACTGTTAACCATACAATAAACCAACTTTTTCATCTTGGAATAGATTAGTTGAGGGAAAGTCACTTGTGGTTGGAAATTACTCACATGTAGGTTATTAAGCCACCGTTGAGGAGGACAGTACAAGTAATCTCCACTCTGTGCTCCGACTGGCCTGAACGCACCGCTGCGACACAAAAGAATTGTCCACATATGCTAAGAAACAAATGTCTTTATCACCGGATGACACATTAGAGCAGAATATCAATCCCTAGTTATGAATATTTTATTTATTAAGCGCTCGGAGAATATGAAAATTGTGAAGCAGATGTGATAACCTCTAAGCACCGCATTGCCACCTTTATTAGGATGATCAAACTCAATTGTAAGAATAAAATACAATTACCTGTTGGGGATGCTGTGGTGGTATGAAATTGCCTCATTTATGCAGACCGGTCTGGGAAGCTGTTAAAAAAAAAAAAAGGTTGGTCACACATAGCCCTTTTCGTGAAGGCAGGATGTCTGTTTTAACGGCATTTTGCTCACCTCGGGATCATACACTGTGGTGACGCTGGGGAACCTCTGTGAAGAGCAAAGAATGAAAAAGAGCGAAACAATTGAGACCGCTGTCTCAGATAGAAAACATGTGGACTCATTCGGATCACGTGCACCCATGCGTTTTTATGGCAATTGATTATTTTAGGGTGTGCTGCAGCCTATCCCAGCTGACTTTGGGTGGGAGGCGATGCTTGTGTACCCCAAACGCTCAAAACCTTTCCTAGCATTGCTTGAAATATGTCCTGTACTTTATTCAAGAAACAAGGAATAATGTATGACCAAGTTTCTCCTGTGGTTTGGTCACTTAATGCTGTGCACATTTGAGCATGATTAAAAGTGGGTCGATTAGTCATGCCTGCAAAGTGGTATGCAGGCGAGAAAGATGTCAAGCATGCAAAGGTACAGATATTCCTCCTGCTGTAACCATGGTTACCTGAGTGGAGTTTAACCAAGCAGCGGGAGCAGGACAGCCCCAGTAGATGGCATCTGTAGGTAGATCCCTTTCCACAAGCAACTATGCAAACATCAAATATAATGTCATGGTATGATCTCATCACTCGGTGCAACAAGCATCATCATTGGAAAATATAATAACAAAAAAAAAATCTTAACCTTTCCATTGTCACAATCTGGCCTCAGATCATCGCAGAAGACGTGTCGGCCAAAACAGAACCACAGTGCGGCCAGCACGGGCATCGTGTGGCTCGGCATGATGAGTCGTAAGTCATCAGGGGCTGACAAAGAACGCCATGAAGCTATGGAAATAAAATGAAAGCAAGTTTTGGAACCTCGAAAAGCATGCAAAAGATTGGTGCAATTAAACAGACAAACATAAAAAAAAATCGATGTACCGTGCTGATCACGTCAACTCTATTTACTCTTTCAGGCGGTGGGCGACATTCTTCTACTTTGTAAGCCATACAAAGAAGTATTTTGAATGACAGCGTCACCAATTCAGGAAAAAAAACACGATTACAAAGTCAAAACGGAAATACGATTATCCTTTCAACGTAAACTACAATGCTCCTAAATTATATACATTTTAACATTATTATACATGATATCAATATTTTATGAAACTAAATTTAGTTACCACAATGTTCAAGTATATTTTCTGGAATCAATCGAATTCCTGTTTTATGATTAGCATATTTGATTTTTACTCTGAAAATTAACTTGCAATTTTGGAGTCTCCGTTGTTGAGCTTGACAACGCCGTCTTTTTTTTTTTATTTGTTATTACATATTTACATCCGTCTACTTGGCTGCTCATACACCATTTACAACCCGTAGAAATTACGTAATTTTCTTGATATACTTCATCTTTGAGATGCTATTACAATTAGTAAAATAACACATGCGCCATAAATGGCGCATGTTTTAAGGGATTGTTTTGGAGACACTTTTAAGTTTTATGATCGTTTGTATACAAATAGATAAACATATAATTATATTTCATCCAACTTTAGTGCAGGTACTGCATTCTCACATTTTATGCAGAACTCGAAACATCCGCTACGAGGCGTAATAACATCAATTTGTGAACTTCGTTTGAGACCACCGGATCCTCCAAACTTGCGTGTTTATCTCCTCAAAGAAGTAATGTTATGCTTGAATAGTTAAGAAAACAATCTGTATTGTTTTGTCAACTGAATAGGTGGCATTTCCTGTTTCAGACAGCTATAATCTTGTCACTACGACTACAGGTAGTAGAACAAGCATTACCTGTTGGCACAGGTAAACGTTTCTGTACGGTTTTCAAAATAAAGGAACACACATCATTTTATGTGTAAAACGCACAACAATAATATTTTTATCTGTATAGCAAATACAGTCACAAGCATATATGGCATTGTTCCTGGTATATTAACTTTCTTGTTAATTAAACAATAATATTTGTTCAAATGTTGATTTATTTTGAAATTTCTCTTACCAGTCCCTACTTAACACATACTTTATGACCCAGCCCTATCTTTCATGCTGTCTCCTCACAAATAAACCTGGACTGAGGGTGTGTTTGGGAGGTTTCCTCGGCAGAGGAGAAAGGTGGACGTAAATGGAGTTCCCTCTCACTGAAGGTTAGCTGATTCCAATGACATTATTTTATCCACAAGTATTTTTAGCTCATACATATTACACGATCAAGAAACATAAAACCTCTGTTTTTCAAATGAGTCTGTGCCTATTTCAGTTTGTTTTATTACAGGATATCACAGGACATTGGGCAATTCTTCTGTTGCCAGGGGTGGGGCACTGCTGATTATTCTCATAATGTAATAAAGTCATTGTTGAGGTTTATTGCAAATGGCATAAGGTAGTTTTTCTCGTTCTACAAAACAGTTTGTTGAGTTTAACATTAAATAACTTAATAATAGATGTTGTTTATACTTGTTATAAGAGCAGCTCTCAAATTAGTCAATCAATTAAATGGAAGCACTGTTTGTTAATTCTACATGTGAACAATTAAAAATGTTCATTTCAGAGTGCATCCAAATTTCTTTTGATGTAATATACGTATGACCTATTTTTTTTGTACCATAGCTCCTCGTGGAGCTGCAAGTGTAAAGGAACCAGGAGCCCTCCCTCCTGGTCGTTTGGGGTCTCTCACAGAGGAAATAGAGCCGGTAGAAATACAAACGTGTGTCGATGACAGGAGTCAACCGATAGAAACTACAGATGGCCAGGTAAGTATCAATTCAGAGTCACTCTAGCTGCTCTGTTCCCAATTAAAGAACAGTAACAAATATGTCACTTTTTGTCACCAGGTACCATACTCATATGATAGTTCTTCATCATCCTCAGACAGTGAGGATGAATGCAAGAAGGAAAAGAAGAAGAAGAAGAAACTGAAGAAGAGGAAGAAGAAAAAGAAGGTATGGTTTTTATTACTTTTATCAAGATGAAGTGTTCATGGGAAACCTTATACGTCAATTTTTCAGTGACGGTGGGGTGCAGTTTTGAGATCACCGTCAATGAATAACTGCATCTCAAAAACCGAAAAAAAAAATCATCAAATCAAACAAAAATAAAATAAATTATTGTAATACAATGGAAATGATGTGAATTGAATTTGAAATAAATGACCTTAGACAGTTGATGAAGATATTGCAATATATCCAATCAAAGTGTAATCATGGCTTTTAGAATGAGAATCTATTTTACAAGGCAGCAAGTGAGGCCTTTTATGGTGTCTTCAGGGTGTGCCGTGCCTGAGACCAAGTAAATACACGCCTGGCTGCACTGGACTAAACTGGTCAGGCTTGTGATTAATGTGTTTTGTAGAAAGTAGACCAAGTGCACTTTGTGATAGGTACAATGGACTGCCTTCAAAGCTGCAATGGGTGGACATGTGCCCCTTCGTGTGTTTAAAGAGCTCGTAGCAAAGACAACAATCTCATTTACATTAATGAAGGCCCAAATAAATAAACCTATTCAGAAAACAACACCACTCTCTTTCTACAGGATTCCAGTTCTTCCTCTTCCTCCTCTTCCTCATCTTCCAGCAGCTCTTCAGACAGTGATAGTGAGGTATGTTCGATCAAGAGCGTGTCCAAATATTGCTTCAGCATGTCTGCCACTAGACGTTGTCATCACATGTTCAGGAATAAACGATTGCCCCTCCTGCCAAGTCAGCAAGAACGTCTTTGCAAAAATCATTTCAAAATTCTCCAGTTTTCATCTTATGCACATTTCATTCAAACTGAGTCAAGCTTTGTTGATGTGACCTATTAAATTTCCAAATTAGTATTTCAGCAGCAACCTTTTGAAAGTTGAAAACCTTTTGACAACTTTATTATATATTTTTTAAAAGGATGATCTCTTGACTTAAGGCAGTTTGCGCTAAGGAAACAAGGTGAAAACCAAACTCGCCACCACAGGCATTTGGGTGCAAGATGTAAGACTTAAAAAAAAAAAAAAGCTGCATTCCAAAAGGTAGTACTGCCTCAAGCTTTGGACTGCCTGAGAGAAAGTAGGTGGAGGCGTTAAGGAAGTATATGATTGAAGGCACACCCATTTGGAATGTACAACACAGACATGTTGTAACATTGAATTGATTTCCATTATTTTCATTTTTTTTTACCACTCCAGAATGAACAAAAACAATTTTAAGCAGTTGGAGTGACTACATTTTTGCTATTTCTAATTTTATACAAAAATTGTCAGTAATCTAACCTTCATTTTTCCAATAAGTAACATCTGACTGTGATATAATCATGGTTTGTGAAACAAGGATAAGAATGACTTGTTTAACCAGTTGTTAACCCTGAATGGGACAGTCAACATAATAATTCAACATTTGAACTCCTGACAATGCTTTCAGTACTCTACCTCGAAAGAAAAAAACATTCGTATTATTGTAATGCACCAATCAAAATATTATAATTACAATATGAAATCACACAATTGTAGTTTCTGTGTAGAACACTTGCTCAACTTGTTAAAGGATACATAGCTAGATAAATAATTGTAACGCATTATTATCTTGAAGGATGACAAGAAAAAAAAGAAGAAGAAGAAAAAGGAGAAGATGAAGAAAAAAGTGGTGCCTGAATACATGTGGGACAAGTTGATCATAGCACCTACTGGTAGGAGAAATTATTTCTCCTGGGAGATTCATATATGGAGAAAAACATTGTTGGTGGTTCGGCTGAATTGATTGATCCATAATGTTGTGTGTTTATTTAGATGAACAAATGCAACTTCCTGGAGACCCAGAGTTAAAGCAGGTGAGAGATGAATGACATTTCATTTGAAATATTCCCATTTTGCTATGGAATCATGGACAAGGCCTCTAGATCTACCTTTCTAGATAATTATGAAAATATCTCATCTTATCAGTTTCTTCTGGCTTGTTTCAGGTTTCTGATGAGGACAATGACAAGAAAGAGAAGGATAAGATGAAAAAGAACAAGGTAAATCCACGCACGCCATGCTGAATGACTAGCGTAATACTGTCGATGGCAGATTTTCATAAAATGTTTACGAGTTTGTCTCATATAAAGCTTCTGCTTACGCTTGCATCATATAGCACTGCTGGGAAACTACTTGAATGGATTCAGGCACACTTCTTTCAGTTTTTCAGAGAAATAATGAAAACGTGCAAAATGTCGATCAATATAAAAAGGTCGTATTAGTAAAAATAAAAATAATAACTCGTATTAAGACAACTATGTTTCGTTGAAATGGCTTTTCCACCCTCGCTTCACAGGATTCCTCTTCATCTGACAGCTCAGACAGCGATGAAAAGAAGAAGAAAAAGGACAAGAAAAAGAAAAAGGACAAGAAGAAGAAAAAGAAGAAAGACAAAAAGGTACAACTATGCCAAATAATGGCGTTATTATTTTTTGGGGAAAAACATACATTAAAAAAAATTTTTTTTTGACATCAATTCATATTTCGTTCTTTTACTTCACAGGATTCCTCATCCTCGTCATCTGACAGTTCTTCCTCTGATAGTGATGATGACAAGAAAAAGAAGAAGAAAAAGAAGAAGAAGAAGAAGAAGAAAAAGAAGGTGGTGTGATTACAATATGTGTAACTGAGTTTTATTCATCTCCTCTCTAAATCATGGAAAAAAATGAAAATCTAGGCTTGATGCTAATTGTTAAACCTTCGCTTCTTTCATAGGATTCCAGTTCCTCCTCTTCCTCCTCCTCCTCCTCTTCCTCTTCCTCCTCTTCTTCCTCCTCCTCTTCTTCCTCCTCTTCCTCCTCTGATAGTGATGACAAGAAAAAGAAAAAGAAGAAAAAGAAAAAAAAGGAAAAGGTATGTTAACCATGTTTGTGAAATCACTCATACTGATAATATAATTTGCAAGTATATAACATAAAAAATATTACATTAAATGCTGGAGGGGCTACATAGATTTCTGAAGGGCTTTATTACCTTTTCCGGACTGTTCCAGTAATAGAACTCATTAACTTCACATTATTTTTGTTTAATATGGAGTCATAATTACATCCATATTGCAATTACAAGAACATTTTACAAAACAGTGAAGTATAAAAAGACCCCAATACAAATTTAATGATGCAGACAAAGTCCAAGAAGGGAGTGAAAAAAATCTTGATTGTTATTTACAGGATGAAGCGCAAGAATCACTTTTATCAACGGGTGAGTGTGACACATTTTTCTTTAATACGAACAATCAATAAAGCCAAACATATTTGTTGATGTTCGTATTGATGTTCTCCACAGGAGTTGAAGATGCATCGAAGGATAATAATTATGATGACAAGGTGACACACTCACATGAACATTTTGCACAATATGTCACTCGCTTAAACATCAGGTAATTATCTTTTTTTTTTTTAATAGTATAAAGCAGCAGAAGATCCTTCTATAACTTACATACCGGGTGGTAAGTGTGATGTTCAACACATCAAGGAGCAGTTCAAATTTTTGGGTCAGGGGAATCATTCAAACTCTTTAAGCAGCGGCGTTCCCGGGTGGTACAGAGGAAGGCCACCTAAGTGATGATGAGGGAGAGGGAGAGGATGGGACGGAGCCAAAGAAAAAAAAGAAGCTGAAGAAGAAGAAGCAAAAGGTGACCATAGTGTTGACGAAAAGAGCGAAATAATCGAGTGTCAAATGAGCCTCATGCTGATTTTTATTTCAGCAGGATTCTGGTTCATCTTCGGACAGTGATGATGATGAAAAAGACAAGAAAAAGAAAAAGAAGAAGAAGAAGAAAAAGAAGGTACAGTATAAAAAAAAAGTTTGGTCAAAAGAGTAAACTGATTGTTACTAATTACTGTCAATAAATAATTTGTGTCTAATTTCATGTTTAGGATTCTTCCAGCTCCTCCTCTTCTTCTTCGTCTTCTGATAGCTCTTCCTCAGAAAGTGATGATGACAAAAAGAAGAAAAAGAAGAAGAAAAAGAAGAAGAAAAAGAAGGTGTGTTATCCCTCTTGTATTGACTTTATTTTATTTATTGTGAGTTGGTTTATTATACGTACTTATTATACTTGAACTGTATTAACAGGACTCCAGTTCTTCTTCTTCTTCTTCATCGTCATCATCTTCTGACAGTGATGATGACAAGAAGAAAAAGAAGAAAAAGAAAAAGAAGAAGAAAAAGAATAAGGTTTGCATTTGTACCTCTTGTATTACCCAATACAGTATTTAATTCTGTGGTCCCAATTTTCTGACATCCTCCATGACCTACATAAATTGGATGCATTATTATTATTATTATTATTATTATTATTATTATTATTATTATTATTATGCAATGACTTGTTTATGTTTCTAAAAATCATCTTAACAGGACTCCAGTTCTTCTTCTTCCTCTTCCTCATCTGATAGTGATGATGAAAAGAAGAAGAAGAAAAAGAAGAAGAAGAAGAAGAAGAAGGTTTGTTATTGTCCTTTGTTACTTGTGTAGTCAGTAATCACAGTGTTTTGTATTATTCTCTCAATTTCTGAACAGGACTCCAGCTCTTCCTCTTCCTCTTCTTCATCTGACAGTGACGATGACAAGAAGAAAAAGAAAAAGAAGAAGAAAAAGAAGAAGAAGGTAAATAAAAATGCATTATTCTAATAATATTTTTGTCTCGAATAGTTGACAATATACAGTATATTCACAGCAGATTTTCATCATAATGTTATTCTCCCAATCTCTGAACAGGACTCCAGCTCTTCCTCTTCTTCCTCCTCCTCCTCCTCCTCTTCTTCATCTGACAGTGATGATGACAAGAAGAAAAAGAAGAAGAAAAAGAAGAAGGTAAATGCATCACACTATTAATATATTTGTCTAGAATCTTTTTCAATATACAGTATATTTGCTGCAGATTTTCATCATAATGTGAATATTTGTTGTATTTATTTTGTCATCAGAAGGCCAGCTCTTCCTCCTCTTCCTCCTCCTCCTCTTCCTCCTCCTCTTCTGATAGTGACAGCGTCAAGGTCAGTAAATGCGCTACTCACCATTACATTGATTTTTTTCTGAACTTAAATGACAAATCATTTTTTTAGAAAAAGAAGAAAAAAGATAAGAAGAAGAAAAAGAAGAAGAAGAAGGTGAAAAATATACATTACATTACAGTCACTTAATTAGGTACAAACTAATATGAGAGCAAAGCCGTTCCAATTTAATGAAACTGAATTAAAAAGTCTTCTATAGTAATCTTAGATTGTAAATACCCATTCTGTAGATCCTAAATAGAAATGATTTTCTGTGCAGGATTCTTCCTCATCTAGTGATTCTTCTAGTGATGATGAGAAAAAGAAGAAAAAGAAGAAAAAGAAGGACAAGAAGAAAAAGAAGGACAAGAAAAAAGTGAGACTGCCAATAAATTTCAAACAGATTTTATGTAAATTGGTGGGAAGGGGCTACAGTGCGCTAACCAAATTATTTCATTTGCATCTAAGCACTCAGATTGTTCCGGTAGTGATAAGAAGAAAAAGAAGAAAGACAAGAAGAAGAAAAAGAAGAAGGACAAGAAGAAGAAAAAGGTTAGTTAGTGGTTCACTCACCTGACGTTGTCTTCATACAGTATGTGCTGTGATTGCAATGAATGGACGGATGGACAGACGGACGGATTGATGGAAGGATAATTCAGTGGGTGTGTAAGGATTATGTTTATTTTTTTTTTACAACCTGTGGCATGCGTTTCAGGATTCAAGCTCTAGTTCTTCAAGTTCCAGTTCTTCTAGTTCCAGTTCCTCAAGTTCCAGCGGCAGTGACAAGGAAAACAAAAAGGCCAAAAAAGACAAGAAGAAAAAGGAGAAGGCAAGTAATAGAATGGGAAGGAGCCATATCATGCTAAATCAACTTTTGGAAGCTTGTAGCCATGTTGAAATGCACCCCCCCCCCCCCCCCCCATTATAGCATCCTCCTTTTTTTATTGCAGAAAATTCCTGGTGCTGAGAAACGCCCCACTCCAGTAATACCACCAGAGCCAGGTGCGAGTGGATACTCGGGATTTAGCAGAACCATTAAGCCCGGTGGCGCTCCCGTCGTCACTTATCCATTGCTTCCCTCCAAACCTCTTGTAAATCCTCTGGCTCCCTCGCTCTCCAATCCACCCGTGACCACAACTGCCGGCGGAGATCGGCCACCCATTCGCAGACCCTTAAGCCCCATGGAGTCATTGATGGGAAGTACGTACCGATATAGGGACGCAGGACCCCGTTCCACCCCGCACTTCAGCGCCACTGATGTATACAGAAGCAGGTCTTACAAGTGATGAGATGTCAAAACAATTGAATCAAAAGGAATCAAAGGAAATGTGGATTTGGTGAGGAATGATTGTGTCGTAGGAAAAAAAAAAAAAAAGATGATTTTTATATCAGGGATAATTGCCTCAGGGAATAAAACAACAACATTGTATTTTGTGTACCCTGTCTGTGATCATTATTAAATAGAGCACTATACAAATAGTGTAAGGGTTCAGATTCATCAACAACTCAACTTCTTTATCTGACATTTCTTAACAGTTAAGATGAAAAGAAGAAAAAGGTAGTGTGATAAATTTGTGCTTCATGGATGTAAAAAAAAATAAAAAATGTGTTTTGGCACTATTATAACACGACATAGACCAAACAAAGAGAGATCTCAACATTAACCCAACATTTGGACTACAAAGATTTGCCGGATCAGATGACATATGACTATTTGCAAGGTGAGAGTGGAGAGAAAAAAAAAGCTGCCCGTATTTTGTATGGATCATTATTAATCCAGCAGCGAGTTTACATGCTTTAGTCCAAATCGTGTCCAGCTTTTAAAGAAAATGCCGTTTAGTTAGTTTTAATCATACAAATAAGCAATAAATATACTTTTGAAGATAAACAAAATGTATATTTGTAAATGTTTTACTAATTAAACAAATCTATCCATGATTTAATGAGATAAATTACTAAAAAATGAATACAAAATGAATAAATACATATGAAGCGGGGGGGGGGGGGGGCAATTTAATGCAAAAATTCATTAAGTGGGCTTCATGCTGCAGTGTTACGTAGTAGTGAATGGTAATTGGTAAAAATGCGTTTGCGCACCAGGAAGCTCCTGAGAGGTGCGGCTTGGTTGAGTCACGTGGTTTCAGGTGTGGCTGCTTTTGGTTGAGTCACGTGGTTTCAGCTGCGGCTGGTTTATTGACGCTCAGTGCTTCCGGTTTGCTGTCATAGTTGTCGCTTGGATTTGCACGAAGTCACGATGAGTTTCAATCTTAATGATGGTAAGATTTTACTTCAAGAAACTTTTAAATATTATTGTCACCTAATATGATAATGAACTTGTCAGTTGCATGCTCAACCTAAACTTTGAGTGAAGTTCATTGAAATGTGCTGACTACATTTGTTTTCATTTCCAGCGATGGGCGGTGGTGAGGAGACCATGACAAAACAAGAGGCTAACAAGGACGAGTTTAGCTGGCCTTGGAGTAAGAAGGGTGACGATAAGGTACTTTAATTATTACAATTTTTTTAAATAAATGTGACTCAGCAGTTAATGTATCTGTATTTCGATTGACTTGATTGTATTTGTTTTTCTGACTGACTTTTACAACAAAGTCTGTCTCAACAGGTACATTAGGATTTGTTTGTGACATCACTGACATTTTAATTGACAAATACTTGAATTGAGGTGAAAACATCTGTACATAATTCTTAGGGTGACAGCAAGGCCAAATCCGGTGACAAGAAAAAGTCATCGGATGGAAAGAGCAAAAGTAAAGATGGGAAGAGTGGTGATCATAAGGATGGAAAGAAAACGGAATCAAAGGATGGAAAGAAAAAGGTTCATAAGGAAGGACATGGGTCCAACACATCCTCCTCTTCTTCCTCAAGCAGCAGCAGCAGTAGTAGTAGCAGCAGCGACGAGGTGAGTTTTTTCGTTGATTTGACAACCTTCCGATCTTGTCACGCGGCTGTCACACCTTGTTTTGTCTTACTGCTATGCAGCCACAACAGGTCTCACCTGCTGTGCCGCAACACACCCTACCCTCGTCTTGCTATCTGTGATCTGTGACTATCTCCGTTAATATTCTGCAGCCTTTCTCACAGTCAGTGTAGTTTCCCGTGAGTCACATTTTTGTGAGGGCGAAATAAACAGGTCACACGGTCGAATATTGCTTTCGCTACTTTTTGTGCTTATTAAGGGCCAGTGCTGGTGCCAGAACTATTTATTTATCAAATGAATGAGCTGTGGCTCTTACTTTAATAAATCATCTTATGGTCCTGCAGTAAGCATTGCCCTTTTTTGTCATTTCAGGGCTGATGCTTCCTAAGGGGCAGATCTGGCGTGCTGGCAGTGTGTGTGTGTGTGTGTGTGTGTTTGTGTTTGTGTAAATGCAATTCAACATTATTCCATTGCCAGCAACGTGCTGGTCTGCTGTAAACCAATCTTGGAGCTCAGGGTAGTCAGTCAATGGTCTGACAAGTCATTATATCTGAAAGCATTGTGTATTTTACCACAAGGTGGCATTGTTTCCTTTTCTTGGTGGTGTTGTCAATCAAAAGTCTGAAATTTGTGCTATTTTGTAGCCAATCAGATCCTTGCATGTATGAAATTAAATAATTATTTAAAATAAAACCATATATCTGTCCAATATTTGGTCGTTTTATATCTTTTTCTTTTTTCCATTCGTAAATAAAACTGTAGACTTTGGAAATTATGCAAAAAGCTCAAAGAAAAAGTAATAAATTACAGAAAGGTTACACATCTAAAATTATTTATTCATCTGACATATAATGGAATTGACATTTAGTATAAAAGATTAACAGGACTTTAAAATCTTACATATGGAGAAAGGAAATGAGAGAAATTCTCCATACTTGTGATTAATATGAAATATCGACTATAAAACATTTTTATGGCCCTTCCCCTGCTGCACATCCTTATTAAGTGGAGCCGATCCCAAAAAGGAGAAAAGACATGATACACCCTGGAGCAATTGCCAGCCAATCTCAGAGAGCACATGTAGTCAAAGCACCATTCACACTCACATGGGTCACCCACATGTTGCCTGCGGATACTATGTCGCTCTCATGAACCTCATGAGGAGCCTGCACGGACCTGTTCTTAAAACACTGCAGCTCATAGATAGTGGAACATTGTGTGGAATGTGGGAGGAACGTTCAAACTCCACACTGGAAAGCCAGCAAAGATATTCCAATGCAAATATATTGCCAGATTTGAAAAAGTATACAATTAAGAGATGTGAGACTTCAAATATGCTCATGATGATCAAGCAACATATGCAATGAAAAAGTGTTCACAAGCAGGATGCATCTGTGTCCTTCTGGCTCAGTCTAGCTACCAGACTCTCATGTAGCGCCTCAGTAATCACAATTCAAATTATGGTTTATTTCACTGCATTTGTGTCCCACAACAGCCTGAGTGTGAAGCTTTTGACGCAAAGCTATTGTGCCTAGAGATGTTACGTAGTTTAGTCCGCCTTGTCTTTGAAAAACACATTTTCTATCTCCATCACAGACACAAATCTTGTCCAGACTTCTCCTATGCAATTTCCTGGATATAAGATTGAAAACCCAGAACCCCCGAGACACAGTGTTGTGCTGCCGGCACTTATTATATTGATTTAAAAAGGTGTGTTTGTTGTGTGTTGACCAAGACACAAAACTGTGATGAAGAAAACGTGACAAATTAAGTTGTTGAGGTGTTTGATCAGTGGATCAAATATTGAATGCAACATCTTTGATTGCACCCTGCTTTCCACCAGAAGACCGTCCAAATAAAAATATCAACACAATGTTCAGTGAAACAAATACTTTTTTTGGAAGGTGACAAAGAAAATCTTAAATATTTTTGCAACAAATGATACTAAGATAAGTGTGGGTGTTTTGTTTTCTATTTGCTTCCAACGCAATTCATAAGAAAGTAGACATTTGCTATTGATGCACATCATTTCCAGCCTTTCGTGGGCCACATAAAATTGATGTGACTGAACGGATATAAGTCTGTATTTTGATACCTCTGTTACAAAAGAAAAGACTCATTGCAGTTAGTCGATCTACGAATGCACCACAAGAGGGCGCAAGTACATTTCACTCCCTTTTCTGGCGTCAACGGTCTCTAGGCAACAGCCGGACTCCAGCTGATTTCTGCCACTGAGGCGCGTCAAGTTCACGGAAAAATTTGAACAATGATAGGAAGTTGAACGTGTTCCCAAACAAAGTACAAGAGTAAAATACTTAGTTGGTGCTTTTGATAGAATGTCATCACAGAGTGAACATATGACGCATATTAAATTGCAAGCCTATTCGTGGAATGCCACAGTTTTCAAACGGGTAATGCATGCTCATGAATATGTCATATTCCTCACCTGTTTACGATTATCGGTTTTAGTTTGAATGATTCAAACCGGAAGTTAGAATCCTTTCAGGTAAACTTTACACCCGGTCCAATCAGCTGCTGCAGATCAAGCGAGGAAGCATGGAGCGCCACAGGACGCGCTGGAGACACTCACCAACGCGGCGGGGAAACGGACAGTTTGGGACGAATTTTTAACTTGCATTCAGACACTTGTGGAGAGATTCAGATCGGGCTTTGCACCGATTGCAAATAACCGACGGGTTATTTACACAGAAGACTTGGACTGATCCGCTTACGGGCATCGGAGGGTGGGACGCACCATCACGGGAGACAGCGACCGGTGAACCGGAGCGGACATGAATTGGGGCTCCTTTTGGAGCACGCGTGCAAACATTTCACTTTGTTTTGGACAAACAAAGTGGCTTAAGCGCGCTGCGTAAAACCCCACTTGTTCCATGCCACATGCCATTACAAGGACGAGTTCTCTGCAAGGCAACTGAGCGGACCACAGAACTGAACAGCTCGGAACAATGGTGAAGTTTCATAACTCGGACCTTTGGATAGCCTGGATGGTCATTTTCTGCATGGAGGGTGAGTCTTTTTTTGCAAAACCTGGAACTTTTTGTTGGCAGTGATTTTACGCAGCAACACAATTAAACCTATTAGAATGACTGATGAATGTGTACACACACATCTTGTCTTGTCTGATAGTGTGGAAGATGGAAGAGCTTTATTAAAAAGCATCAAAGGATGAAAGGAACAAACATGCATGAAACACACTAATTGACAGCGCTTAACCCTCAATAATAATAATAATTATAATTGTATAACGATAAACAAGCAATAAAAAAATCAAATAAACACATATAAATAAACACAAATAACTCAATAAATAAATGAATTAAAAAAAGATGGAATTGTGGTATTGGGCGCGTGCATCACAGCCGTTCGACGCCCCCCCCCCCCCTCTTATCCCCCTTAATACTTATTTTACCCGGGAGTCAAATCCCCACATTTCCACCAAACTAAAGCTAAAGCACCGATTTCAAATAACTTCTAGCTCCTCAGCATGCAAGCATGTCTGTCCACAGCACTTTGGACTGTTCACGTTTGATCCATGCGTGCGCGCTCTCTCTCTGCTTCTCGCTGTCTCTCTCGCCCACGGAACGCAACTGTTGCAGATCCACCAAAAAGTGGGCGAGTTTGCACTTGGAAATGAACGCAATGCGCGGTGGTTAGGATGCAATGATAATCCACGAGATTAACAACAAACATTCTGACCAGACAGCACGCTCGTGTGTGAGCGACTGCAGCTTGGACACCGTTATTTCAAATTAAAATTTAACTCATGTTTTTGACCAGAAATTGTCTTGCAGTACCAAACAACACATTAAAAAAAAAAAAAAAGTTACCTGAAAGTATATCAGGGTTTCCAGCGATGCTTGACATCTTGATTTTTATTTCCATGAGTTTAAAAATTTTGATTTTTTTTTTTCTCCATGATGTAATTGTGAACATGTAAATGAACATACTTTTACTTTAAGTGTAAAATGGTGAAAGTTCTTTTCGTAACCTTCGAATATTTATGCGTGGAAGCTATACAAATTGTGATGGGATAGCAATAATTAGCCATATGGGCTGACCTCTGAGGTCAAACTATCCGTTCGGACACAGTTTTGTTTTTCAACTGGAAGCTTATTTGGAACAACTTGACTGTAAAATATAATGGAAACAAAATTCTCAATTCTTGCATTTTAACATTCATAACTGCCAACTGGTAAGCGTAAAAAAAATCAGCCACTTATAACGCAAAAGAAGGCTTGAGAGTAATTAAAGGTTTGATGCAATCTACTATTTTTTGTGATAGAAGAATGTTTTTTTTTCGTCTGATTTCAAATCATACATCTTCAGATTCAAACTTGACGTTCATCTGAGCAAGTCCCAACACCCTGCCAGCTTTTCCACTGGACCATATGTACACACACACACACACACACACACACACACACACACACACACACACACACACACACACACACACACACACACACACACACACACACACACACACACACACACACACACACACACACACACACACACACACACACACACACACACACACACACACACACACACACACACACACACACACGGGCAAGGCCTGTCAATTTGGATGTGACAGTCTTGGTGTTAGATTGAATTTAGTTGTCGACGTGTTTCACTTGGCTGTTCACTTATTTAGCCGTATTCCACTGCAGTCAGACGGTGGCTCGTCACTTTTACTCAGGTTCTTTTTCCTCCGTCTCGCTCTCACTCTCTCACACACTGACACACACAAAGTAAGATTGTTAGATTGGTTCAATCTGGGCTGGTGTCTGACCAAAAATAGTTTGGATTAAAAAGACTATACTAAAGATATTTTTCAACCGTGTCAGAATGGAAGTTTCCAAGGTTACTGAATGAAAATCCAAACTGTTTTGAGGGACACTTGCTCCGCTTCTTCACTCTTCTTGTGCCTCAGTGGGAAGTCACAAGTGCGTCTATAAATACATTGCAGCGTATCGATTGTCGTGGCTTGTTTTGGCCGTGTGTACTGACCTCAACGCTTTGCATGTCACAATTTAGCCGTAGATTGATCGCCTGATTATGTCAGGAGACATGAGATGGTTTGTTGCGGTATTTTGTGACCTTTGCTTTAAATCAGCAGTAACTCTGCATTATGGGTGGGCCCACAAAATCCAGCTACATTTATTATTATTATTTTTTTCTCTCTTATAAATACTGTAAATATATTTAATACAGACCAGTGAAATAAATAATTTGCACATTTCAACTTCAACTCTATGAAAATTAGAACACCTTTTGATTCCGTCTGGAATTTGATCAGGGGTTTTCTAGAAAAATACACATCTAAAGTTAAAATAAGATGTAATATAATAAAATACACATTACACAGGACACCACTCTGCCTTTGGTCACCATGGCAACATCTTTTTACAGCCCTGATGAAATTACCTAGCTTCCTTGAAACATGTTGATTTCAACTAGCCTGCAAACACGGGTGTGATAAGTGTACTGTAATTTCAAATTTTTTAAGTTATTTTGACCAAAACATGACATTTTGTTTATACATTTATAGTTCTCCCTTTTAAATATTTGGCAAAAGTGAAGTCTTGGCTCTTCTTAAGGGAAGTTTCCAGTCTTTCCAAAACAGACAGTGGAGGCTCTATGCTCTTAAACTGATTGGTTCAGCTACCGTCACAATGAACCCCTCATGGCGATATCAGCACAGAGCTGCTCTGTGCGTGTGCCCGGGCTTAATGTTTCACCCAGAACAGCCCTCAAGGGGTCTGGGCAGGACCAACATTGAGTTTCAATCAGTTGACCACATCAAGTTAAAAGAGAAGGTGTATTATTTTCAAACATTTCAACAACTATTCTAAGTACCCACAGAGCACGGCACATTTATCAAATATTCCCGGACATTTTTGCGATTATCTAACAGCTCAAATGACATTGTCCCTCTGTTTATACAACCACTCGGGGTGTTTGTCGAGCTTTTTGGCATTCAGGACGTGCTTACTGACATCAAGCTGAATTTGCACTTTCTTTGTGAACTTTATAACCTCTCAAAGTTTGAAAAGACAGCACTAGCCTGGTCACTTTTCGATCAATGTGTCATTCACACCATACAAAATATGCCTTTCGTAGAGGCAGTGATGAAATTTGCTGTAATTTACATAATATTGCCGTTAGGTCACACGTGAAGTATTGTGAAGGCGTGATTTCCATTTTTAGGCTGTGCTCACACGTGTAATTTGGTTCTTTGGTGCCGAACAAAGCAGATGATGATAAACGGCTCATCAAATAACATATAGATGAACCTGACTTAACAGCGTTGGTGACGTGCTTATGCAACAAACTTCCATCTGTCCCAAAAAAAAAAATACTGTTGTTTGGATCGATGCCAGAATTTAGTATCGGATCACTTTGTGATTCCGTCACTTATAAACAGCCTGCTGCTCTAAATCACAAATCCAGCAATATCATAACGAGAATTATCGTGGACTGATATCAGAGGAGACAAGTCAAGATGGTTAAGAGTAAAAAGTTTCAACGCTAACTTTTGAAGTGTAAATGCGAGACTAGAAAAGCAGAGCTCTCAGAAGTGACAAGCCGCATGCCCACTCTTACATCATCTCCATTTCTGTGGAAGAAACAAAACAAGACGCATTCTTCCCAAGCATCCAACTTAGAAGCTGCCTCTCACCGTGTAAATCCTTCCAAAGCTGAATTCATGTGATAAATAAATCCTCTCTGTGTCAGTTTTATCTGATAAGCAGCATTTTTTTTTTCCACTGCTCTTTCCGCCTGCTGCTAAAAAGGAGCAGCTGGAACGCGAGTGTTGGACAGATGGAACTTTCCACCTCGATTATTTTTTGCACTAAAAATAGGCTGTCAAAAAATTAAAAGACCGCCGGGACTGTTGGCAAAGTGCACGTTCGTGTGTGCATGTACGTATGTTTTGAGCGACACAGGCCTGGAGAACTTCAGACGACGTGGTCCTCAGATGACGACGGCAGCGGTCCTGGGAGTGTGAATGAATAAATGATAGGCAGATATTTGGAGGAGAGAGAGAGAGAGCGCGGCAGTCGCTCCGTCATACAGCCTCTTAAGCACACATTAAAGCGGGGCCTGAAGGCTGCTCGGCAGTTGGCCAAGCATCTGGGGCAAACGTCTGACGTGGTCACTGATGTTTGGGTATTTGAGGTTTTGACTTGGTTGGACCTTTTGTTCTGTGTGTCACATGAGAAAGTCATGAGCATGCAGGTAAATGTAGTTTCAATTTTACCTGATGCTTAAATTGACTCGATTTGAAAATATTGGTTAAGGAGATCTGGACCATCCGGAAGTAAACACTATGTTTGGAAATAGATTAAGGCCATTGACGGAGCTAGGATTTTTTTTTTCTTGGGGGGGGGGCGTCATAGAGGGGCCAAGTAATCTCAAGGGGTCAGCAAAAAAACTACAAATCCTCAAAATTCTTCAAAAAACCCTGATAAACATCCACAATAATATCCCTAAAGGGAGCGGTTGGGAGATATGGAAAAAAAGCTAAAGGTGGGTAGGGAGGGGCAGTGCCCCAGTGGCCCACCCCTTTAGTTCCGCCAATGTGTTTTTGCTACATAGAAATGAAAATAATCTGCGAGGAAGACCATTTGTTGTATGTGGCAAGAACCAGTCACCGACATCAGCACTCTTCAACCCAAGTCTGAAAACGATGATATCTGCAATCCTGCAGAAACGCTTTGCATTCAGATGAGATCATGTCTT
This sequence comes from Syngnathus leptorhynchus, assembly GCF_054491065.1. Classification (NCBI taxonomy): domain Eukaryota; kingdom Metazoa; phylum Chordata; class Actinopteri; order Syngnathiformes; family Syngnathidae; genus Syngnathus; species Syngnathus leptorhynchus. The sequence continues at coordinate 5,997,233 of NC_141201.1, read as the reverse complement.
CGATTGATGCTGCTTATCAGTTGAGTGTGTGTGTGCGTGCGTGTGTGTGCACTTGCGTGTGTGTGTGCGCGCTCTGTGCTCATAAATTTTTAGAGCTATCTCTCATGTCGTTCACACCTTGCTGGTTCTGAAGCTTTGACAGGATCTTTGCAGATGGGTCCTCAGCATCACATCATTTTGGCACGTAGTGTTAAGGTGGCTTGGTTGGTAATGCATGTCGAGATGATTTAAAGACGTTTTATTTTCAACCTTGCCCTCAAAACAAACTACCTTGCAATTTTTTTTTCAATTATAATCATCAAATTTTATGTACAGAATGGCTTGACCGTTTCCCCACATTCACTGTCCCTATTATCTTAGAGGGCATTTTATCTGAACAAACCTGACAGAATATGTTAAGACATTTCACACTTCACACTCTGCACAATTAATAAAACAATTATCACCGATATAAGCTGCAGTGTTTGTCATCATAGGGATCTTTGAGTTCAGATCAATGATGAAGGAAACGCTTCTGTGCACATGTGAAAATCACAAGTGTGTGCTAACAGATCGTCGAGCAAATAAATTACAGTTGATCCCAAAGGATCACAAGGTCCCTGGACTGTATTGACGAGTTCCAGTAGTTGCTTGGCTGACTAGTATAATACTTTATCAACTGAGCTGTTCAATTGTTTCTTTTAGGACAATGTGGTAATTATTACAGAGAATTGGGGAATTAGAAAAAAAAAAGAGAGCGAGAGATAGAAGGCATTGCGAAACTAATTGCTTTGTTTCAAAATTAAACCAGTTTTCAATAGATTTGAAAACAGCTTACATAATAATCACAGTATCGCCAATTTTAGCCATGTTTGAAAAGAAATAACCAAGCCTTGCCAACGGGTTAGACAATAGTTGTGTAATTCCCGTTTCCAATTCAAGATGCAATGCAGATAGCATTTAGAAAAATTGCTGATTTGAGTTGTGTGCTGGTACAATTGATAACCGCTGACCCATTTATATTCATGCAATCATCAGGGACTCGATGTTCAATGACAACAGGCTTTATGTTTCTAAACAGCGGAACATATGTTGTGTTCGTGTAATTCAAAATTCCATTCCCCAGCTGACTGCAGCTCTGCATTGCTAATTTAAAATTGATTGTTCATTGATCTACACAAATGTCCAAATGACCTCGTGGCACTTGATGAACCCGATCGTGTGGGGACATAATGCAAAGCCTCTGACCTCCATAATATATATATATATATATATGTATATAGAGTACGCTACAGGAGCCTCAACCAGTCATATTAGGCAATAGCAGGCATAAAATCTGACGTCTCTGCTGTACAACATCCGCATTATGTCCAATTGATTCTATTTGTAAACGGAGCAGGCCATTGTCTGGAGAATTTACAGCCCGCGAGTTGTATTCTCGATGACGTCTTTATTATTTGACTCTTGTAGAAATGTTCTGTACACACAATATAAGGGTCGTTTACAAACATTCACAAGCTTTGTGTGTGTTAAATCAAAATGATATGATTGTTGTTCTCCCTTTTGCACAACGCAAATACAGATGACAGCAAACGGCAACTTGTTTGAACGATTTACAAGATCATATTTGCAAATTTATGAGCCAAAGAGAGAAGCTTTTTGTTGCCATTAAATTTTGCATCCTGAAATTAAGATTGAAACTACACTGTGCTTCACACATTATTTAAGCTTTGCAATACAGTCTTAGAAAGCAAGCGTGCCAAAAGAGTAGAAGTTCTCCCCGGAATGTTTTCCTCTCCAACAAGTCATTATCCAACTTTCAGTATTTCTAATACAAATGTATCTGGAATATACTTTCAATTCAATAGAGCATGAGAATGAGCCTGGAAAAAAAAAAGCGGCTCTGGAAACCGCAATGATCTTAAAGCAGATTATTGGATTGGAGCACGGCATTTGATGCTCCACACAGCTTTTCTGTATTTTCCCTAAGGTGCTTGTGGTATCCAGGGATATCGACGTTGCTACGAAATGCTCTTCTGCCCGTTAACTTCCTTTTGATTGTTGTGAGCATGCAATCTGTGATTGAAGGGCAGACGGAGGTGCATACTGCACGTGGCAATCAAATAGATGTGATTGTGGGAGCGATTTGAAATCCAATCAGCTGCTGGAGGTTGGGAGATTGTTTGTACAGTATGAACAAATCTGCAATTGGATTTAAAGATGCTTTTTTTTTTCTCTCCTTTAATATATGGCTAGTCGCCACTCGTATTGTAACGTTCCGGACAATGTTTAATGAGCTTTAATAATTTTGAGTAAATTTACCATTTAACTCACACACAAGCAAATCCATCCACATTCAGGCAAAGTCAAACAATCCATTTAGCTAGCATCTATTCAATTGGGGTAATTACCCAGAGACTATTAAAGTGTTACCGTCTGCGCACCAACACAACTGTAATTACGGCCAAGCGTGCGGAATTCCATTTGACTATCTTTTCCATTGTTACGTGATGACACAAAGCATAGTGTGTAGAATATTGATGAACAGAAAGTGAAAGAAAATGTGAGCCAAGGGTGGTGAGGGTTCTCCAAAGAGCCTGTGAAACTCTAATAAATATATCTCATAATCAATGACACAATATCAGACGATCCATCTTTTCTGGCCTGTCAACTGTTGACATTTTCCTTTTATTAAAGCTGTAAGACCAAACAGTATTTTTTATTCTTTAATGATGACATGCAATGATCAATGACGCTATTGTACTCGGGACAGGGCTTCTATTTTAACACGGGGCTTTGTCCCATTTCAGAGCAATTTCTTTGTGTTGGGAAGATGATTTGGGGATGGAATGTGTGTCTGGGATGGTTAGAGTAGAACACGCTCCTTCTGCTTCTGCATGATTGGAAAGCTGAATTGTTGTGGGGATATAGAATTGATTCATTTGCGTTTAAACGCCCCCCACACTTTTTTTTTTAAATGAAGGGAAAATTTATTCACCTGACTATATGTCGGAGGCTTCTGGCTTAACTTCCTCCTATATTGAACCATTTAACTCGTCAATCTTCCAGCCGGGTAGTTGATTTACTGCGTTCTCATATAATCTCCCCTTTCCAACCCCTCGGCTTCATTATTTTCCCCCAAATTGCATAAATATAAATCAAAAATAATGGTTCTTTGCACTTCATTTGCACTTGCCACCTTCCCAGCGGAGACTCAGGTGGATATGATTATTAATAGAAACTCCCGTTTATGACGTCAGTTAAAATTCACACGTGTCTTAAATCTCAAAAGGGATTTTTGTTCGTCAATGGTTATTCAATCAGTGATGTAAAGGCGAAAGCATCTTCTCCTTTTGACTTTCACTCCGCTTTTCTTCTTTCTCCAGCTGTGTTTTTACCCTGTTGCTAACCTGCCCGCTTCCCCTTCTTCTGCTTTCCAATGTGACTCTCAAACACTCATTCATTCTCTCCAATTTCACTCTGTGACTAATGCATTGCCTTGTGTTTCGTTTTCTCTCTCTCTTATTGAAAAAAAAAAAAAAAGGCCTCCATTCTCTTCCTGAAAGCTTTGTGGGGTCCTAAATGCTAAATGGCAGTCTGTCTCTGCCAGGCGCCCGCTTAGTGCCGGTCGGTCTCCTTGGTGATGAGACACATCAGGCGGTTCTGTACCAGACAGTGAGCAGTCTGTGGTTTGTGAGTGTGCACGTTTCAATTACTGTACGACTTGGATACACGTTTATATACTTTAGGGGAGGACAAGGTGCTACGCTGGCTGGATGTGTATTCACTGGCATTCATTTGCATTTGAATACATGATGTTTCCTGTCAGCAGGTCCCTGCCAAACAAGCGGGCCTTGTTCTCTCTGCCAGGGGCAGCAGCGGACGGAACGGGGCTCAACGTGGTATTGCTCGACATTGGCACAATTCAACCCCGAGTTAAACTCTGCAGACACCGCTCTTGGCCTCTTAAGAATTCCGTCCATCTGTACTGGCATTATAATAAGAATTCGATTCTCAGGAAATGGAAATGAGTGACTTTGTGCTTGTTACACAGCAGATTACTACATCGTTAGGAATATAAAAGGGGCAATTCATAAGCGACTGATAAAATATTGATGTTTTTATAAGAAAGAGAAATTATCAAAATAATGCAATGGTACCTTTTAAATGTAAATCACCACTCATACCTGTCAATTGCTGAGAATTTGTTTTTGAATTAATCCCTATATATTAAAAATGTCTTGGATTATTTATGGGGAGCTATGGGTGGTCTCTCGACTTAATCTCAAATAGGACTTTGCTAAAAAGGTCGTATTTGATCTTGTAGTTAATGCATTATTTACTTGGGCTTTTAAATTATGGTTGTGAATGCATTTACTTCATCATCTAAGTAGATTTTTCATGATGATAAGTGCAGTATGTGAGGACATTAACTGAGATTTACTGTATACGAGAGTTGGGTGGCTACAAGAGCATCTTATCGAAATGTACATCTGCTGTGGGATAAAATGAGAGAAAAAAAATATCGGACTTTTCAGCTTGTTCATACAGACTGACTGTAAATTGACCTCATGATAATAGCACATGCTTAACCACCAGGCAATGTTCCGCTTTCATCTCATTGTGCCAGACGCAAACAGATTTGAGTCCCTTCACACTTTTTCTAATTAAAGCCTGATTTGCGATTCAAAGACAGCAGCCTGGTTGGTAATGAGCAAAACATGTTTGACTTGTGTGCTAAAACACGGAGACTCATTGACTCTGTGTGCTTGTGAATGTTTTGTTGAATTATCTTTGTGTATGTTTGTTGGTCTTTTTGTGGTATTTTCAAACCTCCTTTGCTGCAGATTGCGTCTTTGTGTATGCATTATTTTGACTTTCTGGACATTGGGGCCAAGAGTCTTTGGCTAACACAAGTGTATAATTGACCTCAGGAGACATTTCTCTTGGTTATTATAATAAATGCCTAGCTTTCGTAATTATTTGCCTTTTGACTCAGATATGATGTTCATTAGTGTTGTGCAATCGCTCATTAATGTGTTAGTAAGACATTTGAACACATAATTGCCTCTTTTGAACAAATACGACTCTTATTAAAACATTAAGCAGCCGATGGCCAGCGAGAGCATTGAAGATAAAATTATGAAACACACCAACTAGCTTTATGAATTTTTTTTCTCAGGTTAGAAAACATATCCAAATGAGCTCATTGGAACCATGACAATGTCATTTACAAAAGTAAACTTTGACTGATCACACCTACAATATTGGTTTGAGTGCATCCGTAAACCCTTCAGGTGCAAATGAATATTATATAAGCAATATTAAAAGGTCTGATCATCAAAGATTAATAGTTTTTGTGCTGTAATGTAGGCTAGGACCCATGAGGATTGTGAGCTGGAATGGAAAACAAAGAAATCATTTTCCATAAATAAATAAATACATTAATAAAAAGATCATGTAAATAAAAATACATAAATAAAAATAAATATATAATAAATAAAAAGATAAAATAAATATAGATAAATAAATACAAATAATTGAAAAAAAAATACGACGGCCTCACTCCTGCAGCCTGCCTTGCAATGAGTTGTATTTCCAACGACAGCTAGTGTGGAAAATGGAATATGATCAATGTGGGGCAGTTTGTGTTTTTAGTTTGGAAATTCTCAAGGACACTATGAGTGTGTTGTGCGTCTTTGTTTGGATGTTACATCCACTTGAGCGGACACACAGTCTCACTCAGAGGCATTCACACCTAAACAATCTCACAAAGTTCTAATGAAGCCTCTGCGAAACAAACAACTTGATTAAGACTCAAGAGAGATTGAGAATCAGGTGTGACTACCGTGGGTCATGAAACCATGTGTGAAGGCATGCCAACAATGTGCTTAAAACATGGCAGCGCAATTTTTTTTTTTTAAAGAAACACTCCACCTCCTGAGGGAGCGTATTCTTTTGGCATGTTCCATCTCTAACTTTGCAGCTCACTACCCAGTGATTGTCCTTTTACTGAAAAGTGTAGCTTTGCCTCAGGGAAGAACATGTCTGTTCTCCTTGAAGCTGCATTTCTTCTACGTCCACTGAGTCTTTTTTGTCTTTTGAAGCAAAACAAAACACAGGCACCGCTGTGAGCTGTGAGGCAGAATGAAACTGAACCAAACTATCATACACTAGTTTGAAGTGCACTCAATCCTATAGCTCAATGAAAACAAAGGATAATGTTGTCTAAGCCCATTATAGCGGGACAGGTAATAGAACCGATCAACTCATTGCGATCGGAGGAAGGCAATGAAAGAGAAGTGGATGCTTTCTGCTTATTTCCAAGGGAAATCAAGTGCAGGTTTCAGCGTGATTACTCCACCAAACATTATATTTACACTGCAGGTCCAAAGTGGCCATTTAAAAAAGAAAATAATTATAATTATAATTATAATTATATATATATATATATATATATATATATATATATATATATATATAAACATTTTATTTTCTGTCTATTTAGTTGTACATTTTAATAACATTGTTGGTGGGAACAGAATATTTTGTTGAATTGCTTTAGCTGTCTGCTGTTCTCAGGTTTAATATCGGAAATATCTGGAGTCATTTTTGAATAAAAATGTGTTTTCATTTATATTTTTATGTAGTGACAGGGTGTGTGACGTTTTGGGAGGGGGGGGGGGTGGGAAGAGGTGGGGTGATACAAGACTAGGTGTGTGTGTATGTTTTTTTGCTGTCTTTATCACCATGGAAACTGACATGAGGGAATGTCAGGAGCTTGGCAGTTGAAACCAATTTGAATGGCGGTAATGGGTCCGAATCGTCTGTAAATTGCCTCCTATCCTCAGTTATGCCCAAATCACGTAATGGGTTTTTCACACAACCACTTTGTTTTATATGAATGGCACACCCAGTGCAAAGTAAATTGCATGTTTCTAAAAACACAAATGTTCATTTCAGGTTTTTTTTCTTTTCAGTAACATTCATTATTTGAAAAGCCATGCGGGTATTCCCGTGTGACGACAAATGTACAGTAATGAGCCCTCACTGCCCTCACTAATTTGTACTGTTAATTTATGTTTGGCTGTTTTTTTTGTTTTTTTTAGCTTTAACAGCTGTGAAAATCGCCGTATTAACTCAACGCAATTCTTTTAAATGTGGTGCATGCCCTGTTTTTCTTCCCTTCTCCTCCCATGAGCCCTTTGCTCCAGCTGCCAGCTGACGGACCTTTTTTAGATTGAGGTCAGCGCGGGCCTCGATGCTTAACCAATGGAGAAATGATTGCTGTTCTCCGTAACCAACCCGAGAACAGTGAGGTCGCTTGTCGCAGGTAGCGTGAGGAGTTGACTAGCGATGGCGACATGAGCAGTCAAGATCAGCCAGGCAAAACATCTGCCTCACACCTCGCCCCCTTCAGCACTCAGCCAGAAAATACGGAAGATGATTACTTTAGTCTGAGTGACTTGTAATTTGTGAAGGGAATTCATTGAATTGCCATTTAAAGCACTGTTTGTTTGAGTAACTCAATGAGGCATCACTTATGTGTAATAATGTCTAGTTAGTTAAATGAGGGCAACACGGTGATGAGTGATTTGCATGTATCACGGTTTTGCAAAGTCTTGATGGCAGCCTTCTTATGTATCATTTACATTTTTCTTCCATGTTTTTTTTTTTTTAATCAATTGTTATTGGTGTGTGGTCTTAAGTGAGGTGCTCAACGTGATTGTTGAGAACTGCCAGTGAGTAGAAGAGGGGAACAGAGTAGCCATTTTTAACGACAGCTCCATTAATGATGATATCGGCAACATGAAATCAATTGGAGTCCATCCAGCTACTGTCCAATTTCATTAAGGCAGAGAGTGGGAGAGAGAGAAAGAAAGGGATATTTTATTATGAGTCATGAAGGACCCACTGAGGGTGACAGTGTCTGGTAACCTTTGGGTGTTTTTCGATAAAACCTGAAGTCGGGAGTCCTAAGAAATGAGATTTTCAATTGCAATAGTACAATTGCTGGATAGGCATTCATGCACAATAATTACTCTGGTGATTGCCAGTGAAGGATTGGATTAACTGTCCTCTGTCAGGACACAAAAGTAGTCAATAGCCTGTATGAACACACAACTGTTTCCATCACTTCAGAGGACATTACATTGACTTTCTCATGGAAAGTCATTAAAACACGAGTATAATACAATACTTGATAATAATCCGGCAAAGTCAACCTGGTGGAAAGGTGTCTATGCTTAATTGGAATGCTGGTTGCCAATGATGACTTTATTTTTTTTATTTTGGCAAGTACAACACACTTATTAGAACTTCATTTTACATGGCTTTTCCTGATGAAGTCCTTATCCTATTTATATTTTATCTACTTACATTCTGACTACCAGAAATGGTCTGATTCTCTAAACATTCCCGACAACAACATAAACCGCAGCACTCAGCCTTGAATAATGAACAATTACAAGCAACAAAAACAACAAAAAAAAAGGTTGTGAGTGACACGGCTCAATAAGCAATTACAGAAGAGGGACGGTAAAGGTTGTTGACGGAATCCAAGCTTGTGTGAGTTCTACAGGGCTGCAGTTTATGTTGCTGATGGTTCTGTAATTGACCCCCCCACCCCCCACTCTGTGCGATGTTCATTTATATGCACATGTAGTATTCACTCACTCCACCCTGTGTTGCATACTGAGAGGTTCTAATTTTGCATTCCTTCCATACTTAAGGTCATCAAAATACAAATACAGCACTTCACACGAAACCCATATTAATCACATCAATATTGATAAATCTCTCACCCTTTGAATCAGAACCGAGCCTTTTAATCTGTGCAACGGCAAAATTTTGCATCGGATCTCGACTGTGAAGTTCACGCTCGTACAGTAAATCGGAACATGTCAATGATGCTCTTTTATTTTCTCGTTTTACAGGTTCAAGGTTTGACACACTCACTGGAAAAGGTAAAAAATCAAAAAAACAAACACACGCACCTAACTAAACACACAGATTTAGTGATTACGACTATGTTGCATTATTTCGTTTTTTTGCTTCTGCATTTTCTTCGTTATGGTAATAGTGACCCTGCAGCGCATTTTATAACAGATTGAAGCTTACCGGTTTTACGTCTACGGCCTTCCCTCAGTAGGGCTCGGAGTACTTTAGTCCGTAATAATCCCCACCATCTGCTGTCTCTCTTTACTACATTTAGTACGTGCTCTATAACGCTTTCGCTATATCGTTTACCGTTTTATTTTCTCCTCTCAGTTTCTCTTTTGGGATGCATACTAGTGTCATTGTAGAGCGTAACTTTCAACTTTTTACAACTCCTCCACTTTATACTACTCAATCTCAATCTGACAGCTCTCTTGTCCTTCTCTTCTACTCCGCTCCATCATTTTGTCTTTATAAGGCCCCCGTGCTGCTTTGCTTCTAGCATTCTGGGTGTCACCACACACATCTCTTGTATCTTTCAGTTTATACGGAATTACACACAAACATTCTCCACAGCTTCTCAAATCCTAATCTTTGTTTCTGTCATTGACTATATCCGCTGGGAAAATCTTTTCGAATTCATTAGTCAGCGTATAGGCTGCACAATATCCAAGGAAAAGTACTGCTTCACAAATGTTCTTCTCGTATCGGTGGATTATTAATGCCCCCTCCCAAAAGGAAGGATTTTAATAACTTGCTAGCACAACTTTTTAAAACTAGACTTCTTTCCAAAGTCTGATTAATTGTCAACCCCCCCCCCTCCCTGAATAAAATATAACATCAAATAAATGATATGCTAATGTGTAATTGAAAAGTATTCCTCTCAACAACAACAACCACAACATTCATCTTGACTTTGGCAAATGTTGTCCGTTCAATAGAGTCGGGTGATTCCTGGTCCATAAAATGGAAGTTCCACTGTGCGTGAAAGACATAACACCCGCCGTGCTACTACAGTTTATGATGCTGACCAAAATACCGCCAGCAAAGACATCATCTCCTTGACGTCATCCATGTTCCGCACACAGCTGGATTAACAATGAACCAATGGATTAGTGAGTGTGAAAAGAAGTCCGACAGAAACAGACTGACAGAACGCAGTGACGCCTGTGTTTACTGGCTATATAATAAAAGCAGGGACACTTCACATAGATACCCATAATACCCAGAGATTGTCATATTTTGGATGACATGAAAACGGCATCACTAATTCCTGTGCCCATGATTGCCAGCTGTTCCATTTATGCAAAAAATGGCAGCTCTTTCTCGGCTGGTCTCAAAAAGCTCTCAATCGCTGTTAATTTTGTCATTTTCCTCTGAGTCTCAATTTTGTTGCGACGTCATCACTTCATAGTTCCTTCATTCTGCAGCGGGTTTCAGAGATTAAGAGTATTTGCGAGTAATGATGTGCTCTCTGTCGGTGATGTGATATATAAGGCAGAGTCTATGTTGATAATTGAAATGCTGAATAGACAGCTCAAGCTAATCAGCTTAGAAATGTAGTCCGCAGTCAATGGATAATAAAGAGGATCTTGTCGCAAAAGAGTCTATTACCACCCCTGTAATGAGAGTTCGTGTACTATATGATCTGAGGACAATAGATGGGTGGAGAAATTAAGAGGGAGACAGAGCAGCGGAGGCTGAGATGACACTATAATACTGAATTGTTCCTCCCCCCCACGAGAACAGTATAAATAGTTAAACCAAAAATAGAACCATATGAAGAAAAATATGGAGTTGAGATTGAAATTAATAATCTGAATAGAATTATTAATAATTCGATATATCTATAATACTTAATACATATATATATATATATATATATATATATATATATATATATATATATATATATATATATATATATATATATATATATATATATATATATTTAATCATCTAAATAGCACATTTGTGTAACTGGTAAATGAATGATAAATGATCATTTATGATAGTCTAGGCAAGACTACTTAACCAATAAGTGACCAGCAACTTTTTTTCTAGTTGGATCCGCTTCTACAAATAGTTTGCGGTGGTCCGTAGTGTGTCCCAATTGAAAGTGTCAAAACTAGTAACTAAAGGCATTAGTGTGGTATGGTTGAAGAAGAATCCACTTACTGAAAACTCACATGACTTGCCTATTTGTTGACCCGCCTTCCTCAGTGAAACAATTATTCATTCAAAGGAAAAAACAAGAATGGAGGATGGTGGTTTGGATCAGTGAACAGATGGAGTTGAATTTATAATGAGCTGGAAGAGGTGAGGGTGACAACTTGGACATGTTTCTGTGATTGACAAGAGGGGAGAGAGGTGAGAATGTGCTGCTGTCTTAAGATGTTGCTCTGGGGAGATTTGTTTTGAAATGTGTAACATGGCAGCTGTCCTAATACTTTTGTCAAAATACTTTGGAATTGTTGGTTTAAACCAATACGCATAGCTTGCAGCCTTATTGATCACAGAGTTATTTGTTTTAGAACTGATCCAGGCCTCGTTGTTGTTCTCATGCATTATTCAGAAAACATCACACTTGTGCACGATCATCTGTGGTTCTTCTTGTCATGTAGTTTGAGTTCTCTCTGTGTGTGTGCGATGCACTTTTGGACATCAGTCCAATCACTCTTGTTCTGATTTTCCTGCTGGTTAAGAAGATCCTTTTCATCGGCAGATACCTCTGAAAAATATTCAATTTTATGCCGAGCATCGCCACCCGAGCCTTCAATATCTTTGTGAATAATTGACATTTGAGGTGAGGTTCTTTTTGATGTTCTATGCATCTGCTTGCGTGCCATATAAACTCCTTTTGCTCACCCAAGAAGAACTCATTACTCAGTGTGGCAGCTATCTTGTTTCTAATTTTTTTTTTTTTTTTTTTTTTTGGGTGAAGGCCACTGGGTATATTTTATTTACACCTCTGTGAATTATTCAGAGAAAGTGTTTCGAGATGGAGCGAGCTCGCTAGCTAACTGCGAATGGTTACATTATTCTAATGATTCCGCTCAGCCCCTATATATGCATTAGTGCACGGCTGCAGTTTCGGTTTTTGGTATAGCGAGATTGAAGATCCTCTTGGAACTCTTACTGGGACTTGTAAAGGAGTTGAAGAATTTTTTTTTTTTTTTGGGAACCACTGCTGATTCAGCTCGCCCAGGTTGTAGAGAGTGTTATGAAAGCGTGTGATCATGCCCAACTGCTCAAAGATGTATTGTAGCAGCAGGCTTTTGTATTCCCCCTTTGTCTCCTTTGCTTTTTCACAGTATAATCCCTCTCTCATCCTACCCACTCGCCTCGCTGTCTCATTCGGTTCGTCAGTATCTTGATCTGCTTCATCTCTGTTTTTGAGCTGACCACAGGAACTTTATCAAAAGCAGCTCGGCAGGAAGGCTCAACCTTTTCCCACTCAAGTGTTTCCCGTTTGAATGAAAAAGATCAACTGGTCTTTAGATGTGAAGATGTTCAAAACAATGTCGCCCTTTAGAAGTGTGTGCCTTGAGGCACAGAAGGCGAATGTTGTTGAGAAGGAATTCCATTTTTTTTTTTTTTTTTTTTTTTTTGCAAAGTCAAAATCTGCCATGAGAGTGTTGGCACTCGTGACACCGATGTTGTTTTTTTCGAGATGTGGGAACCGAAACTATTCCACCTGGATTTTGGCCAACTGGGCCTCAAAGAAAAAGCAGTTCCACAGGCTTCTTCACGCACACACACACACACAAATTCTCCTCTCACCATGCCTCCAACATCCCCTCCTTACTTCCTCTGATCTTCTGAACATCAATCCCTCATCCCTCAGAGCAAAAACGAGGGGAAAGGAGATGACAAAAATGAAATGACAGATTACCTGCTATATATAGAGTGGGTCTTATGCCGCTTCCCTTATTCATCTTCTCCCATTGCCCCCCCAAGACATTGGATACACCTTTTGGTTTGCGACTAGTGATGCAAAGAGAGCCACTCGCTCTCATCGCAAAATTCAACCACTCGTCTTCTGAACTGGACACACCAAGTAGAAATCCCACTAGTGATTGTCTATTGGTATGAAATATGGAATGTCTATCAGGAGATGATTGGTTCATTGAAACACTACAAAGCGACGGATGATCATTTTCATTGTAATATTTGCTTTTTCCACTTTATTGGGTCTACAAAGAGGAATAAAAAGTTATTCACATCAAACAAAGAGGCCTACACATGAATAAAGTCTCACGTTTTCCAATTTCATTTTTTCCCCCCTTTTCTATTCCTTCCATGAGTGCCTGCATATATTTTTTCATTTTTCACTGCAATGCAAAAAATTGTGTGGGCAAGGGTGGGGAGAGACAAATTGAAGTCACAAAGCCATTCCTTTCATGCTGAGAGGAGAAGGAGAGTTCGGTTAGTAGAGTTGACATTCCACTTAATTTGATTCATTACTGCACGAGGATGCTATATTGTTGCCACATGCAGGAACTGGGCCAGATGTAGATGCTGATGGTGATGCATGAAAGCCAAGATGGACTCTGATGGTCCTCACCACTCTATTTGTAAACCAGTTGGGGAAATATTTTTTTGTGGAGATTCCAACCAAATGTGAGCAATTTGAGCTCATGACAGGTAAACAATAATAACCTAATTCATTATAATTCCAAAGTGGAGAAATTCAATGATGATTCCGTTTTTGGGAAAAAAGTTATAAATGTACGTTTTATATTATTATTATTTTATTACTATTATAATGAAAACCTGATGTGCTTGAAAAAAAAGAGCAGATTTGGAATCAGTGCAAGAAATAGCTTGAAAAGGTTTTAGCTTAATTTGTTAATTTGTTCACAGTCGATACGCTCACTGAATCATGGAAGAAAAGACCAAGATTATGTAGCCGTTATATTCCTGACATATGAGCATGCTCAAGGGACAATCTGTTAGTGCGCCTTGCTGTTGAATTGCTCATACGGCATGCATCCACCATGGGCATCTGCTCAATGACTCAACACTTTTGCCCACTATGAATTGGCAAGTTGCTGACTGCTCAAGTTCAAACTCATGAATCCTGTCACATTTTTGTTGGTTTGCTTGTTGTTGTCAAAATAAAGTGACTTAAATGTTACAAACACCCGTCAATAAGTGTGTGTAGTATGTTCATGCCTTTATTACATTTATCTCCAAAGTTTGCCTTAGGAAACTGATCTTCTGTATCATCCGCATTATGTTTTCTCTCCAATATTATTCTCAAATTTGTTTTTATTGATACTGCAGACATCTTCTGATATCAGCTTTATTCTTCACAATTCATATTTAGGAGTCATTACAAATAGAGTCAGACCAATATAATAAGAATAAAATGATGATAACTGATTAATGGGTAAATTATATTGACAAAAACATGCATTGAAATGGGCAATTAGCTTATCTTGTGCAACACGGCAGGTAAAGGTCCATAAATAAATAAATAAATAACTAACTAAATAAATAAATAAATAAATAATGCACTTGAATGTTGTCTCATCCAATTCAGAATAATAGCAGCAGTTCATGTCCAATAAAAAAAATAATCCAATACAAATCAAATATGGACAAGCACAATAAGATCACGAGGAGAGAGAACAGCCAGGAACCTTTGCGTAGATCTAAAAGCAACCACGCACGACTATCTTCGATTGTCCACAAGCGATTGTAAACCGAGTCCTCCTCCAACCACATCTCCCAACCACCCCGGTGGTTTCCTTTGCTATTAATCATCATCTCGCCACAAGCGCAAGGTGACACTCCACTACCAACACCGCTGTAGGTAGGAAATGAGAGAGAGAGGGGGGGGGGGGTCGATGGAAGCGACGAGGGAAGGCTGAAGAAAAAAAAGCAAGAGTGAAGGGCAGTAGGTTGTGAACAGGCAGGCAGCATGGTAGTGAAACTGTGAAGGTATCCATCTCCAGGACTGTCACACTGGGTGGCAAATCCTAAAGGTGAGGCAATGAGGCTTGCGTGAAACCTCGACAGGTTCCCCACTTTACGAGCTAGTAGAGCCTGTCCTGAAATCGCCGTAGTTGCTAGGCTGCAAATGCTAAAAGAACTGCTATGACACTTTAAAACACATCTTTGTCCTCAGGGGATGCCAAGTGGGATCCTTGAGTTAGTTCAGTGTGGATTTTTCCTACCAATACCCAAAGCTTGAGACGAAGGCAATTACTTACATGCGCACACCATTGTCTCACACACACACAAAAAAACCTCGGCCTTGTTATATGTTGAGATTTATATGTGGCATTATCAAGCAGTCAAGTGTAGCAAGAGTGTCCGTGTACAAAAGCACCTACAGTACTCACCACTGTATGTGTATGTCCGGTATAATGAGCACACTGGTTACGCTGGAGGCCAGCGAGGTTTAATTGTGAGCCCCTCGAGTATGAAGCGTCTGTGCAGTACCATAAAATAGGTCTCCTCTTTTACTGTATGTTGTCTGGGAAAAGACAATAAAACTATTATTTGATTTGTAATGTCGAATGCAACATTGTGATCCTGTGAGATTCTCCCCCCCCCCCCGGGAGACGTAATGAATATAATAATACCAATGGGTTAAAATTAGAGAGCAGAAGACAAATTTAATGGGTTTGTGTATTTCACACAAGATGGTATAGACTGATTTTTTTTTTCTTTCCAAAACGATGGTCTGCTCAAGTTTAATGGCCCGTGTGTATTGGAATAGAGGAGCCACTGTCTTGCTTGGATCACGTCTCCAACGATACCGCTCACTTTGTGACTTGTGCAATCGTCATAAAGAAAAGGTTCAACAGCAGTGTAGTCGTTTTATTTTCTAGTTGATGAAAGAGAAGCAGTGGAGGGCCAAGCTGGCCATCTATCAGGCCCCGTCCGTGTGTTAACGATGCCGCCCTCGTTCAGCATTATATGAAAAAGCCCAGCAGGGGGGAGGAAAGAAAAGCAATGCGTGCTATTCCAACCGCTGCCTTTTCTATACACCAGTAATGTCAAGTGGATGCTGTGTGATGAAGGCTATTATGTTTGACAAATATTTAAATGTGAGGTAGCTTCAGTGAATTCAATTCCGAGACTTGAGTTTATATGCATAGCTTTATGGCAAAGACTGATGGGGGGGGGGGTGCACAGTTTCATTCCATTACACCTTATGACAAAATAGCCGGTATATTTCTTATACACCATATTACATCACAGGTTATTCTTATTGACGTCTGTATTATTAAATTTATAGGAATTTTAAGGCTGTGAGAAAGGCTGAAACTATTTCCTCTAGATATATGTTTTTTTTTTTTTTTTTCAAAGAGGAAAATGTTTTTTAAAAGAGGCAAAAGAAGGCGAGCCACTGCTCTGGCCTTTGCCCTCGGGTGTTCCTCTGCCACTTTCCAACACAGACGGCGTGAGCGCAGCCATTTTGCCATGTCAACCGCAGATGTCCTGTGCCATGCTTGATTAATATGATTTTTTTAGAAGTGGAAAAATGCAACAATCTGCTCAGTTCTTGTCATCACAATCTACTGTAGCTTTTAAGTTTGTTGTTTGGTACTATTGCTTGCGGCGCTTGTGTTTTTTTCCACTCGGCTCTGTGTGTCGTGCAAGATGCGAATAACAAGTGGATGTGCGATAACAAGAGGGCAAGCGTGGCTGATGGCGAGATAAATGGATTGATAGATGTAAGAGAGGGTAGAGGGCTTTTGTTTTGTATCACTGGCTGCTCAGTATCAGCTGGTTTCTAACTCCTAGACCTCACATTGCCTCCTAGCTATGAAAAGTGAATACAGTAACTTCAATAATATACAGAAAAGGTTTGAAGCTGACAAGAAGCTGATTTTTGTTACAGCGCTGACTTTTCATTGCATGTTTTTCAGAAGTGTATGGGGTACATAACACACACACACACACACCTATATTGCACACGATCATAGGCTTCCTTGCTTCAGGCATTTTTTTCTGCTTGGCTTGCATAGCTTGTCCTCTTGTTGGCAAAATGCTTTAAGTTGGCTTTGTGATCATTATTATTTGCTGTCCCAACCTGTGCTGTTTATGGCACAGGATAGTCAGAATACATTAAAATGAAAAAGCACTTTTTGCTCCCTGTGTCCTTTCCCCAACAATCCACATCAGACTGGAAGTAATAAATTGAATAACTTTCAAATGCACATTAACCACGAGCACTCAGTCTTTACTCACCTTTTAGCACATTGCCTTTGAGTGCGTAATTACTTGTGAAACACCTCAAGATGCGGATTCTATTTCCAGACAGCAGCTGCGGCATTTGAGTGGTTATTTTCAGACTTTTACGCACCAGGGCGGGTAATACAAACCAAATGAGTTTACATGTGAGGGAGATTTGCGTCAACGGAGAAGAGAAGGTGCGAGAGACTTCTTTGACCTCGGTGAAAGTGACGAGGCGATCGAGTTGCCGGTGCGGCTAAGTGAAGGGGCTATTCCAAGAAACGGTTTACGGTTTCATCTTTGTCATGTTTAAATGCCAAACTACTAAGTCTTGCTCTGTGTGTCTTTCAAAGACTCGGTTCTAAATCTGACCCTTCGCCCCCCGACGTCTTCACATAACTCGGATTCAAGTGTCTCAAAACGCTCACGTTGGCTTCCGTCTTACGAAAGATGAGGTGGATGGCGGATACCTGAATAAAGACGGTTCACTTAGTACTTAGGTGTCAAACTGAAGGCCCGGGGCCAGATACGGCCCGCTACATCATTTTATGTGGCCCGCAAAGACAAATTGTGTACGGAGTTACTTCACGTGTCAATACTAAAATTACAAATTGCCTTGACTTTTGATAAAAAGAGAAATTGCGAGCAATTTTTATGACCATTCATCTTTTTAAAAGGAAGGAATATGACTACAATGCGGCTCGCGACAAAAATGAGTTTGACACTCGTGACTTTATTGACAAAAGTAGGTACACACACATTTTTATGAACTCAACTCCATAAAAAAATGTCCATTATCTGATACCTCCCAACAATATTTTAAGTCTTCAACATTTAAATGAAAACATAAACACTGTGATTTGTTCACATCCTTAAGGCTCAACTCAGGACGCACACTGTAGATAATCAAATCAAATAAAAGTTCACAATGTTTTCACGAATGAACTAGATATCTTTAATGAAGACCCTTTAATAGGCATAACATCCCCCCCCCGCCAGCGAACATGCTTCTCATGAGTGTGCTGGAGAAACCAATGAAGCAAAAATAATTAGTCTTTTCCAGTGATCAGCAAGCTCCTTAATCAGCTGAGAGTGAACTGTGTGAATACATAAACGGCTTTCTTACCAGTCCAACAGCCAGACAAGACACGTAATACATGACATGTTCATAACCTGACGGAATTTATGAGTCTGAACTTGGAATCATACGCACTATAATTCATAACCTTATTCCAGTGTTATCACGCCAAAGCTTGAGCGTAATTGAACACAATCAGTCAAAGAGGACCGCAATAAATCAGTGCGAGTCGGGTTAACAAGCAGTCAAGATCACTCCGTGAAGATGGCTTTCAGGTACAGGATGTGCAATGATTAAGTGTAAATTGATACCTATAGTAAAAAAAAAAAAAATAACTTGTGTGCCACGCCCTTTGTCCCTTTTTCTTCCCAGTGTGACTTCACAAAGAAATTAATAATGAAGTCAATGGTGCCATTTATTCTGTATTCAATGTTTATTTTTTTTCTGTGTCTGTGTTTTTTTTTTTTTCCCTCAATCCAATCCTTGCTGTGTATTTAACTCGGCAAGGTAGCTGACATTATGCGCATCACATCACTGGCAATGAAGCTCCGTTTTACTGAAGCTCCTTTTAAGTGTGATTTTTCACAGACTCTAGTGTGAAATCTCGAGGATTGGATGGAAATGACGTCAGCTTTATTTTCAGAAACTGCATCAATCATGTTTTCTCTTTTAAACAATGTTGCAGACACGCGCCTAATAAATGGCAGATCATTTTAGTGTGCGGCTCTGAGTGATAATACACACAATTGGGAATTTTTGTTTTTGTTTTCTTGCCACAAATGTATACGTTTTGGTAAATAAAAAAACAGCTATCTGTTTTTCTGTCTGTCAATCAGCAGATGATGAAAAGAGCACCTGCTCCAGTGTCAACAGTGTATAAATTACATGGAAGCTATGCTATGTCCTTCCCTCAAGAGTGTATACTTAGAATGTCAAAGTGTTTATCTCTAGGCAGACCTTTAATAGCTCCTTACTTTGCATGTGTTAGCCTCGGTCTTTGAGGTTCTCGTGGGGAGTTTTGGAAGGGGATGTATCAATTAAACCTCCGTGTTGGGTTGAAAACGATCCTGGGCTTAAGGCTGAATCACAGCCTCTCAAGAGATACATGTGGCAATGTGCAGGATGTAGAAAGTAAAACTTTTAGATTGTTATATAACCAGTACAGGGGTATTTAAAAATGATAACTTTTGTTTGACACTGTTACTAAATTATTTTCCAAGTTTTCAGAAGGGAATCATTTCATTGTTCACAATGAGACTTATTGTCATCCCAAACAAAATTAACAAAAGACATTTTGAAGCCCCAACAAAACCCAGAAAATGACCAATTTGGCCAACTTTGTTGAAAAATGAAAGTCTTTACTTTCCCCTTAAACTCTTCAAAAGTGAGCATGCTTAAAAAAGTGAATTACCAAAACCACCCACCACCACCTCCACTTCTCCTTTTTATCTTTCCTGTACCTTCTGCTTTGTACGAACGAGAGAAGAAAAAAAAAATCTTGCTCACCCCCAAGCAGAATATCAGAGAACTGTTTAATGCTAATTGATATTCTAAACTTGCACATGCATCATACATCCTGAGGCAAGTCCTTCTCTATTAAACGATAGAGGATAACCAACCAAACTTCTTTTCTTGCCGATCCAAGCAAATTTCTCTGATCGCTATTGTCGATGGTGAGGAGTTCCTTAAGGTCAAGCTTTGGCGGTTTCTGCTTTTGCTCCCACCACCGGAACGACGTTACAGATTATCCTTGACTTTCCTTTAAAAAACATTTTTTTTGTCTTTATTGTTGTTTTATTAATTTATGTAAACAATAACATTTAAAAAGCAGTGTTAACATTTTAAAATGTTATTCCAATGGAGGCACTACATCTAATCATTATTTAATATCCAAATTATGTAATCAGTTAGGGATTAGCCTTGGCTCTGGTTCTCCTTATTTCTTAATTCTTTAATTTACAAATACTTTTTTTCAATATTATGCTTCCAACTTGATAGAGATAGGTCAGAGCGGGTTCTTTTCTTTCCCCAGCGCGTACTGCACGGTCCATAAAGACATGGTCCAATAATTTTAGTGGTGAAGAAACTGAAAGGCCTGACCTTAACCTCGTCATACCTTTGAGGTGAACAAGAACAGTCCAAGATTCTCTCAGCCACAATCCAAAATCGGTATTTTTCTCTCACTGTACGTAATACGCTGCACACTTAGTGGTGTCCTTATTATGATGCCTGGCATTTGATGTACGACATCTTCGGTCGAGCTAGCTGCGTGAACCTGCCCAACAGTAAAGTGCAGCCATAAAAAGAATCCTTGTAGCTCTTTATCAACACATAAAACACTGCGAGAGCTTTATAATCCCTGTGATAGCCGTCCTTATGCTTCCCATGATCTCTTGCTGCTTTTTTTTTTCCTCTCCATCCTTAATGGCTTCATTGTTTGCCTCATTTCCTTAGCAAGGTCTAAAACTAACCATCTTTCTAGGACTATCCCCAAGACAAGACAAGATGTAGGTACGAGTTTCAACCAAGGTCACCCATTCATTACTCGCCTATGACAGTTCTGTGGTACACATGTGGGTCACAGCTCTTACAGCTATTTTTTTCCCTCACCCTGACCTTCTTCTAAAGGGCTTGTGGAGGTATTGAACGTAGAAAGTCAGCATTTCTTTGGAGATGTCTCAATGAAATTTCGGTGTAAATTTAGCTACATTAAGTGCTTGAAAGAATGATCTTTCATTGATTCCGCTGCGGCCATTAAATTGATCCACCAATAGTGCGGCACGCTGCTTGATTTCCTCTGTGTCACGGCTACCTTTCACAAGGCCACTATTTGAAAGGGCCACGCATGAAAACAAATTGGTCCTCGTTCTTTTGTTCGCTATGTCGACAGCAAAGTAATGATGACTTCATTAGGCGCAGTCCCCACATGGGAATAAAAAAAACAAACGAGTGTATAGAGACGCAGGGGTGCACATTTCTACCATTTACAACACTTGCACATCTTAATGATCTCATATTGTAGCAAAGATTCCCATTGGGACAGACTACAAGAGAATGGAGCATTTCACCAGAGATCTCTTAATTCTTCCTCCTATTGAGACAATGAATGGCGATAATGATTGCCCTCACATTCTTCCCCGGGTTTAATCTTATTGTCTCACAAAGCAGGCATATACTATACAATGGAAAGCAGAGACAGTCGTGTCATTTCAAGCCCGAGTATTTCTCCACTAATGAACTCCTATTGTGTTCTCTTTTGAATTACGTTAGCGGTTTTAACAAATGGAGCATTCACCCTACTATCGTTCATCCCTTAATGATCAACTCATTTTAACATACATTTATGGGAATATTTGCCTCAATGCATTGAATCCCAGATTGTGTATCAAATTAAGCGATTTGGGAACCATCGGGAAAACAGATTGAACATCCTATTAGAAATGTGGTTAAAAGTTATACACGGTATTTTAGATCCATGAGGTGTTTTTTTTTTTCTCCTCTTGGTGTGAGAGTGTGATCTATTTGAGAGATTGGAAGGTCTTCATATATGGTTAAACACATGAACACATGAATCATTCATAGTGTGAGCCTCTCACTACGATGGGTGCCTCATCTCACACACCTCGCTCAATCTCTGTCACCAATTCCGTTTTCACATCTGTATGCACACAAGATTGGAGCGCAAACTCCTTTTTCTTCGCTGCATGTATTTCCATAGTCATATCAAAATCTTCCGCTCGAGAAGAAAACATATGACTGAAAATAACATGTCGGGAAGAATATCTGGAGATAAAATTCTTTCCAGGTCAGCCACTCAGTCCTGTAGAATATTTTATTAGTTTTATTATTATTTGCATTATGTATGGTTTGTTTTTGAAAATGCATGTAGGCTGCTGTTCAGAGATTTGTAAACAAGCATGTTTGCGAGACAGACAAAAATAAAAACCCAATGACATCTCTCACTGAAATGGAGTCTGTTAGAGGCATTTAGGAAAATCCTCAAGAGGTTTTCGTAGTAAAAGTGCTGAAAGCTGTCATGCAAGATGGACCATTTTTGTCTCACAAGTTGAAGAAAACTGTTATTGCAAAAAGCATGTCGATGTTTGCTCAGTGGTCAAAAATATTCTTAAGATGTGATGTCGGAGAGAAGCTTAACTCGTTTGAAATATATCTTCGACCACACTGAAGTCAAATGTAATCAAATCAATCAAGTGAATTTGTGGATGTTAACACCACGACGATTTACTGTGTAATAACCTTTCCTCATTTTATGGATGACTACTTTGGATTTGAGGATCAATTCTTTTTAAATGAACCCTTTTTATGCTGTCCAAAAAAAAAACTGTCCGACTATTATTCTTGTAAAGCTGAAAAATAAAGACTTCTGCAATCGAACGATAATCATCTTTAACTGTCCTATTTTTGTGCCGAGCGCAAGGTTAGCACAAAGCACAGTCTAAATCTGCACTTGGGTTGAGTGTACTTTCATTTTGGTATTTTGCTAGACTGCATAGGTAGAATCGGGCATAATGGGTCCTTTGCCCCTTTGTGCGCCATTGTGGTCTTTTCTCGGCCAATCATGACCACGTCCCTCATTTGCATTAAAATCAGCTTGGTCGGAACGCAGTACGCCATGCTTGACATTTCAGAATCAGAAACAGACTTGCTGGGTTCCGTGCATGACATTGGCAGGTTAACTTCAAGACCCCCCCCCCCCTTTTTCGGATGATGTCATCGGCCATGTATGCGACATCACAGCCTTGCACTTCCGATCAAATGTGACTGAGCATGAAAGTTTTATTTTCGTGCAAATGAGATGAAACATACAATATCAAGTAAACATATACAGGATTTACGGCTGTAATTCCAACTCATGTCTTGGGTTGCCGTAATATTTCAATGTATGTCTTGTCAATAATTCAAAAGCATGAAACAGTCAACTTTGCTCTCTCGTACATGCTAAGCATTTGTATGAAATATTTTAAATTATGTACAATGTTGTGATCACAAAAGGTTCACAGAGAACTGAATTATTGTATAGTGAAAAAATAAACTTCTGAAGTAACTAAGCATGTGCTTGTTTGGACATTATGGATTGCGAGAAGTTTGTTGTTCTGTCCAAGTTGGAATGCCCACTGAACTTTAAATTACACACCTCCTTAGCTACACGATGCGTGCGGATTAGAGCTCATACGCATATGTGTGCCATTACGCTGTAATCTAAATCTGTGTGTGAAACACTGGCCCATGTTTGTGTGCGCATATTCTCCCACATGGCCCAGGTGGCATGAGCAGGCATCGCTTCCAGCTTCCAGCGTGGACACACACAAGCAAACTCCCGTTGGTTGACTGCACGTTTCTACCCATGATTAGATTACGTAAGAAAACACTGCACGGCTCTAATAGTTGGTAAACCCAGATTACGCAGGATTATCATCCCTTTTGCTCCGCCTCTGTTGTGCCCATGTGTGTTTGTTTGTGTGGGTGTCGGTGAGAGTGCATGATAGAGGATGAAATGGAAAGAGGTTGCGGAAAGGAGTGACTCCAGTGTGTGTGCGTGTGTGTTGTGTGGGTGGGGTGGGTGGGTACTTGAATGATGCCACAAACACCAGAGCCAGATGGGACAGAACCGCTAAGAAGCTTAGAGTCACAGTAATCATGCAGGCTAAGTTGCCATCAATGGTGTGTGGGAATATTTGTGTGCGTGCTGCGTGCATCGAAATGTGCTTTTGTGCATAGTTTCTCCTACATTAGAACTGCACATGCAAAAAAAAAAAAACGCACATCTCAGAGCCGAGTGATGAAAATATGCCGTCAACGTTGTCATGCAATCAGGCGAGCGGGTCAGAAAAGGTGGCGGCTTTTTCAACCACTGCCACCGCACTCAAACAATGGTGAGGAAAATTACACAGTGTGTGTGTCACACTGAATGGATAGCACCTTCACCACCCGTTTCGAATTTTTGTATGCCACGGGTGGGGGAAAAAAAAAATATGCCTGGCATATTACCATTATAAGAAGTAATGGGAGAGCCTTCAAATTTATGTATTGGGCATGAAACACACTTCAAAGCATTTCTTTTGTGTGCGTGTGTGTGTGTGTGTGTGTGTGTGTGTGTGTGTGTGTGTGTGTGTGTGTGTGTGTGTGTGTGTGTGTGTGTGTGTGTGAGTGAGTGGGAGAGGCTTACAAAGTAGAAAAAAAAAAAAACCAAAGACCAAACTGTAAAACCCATGAGACTCTTGCATGAATGCATTTACCTACATGAATATTCAGTAATTGTGCTACAGCACAAAGGGAGGTAATCACTGATTTATTTATCAGTATTTTTGACATGCTACGCAATTATACCGCCACAGGCTAACTGCCCCCCCACCCTGCCCTTTAGCTGTGTCGTATTGAAAGAGATGCCACTGGTTGACTCTCACGCCCTAATATTGATGTGGAAGAATCAATGGCGATGATTGTTCTGGTGGAAGGATATATCGGAAATCAATTGGATGTCTGCAAAATGATACGCTGCTTGTGTGACAATTCCTCGCCAACATCCGATTGTGTCATCTCTGTGCTGAAGTTTATTGCTGAAACTCAGACAACCCCCCCCCCAAAGTCCCACTTCACCCAATTTTATTTTCACCGTGTCACAAACTTTCGCTCGCCTCATTTCTTCCCATCTCCAGAGAAGATGCCGGCTCGCCAAACTCTCTGCTCATTTAACATGCAGCTTGACTTTTGATGGGATTCATTTGAATGTAAATGACACAGTGATGGTTGGAAATGATTTTATTGGCTAAAGCAGCAGCATTTTCAAATAATATTAATATCAAATAAAATAGCCTTGAAGTTAGTCCACGGAAAAAGGAGAGCAGAGGGGAAAACAACAAGCCACCAAAGTCATTAGCAGCTTTAGCGACTACAAAAGTAATGAAATTACGCGGTCACTCGGTGAACAGATCAATATATGGTTTGATTCTTATTTAGTCATTTTAAATGGCCACTAATGGGTCGTTTGTCCAAGGTGGCATTAATGGAGAGGGGGGGAAAAAAACCCAACGACTGAATAGAGGATGTCGATCTAAGAAACACTGAATGCAGCACAACAAATATTCTTTAGGGATTATCTTTGTGGATAAGAAAGAGCTCAGCCCTTCAATTCTAGGAAACAGGAAATAAGTTAATTCTTTATTCTACTCGACACAAATTATGAAGCCATCTCCTTGCATTACAAAGGTCAAAGGTCAGATCCGTCTGAGATATGTTTATATATTTATTCTCTAAAAATGTAATATTATATATATATATATATATATATATATATATATACTTCTCGAGTTATATTGTTGACATTTCTACTACTACTACTACTGTAGAATAGTCAGTAATGACATTTTTCCTTTTTACATTTGAGAAAAAGATTAGCAAGCAATGTAGTGTACTATACATGGTGAATCATAATACTTAACCAAAAATAAACATTGCAAAGCATATTCTAGTGAAAGCTGCATTCAATTTCCAAATGCTGCGTAATAGCTGAGAGAGATAATGAAGCCGCGGGAGATCAAATTGTTCTCAGTCAATGTTAGAACCATTGAGAGTCACATAGAGCCACAATTTATATTTGCCAACATTTGCCCTCGACTTCTACGCCAGTAATCATGTTGTTTTATGAGACAGCTCCAGCTTCCTTCACATTTAAAGGGTTGAAAGTCACACTGACTATTCCACGAGCTTAGCACTCCCATTGATTCTCTTTAGTTA
The DNA here is from genome assembly GCF_054491065.1 of Syngnathus leptorhynchus. NCBI lineage: Eukaryota > Metazoa > Chordata > Actinopteri > Syngnathiformes > Syngnathidae > Syngnathus > Syngnathus leptorhynchus. Next base: position 5,971,288 of record NC_141201.1, on the reverse strand, counting down.
CCCAACGAGAGCCAACGGCCTTTTCCCGCCTAACGTCATACATCACCTGATATTGAGAGCAGACCTTTCCCTCTTGTCTCTCACTTTTTTTTTTTGACTTACTATTTCATTTTCATGATTTCTTTGTCTCTAAACTGACAGCAGTCATCTCAAGTGTTTATTTTTTGGAATGTCACCCGGGATGCTTTACATAATACTGCACATATCCTGCACCCTTTGACATTTTTTTTTTTTGTAAATATTTTCGCCTTCTCCTCCCCCCTCATTTGAAACAAGAATAGTCTGATGAAGTATGAGACGGCCGCCACACTAATCATGTGATGAATGTGTTCATTCTGTGCGTAGCCCTGAGCCGTGAATAGCTCAGCTGATTATTTAGGGGCGTGTTCTGGGTTTATGTGGGTTCTCTAGTAAGATGTGAGAACTCAATGACGTGCGCACCTTAGCCGCGAGACATTCTAGAGGAGTGATGAGCTCTCTGGTTTGTTGTTGAAGTACTTCTCTGTTTTGTGTTTGATGTTAATATATTCAGCCTTCAGAATTAGAAAAAGCCTTCAATGGATTCTAAGCTCTATTAATAATACCGTGGTCATTTTCCATCCCTGAGAGGTTGTAGTATAGGAGGCCGGGAGTGACAAAGCCGGAGAAAGTGCATGAGGATCACAGAGGGATCATGTATGTACAGAGTGAAGAGATTGACGTATACAACATGAAGGTTCTTAAAAAAATGGTTGAGTAGTTGAGAACAGCCTCGTTTTGCTACATTTTGCAAAATACATAAAAAAAATGTAATTTATGCAAAATATGTAATATATGACTTTGTATGAGATGAAATTCTTTATTTCTTTTGTTTTAGTATTCCCAGTTCATGTAAGTCTTAATTGACTTACAAGGATTTTTTTTTTTCTCGCTACTTGCGCACCACTCAAGGTTTTATGTGCGCAATTTTTGAAGTATATTGCTGGCATCAGGAGGAATCCTCACACAAAAAAAATCATATATTTTCAGGAAACGTGTTTGCGTTTATTCGGATAGTCGATTTTATTTTTGTGTATTCCCTTACATAAAAGGCCAAGTAAATAAAATAAAAAATATATGTAAAAAATACAGCAGAAATGGAAAACAATCAAATCACTGTACTGTGGTTTGCAAAAAAAAAAAAAAAGAAAAACACAACATAACCTTTCCTCAAATGAGAAAATCAGACAATGCCCCAAAAATAGCAAGAAAGCCTGTTGTAGATTAGTTGGAAAAATGGGTGTCATCCAGAAAGCCCCCCAAAGTTGGTTTGTCCAATTAAATAGTTATTTCCTCACACAGGTTTGTGTACTGTCCTCACATTTGCACTTACACATGAACGTAGACAAACTGATCCCCAGACTCCGCTCGGAGCTTGTCAATCACGGCCTGAGCGATCTCAGCGGACTTGCACACACACCAAGACAATCAATAGGTTTGTGTTCGGCGAGCAGTATAACACACAGACACACATCACCACCATCCACACCATCGAGTCTCTGACCAGTTTGTGGACAGTCCCTGGACAGTTGATACACTGAAGATATCGATTGATCCATAATAACATAGCGTCCGTGAATAGCATCAGGCAGCAGAGGGGAAAAAATAAGTAGGATGATATGAAGTGTAGTTTAATAAGGAACAAGCTATATTGAGACGTGAGGAGATCGGTCAGGAGGGGAAGAAAAGGAAGAAGCAATGCCGTGTGCCTCTGATGATACGCTGAAAGATACTACATGTCAGATTTGAGCAAGGCCTCTGTAGCTCTCTTTGTTGAAATGTTAATGAGCAAAGCAAACTTGTTGAGCTTGCGTGTGATTATGTGGATTCCAACTGTCATGTGATGGATTTTTACAACTCTGAAATGAAGCATCAAAATAGCACTTGGAAAAATCTTGTTGTCCTACTTTTTTTTTTTTTTTTCCAATTCAGACTTGTCATTCATAACTTCTCATGCTAGTTTTCGGACAATTTTTTGTGCGGACTGAATGAGTGCAGACAGGTCCTTATTCGTAATCATTCAAATGTGAGATTATGTTAATACTAATACAATTAATAAAGTCACTACAAAATGATTTTTTTGTTTGTTTTTTTGCTGGCGCATGCTCTCATCCAGGTAAAAATACAGCAGCTGAGCTTTTAGGTAATAAGTGGCTTGACCTCTGTGAGAAAAATGCTGTTTCAAACATTAGTCTATTTGGAGGGGAGGAGCTTCTTTCTTCTAATGGCCAGCACGTGTGACTCCTCGCTCGTCAGCTGTTTAGCCTCTTTTCGCCTTCCTTCCATCCCGCGTCTCTCGCACGCCACATCCATTTCCTGTTTTCATTGTAAACTCTCTCTTTTGTGGAAGGGAAGGAGGAGGCGTGTTTGCCAGCCATATGGCAGTGCCAAAGGCGTCCGGAGCAGATGTGCTTGGCATTGGGGCTTTGCTCCATCAAGCGCATGCCGACACACATATATATATTTATACACACATTTAGAGCATGTACAAATACGAAATGACCACCAAAATAGAAACTTGCAACTACTTATAATCAAGTCCCATCCCGATGAAACATTCAACAGAGTAGTTTTAGATGTGTTTGAAATTGTGATTTCTAAAAATTGAGTCCCAACATTTGACTGCAATGAAGAGCTGATTAGTGTACAAGTCCTCAGTTTGCTCGCTTAATTTTTTTTTTTTGCAGCCTAGGGAAAAAGCTCTCCTATAGAGGACTGACTCAGCTTTTATGCATTGTCTCTCTTCAAGAAATATTTTTTGCTGAATAGTAGAAGAACGATGGAGGTGTCTACTGTATGTGTGATACAATAAAGTATTTGTCTTTCATTCCTCCTGAATGAAACAAAAATGTAAATTTGACAAGAGTGGAGAATGATAAAGCCACAATGTTTGCTGAGCCAGCGTTTGATGGCCGCCAAACATCGCAATCCAGCAAAGGACACAAAAACTTAGATAAGCATTTTTGGATTTTGAATTTAGAATATGGTCGGGGATATGAAGAGCACCGTGTTGTTCTCAACGCTAATATTTGCTTCTTATATTAATTCCAGATATATTACTCCCTTTATCATCCGCCACCATTTTTTTGTTTCTACGATATTTACATGTAACGTAATAGGCAAAATAGCCCAAATTAGTATTTTCCTTTTATCGTTACGCTAAAAAAAATTCAGCCTCTTCCAAGTGTTTTTTTTTTTTTTGTTACCATTTCAAATCATTTTTACAATTCTTGACAATTCAAATGAAAATAGCCAGATGGATGACCTTGCTTACCTAAAATGTGGTGGACCATCTGCAGCTTTGAACAATATTCATATTCATCACAAGCAAAATGTTTTCAATCCAACGCAAAATTAAACAAACTGGTCCCATTTGTCCGACTCGAGTGAGAGAACCAATCACAGTTCAGCCATTACATCCAAAGCATTATTAAGCATGAGTAATGGTCTACAAACAAAATGTCATATCAAAAGACAAATGATGCTTTGGATACAGTGGAGGAGAAAACAAACAAGTGTATTTTTTTTAATGGGATTAAAATGGCTTTTGTCGGTAATCAATTTTGTGTGCTTGTTCTTCTCCGACGAAGAACATACATCACTTGGCTGCTCATCTGTCAAGATGGAGCCGGCGCCGAGCAGCTGTCCACAGGGAGCTTGCAAACTTTTCTGTCACCATAGCCAAAAAAGTTTGATTAAAAAGATAGTGTGTGTGAATGTGTGACAGCTGGTAAAGAGAAGCTACTGACTTCTCAGTCATTTTAAATATAGTTTGACAAGCCAGATCATGCATACAATGAAGAAATGTTATTAGTCTTCTGGAAGAGATGTCAGATGGCAGGCCCGGAAAGAGAAAAGCAGTCTGGATTGGAAAACAGATGCATGAAAAGAAACCACCAAAAGGTCACTGCCTATTATTAGGTCAGACAGGGTGAAATTAAATGAATTGGCCAAGGGCTGGCTTTTTGCTACCCTTTTGTTTATTTAATCATTTGAACGTTTAAAAGATAATTGAGTGAGGTCGTGCTGCTATTGCTCGCATTATGGAATCCCGTGATTATCTGATTCGGCAAGACCGAGACACCCACGAAGTACATCTTTTCCGGGGGAGTTTATCGTGCGGCACGATTGAACTAAGAGAGGAGTAAATCAGTTCATGAGGTGATTCCATTCAGTGCCAAACAACACAACTCGATCCTTGTCTACTAATCCCACCCCCTCCCCACCCTGTCATGCTCTTTATATCATTATGGGGAGTTATTTGATAGAGTGAATGTAAAATTAAAATCCCCTTACTTCAGGTAAACAAACATGGAGCTGTCCTATCTTTTCTGAAGACTTCTTCCAAAAAAAACCCCCAAAAAACATGCATCTGACTAACGAGCCCAAAATGGTGTACTGTATCGAGCCTGGATTCAGAACAATTATAGGACTCATTCATTTTGTGTGAAGTGCAGGCACTGCAAGCCTCAGGCCTATGATCAGAGGCGACTGTTACTTCAGTCCCATGTGAAATCAGGCAATCACAGCAGTGCCGATGTGAAGCAAGAGACGAATGGAACAAAAAGCATTGCTTTCAGCAACGATCTGTGAGAACAAAACCAAGTCCCAGTCTTATATATTCATTGGATCGTGCTCCATTCAATTCAACCAGGGACAAGAAACAATGAACTGAGTGAGTGTTCATCGTGAAGATCAGCCACAGGGGTTTGGAGAGAAGATAAATCGTTACAAGTCCTCATTCCTGTTGGATGGAAGCACCTGCTGAGGACCTGCTGATTCTCACCGTCTCACAGTTTTTGCCAGTGGGTTGCAAATGATTGATTTAATCAAATTTTAGAAAACTACAGTCATAGTTGAAAGGATATTCATGTCCGAAATACAATCAATAGAGACTTACAAGACAATTAGTACAAGGCGGTGCAGACAAGATTACCTCAGGCTAAGTGATGGTTCCAGGAACAGGCAGACCGGTATTATCTGCTCGCTCGGCCGAGAGGCTTAGACTGCATTTAGGCTAACCTGTTCGTGCAGACAGTGGAGAGAGAGAGTGTCAAGATTTGTCCTTAAACCTCAGACACGAGAGAAACTACAATGAAGCTCCACATTCACTACTCAATGGTTCTATTAAGTGGACAGTTTTGTTCACATGCCTCCTTTAGCCTTTTAGTGTTTAAAATAAATCTAAAATCTAAATTATGAATTCAAATCAATCCAACAAAATATCGTTTCAAATCAAATTTTTGCAAGGCTTTGTAAACGGTCATGATGTGAAGCTATCGGTTCACAACTACAAACACAAAATACTAATTGAATCAAATTTCAAGATGATTATTTTATCATCTAGTTGACCTAATTTGCAAAGACATTTTTTTTTCTCTCTTCATTGTTTCATCTATGTCTTTAAGTCGTTCAAGACGTACCCGGAAACCAATTTGACAATACTCGACTGCTCTTTTGCGCTTCATTGGGAGAAGCAAGGGGCATGTCACCCAGTTAAAAGGGACTTGAGGATTACAGCTGCCAAAGACCAAAATTGAGCCTCTTGCCAATCATGTACTGGCAGATCAGCATGCTTGCCAGGAAGTTAGATTTATACACAGACATTGTGACAGGTTTGCCAAATGTGCAGTTTGCCAGGAAAAGGAATTACTCCACACAGAGGCGTTATATGAGGCGGTAGCTGCTAGAGTCTTTGGGGGAGAATTCAGGTCTTGTTTTCTCAGATGTCATTTTTGTAAACCATCATGTTGTTGTTGTTTTTTTTTATCATGTGTGTAATCTGAGTTAGCACGTGAACTGGCTATCTGTGATTAGTGTACACAACTAAAGTAGGTACTTTATGGTTTTGGACATTGTGTGTGTATTGTGTATTGCGTGTGTGTGTTGTGTGTGTTAGTTAAGTTTGAGTATGCATGTGCTGAGCCATCTGTTCTCTGCTTTATCAGTAGTCTTCCAGTGCCCGGGCTTATCTGTGCACAAGGGTAGTGCTGGCCTACTTTAACCTTCTGCTCACTCACTTTACCCAGTCAAGCACAATAGTTTAATGTTAATCACTTTTTTTTTACATTATTATTAGTAGTGATGAAAACTGAGGAAAAATATCAATTTCATTCTTATTTGTCTCACTAAACAGTGAGCAAATTGTTCTGCAAAGTTTGCAAGTTTTTGACAGAAGGCTTGTTGATGCATACTTAATGGATCTGAAGTGGTCAGCTGCGGTGCTCTAAAACAGGCCTTCTTCAGTCTCATGAGGAGAAAGTCTGGATGTGCTGATTCTCATGTGATGGGGTGTGACCAGAAACCACAAGTAAAGTCGTAAAAGATTATCTCTTAAAGTAATGTACTTTGTGCTATGTGCTTTTTACCTTTAGTAAATATTTTGCAGTATATATGAAGGCTAGTCAAGTGAGTCGCGTCAGGCGGTTTGTCTATGTGGCTAATAGGTCAACGGGGATGGGCGGGGCAGGGGGATGAGAGGAAGGATGAGCAAGAGATTTTTTAAGCTCTGTCCATGGGCAAATGTTTGGCGGGCAGCCTGAAGAGGGTGGAGTGCAGCACCGAGAGATCAGTGGAAGGCATAGAAATGGATGTAAATAGGCAATGTCATGTGAGCAAATCACTGGCTGACATCATAGTTTGGGTTTGGAAAAAAAAAAAAAAAATCTTCAAATCCCTCATGCAACGAGAATACATTTCGACTGATGAGAAGAGAGAGTTATTTTTCCAATTTGAAGGTTTTAACTTTGGGGTAGTCCCTGCCTTTTGTCTATCAATTTGAGATAATGTACTGTATTTGCTGGTGAAACAAATGTGGGGAAAAATCTTTTTATGACAAATGTGTAATAAATAAATAAATAAATAAATAAATAAATAAATAAATAAATACCTATTACGCACCAAGTCAAAAATAATAAATTCTACTGAAATAGAAAATGAAATTAAATTTCTTCACATTGTAATTGATGCAAAACTATGCTGAAAAACATAGAAAATGTCAAAAGAAAATATTTCTCAAAACCAAGAATCTCCTAAAGAATCATTATACATAATATATTGCAAACATTTTCAAATTCTAATTCGTCAAACACAAAACGCAAGCAACTTAGAAACAGTCCTCAGAAGACTTTCCGAGGGTTTTAGTTTCAGATTAAGTAAAGACTCGATGAGGAAGGAACGCGAGGTAGCATGCGACCTATTTTTCTGTCATCATGCTTTGAATTTAGTGATGAATTGCCATCCAACAGCTGGGTACACGAATATACCACCTGAGTTTCACACGGATTCTTTTGCCCGTTTGTTGTTTTGCATGATGTATTACATCACGGGCAGTGACAAGAACACAAACAAATCTCACAATGAACCACCTGAGACAGAGAATTTTATTTGAATGCAGCCAGAGGTGTTGAGAACAAATACTCTTTGCGAACATTTGTCCAATGATGTTCAATGTTTTCACTCAGACACGAGCGACTTGCCATTTCTACCCAACTCTTCTAAAAGGGTGCAGATAAAACTTAAAACGGAATCAGCGAGGCCAACTGTTACCCCTCAAGCAAGAGATAGCTGCATTTTTACGCTCGATCTCTCGTTGCTCCTGGACACTTTTCCTCCCACGTCCATGAAATTCTCACGCTCACTTAAAGAAATGCTGTTGGAAAAAAAGGGTAGTTATTGTGCATAAAAATGGCCAACTGTTAACTGTCTTAGTTTTGTGGATTATACTGTAAATGTGAATATCATTTACTGTACAGTACAGGAAATTTGCGGATGTGAGTACATTATGTAAAGTATTGGGATATTTGTTCCTTAAGTGTCGACCTGTGGTCCGCGGCCCGACAGTGGTCTGTGGCGATATTGCTTGTGGTCCTCGAAATTGGAAATGGAAAATAATTGTAACATTTTTGAAAATAAAATTGATTGATTATTTGGACTTGATTTATTTTCCATCTAATTTTGTGAATCATTTATCCTTCCAAATTATGTCAGATGTAGTTGAGATTCCTAAAATAGACAGATGCCAAATAAATAGCTTGTATAGGTATATCATCCTTTGGTGCCTAAGAAAAAAATATTCTGCCAAAGCAGTGGGCCCCGAGTTGCTTCTCAGTTATAATGGTGGTCCCTTGGACGAAACCAGTTGAAAACTCCTGCTCTATGCCACCATGGATGAGCCTTGAACTGGAGCAATCACATTTACCGATGTACTTTCGATCTGTGGTGTCTTGCGTTCTCATGCATTAACCAACAGCAGCTTGGACGCGTGGCTCCTGAAGGAGAACCGATCTTTCCAACACATCTTCAATGTTGTTTATGCCTTCACTCCTCAAGGGCTGTGGGATTGCCTGTAGTCTATTTAGACTCCCTAGAAAGCCCACTTTGTTCTTTTGCTCTGTCTTCAAACGGAGAACATGAGCTTCGATGAATGAGCTTCATAAAATGTTCCCGTAAAAATATCATTTGGAACGTTTGTCACCTTTATTTAATATCTGTTGCCATACTTTTGATGCTCAATTTTGAATTTAACTAGCATAGATGTAAAGTGGCCATTTATTTGAGGCCGTTTGAAATGAAAATGATTCCACTGGGCTCTGTTAGCATCCTGTGACAATTTACATAACCACTGAGACATTTACTGAGCTCAGCCCCTGGCAAGAATAATCAAAGAAACATTAGTACAAGTGCTCGATCAAAGCTCAGTGTTTCATATTGTCACTCTTACAACAAAACAAAATCAGACAACGAAACAAGTATAGTTCAACAACTTTCTTTTCCTTCGTTCGTTCGTTCGTTCGTTCGTTCGTTCGTTCCTTCCTTCCTTCCTTCCTTCCTTCCTTCCTTCCTTCCTTCCTTCCTTCCTTCCTTCCTTCCTTCCTTCCTTCCTTCCTTCCTTCCTTCCTTCCTTCCTTCCTTCCTTCCATATGACTTACTGACAACTGTAATGAGGACAATATTTGTTGGCTTACATTGATTGGTCCAAAGAGGTCACAGCGGGGCTGACATTTGAGTGGAATATCTTTAAGTAAAATGCCTTGAATTATTTATGCGTGTTTTCATGACTATATCAATGATGAGTGGTTTATCCGGCCTCCCTTGTGTCAACAGTGAGTGTATAGAACACGCTGTGTCTTCCAGACAGATGAAAGCGTAGGTAGGAAGTTGCAGTCAGACCAAGAAAGCGACAGACGGTGGAAAAAAAAAAAGAGTTGGTGATAGCGTATGCAAAATGCCATGTATAGACAAAACACAAACAAGCCAAGGTCCATATTTAGTGTTCCGTTCTCTCACATTGGCATGACTCCGACATCATGACTAACAAAGAGGATTAACAGGACATGATCAATTATCTGTAATTCTATCAGAGACATCATCCCCCTTACAATCTTTCGATAAGATGAAGTCATTGAGGGTTTCGGACATGGCTTGTAGGGGGAGAGGTAACTTAGTTTAGGCTGTAATTTCTTTAGCTGAACTCGAAATAGGTTGCGCGTGTTCAAATTTGTCTTTGTGAGTCTGTTATATCCGACAGCTGTGTCGAGATGAGCCAACCGGATCCCATAGCTCCTTGCTTTTTTTCGGGATCAATATTTGTTTCACAAACCACGATTTTATCTCATACTACGTTTCACTGCGTGTGTGCGATTAGAACATTTCGAAAGAGTAGCTTTGCTTTGAATATTAAAATAATATCAATTTGACAGTATGAGCCTTACTATCTTTGTCACTGTTTTTGTGATCCGATAATTCAGATCGACTTCATGTGGTGTCTTTCAACATTTGTGGATGAAGTCACTGATGGGTTTCCGCCTCTCCTCTTTGCAGTGAGCGTACGTGCGCTGGATGTGATGGTGTCACAGAGCAGTATCCAGGTAGCCCGAGGCCAAGCAGCCGTCCTGCCTTGCTCCTTCACCACAAGCGCTGCTCTCAACAACCTCAACATCATCTGGATGGTGATCCCACTGTCCAATGCCAACCAGCCAGAACAGGTGCAGTCACACACATTGGCTCACCTGTAGTGAAAATGCCGTAGCTTCCAAGAGAAGAAAAAGTCAATGAAAGGAGAGATGGAAAACATATAGTATAGATTATTCTAACTCACTTTCCAATGTAACCTCACCGCGTATGCCTCATGTGGATGGCTGCTTTCACCTTGACATCTTGCAGGCAAAACAGGTACATATGATGTTGATTTGGATCAAGGTGTGTTCAGATAGAGCCTGAAGAGCTTTTTGGAAAATAGATTATGTCCAGACACTTTTGATACTCGTTTATACTCACACATGCGAGGTCAAGACGTGTTAGAGGTTATGCACGATGTCCATTTTTAAATGTATACTATATATGCACTTTTTGCCAGTGAAAAACTGAAATGAGCAGTCTGTATTTGAAGGAAAATAGCTACGAGCATGGTTGAGATGATAGGAAAGTAACATTTTGTGTTTCACGAGTACAGTTAATCAGGCTTCTGTCAAGACTGGCTCATATTAGAGCTAAGTTAAAATCAATTTGCTCAATTCTAAAAAAGTCGCTACTTAAAAAAAAAAAAAAAAAACCATGAAGTGACGCTACCGAAAATGTGATTTGCCGCACATGAAATAAATCTATTCACGCAAAGCTAAAAGGTGGATTTTTTTTAAGAGCCAAATTTGTGCAGATAGAAAATCTCTTTTGGTGCATCTGAACGCACCTTGAGGATATAAGTTACATACGTACAAGTTGTAGTAGCCATTAGCTTTTAATAGATGTAGAGGTGTGTCCTTGCTTTTAAAATGTCTGTCAAACATTTTTTTTTTTTTGCTCATTACACAGAAACAGATTGAAACAAGTATAATTTGGTCTCTAGTTAGTTTAAATTCCTGCACTTCCTGCTATGGCTCCACTCTCACCTCACCTCTCCTCTCACACTACCCTCCACTTGTCCTTCCATCCTTCCAGGACTCATTTTTAACTTATTTAACATGCAGCTGCTGGCCATACAAGCTCACCTGCCTTCCCTCACTTTGAACCTCCGCTGGTCGGCCGTCCAAATAATATGATTATCTTCTGCACTAATTACCTCATGCCCACGACAGGCTCTATATAGCAGCTGTTCACTCTACACAAACGCTCACACACAGGCACAAACTAGCTTCAGACATACTGCTGGTCCAAAGTGTGGCACAGATCTCCATGCATCCATGCATACATAGCTCATGCAGTTTATATATTTACCGTGTTCACGCGACTTGCAGTGACACAAACATGCATGCAAAGTTCTCCAGAGATATGTCAAATCCGATTCATGAATTCATACAAGCCCAGAAGTGCGTATTGCACATCACGCTGTTATGTTCTCGCTGCTGTGATGCTCAAATATGCTCAACAAATGTAATGAACAGAAATACCTCATGCAATAGCAGCTAGCTGCCATCCACCGCCAATGTCTCATGCAGCACCTTCACTCTGTATTACATAATATGTACTTTAGAAGTGTAAACACAAGATCGCAACTTTTTAAGAGCACATTGCCGTCAACAACGAAATGCCATACACAATAAGAAACAAGCACTTTCAATTCTTTGTGTGAATTTGCGTGGGGAGGGGGCGACAGTGCTAGAACAAGGTCATTTTGGGAAGAGAGAATGTCATAAATGATTACAGTTGATGCTAAAAGCCATTAAGAATTACTGAACAGAACTCTGTACGCTTACACACCCTCACAGTCACCGAAAGCGCTCTTGGGCCACTCAGCTCGCACTCAGTCTTCTCAAATTTGAATACCTTGTTCAGATAAAAAGCGACAGTGCTACTTTTTGAGCTCTGTTACAACGCAAAAGCACGAAAAATGTCAGCTCCTCTCACACACACTAAACTTGCCTTCTGTGGTGTTACTTTGAATATTAGTGCTTGGGTGCTTTGCTTGGTGTGATGACTTTTCATTCTGTGGTGTGTTTGTGTGCTTTACAGCCACATCACATGATTTTCTATTTTAAGGATTTGGTCATGAAATTAATTTGGTGGCATACCGTATCGATTGCTTGGCGACAACTCCTGGGCCTCTTGCCCAAATTGGGCTTGGGTAGACTATTATTCACCCGGGACCCGAATGAAGATAAATGTTATAAAATATGGATGGATAGAAATTGATAGATGGAGAAATAAGAAACATAGCCTCGAGTTTTAGGATAAACATCTCCATGGGGCTGCCAATGGCTTTACTTTGTCCAGATCAGCTTTAGACTAATTTTGGATTATTGTGCTAGCTCTTAACTAGCCGCAGACATACTAGTGAGGTGCCATATGGATGTTGCGTATTTAAAAAAAAAAAAAAAGTGTGTGTATGCATATTAAAAAAAAGTTACGTGTGTATACGTACATCATAGACTGTGATGTGTGAGTTGTATCTGTGTTGCAGTGTTAATTACCTCTTCTCACCATTAAAGTTACGAGCCTGTTAAAATGATATTTTTAGCAGCTCTTTAAATACATCAAAGTATAAATGTACAATTTGAAGTGAACCGCTGCTCTGATTATATTGAGGTCAGGGATAATCTGTAGCGCAAAAAAATGACATTAATCTGTAATAGAGAACATCTGTCAACGTATTTCAGATGATCAGATTTTGATCCTCATCTGAACCTTCCAATCCATCAGAGGATGAGTCTATGTCATAAAAAGACCACAATTGAATTTTCCCTCTTAGGATCAATAAAGGATTATTACCATGGGTCAGGTACACATAAAGACAATCGGGCTGGTTATATTTAGATTTTTCTCCTTTCTATCCAAGGGCATCAAAGGCCTAGTTGTTTCATGTTTTATTAAAATTGTCCCGTTATAGGTGTGTTAGGAATGGGTGTGTCCCAGTACTAATGTCCAAAATGGGACAATCATAATCTCAACAGGTGAACTTTTTCCAACCTCATCCATGTCGCAAAGTTTCAACATAAGTTTCTTCTTCACCCGACTGAGTTCTTTGCATTCTGTTCTTACGATCATCTTTTTTTCCAGGATGCTCACTCCTGGATAGAATACCAACAATGTTGAACTTTCCTTAATTCTAGATTGAGCGCAAGCTGCTAAGCAGAGCAAAACGTGGATCCTAGAAATGCACGCTCGAAACATGGTTGACAATAAAAACAGAGGAGGAACATATGGCAAACCTGCAGTTTAAAGTGAGTCAGGGCTCATATTGTTGATGTCATGTCTCAGAGGATAGAAAGAGATAACAGTGGCAGCTTATGGTTAGAAAATTGAAGGGGAGGCCGTGGGGGTTTAAAGGTTTATTCAGGCTTTATTTAGGTGGTAGCTGTATCCCTTGTGTTCGCAGCCAAAAGGTCCTTGGCTTTGCTTAGAAGTAGGCTATGCTCATCTGAAAACAAAACACGCGTACAATATAACACGTTAGGTTCGGAGCGATAGAGCTATTCCAAAGGCGCTGGCGTGTCCCGACTTGGGCTAGCAAGAGTTCTTTGCTCTGTCCGTCATCCGAATGTCTGTGCTGACCTCTTTTCCATTCGCTTACAGTGGTCGAGCCAAGCAGGCCACGCGGGAGGATGAGGCGATTTACACACGTACAGTATGTAGGATCAACAGACTCGATATTATGGCGGTTGAGAAGTTCAATTCAATTTAAAGATAGAAGAAATGCACAATAATGATTGAGTAAAATGCATCAAAAGTTGTCACTGGGTTTTTTTGTTTATTCCTCATGCACACACAAATGGAATACTGACGTGAGCTCAATTGATTGTTTCCAGCAAGCATCATGATTATTTTATCAAGTCATCAAAGTATGAAATAACACAGCAGTGAAAGCGTGCCGTCGTGACACGTGTGTGTGTGTGTGGGGGGGAAAGTCGAGGACAGTTATTTTAGCCGAGCAATCACACACTCAAGCCCACGACGCGTTGCTATACCAGTCCTACGAGAAAATGAATGCACCCTGACATAGCAAACCACACAGACATGGAGGAGATGAAGTCGCAGGCTCTCATCACAGCCGAGGAGCTGCCTATTCATCTGCACGTAAGAGGACAAAGCGAGCGCGCGCTGCACTCAGGAAATTGCAGCCGCACAATTTACAACCGTTAAGCAGCAACGGCGGACAGCAGAGACCCACACACACAGGCGTGCTCGCGCACAAACCCACAGCTTTCATCAAAACTATCCCTCTCGTGCTCACAGACACACACACACTGAAGCCGGTTGTTTCCCTGGCTGGGTCTTTGAACCGTTCAATGAGGAGTCTTTTCAGCCAAGTGAATGGGCCCCTCTGATTCCCTTCTGAGTGTGAGTTGCTGTGCGCATGTGCGCAAACCATGTGTTTGTGTGTGTCCTCTTCATCTTTTGTGCAGGCCCAGCTGAGGGCTTGAGAGCTGTTTTGCATTGGGGGCTCGGCCACACAAACCAGCTTGTTCAAAGTTAGTTAAAAATCACAGCGGGGCTTCAAAAGAATGTGTTCGATTCGAATTTGTGAGAAAGGTATTTCAACCTTGGACGGGGATTTGAAAAACAGCGATGGTGCCACACAAGATACAATTGCAATTTGAAGGCAAATATTTTCAATTATGCATCGTTTTAGGATGTTCTCTTTAGTCACTGAACTAGAAGCAACCACCTACTCGAATATGTTTTTTCACTTTGTTTGATTTTTTTTCAACTTTTCAAGTTTTACACATTCTTCCTTCACCCCTTTATTTGCACAAGGATGTACTGGATCTTCCCTTACCACTTAATAGCACTCTACAAAAGAGACATAAATTAAGCAGTAGGATTTTAGTATTACTTTAACTGAGGCTCTGTCACTAATAGCTATATTTTCATTTCTGTCCACTCCCCTCCTTCACCTTTTTGCTGCCACCTCCCTTCTCCCTTTTTTGTGATATGCCAATCCAGGTGATAATCTACCAGGGCGGCCAGGTGTTCAGCCTCGCGAACCACCTCAATGGTCGTGTAGGTTTTGTGTCCACCATGCCAAGTACAAGTGCCTCCATCTTTATCAACAACACCCAGCTGTCAGACACTGGAACCTACCAGTGTCTGGTCAACAACCTCCCGGACAGAGGGGGGCGCAATATTGGTGTCATCGGGCTCACTGTGCTAGGTAGTTATGCAACATCCAAATCCGAGTACCGTTACTTTTTAAATGACACATTTGTCTTCCATTCACAAACCATAAGCACCTGCTAGATAAATGACTTTGACTCACCTGGTCTTTGTAAATATAATTTTGCATAAAGAAAAAAAAATACAAATCAAATATTTGCATTGTAAAGTGCTTGCCTTCTCACTACCCACTCTTTTCATCTGTCAGTGCCCCCCTCGGTGCCAGCATGTCGACTCCAGGGAACGCTGGATGTGGGCAGCGACATTATGCTGTTTTGCAGCTCAGATGAAGGTATTCCAACACCATCCTACTCGTGGGAGAAGCTAGACGCTCTGCCCAAGCTGCCGCACAACGCCATGCAAGGTATTAGAAACAAGCTGGCCATCGGGGTTCCCTTTTGCCCCACCTTTGCTGGTAAATGTAACACACACGTTAGGGAGCGCAGGCTCCGCCTACATTTCTCACAACCATACCTGGAGAGTTCCATCCTGTGATCCTTCTGAGGACCGATTGTGTGATTCAAATGAGAACGAGGAATGTGTTGCGTGAGTGTGATGAGGAATTTCTGGTGCTATTCTATTTTTCACCCCTTTCTCTCAGGCTGACTACCAATTGCTGACATTTTCACACTTCATCCAAGAAGCAATTGCATGTGTTAAACTAGATGTTGTCACTAGGCAGCTGGCATTCAGCCTAAGAGAGCTTTTTAGTGGCCTCTCCTCTTTTATCCGGCTGTGACCTTTGCACAGCAGACAATCTTCATCACCTGTTGCACTGTGTGTACACTACCGGTCAAATAAAGGCTCAAGTACAAAAAGGCCTCCGAAACAAAAGCCAATTGAAACAGCATTTTTGTAAGTGCAAATTGAACCCTCTTCATGTCAATAAAATATTCCAGGCAGTTGTCGGAGCCTTGTCGTGAAACAAGTAGTGCTTTTGCACAGTGCATGTAACCGCTTAACTCATTCATCCATTCTGTTTAACAAACTAATATGCAACAGTTGTTAAATATGCAGAATATATTCAATGGTCAAAATAAGCTCTATGAATCGGTGTCAAGGAGGTGTTTAGAATTATGGATGTAGTTTGTAGTGCTCATAACTTCTCTGTGTCATATTGAGTTTTTTTTTTTATTTGTGTCTGTAATATTTGAGTAGTCTTTCAATAAAAGCACATAACCAAAGATTATGATAAAAAAACGATTTACTTATTAAATTAATATACCAATAATGGGTCCATCAAAACTGAGCGTTATTCTTCTTAAAGCAGAATATTTGTAGACTCATTACAAGCGCAACCTTGGTGCCGATGGCTCTTGCAGTAGGTTCTATTATAGCTATCTGGCGTCCTCTAGTGTTTAGTGGACGATGTAGTAACAAAAATGAATTTTCAAATGCAATTGAAGTTATTCATTCTATTTGATTCATTCTCAATTCTACTTCAACATGTCTTCAATGGGTTTTTATGCTGCGTTTCGTGTCTTTGATCCCAACACAACCTGTGTGCGTGCCTCTCACAGATCAGATGCAGGGCACTGTGACGCTGAGAAACATCAGCACCAGTACCTCAGGACTCTACCAGTGCACCTCCACCAATGCCATTGGCAAGAGCACATGCCTGCTCAATCTTCAGGTTGTTGCGCGTAAGTGCTCCAAACACACCGTTCTGATACAAACCTGCTGCATGGTACTCCTGCTATTTATAAACATTTCACTCATGAGATGTGCAGTTAAAAAAAAAATGTCTCTGTGACATTTGTCAAACTGCTATGAAACCAAGCAAAGTTGCAACAATCACTCATCAGTGATGTCAAAACTTGCTATGATTGACACAATCAGACCAAAATGAAGAGATGGGGGTCAAAGAGATGACATGACATGACAGCGAGGAATGTAATGTTTTGTTTTGTTTTTTTCGGTTTTGATGAAACATGACAAGCAGAGCAATAGTCTAAATTTGTACTAAATTAAAACTAATGCTACTTTAGAATGATATGACTCAAATAAAAGTAAAAAGCACTCCTCCAAATAAATAATAAATACTGGTACTCCAGTACTAAGTACGTTTTGTGTAATTTCTAATAAATGTGTTCTTCTAATTACCATCCCCCCCCTGTGCATTTTAATGTATAATATCAGTATAATAGTTTTTTTCCAATTTCCCCCAACATTCTTCAGCCCAACCTCAGAGTGTGGGTCTGATAGCCGGTACCATTGCAACTGGAGTGCTGGCACTCATCATCTGCTGCCTGCTAGTGGTGGTCACCCTCTACTACTGGAAGAATAAGAACAAATACGAAGAAGAGGAGATACCCAATGAGATCAGGTTAATCAATTATATCTTTTCTTTGGAGAATTGTAATAATTTATTGTTTGAGACACTCAAAGGAATTTGGGGGATTTTTCAAGTAGATATCCTCCATGACTGACTTTTCACTCGATTATCTCCACAGGGAAGACGACCTCCCCCCAAAGAGGTCGTCATCGGTGAAAGCGTTCCATGCCGATGCCTCATCCTCAGAGAACGACACCTTGACCTCCACCAACACCTACAACAGTCGCTACTGGCACAACCCCAAACCCAACTATGACACCAACTCATACACTCGCTACAACGGAGACACGCGGCAGACCTTCGCCACAGCCGTCCACGGCACACACGGGCACAGACAGTCTCAGAATCCGGGCCACGGGCACGGCCAAGCGGTCACGGCGCCGGGCTCGGCCCCGTTGTCTCGTCACGCTCAGCCCGCGACGACAACAAGTTCCACCTTTGCCAACGGCAGCCACACACTCCCGCCACCCAAGACCCTGGTGGTCACGACAAACTCAGCCCCATCTCCCCCCACCATGGCCCGCAGCAACGGCTCCGTGAGCCTAAAGCCAGTGGTGACGCCCGCTCACGGGCAGCATACGCACTCATACGCCGTGAGCCAGGCCACGCTGGAGCGGATGGGGGCGGTGCCCGTCATGGTGCCCGCTCAAAGCAGAGCGGGCTCCCTGGTCTGAAAAGTTCTCTTTGAAAACAAGACTTACATCGTTTTTGGTTGCTTTTTCAAATCCAATGATGAAAACCAAACTGAATATGGGCTGAAACAGCCTGCTGCCCTTTATTTGAATATTTCAACTGTGTCTTTCTCTACTGTGTGCTGTTTTTTTTTTTTTTTTTTAATTCTAAAAACAAAGTAGGATTTTTACAATGCCAATTTATTTATTGAAATGATCCTACCTTTTTATTTGGAAGTGGAAGACTGGAATTAAATCATCCATTATTGGAGTTTTTTGTTGTTGTTGGATGGTTTTATAAAACTGTTGGTTTTGTCCCCCCCCCCCAAAAAAAACCCAATGCAGGCATTTCAAGCTCAGTGTGGCGAAACTCCGTGGTTGGATAGGGGTCATCTCAAATTCCTTGCTAAATGCATGTGGTCTGTGTTGAAGGATATTTTCTGGCCACAATCGATGTTTGACAATTTCAAAAATTGGGATTGGAGCATGATGTTGATAGTAATGCATTGAAAAAGTGAATGTTGGATGAACATAAACAAGAATGATACAATGACTGCAATGGCCTTAGAAAGAGAAAGAAAATGAGAAGGACAGGCTTTATAGATGCAAGATGTTGCATAATAGAGTAAATGTTATAAAATAAAAGGTTTTATTGTGTTTAAGCACTTTTTAGAGCAACTTAGACAGCCTACCTGAACGGTCTGATTGGTGAAATGCTTTATACCCATACAACTCTTTACATGATGTCACTGTTCAAAGGTTGCATCTCCATTTTTTTGTTGGTGTCTTTTATTTGAAAAAAATCTATTTTTTGAGAGAAAAAAAAATGCAGCTGCATTTTTTTTTAACTTCACTGTTGTCCTAATTTGATTTGTCACCTCTGTGCTGCTTGTTGGAAATAATTTTTTATTTGATTAATGCTTTGTGAAATTTACAAATATATATTAAAAAAATTATTTCTACCCCCACACTTTACAAAGGAAGCAATTACTGTTATTTTTTACTGTACATATTGTAACTACAACTTTAGGCTAGAATCAAAGAAATCATTTGAATTTGACTTATGTCTTAACATTTTGTGGGGTCGGAGGCACCGAAAAAAAAATCCTGCTGATTCACTGAAGGGATGTTTTATTTTTTAATTTTTAGCTTTATTTTCCTCCAGAAAATTAACATTTTTTTGTTCACAAGGCAGGTGAACCCAATATGTTTACGCTGTATATGGTAGAAATATATGTTTATATTTTTAACCAAATTTTCAGCAAAGGAACTCAGCTTTGAAATTTCTTGTGTGTTAACCTAATGCAATATTGTCTTCTGGCAAAAAATATATATATATTCCGCAATTTGACGAAAATAATTCATGTTTTTATTTGTATTGCCGTTTTCTGGATACATTTCCAGTCGGGAAATGCAATCTCTTGTTGTCCTGGAAACAGTTGAACCACATTGAGCCACTGTCATCATCATGTGTCATCGTCTAAGAGTTATTTACACTGGGTTGAAACTAAATCTGACCTTTATCATTCTGTTTATATTTAATGTATGTAAATCGGTGCAGTCGTAGCTGTACATGTGCCATTCTTCACTCAAAGGAAAAAAAAAGATGGAAAAGTTCAGATGGATTATTTGATTAGTTTATTAGCTAGTCTAATATTGTGTATGCCCAACATGGACAAAAGTATTAGGACAAAGTTGGACTCATTGCACATGTCACTTCTCTTTAAACTTGCTTATGCTACTCAAACACATCCAAACTAAAAGGTTCCAAAAATGACAAACGCGCACATGTAATCACATGCTTTCTTATTTACCTGTCAGTGTTTCCAAATGAAGTTCATTAAGATTTTCTCAGCATCTCAGCCAATGTCCCCCACCGTGGTTGTTAACACTGAGACGTGCTCTCAGGTTTCTGTTCTTATTATTCAAGGGACAATGGCCACCTTGAAAATCTAAATGGGCAAACGGTGAGTAAACGACCGATATCCCGTGTCCATGATCTAGCGTTGAGGTGTTAGAGTGAATAATGACCAAACCAATTTGTAAATATGTAAAGAAATCAATTTGTTCTTACTGTTGGTTTGAAATGTCAAATAGGAAACATAACACTGGAACTTGTAGAGAATAAAATATTGTTGATACAATCTTCTCCTTTTGGAGTGTGTCATGTTTTTCACTCAATTCCATACAATAAAATATTGTTCATTATTGTTCCATATCATTCAATGCATGCAATTTTAACACTGCTTTAAGATCATTATTTGTCATTTAATATCAATCCATATACCATTCAATATGTTTCAAAGTCTTTTGACAACAAACCACTGTCTTCAATATCATGTCTATCGTCCCAATCAGCCAAGATGGACTGCAGTTCACCAGCAAGCCTTAAGAGGTATCAGAAATGGTGGCTGCTGGAATGCTCCTATAGTACTTCTAGAATAAACCACTAGATAGCAGTATTTATACACACATCATCACCACTTAGATTGTTAGGAGTACTTGACAAGTAAAAGAACCTGATCCAGGCCTGATGATTTCTATCCTTTCTGGTTTTCCCGTGAAGGCAAATAACTATGCTTATCCTGTTTCATGTTCCCCCCCAAAAAGGAGAGCCTCTCTCACGAGTTCAACTCACTTTCTTCTAAAATTGTCCATAACAATTTGTAAAACTGAAAAAAGCCCAAGCTGTAACTCAAAGACACTTCTAGATGACATCAATGCAGAGGATCGATTTCTTCCTTGGGGGGTCTGTATATAAAAAGGTCAGAGGCAAACAATGGCAGTAGCCTACTGTGTGCTAATGATTTGGAATGGTAAAGTTCACTCATGAACTGATGCATGTTATTTAATTCATTTTTGGTTCACACGAGACATACATAGGCTTTGCGTGTTTTTTTTTGTTTTTGTAATTGTAACAGTTGGTCTGTCAACATAGCACGGTGGATGAGTGGCCTGTGCATCTATGTCACACTCTTGAGAACCGGGTTTCAAATCTCTGTCCTGGCCTTTGTTTTCAGTTCATGTGAATTTTCTTTGGTTTCCTCCCACATGGTTGATTGAAGACTTTAAATCGACCATAGGTGTGAATGTGAGTTTGAAACGGGTGGTCTGCAATTGGAGAACAGTCCAGTGTTTATCTCCCAGTCCTTGTTCTGCTTGTTTTGCTTGCTCGGTGGCAACAGTTGCATCGCATACAGAGCTTGCTGAGGGGGTGATCATTAGAATCAGGTGTGTTCGAGCAAGGAGTGATGGGAAACAGGATGTGGATCTCATGGGGTTCCCTACCCTAGGACAAAGGACTACAGTACATTTGTTAATTTTAAGAAATGAATCCCTCACGTCATCATCAGGGATCAGCCAATCTGCTTCAAGAGGTAAATATTTGTGTTTATCATACAATCAAATTGTTTCACAATTGTTTGGGTTTGTAAGATCTAGATGGCAGAACAGACCAGGTATGCTAGCTTCTCCCTTGGTTCTTGTGCACATTTGGTTTCACTTTGACAGGTTATTTTTGGAGGAAAGGTCGTGTTCCTTTGCAAGGTTGAGACGTATGGCCAATTGCCAGAAAGTTGCAGGTGAGCAAGGCTCGCCCAAATTATTTTTTTTACTTCTGCACTTTGGATCGCCTGTGTCGTGACCTTACCATTTTACAACGCCCTCTAAAATGTTATTGAGTCAGCGTGAGAAGTCGCCAACATATTAATAACATGCATTGTAATGCAGCGCATGTCTAAAGCTAGCACACATGTCGATATACTGTCCCTCCTAGGCGTGATGTCTTTTTATTTTTTTACATGATGCACATTCAAATTCAGTGGAGTAATCTACATTCATGTCATCTCCAGACAATCTATTCAGCCCTTGTGCCCAGTAATAGTAATTATGTCTCATTTATCCACGCCATTGGGATCCAAGCTTAGAGTGCTTTTGAAAAACTTTTATCTAATCCAGACGAATCACTTTGTCATTCATATATTGCGTGACCTCGGAGATCATGCTAGCAATGATTGCAGTAATAGAGCCGAATTGGCCCATCTCGGAGAGCTCAAGGGTGAATCAATTAGCTGTTTCTTTGTCTCCCACTGGATCGCGGTACATACTGTAGAACAGCGTCCACCCCTGACCGAGAATATTGGATTCGATTCAACGGGGCTCTGATGCTGGCAAGTGGCCGAGATGGTGTGGAGTGCCAGCAAGGAAAGGGAGGGAGGGAGGGAGGGAGGGATGAGCAGGGTGGTGGTGTGTGAAGGAGAACAAATGGAATAATGAAGAAAAAAGCATGCAGGCAGAGGCGAAGTGAAAATAGAGACGAGAACATGAATTAGTGAAGACTGAGTCAATATCTTGAGCTGTGGCTGCCTTTTGCATTTGTAATTTATTTTGTTGATAGCTGGCCCGGTGACTAACTGGTTGTCAATGTGAAACTCAAACGCCGTGAACCAAGTTCAATAGACGAATTTAAATTCCTTGTGAGCATTACTGTGGTATTTATAGCGTCTATTATCGGCATCACTGCATGGTAGAAACGTGAGCTGGTTTACAATACTGCACGTGAGACTGATGACACTTAAGTCGGGTAACTTTGATGTTGTAACAAGAACTCGGAAACCTCCATCAAGGAATTCGTCACCGCCGGCATCAATGAGTGAATAGCTACAATTTCCGTATAAAGGTCCAAGCAATAAGACTTGAGCTGTTTTTAATAAATGTACATGTACCTGAGATTAATTTAAATGAGAAATTTAGTATGAGTAAAATGCAGGTGGTTGTAATCCAATTGTGAGTGATGCAGGATTTTCATAATATGATTTCCCCTCTGCACTGGGGCGCTCTTAAGCGGACACATCCACTGAAGTGAGACAAGATAGCCCATGAATATTAAAAGCTAAACAAGTAAGAGTCCTTTTAAATAATACTCCACATGAGTGACCACAACAATATTTGGTTGTCACTATGGCTGAGGGAGGGGGGGCGTGGATTATTGTCTGATATTATTTTAATCGAATGACCAAACGTTGTGATATGCAGGCTAATGTAAGCTCTCTTGGAGAGATAGTGAAGACAACTAACGAGGAGCGAGCAAGTGTTGGAGAAATGGAGGCTGTGGTTTACGGGAATTTCTTTATCTCTGTGGGGATTGCATGTTGTCATTTCCTTTTGGAGTTAGGTGACAAATGCACGCAGCAAGCACTTGGGTTCAGAGGATATCACTCTTAACCTGCAGCAAACACTAATGAATATTCCTGAAGCTCCTTGATTAAGGAGAAGTGCTTTGCCATCCATATTCTTTGGTGCTCCTGGGGGAAGCTTGGTAGCAGACATAAGCGGGGACTGAAAATACTTTTTATAATAATGACCACTGTGTGATTTGTGTTGGCTGACTATAAAGCCACTGTTTTTATTTGCCCAAGATAGATTTGACAAATGATGTTGCTGTGGGGATTTTTATTGAACCATCATCATTTTTCAAGAGGGTAAATAAAGAGTTTGCATAATTGCGTTTTTGTGTTTTACTTCTGCGCTGAGAGTTCCGCGGTCTTGGCGTGGAGTGTGACGGTTACAAATCTGAGATACAGAAATAATCAAATAAATGCAAGATCAAGCAGCAGCTTGTACCGAGAATTTGTGGATGAGTCGTTGTCACCACAACATAATCTTTGACTTTGGTAGTTCTTTGTTTTTATGTCAGAGGTCGGGCTTTGAGTATTAGATCAAAGGTTCCAAGTTTAGACTCACTGAGCTAAAAACAAATGGATTTATTTAATTGATTATATTATAAGAACATTGATTTGATCAACCTCTGATTAAGAACAAAGATGGTATATAATCCAGGAGACAACCCACAGGGTTGCTAGAGTTTAGCAAGTATTGTGAACGTGGCCTTTGGCTTGGACTCGCTCCAGATTTTTAATGGCTTGTGTTTATGCAGTGCGTCATTGAGTTAGCGCTCTGGAAGTTTAATCGCGATGGATGGATGGATAGATAGATGGATAAATGGATAGATAGATGGATAGATAGATGGATAGATAGATGGATAGATAGATAGTGTCTGAGTGCATTTTTACAGTAAATATTGATAATAGTATTTTATGAAAATGTTGATGAAGAGAACAAAATGACACACTATGACTGTAGTACCGTCTTTGTGTGTGATTTTTATTTATTTTATTATTAGTAGTAGTTGTACTACGTTCATTTTGTCTTCACTTATAGATTATTTTATTGGTTCTTTTATCACAGACAAATTATTTAGGTTGATTTACCTGACATGTTTCGGCGTGTACTTCCGCCTTCATCAGAAGCCGAAACATGTCGGGTAAATCAACCTAAATAATTTGTCTGTGATGAAAGAACCGGTAAAATATTATTATTTTTATTTCGTGTGTGAGTGCACTAGGAGGCACGCGTGTATATCAAGCCAGCGAACAAAAGGTTTGCCAAGATCTGTTGTGCTCACTTCACAGTACATGCCCCAAGTGATGTCTGCTTGAAGGAACAGCAGAATCTTTAATTCTAAAAGATTTGTAACGGTGCCTGTCCCTTAGAGGACAGCTTCAGGTCGGTTACTTATCACAAAATTCCTCCTTGTGTATAGTTTTGCTTGTTGTTTAGGATGCATTTTTCTCATTTTTCCCTTCGGCACACACAGTTGGAGGAAGCTAATTATTGTTATTTGCAACGCATGTATCATCTGGGTACGGCGCTTTTGGTGGCATTTATGTTTCCTGGAAAATGTACAACTAATTGTCCATTTCTTTTCTGTATTTTTGTTACACACTGAAAACAAACACCCAGTGTGAATTTCTTTTATATAAGTTCAGGTTCTCTTCATGGGATCTTGCTTCCCATTGGGTCCAATGTAACATGAACCATGTTTTTAATTGTGTTTTTTTTTTCCCATGAAATAAAATTGACCTCTCAATGTTTCCGTGTCCAGAGATCGGTGTCTCTGTTAAGTATACACCGTGAGAGTCATTAACTAGTGCACAGCAGAGTAGAGACTGAACCTTGGATGCAATAAATTCCTTGCAAGACCATTTTCTTCTTTCATTAAATGAGTTATAGAGCATTGTTTCATTTCTAGGCCTCTCACTTCTGATTTATCTCTAATAGTTCTAACTGAGGTTTGATCAGAAGAAAGACTAGATAAATGCGTATGAATGGGTGCAATAGTTTCATCTCCGTTTTGGATAATGGTTCAGGAGGACCCTTCCCCCAAAACCTCATTTAGACACAAGCATGACTTTATTATACCTTCTACCAGACCACGAGCATTTAATCTTTCTGACATTGTTAGGAAAGACGATCACAATACAAATACAACTGGGGGAAAAAAAAGAACTGACATACTCATCTACGAAGATCAAGATAGATCACAAGTCTTATGGTCTAGTGTAAAGCCACAAAGAATTTTTTTTATTTCAGCTGTTTTTGCGGGTGGACAGTTTGCTAAACGCTCGTCGAACAGGAGGGTAAGCTCAATCAAATTAAACTTGTACCTGGGTACAAAGCGACATCTAAAAATCCTGTATTGTGGTCCAAATGATCAATAGCCTAATTTCTGCTGTGTAGTTAGAATATCGATTAAGTTAAAGCTGAGGAATAAAGAATCCACAGTGTGTCTCTGTGGGAGGGAGAGAGGGAGGGAGGGGGGGGGGGGGGGGTTCGATTGATACTCTACAACTATGCCTGGGCATTAACTTATTCAAATTAGTCTGTATCACTGGTTTCTCAAGATAACACTATCTGCTCAAACAAGTGTGTCATTACAGAAATTATGCATACAGTATTCAGCAACAAAATGTGCAAGGCCTGCAGGAATACAACAAATGGCAGCTAGAGACCTTCAAGGAGTTTTGTGTTTGTGTGTGTGTGTGTGTGTGTGTGTGTGTGTGTGTGTGTGTGTGTGTGTGTGTGTGTGTGTGTGTGTGTGTGTGTGTGTGTGTGTGTGTGTGTGTGTGTGTGTGTGTGTGTGTGTGTGTGTACATAAAACCAAGAAATAATTGAAAGTGTGAATTCCACAAAATACAACTTCCATCCATTTAGACATGAATGAATTCTACTTGTCAATAACTGTATATTATTTATCCTGCTCATGTAAAAATAGATATAGAGATATTTTGAACTATTTTTATCACAATATTTTTTTTTTGTTCCTTTCAAAGCTCGCCTCCTTTACTGACGAGCCGCCATTTCTCTGAAGCATGTCAAACAATTACGATGGTGGCAGCTCGGGAGGATTCTAAGTAGACAGCAAAAATATTCAATACAACAGATTAACACATGGCCATCTGTTGTTTATATATATCTGCCTTATTAACAAGAAAAATATGGTAAATACAAAACGAGTAAAAACAATCATATTAGATATTTTATTTTTGCATAGCAAAATGATGACCAGGGGAGAAGAATCGGATTTATGATGATACAAATTTAATTTTACACCTACGCTAAAGAAGAATAAACATAATATACATATTTACATGACCATTCCCCTTTCAAATGAGCTTTAAAATACGATTTATGGCCCAAGAAGGACTTTCATGGCTGGAACTGGCAAATGTGTGTAGCCCATCAAACAGGGTTGAGAGGCATCTGCCCCATGTTAGCCTTTGCTGATGTGTAACAAGCTTCTGCTGGTCTTTAGCCAATAGATGACTGTAATGTCAGTTGAGCATTTCACAGCTGGGGTCTTTCAGCCACCTGGCTAACGTCTGGCAGAACGCGCAGGTATGTTATAAAGGCGAGCAAGCTTGACGGTGATCTCCTGTCAGTTGTGTCTCACACATATTAAATTAAAATGGACCCTTATGTTAGGCAACATGTTAAACAAGTCATCTTAATAAGATTGAATATATTCTTCACTGAGCCAAAGATGGAATTTAGCTGAAGCCTCAAAGTTGTTTTGCTTTTTTGCATCTCCTAGGATGTTTGCCCGTATTTTTTTTTTTTTTTTCCATTAAACAAAATCTTTTTGCAGGGCTTCTGTTGTTGCCATCATGTTTGCAACCACAAAGTTTAACGAGGCCAGGCATATCAAAAGATGCAGTGCAAACCCGAGACATGCTTGACAAAAGTGAATGTTTGCAATTAGATCTTTTCTTCCTGCAAAATGTATCCTTTCTATTCCTTTTGGTAGGTTAAAACTTGTTTCTTGTCAGTCCTTAAAACCTTGTGCCGGAATCCTTGAGGCTTGTCGTTGTAATTTTCTGTAAATTCCAACCTGGCCTTCCAATTCTTCTTGTGAATGCTGAGTTGACATTATGTTCCCGGCAGCAACGGCAGCCTCAGCCTGGCAAATAGTGTGCTCAGGGGATTTGGGCCTTTTTTTCACTCATAATCAAATCTTGCAAATTTTTTTTTTTCCACGGTTTGTCACAGTACCCGTGACGGGCCGTGGGGGTAAATGGCTTCTCCGTGGCTGCTCTGTCCCGGAGGCTCAAAGGTGCTCTGCAGTACAGCTCATGATCTACCACGGGTGCCGGTATATTCTCTCCCGGCAGCCATGTTCTGATGGGTCCCTCGTGTTTCTCGTGTTCTGCTCAAGGTCTGACGTGCTTTTTATGTGTTGTCAAGAATTTCTATGGCTGAAACCTGGATGCCAGTCATCTTTAGAGGACGTTGGTGGCCGTGGCAGATTCGACAAGTATTCTCTCCAGAGTTAGTGTCAGAAGACATCCAATTTGAATGCTTTAGATCAGTGCACGTATTACTGATTTTGGACATGGACTAGTTGAAGACAAGTGAAGACCCAAGCCATGAAATAAAAAAAAAAAAGTAGTTGGCAATTTTTGTTTTGATATGCTATCTAATACTGATTTTAACTCCACTATAAAAGAAACTATTCTTTATTTAGTTGTTGGCTTCATCAAATATCTTATCTGTGGAGTTAAGAAGATTAAAATAAATGAGTCAACTATGTTACAGATTCAATGCTTTATAGATAAACACCAGAGGCACACCCCCACCAACACGAGCACACTCGTCCCGAACATTTCCTGAGTTTGTCCGACTTGTCACGTTTTCATTTAATTAGCCATCTGCTTCTGCTCTCATTTTAGTTTGTTTGGGCATTTCCTAGAATTTGGATCACTTGGTGTGTAGCTAAGCAGGAAACGATCTTGTAGTGGCACGATGCTACTTCGGCAAACAAACAAACTAACAACAAATATTTTGTTTTTATGTCTGTCTGTCAAGTGCTTAAAAGGAGGTTTTACAACAACACAGTTGATTGAGCGCCTCCATTTTTTTTTTACATCATACAAGACTGTTGGGATAAATTCTGTATTCACTACACACCAAACATAAAATATGAGCAACGCCCTTGAGACCATGTGCTTAATTTTCCATGATGAATTAAAGAGGGATATTGCAGTCGTTTAGCTCATCTGTTGTTTACTCCTCTCTTCCTTTTCAACTCTGTGTGCAATTCATCATTTCTCACCTTGTCATCTGCTCTCATCATCTTTAATAGTGATTTTGTCAGAAGGTGTTGTGATATTTTGCTTCATCCCGTAATGTAAATACATTCATCATCTTTGATCACACAGTGGTATACCGGTAATTCTTTTTAAAATGATGTGGGTGGAGCTTGAAGTCAATGTGCCCAGCTAGTAGTTTTGAAATTTGCAAATGTTCACATCTTTTTTTTTTTCTTGATGGGTGTTAATTGAAGTTACACAAAGCCAAGTTAATTATTTCTTATTGGCATCTATGAGCAAATAAAGTTCTATTCATCAACCTTTGGGAATGTGGTAAACCGATTAAATCATTTTTCACATAATTATTGACTATATAGATAACTAACATCTGTGGTGCATGTAAATAAGTTTAAAATATTGTGATTTATTACTGGCCACACCTTTTGAATCTATAATTTTTGCCTGACTAAAAAGGTCACATTTTTCCCTAATGTGATAGTAAGTCACATTCACTGCAGGACTGCTGCATCCCTGTATTGTGTACTTATATCCCTCTTATTATTTCTCTCCTTTTTGGTATTCAGCACAAGTCTTGAGCAGGTGAAATACTGCCATTCAGTTGGGTGCAGAATAATTGGCCTCTAAATCACACCCATTTCGGCCTTTGTGGCCTGCTTGTATCTCTTGCTTGAATCAGATTCCCCTGTGACATGCTTTTCAAACCAGAAGGTGAGCCTTATTGTGCTTTTGCAAAGAGTTTCACTTTTTTGGCTTGATGCATAACTCGCATATTTGCTATGTTCACCATTCACATGGTGTGGTTGGTTTTACTGGTTTCACATTAGTAAATATATAAACCGATGAAAACAAGAGGATTCAGGAAAAACAGTGAAATTGTGTTTCACAGACAACATTCCTTTCTCATTTTTTGTTATACTTGCCTCTTTTTCCCTACGTGTACAATACATCTCTCCAAGTCAATGGAATAATTGGTCCCAAAGAAATGAAAAAGGCAGGTACCGTCCATAAATCATAATATGTCACCTCTGAATTTTTCCTCACATAGTGATTCAGGAATCATACCTGGAGTTATCCATAGAGCTGAAGAACATCACATGACCGATTTAGGTAAAAAAAAAAAACGCACACATATGGGGAAGTGAAGTGTCTTCAGAAGATCTAACATGCATCGAATGTAATTTTGCATTTTGCGCTCAGTTCTTGCTCAAGCGAACGTCTATGTTGCATCAGACCTGATTTATGAAAATAAACTTAACAAAAATAATATTTTAAAATATATTTATATAATATCATTTTAAAAATAGGATTAAAAGAACTAGCGAGAGGCAAACAAATAGTTGTCCTTATTTTGTTTGCAGAAAGCAAATGATCATATGTACTGGTGTCACGATGATCCATGTTGTATTTCCAATCATCATGTTCAACAATCCCTCTCTGATTCCCTGCATGTCACACGCTGTCCTCATCTGTGTACTCTTGAGTATAAAATTATTGTGCAGGCTGTTCCTGAAAAAGGAACAGTAAGAACTTTTTAAATGATTTGATTTTCATGAGGGCGGCTCAGTGGGGCACTGGGTAGCACGTCCGCCTCACAGTTAGCAGGGTGCGGGTTCGATTCCACCTCCGGCCTTCCCTGTGTGGAGTTTGCATGTTCTCCCCGTGTCCGCGGGGGTTTTCTCCGGGCATTCCGGTTTCCTCCCACATCCCAAAAACATACTTGGTAGGCCGATTGAGGACTCTAAATTGTCCCTAGGTATGAGTGCGAGTGCGGATGGTGGTTCGTCTCTGTGTGCCCTGCGATTGGCTGGCAACCGGTTCAGGGTGTCACCCGCCTGCTGCCCGATGACGGCTGGGATAAGCTCCAGCACGCCCGCGACCCCCGTGGGGACAAAGTGGTTCAGAAAATGGATGGATGGATGATTTTCATGATGGACTAAGGCTGTTTTTTTCTTCACTCATCTGTGATACGCAGAAGACTTAAAAACCCGGCTAAAATAAAAACATGTTTGTCTTATTTTTACTTTTTTTATTCTCAGATTCTGTACATGCATTCACTGTATATTACATACGGCAATTTTTTTGCATTGTAGATATAAGGCAACCCTGGTAAAAGGTGCCCACAGGCTAAACTAGACAGCTGCTTGATTGTAGTCTGAATTATGCTAAATTCTTGTATCTCACTTGTTCCCCCCCTGCTTGGGGTCGTTCCAGTTCACCAAAACAGTTGTGATTGAAACTTTAATTGCAGCTTTTGTTCAGTAACTATAATATCCCACACTGTGCAATAATACATCCTGATGTCGGCCATGTATCGAGATTGAGTTGAAAACAGTGAATCATTTGAACAAGAATCCGGTAGTTGTTTTTATTGTTGATATTCTGAATGCACCCCACTGGGAAGCAAATCACAACAGCTACAATGTTAACAAAACAATACTGGATGGTAAATGGACTCAATTCAACAGTCAGCTGACAGGCCGCTATTTTTGAACTAGCAATAATATTTTTTATATCAGGAAAATGAACAGCTTTGATAGATGTCGGTGTTCCATAATCTTTTAGTTGTACCCGTGTTTTGTCCTCGGGGATACAGCACGGACATTTGATTCTCTGATGTTTTCTGTGTAACGCTCATAAAGTTCCCTTACACTTTACCATTTACTCTGAAGCAAGTCTAGTAGTAAAGTGACTTTTCAGCACATTTGAGAGATGAGAATGCCAGTTTGTGTTTGTTTTGACGAGCTTACAGTTTATGCAGACGTTTGATGAATGGTTTTTACTCTCCCCGCATCTGTGAAAATATGGAAAACATTTGTGTAGACGCTATGGGAGCATAAAGAAAGTGGCTGCACACAACAAGGTCACCCGTGAATGCAAATAACTTCTAAAGTATTGACAAAATTGTCCCTGTGAGTCTCCTTTGTGGCATGTATTATAGAAAATGTCCCTTTTGTCCTCGGAATATATATATATATATTGTATATATAAAGCCTACATTTATTTATTTTGAAACTGGTCAAACTCTTAAACTTGAATGCACTTCATTAACATTTCCACCCACGTTAATATGAGAAAAAAAATGAAGTAAATTAAAGAACATGTCAAAGTGTCATATTTTATGTTTCCTCCTCAGTTGGTTAAAAGTGGGAGTGCAGTGTCACCCCCGGGGAGATGCAGATGACATTACAGGAAACGGAAATACAATCTGTTAGCAGGGATAATGATTCCACACATTAGTGATGTGTCCTTCGGCTTGGGGAGTAATGGAATAGATGTGCCGGTGTTAATCAGAAAAAAAATAGAAATAACGCCTTACATTCACAGACAATCCTAAACCCAAAATGATATCGCAAAAAAAAAAGCATTTATGACTTCATCCTCAACCCGGGATAGTTGACAAAGATGACAGTCGAAAACTCCGGTGTTGCCTATTACGGGGGTTCAATGGCCCATGTAGAGCTGATAATGTTGTGAGGAAATGGAATGGAATTTCTAAATTAAATATACCACGCTGTCTGCCCTTCTTTTGACATATCACATCGGATAGTGGCTCGTGTGATTGCAGGTTTCTAAAGCAATATGGAAAAGCAGAAAATAGTTGAAGCCTGCAACAAATTAGCTCCGAGGATCATTGCGACACGCGATAAGGTGATGGCTCAAAAATGGAAACTTGTTAGATATAATCAATTAAAGGGAAATTTGTAATGAAGCTCAAAATAGAAACTTATAAAATATAGTCAATTAAAGGAAAATTTGCACTGAAGATCAAAATGGAAACTTATAAAATATAATCAATTAAAGAGAAATTTGCAATGAAGCCCAAAATTAAAGGGACAATTGAAATGAAGACTAAAATGCAAACTTGTAAAATAAAAGAAAATTAATCAAAGGAAAATTATGGTAAAATGCTTGTCACTTAATTCTTTTTTCTTGTTTACCGTATTTTCCGGACTATAAGGTACACCGGACTATAAGGCGCACCTTCAATGAATGGCCCATTTTAAAACTTGGTCCTTATATAAAGCGCACCGGACTATAAGACGCACCATTAATGCATCATGTCAGATTTTTAATCCAAATCATATCATTCTCCATTTTATCTTTTTTATTTCAACTTCAGACACAATAAATTACTTTATAATCACAAAATTATGATCCATAGTCTTTTTGATTCATGATTCATAGTCTTCAGCGGGCTCTTTCGAGGCTTCATGTCCGGTATATGGGCCAGAACAGTCAACAATGAGCCAATATGTTGTTTATATGTGATTTGTTTATATTATTCCTCACTGTGAAGCTACAGGCAATGATAACGATAAACAGCTTGTTTCCATTATATTAACTTTACTGAAAAGCCTGTCAGGCTGTTCAGATGTTGTCCCCTGTAGGGCGTAATTAGGAACAGGAGGAAGAAAATGATTTCCAATTATCAACCCACATTAAATCTGTGGCACTGAAGCCAAGAGATAAAATCATCCTTTTTCAAACAGGTATCAACGTGTTGATTCTAAATTCCAAGTGTTGTTAGAATTTACACTGCGTGTTTTGCAGTTTTGTTCGGTCCACGTTATTTCTCATACCAAATGTGTCAAAACTTGAAAAGGTAATGCGCTCATTAATCTTTGATTGGTTGGAGGGTCGGACGTATGATTTCGCTGAGCTCAGTGCAGAACAATAACACAGTGTGCCAGATTAAACAATGATTTTTTTCCTCCCAAACATTTCATGTACATGTTATCGCTTAGTGTCATTATGACTAAATAAATCTTAAAACTAGCCTGTGTTTTAACATTAGTTTGGTAAATATATACAAAAAAATGCTACGTTTGGCTTGCCCCTAACATTCTCTTGAAATTTCAAGACTGTTGTATTTATTGTCAGTGCTGTTAAGCATCTCGTATAAATATGCGCTACTGGTGAGAAAATTGAGTTTAAAAGTCACATCCTCCATCAGAATTTAAATGGATAGCTAAATCTATATCTTCTGTGAAACATCTATTCTGGAAAAAAAACTTTGTCAAGCAAGATGCTAATCCCATCAGAAAACAAGATAGCTATTTTATAAATTAACGCTTCCCCGTCCCAGGGGTTGCTCCATATCGGCTCCAATCTTGTCTATATCGTAATGCGAGTCTGCCCTCTGAGTCGCTCACATCTCTCCGTGCAGAACCTCGAGACTCTTTGATTGTCAGTGAAATCGCACAGGAAGACACTTTCAATTTTCACTGTCAGCATCCTGCTGTGGAGTGATTGGTGCCATTGGAAACAGTCCCAGGTGGTGGCTACCCAGCAAGCGTGTTGATGTTGATGTTAATTGGTTTGAGCTCTTATCTGCCGACACTTTCTTGGCCTGGAGGTGTGCGAAAAGTTCAGTTTATCAAAGTAAGGTTTTTATAGCGTACAAACTGCGGTTGTTGCTTTTGACTCATTGGTCCATTCCCAAATGAAAGAAATTGTGATCCTCATGTTCCATGTGCAATAAATAACAAATTAGTCCTCACTAACGAGATTGCTCAGCATTTTGAATCTAGCATGACATTTAAAATATTGAAATTATGTTTTTATTATTAATAATTTAGATCAGGGGTCACCAACTCCAATCCTCAAGGGCTCCTATCCAGCCGGACTGGAGCTGGTGGGATTTCATATTTATTTCTTCTATTAGTATAAAGAGCAAAACGGGCTGATTTAATTTGTCTACCTCTATACTATGTGCATGATATTATATTTTTAAATCTTGTATTTACATAGCTAGAGCCACATCAATCCATCCGATTTATTCATTTCAGTTCAGTGTGCTCTGCAAGAGCTGACTGACCTCCATAGCTTTGGTATGTCAAATAAAATTCGAGATAAAATCACTTTGATTTTATTTAAAAGTGTTTATGGATATCTTAAAATCTCCCAGGAATATTTTTTTTTCAAAGACAGGGACGAGCAGCTAGATTAATAAGACATAAGAAGTGGAATGGGTTTTAACGATATCCCCACGGTGAAGGAGTCTTACTTTACTTCTGCTGAAGTACCACTTTTCCATGTGTGTTTGATCTATTTTTCCTCTCTCCCTGCTTCTTCCTGGCTAGTTTGAGTACCAAAGTCCCAGTTGGATCTTGATTGCCGATCCTCAGAAAGCTCACTTATCTGTATCCTATATTACTCAAATGTAATTTAAAAATCACTGAGGTGTAAAGAATGTCGACTATGGCTCAGTTGTATTATTTTCAAATTGCTCCGACAAAAGACAAAGCGAGAATCGATCTGGACAATCAATAATGATGCAGCCGTTTGTTTCAGGATATGTGTGCTTATCAAAGTAGTGGCTATAAATTGAACATAAGAAGATTTAAATGACAATTTTAATCTTTTTGTTCCATTGAGAGCTTTGTTGTGGTTTAATTAGAGTCCATGTGAATGCTTCTGTTAACTGCATGGGAAAACATGCAAACACTATCAATCCTTTATCTCAACATGTAAATTAGTCTCACTGAAGACTGATGCCGGATAATCTCACTCCAGACTGACACTCACACCCAAAAAATAATTTGATGACCTCAGCATGATGAATACGCATTTATATTAGAAACTGCATCGACTGCACTTACAAATATGCAAATATGTTAAGAATGTAAGATGGGAAAATATTATTTTTATGAGCAGAAAATTAGAGAACTTTCATTATGCTCAATATTGTGTGCAGATAAAAAGCAAAAACAATCTAAAAAACAATGTTGCCTTATCAACGGTGGTCAACCTCGGGGGAGAGATAAAGAGCAGATTGGGCAGTGGGGAACAGCAAACTGCAACCAACAGTGAGAGGCAGCTACAAAAAAAGATTTGAAATAGTTGTTCATGCCATTGTATATGGGATTAAAAAAAAGTCTGCAAGAGAGCCAGACGTGCCAACTTCTAAATCACTTCCTAGCCCCTATTAAAAGGAGGCGTTAGTTGAATGGACACAAAGATGTTTTATTCTGGTCTATAATTGCATGCCATCTTCCTCCTTTTCTTTTTTTTTTTAATTCAAGTCAGCAAGCTGAATAATTTTTCTTTTGTTACCTAAAGACAGGCTGGTCAGCAAAATGCAGAGTGCAAATACTTATGGAATTGATTGGTTTGAAACTCGAATAGAAAAAAGAAAAGCATATACATTTAGTATTAAATGAAACATGGGTTGAGTGTGTGGAGTAAAAAAAAATAAAAAATACTGCCCACCCAAACCTTTGAGTGACTCTCTGTGACCCCTGATGGGACGAGTTGAACGTCGCAACCTTGTTTTCTGTTAAGGAGCCATCTGTTTACTGTCAAGTGTGCATGCAAGGATTTTTGAGACTTTGCACTGAAACAGACGGTTGAAAGGTAGATGTTGGGTCCTTGCCAAAATAAATCCCCAAATCGCTGATGTGTGACAAGATTAAATAGGCACACATTGCACTTTGTTTTCCATTCACCTGTTTCACGTATATTTCTGACAGAGAGGATGTTTAGACAGAAACACAAAGCCGGTGGCCTTTTTATGAGCGTTTTCTCATGACCGTCGCTCAATTGATATTATTCTTCATATAAATGATTCATCCCACCTTTTGCTTCACATTTTAATTATTTCACAAGGCTAATTGCTAATTGCACAAAAGGTCTCCCTCTAGCTGCTTCTCTGAACCTGAATAAAAGCTCAATCAGAAATGTTTTCATTGAGATTTTTTTTCCCGTCACATTTTATAAGGGTAGTTTGTGTCTCATCTGAAAAAAAAAAAAAAAGGAATTCAAAATTCCTTGAGTGTCAAGTGTTGTCACTTTCCTGATCTCTCTATAAACTGCACAAATTGCTACGATGTCCACAACTGTCTATCACTGTGACACTCCAATAAAAGCTTAATCCCAATGACTCCATTTGAAAAATCATCTCACTGCTGTCAAATCACTGGCATCACATCTGAGAGGAATTTAATATTTATTTCTTCGATAGTTACGATTTTTGAACTGAGAGCTTAAGAAGATTTTGTTCTTAAACTTTACTTGATAATGATTAAAATAAGGAAAATATGAAGAATATTGTATAAAAGCTTTTCTGAGTAAAACCATACATTTTTTAAAAATAGTTTGGTTCGGTGTCTCGAGGACATTTAGTGGGACTAAATTTGGAAAGAACTTTGTTGTTTATTAACTTCGTTTTCATTTATAAATACTTTTTTAAATATTTGCTGGCGCAACAATACCCTGCATTTACTTGGCAACACTTTGCCAAAAATAACATCTTCTTACATTAGCAACTCACTATTGTGTTGATATTTCTATACGAATACTGGACTTAAATAAACTAGCTACATGAATACATAGTTGGTCCGATAGTAGTCATACTACATGAACCTTGCGAATAAAAAGTGGAGAGAAAAAAACAATAGATAAGCTTTTTGTCCAGCAGCATCCTAAAACAATGTAATTATGCGAAGCCTCTATTTCCTTATGCTCTAAAAGCGATAAAACCACCAGGCCTATGATAGTTTACTGCCATCTGGGATGGTGCAGGACTGTTGTGCTAGAATTCGTGTAGATGTTGTTTTTTTCCCCCCCTCTTTTTTTTTTCTTTTAATGCTTCCTCAGACAGACACCGACACAGAAACTGCAAATAGATTTTTTGGGAAATAATTTGATAAGCAACCAGTGAATCGAAGTCAGAAAAACAACCATGAACGAAATCCTTCATTGCTCAAGTGCTCATTTCATGACACACTTTACATAAAATAATGTTGCAATCATCAATATACTCTTTTGATATATCTATGTTTACAATATAATGTAAATAAAATTGCAATAGAACTAACATTTACAAAATTTACTTTTCTGTCACGTACAAAACCTTCTGACACATTAAACGTTGTGCACCTTTATCTGTGATGCTTTCTGGCTGAGGTAACATCAAGGTGCTCACTGATAGAGTTCCAATGAATAATGTGTCATGAGATATCAGACCGGTGCTGCAAAGTGATGGAGTTTCACCTTTGTGACTGTGGCTTTGATGATTGGCCATATTATTGGTCAGAAAGGAAAAAAAGAAAAAGAGTCTTTTCATGAGAGTTCTTCAACCAATGGGCGGATCAAGAGACATCACATATTCCCATTCAGCTCACTTCATACTTTACAAGTGTCACCATTTAGTTTTGGATTTAACGTTTCTTTCAAATGTGATCTTTTTTTTTTCTCCATTATTCCCATAAATTGGGTGGACCACATTCTTTTTGTTATTATACTGCTACTGCATCTGTTAAGTTCAAATGCACCTAAAAATAATTGTACTTGTCAGCTTTTGTTCTGCACTAAGTCTTTTGTATTATTGTATTCTCTATTGTAAATGCCATCAACTGGATCTGTAAAGGGAAAAAAAGATTACATGAATGTAGATGTTGCCGTAAAGTAGAATAACAAATTTTCTCTGATTTTCTTTTAGAGCAGAAACGCAATGTCCAACAACTCCACCGCAATCTTCACCACGGTGCATACATGATGATCAATTATTATTTTTTCTTCAGACTCTTAAAAATAGTGAAGAAAAGTCTAATTTTCAAAATTCTGAATATTCCGTTTTAACTCATTAGTACTGTGCAAGTGTGCCTAAATTATTAACATATGTACAATTCTGCGTACTTTCAACAAACAGAATATTCAACAATGTGTTGTTCAATTTGCACACTCACCACAAATGACTTTTAAAGATTCATAACTTACATGTGTCCCTCTTGAAGCAGTGTCATATAGTCAATATGACTGTCAGACTGCATCTTGGGTTCAGAGTGACCTTTAAAAAAAAAAAATCCTCAGTCCAGGGTGGACTTGATGCTCCATTAGAAATTCTGTGGGCTGTATCTGTAAGACTGTTGAATACTAATAAGTTAGTTTCTGGTGAATAGGCTGCCTTGATGTCACATTTATCCTACGGTGTGAATCAGAGTTGTGACATTTGCTAATGATGTTCTGACCCTGTTACATTACAGTCTGACCCTGTAGGTGCCCGTTAGATTTTGCTCCTGGTTGGGGGAGTCTTCAATACTGCACCTGTCAAATAAAGTATAGTACCGCACATCTCTTATCACCTTTTCAGAAGCGTGTAACAGTCAGATTTTTCATCCCAGCCTTAGTCCCACCGGCTACGAAGAAGGTTATTATTCTTAGCACTGAGACACATTACATTCATTTCTTGGGGTTTCTGTAGCCATGCAACAGCAGATCTGAAGAATGTGATTTGGCACCTGCTGCAGGGGATAAGGCAAATGAGAACCAATAAAAAGATGTGGCAGCTGTTCGGTAGCTTTTAACTTGCGAAAAGGAAACGCTAAGTCCCACTGGAAAGAGAAATCAAGTCATCCAAAGCAAAAAAGCCGCACCGCCACTGAATCTATTTTTTTTCATCCGAAACACCGACCTAACATCAACTGATGATTGATGAGGGGGAGTAGCTATTGGAATGATTTTACATTCAAAACTAAACTATCTTGCTGCGTGACAGATTGTCATTGCAGTAAATGATCGTATCATCGTCTCTGCCACGGAGGCTTTCATGCATGAGGAATTGGCATTAGCGCCGTCCTGCTGTCTGCAGAATTCTTGCTTTTCTGTCCAACTATTCATTGATGTGCATTAGTCAGCATTGGAAAGCTGAGAATGGGGAAGTCAAGCCATAGAAATATATAGGCTGCATATACAAGGCATAAACAACATCCATAAAAACATCGATGCTTTTTGATGCTCAGATCATACATAAGTTGTTATATTGGAAGAGCAAATTTGGGTAAGATAAAAATTGAAATGGTTCTTACACGGGTCATGGAGATCTGCAGAAGAACCGGAGTGTAAAGATAGAATAATCTGTAAACATGATGAGTATAGGAAAAATCTAGTTTTGATTTGGGAAAACAGCATATATGAACACATTTATATTTGCTTACGTGACAGCGCCATGATGACCTCTCACATAATGCAGAAATGACATTTTCTTTCCGTATAGTCATGTTTCCATCCGTGATGTATATAGTGATCGAAGGATTCGCTGAGCACAGATCAAATATAAGTGTTGCCCATTGATTTGCATTTGATGACAGGAAACGAGCCTCTCAATTGGACCCCAAAGAGTCATCATTACCCATAATATCCAGAACAGAGAGAATTGATCGGACTCCTAACAACAGCCGGAGCATCGTGCATGTTTTTCCCCACCTTGTTTGAAATGACAGTATATGTGTGGAGTGAGACCTTTACGAAAAAAAAAAAATACTGCAAAATGGGTGTCATGTTTTACCCTTTTTTCAGGGCATCCGTTGCAAATAGTCCTAAGGTAGACAGGTTCAGGTATTTTTAGGTCACATGCAGAGAGATGAAGGAGAAATGAGATGAGAGGAACTCAACATTTTCCAAAGTAACGGGACCTTATTTGTTTTGAGATCTAATGAGTCGACTCCAATGATACTTTTCCTGCTCTATCTGCTTTCAAAACATATCCGTATGTGTGTATCTGTCCAGTCAAGCTGTCAAGCAATATCCCTTTTTTGAAAAGCCCTTATTAGTTCCTTGGAGAGGACGCTCTCCATTGGATGACTATATTGCAGCTGAGAAACTGTGATGAGGGAAAAATCAAATGTTCAGGAAACATTTTGAGTTGTTCAATGTTAGTACTTTTTTTGTTTATGCTACATGTTTTGTTTATTTTAATTCTAACGTTACAATTCATGGTTGTTTATAGAACATTGCTGGAAGCCATGTTTTTAGACAATCATTGTTAAACTGAAGCTGCTTCTGTTTGAATGATTCACTCATTGATTTTTTTTTTTCAGTTTTGTGTTGTATTTTGAGTTTCTAGCTTCACGGTGTGTTAACATCTCTAGTGGTACAATTTCTTAAATAAATTACTGGATTTTCTTTTTCGGGTAATTGTTTGGCTGAACAAAGCAGCAGACTGTGTAACTGAAAATAAAATTTCTTTAGCACACTATTTTTAATGCGGTTCTTCAGATGTCGGGTTAGTTCCAATCAAGCATATCATCTAATGCACTCTATGTGTTGATTATAATAATAGTGAATAGTGACCACTTAAACTTTCATTCACCAGAGAGAATGAGTCTTCATGATAATATTATGTGTGCCCATATGTACATACTCAGAGGGGACTCTCCTTACATAAAGTTTTAGTAGCACGTTTGAGTAGCACTGAGAGGAAAGTGCTGAGTAGACATGAGTGGCTTATTAAACTAAGTCTATATGCCGCCGGGTCTTTTATAGTCGAATACATCACATTCCATTTCAACTTGTAAAACACCTCTCAGACTTGTTTAAATTCAAAGGTGTAGTGTAAACAACAGAAGAAAAAATGGAAGATAAAAGAAATCAACAGCAAGAGAACTTCACAATTTTGTTGTGGTGGATGGAGCGAGAGATAATATTCTACAAATATTTGATTGGATTCAAGTCTGGGGAGCAGATAAGCCAGTCCATTTGTTGTGTGGGGTTTTTTTTTCAGTTCAGAAAAGCCTCCTTGCTAATACCAAAATGGAATCAGAGCTTTTTTCAGAGTAGTTTTGTACATCCTGAAGTATTAGCTGCTCTGTTGCGTTGTCAAACCCTGCTGTGGTCATTTCCTCCAAGTGCTCACCAGGACTGCTCGCTATAATGTCACCATGATCATGAGAGCTTCCTCCAGACAGTCTTTCTTATGATGTTGATTCGTGGCTGCCGTCGTTTTGTGCAAATAGACAGTCGTGTATCTCTTTAATCAGCATGTTATATGAAAACAACATAATTGTTTACAAGCTTTTCTAAAGAGAGGAAAAAAAGATGAAACAAATGAATGTGGAATTAAGTGGGTAGGAAAAATAAATCATCACAGGAAACCAGTACATTTCATCACAGATGTCCCCATCCCTGACATCCTACAGAGGACCACTCTTGCATAGGTTACCATAACAACCAAGTCAAGTGTCCGTGGTTTGTTTGTAATTTGAGGAGACAATCACTACCGTGTAGGTCGTACTTTTTATGCATGCATAACTAAGTACATTGGTTATATTTAACATCTGCAAACTAAAATAAAAAGAAAGATAAAACCATCATAAAAAAGTACCATATGATTAATCTAGTATTTATTATTAGAAAAGGAACATATTTATAGTCAGCATCTTTATGTCTTACTTTCATTTATTATGCATGCATTTACTATCTATTTTGTATGCAAAAGTGTACAGTTATTAACAGCCACTGGCATTGAAATGGTCACAGTGCACATTTCAAAAAAGTAGATTATTTAGTATGCAACTAACATCTAATTGCCATAACTATATTCATAATGAGGTGACTAACACAATGATAGCAAATTAACAAAAGGCCATATTATTTCCTGAAATGTCCTGAATGCTAATGTAGTCAAAATCTTAATTGATGACCTTTTATATGCAACATTGCACAATGCTACAGGCTAAACTGCTTTAATTTACTTAACTTACAGCTGGCATTTAAAGTTGAAAATGTTCTTTGCCCTTTATCAGTCAACACATACTTTAACAAGATCACACGTGTTGACTCAGACCATGTAACCACGAGTTTCTGCAAGATGTTCAAACAGCAAGAACAAGAAGTCTGGGTCACCCTCATTAAAACTACTCGAGAGTCAAACTCTGCTCAAGTTTCATCTCCGTTTTCAATCTCCCCTTTTGTTCCTCAGCCTGTTTTTGAAACAAGCGCTCCTTCTGCTGCACAAAAGTAAAAAAAAACAGAACTAAATATACATAATAAATGTATAAAGTACACCAAGGAGCACCTTTGCTCATCAAATAGACCTGGTTGGAAATATGGAAGCCATTTAGTCATTAAAAGTCTCAACTGATACCTGCATTCATTAACTCCATTGACTGAAACGTTTCACCATCTTCCCGCCCTTGTGAGGTGTTAGGCTCTATTACATTTTATATTACACTGAAGAGACACTAACTTAGCATGTCATTACTATTTAATAATTTGCATGAAATATTCACATTCACATTGCTTAAGGTAGAAGTGCAACTGCGATGATTATCCAGTGTGCCAAAACATGATGAGATGGCTGAACTAAAGTAGAACGTGAGCCCCTTATTTTATAACTGAATCCACTTGGAATTTGTATCTGTGAAATTAGAACAGTGGGGGAAATAATAGCGATTTAGCGGAACCACTATTTTGGGGTAAATTAGAAAAATTCATTTGCTGCAACCTAAATGGATAACATTTTTCAATTGGTGATTTGTAGTCCCAAGGTCTTCCACAAGATTGATCCATGCAATCTGGTATTTTGATATTTGTAACGAGAAACATAGGCGGCCTATTCTGAAAGCCTTCTCGAAATAATTAGAGCATTCAACTTTATAAATTTAACGAGTGATTTGTGGAAATGATTGAACGTACCACGACATGCAACGAGACAGGGTGATAGAAGGGAGGGAAGACTGATTATCAACAAAATGAGCCTTTGTTGGATTCTTAATCAAGTCACATCTCCTTTAATGGATCTCATGATCCCAAAGCACTAATCACATATTTTCATTGCTTGGTTTGAATGAAAATACAAAAGCCGCACAGATGTGCATAGTTTACATTTGGGTGTGATTAAGATAAACTATTATATTAAAAATGTGAAACTTGCCTGTATTTAACTTGCAAGAGGATAAAATTTAAATGGAATAAAAACACGTTTTGCATGTAAATAATGTATGTATTGCATGTACATACAAATAAGAAAAAAAAATTGGCATGAGCGATTAAGAACAATACATGTTGGTGTGGTGCTGCTTGATGAAAGGGGATTCAATGAAATTCTTTAAAAGTTGACCGTGGGTCACATGACTTGGGCCTGAATATGGAAAGCTTGAGCCAATATGAGTGAAGTGAAAAATTGGGAACTACTGTGTGGCATTGTGAAATGGTGTGGGTTGAATGAGTAATATTAGCTGATGATACAGGGAGTTGGAGCCAAATTATATTGCGATGATGATGCAGTTCACACACTATTAACTTTGTATTTTGCAAAATGGAGTGTGAATAACTCTCTTGCCCTAAATGGTTTTCACACACATGGAACATTTTTCCTTTTGAAGGACAAAGCGATAACTACACTGGCATCCACAATGAAAATGTGCGTGTGTGTTTGTGCGCGCACGTGTGTGTGTGTGTGTGTGTGTGTGTGTGTGTGTGTGTGTGTGCATGTTTTTGCCACATTTTTGGGGCCATTGTTTTCTACTTTCACTCATGAAGACCGCTGATGTTAACTGCCAGCAGATGTGATGCAGCTGGCTCCGCCCACCAACACTTGCCAAGAAGACTACACACAGAAAAAACAAAACAAACAAAAAAGTCACCCATTCATCAATTTTATATCGCACTTATCCTTATTATTGTCTATGCACAGCTGGATCTTACACCAGCTGACTTCAGGTCCAATCTGGCAAAAACACATGGAGACGACTGAGCAGTCATTAGCAATTGTGGAGGTTCAAGGTTTTTATAACAAAGTGATGGTGTCTCCATTTACATTCTAGCTCAAGGCTTACAGTATGTCCTGCATTTTCATTTTCATTGTAAACCGACCAGACAGCCATCTGTTTGCCTTTCCAGGAATAGCCTGGCTGTACTGTAACCTTTTGACACTGTAATACATTTCCGAGCTGCCTGTCTCATGGGTACGATACAGACTGGTCGGATGTCAGTAGTGAGTAAAGTAGCATTAGTGTCTTGTGATACCTCTCTCCCAAAATTGAGGTAAAAAAAAGCATCTGACTGAAGCTTCAAATGGAGGAGCTGCGACATATAAACGTTGTTAGGGTTGTGCGAATCGACAGCAGGCAAAGACCCTAAACCACCATAATGACCCCTTGATTTTGTTTTCGACTTTTATCAAAGTTGAATTTATCATTAACAACTAAACTCTAAAGACACACTGACTGCATGTTTCCAGAACACCCCTGCAGTCACATTTCATTGTGTCACAACTATTTAGTTGCTGGGCTGGAGGACTCATCCGCACTAAATGTTCCAGACAGCTCAACTATTGCCTGCTAACTAAAGCTGCAAAATTGATTTCCCTTGCACAATTCAGCAACACTGATTAGTGTGTTAATTTTGCACTAAAGAATGAGTTGAGTAAATCACAAAACAGCAGGTTGGGTTTCATTACATCACTCCAAGACACTAGCGTATATATCTCTGGGTTGGAAATGGAAAAAGCATCTTCAATTGTAGGGATGCACCTGAAATGATTTAATATTACTTGTGTGTGTGGAGCATAGGAATTCATAAGGTTTGTGCAATGTTAGTGATTTTTTTTTCATTACTTTTTGGAG
The DNA here is from genome assembly GCF_054491065.1 of Syngnathus leptorhynchus. NCBI lineage: Eukaryota > Metazoa > Chordata > Actinopteri > Syngnathiformes > Syngnathidae > Syngnathus > Syngnathus leptorhynchus. The sequence continues at coordinate 5,926,383 of NC_141201.1, read as the reverse complement.
GAATGTGAACATTTTAAATCCAAATCCAAAAGACATTCGGTTCCCAGTAGTCTATGGCAGGAACATGAACATCACAGAATTATAATGTTGAACTAGGTAATGAACTGTAACATTGGCACACACCAGAAATAAAAAGTTATATTTTAATGAGCATTTTAATATTTCGAGGGTATTGTACCGGGGAAACAAGTTTGGCTCCAATTGCCATTAAATGGTCAACCTTCCTCTTCACACTTTTTTTTCATTTTTTTTTAACACCGCTTTCTCGTAAGACATTCTTCGAATAAAATATGCCCTAATATTATGTAGAGAATTAAACTTTAATTGGACTCATCCAGAGAAGACAAACAACAATCCCATCAAACTGTGAACCTCTCACACATACTAAAGATGTGCACTTTGCCCGACTCACTTTAAATCATTTAGTGCCATGTGGATCTGCCATCGGCCTAATTCTGTAAACAGGATTGAACTCTGACAGCACAGGAGAGTGATAGAAAAAGTAATTGTCTTTCCCAAGCACAAAGGACAGACTGGCTATTAGATTGACTGGGTCAGGCTGCCAACTAATTGTGACAATGTAGAGGGGATAACTCAATAAATCAATCAACAAAACTATACTATAAACGCTCATGGTGGTGTTGTGATTGTCCCATTTCAGTGATCTGGTTTGTTAAATGCAGTTCTTTGGGCTTTATCAATATCTTCTCAATTGTCTTCCGGCTGCTTATTTTCTCAGTCAGTGATTGTAAAAGAGGTTACTATAATAAAGCCAGAGCTGACTAAGGTCTTTGCATTATTATGTAGATTTGATGTATTTACCTTTTATACAGAACCACAATGGATTTAAAATCAAATAATCAATATGTGGTTAAAACAAGGTGCGCAATATCGATCGATCCCTTACAAATGGGGTCACTGAATGAAGTGTCTTTTGTAATGTAAAGCACGACTGTATAATGCTGTTTAAAAATTAAAGATCATTTTTACACTTTAGACACATTTTATTTCAAACTCATCTCTACTGTATACAGTCAAAATACCAAAAACCTTTGTCAGAGTCCAAATATCTATAAACTGTATTGATAAAGGAATATTCTATCAGGTTCTGGTTTTATGGGTCTGAATCACTTTTAAGCTAAATTACCAAGGACTCCTGTTCAAAGGTAGGTTGGTGGGGCGGTGTGACATGTCATCCAGCTGGAGGGAGTTTGGCCAGTTGGCTCACAATGTGGTGAATATGTTTGCGATCATTTGGGCGTGAGCTGTGGTAAACAGCTGCTCCGGCATGAGTATGTTCAGTGTGTGTTTTACTGTTCTACCTGCATAAAATACACAGCTGCACAGCGTGGCTCCATCTTCCCCAAATGCAGTCATTATAATATGTATACTGTAAAAAAAATGTAAATTATGCAATAAATAATCTATAAACTGGTAGCACTGCGCTAGGTGAACCGCATGGGAACATTTAAATTGATCGTGTTGAAAATTTATAGATCTTAATTAAATCCTGCTGTCTTGCTCGGAAAACTGTTTATGCTGCAATACTTTTCGCGAGACGTAACAAAATCTGGACATGATTTTATTCTTTGGATAGGACATAGAAAATGACTTGGCTATAAAGAATCTCATACAGACAGGCGTGACGCAGCAATCAGCACAGCGATGACATGCCCAACAGAGAAGTGTGGGGCCACGCTGGACCTGTTCATGCATCACAAGCATTAGCTCTACCTCCATGCCATGTGCTCCCAACAGCTGCTCACCACCTGATGTGCTTCAATGCATGCCAACTAATCCCCAGTTGAAGGATTTGTCACCAATCTTGGACACTTTAGTAGAGAGGTTTTCTAATACCAATGTCCCGGTTGTTGTCCTCTCCGCGGGACGTGTGCATAGTTTACGAATGGATGCGCATCCTGCTGTGTATGATCACAGTAAGATAAATAGAGTTGGCAATGTGCCCGTGATGCTGTGAGCGCAAATCAACACCCTATTGCTCAGATCATATTTAATTATGATTAGATTTATTTTGTCTGCAGTCAGTATGTCTTTTGTATTTTTTTAATATATATATATATATATATATATATATATATATATATATATATATATATATATAAATAATAATAAAAAAATACAAATAAAGTTGAGGCTAGCATGTTGTTTTGGCCATCCAGTTCCTCATTAGATCCCTTTGCAAAATTAATTGCCTATCCCTGAATTAGATCTTGGGAGTTTGGAAGTAATCAAAATGTCTTCAGGGAAGCTGAGCCTTTTTGTGAAGATATTATGAAAATGTCTGTTGCTGAAAACAGGGAACACATACAGCCGTTATCCCTCACATGCCCCCAAGGATGCTATATTTGTACTGATGCCAATTAATCATGTTTTCATCACTGGTAGCCAGAAAAAAATTCATGGCAGCGGCCCGATGGTAGATTTCAGGCAGTAATGACCAGCTTACAGACGTGATCAGGAACAGCAGGCGCATTTATGCAAATATTCCAACCAGTTTATTGTTCGCAGGAGGGAATTTGTTAATGTCGACTTTATAGTAGACCAGGGGTGGGCAATTAATTCTGCCAAGGGGCAGCATTAGAACCTGGGACATTTGTCCAGGGTCAAGACAACATGCTAAGTTTATATTTTGAAAAATAATATTGCCTTGTTTCAATTAATTGCTACATGTTTTGGTATATTCAGGAAATACACATTGTGCACAAAATTATAAATCGTCATTGACAATTTTGTGCATAGCCAACTCACCAAACAGGAAATAGGATTTTTTTTCCAACATTATAACCACTATTGTTATTTTTTGCTACTCGTTTTTTGGGGGAAAAATAGTTGCCGGAGGGGTCAGAATAGTCATTAAATATAGAGAAGTTGTCAACACTGCAGACAAGCCGTACTTGCTCACTACCTGCATATAAAATAAAAGCACTCCATATTATACTTTATGGTCACTGTGAGGGTCCGTCAGAGTTTTTGGCCCCGGGGCTGTACTTTGGCCAGATCAGCATTACACTAATGCAGAAAAAAATAAAAAATAAATCACATATCACATTCAAAGAATCATCTCATGCAATCTCCTCTTTCTCTACTTAACAGATAATCTCCCTTCATAAAGTCAATGAGCTGAATGTGCTGGAATTTCATCCCACATGACAAAACTGTTCTGCTCTCACTACTTCCCTACATCAGTGCGCTTTATAACCTCTTTTTACATTTCCAGTCTATCCATCCGGTCCTAATTCAAATTCTAAAGGCAAAAGCCTATGTAAAGTTGCTGTCAAAAATATTATGACCTATTCTGGTGAGGATTCTGCCATCTTCTCTGGGGGTACATCATGTGAGCGAGCTTTGTGTGGTCAAAGTACAGTTAATGAGAAGCAATTCTTTGCTGTCTGCAAGTCCTGCTGTGTAGTCATGGTCTGTGTCAGAGGGAAGAGAGGAGCCCTTGAATCTGCTGACAGTTTAACTGACAGCAGAGTCTCCAGGCTGCTCAAAGGCATTCCAATTCTATTACACATTGGACAGTCCATCTCAAATTCAAGTAAAAAAAACCAAAAAACTGATAATTAGGAAGGCTTGTAACGTTTGCCAAAATGATTCTTGATGTGGCTCATCATTGAAATAGTATTTATCAGATTTGGTTTACAGGTCGACTTGACAACAGACTTCCCAAGCACGTTTTTTTTTTTTTATTCTCCCAGAGTGCTAAGTGCTCTCTCGATGGGGGACCAACTGCCGCCACAAACCGTACACTCCTCATTATACCTTTGTAGCAATAGCACCCGTAGACCTCTTCGACAGAATTTGTTTTTTTTCAAAGCAGAGTTAATGAAAAGACTTTATAAGTCTTGAGTGTGCTTTTGGGTAGACAATAAGATTCCAGATAAGAAATAATACATTATAGACAATCTGATAAGTGACTTAAATTACATATTCATTCTGTGGAGGTTTGTGTGTGCCCAGTCTTTTTTTTTTTTTTTTTTCTCCAGTGATTGATATCAGGGCTACATCAGACCTCCTTTATTTTCATCAGCTCTGTCACATACATCAATGTCTTTTAGAAGCAAATGTTGGTGAAAGGTTATGAAATAAAGCAAAGACACAATGTGGCTGGTGATTAGTTGGGAGAAGATAAATTGTGGCTGTAATACAAAATGGACAATGTGATTAGTGTCCGATGTGTCTAAAATAGTTGTCTCTTTATTCAGCTTAATGGATACAAGCAGCGAAGTTCTTGGGGGTCTTCTTTCTCATGGGTTCACTACCTGAGGAGCCAAACATTGCAGTTCAATCCACAACAGCAAAGGTTCGCCATGCCACGACACACCTTACAGGTAAGGTAGTCATTGAGACACTAAGAATCTTTTAAAATGCTAATGATCTTCTATTCCTGAAAATAAGCAACCTTAAATCGTGGTTTTCCATTTCTAAAATGCCATTGCTTTTGTAGGGAAAGTGAAAAGATTTCCATTTAAACTCTAATGGAGTAAAAACATTACTGGAGGCTCAAATTGAGGTTTTTTTCTTGCATTTTTTTTTTCCTCACCTGGCAGGCTTGTGGCATTTATCTGGATGTTCTATGTCCCAGTGCTTGAATACCAGTGCTGATGGCAATATGTAGATGGTATTCATCCTTTTTAAATTTAACACACCTTGTACGTTCTGACCTGAAATGCAAAAGCCATTATAGTTTTTTTTTTTTTTATATCCCCTCTGTTTTGAAAATATCTACTGAATTCTATGACATCTTTATTCCATCAAATTACTGTAAGTCTTTTGACCATTGCGCTATTTATTTGATTTCGTTTTCTCATTATGCCTCCGTATTCAAAGAGAACCCTGACTACAGTGCACTGAAAGTGTCAAACCCACAGTTTTTCCCTTTCGGTAGCGAACATTCATTTTTCATTCCCCTATCACAAATCAAATTTTGCTCCATGTTGACATTGAAATTGGTGTTTGGGATTCTGAGGTCACAGTGACACACAACAAACAACTAGTCTCTTTTGATTTACCAGCGGATGTCATCCTATCATGGCATATTTAGACATAAGCTTTGATTGAGAAGAATTGTTCCTTTCTCAAGCTTTAATGTAGATGCATGGAAGAATAAACAGAATTGCATAAGAATTATAATTGCAAGATTAAAATAGGTTGAGCGTGAATCTGAGCTCTGAGCAGTCTGGGTTTCAATGCATTACAAAAAGCCACTGGTAACTGTAGCAGTCAGTCCTAATTTGCAAACTCTATTATAGGATTTAAGAGTAATCAAGCCAAGTTATTAGACCTAACGGAGTCTTTTAAAAGGCAATTTGTGAGTAAGTAATTTAAAGGCACAGACTTAGACTTTTTTTTTTTGGACAGATTCTGAATTATTATTCCATCAATACATGACTCAATTCATTTTGCGACTAATTATACTCGCCTCTACTGTCATCATTTGAAAATTAAAGCAGTGAATGGTGGCTTGAAAAGAAACACTTTGTGTTTGTTTACCACTAATTGGATCAATTGCAAAAGCGCAGACAGTGTAGGAAGTGTAAATGTTTGCTATGAAAACATTCAAGGTAATAGCAGCGGTCTATTTACTCTACTCGCCGTAATCATCAGGCACCAATTACTTTAAAACAGAATGTCGGATGAACTTATTGTCCACTCAACATTATTGCATTTATAATTTGCGCTGTCAGATCTATTTCATTCATAAAAGAGAATGTATTATTTTTTTCCTGAAAGCATTAAAAGAAAAATATGTATTGATAAATTATGATATTTGTCAAAAATACATTATTGTGGTGTAAAGTAGCGAACTTGCAACTGACACGTGTTCCATTATCAAGACACTTCAATAAATAACCCGAGTTTATTTTTAACACTAAACTGAAATGTTGTATAGTTGTTCTTTTATTTGAACCCTTAGGAGAACTAAGAGCGATTTTTTTCTTTTTCACGTCTCCGTGTGAAAAGTGCACTACTCAGTAAGCGCTGCACTGATTATTCCAACTCCGCCACCTTTAGTTCATGTTGAAGTTCAAGTTTCCCACAGTCGAAAGCAAGCACCTGCTGTGTCAAAGTCAGCTTGGCATAAGAATGACTTCCCAAATTCTAAGCTTTGCCTGACAGAAGAGCAATCAAGTGAAATAGTGGCTTCACGCTAACACCACAGGAAGGAAAAGTGAGATGAGCTGGTGATTTGCTCCCAGAACCCATTTTGCTTTATATTTCTATAATGAGGAAATGTAAAAGAATTAGTTGACTATTAGGTCTTCTATTCACTGATTGATTGTTCTTAAGTATAGTCACAGGCAAGATAATACAGAGTACATTTTTGTATTTGAAAATTTTAATTGGACTGAACAAATTGGAAGATAATGTGTCTGTAGGGTATGCAGTCACTTAAAAGCTGAGGGACTGACAAAAATGAGATACAACAGGATTATGCTCAAAACGCTTCTTTTATTCCACACAAAAAAAACCAAAAAAACGCAAGGTTGTCTCTTTTAAAGTTCCAGCACTTAGGAATGAGAAATTCTGCAAAATTTATTTGGCAGTGGATTGATTTCACACTTTACAACAGCACTTAACTTGGCTTTTCTGTTTGACGTTTGCATGTATTGTTCATATGTTTGAGGTAAGAGGAAAATTCCCACCTTATCATACTTTTTTGGCTTTGGTTTTGAAATGTGGGCTGCTTCCAAAGATTGAAACTTTTTGTCCTTGCTTCACCCTGAACATTGAAAATATGGTCAACTCGGCTGATGAATTACATTTGTCAGTAGCAGCCTGCTTGTTCGCAACACTGCTTACAGGCTTAACCAAAAGAACAAAAGTAAGGCTCCATAGGCACTAGACATCACTTTCAAAGTGTCTACATCTTTCGCTATAAGCAAGCCAACCTCAACTTGTATGTATTATTTAAGTCAGAATACTTTCTGCTTTAGAAGTGAACCGAGTTATCGCGTAGGCATATCTGAAACAAAGCATAGCTGCCACGAAAGGCTAAACATGCCCAATGGGACTCCTTCTTTAGTCTGCATCTCCAACTGTCATCCCACAAACGGGTTTGGTGCAAAAGTGGTAGGCCGTCTCAATAATAAAGATGCGGAACATAGTTGTTAAATAAAGATGAATAGAGTTGTTACTTAATGGTTGTCATGGGACAACATCCATGTTAGTTTATCTTATCTTAAGTCTTTTATTATAGTACAAAAAAAACATGGCATTTTTTTTTGCAAAGGACTGTAAAAGCAGCAGGGCTTGGACACTCTTGTGTAGCCACTGCTGCGTGAAATGCATTTACACTTGACTTCCCCTCTTCAAGTCTGATGGTGCTTTGCAGTATCCAGACACCTCAGATATGAAACTGGGCTGCGAGCCACATGATGGAGCATATAGAAAAGGCAATAAGTGAGAGAGTTTGCGTGAAATTATAGATATAGGTGCAGCATGCGTTTGGTGCTAAGCCTTCGGAAAATCAGGTATACTGTACAAGAACTTGTTTTTCCCATTTTGAATCATCTGCTCAATACTGATGCTGTTGTTTCCTTTTCTGTTCATTATGACTCTCTTCTTAGTAGCACCTGATGAGACGGATTGATGAATAGCTGGAAATAGTTTATACATTCTAAACATTATGCTGGAATGTATGTACGTAAAAATGAATTCAAGTCAAAGAATTTCTTTGCATTATATTCTATATGGCTTCAGTACTCTAAACTATTCCATCTGTATGCCATGTTTAGATAAGTCAGGTGTATAGAACATCCATTCATTTGTCTTTTTTCTTCCACTTATTCTCATGACATTGTAAAGAATTTTTTTGACATGACTTGCCCTATTATGACTTATTTTGTTGTGAGTCCAGGAACAATAGAAGTGCACGTCAAGCTACTTGTAAGACCTTCAGTTCTTCCCTGGAGTGATTCTATGGCTTCCAGAGAGTCCTTCAACAACGTGGCTATTTAAGAAGGATACTTTTTTAATGTATGTGAAGTCAGTACTTGTTTTATTTGGCAGCTAGGGGGATGGCGTATATGTTTCTTCAATGTCCGACCCTTGATCCCATCCCATTCTGCCACGGGCCTGAATTTGCTCCCTTCTGTCTGGTCAATGGTTTGAACCTCAGTTGCTTCACCGACCGACTCCCCTGATAGAGCAACCACGTACAGTTTAACCTCCATCATTTTGCCCTTCAAAGCAGGACAAAACACGTGTAACATATCATCGCTTCTTCCAACCTCGCTGCTTTTTAGATTTATAGAAGTGTTTAAGGTGATCCATCAAACATCTTGAGAGCGTTTTTATGTTTGTGTGAGGAATTGTTTGTGGCTTGAAAGGATGTGTAACAAGGACAATAAAGGTCACAAATACAGGTAGGGTATATTTACAATGATACAGCCAAGATTTAAAGACATATTTAGGGAGGAATGTTGAGTTCTGTAAATATTTTGCCACTACATTCATGGCACATAGTACTGGTTTCTTTGTCTTTTTTCTTTTCTATGTCCTGTAAAACCCTGTGAGACTTCCAAACATTGACAGTCTACAGTATATAAAGCTCCACAGTAGAACCCCTTTAACTGTATTAAACTGTCAAGATGTCATTGAGTATTATGCAGCTCACAGCCGTTCAGGCTTTTTAAGATGCAGCTCGCCAGAGTGGAGGTTTTTGGAAGATGAAACTTATGTTTTGGAAGATGAAACTTATGTATGACTCTTGCTTCTACGTACAGCGACTTTTGTGTGTTTTTGTTTTGTGTAGATAAGTCTGCACCTCGTCCACCATTTTTGTTATCGTAGTACGTCGGCTGTTTTGTTCTTGCAATGACATTTAGGTTTTTTTTTAAGTTGCTTTTTATTGTTCACTGGTGACACGTTGTTGGAATAACGTCTATGCTACTGCTCTCGAATCTTTACATCTGTGTAGTGGTGCTTTTTCTGGCCGTGAGGGGTGGCATTAAACACTGATTATTTATTGACTGTAAACAGGAAGATTTTTTTCCCCCTCGTGTTTGGGGGCGTGTGCCCGATTTAATGCATAACATAAAAAGTTGGAGAAAGACTGCTGGAAGTTGCTCTTGTTGGATAGTGTGCAAATACTTGCTCATGCAGTCCAAATTGAAATTATGAAGGGACCATTTTAAATTAAAAATAGAGGTAAAGTTGTTTTGTTCACACTGCAAAAGTGTGGTTAGAGCCTGAAACTGCAAACATTTCATTTTGTATGTAAAATCTGCAATTTTAATTCGCCCGTATGAATGTCATAACAAAATTGTGATTTAGTATTGCACTAATGATGATCACGTCTCCGAGACGAGCTTAAACTGTGTTTTAAATATAAATTACATCTTTAACACTGTTCTGTGCTATATTGTAAAAGGTAATTGATAATATATTCCTCATGGAGGTGGGCAAACGTAATATCCAGCCTCGTGTAGAAAAAAAGTGTGTGGTTACTTGTATTGATTTATATATTGATTTTTTTTAAAGTAGTTTTTTTTTTCATAGTGAATAACAGTATTTCTTATTTGAGTGCTGTTGAATTTGCATTCAGCTTACACTCTGCTCCGCATGTGGGTTTTTCATTTTCTAGTTGATTTGTTGTAAAGGCACGAGGGCATCGATAGCCCATAAATCTGCCTATCTCACCTATTTTTTAAATGTAGCAATTAAAGCAATTGCTGTTATGTGTCAATTTACTTAAATACCTGCAAGGTCTGTTCTAAATATAGCTCAACAGTGACGGAACACTGACTTATTAGAATAATTAAAACAGAAGATGAATTTTAATATATATTAAACTTGACCTGATACATGTTTCTTCTGAACCAAACATTTAATATTTTGTTTTAAAATAAAATAGAAAATTCAATGGGGTGGAAAAAAAATGCAGAGAATAAAGATTAGCTCAAGCAAGACAGAATATAAATGCATGAATGAGAGAGTTGGAGGTCGAAGAGTGAGGGAGATAGCGAGAGTGGAGGACTTTTAAAGTCCCGAGCAATGGGGATTGTGGTCAGGAGGTGACAAAATGGATCCAAGCAAGTTGGAATGGGTGGAGGAAAATGTCAGGTGTATTTTGTGATAGAAGAATCTTTCAGGATGAAGGGGAAAGTTTCTAAGGCAGTTTGTGAGGCCAGCCATGATGTACGGCACTCAAGACAACAGCCAGCAGAGCTAGAAATGGAGGAAATGAAGATGTTGAGGTTTTCTCTTCGAGTCAGTTGGAAGGATGGGATTCGAAATGAGCTCATCCGAAGGACAGCCAAGGCTAGCTGAAGATTTAGGACGGTTTGGACAATGTCCAGAAAAGACAATACACAATGGCACAAGAATGTGCATGGAGCTGGTTGAGAGACGTAGTAAGGGAAGATATGAGGACAGTTGTTGGAGACGCAAAAGATGACAAAATTGACACAACAGGAGCCTATGAGTCACTGTAAAGCAATTGCTACTTTGAGTGGCTCGGGTAGGATGTCTATATTGACATGGGCCTCATATGAAATTGGGCTCGGATGACAGGAGGTGGGTAAGATTCTGTCAGTTGACTGCTGTGTGATGCATGTGCAAGCGTCCCTGTCCAAAGATCAAGTCTCACTCTCCTCCAGAGGGAGATGCAACTGAGCTTCCAGTTGTCATAGATACAACTATTCTCCATTGTTGCTTTGGTCACATGTCTATTGTGGCAGCTGACAAAAGCATTCAGTACAAATCACAACAAACAAAAGCTTGATTGGTTGAAACTTGAAATTGTAAAAAATAAAAAGTCATGAAAGAGCCAGGTCAATTTTCATATATGCATATATGCAAAAAGACTAAAAACAAATTGAATGAAAGCATTGCAAACTTCCTTTTATGTCAGCCTTAGACAAAAAAGAATTGGTTGGAGCTCACTTTGGTCAATGGTGTCTTATCTATTATAATGTATTGTCTGGTAAATATCAGACTGAACTCAAGGACACATAGGTGCATGGAGGTTGCATGTATTATTTATGTCATATATTTCAAAGTAGCAATTCTTTGGGAGGGCCTTTCGACCCTCCCCTTCAATCTTTTTGCGCACACAAGCACACAAATTGTGTGTGATGCCACTTTTTTTTTTCCCTCTCTGAAAAATCTTATTTGACGGATAGGATTTGGAAGAACCTCTCTTTCTCTGTACATGCTCAGTGTTGCAAACAAAATGAACGACCTGACTGGAGAGATCAACTTTGACATTGTGTGGACAAACTAAAACAGACATGTTTGCACAGTTATCCAATTCTCAGCTGGTTTGGTTCCGTGACATCTTTGACTCTATCAACAACTCCAGTCCACTGTCTAAAAAATACTTCCTAGGTTTCTGATTCTCATTGTAGCTTATGTACACTCTACAGAATTGCAACATTTTTCATTTATTTTTTATTTTATTTATTTTTTTATATTTTTTCTTTTCATTTTTTTCTTTTTTTCAATTTCATTTTTTTAATGTTTAATTTCTATTATTTTAATTGTTTTTTTTTTAATTGTTTTTTTTTTTATTATTATTTTGGGGGAAGGGCTCTGAAGTGAGAATATCGTGATGGACCGAACCCTGCAGCCTTACTTAATATGATGTCTCATCTTGATACACTGTGAACTTTTGTTCACTTTTTTTCTCTCCGTTTCTCCTCTTAGACCGCCTGAAGTCTCATCCCAGTGTTCCGTCCTTGGTCCCGTCTTCTCATATCTTTCAGCGTTGTCCCCTAGTTGATCCATAGATGTTTTTTGCAGATGCCCTTCCCATCTAAAAAAAAAAAAAAGAAAAAATGCAGGAATGAGTGTTTATTAGAGGTTCATTGCTTTTTTGTTTCTCAATGGGTGTTACATCAATAGTAATAAATCAGATATTCTTGGTAAATTGTCAGTGGGATAAATTTACTTGTCAAGGAGGACTATTTGGGGCCGACAGGAGAAACAAGAGTTCCAGCGGTCATTAACATAGAATACTTCAGGGGATTTGTATCCTTGCTGCAAGTGTGCATGTCAAAGACGTTGTGGGGTTTGGACTATATTTTAAAATCTTTAAAAAAAAATAAGATAAAAGAAATGTACTTCAGTTGCTTTTTTATGTCATTGAAAAATTATTTGCTTCCCTGTAGGATTTGTATTTGTGTACCCGCGCACTTATTGTAGCTGAAGTCCAACCTGAAGTGTTTTTTTTTTTCCAGAGAGAATAACCAAATTACAACGTAAGCGGTATTTAAACGTAATGGTTCTGTTGTAGGTCAACTCTCGCCGGTATCAATTCCAGACTCAACGTGGTCTGCCATCTGCCTCCAAATGGCAAATAGGAGTAAATTAAATATAGATTCAGACCCAGAAATACCTGCAGTAAGTAACAGCAGGAGAAAGAAAAATCATAAATTAGCAGAACCCAGCAATTGTGTGTGAATGTGAACAGATGGAGGAGAGAAATCATGGCAAATGACTTGGCGTTCTAAAGCAGTGTACGAGGTGATTAAGGATAAGCTAACTATAAGTGTGTTTTTTAGATGAGTTAGAAGTCAACCAAATATAAATAAAAAAATGAAAAAAAGGACGGATGGGGGACTGACAGCTGCCTCTGGAGGGAACCATGTCGATGTGTATTCCCTCACTGTCAAAGTGAAGCCTGCATATTTTAAACCATCACCGTTGAAGTGCAGTAAAATATCTTTAGCCTCATGCAAGCCCCTGCACACTCGGAATTTCACACCCTCATCTATTCACAAAAAGCATTAGTGATAATAATTTATTCACAAATACAAAAAAAACAGACCAGGTGGGATTTTGAGTACTGACATTAAGGGTTCTTATTCACTTTTGAAATGCTAAGTATTTTCTGGATTGTCACTAATAGTCTATTTTGCACACTGCTTAGCATCTTAATGTGAATGCATGCTGCTAACGACTTTCTTTGCTTCTTGACAACTTAAAGGAAGCATTGGTAATCATAGTCTGCCAATGTGAAGTTCAAGTGAAAATTTAGTATTGAACTCTTGATTTCTAGGTGTCACTTCAGAATTGTGTTTCTTCAAAAACTATCATGAGCTTGAGCTATGGTAGTGCATGAGTGATTCAATAAAAAAACAACAATACTCAAACTGCCCAGTGCGATGACACGAGTAGTATAAAAAATTCTTGTCAAGTAGTTGGTTGCAAAATATCATCCTGCTGGCTGGAAGTTTTAGAGCCCTACAAGCACATAGCAAGCAGTAGTTCCTTGAATGGTGACAAAGTACAGAGAGAAAAAAATAAAAATTAAAACTCATTTTCTTGCTTACTGCAGTGATGCATAAACAGATGGTAAGATACAGATGGCACTAAATAAAAGTATCACGGAAGCGGCAAGAATGCTTAACACTGCCCACGTCTAGTTGAAATTTAGTTTTTGTTTGACCATCGTGATGAAGTTACATGTGAACCTCCCATCCACATCTGAGAATGTGCTTCCAACCCCGATGCATGAGATGTTGGGCCCGGTATGTTGGTCTTGTGTGTCAGTGACAGAGAGTCAACATCAGCTTTGTGTCCTCCGGGCATCCTTCCAGAGTGACAATTCACCAGTTAGTATGTCGACGCAAACATGTTTACAAATGCATGAACATAAATCTGACCTCCCTGTTGAGCTTTTCTTTGGATGAAGCTGTCTGCTTGGATTTGTGGTCTCATTTTTTTGGGCTCATTACCTGGCCCTTTGTGATTGGAAATGAGGAAAAGAGTGCACCCTTGGTCCACAAAAGTAAAGGTAAATAGCATAAGGCCTCTTGTTTTCCTTTATTAGTAAGATCTGTTATTAGAGCATGATAAAAAAATGATTGGTGACAGAAAATCAAGGATTTAGAAATTCTCCTAAATTCTCCTATTGTAATTTTATAAATATAATTCCTCAAAATGTGTTTTTTCTATTGCATATATTTCCCCTTTCTCTTATATGTTCTCTCTCGCCTAGTTACTTTGTTCATTTAGGCCTCACATTTCTGATTGCCTGCATCACAACTTTTCTTACTCCAGTGGACTCAAGAATTAGATTAGGGGGCATTGATAACTCGTTAATTAGACAGTTGATGGGAAGTAGATGAGTTTCCATTCTCCTCTTGCAACTTTAAATGACTTTGTGTGTGTGTGTGGGGGGGGGGGGGAGCGTGTGTGTGAGGGTGAGAGAGTGGCAATGCCGCCCACAACCTCCCAATTCCATTTAAGCTCCCTATGCCTTCCAATGAAAGATAAAAAAAAAAAACATATGCCAAATTAGAAATGTTGCATCACCAGTGAGGTGTCAATTGTCATTGCCTAGTCATCCGGCTTTTAGCACAACTTATTTATACAAACATATCCTCTTTCAAGAGATATATAGTTTCAGTTTCTAAAACCGTCGTGCATTATCAGTGAACACAATCCGGAAAGTTCGCACCCAACTCTTCAAATAAAGTTTAGTCTTCTTAGTTAAATTAAATTTGGTTTAATTCTGCTTTCCATTAAAATGCCTGCCTGTGAAACTGCATAAATCCCAAACTTTGAAAGAGCTGTTACTTGTTTGGAATTACTGCCGGTATTATCCGCTAAGTATTACAGATAGATCATGTAATCCCAGAAGAGTGAATTATTTTGATTTAGACAGACCGAGAAGAGAACTCACACGAAAATTATGCACACATTCACACAAACCAACACAAATTTTAAAATGCAGACGTGGTATATCACCATAACAAATTTAGAATGTATTTAATATATGTTTTACTGGCTGATTTTTGTCACTTTTAGTATGCCAGCCTTATAAAATTGATCAAAGTCACGCGTTAACAAGAGCACTCACTTAAGTGCAGTCATCCATCAAGGGTGAGCTGTTTACATTAGCTGAACTCAAAATTATAGCGGCGCCATATTTGTTTGTCTGAGTGCAGTGCTGTTATTCAGCAGCATGTGTTCTGATGAGAACAAAGCAGTACAAGACATGAATTCATAAAGTATTAAGTAGTATTGTGGGAGCTCTTATGTAATGCAACAGGGCACAAGACAGTGGAAATAGGAGCCTAGTCCAACACACATAAAAACAATAGAACTGCTTTCCTCCCAGTTATGCCACTTCCAAATCAAGGACACGAACTTATATTTTATAAGCTAGTCCTATAAAGTCTGCCGTATTGTCTGAGGTGTGTTATGAGTGAGTTTTACCTTATTTGTCCTTTCCTTGAAGCTATTTGACCACTACACAAAATTGGAAGCATATAATTATCCACAATGAATCCCTAATTGATAAAATCAGGAATTATGAATCAATATGAATCAGTTTTCTTCATACTCTAGCCCCTGATTGATTGTCTTGAGAATTAAAAGATGTGTATCAATATGCAAATCTGCATATCCAGAGTTTATGCAATGGAGTTATTTTGAATCATACTTTGATGAAAAAAAATGATCATTTTCTTAGCATTTCTTTTTGGGGGCTTTAGAAACAGAGTGCAAAGGCACAGGGGATTACAAAAAAAAAAATCTTTGAGTCTTGCATTCATTTTTTGTCTTTCTCATTATCACTCTGTTCTGCCCTCTCGAATAAAGCTCGATAAGCAATGGCACTTATTTATATGGTAATTCACCAATGAAACACATCACACATAGGATGTAAATAACATCCATTCTGTGTCTCTGGAAGAGTGAGAGCATGTTTATGTATCTCTGTACAAATGTGTGTGTGCTATTTATATGTCCGTCCATTCATTTTCTATACTGCTTATCTTAAGTATCACAGGGAACTGGAGCCCCCCTAGCTGACTTCAGCAAAAGGCAGACCAGATCCAGGACTGGTCGGCATTCAATCACAGCGAGGGCATATATAGAGGGAGACGAGGCACACCAATATGTATTGTCTCGGAGCGGCAACTAAACCAGCCGAGTTATCCGCTACACTATCTGTGTGTGTGAATGAATGTAAACACACACACGCACACACATATATATACACACACACAAGAACCGGATTTCCTGAGTTATCCATTAGCGTTCAATCAAAGTCAAATACAACATCAATATTTCCCCTTTTAGATAGTTTTCAAACTCAATTAGATTTTCCACAGACATTCTGCTCTCTGATAACTTTTTTCAAAGGAGCTGAATGTATTTTTCTTATCAGTTTGAAAATAAGTAGGGTGAAGTGAATGAATGGAGTAATACATGCATAAAAGATGAAGAGGGCATTGAAATCGATTTTTGAGCAAACGTATTTATTTGACAAAGGCGTGTCGTTTGGCAACCAAATGCTCCCTGTGAGTAAACAGAGACGTGTAAATGAGGTTTAAGACCTGACAAATAGTGACAGGAGAAAATTAAGAACGATTGGAAAAAAAAACATGAAGATAAGAAAATTAAATGGGAATGTGAAGGTAGACAAAGCGACACGTAGAGAAATAATGACTCGCACGTGATTTTAATGTTTAAAAAAAAATATATCCACCAAATTAATTGATTATTTCTTTGGCTAACTTTGAGAGAGAAACAAAACATTTTCATGCAATCACAATTCATTTCGAAATAAAATAAATGTAGGTTCATTTGATATAATACAACCTCCAAGTTATACATAGTGTAGTGTGGCCTGAAAATAGGCTGAATATATTCAGGCAATTCTGCAGTTTAAAGTACACAAATGAAGTTATTGCCCCTCTGCGGCCATGTAAGGACACAGTTGGGAAACATAAAAAAAGAAAGAATAAATAAAAGGCTGAACTTAAATGAGAACCTCAAAGTACACTTTTATGTTCTCCTTCTGGACCATAAACTTTTTGATCATTTTAAGGTCTGTAAACCTCAGTGCATGCATCAATAGTCTGAATGTACACTTAGAATTACAAAAGGATTTAATGACTCCAACCTGCCTTGAACAAAAGTTCACTATACATTTATTTTTAACTCCCCAAAAATGCTTTCTTGTGTGCACATTTTTGATTGAAATAAAAAAATATTAAAAACCTCTGCATAAAATATATCAGAAGCTTTCCCCCCCCATTGACTTGAATGTATATGCCAGACGAAATCTGGCAGTGTATGAAGTATAAGGGCGCTTGGTTATAGACGGATTTGTCGACTTCAATTTTATATGATCCACAATAAATTCATGATTTCTGCAGAAAGTTGCTGCAGTGGTTGTGAGTACGATAGGCCAGGGCGGTGATATATCAGCCTTAGCTATTGGACATTTAGTGTGTGATACGAGAGGATGATTTATTTTATTTTGACAATATCGGCTGTGACCCTTGTTGCAAAAGAAACCTCCGACACAGAAAGTCCAACAAGCAGGTGTGTGGTGATGGAGCCAAAATGCCATCAACTGTTTTGTTGTTGCATTAAAGTCAGCTATGTGAAGTTCATCTCGGGTTCATTCTATTATTGATGTTATTTTAATGTTGGGTCTGTTAATGCATTTTTTAAAATGGGAAGATTTATAGAAAAATGTAAATGTGCTTGAACGCATGACGCATGCTTGGATAGAAAATGTTAAATCCAGATTATGTAAACCATAAAGGTGTAAATAAAGATTCGACAAAATAATTCATGGAAGGAGACTGAGAGCCAGTAACAATACTAAATCACGTTTTGTTTAGAGACGTCTATGCTAAGGTTAAGATTTTTTTGAAAAGCGATTGTTGAGAGAAGACGAGACATGTTGCCCAAATATATTCACGCTAGAGACAAACTCAGTTTTTTTTTTTTTAAATTGTTGTACAGTCATAATATTCTACTTAGACTAAACAAACCCGAGGCTAATCAGTTTAGAACGCATGGACAGAAAGATGAGTGGACAAAAAGAAGAATGAATAAGGCAGTGACTTTTCTGACAGTGTATGAAATCGAGAGGGATAAGGGGATTAAGTGAAATGTGACGGGATTAAAAAAAACAAAGACATCGAAATGAAGAAACACACTACAATATAGAGTAATCCATCAACCTCTCATTAATGCTGCATCCAATCTGTGCTGAACGTATTAAAGTATGTTTGATGTCAAGCATGTCTGCATTAGCTGTGTGTATACTGTGAATGATTTGTGGGCTAATTTAGAATCAAATTAGAATCAAATTCCCATTAAGATGCCAAGAGTCAAAACCTGACTTCCCATTGATTAAATGTGATTTACATTTCTTTTTTTTTATTTTTGTCGAAGAAATCAGAAGTTGGTAAACTTAGATTATATTCAGTTGCAATTATATCGATTTTAATAACCCAATGATTTTATAATTAGGGTTCAAAAGAATGCATTGGATTTCTAAAGTATGATACAGAAATAAACAACGTATGCCACAATTCCAAACAAACATTGCCAATATACCTTCATTCTTCTATTGCGTCCTGAAATATCATTATCTAACAAATTGAGTTAGAATACAGACACTTGGGCAATAAACCAAGCGCTACCAGCCAATATGAACAATTTGTGACAGAGCAGAATAAAAAAAGCCAATAATCATCAAAACAAGGAAGACTTTGAGGCTGAAAAATGAGCGAGTGTTACGCAGTAATAGTGTTACTCCCTATACTTTTTTTTTTTCAAGCCTTCTTTTCTAATTAAATGTCAGCAGTAAGTAATGATGCGCTCCAGACTGTAAGTGCATCCATTCTAAATAGCACTTGTGTAAGTGTGTTAATGGAGTGATGGCTTTAAGATCGATTAGCTGGCTTAGACGGTTGCGGCGAGGCCAGCAAATGTTATCTGGAGTTGAAACTATCTCACCTGTAAAGTGGAAAAAAAGAAATGTTTGTCCAGGGAGTGTACAGCATTTATTTTTTTAGAAATGTTTTGAGTGCATAGATGAAGTGTTTTTTCTTAAACAAGTATCGACATAAACTCTCATATTTTAAAGTATCTGAGCATTGTATTACACAAATCCAACATTTCCCTCGCGTGCTATTTCATAACCGCTGACATTGGAATAAAGAAATCCAGTATAATGCTAAACATTAACTACATATAAAGCATTGAGTATAGCTTAGATCAGCAAAGAGGAAGAGCACTTTGTGCCCAGACAAAATGCAACTCTAAATATTCCAACATCTGCAGTTTATACTACATTACCAATACTGATATTGCCCAAGATGGTGCTTTCAAGGCTATTGTTAATTTCACTCTGCATATTAGTGATGCTTAAAGTGTGTTCTCCAAGCCAGAATGAACATATACTGCATCTTTAATGAATGATTTATTGACCTAATGGAGAGAAAAAGTAAGTAGGTCAGCTTTGTGTGTGACATCCACCAAAGAGTTCTACAGCACTAATTGGATGTTTTTTTTCATTCATCTTTACTATGTTTGAGTGAAATAAGACAAATACATCTTTTTAAAATGCAGTTTAAATATCCTATGCCAGTTTCCATTTTGGTGAATATTACCAAGACACTTTAAGATACTCGTATGCAAATAACAAACTAGGTTTTGTTATTGTTACCAGCTTCAGTGCATCCTGAAAGGAGCCAGATTATTTAGTTAGCGAAACAAAAATGATTCATGTTGATCATAGGGTACACATCCTGCTGATCATTTTGTTTTTCTATGCAGGGAAAATCCTGCTGTGTTCAGCCACAAACAAATGAGAAAAAAAAGGTTTTGCATATCATTCACTCAACTGTGAGTCAATTTTTTTTATTGAAATATAAAACACAAATTTCTTTTGGAACCTGCATAATGTGAAAGGATAATTTTAGGCTTTTAAACTCATCAGTTCCCAAGTAGAAACATAAAAAAATATGTCATACAAGAATCCATGTTTAAGAGGTTATATCAGTTTTCAGATTAAATCTAAATAATTTGCTGTTTGACAAATAAAGATGAGTTTGAAAAAAAAACAACTGTTAAAATATTTAAAAAAAAGTTCATTGTTATATACAGAAACTGTAAAGATCTTAGAGTAGTCTGGTCATTTTTAACAACGTAGTGATATGCATCTGAATCAAACATCAGTCACGTTATCAAGAAGCTGATGTGTCTTTCGCCTCGCGACAGATAATATAATTCTCATTCAAAGCAGCTGCATTCATAATCCCTTTAGACCAGGAAGATAGAAAAGGTCCCCGTTACGGGGGTGTCACCGCAGGGTTACCTGCAGAGCTTCAGCTGAATTGCACTTCACATGAGATTGAACTCAGTGATGGCAATGAGCTCTTTTTAAATCCTATTGTGTTTCTGTCACCATGAATAATGCACCACAAATGTGTTTTTCACTAATGCTTTTTCAGCTTTGCTTGGCAAAGAAATGGAAAGAATGGCGCACTGTATGCTGGGTACGGCTATCGGATATCTTTCTATTTGGGGATCTTAATTATAATTCTATTTGGATGGAAGTGTGAATGAATACATTGGAGTATATAAGAGATTTCACTTAATAACCAACTCGATTTCTTTTGATAGTTTGTTGTTGTTTGACGGCCCTCGTTAGCCATTAACCACCAACGCAAGTCAAGCGCATCAATGTTTACATGCTGCCAAGGTCGTGTGCTGTGAAGGTTGTTAGCATGCATTAAATGAATCTTTTATTTATTTTTCCTCTTATTTGAGTAAGTTTATTTCAACTTCTGTGTATACTAGCTGTGGTCCTTATACCAAATTTTCCAATTCTCTAACAAGGAATATAAATGTCACATGCACACAATGAAGAATACAAACAGTATGAGAGGGTGAATAAGATGACAGAGTTCTGGACCTCAGAGATCCAATACTACACTTGGCTGTGGCTTGTATCGACCTTTTATTGAAATAGCAGCTTCAGGTGGAGGAGATTTGATCGCTAAATAACTTATGACACCGAAAGCAAAGCTTCTTGCCAGCTACCAGTTAAAGTGTGAAATGGTACACAATGCAGAATGGAATCTAGTGTGCATTCAATATTACCCCTGCCTATATTTAGCGATATTTTTATTATCTTGATAGCATTTAATCTTTTAATCAAATTGAAATAATCAACAACAAAAAGGTTGTATACTCATTTCTGATGCTTGTTGATATTCTAGTGTCATCCGTCTGTTTATTTCAGCATGGGAGCCTCCGCATCAGATAGATTTAGCAACCTTTGACACTTTCTTATGAGAAGTTGGTGATATCCAGTGAGGTGCAACCAAGCACAAAGGAGGAGTTAATCAATGTTTGAGTCCTCTCTTCACCTTACTCGGTTCTTACACAACTGCAATAGGAGGTGACAGATGTCCAACACAATGTGTGAATGTGGTCATGTCAGTCTGCAGACAAATCACTTGACAGAATCTAATTATCATTGTTCTGTTTCAACAAACAAAATGTCACAGAGCGATTCCATTGACACATGCACCGGTGACAGTGAGAATTTGAATGAGGGGAGCTTGTGTATAAATAGGTTTGTATTGTGAGAAGAGTTTAGAATGTGTATATCTTTTGCAAAGTACGGCTCAATTTTGCATTTCCATTTTTTTACTGTGAATCTCTGGCACAAATGATTAGGTGTTCCTCCCAAAATAAATTGAATCCATTTCTTCCTCAACTCCTTTGAGATTGGCAGCTGATGTAAAGTTTTCGAGGCGGTTGCATTGTCAGTCATTTTTCCTCAGCTGAGTGGGCACGAAGTGAGCACATACTTGAATAAGGAGTCAAATCATCTCATTCTTGCAAGCTTTTGCTTTTCAAAGGCTATTTGCATGCAAACGGCAAACCGTATAAATGTCAAATTTAAAAACATGTCCCTGACTAAATTTGACATATGTTTAAAAAAGTGGGACAATTGCCTTATAATGGAAAAGAACCTTTAAAACTAAATACCCCCAAAATATGTTAATGCTGATTTGGATGTTGTTGGAAAGGTACTGTAGAAATCAAATTTCATGTAAAAAAAAACTTTAATTATCACTTTAAATATTATTATTGAATATTACCCTGCACTGTAAATTTAGTGGAATTACAAACAATATTTGTTTTTCATGGAGCGATGATTAGAATCCTCTTCGCCCGGTCCTTGACTATCAAATCATTGTATATGGCGAGCTATCCAACAGTCATCTCACCGATCTTGTCGTCTGTCAGAGACAGACAGATAAAGCTGCTCCCTTGTGAGCAATCAATGGCGGAACACAAGCTCTTCCCGTAAATGATAGACCATCCACACACAAACCGACCTCCATCGACTGTCCTTTTAAAGCAGGACAAAACATTCAGTCGGAGCACTTTTGCTGCTCTGCTGTTTGACAGAGCCTGAGCCGCGCTTTATACAGAAACCACAAGAACATGAATGATAAGAAAGCTATTTTCTGACTTTTTCTTTTCTTACCCATTTTAGCACCGTCATCATTTCTCAGCAGATTTTGACATCAAACATAGAAGTGGAATGCTCCTTACTCACTGTAAACTCTTATCAGAATTGGTATAAGTGATTGTTTTCCTCATTATTGTTGACACATTATCTACCATCATTGCTCATTCAGTAATTGTTTGACTGACCGTATTTGCCGGACTATAAGCTGCTTTTTTTTTTTTTTGCACAAACTTTGAACCCTGTAGCTTATTGTGGATTTTTCACATTTTTTATAATATTGTATGATTTGTGCATATTCTCTTATATATGGAAATTAAACGTTAACACCCCTGCGAGTACGGTTTATATATGAACGAAACGGGAATTTCCCAGAATTTTAGCTGGTGCGGTTTAAAGTCCATAAATTACAGTAGTTTTACTCATCTATGATAGTAAATATTATTTAAAAGCATGTGAAGTCGACATGGTCACTTTCTACTTGTATTCAACTTGACTGAAGTATAATCCTTGGTCAAGTAAATGTGTTCGGGACTTGCGAAGGTGTTGTTGTTTTTTTTTTTCCTTTCAACACACGATGCTGTGCAGTAAATTGAGCTCTGTGGGTTGTAACAGTAAAAAGGACAAACAATTGCAAGGACAAAGAAATGGGAGGAAAGGAGAGGACGCTCTTTCAGGCAAAGCTGTGTCTTATTGACTGCAGTTGATGCGAGTTGCTCGACTGATGTCATTTGTGAATTGGAAAGGATGGAATGGGAAGTGTAGGACTAAATGTGGGAAGGTTAGCTATTTGAGGTGGGCTTTAGGAGTGGAAAGAGGTTTGCAGGAGGGCAAACAAAACATGGCTTGGATGTATAAACAGAAAGGATAATTCGCCACCAGTGTGGAGAAAACAGTGAGAGCTCATCAAATGTGTTGAAAATGTGTTTACTATTTTCTTTTTACTTTTCTTAGTTCAGCCATCTAAATAAGTGGCAGACAATGAAGGCATCCCATACAAAGGTATATGCAAATTAACCAAGATAAATTACCTGTCCAGCAAAACCACAAGCAATTTTGCATCTCTCTAAAAACCTTTGTCTCACATCAGTAAACTCAGTTTGGAAAAGGTCATGTTTTTGTTTGTATCCACTCCCATCTGTCTCTATTGTATTGCAATGTATTTCAATTATTTATTTATTTATTTATAATCGGCCCCGAAAGGTGCACCACACTTTGGAATGGTCACTAGTCAATTAATGGTATACAAACATTTACACTACTCACTCAGGAAAACTGCGCCTACAGACACAGACACATTTTTTTCCAAACATTTTTATTGTCCCCGCGACAGGTTTACTTTGCTAATGTTTTTTTTTTTTTTTTTTCATTTTATTTGCTGCTGTAACCACCACTGTGGGATCAATAAAGTCTTCTTAATCTTTTCCTTTACTTAGCTCTCTAAGTGAGTGAAAGTGGGTGACAGTCATATTAAAAAGATGTGAAACAATTAGTGCACTTGCTGTGAATCTCACGGCAATTATACTTCAATTAGCGTAGCCTACATTTGTCAACAAGAGACCAATAGTCTCTTGTCTCTTTCAATTCTGTCTCACCCATGTTATGTAATATTGCACGTTTCTTCCCCCCCGGTATAATACGCAGCAGACACTGACATTCAATAATTGCTTTCCATATTGTGAAAAGACATTTATGTACATAAAGGGATATTTGTGAGCTATTTTGAGACCATAAAATCCAATTATTTATATTAAATGTATTTATTTTATTTATATAATATATAATATATAATATATATAATAATTATAATAAAATCCAAAGTATTGCTTAAAATTTGTAAAGATACTCAAGAAAAACCATTAACATTCTTAATCTAAATTTGCAGTAACTGTGTATTGTTACAGAGAGACTTAACATTCCAGAATAGTATTCATTGTTATTTTTTACACACTGCAACAAAGAGATGACACAAATAGGTCAATAATTCCCACGTTTTCAATTTGAAATTATAGCGAGTCATTAACAGAATAAAAATGGAATCCAAAATAATAAATTGGACCAAAAACAATTCAGTGTGTTTCAGCAAAACAATTAGACTGCACACAATCAGTCATTTTGATCCGTGTCGTGGGCTTACACTGACAGAAAACCAGCTAACAAGTCTGCAGAGACCGAACTAGAAAATCCTTCAGAGAGTTATCCTTCTTTCTCCTTCAGTCAGGCCAGATACTTCAGGAGGGAAACCAAACATCCCTCAACAGGATAATACTCGCTTCAACAAGGTTGACAAGTTGAATGTACCTCTTCTTCAAGATTGAAATTACTGCTCACAGTAGGATGTTGTTCTACGTGGAAAATAGGACTCTGAAAGAGATCCGAGTGTTTCACTGGGAATGGTAAAACATCATGTCTTCTGGGTCACACATTCATTTGGGAAAAATTAACAGGATTTTACTGATGAGTGCCAGTGTTGGTGCTAAGAGCATAAGCATAATGAGGAAAACAGTCATAAATCAAATTCTCTCAGCAGACTCCGAGGTAATCAGTTGTGGGTCGGGTGGGACGCAAACCTTTGGGATGAAGTCACTAGAAATAGAAACGTTTTTATTCAGGACAGCAAAATGGCGAAAACTAGAGCTGTAAGACTCATTGGAAGAGTAGTACGGTTTTCTGAGCCTTTTATATATGATGCATATTTGAGGTAACAGTGATGAAGGAATTATGTGATGAATGTAATTTGCAACATCACAGCAATCTTATCTCATTTCTGTGTATAAATGAAGCTGATTTATGGTCAAATTCAATGTAGGATAAACAGACAGATAGAGGTTGCATTCATTTATGAGTACCTCATCACACTGTGTGTTATGACTGCCTTACCGGGGGCTAAGTGTCTTGTGAGCTCAGGATGCGTATGATATTATTGGAGGAGCGTGACCTCAGCACTTGATCCCGATATTCCGAATCCAACCAAGCATAAACATCATTAAGTTCCATAGCTTGACTGGCACAGTTGTTTGTCATTAGAGTGCCACTTGAGTTCTTTTCTCACTCTCAAGAGGTTTGACTTATTGGCATTTGTGACCTCTATAGGTGCCTCAAAATGTATTCACCTTAATTCAAGAAAGTGTACACATTTATGGGTTCCCTGGAGTCTGGGAAATTAGTGAAAATTGGTTAAAAAAAAAGGTGTGGAAAACATGTTTTTATTTCATTATACTACTAATCATAATTAATTTAATAGTATGTGTAAAGCCTGTACATTCTCTGTTGCATTGACTATGGAAGAATACAGTTCTGTACATTAGAGTGCCAAAGAATTTACTGATTTATTATAATTTTTTTAAAGTAATCAATATTATAGATTATTATTACACAATTTAAATGGGATCGAACCCACGTTACCGACATTGAAGTCTGTAGAACGGTACCACCAGGCCATTTGTGGCGCACTAAAAAAAGACGCACTTTGTCGCTGTCCGTGGTGCTGAAGCTGCCACGCAATGGAATGCTGAGATTTACGGTTCACATTTCGGTTCAAATTTGTGCTTCTTTGCAAAGGACATTTTGCTCTTTGGTTCATTCGTTACGTTGACTTACTAGTATTACCATTTTTTTTTATTCTGCTAAAACAGTCGGCTAACTACTCCGCACTTTATCAACATTATGATACTGTAGCTTGTAGCGTTGTTGAGTCCGCCACAAACTCAACTGCTTACTCTCATGGGCTGGATTTGGCCCGCAGATCACTAGTCGGGGATGGCAGCAGTAGATTGTATCCATATATTCTCCGATCCATATCCAGATTCGACCGCTTGAGGCTTCACGCAGACAAGTAAGGCTTTGCTGGCGGACCAAAACACAGTAGCAAAATTAATAGTGAACACACGTCGCAGCGAAGAGCTTTGAACTTTGGTGATGTGAATGTGCTCCATTCTGTAAAATGAATCACAATCTTTCTCTTGAATGAAAGTCAGCAAAGTCAAGGATTTTTGTCTGAAAGCTTTTATGTACACTTTTTGAAAATATCGAAATTATACAGACAAAAACGCTTTTCCTTATTCCATTTATGATAATGTTCTCTTTCAACATTTGCATGTCTCATTGTTTCTTGCAAAACTATTAGTGGCACGAGCTAATGAGAAACCATTTTTTTCAACAAATGCATTAAATTTGCCATCTGCCCGTAATAGAATTATTCATTACACACAATCAACAGCAGAAAGTATTGCATAATAAGGAATTTTGCAAGCGCATCCTTAATTGCCAGCAAACTCCACCCATCAGGAACCAAAAAAAAAAGCCCGTCGAAGTGACAAACAGAAAACGTTGGCATTGAATTGAATAGTGCCTATATCTCCTGAAGGTGAATATCAAGAGATCTAAACTCATAAATGATTCATAACTGTACTTTATTAGGGCACTGCAGTGGCACATGTGGTTAGTACATCTTCAAAACGCCTTTGGTGACACGATGATACTTTCATACACATGATATGATTCCTGACAAGGATGAATAAAGTGACTACTTAGACGCACAAGCACGCGCACGAGCACCAAATCCAAAGAGCCGTGTTCCGGTAGAGGTCGCTAACATCTCAGTGTATGTGAAGGCACCAAAGGAAGTGACAGACTCCAACCAGTCCAGTTGGGCTTTTTGTCTCTGCTGCTCTCACTGTCGGTTGCAACGTTTTTTTTTTCCCCCCTCTGCTGGAAATTACTCTCTGAAGAAGGAGCATCGTCGGGCTGAGCGCGGAGCTTTCGGACCGGAGCAGTTTACATCATGGCTTACCTGTGGATACACACAGTATGGATTTCCGGGGTCGCTTTCCTTTTTGGATTTCAAGGCAAGAAATCGTTTTGCTTTTAATCTCTGTATTTATTTCTTAACGCTTTTTTACAAGCAAATGTTCTTAGAGGGGGAAACATAACGCCAGGGATGTTTGTTGTTGCATGTGATTGGAATTTAAAAGGTGCATAAGTGACTTCGGTTCAGTGTAAAAACACCTGTCAGAAAGTCCCGCTGTTGGAACTGCTGACTTCATTCTGCTTCATGAGCGCATGAGCTGCAGGCTGGCTGTAAACAAAAGTTGCACACGTACAGTAGTGTGTGCGTGTGTATTTGTGTGAGCGTGCACGCGGGTCCCAGCGCGTGCGCGTGCACGCGCGTCTCTGTATGACTGATAATATGCAAGATACGTGTTCAGAGACAGGGAGAGAAAATGCGCGTGCGTGAGCGATGCGTGCTGCATACTCTTTGTACAAGAAATGTACGTTATCTGAATGGCACTCACATACCTCTGTCAAGGCTGAATAATCCCACTTAATCACTTAACTGCATCTGCCCATATCACTATGTATGTTTTTATGTAATAATTAATATTTATATATTACCCACCTGCTGAAAATGCACTCAAAAGAGCGAGTTGGATTTGCATAAAAAGGATGGACACGACCACAATCTCCAATGATTTTATTTTATGCATTATTCATGTGGGTGGTCGATGATTTGTATGTCGGCAATCAATATGCATACTTTAAAAAAATGTAAAATGAACAAATGTATTTTTGTGTTGAATTGTTTTGTGATCAATGACATCATTGATCTATTGGGCAAATTCTGACATACCGCTCGATGACTTCAATTCTGCACCCCAAATTTAGTCACAACATACCCGACCTTCATCCTGAAATTTTGCAGAAATTTGTTTTTGATCTTATCTACAATCGAGCTGACTATAAGAATGCAAACAGAATGCAAATGAATGAAACCATTTAGCTAAAATGTGGAAAACAACTAAAGTGAAAATCAGTCTTTCAGTTTGTGTAATTAAATGCCAGCAATGTTGGGGCACCGGCAACACATTGATGGATAGTGTTGGGACTTTAGACTTAATAAAGTAAATGGTGACTGAAGCAGGTGTGGATCTGATAGAAACACAATCATCAATAGAATCCCTGAACTCGTATAATCGTTAAAGCCTACGTGGCAGGAGTACCAGCAGAGGCTGGTTGTTGCTCTCAAGCAAGCAAACCAGCACTAAGTCCTGGTCCAGATCCTGGTAGTCAGGTTGGACTTCTTCTTTACCTTCCCTTTTTCTCACATGATCTTTTTGGAAAATGAATTGCCTTCTCCTGCCCTATACCATCATGTTTCGTTATTTTCCTTCAGGTTCTGCTTTAGTATATTATTTCATTTGAATTGACTTGGAACTTTAGCTGTTTATGTCAGAGGGCTAGAGAATGCAAAGGGGCGGGGTCAGGTGTAGGGTAATGAATAGAAACACAAGAAACACAATCCGCATCACAAAAGAGTCTGGCAAGATCACCTGTAGGATCATCAGATAATCAGGCTTCGGCAACTTTGGTCGGAAGGGAAATACGGTTCAAAATCAACTAGATTATCTTTAAATATGTAATCCGCCGTATGGCTGCTAAAAGATTTTTGAGATAGGAGGGATCATAGGTTAAATTTGTGATGTTACTGCTAATCACTGATTGGCTTCACGGCAGTCATAATTCTTCTCATTTTTTTGTTAGCTTGTTTCTAATTAGATTTCTTTTGTTCAATATATCAAATGTAGTCGTTTGAAAATATTCCAGTCATCTTGAATACTTTACATTTAGGTTGAAAGATCCAAATCATTTGAAAAAAAAAGAATTTGCTGATCAAAGGCGTTCATCAAGATCACTCACTGAGTACAACAGACAGAATACAGCAGTAAACGAGTCTTTAGACTCATCCATGGCTTTGTTTTTTTTTTTTTCCTCGTCTGATTGATGATCCATGAAGAAGACATGGTGCGTGAGACAGTGTGCTTTGGTTCAGAAAGACACTTCAGACATAATTGTCACAATTTACAATCACATTCGCTATTGATCTTGTAGCCACAACATTGCTTGTGGATATTGTAGCACATAAATTACTTGGCCCGATTTGTATTGGATTCTATTGTTAACTATAAAGACGTAGGGAGGTACTTTATGAGAAAACGTTGTTGTTGTTTTTTTGTGCAACTTCAATTTGCATAATTGATACAACTTTCACAGTTGGTTGCTTTTAAAACATTACAGTAAAACTATCAAATGTCAGATTACATTTTCTTGCATTGCCGAGATGCATCACTGTCTTTATGTGGCTCTTTACTGCCGCAATGCATGTTGATGGTCAGCATAAATTAATGGATTCCTGTCTGTGCCTTTGTCTAACTTTAAGTACTATCCCCGAGGGCTAAACGATTTTAGGGAAAGACTGATTTGCAATTTTTCTGACATTGAATTCGATTCGATTAACGATTTTCTTCAAACTTACCTTCATTGCAATTTTCACAAGAGGCTGTGTAAGGGAGGCATGCAGTCATTTTTTAAAGCTTTTTGTTGTTTAAAAAATTGGTTAAAAAAACCCAACCATGACCTAAGAATTTGATTATTTAAGCACATTTTAGTTGATATTTCTTTGAAGAAAGGGCTATGTTTTTTTCCCCAATCATCCAGTTTAGTCATCCAGTCCACTCTTTCGGTACCCTGCTGTTTACTTATGGCGGAAGGCAGACGTGTTCTTTTTTGAGATGTCTCTCTTTCTTTCTCTCTCTTTCTCTCTCACTGTCTCACTGTCTCTCTTTCTGTCTTTCTTTTTTTCTCGCTTTCTCTCTCTCTCTCTCTCTCTCTCTCTCTCTCTCTCTCTCTCTCTCTCTCTCTCTCTCTCTCTCTCTCTCTCTCTCTCTCTCTCTCTCTCTCTCTCTCTCTCTCTCTCTCTCTCTCTCTCTCTCTCTTTCTGTCTCTCTCTCTCGCTGTCTCTTTCTGTCTCTCTCTCTCTCTCTCTCTCGCTGTCTCTCTCCCTCTCTGCACATAGATGCATTATTTCCTAGTTGCCACCCGCTTGTTCCTCACCAGTGTCTAATCTCAGAGTTTGAATGGTGAGCAGATTAGGGATTTGAGTCAAAAAGAGTCATTGCATTTTTTTTAGAAGATGACACTTGTCATATTGGCAATGTAGGAGGAAAATAGGTGAGCTCAGCCACTTTGAAGTACAAACAAAACATGTAGCTTCTGAAGAATGTTAATGAGTTTGCGTCCGCTCAGAATGAATGTCTTCAAGTTTTGTTGTCGAGTGGCTTTTATGGTGCTTATTAGCACCAAGGTATTAAACTGGTTTCACCTGATTAATGAGCCATTTGTGTTTGTGGTGTTTTATTTTTATTAATTATCTTTTTTCAAAGATGTATTGCCAATACATTGAACCAAAGTCACAAATGCATACAGATTTTATTTTTTCTTCCGTTATTTTCACAATTATTGTTTTTATAGTTGATTCTCAGGGACAAAAGATTATTCATCTATAGTTCATTGTTGAACATTCAAATAATGAACTCCATTTCTGCAGAGTATTGTTGAGTAATTAGACGCTGAATTTCTGTAGATGAAAGGTTGTTTAATTGGATTACAGGATTAAAGGTATTTAATAGTTTTTGTGTGTTCAACCATACATCCACATATCTGGATTTTATTAATTTCATTCCAAGAGCTAATATAGTAACTTGCTCATGCTGATGGATTCTCATTCACATAAATCTCTGACAAACGAATGTTTGTACCCAATTGTACCGAAAAAATGCTTTTGCAGCAATTGCATTCACATTTGACACAACGAGAGTCAAGTGATGGTTAACAAATTCTGTGGGAAAATTTCTGGAGACCTAGACAGGCTGCACACAATGTAATCATCTTCACCAAACACAGTGACACTTCTTTTAATTTTCTTCTGGAAACATCCAACTGTGAATGCAATTGGGAGTGCACCGCTAGACAGAAATAATGTGGATATTGCTCTACAAAACAAACAGAAAAATACAATACTGTATATGAATAGCGCTTCTATGGATGCTGGGCAAATGTCAACTCACATTATTAAACTTTAATACTTAAGGCCTGATTTTAAATTGAAAGGGACACTGAAAGGGCAGGTGTTGTCCGATCGTACAGTTAGACCTAACCCGGTAATTCAGTTATCAATAGTTATCACTATTATTAGGACACTGCTTTAATAAACGTGAATAGAATAAAATAAAAATAAAAACAGATGCATACTACTAATGTGTTATTTCAAGTACAAATTGATGTATTTTTTTGTGAATGCAGTAACCAATATGAATTTGTTTCCATGCAAAAATTTGTAATCATCACGAGATAAATCAGCATCATGAAGCTAGTAATGATTATGAGGATTTGAAATGGGATTAATTATATTAGAAATAATCCAACAATCTGTCATGAATCTGATGATTATTCAAAGATTTGACACAAGTAACTGGATTAGAAGCTTTGTGGAAAATAAAAGTAGAAAATGTGATCAATCACATTTAATTACAGAAAATTCTCAATTACTTTCTAATTTCTGTAAAAGGGTCGGACTAATAATAAAATTAATTAAAGTAATAATATTAATAATAATAATCTTTCTCTCCCCCCTCTTTCCCTTTCTCTCGCTCGCCCTCACTCTTGCTTTGGTTTCGCTCTCTTTCTGCGCAACATCTGCTCAATAGTTCAATTGAAGCCAAATCTGGAGGTTTGGGTGTAGTTTCAGTCTATAGTTTGATACGTGCCTTGTGTGTAGAACTTCAGCACATCTGTAGAAGTAGAAAAGCCTAGGATGTTCTGTCCTGATACTACTCCGCTACTATTTCTTTTGTGCTTTACTGTAGTCTTTGGAATCCACACAGTCCTAAAACTCTGGGTCATGAGTAATCAATTTGTATTGTTCCACGTGGAGTATGTGTCTATGGAATAACTCTGACATGTGTGCACACTGATTATATAAAAATACATTTTGCAACCTTTTTACTGCTTGAAATGAGACGAAAGTGTTGTCTCATAGTGTGTTTCATTCACCAGACAATAAAATGGTAATTAGTAAATGCTGCTGAATTTAGTTTGTTAGATGGATTTAATATCATTATAGAAGAACTATTTGTATTTTCTTTTCATGTGATCACTAGTAGGTGTTTAATGGTCTGAGCGATTCAGTCGGCAAGTTTCAGTGCTAAAGTAAATGTACACTTAACTGTAACACGGCTTTGGACTGACAGCTATGTTTCCGCTATTTAACGCAAGTTGTGGGTAATTAGTTTGTCAGTTTAGTCCCTGAGTAGAGGTTTGAGAGGTCAATACACCGAGGGTCTCCGCTCGCTCGTCTGACAGTTTTTATATGAGCTGTCACTCCGCAACCTTATTTTCATCTGTCAATTTCTTCTGCTTCTTGGATGTCAATCTCCTCTCACACACACACTTACATGCACACACACTACGCACAAACGCAGCTGTCATCGTAGAAAAGTGGTCATTTGGAAATAGACTGTAATAATAGCTGTCAGTCTACCGCCTGCGTACCACTTAACAATTCGCTTTACACTTCCGACATTTACCTTTTCTTCCATAAATGAGTCCACTGTGGAGCTTATGAGACCATATTGGATATTGTGATTTTTCTTTTGAACAAATCTGATGGATAGAGAATGGTGGTGTTCATTTGATTAAGCTATAAAAATCCTGACCCAAACCGAAAAGGTAGATAAACCACTGGGAAAGCTGACTCAGTGTTGTCATGGTGCTTCTTCTTTCAAAAAGAAGGGAAGAAGAAGAATGCCTTTATTGTCACTCTACAATTGGTATACAATGAGATATATAGGTAGACGGATGGATAGACGGAATTATTTTCGAAAGAGGAAAAGGGTGAATCTTGGATCCCGGTTGTGCTGCAAACTGCAAATTAGGCTTTAATTAAGAAGACTAATGAAGCATGCCAGAGAGATTGAAACCCTCCCAATCCTGGTTTATCAAGAGCTTTCTAATAATTGTTGCAAATTTGAAATGGCAGTCATGCATGATTTTGATACATATGCTTATGAAATATCAGTCTATTTTTTTCTGAGTCAAATTAATGAATGTTTTTTAATTGACCAAAATGGCAGTTTTGAAAGAATAGAGACAGCTGGGAAGACAGTTGGTTCAACCGAGGAGCAGTGCTGTGTTCATTCTTAGCAAGGCAGAATGTGTTTTCACAAGAGATTTCTAAATCACAAGTACACAAACAGATTTCATAGAAAAGTACTTTTGGATACAGTAGAGCACGCAGACTTGATCCTAACACATTTGATTCATTTATTTGAAGAAATCATGATAAAAATCAATCATGTGAATCGTCAATGTGATCAATAATGTGAAGTGGTGCAGTAACCAAGCACATCGAGGTAACTTTGTAGCAGTGACGTGGTTTGCATTTTTCCCACCCTATACTTTGATTCCATACTCGATTCCAGTTTTGAGAGGGCAGAAATTGCTTTTCCTGGTAATCGCTGTGGGTAAGTTGAAATGCAGGCTTTCATAAATTGTGACACATGTCACATGGAAAATCAAAGTCTATGGCAGGCTTCTGCTCTTTTCACCTCATGGTGTGCAGAATATTTTCCTTATTTAATGCTGAGAGGCTGAAATTCCGAGCATTTGGACAATTTTAAACGAATCACCATCTCAAAACAATTCAGCTGTCAAAATAATTATCAATTAATCTGATACTCGATCGTCGATTTATCGACGCATCGTTACAAAAATGTTCTAATTTTCCCTATTTAGTGTTGAGAGGCTGAAATTGCGAGCATTTTGACAATTTTAAATGAATCATCATCTCAAAACGATTCATCAGTTGTCAAAATAATTATCGGATAATCTGATAACCGATACGATAAATCGTTGCATGACGATAACTACACCGGATAGGTTTAGGCACAGTTCGAAATGTAGCAGTGATTCAAACCCCGTATTAAGATCACAATCTTGTTCTAACATTCTGCACCTTTTTTCAAAATTATATTTTGGTGAGTGGCGTGAGGTGCCGAAGGAGCCACAAATGTGCGAAGCAGGCAAGAACCGAAGGCCCAGCAGGGACAAAACACCTCCAGAAAAAAAAAAAAAAGTCTGAGTGAAGGGCAGGCAGGAGGTGACAATGCTCCGGTGAGCGTGCAGTTGGCCACAGCTCAGGCACTACCCGCTTTGAAGCAGGATGTGGGTCAAAAGGTTCTTGTGTAGGTGGAAGCTGCTGGTTTATTGGCCACTGAAAATGAGACTTACACTCTTGGAAAGTGAACTAAATGGACAAAAGGCATCTGTCTGTACTGCAGAACATGGAAGATTAATGCAATGTTCATTAAAAATGTAGGTCAGTTTCGGCACTTAGTCTTCTACATTTGATTACATGTTATTTTCAGAATTTTAACTGGAGCACCATCATCAAAGGATCTTTGTAACAATACAACTTGGAATATTTCAAAAACAAAGAGAAGTTAAGCTGTAGGAATAATGGAGGAGCTATCGTAGGCAGTCAATACCTTAAATCGCTAAAACTAGAACAAAGTCTTGCGGCTTACAACTTTGTTTGACAGGCGTCAAGGAAGTTCACTTCATGGCAATGTTTTTGCCTTCTTCTCAACACAACTTGTTATTTTTAAGACTAACTCACAAAACAAAGCAAAATGCAAAATTCATGAACTGAGATATGTTGACCTCCCTGATTTTTCACCAATATTTGAATTGAATTCCAAAATTGCTGCACAACCACATCCATTCAGGTGACTTTTAGTGACGAGCTTAGATGTACGTATGAAACTCAAAATGGCTAGCAAGGACTTTTTTTCTCATCTGTTACAAGACGGGTGTGTTCCTCTGCACACATCCAGTGTTTACCATGATAAGTCATGTCCTCTTTGCTCATAGCAGATGAAGTCCTTTAAATATTTAACATCCACAGTTTTCTTTCATTTCTACTGCAAACTTGAAATATGCGACGTAAACCTTACATGGAGTGTTAAAGTGCCATTTGCACATTTTTTTGTGCTGTTACCTTTCCATCATGACCGTTGCCATACCCCAGTATAGCCATTTTTAGCTATTTTCGCCAAAGATATTGGCACACGCAAGATTCATAAAGGATCGATTTCATGGTGAGCATGTAACTAATTTCTCATAGCCGTCAGATGGTGAGCAAAGTCAAACCACCGTGTCCCCACCTATGGAGCCCTGTTAAAACCATTACCTTCCAGCTTGTTGATTAATTGTGGCCATTGATTTCCGGAGAAAATTAGTTAAGTCCAGTGTCATCTGATGAGTGCTGTCAGCTCCCATATGGGCAGGAAAAGAGACAAAACCTGTGGGAGGTAGAACTCTGCATGAAAAATAAATGGAAAAGGAGTGGGAGTAACGGTAGATAAAACAGCATCAGCCAACAAGTTATTGTTCCTGTTGAGAGCTGTTGGTAGCTTTCAGCAGCCTGAGGACTTGCATATTGATGCTCATGCAACAAGAGATGAGCACTTTATAGGTCTGATATTTAACAATGTGTATTTTGTGTTGTTTCAGTCTGTTAGTAAAAGGAAAAACGCAATCTGTTGTCTACCAGTTCATAGCGTTGAGGTCTGTTGCTATAAATTCAGGTGTGAGGCTACCCTTGTAGATGTGAGCCACGGTATGTTCGGAAAGCCAGCAGGGAGCAGCCACAACATCTCCTGACAAGATTGCACATTGCCAGGAGTTACCCATTTGTCAGAAGAAGCCCCATCATTGAACCAGATGCTTGACATTAAAAGCCTCAAGCAATGGCGAACGACAAGAAGCTGCCTGCCACAACAGGAGAAGACAGGATAGCAACTGTGTTGGGAGTAAAGTGTCATAATCTTCCCCAAAAGGGAAACTAAAAGACTGGACTATGATCGGAATTCAAAATGACGACGAGGCATGCGAATCTGTCGGCCTTATGCCGAGAAGACAAAAGCCGACACGAAAACAAATCCGACTGACTGTCGGAAATCTGGAATAAACTCCGCCACTGGTTGTACTGGGACTGAACAGCACACTTCAATCTCTTTCTGCCTGGATGCGTTAACTTTGCGCTTTCTTGTCTTCATTCCAATTTAGGTTTTAGAGGAAATTATTTATTGACTGAGCAGAAAATAAAAATGCTTCTGACTTGTTTAGAAAAAGACAACTGTCTGTAAAGGTTAGTGAGGAGTCCGAAAGAAAATTGGGAATTCAGCATTACCAACGTGTTGGAGACATACAGAGATAATTAGGCCAGGTTCTTCCTAGTGGAACTGACATGTAAATGCTTATGGATCAGGTCTAAATGCATGTAATCTAACTGAGCCCAAGGGCATGTGTTTAAGAGGGTGGAATAAAACCAAAGTTCAATAAAAAAAGCCTTTCCAGATTGCACAACTCAACTCATTTAATGAATGTTCAGCAGTGGTGCAGTCTTTCTCTTCACAGATACATGTGCTATTTCTCATATTTGAAGAATGAACAAAAATTAGTGACATGACCCTGAATAGAACAAGGAGTGACAATATTAAAAATGTTGACACTTGTGTCATTTCTAGGTCATGTTATTTGCCTCCCATTCTCGTACTGGTTGTGTAACTGAATTTTTTTTTGCGCTATTGTTTTGCCGTCCGTATGACTCTTGTTGCAAAAAATCCAAACACTATAGGATTTTGCCTGTCTACTTTTTACATGATGAAAGGGGGCCACTCATATTTGCAAAACCAGACTGTGATGGAGGAATGCTGAAATAATTCAACTCAAGTGTCAGGACATGTGTCCGCAGTAGCGGCAAAAAATACATGAAGCCTTTTTGGAGAATGAATTTGACTTCCACAGTCCGAGATTGTGACAGGCAGCCATAGTGAAGGATGTCACCAGAACCAGATCTTAAGGTTGTGCTGGCTGCAGACCAACCACTCCGACTCTTGTCCTTATGCAGACAAGCTTCTTTGATGAAACCGATGACTGTGACGTCATCTCCAAATTTCAGGAGCTTGACAGCTGGAGGCATTGAGGTGCAGCTATTTGTGTGGGGAGAAGGGTTTAGAGAGATGAGGCATTCTAAGGGGGGTCCCTGGGGCTGATTGTGTTGCTGGATGAGGTGGTTTCACTGAGCCGCACCTGCTGAGTTTTGCCTGACAGGAAGCTGGAGATCAGAGCTTACATCATGGAGTGCAAGCAGGCTGCAGATGCACAGGGGTTTAGATATTGGATTCTGGTGACGTCTAGCCTAAAAATATGTGCTTTACCCTTGGTGGAAATCAATGTGGCAATATATCAATAGTCATTTCTGTTCAATGTCAATGATTTGTTTGGGCTTCATAAATATTGTGGTATTTTGCTATATATGTTTTTCAATCGTTTTGAATTGGTGCTGAAGAGAATTTCTATAGTTGTGATGCCGACAGTGTCGGGACTGCTGATTTAGAGCATCAACACTCATTTTGGAAATGTTTACCTACTTTAGAAAAGGAATGATTTACTTTGGACTTGCCATTTTCTGCTCCAAGCAACTCAAAGGTCGCAATAAAGGCTGTGGGTAATTAATTTCAATAGCTTGGCAAAATTGCTGAAATAAATATTTTTTTCAACTTCTCTGGCATTTTCACTCCTAAAAATATGTTCCAGCATTACTAAGCATCACACATCATTTATGTCAGTTTAAAATGCAGAACATGGCTTTATTGGTGCATCATTTATTGAGTTTATAGGCTTTTTTTTGTGTGTGTGTGTGTGTGTGTGTGTGTGTGTGTGTGTGTGTGTGTGTGTGTGTGTGTGTGTGTGTGTGTGTGTGTGTGTGTGTGTGTGTGTGTGTGTGTGTGTGTGTGTGTGTGTGTGTGTGTGTGTGTGTGTGTGTGTGTGTGTGTGTGTGTGTGGGTGGGTGGCTCTTTTAGATTTGTATTTTAATTTCTGTGATTATTTTTTATCTGTGAGCATTGATAATAATAATAATAATAATGACAAAAAATAGCAAAAATTACTGTCTCACTCGAGACATGAACTAAAAAAGAAAAACTCAAATTAAGTGCCACACTTACTAAAAAAGGTTGCATCATCCTCACAGCAAAAGCAGTCTCAGGTTGTCTTGAGTATGACGTTAAAGCTTGACACCATCAATCACAGATTTTAACTACTGAGAAGGATGGTCTTGACTCGCATACCAAAGTTTGTGTATCCTTGAAGTGATGGATGACAGAC
The DNA here is from genome assembly GCF_054491065.1 of Syngnathus leptorhynchus. Classification (NCBI taxonomy): domain Eukaryota; kingdom Metazoa; phylum Chordata; class Actinopteri; order Syngnathiformes; family Syngnathidae; genus Syngnathus; species Syngnathus leptorhynchus. Next base: position 5,888,042 of record NC_141201.1, on the reverse strand, counting down.
TCAGATCATCATCTACTTGAAAAATAAAACGACCCTCTGCTTATTATTTGTTATCGTCAAAGCGTAGTCCAACAATCAACGGGAAGCAATCCGGGTATGGCCTCAGCACCTGTCCATGAGAGTGATGTGAGTCGGAGGGCCAAGATTTGGAAGGATTACCCTGCTTGAATCTAGCCATCAATGTCTTATCGCAGGTTAACTCGCATCTGCTTCTCCTGTGCGCACAAGTGTGAGCTCAGTGATGAGGGTGGTGAACCTCTGCATTTTTTCTTTTTTTTTGCTGTAAGGGGATTTCGATTTGGTATCCCACTTTTTGGTACAAAGTTTGTTACATTATCTTAGTGATCCCAGTATGAAATAATTATGAATGACAGTTAATTTTCTTTCAACATTAAGGTTGCTAAAATCATTTTCCTTGCCCCCACTCTTTTTTTCCCCTCTGCTCCCAATCCATTATGTTGCAAATTAATCTTAACACAAAGATAGATCACAATTTGTTTTCCAATGAATAATGTAGCTTTCCTAGTCTGAGGAAAATCATATTTGTACTTACGCAGTGTCTGGTTTTACCCGTTTGATGTTAGATGACTATGAGGTTCTTTTTATTCCATGTTGCGGCCATCATATTTGTTTGTTTAGTGTCTAGTTTTTGAATACTAAGAAGGTTTGCCTGTGGGGCTCTGAGGTTCCTACTGCATGTGATTTAAAGGCAAAGATGCCTCCAGCATGGATGTCATCATTCAGGGAGTTGTGTTTGCACCCCGCTAAGCCTTTTTTATTTCATGTTAGTCAAGACTGCTGTTCAATTTGTTACAGAAGCAGAGCTCATGCATCACGAAATGTATCTTTATATGTAGATATAAATATGAATACATGCATGGACTGACATGGCCATCATGGTCAGTTGTCTCAGTTTGGTGGAAGTACTTGGACTGACAAGTGATTTTGACATGTACATGGTAAGTCTGCAGACTCCTGCAGAATATATCAGGAAAGCTACTGACATTTCTTCTTTGCTGTTTTGTCAGTTGAAAAATTCTACACCTAAAATGCAGCAACTACTTTAAACAGTGGGAGGAATTTCTTTTTTTTTGGATGACATTCTGCATGGCGTCTTTGCTTTACGGTCATCTTATCATTTGTTTATATACGTCCTAGTACTTTAAGTATTTTGGCTTTTGAACATTTGTCATTTGCCCCCTGCCTCAATGACATTTTTTTTTTTAGAACTACAGCTATTCCTAAAGAATATCAGGATATATATATTTTTTTTAATGATGATGATATTGCATTAAGTAAACACTTTATTGAGATAATAGCTCAATATTTCAAATTTTACTATTTAGGACTATGACAATGTTTTGTTCAAATGCCCCAAATTTACAATACCGTAATAAATCTACAAATTACAAGATGCCTACTTTATCATTGTTGCACAACAATCATCATGAATCATGATTAATCGTACTTATCATGCCACACACTCAAAGCTGAATCACATAATATGTAACATCACACTTAATAGGCTACTTCAAAGCGAACAAAAACATAACTAGAGGCTAGTTAAATTTGTATAGTAGCCCTAACCTCCTATTCTATCACTCCCTCATTGCATGAATAATGGTAGTGTGACAGTTTTAATAAAGTTAAAAGGTTTCTGCTGTGAAGATTCAGACGCACACTTAAAGCTGTCATGGTCAGATATCCATCACAGCTGAATCCGGAGAGACGGGAGTTAGAGGAGGTGCCAATGTGTTAGAGTGATTATACAAAGAGAAACAAAAGCAGTTTACCCTTGAGATTGTATCGTGAGTGTCCTTTACAATTAGTTTGAGAGTTAATCAGATTTTGCACAGGTATGTTGTTCTTATATCACTCATTGAATTAATTAAAGTGAGGCTTGATTGTTTTTGGTGGAGAAAAACAAAACAAAATTCCCTTCAATAATATTTAGATACAAAGCTTTTAGATAGCAGATGATTTATTTTGAAATTACCATAATTAGCCAGTAGACTACAATGACATTTCGAAAACATTTTTTATTAAGCCTGAGCAAAACTACCTGTAGTGGGATGAACTTTAAGAACATTATTGCCCCTGCTAGTACACTAGTGGTGCATCGGAGCGCCTTGGTCTCAGATTGGATAAGGTTTAGCATGTGCAGCAAAAACATTTGGAGTAAAAAAATACTTGTATGACTTACCATCCATGGTAATGCTCCACCTTGTTTTTTCTACTTTGTCTTTATCAAGATTTTATGACCTAATTCAAAGTGTAGTGAAGTCACAAGACATGACTTGTGCATGTCGACCTTGATTCAAATCCTTGAAAGGGCAAAAATTAGGGATGCACAAACATCAGAATGGTAATTAATGCCTGAAATAGACCCCCCAAAAAGTTTGATGTTAACGATTAACTTATCAAGGCAAAATTAAGATGACCTTCCAGTTATGAATCCAACACAATGCTTAGCGTTTGTGTGATGAGCGTCATTGTACAGCAGCATGTGGATCTCCACAATGTGTTGACTAAATGTGTTGATTTAGTCCGTTTCTGGTCTCTTTGCCTTTCCATTTTCGTCAGATATGTATGTAAGCTGTGGTACTTGTTGACAAAGCGAGGACACCCAGCGAAGAGCACTATATACAAGCAACAAAGCCTCTCAGTTTGTCTGCAAGAGATTGTGAAAAATGAGCACTCTCTCACAGTACCCGTCAAGATGGCTGGGCGACTTATTTACTAAAAAACTGTTCATGCAAAAAAAAAAAAAAAAAAAAAAAAAAAAAAAAAGGGATGCAAACTGAAGAGCTAATTTTGATGGATGAGGAAGTTGATCGATACTAATCAAGCTCAAACAGGATTTCGTTTGATAAACGTGGCAAATTACTGGACATTTTATTACGTGCATTGTGGAAGCCAAAAAAGCAAAAAAAATAATTTAGGGTGTCTTGATTGTTTTGTAGATGCCGTCAAATGACATGAATAATACATACAGGTTTTTTGTAGGATTTTACAAATAAACAATTCACTCATGTTTGAGCTATTGTCTCTCACGAGCACAAAAAAAAAAACAACGCTCACTCCCCATTCTATAGTTTCAATTGGATTCTATGCGGCACCTTCACTCCCATTGCTGATGGCACCTTTTATTGAACCCATTACGGTTTGCTTTGGGCATGAATGAGAAGGGTGATGGAAACGAGAAAGGAATATAAAATGAGTTTTTAATCCTGTTTCAAATGCTGCTGGAAAAAAATATAGTACAAACAATTGAATAGTGTTCACATATATTTTATTAATTGAGATTGAATTAAGAATGCATGTACAGTCTATTGCATGTAATTCAGTCTATTGGAGAATTATATTCAAATGAGAGCCACAATAAATAACAAAGCAATGGTTAGCAAGGAGATTTTCTGAGAATACTTGCAAATCCTCACCGTAATCTTGATCATGTTTAAGATTTTCATGATCAGACTACAAGGCTACTCACATTTATCATTTAGATTTCTACATCCCTCAGCCACGTTAAAGAACAAAATAATAACAATCTGCATTCTGATAAATATCTGTGTCGACTACAAATGGCTCCAGGTCTGTATGGAACAACAAGGGGAATACATTTGTTTATAACAGTTTGCTTTGAAACTGTGTGTGTTTTGAGTTGATTACAAAGAAAGGTACAAAGTGGTCAGATGTGTGGGGGTGTTCAAATTAATTATTCATTGCATTGATTCATAATAAAAAGAAATTAAAAAAAAGCTTTGCTGTCTCCCATTTGCAATTTTAAATGATTTTATATATATATTTTTCAGTTTTTGTTTCATCATTTACGCTATAAGCTTTTAAGTTTCCAAGTAGAGGTGGACAATACAAATTGCATTGAATGATTACAAGCTTACTGTAGACAACCGTGTCGCATCACTCTAATTGTTGTGTTTATTTATTTGTTTTTTTGGTTGTTTGTGAGGTGCTCTTATTGATTAATAAGATGTTTTTTGTAATAATTTCTTTTTCTTTATAAAACAAATAATTTTAAGCAGCTTTAACAGAAGAAAGCTGAGTGTTAATTGTTTTTTATCGTCTTGTCTCAGTCATCTGATTGTCTGATTTTGGGACACTTGTTGATGCATTTTGTCAATCAGTAAAACCGTTGATGCCCACATAAGTACATTATTGCTTTGCTAATAATTCCTTAGAAGAATTCACAATAGGCCCATCTGGCTTCACTGATTAACAAGCACCGTTTTTCATTTAGTCCCAAGTGATTGATTTAGTGATTTCACCAATGAAGGAAAAAACTCCACTTAAGGTTCGGTTAAGTGGTCGACCATGGTCAACCTCACGTCCACTCTGCTCACGCGTTCTGTAGGTAGTAATTATTAAGATGACTTCAGGTCTACCTATAGAGACAACATCCATACTCTGTCTTATTCACTGATGTGTGAGACTTCTAATTCACTTACTGTTTGTCTCAAAGAACAGAAATGCACTCCTTCTTCATCACACACACACTTGCACACAAACACAGGCAGGTGCCCTTGGGACATATGCCACAACAGGGACAGGCATGTTACATCGTGGCAAATGAGCTTGAGGAAGGAAAAAAGTATGTCACTGGATGCTGAACCCAAGAGGCCTTGTAAAACTCACATTAAATGAAAGCAAGGCTAAGAGAAGAAAATACTTTCTTTTAAGCATGACACATTCACACAATTGGAAGCAAGGGCACGGTGGTTTGTATCTTCTCGTCATTATTTTATTCTAGCACCCTCTACATTTTTTTTTTGTTTCTAAATCATTTATACATAAAATCATTTCTATTAAGTGTTGAACAGGATTAGAAAATAACGGAAAAATAAAAGACAGCATTTATTACCCATGATTTACGGTGGTGTCACTTTATGATGAAAACATCAATTACTGTTCCAAACGTTGGTACTAGCATTGCTGCACATGTAATTATCTCAAAGCACGAACCCCTAACAGCTGTGGTGCCATCTTGTTGAAATGAATGCAGGATGGATGACCATCTACTGTACGCCATGCAGCAATGTGCTGGGAAGGCAATGTGGGGAAAAAAAAACCTCTCCCCTGGCTTTGTGGTAACGCCTGGAGTTTAGTGGTTTGCGGGACGAGCAGGCTTTCTACTGCTTGGATGGTCAAGAATAAATTCTGTTTAAAAAAAAAATGTCATTTTTAAGGTAAAGTGTTGAAACAGTGTGATGGTCATAAACCTTCTTAAACTGGAGCTGCACTGCAGTAGAGGAAAGAGAAAAAATATCTAAGTGGCAATTTTTGTAGAGCTGCAATTGGTCAATGATATGCTCCCAAAAACTGGAAAGCATAAGCTCTCAAAACTGATCTTTTTTTTATTTTTGTCTACTAGAAACTAATGCATAATGACTTGTGGTACACCTAACAACAATGCTTCAAATTTAATGGCAAATTCAATTGTATTGATTTTGCACAAGACAAATATAAATTCAGGTTAAGATTGAGGCGATTAATAAACTAGAGTAGCACTGATTAATATTTTGTGTATTAGGTGACACATGGAGACTGTGCCGTCATTGATCGTAATTCATTCCTGATGGCATTTGCTTAACTAATCAGTCTAGTATTACTGCAAGCCTGGCAGACTTTGACGCTTAAATTCTTCATATAAATCAGCAGACGGGGGATTGCAAGACTCATACTTGGCTTGAAGTGGTTCCATTAATCACTAATCGTCTCTGCAGATTTTTGTTGTTGCGCAAACACACACACACACACACACACACACACACACACACACACACACACACGTATTGACATGTTTCCTAAAAGTGACAATTGAAATTCATTAAAAAAATAATTAAGTAAATAATAATTATTTAATTTAAATTAATCTTATATAATCATTAATTTAATAATAATAATTTAAAAATAACTTGTTGCTCATTTGGATTAGGCGACACACTGAAGAACGTTGCCTGTTATATAGCATGAAAAAAGATAAAGCCATTATTTCTATGTTGACCAGTTGACAGTTGCAAGGTGATACTGGAGCGAGCACACTGTGTCTTTCACCACAGGCTTGCTGCCGTTATACAACCGTCCATTCTCCACACTCAATTAGGACACAGGTAATGGGTTCATGACCTTGATTTTCATGCTAACAAATGCATCAGTGAGGTTGTTTCTGAGCCTGTGAATTAGCTACTGTTACTTTTGTCATGCTGGATAATTTTGCTAAAACTATACCCTGTCTTTTATTTTAGAGCAAAAAAAAAATCACACGGCACAATATGTCATTATGTGTAATTGTATCATACTGGGATGCTGTAGTGACCTACAAAGGAGAGACATTCACTAGGGAAATGAGAGGGAAACAAATTTCACAGTTCAAAGCAAAGTGTCTGATAGACCTGAAAGCATTTAAAGTCTACTTGTTGAGAAAAATCTCAGTATTGTTGTAGGAAGTAGAAGAAAGAAAAGACGCACTTGTTGAATGGTAATTCAATCAAAAGCCTTCATTCTACTGAGCAGCCAACAACAACTGAGTGATTATGAAGGCAGCCAATGAAAGAAACACCAAAAAAAAAGTTGGCAATGTTTAACGAACGTTTGCGACCTTGAATGGACCCTGACGAACTCTGACGTGAATGCAGCAATCGCGTCCTTCGAAAACACTTGCAAATATTCATCCTTTAAAAACACTCGCAATTATTCGGGTACTTGGTGAGCTTAACATCACTTCTATCATTGCTGTTCCAGGTTGGCTTCACTTGGGTTTCATCCCTCAGGTAGCAATGTTGGCGATTTGCTCAAGGCTCAGTAGACTCAAATGTTTCTGGGTTATACTTCCTCCTGTGGGACGCACACACCTAACTATGTGTCCATATTTTCTAAAGGAAGTCAAATGAGATCCAGATAGTGTGTGTGCTCATTTCTAAGATTACTGAATATGAGTGCCGTGTGATTACACACATACTGTACTATATTGCGTCTCTGCTTGGAGATGTCTTCTTTTATTATAGTTGCTCCACCTGTCCCTACGTCCCAGATGGCCTGCTGCCCAGCTGCTTAATGATGCCAGATTTCCCACATGAGCTCTAGCTAGAGCAGCTGTTTATGTGCAGTGACAGTCTTGTAAGAAGCACTGACGCTACTTGCCTGCATGCACCTTCTTTATATTGGGACGCTGTGTAATTACGCAAACATGGCACCCTTGACAACTCAAATTAGGCTTGTTATAACTTGTGAGAATTGACGATGATGGCAAGGTAAGGAGCTGATATGATCTTCTTCTCGATCATTCATTCATTCAATCGTTCATTCATCTTCCGTACCGCTTGTCCTCACAACCAGTACTTTTTGTGTAAAGTGACCGGAGAGGACTTTCATGAACCCTCTCCACCGTTAAAATCAGTCAGATGTCAAAGATGCCACGATTAGCATTCAGTGGTCATGCACGAGAAGGAAAATGCTAATGCAAACACAATTTCAGACAAATGTCATTATCGGTGACATGTTGACATAGTACAACATACAAAGATTGATTAGAGCTGCTCCTGACGGCAAGGTTGACATAATGTCAATGTAATTTTGTTGTTGCTCAGCAGAAACCATACGCTTGTTTGAAAATACATTTTTGTATCTCCGAAAGTTTTTCATTAATGCAATCATTAAGTCAGATGCAAATGAGGTGAAAAGCACTGCAGTTTCCTGACTTCTGGTCTCAGGTAGAATTTCTTGTGATGTGAGGGGGATGTTTGAGTTGTGTTGAGAGCGAGAGGGACTGTAAGCCATTTCACGCAGTCTTTTACAAACACAGAGCTATGTAGTGTGAAATTGCCAAGTGCTGTTTAACTACACTGTGACTTTGAGACTTGTATCCATGGTGACTCATTCTTCATAGCAAGAAGTTACCCCGACCATCAGAGACGTGTTTCTTCGACTGACATTGTACCTTTTTTCTTTAACGAACGGATTAACAACAAACACGGGTGTCTTTAACAATGTCAGGAATTGATCATCTATTTTCAATGAGTTGATCTTATTAGGGTTACAGATAAGAGATGCCGTCGGGTCGGATGAATAAATCCAGTCGCTAGTCAATCGAAGGGCATGTATAGCCAACCTTTCACACTTACCGCCAATAATTCACCAAAACGTGTCTCAGAGAAAAGTGGAGCAAAGATATCACCTTTCCATAAACATGACAGAATGTAACTGGGAGCCTGAAACCTATTAAGCTTCTGGATCGTAACCACATGAGACAATGGCGGGGCTGTACGTTATTTACGGTTACATTATTAATGTGACACATCCATAAGAGGGGTGGCAGCACTTTCATACTCTCACAGTGTCATGTTTGGCCATGCCAAGGACTTTTAGTCTGCTCTTCCCCTTGTGAGACTAAACTTGTGTCTCTTGCATTTATTAACTTTTAATTGCCGTATATGATGACACTGGTGTGCATGTTGACACGTGCCTCTGAAGTGGCTTGCAAAATGGGTTCCCTATAAAGGAAAAACATGCTCTATAATACGATTTGCAAGTTATACAGCTCTGTGAGTTAATGAAGGACTGATGGAGCTCCAGTTTCAGTTGTTCCCATTAAAATGCACTCCATGTTGTCATGAGTAGGAAGTGTTCCCTTGCCAAAACCTCCTACTCATCTTATGCAATAGAAGGAAATCCACTGATTAACAGTCTGTCAGCTGTATAAGGTTTCATTAGTGAGTCTATCTGTCTATCTAATATTTTCTTCTTTTATCCCCCATGTTTGGAGAGCACAAAGGAGTGTAACCTTGAGTGTGTTTCTAGCATAAAAGCAGGGACTACTTTCTTATTCCGTGTGTGCCGCTGCAGTAATGTCTGTCACAGCTCATTTCCCACTAGCATAGGAAATGCCAGTTGACACAAAGCTCAGGATTAACACGAGTGTGTGTGTGTGTGTGTGTGTGTGTGTGTGTGTGTGTGTGTGTGTGTGTGTGTGTGTGTGTGTGTGTGTGTGTGTGTGTGTGTGTGTGTCTGTGTATCTGTGTGTGTGTGTGTGTGTGTGCACGCGCATGTAAACACTCAATCAAACATTTGTGATGTTTGGAATTCAAGTCCTCCATCGTATAAACTACAGGTATCATTTACATCATAGGTGTCAAACTCGAGGCCCGAGGGCCAGATATGGCCCGCCACATCATTTTAAGTGGCCCGCAAAGACAAATTGTGAATGAACTTCACGTGTCAATACTAAAATTATACAATGTCTTCACTTTCCAAAAATAGATATTGCTAACAATGATTATTACATTCATCTTTTTAAAATATTTGAACTGTTTTTACTAGTCTGTGATTTCAAAACTAGTTATCATTTGTTGTGTAGCCTATACTGTATATAAGCCATAATGGCCCTCTGAAAAAAACTATAACGACGATGCGGCCCGCAACAAAAATGACTTTGACATCCCTGATTTATATGTTGGCTGACTTTTTCTGTACATCTAAAGATGACCGCTTTATGCTATTTAAATAGTAAGACGTGTCCTGTCATTGTTTTCAGTTTTATGTCTCGTATTATAATGTAGTAACTGTTTGGTGAATTGTTGCAGTGAATAGGAAGCGGTCCAAAAATGTTCGGGGCTAACGTAATAATTAATATATATACAACCTTACGGATGAGCACTGAACACAAGCCTTCACTTCATTACTTCCTCCGTTCTGCTTTACATGCACTTTAGATGAGCCATCTCCACTGCCATTTTAGAGGTCCACTGAACTACATTAGGCTGATAAATCCTGTCGATTAGACTTGGTGGGTGAGTGTGGAGGAGAGGATATGAAATCTCCTTACAGCACCATATCTGACTTATGGAATGTCATTTTAATCAGCCAATTGCAGCCCGGGCCTCCACTCTTTAACCTCCTCACCCTTTCACTTTTCTTTATCCATGGATCTTTCATTTTAAATGCAAAAAGGAAAATATAGAAGTGGCTGAACTCATACTAAATTGTCTCATTATTATTGGCTCAGTGTTTTTTTTTAGTAACCAGGGAGATTTATTAAAAGCTATATAAACCCTTAAATCTACAATGTCCCCAAGAAGTTTGTATCTGAGTGTTCATACACTAGACAGATTTTACAGGAACTAGTCGGTTAGTTTAAATGAATCTTAGTATTTTGTCTTTCTTCGTCACGTTGTTTTTATAACTTGTCCTTGTGTTTCATTTTCATACATGCATTTGTTTTACAAAGCAATTTTGACAAACTGATATTTCAGTAGTATGTACACAGCATGAAAGAACCTACTGACCCAACACACAATTTTTTTTTTTTTTAAAGCTTCAAGTTTCCAACAAATAAGAGACCATAAAAGACCTCAGCTCAAATGTTTTTTTCTCAAACAATTTTTGCAGTTTTTGTGACTAGATATTAGAAATAGCCCATGTCACACTAGAATGTTGGTAACAAAAAAATATTCCGGGAGTGTTTGCAAATAAAATAATAAATTTGGCATGAAAATGACCTTAAAACTGGATGATAGAATATGAATATTGTATTTGAAACAGCAAAATATTTGATTATTAATTCCTCCAAATGGCCGCCATTTTAGAGTATTACTTTGTTATCAGTATCACTGTATAAAACATGTTTGTTGTTGTTTTTACTAGAACATGAGGCTTGAAGCCTTCGTTGCTTTACCTTTCAGAGATCAATTTTCTTGCCCATAGGAGTTAGATACACAATTGATTTCCATCCAGTCTATTTTCCCACAGTTTGAACTCCCCGGGGCAGTAAATCATTTCCTCAACCATAATAAGAAAGAATACATTTCTCTACAAAGGAGGCAAGAAATTATGTTAGCGTCCATTGCAAATGTTCGATATCTTCAAGTGCAGTCAATCGTTTTGCCAGGTTTGCTTTGTTACAAATCATTTACAATGACAAAGTCACAATATGCACTTCTGCACACAAACTTTGATGTTTTAGTCGAGGTCGGTATTTTATCTCCAATTCCCCGAACCTGTGAATAAAAATATTCCCCGAAAATACCATGAGCGAAGCCGCTTTGATTTCATGCTGATTTAATTGGAGCCCTAATCAAACAGCTTGGCGTAACAAAAAAAAGCACACTTAATATCAAATCAAGGAGCCATCAAGGGGGGGAAAAAAAAGCTTTTTCAGTGAGCAGTCAGGAAACGGTAATAAACATGCTGTGTGCAATTCAAGGAATTGTGTGTCCTCTCATATTCTAGTTTATTAGTTTGTGATCAATGTGAAGAAAAGATCAGTAAGTTGTGCTGTGTTTGAAGCACATGGTAAGTGGATAACATACTAGAAAGCAGACCTCAAAGTGCATAGTCAGCAGAAGTGACGGTAATACATCACCCTTGCCTTAGTGCTTGTGCTTTCTTTAGTGCTCTTCGAGTACTGTTAACAGAAAAATAAAAAATAAAATCCAGATTCATTGGGATGTGATTTAGTGAACATAAATGGTTGTGAGCTAGGGCTTAATGTATCTTCAGAGGAGTAGAAAGAAAAACATGCCACTAGTATTTTGATGTCGTTTGAAGAGTTTACACGTTGATGCGGTGGAACTCTCGATTGGGTGGCATCATCAGGAATAGAATTAGTAGGATTGATTTCCTATCCAGTACAGGCTTAATTAAAGAATGTTTTTAGGCTTTGGTAATGCATTTGCTGGTTTGGATCTTGTAACTTGGATCACTAGAATAGTACTCGCAAAGTGTGGACCATTTACAATGGATCGAAACATGCAACGTGAGCCATGTTTGAATCTGCATTTTTTTTTTTTTTTTTTTTCCCAGTATCCTCATTTTCACCTTCTCTTTTCACTCTGCATCATTTTTCCCTCATCCTCTTTTCATCTTATCTCTATCTTTTTCTCCCCTCTTGTCTGCGCCTGAGCTCATTGTATGCTGCAATTCACCAGTGAAAGTGTCTCACCTTTTTGTTCTTTTTGGCTAGCCAAGCCACATTTTCACTGTGGGAACATTCTTGACAATCATTCCTGTTTTGGGTGACAAAAAAGCTATTCATGCTCTTTTCAGCCCTGACTAATCTTCACATGAGCGTCCAGCCTTGTCCCTCTTTGGTCTGCTTTCAACACATTGCCAGTCCTACCTTAGCTGTCTACTGTGTCCATGAACCTCCTCACTGGTTCATTTAGTACCTTTTCGTTTTTTTTCATTTTTTTTTACCTGACAGGATTAGAATCTACTTCTTTACTGCTATAGCTCATCCTTGTCAAACTCCGACACGCTGTGCATTTCGAGAAGCTCTCATATCACACCTCAGGTGACATGAACAAAACACAGGTCGTTTTCATTAAAAGTCACTTCCCATGCTTTCATTTCAATGATTTAATGTCTATTATCTTTATTTTTCAGGCCTGTATTGCTCATTCAATTAGGTTCCTTTGCAGAGTGATACTCCTTTGTTGAAATTTTTCTCGTACACAAAGATAAAAATTCTATTCTCAGCAGCTACACTGATAAGATCATTTGACGAAAATGAGTGAGGATGTCTTGTCAGTAGGGAGTTATCCCAGATTGCTGCATGGGGATTTGAAAGTGTATTAGAGCCCCTTTGCTGAGCATTTCGACGAGAAATAAAAGTTGTGTGATGCAAACTTCATTGGTTGCTATATGTCCTCATTACTCCAAAAAGAAATCAATATTGATGATCCATGAAGATGAACTTTTCCACTTTCATCTTCTGCCTCCGTGCCAAAGGTCTGCCTTTTACACAATAATGAATTCAAATGAAAAAATATAGGCTTGCTTTGAAGGCACACTCACTCTTAAAAAAATAAAAATAGAAAAAAATAGCATTGTTCATATTGCTGCGGATCACATAGCAAAGTCAAAAAAATAGTTAACTTGAGGGGTAGATTCTTGTTTACTACATTTTTTAAATGTCTCCAGTAAATTGTGGTTGTTTTATCCTCAAATGTCTTTGTGTTATCCTTACTGTAAATCAAACTGCCCAGCTCTCCCCCAAAAAGGTACAGTTGAAGTGTTGGTAACCTCAAAACTCAAATTAGTTTTGAGTCAAAGGTGGATCAGTTATTGACATCATAAATTCAGATCAAGAAGTTCGAACCCATTTGAATAGGTACGGTAACACCTGAGTGGGACTCATTTCCAGCCCATGAGTTTCAAGACTCAGACCGGCTTTTGTTGAAGTTTTAATGAAGAGACACAATTTCACACTTATTAGTGTATCTATATAAAATAAATTAGCAATCCGTTCAGTAATATCCTAACAATATCCAATCAAATTCAGAATTCCTTGAACATTGCGTATTGCAGTCTGGCCCTGAATTTCCAGTTTACCCAATCCAGTCATAATCGGCCCTTTAATTTTCATTTCAACTCCAGTCTACATGAAAAACGTCAATGCCAATTTGCCTTTTTCCTCAAGCAGTTACTTCTCCTCAATGCCATCCTTTCTGTTCAACATTCTAATTTTCCGCCTTACTAGGTGTCTGTCTTGTCGAGATGTACGCCATCTTTCACAATGCCCACATATTGGGTTTTTATCCTCCCTTCAGAAATTCACCTTGAAGAATTCCACTCCACTGATTTGTATCAAACTATTGTGAATCACAGATTAACGGGAGCAAGATGAACATTTCATTCATTTCTGCTCATTTCTCACTGAACGTTGAATTTATTTCTTACATTTTGGCCTGATACGGTGGATCCCACTCATTGGTTGTTCTAGAGGTGGACAACTTCAAGATGATAGCTGAGTGGTGGACGTACAATAACAGTGGCATGTTGGAGAACTCCTCTCACCCTGTCTATGATAAACTGTGGCAGAAGGGGAGCTCATTAGCTAACACATTATTTTACCCAGGAGCAGAGCTGAGCGCTTCAGGGGACTCTGTTATGCCCTCGCCATCAACACTACAACAACAGTGTGGGCGACATTTGTCACAACATGCCCTTCACCGCAAACCTCAATCAAAAGACTCATTCATAGCCTCAATACCAGTTATTATTGTAAATTAATCTTATGTAGTACTTTATTTCTATTAGATGTATTTTTATTTATTTTTTTATTTGCATTATTAAACAATGTAATGTCTTTGGTACTGTAACATTAATTTCCGCTCTGGGAGTTATGAGATTATTCTCCTTTTGTATACACTTGGAGACTGTCTCACAATTGCTGATGTGGTATAAAATATACACAAAGGTCCATTTTAACTTGCTTGTCAGGGAAATAAAGTCAAATGATAATGTTATGTCAATGGAAACTTTTTCCTTATCTAATCTTTATCTTAAATAAGATTTTTGTAGTACATTTGTATTGTTTTTTTCTACTGCAACAGTACATAAACAAACAATGGTGTGAAGAAATAGCCTCCTCCTTGGCCGTGCTAATGACCCCATTAGAGCCTGAGTGTGCTGCCATTATTGCAACCCAAACAAACACACACACGAGCAAACACCATAACACGTCCAACAAAACACATACATCTCGAATGTTCTCAGATATGGCGAGCATGTAATTTAAAAGAAGGTGACTCCTGTTGCACAAGATAAGCAGCAAATACAGTCCGTGCCATCTGTTGTACAAATGGGCCTAGGTGAAGTCTATTTTTCATCTTGAAGTTACAGTCATAGCTCATAGAAGAAAGACAGCATCATGACCATTACTGTGGGCCACCGTGTCCTCTCGGAGAAGGTTTAAATAGTCGAGGTGTGATTATAGTGTCTAGAGTAGATCTTCTCTCGCTCTCTCACTTAGAGAGCACAGACGTATTGGTGTGACCTTTCCTTGCAGCTCTGACTTGCAGATATTGTAAGTTATTGAACAATCATCCCTCTTGTCCTTATCTTAAGGGAATGAGAAATGAAGTTTGACATCAGTCAGTTACATCATTAGTCCAACTGAGTGAAAGTCCCATGGCATCACTCTGTGAGCGCTTGCCATAAGATCTTGAATGAAAACAAAATTTCCTTTTGGTCTGCCTCCAATTTGTTCTCATCCTCAAAATTGCAGCTGTGGAAATTATTTCTGCCATCCTGGGTGCAGAATGCAAAACTAATTTGCCCCCAGCATGGTTTCAAATGAACTATGAATTCAAAGGGAACGGCATGTCAGTATGCCACACAAGTAGACTATTTCATCTGTGCGATCCAAAGTCTTTCAGCTGAAATTTGCCCTGTAACTGGTGATAAACATATCCAGTTGCTAATTTTCCTAATGGGTTTATCTGTCGGACAACTTCCTAAATTTACATGGATTATATGTCTATATGTTATTTATTTTCTTGGGTGGTAGTGTTGATGCTTCACCTCATTATTTTGGTTATTGCGTAAAATTTCAATATGTTTTCATAAGGATTGCAGTAATTAAAAAATCTTCTGCCTGCATTTCTTTATATCCTTAGAAGATAAATAGATATAACAAACTAAAGACAGCCTTTACTTTTTATACAGTATGTAAAGTATTATAAGACAAGTACACTATTGTTTTGAAGACTGTATCATGATGAAGGATGTCACTATTTTATGGCGATAAAATGAGGTAACTTAATTCTTCTGTCATAATCCATTAAGTTTATTGGATTTCTCACTGCCATCACCTTGACTTTGATTGTATTGGGTTGATTGATTATGTTGTGTGATTGAGTGTGTCAGTGTTGGAATCCTTGCCCTGCCAAATGGTCTCTGATAATGGGAAAAATATATCTTCACTTTGCAAGTACATGCCAAAAAGAAATAAGTTGTCTTATTGCCATGCCCATTTGGATGCTCTTCTCACTCAAACAAAAAGATCTTCTCAAATAGCAAAACTGAACATGATGTTACATTGTTGCATCTCACCTTTCTTTCGTCACGTTGCCTTGAACAGCATTGTGATGATTCCAGCTTCCATATTGCAAAATGGTTCTCGGAAATGTCTGCCACAGATGTGTACACCGTGTGCTATTGTGAAAATAACGGTCATCTGGCCTGTGTTGTTGTTTGGCCTTGTGTCAGAAATGGTTTCAGGAGGGGATGGTATTCACAACAAGTCAGATGCAGTGGACAGAAGGTCGGAGAAGAGAAACACTGAAGAATTGTTTGTACGTCAGACAGTGAACATGTCCATGTACACACTTGCCATCCAATACACAAAGTCCATCTTCCTTGTCAAAACAATACATTGAAATATACACTGATAAGCAAGGCCTCAGGGACGCACGTTTGAGGAACTATTAGCATCAATCTCTTTTTTACAAGTGAATGTTAATTTGTCGTTATTATGGCGCCCGTGGGATAGGGGATGGTTTAAGTGTCCCATTGAGTTTAAATGTGCACAAGTGGAACTCATCGCCTTGGAGATCATGATTCTTTTGTCAAATGTGTGAGATGAAAATCATTCGCATTGTTTAGTCAAGTTAGATTATGGTGTTAACATTTTTTATATGAGTCTTCTAAAAGATCTAATTCAATTATGGAAGAAAATCTTTTGTGACTGGAAGAAATTTGGTCGTGTAAATTGAGCTAATTTCTCGTTATATTTTGGGGTGGGAAAAAAAATCCATTTGGCTTTTATGTGTAGAAAGGCCAGAAGGGGACTAATATCTTTATCACAAGAGAACAAGAGTGGAGTGACACTTTCAACTGAAGGGAATTCTGTCAGTATCGGTAAATCCTTCATTGAGAGTTCCGCTGATTTCAGATCACTTCCGTAGGGTGAAGTGTTTCCAACTTCAAAGCATCCGTTGAACCGGCGCTGCTAATTCCAGCTTGGCAACGGAGGAGCAGAGGTTTCATGCTGCAGAGCAAGTTAAAACAACCATTTTTAACTTTGAAATATGTTAATCATAAGCGTTAAAATGAAAGTTATTTTTTCCGGTATGTTGGCTAAGTAAAGTTGGCTGCATAGCTGTGGGTTGATGCTTTGAGAAATGACAGACAGGCCTACACAGAATATGGCAAGAACATAGACAGCAATTCCGTAAAACAGTCAAGGCTTTAATCCAACCAATTGAATCGCAATTGAATGATTAAATCGCCATCTGCCAAATGAAACCGTTTGAGCAAAATTTCGTAAAGGCCAGCTGCTCATCCCCAAAAAGTCATTCACTTTAAACAGAACAGATGATTGATGTTCCTCTGTGGGGAGTCATAAAACAACATGGCGAGGAAAAGCTATTCTGAAAGACTTGATTTGGGGTTTGTTAGCTTGTCCTTATTCATTCCTTTTGGAAAAAAACAATTTTGAGTCTTTTGTAAGGGCTCATCTGACCCACATTAAGAGAAAAAACTCGGTATGTAGTTTGGGTTTGAAATATGTCGATTTCCGATTTATTCCTGGAACTTTTCTGACACACCTTGTCGTATGTTTGCTTTTTTTTCTTGCATTGGTTATGACTGTCCGTTATAAGATTTACAACTTCAATGGCCAAGGAACATTCCGTCAAAGGGGAGCATGCAAGGACAGGATTGTCCGTCATTATTATTCCTGTTTGTCATTTGGTTTCCACATTCTCTGACCTTCACTGGCCCTCATTTATATCTTGGTTTTGACGTTTCTATTGAAGGTAGTGATCACAAGAGTAGGTCATTTATTTTTCTAGCTGACAAAAAGAATCTATTTAGTGTGAACACAGATTACAGTGATCTGATTGTGTTTGGAGCTGAATTTTAGGATCATTTTAAGACAGACCGTTTTGCAATCTTCAATAGGTACTCAAGCAGCAAGAGTTTCATAAATCCCCGCATAACACTACTGTAGTCTTTTTTAGAAACAAAATCCGAGAATAAAAAGACGTGTATGGCAGAGGAAATTCATACAGCTATCTGACACACTGCCTTCACGGATGGCTACCCCGGGGATTTTTAAAGAAGTGCATTGGTTTGGAAAATCCTGTCCCATTAACTGATGTTTTGTGACCGTTCAGTGTAATGAATAATCATAGGCAACCTAATTTGCATTTAAATTCATGCTGCTTTCACTATTTGAACAAGAACAGGTGTGAAAATATTATGGATGATTGTTGGAAGATAGTTATCCAAATTGTCAGTCAAAGCAGTGCCCAGGTCCAGTTGTTTTTCCATGTGAGCTATTTGGGCAAAATTTGTTGCAATATGATTTGTATGGTGCATT
The DNA here is from genome assembly GCF_054491065.1 of Syngnathus leptorhynchus. Classification (NCBI taxonomy): domain Eukaryota; kingdom Metazoa; phylum Chordata; class Actinopteri; order Syngnathiformes; family Syngnathidae; genus Syngnathus; species Syngnathus leptorhynchus. The sequence continues at coordinate 5,869,921 of NC_141201.1, read as the reverse complement.
TCACACTGCTATGTAAAATATATACATCAGTGATTTAATCATTTCAAATATTCTAATTATTATAACTAATTAAATTATGTAAGTATTTGATGACTTCTGTAAGAAAATCGGAGAAAACACCATTTGCAAAATAATTTGCATAGCGTTGCAAAGATGTATTATTTTGAAGTAGAAAAATATCAAATCAACCCTAAGCACTGTTTCTACATTACCAATTATAAATACCGGGAATCAAACAGAACTTATGCATGCAAAACCCCAAAATGTGTCATAACAAATCATATGACATTAATCTTGCCGCTGCCAACACACAGAAAAACACACCTGACAAGTCTCGCAACTTTTTTGATGTTCTGGTTTCTTTGTGAGGCTGTCCCTTTTTTAATATGGAGGTGAATGTGAGAGATTCAGGTCACCAATGTCAGTGCTGCAGAACTGCCAAATTATTAGAATTCACTTCCGTAAGAATTTGTCTGTCTGCTAAACTGTAAATTTGGGATAGGACAAACTATGGTAAAGTGTGGTGGTCAAAAGGAATATGTTCGCTCAAATATGACCATTATAGCCATTGAAATCTTTGGCTGAATTATACAGAACCGTTCAGACGGTTTTTAAAAAGACTTTCAATGAATGTTGTCAGTATGCAAATTTTTTAAAGTACTGAGCCAACATCACACCACTGTTTTATTATGCTGATGCTGAGCTGGCATTGTGCCTAGAAGAAGAAAACACACTAAGCAATGAGCATTTAGAAAACTATTGATCTGCTCTAAGGCTGATAGAACAAATGTCAGCGAGATGATTCTAAAGGCCTAATATATTGTATCGCCATTTATCACATCCAGACAGGAGCTACAATTCACTTAGTTGGTAGTTCAACATATGTGGCATAGTGAAAAACGTTTGGGCGTACGAATTTGCGTACCAGGTTTCCCAACTGCATTTTATAATTATTTATTTACATATCAGATATGTATTTTATAATAATCTTAACACAGTAGGGGCAACATAATATGCAATATTTATAAAAAAATAGTATTTTCTTTTTAATTAAATTATATTTTCCCAGTATTGTGTCTGTAGACTCGCGTTTTAGATGCTAGTCATTTTGAATGACTTTGTGACTTGGCTGACAATAGGCTTACAAATATTTAATGAAGTTAAAATGAAACAAAATAGGAAAAACCCTGCAGATGTAAACCTCCCTTTTTTATATTAACATTGTCTTCCCCTACCGGAGGCCAGAAACACAATATAAGTTCTATTTCTGATAAGTACTGTCATAAGAGGAGGCTGATGTGGAGCTGGTCATGTGACTTACCAAGCCAGGAGTGCATCCATCCTTTTTCAACACCGCTCATCCTGTTCAGGCTCGGGCGTGCTGGAACCTCTCTCAGCTAACATCAATGTTTTCTGACGTGACAAGGTTACCAGGTTTTATGGAAAATGTCTTTGGTAAGCTTGGACTTCAGTGAATGACAAAACTCTCATTCCCAATTAAAAATATGTCCCTTGTCTTTGTCAATTCCAGATACTAGCAATACTTGCTATTCAGATGTCGTATCCACTAATTTCCCTGACCAGGCTTGTGAGATTAGAAGCCCGCCAGTAGCTTCTCTTGCGCAGCCCATCTGAGACCTCCACATTAATATTTATATCGTGATTTGAATAATGTGAATTCATTTCAAATGACAAAATGAAGTTTGGAAAACAGAGCAGTGGAACAGACAAGGATGTTACAAATGGGAAAAACAGTTTAGGCCTAAATTCAAACTTCACCAACATTCAAGGCTTTGTAGACAAAATACCAGGAAGGGGAAAAAAAAGTATCAATAGGCTTTGTAGATAAAATACCAGGAAAAAAAAAAAGTAGCAACAAGCGCAATGTATACCACACACTCAATAAACGGAAAATTGACCTCGTCTCGGACTAAGATTCCTTGGAATATTGGTTATCAGGAAAGGTACTGATGTACTGTATCTCATTTCACCCTTGTACTTCCCCCGCTGCTCTCTGGGCGATGCAACAACAACAATAGAATCTGTACTACACGCAATTTCTCACAAAGTATAAAAGGATGCGGGTGAATGGAGCAATGGACTTACAGTCCCGATGGATGAGGGAAAAGAAAATTAGATTAGGTGCCACTAAGGTGAGTGTTGCTCTAAAAAAAAAGCATGGAGGGAAAAAAAAAAAAAGGACTCTGTAGAGAGTAAATGATCTCTCTTGGGAGAAAATGTGAGATGAGATAGAATGTGTGTTCTATGTGAGGAGTTCCTGCCATTTGTGAGATTTTTTTTTTTGACATTGGCTTTGTGCAAAGCTCTTCTCTAAAATAATTGGTTGTGCGTAGCAATTGTAGCACTTATTTCATTTTCAGTTCATCAAACTTCTTCCACTACAAATCTCAAATATCTTCAAAGGATTTTTGAAAAGAGCATGTAGCAAATGTGACTTTACTCTGTTCACTCAACTCAAATATAACTAGCAATTCAAGTTCACTCCATTTTATTCATTGCAACATCCCTTAGTTGGAAATTCATTGGAATTCTATTGACAACAATGCAGTTAGAATACACTTTTATAGATTTGCAATATGCTGCGGAAATACCTTGAAGTTCAACCACATTCCATTCCTGCTTCAATTAAATTTATCATTGGTGAGAAATATATTAAAAACGGCCACAACCAGATAGACGAACTGCAGTTGAAAGAAGTGCCTCTCTCTTATGACCGGCGACAAATTAAAGCTTCAAAATAGCTTTGCTGAATAGATTGCCACAATTCCACTATGTTGTATTTCAAAATTGTTCCATCAATGGAAAAGTGTTTCCCACCTCGTGTGATATATATATATATATATATATATATATATATATATATATATATATATATATATATATATATATATATATATATATATATATATATATATATATATATATATATATATATATATATATATATATATATATATAACAGGTTCTGAGGATGGATAAGGCTATCTGAATTGTCCTAATCATCCCCTCCAAAATGAGTTTGAGAGCTTTTGCCCACAGGCTGTCGGTTTAGCGCTCCGAGAAGGAGGTCAAAAGGCTCCAGGTTTCATTCGTCCCTAGTGCAATTTATTTACTTAATGGCACCTCGCCTTAGGTTGCTCGTGTTCTCAGCTACTATTGCTTATTTCTACATCTGTATTCTGTGCCTTTTGCTATACCTGATAATTGGCTTTTCATGGTATGAGATCCGGATTGAACTGGATCCTTATCAATCTTGTGTACGAGGGGGTTCCTTTCATTTTTGTTTGTTTTATTGTGTCTGCCTTTTTACTTTTTGAATAGGCTTATCTTCATTGTTGATATCATCATTGTATACCTTGACCTTACCCCCAATCTAGATTCCGATTCGATTCAGTCACTCGAGTTAATGGAGTACGGAAACTCCAGTTCTTTCATGTTGTAAATGCTCAACGACAAGTTAAAAAAATATATTCAATAATGTTGAAATCCATACTCTTGTGATACCTTTGCATCATATCGTATGACTGCTTTTTCAGTACCACTTGACCATCTGTAATAGGCATGCCAGGCAGCGTGAGAGAAACGAAAAAAGAGGAGCTTTATTGGACATCGTCTCCTGAATAGAAATGAGCCATTTGCTTCTTCTCTTTATCTCCATCTTTTGTGGGAAAGAAAGTATGCGTCAAAACAATGCACTCTGCATAATGAGTTATTTAAAGCCGCATCAGATTGACCACCTTGGTAGACACAAAATTTATGGCCTTGTCCCAACCTTCGCAAAGGAGCCGAATCCATTTTCTTTATCATTTGGAGCAGACACAATGAGAAAGAAAGAAACAAGTAGAAAGAATAGAGGAGAACAGAGGCAAAACAGAAAAGATGCCCGTGAAACGAAGTTTCTTTCAACAATAGCTTGCTATCTAGTATAGGGGACATGCTGTATTCCTCCATCATAGATATGTTAAGATCCAGGTTTGACCTAATTTTTTAAAAGCCAGAGGGCTTGAGATATGATTATCTGCTAAAGGGATCTGTTGTAATGTGATAAAAAAAAAATGGATTCAGAAAGCGAGCTTGTTCTCTTGAATGTGAGACTAAAGCTTGGAAAGGATTGGATACATTTAAAACCGTGAAACACAAATAACAAAACATGAATAGAAGACAGTAAAAAGGCAATCACTATATGTGTCTGACGTTGGCAATCACAAAGCCCAGTTCCAATAAAATTGGGAAATCATGTATAGAATGTAAACAAAAATCGAATGCAATATTTTGCAAATCCTTGCAGTTTTTATTCATTGAAATACATTGAAAACATTTTTAATACTTAATTAATTTAATTTATTAATTTTATACAATCCAGAAATGCTGAGACTGGCATCTGTACCATTGGTGGGTATTCAGAGCAAATATGTCCGTTCCAGGGTTGTTGAAAAAACTTGACATAAAAATTATTTAAAGTTCTGAGTCTTACTCTTATTTCAGTGAAACCCTCTGGGTGAACATTTGCTCCATTTGGAATCTCGGTGACTATTCAAGAGGTAAAATGCCTTTTTCTACTTTGGCCTGCTTCCCATCTTCCAATAGGAAATTGGCCACATGGGCATTCTAAATGCAAATTGGAATCCATTTTATAGACTCGACTGACCGAATATGTACAGTATATGCTGTTGTAAGGCTTTTTGGGAGAGAATGTTGGACATATGCAATACAATGTATCTCGCACAAGGAGACGTGACGGCTCGTGGATTCCATCAGATTGGCGAAGGATACGGGAAGACAATATTTCTAACAAATGAATTGAACTGTTTATTTTTCAACTGTGGGGTATGAATTTACAAAAAGTCTTTTATGAATTCAATTTATTGCCTATTGAGAAACTGCTGTAATTTTTAATCAGCTCATCTGTAATAGCTGACAGTTCAAAGTCCTGTGAGCCACTACTTAGAAGTGATAAGACGACAATTTGTAGTATCAAGTGTGAAATTAATGCTTTATCTACCATTTCCCAGTGCACTCATCTAAGAAATTATATCAAATAACTCATTTGTCAGTCTCACTTCAGATTATTGCAAATTTCCCTCACTCTTCTATTTCCATAGTTGGGATACATTGTAACATTGGCCAGTGTATGAATTGTTTATCATTTTATATATTTTTATTATATTTATCATATTTATATAATTCTATTTTATATATTTTTTTTAATTTTATTTTTTTCATTCTCCTAAAGATTTTCACTGTCAGCATGTACTGTATATATTACTGTATATATTGTTGATGGCTGCTAATTATAAATAAGTCTTCTGCCTTTCTAACTTTTCACAGTAATGTTCTTTCTGACACTATTTTTTTTTTTTTTGCTTGAAAAATGTGGGAGTATAATTGTGGCTATTATCATGTTAGACAACCTTTTACTAGAATATCATAATTTATGTCTTTTGTGCTTTTTCTGAGGTAAGTGCACCAATGACACTGACAGAACAGAAATGATCAACATGGTAAAAGTGAAGATCGATCTTCATAAGACAGAACAGAAATGATCAACATGGTAAAAGTGAAGATCTATCTTCATAAGAGACCCTACTTTCAAAGAGCAATTTGTCGCAAAACAGCATGTAAGGATTTAAGAAGCTTCATATTGTGACAACTAAAAATGAAGCAATTCTTATTCCACATGCACAAACAAACGTATCCACGGCTGATCCTTCAAAACGCCCACGTTGCAGAAAGTCCAGCTAATCAGGTAAGGCAATGCCTTTGGTTCCACTTAACCATAACTAAAGTAATTTATTCTAGTCATTAATTGTCGCAACCGAAAGTGGCCTGTTTCATTTCTTTGTTCAAGTGAGGTGAAGAGGCCTTCAGTTGAGTGTTTGTCCGCTGGTGGGAATGACAGTGAAGGGTGTTCCGCTTCTCGCCAGGCCATAACCAACACTCTTATATTCACTCAAAGCTCGACATAGGAGTTTCTGAAGGACGTACTTCGGAGGAGCACGTCGCTTCATCGCTCAGCCTGCTGACTTGTTGTAATCAGAGTTTCGAAAATCCTACCCATAACTTGCTGCTGCCCCGGCTTGTTAACAATCTCCTCCATCAGCCGCATGCTTTATATTGTCACAGTGTGCTCCATGAAAGCAGCTGGCTTGCATAAATAGATCTCTAACCTCCCACACTTCCTCATATTGTGACAGGTAAACAGACAAGTCAATCATTGGGAAGGGATACTTTGATTCCTGAAAAGCATCACGGATGCGCTAATGTGTTATACGTGGATCCCTCTGCCTCACGGTTAGCGAGACTTTTTGCGTTGCGTGCAACTTCTACGTACGCTATGAGTCCATTTTAAATTCTGTCATTTTTATTTGGGATTGAGGCTGTGTCAAGTTCACCATCCGTGTCTTGAGTGTGATACTTAGACATACTTTCGTAACTAGTCTATGGTTCATTCAACTTGGAGGCGTTCCACTTTTATCGAATTTAAATATAATTTGATTATATTGTCAGTCTAGATCAAATTCTCTCATTTGCACAGGAGATATTCATATATCCGGCTCAGCTCTTCACATAAAGAATAATCACATATAAAACGTGCTTGGAAATGTTTTTGGTGTGTGGATTGATTGTGGTATTTCAGATTTTTGACAGCAGCAAATTATGATGGATAGATGAAAGCAGCACAAACACTCAATTCCAAACTTTCACTGTCATGTTGTTTTTATTAATACTGATATTGGTTTCTCTTTTAATTTCATCAAAAGTAATGAATGTGACAAATTGTGATGAACAGCGTGCTATGTGGTGAATATTAATACCCATCAAGTCGTCACTCAGTAGGATGATAATCGACAGCAGCCTGTCATTTAATAATATACGTCGGGGATTCGAATGAGATAGACAACGATTCAAATGTTGCAAATCATCTCATTGCTAGAGACTCAAATTAGAGTTATATCAAGATTTAAATGTGTCATTTCCGCAAATAGCAAATTATATACTATGTTTGATAGTTTGCTTGTCACTTCTCCCAAGTATACAGTAAATAGCAAAGCCTGGGGACTTAAAACTCTTTGACAAAAACTAGCAGAAAGTCATTTTTATATTCTGCATGATGACAAAGACTTGTGCTGACCTATCTTTCCATAAATCCATCTTATTAAAAGCATTATTGCGAAAGTAAGACCTAACTACTGTTTGGCTTCTTTAAAGACTATTAAAATAAGACAAATGGCTCATTCCCCAAAGTATTGAGAGGTTCATTAAATTCTTCAAATTAGTTAATGACAAAACGATTTGTTATCAGCCCCGCAATTAACTGATTTACAGTATTACAAGACCACAACTAATGCAATGGTGAGGTTGAAATACACATCAAGAAACATAAATGTAGACAATGTATATCAAATCCATTTTAGCCAAATTTGCTTTTAGATACAATCATGGTCATATTGGAGTGGATTAGCGTCACATTTTATAGTGCCACATCGCAAAGGCGAATCCACCGACATGACGTGTTCCACTCAGGCTCCCCGACATCTGTACTCCAAAAGTAGAGAGGAGCATTTAAAGGCTTTCGGGGGAAGAGTCTCTCCTCTGATACTCGCAGCTTTCAAGGGAGACATGTTTTCTATTCATGCTGAACTGCCAGTGGGTGTTTAGATATTCACGGTCTTCTCTTCTGCTCTTTGTCTCTCACTGTATTATCTTCAATTTCAAAGCTGTTGTTGTTTCCCCTGTTTTTTTTTTTTTCGGCCTCCACAAACACGTAGTCACCAGGATCTCGAGCTACTCGGTGCTCTTTCTCTTCTTTCTTCCTCCCACATTTGTGCTTTTTCTGCTCATCGCAAAGTCATTCAATGTCACTAGTCGAGTCGTAGTACGCTCGTAAGGTTTCGGGCCGCTTGTGTTTTTGAGAAGCAAAACGTGACTCATAAAGTCAAAATGCTTTCATATCCACTGACTATAAAAAAAAAATGTCACCGTTCACGCAATCATGTTTGAAACATTGATAGTGTCGTAGCTGTAGCTTTCACCAATAAATTAAGGCTCAGTTTTGATGAACAACATGAGGCCTAATTTAACTTAATTATTGTAGTCAATCTTTTCAAAAGTCTGGAGAGGCACTGTATTCAACTCACCATTGTTTCTACTAATTTACCTCTCTGAAATAAGGCTATTATAATCAACCTTCATTGTTTGGCACTTATATCCAACTTTGTGTCATGGCAAATGAGATCCTCTCTTACAGTTGGAGCTATTCATTTTAGCTTTTGCTCTTAAGATTTCTTAGGATTAATCTGAGCACGTCTGAAATATTTAGACGGAATTCATACAAGCGTCAAGGTGCTTTTTGTCTAGTTTTCCGTGTGCTCTCCTCATCTCTGATTCAACAGCGGGCCAACCTCAGCTGGCATGGACAAGATCCTGTCAGCCTCCTCGGGAGCAAAGTCCTAATTAGTACGAAGCACACTGGCTACTTTGATGTTCTCGCCATCACCCTTATTTTCCAGATGATATGCTACGAATACATTAACATCATGGTTGGTTAACACTCGGGCACCAATGAGTATAAAAAAAAAAAGGAAAGCAAGAAACAAAACAAAAGATAAACATTTGATTCATGCATTTGTAGCAGTGATAGTTGCCAGAAACACCCAGAGTATATCACAATAAATACGTACGTACACACGTACACACGTACACACGTACACACGTACATACATACACACATACATACATACATACATAGATACATAGATACATAGATACATATATACATACATATATATATATATATACATATATAGATATATACATACATACATACATACATAGATACATATATACATACATATATATGATATAATGATATATATATGTATATAAGTGTTTTTTCTAGACGTGAATTGCTTCTACTAAATTTCTCAGATCGTCCACTGTGCTGCTATTCTGTGAAGTTTGTATTGGTGCCAAGTGTGTTTGGACAACATGCTGTGATAGCCGTCTGCTGAGAAATAAGTGATGCGCAGTCTTTCACATCTATTGCCAGCGTTCGTTAGCCCTCCGATCCAATTTATTAGCGTTTTAGGGTTGTTATGATATAGCACATAGTCTTGTTGGGACAAGTGGATCTGATGATGGGTGGATGGCTAGATGGACGGTGGGACGGATGGATATAGATTACATTGCTAGGGTTCCACTTTTCAGAATTTTGTTTGTTTTCTTCTCTCCTATACGTCCTAAGTCTAAACCGAAATGTTTTGAACACTACTAGAGTGACAAGTGAGGGATACGTTTTTTTAAATAAATGTTTCCAAACAATACATTCCCAAGAAAACTGAACTTGAACAAAAACTTGATGTGTGTGTTTCTATACATCATTTAAAATGTTCAATTATAGGAGAGGATGCCTCATTGAAAATAGAAAGACCTTGTTTTGTAGCTGCCTGATTTAGTTATAGTGACAGAAACACACAAACTCCCAAGGTGAAAGCAACACCAGCATGCTGTCGCAGCTGCTACAGAATAACAAGTAACCAATGGCAGGATTTGCATTGCATGGCCCATGTGCTCGGCTCCCTGTGCTTCTTCGGGTGTTTGCTCAATACAGATGAACGGAGAGATGAGCCACTTGTTGAAACCTTCCCCCAAATGGTCCATTACCGGAGGCCAAGAGCCCCAAAAGCTAGTTTAATCTAGAGCAGTGACACTTGCAATGATAAATCCACGTTTCTTCACAGCAAGAATTTATGACATATTGCAGGGCCAGTGCATCAGGTGGCTTTCAATGGTTTCCTAAAATACTACTTGGAGATAATGAAACAAGTTGTCTCATTAGGGCTGTGTTCAAACGATATTCCCGATACCCTCAGCAGCCCCGTTTGGCCCAAATGTGGCATGCAGGGGCATTTTTTTTTTCCACTCTCCTTAATGCTCTTGCTAAGTTTTCTCACATCTATCACGGTATGCCCATGGGCGGTACGATGCTGGTGAATTCTCAATGCTCAAAAGTCCACTCTGTCAGGTTCAGCTTGTAGTCTAGCACACATGCCAATACGTTCCCTTTGACTTTTTAATGGGCTTCTTCATGCTTCCCACGTTCTATGACGGCTTTCTACGGAAGAAATGTGGATGAAGGGCAGCTTTGAAGCATGTTTGTAGCTCCTGCAGAGTTGTATGAAGTTCCCCCCCCTCCGCCCCCTGTCAGGCCGTGGCTCCAAAATACATACTGACTCTCAATAAATCTTGATCATATCAGCTTTCTGGAAAAACTAGTTCATTAATGCATCTCGTGTGCAAAAGAACCCATTATCGCAGCAGTCACAGGCTGTCACGTTTGCACATTGTCCCCCCCCCCCCCCCCCCTCCCCCCAAACCTGGTGGTCTGAAAAGGGGTCGCCGTGAGTATAATGTAAATGGCAACTTAGCGGGAGAGCATACAGTAAAAATCCTCCAGCTTTTAGTATTGGCTCTGCTGAACAAAAATAAGCCAGACAGTGGAATTGATATTGAAAAAAAAAAAAACTGAGTTATGGTTTATTTTTTCTACACTAATATTATTATAGTGAGAGTATGATTTTCATGTTGTTTGGTTATTAAAACCGAGTACTCTATTTTTGAGCTGGTATTTCATTATTAAATAGATAAAAGTTTACTGCAAATGACTTTTTTTTTCATTATTATTGCTGTGGTGATTGATGTGCTCTCAGGCACTTTTAAAGGCATATTTTAAACAATCCATATAAAATTGATCACGGTAATGACTTGAGGGAACAAGCCAGACAGTGAGTTTGAATAATTCAGTAAGTTAGTGGGAGAAGGAGGTTGTGTTGTGTTTGAAAATGCAAACCTGTTCGGTGCCTTATTTTGATGTATTTTCTTTTGGGCAGCCATTGTCTTGGCTCTGAAGGCAAAATATTGTCGGGATGGCTTAAAACATCTCAAATTATTATTATTATTTTTTTGAAGCTATCCGTATACGCTTATTGCGTTTTTGAACAATACAATTTGATACAATAAAAACGATTTGGATACAATATTTTGTAATTAACTTTTTTTTCAATTAGGAAATCAATTTCTGTTCATTTCAGCGGCCCTATTTTTTTACTTTTACAAGTGCTAAATCAGTTTATTATCACTGACAGCTTGTCAGTAGTTACCTTTAACAACTAATAATCTTTAGCTGAGTTGTAATTATTATCTGGACAGCAAACGCGATAATGCCTTTCCTTTATGTATGTTCTGAAGTTTTTGTTCCCCTCTGCGTTTAGACTTTTCATCCTGTAGCGTATCTTACCTTCACTAAAGGAAATCATTTGGCATTATGAAAACCTCCCCTCTTTGCCATTGTGTGTGTATATGAGAGAAATGAAAAAAAAATTAACGTGACGGACCGTGTGAGGTGTAGATTAGCATTTTTGTCAGCATGTGCACATTTATAGAATATGCGTGACCATCTGTTGTAATAAACATTCGGATGTCATCGAATAAATGGAACTAAATGTGGGTGTATGCACTCCAGATACAAAAAAAAAAAAAATTCTACTGTATTTAAATTATATATCAGCTTTCAAATTGTATTTTATTTTGCGACATGGTGGGATAGCACGTCTGCCTCCGAGTCAAGAGCTCTGGGCTCAAATCTCCACCTCTCACCCAAAGACCTCCGGGATACAATCCAGCCTGTTAGGCCCTAACGAGCTTAAGTGGAAAAAAATATGGTGGGTTGGATGTTTTGTTCACCTCCATATGTTTTTTTTAATCATACCCTGGCTTTTTACAAAAGAATAAAAAAAAGAATCCAACAACAAAGATGCACATCTGTCCATTGCAGCTACTTAATCAATTTATCCATGCACCAATTTCTCCTCTGAAGGATGCTTTTTCTGATTTGCAAGCCTTTAGTCACACCAGCACTCACTTGCAAATCAGCACCAACATCTGCTCATGCATATAATGTCCTCTCTGCTGGTTCACTTTTGAGTCTGTCCGTATTGCACATGCTCAGGGTAAACACCAACCTTCATGTGAATCCTGTGGGACATCAGACTCTCCATCTTTGAACTGGCTGGTGTCCGGGTGCAAACTCAGCAATCTGGAGAAAATAAAGAAGACAATTGTGGACTTGAGGAAGGTCACAGCCCCTTAGTGTCCCCTCACCCTCACAAACTCCCTCATCTCTATTTTGGACTCCTTTCCATTTCCACCACCATCACCCTAGACCTCAAGTGGGATGAAACCATTCAGCTCTCTGCAGAAGAGGATGTTCTTCCTACCACAGCTGCCGAAGACATTTTTGCAGTTCCTCGTGTCCATCATTAAGTTCATCCTCACCTCCTTCATTATTAAGTGGTTCATTGGCAATGTGAACACGGCTGAGAAGGTGATTGGTTGTAAGTTCCCATCCATACAGAACCTGCACGGCTAAAGAACTCAAGGCCGTGCAGGTCGGATTCCAGCGAGCACTTCTCACCCTGGACACAGCATGTTCGGCTCTCTCCCCTCAGGCATGAGTCTACGGTCCATTCAGACCAGAACCTTTCTCCTTCTTCCCTTCGACGCTCAGATTCTAAAGCACAAAATAAGACAGTATCTCCTAAAACCTCACAGCTGATATCTATTGCACATTTCTAAGCTTATATTTCATTTTTTATTTGATCTTTTCTTGAGCTGTTTGCATCCCATCTGTTTCATGTCACCCCCTCCCAAAAAAACTATTTGTGAATGGAAATTTATTTAGCCTGATTCTGATGGTGCAATGTGCAATACTTTTGATGGTTGATATGCACAAAGGTGCAAAACTGATACATTTTATTTTCCGGATTAAGTATTTTTGTCATTACAGTTGATTGAGGACTGGTTGAGAAACTTTTGTTGGCTCCAATAATTGGCAGTCACATTGTTTTGCAGACATAGATGTAATATCTATTTATGAGACACATTCTGATTTCTTCTTTTACTGTACATATGAGTGGACATGAGTAACATTTATTCATACTTTTTCTTAGTGGCTTCACTTGCAGCAGTTTTTTTTTTTTGCTTGCTTGCTTCAGGCACTTTGGTGGCTCTCGCTTTATAGTTGGTGCTTGGGTGTCAAAAGATGAGAAAATAATAGGAGGATCTACTGACATCAAGTGGGCATCGTCTTTCACTACATGAGCTACATAAGTATCTTAACACCATCATGTGAAGAATACTGTGTTCATCTTCACCAGTTATGATTTCTAACAGTGTTCCTGAGTCTATATGTTCCCTACACTTTACTGTTCTCACCTATATAAAGAAAGATCATTCTTTTTAATAGTGTGGATGCAGAATGTATTTTTGTATTCTTATTACACTGACTTTCAAAACATATCCTTTGCATAGTGGTATTTATTTATTCCTTGATGCCACGCATGAATTTCTATCATCTGGAAAATACTGGTTGGGCAGTTTCAAGAGCCGTTGCCTTTCATCCCAGTGACTGCATGAAATGCGAAGGTCATGCTTTCTTAGTTCATGTTCATAAGAAACTCAAGGGAGAAAGAAAATCAGCGTGTGATTTACTCTCAAGTCACTGATGGGGTAAAAGCCATTCAGGCAGCGAGGGTTCGCTTCCCATTGTGAAAATGAGTGTCAGTGGAAGTTTGCCTCCGTGTGCCCAGTGATTGACTGTCAAACAATTCAACGTTGTTTGCCTGAAGTCAGCTGGGTTAGGCTACCGCGACCTATGACCCTGAACAGGATAAGCTATTTTAGAAAATGGGCTTCATGAGGCCTCAAACTCATATTATGGTAATAATTGACTCTCTAAAATGATATTGAAAGAATATTTGAATGAGTTATATAGTCACCAAGTTAACAACAACGTCTGTTAAAAGTATTTTGTAGCACCTCTTTGTGATGTTTCTCTAGTCTACATTTCATTTTATCTAAGCAGTTTAAATTGCTTCTCAGTCTCCTCCTGCTCTCTCCTCTTGCTCGGCGTGTTGCATGATTAGCTACCGCTCGTACTCCTTTAGTGAAAACGATACTTGTTAGAAGTATATCTTATGTAGGTGGGGTTTGGTGATTTAAAGGAGAGGAGGCACAACAAATGACGGAGAGTGTATAGCCGCAGTGGGGAATCTTAAGCGTAGGCCAAATTTAAACCATCTCCTGCATATTCTATACAACGGGCGTTTTGCAGCTTTGGGAACATTTTATGCGGGGAAGGAAAGGGGATTATTTTTCAGATCCCTCAAAGATGGGACAGAAATATGGAGAGGCTCTTTCATAGCCCATTTGTGGAACACAGAACATCAGTCACACTAATTCTATATTCTCTTAGCTGTCACTAAAAAGGGGCTTCTAGCTATGCACTCAACTGTAGGCCTACATTGCTATAAAGGGAGATGAGAATTTATTTAGGGCTAATTGACACACACACACACACTTCCAGTTAGGAAATTGATGTGTGTGCCTATTTGTGAGTGTACACGTGGGCACTGACAAAAGTAGCTATCAGGGATTTGGAGCTCATAAATATTTTAAAAAGTCACTTGGAACTTCACAGCTTCAATGCAACAAATTGAACATACATTTTATTTTTGTATTCTTTTTTTTGTAAATGTCTTTGACAGTCATTGGCCATTCATTTTGGCATCGCTTTTCTCCTCATGGCACTGACACTTAATCAGAGGTGACTTGTTGTGACTTCTACCATTACTGCATTTTACTCATTACACACAGCTCAATAGTCCTCTTTGAAGTCACTCTTGCACATGGACACAGATACGCGCACACACTACTGTGGAGATCATTTCTCTTTCTTTTTCTCGGATGTTTCTATAGCAACGGGAGAACAGCTTACAAGTGTGACAATAGAAGCAGTCACATTAAAAGAGCCCGCTATCTAAATCACTATCTCATGGCTAATAGTGGGACACTTACACAATATATAAAAATAGGCACCTCCGCCTCACAGTTAAGAGGGTGCGGGTTCGATTCCACCTCCGGCCCTCCCTGTGTGGAGTTTGCTTGATAGGCCGATTGAGCACTCCAAATTGTCCCTAGGTGTGAGTGCAAGTGCGAATGGTTGTTCGTCTCTGTGTGCCCAGCGATTGGTTGGCAACCAGTTCAGGGTGTCTCCTGCCTACTGCCCGATGACGGCTGGGATAGGCTCCAGCACACCCGCGACCCCCGTGGGGACTAAGCGGTTCAGAAAATGGATGGATGGATGGAGGCACGAATGACTGTTTTATTGTACTGTGGGGCGTTATGATTAGAGCATTGAAGTTTAGTGTCAAACTCATTTTTGTCGCGGGCCGCCAAGAAAGTTTTAGTTTCCTTCAGAAGGCCATTAGGACTGTTAACACTTTATATTATATACAGTATAGGCTGCACAACAAACTGATGAATTACTAGTTTTCAAATCAGAGACGAGTAAAAATTGTTTTAAAAATATCTAGAAACATCTATATTTTTAAAAGTGACGACAATTTGTAATTTTAGTATTGACACATGAAGTCGATGCACAATTTGTCTTCACGGGCCACATAAAATGATGTGGTGGGCTGTATCTGGCCCCCGGGTCTTGAGTTTGACACCTATGGTACTATAGGTTTGAATCTTGGCTCAGCACTCTAGCGTGGAGTTTGCATGTTCGTCCTGTGTTTGCGGGTTGTTTTGCCTTTCGAAAAACATGCAGGTTAGCTTGATTGAAGACTAAATTGTCGGCAGGAATAAATGGTAGTATGTCTGTCTATATGTCTTCTCTTGCCCAAAGTCAACTTGCTCAAGACAAGCAGAATAGAAAATGAAAAAATGGATGGATGGATGGATGGATGGATGGATGGATGGATGGATGGATGGATGGATGGATGGATGGATGGATGGATGGATGGATGGATGGATGGATGGATGGATGGATGGATGGATGGATGGATTAATCCAAAAAAGGGCTTTAGGCTAAAGTGCTTGCTTTTATTTTCATGTATTCCACTTTTCTTCTACATAACAGACTATTTGGAGATGCAAAAATCATGAATGCCCCTGATAAAACTCAAACCCGCCTCGGGAAAACATGCAAACACCACCCAGAAAATAAATTCAGCCAGAATACAAATATTGAAATTCTGGACTGGTTTGCTGACTATTTGCAAGACTGTACTCCTACAACTATATTTTATCATCCTGAAATGTGCTGACTACATGTAAGAAAACATTCATTGCTAAACAGTACATTCTTCACTTTACTGAAAAACGCAATGCGCCCATTTTCTTCAGAGCCTCCCACCCGCTTGCAACTGGTAAATGCCAACTCAGATGACACAGTACATTTTTGCTCAAACGATATTCTTGGCCAAAATAACTGCCATTATGTTGTTTTTGTTTTTAACAAATGTCAACTGAGGTCATAAAATTGTGGTTTGACAGATGGCGGTATACGCATTTATGTATCACAGAGCCATTTTACACTTGGAAAAATAGTCTCTGAAATATTTAAGATGTCACCATATGCTTATATGACAAGATACTGGCAATACAATGACATAATGGACAAGTCAAGCCACTCACCTATTGACTTCGAGTTAATTTGATTCATAACTCCCCGATTCTTCATATCACTACACTTCATGGTTTTATCCGAGCAAATCAGTATCAGGCTTTAACTGGAAAATTAATGCAACCCTTGTTTTACATATATTAAGACATATAACCTTAATTAATGAAGTCAACTCCATTAACTGATTAACCCACCTCAGACTTTAAATAGACATGAAATCTTTTGAATTACAGTTCAGTGCCTTGATTCAACTTAATCCCAGGGACAGATCAGAGTTGTAGAGTAGCTAATGGCCAGCAGATGTCTCCCCTTTACCAGGGAACAAATTGCATGCCCATTTTCACCTTCATCTCTGTCACACCAGTGATAGGCCTGTTTTTTGTTAGAACTCGGCAGTTTGATGGATTGGGTTCATCACAGATCTCCTCCTAAATAAGATTGACGGTAGAATTGATAAGCAGGTCATCCATGTCTCTGATGTATTCTCATCCAGCACTTCAAACTAATCTTTTTCCCCCAGAAGGTGATGATTTCTGACTCATTGTATTGTAAGACAACTTCAATGATAAGATTTTGCGTGTGTTTAAATATCAGGATGAAGTGGCTTTTTGTTGTCTGATTTTATTTTTCAAATATGACAACAATGTTTATCTTTTTAGGGTGAAGTACTATCAGTATAAAGAGTCATTTATTCATCGTCCGTATTCCTTATCCTCATGAGGGTTGCAGGCGTGCTTTTTAATTTTTAATCAGGCTGGCGGGCTTGTTGAGCAAAAGTGAACCACTGTCTGTGTCAGGAATGGGCAACCGGCGGCCCGCAGGCTGCATGCGGACCCCAAGCACACTCTGAGTGGCCCTCTGAATAATTAATTATCAATACCTTGCTCACCAAAAATAAAAAGAGAATGAGAAGAACATTGATTTAAGATTATTTCAAAGAAAATGTCGGGGTGCGGGGAGATTGGGAAAAAATCTCAGAAAAGAATTAATTCAGCCTTAAAAATACCCCAAAAAGTACCAAAATATTCTTGAAAAATCATTGAAAAAATATGCAAATCTCTGGGTGCTGAACCATGGGTATGCAGGGGTTGACTGCAATTTTAAGTTGTAATATCAAAACATCTAACCCAAACTGACTTGAGTAAGCCTATTATTTGGAGATTTGGAGTAACATGTAAAATAAATATCTGGGTTGGATCTGAAAAAAAAAATCTAAATTGAACTCGCATTGGGCAAGGGTATATATTGGAATTAATCAAATTAATATTGTCATTGACCATGCTTTGAATCCCCACAAACACACGCTGATCCTTAATTCATCCATCAACCATTTTTTTTGTTTCTTTATTTGATTTATTTTCACCTCAAAGCAAAGGTGAAAAAGACTTCCTGTTTGTCACTTTGGTCTGGCAACCGAAATAAGTTTGTATTTGGACTTGGAAAGTGTCCTCCGGCAATGATGTGATGAAAAGCTCAATTTGACCAGAGACAAATAGGCCTTGTCAGCCTGTGGGTCCATGTGAGAGGAAAAAAAAAAAGTTACCTTGATTTGTTGTGAGACTGTGGCCACAGTGAGTCTACATGTTTTCTTTTCTTGAAAAAAAATGTAAATTTTAATAATTCTCAGAGAATTTTAAGGAAAGAAAAATAATCAAGATGTGATCTACAATAGTGGCCCCCAACATTATGCTCCCATTAAACAATCTAAGAAGAACATTTGAATTTAAGTTCTTTTTTTTTTTTTATTATTCATCTGAGGTGTCAAACTAAAATATTCAGCTCCCTCTAGGTATGCGTTGGCTGGATTAGTGCATTAGTGATATGCAAATGGCTTTAATCCTGAGTGAAAAACCTGAGTATGGTTTCCATTTGCCCATTATGTAACCTAGCGATTGTTGTGTACATACGCCTCGCATATCTGCATATTAGCTGTGAGTATTGTGTATTATTTTTGTTTGAATATATACAATGTTCCACAAGCCCCTAGAAACTTCACAACCCATTGATCACCAGCTGTGATGATGGACACAGCAAACCTAGATATATTTTTTTTTAGCATTTTAATGAACTGGAGTGGGTGACGCATTAAAGTATTAAGTGCCTTTATTTGGGTGACATCATAAATAATAGAGTGGCTTAAAGCGTCTGCTATGTAATTAATTAACAAGGATTAACATGCGTGTCTATCATTAATTTAATAATTAAATATCACCTCATTTCTGTCCCACTCTCAGATTCAATAAATCATGTTTAAACATCTTTCTTCTCTGCTGATGAAATTATGATTGGGCCAAAATAGATGACCCAATATCACAATATAACAACGAGCTATCGGGATGACCGATGTCCCACAGAATGTAATTGTGACCAAATTAGCCCGCAGGTCTGTTATTTGCAATGCCCTACCTCAGGCCATTTTGGAATTTATTTCCTTTACGGCCCAGCACTCTTTTACAGTCTGGAAGGGAGCTGCAGCCCAGTTTATGTACCCTCGTAAGACGGTCCCCGTAATGATTCTACTCCCAAACCGTAAACGTTCCAGACAATGACTATTAAATTAACCGTATCTATAATTTAAATTCCTTACGTAGAGTGTATTCCCTACTCAGCGCCATAGTTCTAGTGATGTCTTACCAACCCCATCTAGGCTGCTCAAATCTCGAAAAAAAAACGTTTTTTTCAATTTTTGGTGTGTGAAAATTCAATCATAGAATTTAATCTTATTTCGTGTAGTGTAGGACACAAAAACCACCTTGCTGTCCTCAGCCATCCTCCTCTTGTCACGGTGCTGTATTTGTGACTGCGCATGGCTGCTACTTTTCCATTAGCATGGGAAGGTGACAGTAAAAGATCTTAAATCTCCAATGATGGCTTGCTAAGGGAAAACTTGAATACATTTATCATCTGCTTCCCATCACTTCTACCCCCCCCCCCCCCATTTCTATTTCAATTTGCTTTTCACATCTCATCCATCCATCATCTACATCGACCCTGTCTTGGGTATATGTCTCCGTCAAGTGTATTTTTGCCATCACTTTGTACCCAAAACCTCCCCCTGAAAATCCTCTTATTCATTTCTTAAATGGGTAAGTGTCCTGCCAGTGCCCCCTCAAAAGACTATGGGCATTATTGAATGCAATGCAGTAAATGTCACAGCTAGTGAAATTGATTGCCACATTGCTTAGCTTTCACCCTTCATCTCCTCCCATGTGTTTGGCCCAACTACAATCTTTCAGGCTGAAGATCATTTCTATTGGCTGGATAACTGAAGTGAAACAAACAAAAAAAAAAAATAGTAGAGCTGCCACTTTGATACAGATAATAGAAAATGCTCAAAGCTGTTGTTTCTTGGCTTCATTTATTAATTGGTCAAATAAACTTTTGTAGAAACTCAGTTTTTGGGTATTTGCTAAGTTTTTGAGATGGTGATTAAAATGTTTTGATTTTCTTCAAACATTTATATTGTACGCGTCATTAAATATTTGATTTGTTCTAATGCGACAATCACTCCATTTTTCTGAATTTTACTGAGTACACTATATATTCAAGACGTGTTTTTTTTTCTTTTGTTGAAATGAATAATATCCAGAGAATGTTCACTCGTATTCTCAAGGCTCGTACTGCCCCACAGGCATGTCCACTCGATGTTGTAATACAATCAGCAAGACCAGCATTGAACATCTGCGAAACAAGAGCGAGCCAAAGCGTGTCCTCCGGGAGCCAGTGACCATGAACACGCTGCCATATGGGCAGGCCAAAGTTTTCTAATGAGGCCAAAAAATGATTGATGCCAGCAGTCACTTGCAACACAACAGTCTGCATGACCAAAGGAGGCTCGATCATGGCCAAAAGAGTAATTGAAGCATCATTTTATCGCCAGTGAAATTCAAATTATATGACAGCAAAAGCTGAGCCACTCCACTTCGATAACTGCGGGACATTTGTTAGTTTTGGCGTAACAATTTCTTTCCTCCCTAGCATATTTTGTTTTATGACAGGACTAATGCCCATCTCTCGGCCACCCTTGGGTTAGACCCTTCGGTTCAAGCCCTGAATCATATCCATCCATCTCAGAGTATCAGCAGAGCTGTTGGTGAAAATCAATAATTTGTTGTTGATTTATGGTCGTGCTTCAAACTTGAACCCGACCACATGTGCATCCACCTTGTTTCCAAAAGTAGGACAGGTTGGTTAGAAAGCCTCTACAATCTTTGAAAAATGGTGGAACCTAAAAAATTTGTAGATAAATCTCTGCCTTGGGGTAGTTGATGATCGAGATGGATATTTTTTTCCCCCATTACTCAACTGAGTCCCAGTTTTCCGTACTTTTGATGATATACAGTACAATTTTGCCCACTGACCTTGCATCTAATTCCAATGCGATACTATTCTTTTTAAATAACACTTGCATTGGTGTCGATTTGAAAATCACTATTAAAAAAAAAAAGGAATAATACTTGTCATATGTATACATAGGAATTACATATGTCATACAAAATGTATTTATAACCTCCGACTAAAGATATTTCCAAGCCGCACCATCAATCTGCTTCAGAATCTCTCCCAAACCACCTGGTCTTGAAATAAAGCCAAATGGGAATGTGTCTCACTGTGATGCTTTTTTTTTTTTTTCAGACAAAGGGAAACGCTCAGAAACCTGGGAAATAGCTGAGAATCGAAAAGTGAGTGTGTGGCAAAGGTGGTAAGCAGTTTGAAAAAGACAGAGTAGAGAAAGGGAGCTTGTTTGTGTGTGTGTGTGGGGGGGGGGTTATAAATAAATGAGGCTGAGCCACGAATTGGCAGCTTGGATGCGAGGGAGGCTTTGACTGGGTCGCCATGGAGTCGCTGTATATACTGTATGTGCCACTTCAGCGAAAAACAAGTGCGGGGAGATTAAACTTGGACCAGTTTTGATTTGTGAAAGATGCAATGAGGTACATCGCTTGGGTAAAAAGAATAAATCATTTCGCTCACCTTTTTTATTTGCCTGGCTGTTAAATATTTTTGGGGAAATGGAAGCATTAGTAGTTGTATTTTTCCAATCACTGATCAAAATAAAGTCTATTCACTTTCAGACAATGTATATTGCTAGTAGCCATCTTTCCTGTCAGTCTCCCTCAAGATGTAATTAGGAGTTAAAGTGAATATAAAAGCATGCATATTCAAACACAGCTCAGCCATCCAACTAACTCCCAAGAAACCTCCAACACACACAAACACACACACACACACACACACACACACATAAATTCTTCATAGTATTTTGCCGCCGTCTCTGTTTCTGCCCTGGGTAATAATCAGTGCATCAACCATAGACAAATTTCCATTATATGCAATTTCATGGACGATAAACCAATTGAATTTGTGCATGCCTCCTTAATATCTGCATGTGGATACTCCCAATGAGAAAATTATATATTTTTATGTTTGTTTGATGGAGTTCAGTAGATAGTAGAGCAGAGGAGAGCTCTAGCAGCTCTGACTGGGGACATGACAAGATGGAAGCTATCCAAGCTAGATGTGTGGGTTGTAGTCTGCTGGCTGTGCTTAGTATGTGATGATTATTTTTATTACATATAGATTGTCATCATTCGTCACCTTCCGGCAGTAGAGGTGCAAGTCGAGGTGCTTGACCAAGACAGTGAGAGCAACTTTCCGTCGTGATGGCTGGGGCTCGCTATACCCGTGAGCGTATTTTAAACAGGACTTGTTTCTTTATCATGGAGATCATCAAGATGAACGGATAAAACGTGAAACAAATCTATGATAAAATATTCAATTTCTTGTCTGCTGCTTCCTAATTAAGAGAACAGAGGCAACATGCATATTAGAAAATGCAGATGAGAATTGAGTGAGGGCCTGCAAACAGATGAGCTTTTGGCTCTTCTGTATATTCCTCTGAGAAATGTCTGAGAAGGAAGCACAGAGTCGATGAGCATATTTGTACCGTTTTTATCTTTTTTTTGGTTTTTAATATTATATTATATTTGGATTATATGGATCCACATTCATTTCAGCCTTTCAACTTGATTGGCATTTGATCAGTCATAATCATTCATACTTAGCAATTTGCCAAATTCAAAAGAACCAGATCTTTAGAAAAGGGAATATTTGAATATTGCCCAGGCATTTATTAGACGCTGATCATTTTATTTCAGATCACAAGAGGATACTAGTATGAGTTTTGCTTCTTGGAGTACTTTCGCCTTCTGCCAGAGGGTAATGTATGGGTACCACAATCTTTACTGCCCGCCCTAAGGCCTTACCAATGTGCAGACTACAGCACATTATTTTCTCTGCACAGAGGGTGACTTGCCGCCAAGTGCCAGCTGGTGATGGAGGAGGTGAGAATGGACTCAGTGATGACTTCTATGCAGTCATCATTGTTGGCAGCTGGAACTTTGTACCCACAGAACACAGTATACAACATCGGTTGCACTTTCTTTTGTACTGATTCAGCTCAGTTAAGTCAAGTGGAATAGTGGAGGGGTAAACATGTAGGTCGGGAGTCAGCAGAAAACATTATTTAAATACGCCGCGCAGTTAATGAGACCAAAAATACTTCAAAGGTTTCGGAGGCTGGTTGCATTATAAGCTACACCAATTAAATGTTCTTTTTATCATTGTTCTGTAAGGACAGGATAAGTCACAGCACCTTTAAATATTTAGGAATCTCTATCTATCCATATCGACAATCATATCCGATGTTTTCGCTTTTTATAGGAGCCTGTGAGTGTCGGTGCACGACACAAAGGTTAGAAAACAAAAGGTTGCGCAACCTATATTTCATTTACGCAACTGAAAATGTAACTCTCATTGATGCTGCCATATTATCATAGATTATATTGTCAGTCTTTGTACGGTCACAGCTGTTATCTTCAAATATGCATAATATATTAAGAAAGTAGTTGGGCTATTACTTTACAGGAACTTTAAACTACACAAAAAAAGGCCATGTGTCCCTCCTAAACTCTTGTCCCTTCTTGTTCAGTGTGCCACTTAAAGGGACCTCGGGGGGTGCTGTTGTCTTGACAACCAATAGGGAGCATCACAGCTAGGCACTGGATAACCAGAGCGAGTGAGGGAGGGAGAGCGAGGCAGAGAGAGAGAGGGGAGTGGGGGTAGGTGGGTGAGAGAGATTTCACAGCACTTTGTACGCCGAAAGCGTTGCACATCATTGGTGTATCGTACGAGGACAACGCTGCATGTTTTCATCCCTAAGTACTTTACTGGACTGTATTGGACCTGATTGACTGTTTAAGACTTCTGGACAACTACTCTGATTCATTCTGTCTCTATCTCTTGGATTGCTGCCAAAACACTTGCTGCAGAGCTTTAAAAAAAAAATGCTCATCGGACGCAAATCGTTTTGGAGGCAGTTTCAGGCTTCTTTTTTCAGACTGCTATGTCTCATTCCTACAGGATTCCCCGTCCGGAGTGTGGACATGCAGCGGGCCACCGACAACATCACCGTCCGCCAGGGTGACACGGCCATTATAAGGTAAACAAGGCTCGTTTTATAACTTTGGCGGCCTTCCTTAGAGCTACTGATTGGTTGGAAGTGGAAGCAAGCAGTCTTGGCAACCTGATGTGTAGCTTTTCCTCCCAAATGCACAATTTGTGGTCCATTCAGACTTGACAAGTATCTGTTTGATGTGAGTTTTGTCTTGATAATTGTTGGCCATGAAAATGGTTAGAGAAGTGGAGCGGGCGGCTCAATAACACAACGTCGCCTTTTATTATAGTACAATAAAGCAAATTGAGATGTTCTTGTGGGTGCCTGCCTGGCAGTAATAGAACAGTTACTTCTTTAGATGCATAGTTGATGTTTTTTTTCAATGAAGCGTACATATAGGATGCTTGATTTTATAAACCTACAGAACTGGCATTTATTTTTGCATGGTAACATCATGTTTTTATAATACCCGTGCAGTCCCTATCCAATATAATCACGTCGTAGACAACGCAAGCTGTCAACAGCTGGGCAGATGTCACTGACCACGTGATGTAAAACATGCGTTGCGTTTGTGGCAGATTATATATTTTTTTCATTCCCTATTTTGTCATCCAAGGCACAAAAAAAAAATATATATATCTATATATATATAGATATATAGATATATATCTATATATATATAATTCTTCATCTGCCTATGGAAGGCTATAGTTACTGAATATTGCGTCACTATTTGAATGTTTGAATGAAGGGTTCTTGTCTGACCCAAAGATTACTGAAGGTCTATCTATTTATCTACAAGCTGCTCTAGTATTCTAATCATTTGAATCTTCTTATAGTGACATCTGACCGTCCATAGCGTAGGCACAGACCTTAGCCATTTCAATCTAGGGCATGACATACCAGTACCAGTAGTTCTCTTCCCACTGTTTCAAGATGTGGGCCACTGATCACTATACTCTTCACAGCACCTTTATTGCAGCTGGGCCAGTTGTTTTAAAAAGGCAGTGTGATGGAAAATTGACTTTTAAATTGCTCATATATATTCATAGTTGGCTATCTGGATTTGCTGCCTGCCCACCAAGTGTGAAATCAATCAACCCAGCAAATCTTTTAGCTTTGTAAAATAATATCTGCAAATGAGGCATTATGATTTTTATTTTTTTGGCAAGATGGTGACAGAACTATGTTCCTAATTTACATAATACTTCCCCTCCACAGTCTGTCGGCCCATGACTTGGTAGCTCAACTGCCATGTCCCAGGGAGTCCAAGCATATTTCGGGTTGGGGGGGGGGGGAGCACTCTCTTTTTCTCTCTCGTTCTCTCTCTCTCTCTCTCACTCCCTTTCTAGTATTGATTGGATTGGATTGTCCATCAGTTGGACTTTGATTCCCAATGGACTGAGATAAGAAAATGGGGATAATGGCAAGGAGCAAGTGGAAATAAATCTGATTGTCACAGAGTATGCGCCAATCAAGAGTTGCAAGAAAGGATGAATGGGGAGGGAGGAACAGAGTAGTGTTAGTACAGTGACAGTGTTAGTACCATCAGCACAATAATCCCTTCTAGTCCCTCCCAGGCCAATGTAGGATTTTCAAATCAATTTCATTTTTGCTCATCCCACAGTGCGTGCTGAGTGGCTGCCAGTGGAGTCATTATCATCTTGTCCCAATTTTGTTTTGGGACAGTGCGGTATCTAGGGGAGAGTGAGCCGGGATTTGCCTAGCCTGCAAAGTTTAATGAAGTCTTTTGAAATACTTCAGACATTCTCAGTCTTCAGTTCCAAATACTTTGATTTTTGCTCAGTTGGATCTGAATTATGCCTTCTCCAGACCAAACAAGTCGAAGCTCTCCTCTCAAGTCCACTGTTCAATACTGTACAGTGGCTTCTTTCAAAAGATTGCTTCGTGTGAAGCTTCGTTTTCAAAGAAATACACTCAGTGTGCCTTCAACCTATTTTTTCGATGAACAACCCAGTCACGAAACCGAGATCTGAACTGTTGTTTGATACACCTGAATATTAAAACATCACTCTTACCAAAAAGAAAATCAACTCTATTCTACTCTTTTGTTGTGCAAGCAGGACAGACACTCAGTGCATATAGAGTATTTCAACTGTTCGGCAATTCCTCACAGTCACTGCCTACCTACAGACAGGCGCAGTGGAGTGGACAAATATGCACAGAAAACCAACTCTTTGTCAGATTCAAAGTTGGTAACTCCAGTAAATAGAGTGCAAGGACTGTCTCTGAATAATTTTAACTTTTCCCTAAAAGTTTGAGACAATGAAAGTAAAATTTCCATCTCCTCATGCATGTGCAACCAGAAAATGTAAGTGTTGTGAATTCTAAAAAACTATATAATAATACTAAAACCTTCACACTGCACGGGCCTTCACCAAATCTCCTCTTTCATTTGTTCATAAATAAATCAAAGCTGTCCATCAGGCTACACTGTAACGGGTTATTTTTATGCCTTGACCCTCACTAAAATGGTTTGCTTGATGTATTCTTGAAACATCTGGGAATGCCCTGATTCTGTTGAGGAAAGAACAAAAGCTTTCAAGAAATGCTTTTTGATAAATGTTTCGTCTGTCGCATCCATTACGGCCGATCAGACCGAACAAATGGATAACCAAAGACTAATACTGTTACCTCTCAGTGGTAGGCCATAATACTGCAGATAGGGTTAGCTTGACAAGAAACGGGCTGTCACAAGTTCTTTCGAGAGAAAAAAAAAACAACTTATGTTCAAGTAAAACATTTAGCTGGGTATCTGTAACCGCTTTAGCTCGTTCCTTGTTTTACATTATCCTTGCATGCAAGCTGAATTCTCGCATTAATTGTAATTATTAATCACCAAAACATGACAATCCATCTTGTATCAAACCCGATAATTTTCTCCGAGCCTGACCGGACCAATCACAAAGCAGCAATGTGTTTGGGGGGGGGGGGGGGGATATATGGCTGAGAAGAAACCAAGATGTATGCCTTGTTTGAAGGCATTAGAACAATTTGATGTCTCCCAGCCAACCACCATGCAAGGTTGCGACATTAAAATGAAGATACCAGATGGTTCCCAGGAAGACAATTCATGGCGCCATCATATATAAAAAGCCTCTTATGCAAGTGTCTCTTGCATCATCTGTATTTGCTTTTTTGGGGAGCGTTTTAAAATCACCCATAAGAGAGATGTGGAACATTTTGTTCATTTTTTGTGGTTACACAGTTGGCAGGATCCAGCCAAAACCTATTTATGATGTTTTTACTGCATTTAGCTTCAATGCATGCCTAAAGGCGGAGCTTACTGCCAGATGTACTTGCCGCACTGGCCGGTATGCATTTTCCCTAAAATTAGATTAAGCTTATGGGATACACAACATCAGACATGATGTGCTTTATTTATGCTTTTCAGATTGTGATACTATAAAACGGGATCCCCCATGATTTGAATAGAAGGATTTGAGTTCACCATTCATGCCATGCATTCGTGTGTGTAAATTTGGGCTTCTAGTGCAAATGTGTGTGTGTGCGCAAATTCCATTTCTGGACTAGGTCTTAGAAATGTTTACACTATTTAAATGTTTGTGCCAGAAAGATATCCTGCTGGGATAATCCTTTTTTTTCATGCTGAGATAATCAAGCTAAGGCAGTGGTTATAAAAGATTACGTTAATGACAAAAAATGTCACAATTTTTTGTTAATGCACGCTAATAGCATTGCCATTTTTAAGAACTTTTTTTTTTTTTTTTTTTTTACAATGGAACCTTGATTAATGAAAAGTACATAAAATTATTGGTCTGATATATGTGGTAGATCTGCTGCTGTTTGACTGCTAACATTTTTATGATCACACATTATAGGTCCTACATTATTGTGACCTACATGCAGTGGATATTATTGAACTTGGGGTATTGCTAATCAACTGCATGCCCCAAGCACTGTAAGGGAGTGTGTGTGTTTGTGTGCGTGCACGTATACACCTCGGTGTGTTTTCTGCCGTCTTGTGACGCAAATATGACTCCCTTTACCTATTTTATCTGTCACAGTACAATAATTACGCATGCTTCTGGAATGGTCTACTGCTATTTGAATGGCGAACAAAAGTTCAAGGCCTCATCCTTACTGTTCATGAGCTGTAATTACTTTGGAGGTTTTTTTTGTGTGGTTGTCAGCAAAAAAAAAAAAAAAAAAAAGATGTGTATTATAAGGTGTTACGTGACTGTTTTACTTATTATGCGGAGGCTGCTGATTCATTTTCATTTTATGGAACTTTTTATATCCTTTTGTACCTTTTAGATTCCACCACTTTTCTCCTCCCTCTCATATCCTTTGTTGCATAATCTTTTCATCGTGTTTCCTTTGTTGCTTGAAACAGAATTTAAAGAGTGATCAAAAACTCGGGTGAAGAGAGTTTATATACCATCTGTGTTGTGTTGGTGGTTGACTTGAGAGTGCTCTTCCCTGCACATTGTATTTTGCTCATAAAATTATTCATGTCCAAATGCCCAAAAAGTAACATCAGGCTGAAAGCTGTTTCTGCTAATGGCTAAAACTCTTCATCGTAGCTATAAGCATATGTTCTCATTCTGTTTCCAGTTTAGTACAAACTCTCTCTTTGCTGTCACTATTTACACTTTGGAATTTTAAGTAGGATACAGAGTTAGACTATATAGTGTCTCCCTGTGTGTTTTCTTCCTACCTCAGAATTTTAAATGGTTCAAGCTCCAAGTTCTCCTTTAAGAGATGCATCCCTCAGAATGATGCAATATAGTTCTGCAGCACTGCAAGCTTTAGTAATAAACTAAAATTGTGTCCCTGAAAATGCCTTTCATTTTGCTCAGTATCATCAATGCATTTCATTGGGAGGGATTTTTCCATTAGCCATTTAAATCAGAATAATGGTGGCTATCTATCCAGCCATTCTCTTCTGCTTATCCAGGGTCAGGTCATAGGGCCAACCGCTTAAGCAGAGAAGCCCAGACTGTGACCGCATTGACATCATCTGATGAGAAACTGCTGGTGACCTCGCACCAAGACGCAGTTGAGAGCCGGTGTGGTATGCTGAATGCAAGGCAGCTAACAGTAGAGCACTGCAGAAAGTAATAAAGGCAGCCCAGAATATCACAAGCTGCTCTCTGTCCAGTTAAGAGGTCATTGCCAGCTCTCACTACCTCAGCAGGGCACAAAACATCATCAGACAATTGCTACCCGACAACCACTTTTTTTTTTTAACCGCTGCCCTTCGGCAGGCACTACAAAGCACACGCGTGCTCCAGCCATAGACTCAGGGACAGTTTCCACCCCAGAGCTATAAACACACAACAGCCATAAGCCCCCCGACCCAACCACCCACCCACACATAATTCATCACACAACAAAGATCTGGACCACCTTCTACATTATTCAAGTGCAATCCCTCTCAAACTCATAATTCTCATTTATTTACATGGTATCTATCTAACCTCTAACCATATTACTAGTGTAATACAGTACCCGCAAGTGCAATTTTTTACAGTATTTACATAATTAAAAAAATGCAATATAAGCACTATGTTTAAAAGTGCAATATATCTCAGCCTTATTTTCCTTTCCACACTGTTTATGCCTCTTTTTTTTTTTATTTAATATCACACCACAGAGTCGCAGTGTTATTATTTGTTAGTCATTATTTGATTGATTCATAATTATTGTTTGCCCATGCTGAAATATCACCTACAATGTCCCACTTCTCTTACCAATGTGGTGCCGTCTTTCATAAACAGGTAACTTGGCCATAAATGATCTTTCTTTTAAATTAGTTTGCTTATTCACTTATCTGAGTAAGTTTTGTAAGACTCCATGGGGGATCTTTAGACCATTTTCTACGATTCTTCATGTTGAGTGCTTCTGTCAGGTCTGCCTTTTGTGGCTTGGCTGTGCCCATCATTTGAGACTGTAACTAAGTCCACAACAGGAGTGGCCCGTGTTGCTGATTTCCGCCTGCAGGCTCTGAATTATTGCAGCTGTGCCAGAGACGTTAAAAATGCAGTGAATATGTAAACAAACGTTTGTGTATTGTTCTTATTTTTCCTTCCATTTCAATGAGTTCAGTGTTTTAAAATGTACATGTGATTAAGTTGGCAATTTAGTCAGTGGTCATAGGGGCAAGGGAATACTGAAATATGAAAGTATGTCTCCTGATTTCAGCCACATCTTTACTTCATCAAATGTATAGAATATGTCAGAGAATTCCTCAAAAAAAAAAAATATATGAACAATTCCAACCCATCTCTACAGGGAAACAGATTGCTGAGCCGCAGGCAGAGTGGAGCACGGAATTAGGACAGACGAGAGAAAAAACAAGCAAAGGAAGAGAGAGGGATAGAGAAACGTCATGTTTTGTGTGTGTGTGTGTGTGTCCGTGTGTGTGTGTGTGTGCGTGTGTTGGTGTTTGTGTCACTCACTGAGCTAATATTGATTAGGTGATTCATTAGCTGAAATAGATCAAGGGCTGACTTATTGGGGCGTATAGTTGGCTCAGCCCTAGGTCACTTCATAGATTGCCCTCATTAACAAATGAGATATCACTAAATGGCAAAGAGTAAACTAAACTAACTAATGTCAGCAACATTACAAATTTGATCTAAAAAGTAGGATTTAGCATAATGGAAAATAATTTAACTGTGACTTTTTTTTTCTTGGAATTGCAAATTATTTTCAAGGTCTATTTTCATTGTATTTTTCAACCAATAATATTTATTGCCCCGCCCCCCCACACACACACACACACACACCTCTTGCCTAGTGTTATTCCGATGAAAGATTAGACTGCAATTGCTACATGAGCTGAGAGTTCTTGGTGGAGAGTAATTGATGAGTATGTCAGGTATGTGCTGAACTGCAAGGCCACTCTATAAACCAACAGAAGAACTTTGGAATTAAATCTCTTTTTAGCAGGTGACCAGTGCTGTGATTTGAGAACAGATGTGATGTTTGAAAAAAAATGTTGAAGCTCAGTGGCTTGTATACAGAGCAGGCAAGGTAGCTCAGCCATACTCAAGTTCTGACTTCTCACAGGGGGCAGTATGGATAAAATATGTGGACCTCGCCCCCATCCGAGGTGCCTAACACAGCAAAGTATCTATCCAATATAGTACCATAATCTCCAGACTATAAGATGCACCCGAATATAAGACGCACCAGCTAAAATTAGGGCAAATTCCACCCATCCATCCGTTATCTGTACCGCTTCTCCCCACGGTGGGTCACAGGCGTGCTGGAGCCTATCCCAGCAGTCATCGGGCCAGTAGGCGGGGGACACCCTGAACTGGTTGGGGAAATTCCCATTTCGTTCATATATAGACCGCACTGGTCCTTAATGTTTAATTTCCATATGTTAGAGAATATTCACAAATCATACAATATCATAAAAATCATGAACCATCCATAGATAAGACATACTAGACTATAAGCCGCAAGATTCAAAGCTTGTGCAAAAAGTAGCGCGGTTTATAGTCCGGAAAATACAGTATATACTTAAAGTCAAATAAAAACAGTAGAATCAATCACCTGTGGCCCCTTTCCACCCTTGAGCATTTTCCGCTCTCCACAAAAACTTTAGAGTGCTGAATTGACAAAACAAGCAAAATGGTTACTGTTCGTTTTCAGTCGCTTAAAAGTCCTACACAAACATAATCCAAAGACACAAAATGTTTTTTTCTTTGTTCCTTGTATGTATATAGTCTTAGTCCCCAGTCTTCTTCTATTCTCTCGTCTCCATTGTAGTCAACCAATGTGCTCTCTCCATGAACTGTGCCTCTACATTCTTGGCTGTGGAGCCCCTTTCTTTATGTCCACCCACCCCCCCCCCCCCTCCCCTTTCAACAGGCTCTAGTGCACTATTGTAGTATTTGTGTGGGAAGTAGACAGATATTCTGGCATTGCAGAGCTTGACCCCTGTGACAGAGAAGGATGGTCATGTCCAAGTCGTTACTGGCAAGGACTAAGTGGTGCCACGCTGCCCCACTGTCTGGCCATCTTAGTGATCGTCTCATCTCCCTCCCCAAGTCATTAAAGTTCCTGTCCTCACTGTGAAATAAAAGCCTTATCATCCAGGGACAATTGGGACCATGTTCCATCACATTTATTGGAGATGTATCACTTGGTTCTTTGCCCTTGTCCATGCTCACAATTGAGAGCATTATAGTAAAGTGTCAACATTCTCCCTTTTGCTTCTTAATCCTGACTAACTAAATTCTGAATAATTCTGAAACAAAAAAGCAGGGAAACACTATTTCCTGGTTCATCATCCTGTATAAACACAATTCAGTATTATTGTTGTCACTGAGTGTCACATTTTTATAAAGTTATGGCTATTTCTGGACCACACCTTGTGTACTGCAACTGTTTTGGGATTCAACCTTGGCCGACAGTGTTCGGCATGACTATTAGTAGATATCTGATTTTAGGCTGCTGGACCCGACCTTGTGTTTTTCTTCTGGGGACCAGAGGGAGGGGGGGAGAAGCAGTAGAGGAAGGAAGAGACTAATTGTTGGCTGGAGAGCAAAACCTTGTTCACCTCATGAATGAAGTGATTAATATGCAAGGAATGGAATGTCCTCCCGAAGCCAAGCTTGGAAGGAAAAGCAGTCGTTCATAGTGAGTGTGTGTGTGCATCTGCTCGTTCAGAGATTCACAAAGAAAGCCTCTGTTGTAGAAAAGGAGCAATTGACTAAAGACTGATTCAAAACAACTGCAGGGAACTGGATGGGGTTTTTTTTCCAACGCAAACTACACGTTGGTGATATGCGGATCGATACTGCCAAGATCCATTACCACCGTTCCGCCACCAGATCTTTATGCTGTGAAATTGATTCTCAAATCAAAATATCATGACTTTTGATTGTTCAGTCAACCTCCAGGAACTGAATGGAGTAGTCTCAACGGCAAGTGGATGAGTTTTCTGCGGACCATTTTCAAACGAATAAAAATTGAGTGGATGTTCAAACCCAGGGAAGAATTTTTTTTGGGGGGGTGGCAAAAACTGACTCTTATACAAAATGGAGTTAAGTGTACGAAATCAGACTGATCCTCTTCTTGCATAATCTCATCATGGTCTCGGTCATTGGCAGATGCAAAAGTGGCAGGTGATCTTGTGGTTTTGATCTGGTAGTAGTTTTTGAAACGGATAAGTTTGATGGAGAAACAATAGCAGATCCCCCCCACACACACACACTCTCTCGTACTACACGTCAGAACAAACACACTGTAGTTGATGTAGGTATTCATCATGACCCAATGTTTGATCTGCAGCCAAACCAGAGATAGAATGTGGAGTGTCTATGACAGAGGAAACACCTTTGGAAGTTCATGTATGACCTCGTACAAAGTTAATCACAATTGTGTGTGCATAATAAAGCAATTTATCCATCACATGATGAAATCATGGTTATACTGTATACATCTGGTAGCATTCTGAATTTATTCAATTCTTTTCCATTTAATCTGCTGTTATTCCTGAAAGGATGTCAATTTACAGGAGCTACACTTGTAAGCATATATTAAGTATGGTGGTAAAGGTAGTCCAGAGGTATGCAAGACAGAGCCCGAATGAATAGCGTGAAAGTAGAAACAGCATATCTGCCCCTTTGTGTTGAAAGCAATTGACACTATCTGACAAATATTTTTGATGCTGGCGTGACATTAGCTGCACATCTAATTATCTGGAAGCTGTATAAGCTGTGTAAATACATATCACAGATAAGAGAATGCCCTACTTGGGTAGATTCTGTCTAAAAGGTTTCAATAATCTGTTATGCCTCTGATGTGCCAAATTTGCAATTTTCCAAATCAGTGTGAAAACAGCTAAACACACACAGTAGACATTTTTTTTTAAATTTATTTATTTATTTATTTATTTATTTATTTATTTATTTATTTTTATTCTTTTTTATTTATTGATTGATTTTGAGGAGACATGGTAGTGCACAAGACTCAGTCAATCCATGCATTCAGTGTTCAAAACATCCATTATTTTCTGGATGTGGAAGAAATGAATGTGGCAGTAGTTAATATTTTCACTCAATTTTTATGTCTAAGACTTGGCAAATCTTGGGGCCTGAGGATCTTAAAGTGTAGGTGCTAAATTGCAGTCTCTCTCTTAACAGATTGAGAGTGCCATTGGGGATTGTATTGTGTGCGGTCTACTAAGGCTGCAATCTTGGATATTAAATAACAGGCTCCAAATCAAGAGTACCACGTGCAAAATAAACTTTAGAGTGATTAGTTTAGAAGTGCGAATGGAACATATTAATGAGTTACTGGAACACATTAAACACTTGATTTCAGGGATGCCAATGAAAACATAAAAGCCATGTTTTGTTTAATTGAACTTCTCCAGCGTGTCTCTCATTTTGCCTGCGCCATGCTTCTTTTTTAATAAATCTACCAATCAGATTTTCGTTTCATAACATAAATACAAATGCAGTCCTCCTTTATTATATTAATCAGCACTATTAAGGGAACATAACAGGAGAGCTTGCTGCCATCCCATTGAATGATTGCATCGACTGTACTATGTTGGTCATGTCACCCTGGGGTGGGCCGGCGAGACAAGGCTGTGCATTCACTATGGTTCTCTGTTTTATTGATTATGTCCGCCGAGCCCTTAGCTTGACACAAAGATATGTGTGTGCTGTCAGAGCTCAAATTCTTTGTGTGGTATAATTGTATGCTTTGGATTTCTGTATAGTAGCTATGTGCTTTTGTGTGAGTTCCAACCCCAATGTTGTACAACAACTCCATTACTCATAGCTCCCCCCGGGGGGGGTGTTCAATCACTGTCATCAATAAAGATAGTACCAGGAAGTAACCATGAGTCTCAGCGTGTGGCCACAGTGTTAGGGGGAACTTCCTAATCAGAGATGTTCTTTTACAACTGACTGCACCTCAGGAAGTGCACTATGTCAGCCTTAAATCTTCTTATGCAGTCCTTGCTTCCCTTCGCTTGATGGATTAAGGTCCACAGAAATGTCGCGGTAGTTGACATAGAAAATGCATTCAAAAAAAAAGTACAGTTTTCATTTCTTTACCTCTTTTTGCCACAAACTGATGTGTTTGTTATATCATGCTCATATTACTGTAAAATCCAGGGAATAACACGCATCTGTGAAAATACGCTGCCAAAACACCCACTTTTTTTTTTGTATGTACTTGTGTATAATATGCTCCTTCAATTTGCACTATCGTTTATCTTTTGGGCTCTACTGAGAGCAATTCTCGTCTTTGGGTTTGCTTGTTATGCTGCAAGTATTTCCAGTATGACTCTTTCCGGATATTGTGCCGCCTATGTTTTGTGTGGGACTGAAAAAACGAGCAAACATCGCAATGTGGACCGGTGAGAGCAATATGGAGCAAAGAGTGTATTGTGATCCGAGTAGTCGGTGAAAATGAGTGGCGGGATTGAGAAACTAGTTTTGTAGTGAACATTTTCAAACCATCCGTCTTACTGCATACACCAGGGGTGCCAAACTCCTTTTTGTTGCATGCCGCATCGTGGTCATAGTTTCCTTAGGAGGGCCATTATGATTATTAACCCAAATTAATGTAAAATAGACTGCACAACAAATTGATGAATAACTAGTTTTTAAATCTGAAACAAGTAAAAGAATTTCAAAATGAATGGTAAGAAAAAAATGCTAGCAATAGCTCTATTTTTTAAAAGTGAAGACAATTTGCAATTTTAGTACTGACATTAAGTTGATTTGTTTTCGCGGGCCACATAAAAGGATGTGGCGGGCCATATCTGGCCCCCGAGCCTTGGGTTTGACACCCATGTCATATACTACTATCTTTCAATTTAAGTTTCAGTTTCTTTCTCTAGATATCAATTAACAATCCAACCTGAAATCGTTTGTGCCTACACTGTATGCCTCAGTTGTATTATTTATGCCAGAGGACATAAAATGCTTCTATGTCAACCATTTAACAAAACTAAATGTAATGTTTCATTCAGACATGAACATAGATTTGGATTTATTTTAAATGCTAAAATAGGCTGTCCCAGAGGTTAAATTTGACTGATGGATGGAATGTCTATGATTCCTTGAAAGACATTTTGTGTTGACTGTCTCTGGATGGCTGCCGAGTGATGTTTTATTCAACAGAGGGAAGGATGGAGGCCAGCGGGTCAGGGGCTGCTGTGCCCACACTGTTTATTCAAGACCTCTGACTCTGCTCTAACAAAAGTCATAGCCACATTTACCACACGCATTGCAGCCTAATGATAACCTGCACAGAAAATAGAAAAAGAGACCATTTTGAATTGATTATTGTTCCATGCTTTATGGCTCCTCGTCTCGATTTTTCATTCTTCCAGGAGCTCTTATCCTCTGCTTGCTTGTTCTCTTACTTCCTCTCCAGGGTGAAGCTGCCTGATAAGCTTCTATGAATTGGGAGTTTAATTATATTCACCCTTTACCTTATTTTATCCCAGTTTCTTCTTTTATTTTTCTTTCATCCCACTTTGGACTTAATTTTAAAAAATCCTGCTGTCTCCTTTCTTGCACATTGATGGTCATCATTTGTGCAAGGTGATGGATGACTGCATACGCACTAACGTCGACATCCTTCACTTCTCATCTTCTGTCTCTTCACTCTTAGGTTGTTGGGCCACTGTAGAGAGCCGACAAGTGAAACCTGAAAACGTTTTTGTCTCCTTTGGATGGTACATGGTTTAACTGAGAACAGCAGCTCAATCATAACTTCCTTTTGTCCTTTAAACTCACATTATTTTTCCAGTATAGTCATCTGTTATCTTCCAATCGGGTCTTGAGAAGGTCAGTGTGGGAGAGGATACGAAGAACCATTATGTCACACACCAAGGAGACGCTAAGTAGGATGAGAGGTGAAGAGGGTGGCAATGGTGGAGAACCAATCAACAAGATGAAACTGACCTCTGAGAGTCAGCATCTTGTCATGCTCAGCCAGACTTGATACCCAAACCTCATTTTTTTAACTTTGTCACTTATTCCCTGCCAGTTTGTTTTGCTCATTATTAAAAAAGTATAGATTTACCTCGGAAAAGTGAGGAATGGCATAACCAGTTTTGTTTGTAGATTGCTCTTACTTTCATACTGTATACACACACACACACACACACACACCTCTTAGTCACTTAGCATGCTGGTTGACACTGTAACTGGAAAATAGTTCTGTCACATAAGCCATACTATTCTTTTCTTTCTTTCCCTGGTCCACTTTCAGAATAGTGCATGTGTGAGAAATGGCATGTGACAGCATATCAGCAGCTATTTCAAGTTGGTCGCTGCCCTATTGATTTTCCCCTGTCACTTTCTTCTTTCCAATAATGCCCAGTAGAAGTTGTCAGTGAGATTGATTGCTTGTGTGTGTGTGTGTGGGTTTTTTT
Organism: Syngnathus leptorhynchus; assembly: GCF_054491065.1. Classification (NCBI taxonomy): domain Eukaryota; kingdom Metazoa; phylum Chordata; class Actinopteri; order Syngnathiformes; family Syngnathidae; genus Syngnathus; species Syngnathus leptorhynchus. Next base: position 5,832,508 of record NC_141201.1, on the reverse strand, counting down.
TTTACGTGTGCCGTCTCTGATGCAATTGTTGGCTGAAGATCACAATGCATCAGCATTCGAAGTTAATTACACACAATAATTACACAGTTGACTAATAAAGAAAACAGCTCAGCAACATCTCTATTATTTATTTATACATGTATTTGTTTTTTCATTCGTTCGTTTGTTTATTTTTTTTATTTTATTTTTTTATTTTTTGATTTAAAAGTAAGCTTATTATGATTAAGATACCTGTTTAGGATTGTTTGGCTAGCAGAACTGGAGTTTGGAGTCATCAATCCAAAATTTCCCCTCAACTTGAAGATTTTTTTTTTTTCTTCTAATAGCTACTGTAGGCGAGCATGTGGAACATGGATGGGATTTGCGCTATATTCAGCTTTTCTCTACGCTTGGCAGTATGCTGACGGGTACACACGTTTGGGATTGAAGTACTTCGCCGCCAGACCAGAGCTGTTCATTTAGATAAGCACAGCAGTGTATTTAGGACATGAAACACAGGGTTAGACCAATACCAGTGGATCAGCGAGTAGCCCTGGATTTGCCCGTATTTTTTTTTTTTGTTGAGAATTTAGTGGGAAAAACTGGCTAATCCTGTTTGTATAGTCACAGGTAGAAAGATTAAGGGCTGTTTTGTTTCTGCTTCAACATTGAAGAATTCTTGGCAAAAGACGACTTGTTTCTGGTAAACGTGTGAGAAGTGTGAGTGGGATTTCAAACAATCGTTGGAGATAACTGAACTTGAGGGCTCTCATACGCTTTTGCAGTATTTAAAGCACACAAAAGAAGATCAGGGCGAGTCAAAGTGGTGGGGTGATTACTTCTTACGGTCAACAGAGCACAGTTTAATTCACTTTTACACACGCTCCCCGTACTTTGGACACATAACAAGATTAAAAGGGTGTTAAAGGTAAGGATTGAATTTAGATTTGCGAGTAGTCTATTTCAAGATGATCCTGGTTAGGCCTTACTCAAATGCTACACTAGAGTAGACCATCTAATAGACCCATTGACAGATGAAACATGACAGTGTTAAATAATTTTCACTCATTCATCAATTTTACATCCAACATATTCTGTTCAGGGTTATGCAGTTGTGTTTAGAGTTAAAGAACCAGAACCTGCTTTGGGTGTGGATTTCATTTTTTAAGACTTTTTCCTCTGACTTTGTGTGTACTGCGGTTTACACAAATAGCAAGAGACAATTCTTGCAAATGCATATGTGCAGTGTTACATAAGTCATGGCAACAAATGTCCTGGCTCATTTAACCTGCCAGGGCCAGTGATCCCTGTAATAATCCTGCAGATCGCCTATAATCTCTCTCTCGATCTCTCTCTCTCTCTCATCTGAATTACAACTTTGCATGGAAAAACAGTCTTTCTTAAAAGTATGACAAAAAACGGCCACAGTCTAATCTTGTGTACGTATTTCGAGATCAGTAAGGCTGAACAAGCTAGAGCATCAGGTACATTTTAACATCACACTGTATCCAATACTAGTGAAAGCAATATTCCCGTATACTTGTTTTATTGTTCAAGCAATTGTGGCTGCCAATATTGATGCACTACCCATTCTGACTGCCACTAAAGCCCGCACTGGCTGATGTATTGGCCTTTGATGATGCAGTTTCACCAATACAGCTAGTTGCTCCCATGGGAATCAACACAGGCTGGCTAGGCGAGCCCCCGGGTCACAGAAATCAAGGGACTCCTCGAACGCCAGCGGCAAAAAACTGCATGTAATCCAGAAATCCACCCCAACATGTGCCAACAAATTAAGAATCCATTAAAGGCTGATTTTGTGTCCCTCATGCAATTCTTTCTATTACTAGTTGTTGGTATAAAAGTTAGTATCGTGAAATGCCCTGTTGAGCACATTCTGAAATTATTAACCTTGGATTGCTATGTGGAAGTGATTGAAGATTAGCCCTGATTAAAGAGGGGAATCAGTTAATATAAGCACCCCCACACACACACATCCTATCATGAGTCTGCTAAATAAAGTAGATTGATAGTTCCCCTCCTAATTAAATGCAGTCATGTGGAGCTGGAACTTGTCAAGTCTGACTCTCTCCAGGGCCTGCCTCTCCCCCCTCCCGAAGCCAGAATATCAAATATGTAAACCACTTTCGATAACAGACTAATGGAATTAATTATTTCCCGCTTGTTGAGTGATGAGGCTACATGTAAGTTATTGTGGGCAATTATTTTTAACATAACTGGACGTGTGTTTTTAACGTTTTGTATCAGATTAGTTAGTGGACCTCTTTAGAGAAACATCAATCACATAATTAAATATTTGGAAGTCTCCTTTGTAAAACATTTAAAACTCCTTAAACCCATTGCTCATTTTTCCTGTCAAACGTTTGCCTTTGACTTGGAGTTGAACATGAGACAAGAATTCAACATCTTGGTTTCACAGATGAACTTGGGATCATGAGAAGATGTTTTCTGTCTCCAAAGTTTAGCATTTTCAGCACATTGGTGTAAGGTCTCACCAGTCCATCAAAACATGTCCCTTGAACCTCGTTGAAGCTTCTTTGTCAAAAGACAAACTCCCGCTTCAATTATTTTTGCTGATAAGACATTTGAATCTTTTGCTGATATTAAAAAAAGAGGTTGGGTGTACACAAGGAAGAATGCAACATTCTTCTTGAAATGTGTCCATGTGGACCTTAAGAATGTTTCCGATCCATGTGCTCTGAGATACCACTTGAGGATTTACCCAACAAGCGTAACACTATATTATAGATGTGCTAGGAACGATGGAAGCAAGAATAAAAATGGGGAATGTGTTATATAAATTATGGACTAGCTAAAGACTTGAGCTCAGATGTCCCCTATCTGTTGTTTTCTCAACGAGACACTGTAACATGGTCCATTAGCTGTTTGCTGAACATTGCAGCACCCTTGTGTCCCTGGACAGACGCTCAAATATATTTACACAAAAAGATTTGTAGTTTCCACAGACCCTGGTAGAGGAACTTAAAACTAGAAGTGAGGAGGTTTTCTAAGAAAGGCCTCTAAAATGTTCCAGATGGAAACTCTGCCAAAAAAGAATTCTTCTAGATGGTTGCTACATTTGATGGTAACATGCTATGAGTCTAATGCACATCTGAAATATTTTCTCTTACTCGACAAAATATTTGCCATGAGGTTGCATAATGAACTCCAAGTGACAAGTACGAAAGAGTGTGAGAGCATAATACTAAATGTAACACACCTTCTCTACTTTCACACCTAAACGTTGACAACGCTAAAGATTCTCCTGACATCACGGAGGGAAAATAGCTTATTGGGTCCAATGTAGACATGTTCACTATAAGATATACCTAATTTATTTTTCCAATAGTTTAGACATTAATGGTGCAATTTTCTCCATGCCCAAGTCTTCCAAATGAGCCCTATTCTTCTCCACGTTGAATTCAGACGTATCGGAAAACAAAACCTCGCACTGGCTGTCCCTCCACATTCTCTTAGGCTTGATGAAAGAATAGTCATTTGAAAAAAAAATGTGTATCCATTTCCTTATTCAGTTCATTCCGCCGTATCAATGTAATGCTGTTATGGCTCAGAGGCTCCAATCACCGGAGGCTGAAGCAGCAGCAGTGCACAAAGAGAACGAAAGAGAGATGAAGCGAGGTGTCAAGAGGAAGTCGCTGAGGTGATGGCTCTGATTGATTTTTAAATGAGCTTGAATCTGTGGGTTCATTTGTTTTGTTTAGTGTTTGGTTTGCAGTCGCTCGCTTTCTCCATAGCAGCCATTGGATTCAGGTTTCAGTCTTTCTCAAAGTTTTTTTGCTATAATGCTGAGAGATTGAATATTGAAGTAAACTTCAAATTCTTTCACTCATCTTTTTTTTATATCTATAGCATATCGTGGATTTATTTAACTTTTCTTGGGGGATATGTTCAATGATACATTTGACATTAAAATAGGCTTGCAGTCAATGGAATTGGATCTAGAACTAGAAGATGAAGTGAAGCTAGTGCTTGGAGGTTAAAAGACTTATTTTCTCCATTTTGTCTTTATGACCTCTTCCTTTTTTTCTTTCACAGTTCTGACTTAAGGCCAAATTTCATTTTAACATCTATGTGTCAATGTCACCCTTAAAAATTCTCTCGTCCAAAATAATGGCCATCCTATTTCATCTTTATATGAAGTGTTCTTCATACAATTAGTAATTTATCATAGCTTCTCAGTTTCTGAGAAATATTTTAATTGCTGTGTGTACTCCTATTCGTTTATTTTTTTTAAATCTCTGAAACTTTGCATTTTCTTTTCCTTGCACTTTAGGATGGCCATTTTTGCTTTGCTATTGTAAATATAGATTAAAGATTAGACATTTATAGAGGCTATATGAAGTGAATTGTTTTAGAACACACCCAGATGCAGTTTACTCAATGGCCCTCTGCTCCATTTTGTAAAGCTATTCATTCAAAACAACACATATCGAAGCATTTGTCTTTTTTTTCATAAGGCACAAGGAACTATTTTCTCCTTTCCAGAACAAAAGGGAAAAAAAATGCTTCTATAGAGCTTTACTGCTTCTTCCATCTGGCAAGATTATCATCAGTGCAGCTTTGCTCTCAAGAGTTCCATTAAAAGAAAGAAAAATGTTGGGAACTGCAAATTGTGAAAGTCACTCAACTACCATTTGTAGGAAATCTCAAGGATGGGAGGAAGTGAGCTTCAATTGCAATACCAGAACTGTCGACCCATATAGAAAAGAAAAAAAAAAACTTAAGAATGAACATAAATTCAAGTAATATATTTTGTGTTTTATATGTGGTGTGCTTCTAAGTCTCAATCCAAAATATATATATGGTGATTTTTTTTCTTAATCTTTTAATTTGAGTTTGACCATGCATCATCCTCAACTTGAAGTCTCACACCTTTCAATTTCACTTACCCTTCTGTGGTTTACATTGCCGCAAGGCACTGACAGAGACCCAACTTCTCCGTCTCTTGTCACTGTCTCTCTTTCGCCCCCCCCCCCCCCTTCTGTCACATCTACTTGTCATCACACACTTCCCTATCTCCCTTAAGAGGAGCTTCATTGGTATGAGTGACACAAAATGTTTTGTAATATCCAAAGTGGAACTGTTTCCTGATCAAAATTCTAGCTGTTTGGAACGAGGAATGAATGTATAACACATAATAGGAGGAATGAATGATAATGTTTGGGAGCAAAGCCACTAAATCAGGGGGTGTCAAACTTTGTTTGGTCGAGGGCCACTTTGAAAATGCGGCTTCTCGTGAAGGGCTGGAACCAATTAAATGTTCAATCATCCCATCAAATTATCACATTCTACTAAAACAATTGATAGGTTCCGATATTTGAAATCCGATGTTGATTACAGCAGTTTCTTCAATTATTGTTCAAGTTATTACACATGACAAACATTTTGATAAAGATTTTTGAGAGGGTCATGACTCGTGACAGACATGATTTGGTTTCACGGGCCACATGAAACGATCCGATGGGCTGTATCTGGCCCCCGGGCCTCGAGTTTGACACGAGAGTGGGTTCGTGAATGACAGGCATTGATCCACCCTTGCAGTTTTCAAGTCTACATTTCTGGTCACCATTTCTGCCAAGAACAGCCTGATTAGACATTAATGAGGATAAGCAGCTGTCTTCATCTCAGCATATTTGTACTTTTTTAGATCAGAAGGTTGTCTATTGTGTGAAAATGTATACTCAGCATGAGCCTTTGTAAGTCGGGCTTAAAGGGAATTAATGTCAAAACAAATTCTTCAACAATCATTTCTGCCTCATGCAATCCACTCGCTCTCTGATGTTTAGTAGTTGATACTGAGCTCAATTTTGTAGAAAGTTTATTTGCGCAGCATTGTCTAAACATAAGTTTGTGCAGTGGCAAACTTGGTTTCGCCTTCCACACTCGGGGGATCAATTGAAGCGCTTTTGTTGTCGTCGACACAAAATGGACTGCAGCAGCCTAAGAGTTATGATGAGGTCATAGAGTGGGTCTTGTTTTTAATCACATTGAAGGTGTTGTGCTTTACATAGCAAATTTCAAACATTTTATTTTCCAAATTCCCCCCAAATCCAGCATCCATTGTAATTTCAGCCTTTTCCATCACAGACAATCACAGAGGAACACGCTAACCTTTTCATTTGCCTGTCAGTCGCATGTTTGATATGCTGACACCTCCATGAATTAACCTTTCAAGTTCAACAACACAAATAAAACGAGATAATTAGTAGCTGCCGCATCAAATGGAATCCTTATGAACCCAATTAATAGGATGTGGAAAATGAGCCCACACGGGAGAAATGCTGATTACTGCAATATGAAGGTATAAAAACAAGCTTCTTCATTGGAAATGATATTGGAAGCAGTTTCGGCACTGACTCGCATTGTAATTCTGCAAGTCATTTATTTGAATTGAATCTTCATCAAAAAATACGCAACACTGTGATACTTGTTATTCTTTAGTGATTCTTGGCCAAAGCTCGTAAATGCCGCAAAATCTAAAAACACACATTTAAAGAAGAGAACCAATGCGGCAGTTAAATCCGATTTGATTCTACAGAAGCGTGTCAGTGTGTTTTTCATCACATAAAACAAAACAAAATTAACCGCAAAGCTATTCGGGAATTATTCGAAATGGACTTGTGAGTGCTGGTGGGGAAACATCTCATTAGCTATTGACACAGTGGATGCACTCGCAATGAGAAATCTAATTGTTCTTGTTTGTTTCTTGCAAATGGCCAATGAAAATCAAACCAAATAGTTTCAGATCCTTCACAAAATATTGTCAGGCACGGTAATAATGTGGTGGTGTAACGCTGACTTGCATGCAAATGATACGGGCTGGATTTTGAAGTTTATTTGCCTGTGATCCAGACAAAAGGAGATCTTTTTTCACCTTAATCTGTTCTGCCCTTGCTTGTTGTAGCTCTCAACAGATAAAGTCAAATAAAATAAAAAAAAATGCACCTATAGCCTCGGGAGAGCCATGCATTATTGATGACTGTGTTGCAAATTAAATTACATTCCCTGCTTAAAAAATACATTAGCCAGAAACCTTGTAGATTGTAGAACTAAGGAAAAACAAATAAAACAGAGCAAATAAATAAACACAAAATAACTTTAAAGTCACCTAACAAAAAGGAGTCAACTTTGAAATTTGCATATAAATCGACCTTCAGATTCCGATTCCATTCCAAATCTTTCGTTCCTCTCCTCACTTTTTCATGATGTTCCCACAGGTGTTATGTTGATGACAAAGCCTCCAAGGTGGCCTGGCTCAATCGATCCAACATTATCTTTGCCGGTCAGGACAAGTGGTCTCTGGACCCCAGAGTCGATCTAGTTACCAATGGACAACTTGAGTACAGCCTACGCATACAGAAGGTAATAATGACCCAAGAGATGACGATATGGAGGAGACAATATGCATGACTGTGAAGAAAAGAACTTTGTGTGTTTATTTAGGGCTGGTTGCATAACTTAGCAAGATTTGAAGATGCCCTGAATGCTTCTTCATACCATTGCATTAAAATCAAAAAGAGTATTCATTCATTTCTTGTGGTTATTTGAATTGGATTTTTAATCAAGGACATGAATCATCTGCATCTTATTCAAAGATATTAAATATGAACAACTAACAGGATGCATTATTGTATAGGTGGATGTTTATGACGAAGGATCGTACACTTGCTCCATACAGACAAAGCAGCGGCCTCGGCCCTCACTGGTCTACCTCATTGTGCAAGGTAAGCGATATTTAGTTCAAGTTTAGAGCGCCAAAAAAAAAAAAAAAAAAAAAAAAGAAAGTACAGATCCATAAGTCATTAAAAGTGAAATTGTGTCAAATTCGAAATTGTATTTATACTGTTTACACTCATTTCTATTTCAAATGAAGACCTCTGATTATATATTACTATTATATCAATAACTGACCATACAGATAGACGCAACAGCTGACCATATTGTATGAGTAAGAATATGAACTATTGCTTGTGTATTTAAAGGTCAATATGTGAATGGATGCTTCCCTCTGAAATCCATGGCAACAAATTTCCCTGTCTTCATTGAATCCATTGTGCCGGCTTATTAACTCCTTGATCATTGAATGTCCTGTGTCCACCTCCACACTCTGCCAAGAGCCTCATTTATCAGCTAATGCGACAGCTATAAGCAAACATTGATTCTTTCTCCTTAATTCCCTGCTATTTTGTCCTCTGCTGTGTCTCTCAGTCACATTTGATTTTAGTGCTGGAGTGATCATCTTTTTATACGAGTTTTGGGTTCAATTTTGTCCAAGCACATTTCCGGTAATTACTGGAAATATATTTGTGTGACATTTAGTGTCGTGTTCTCCCATTGTCAACATATATGCTTTGCCACTATCCACAACATAGCCCCCAGTAACGGACCCCCACATAACCAAAGCGGACAATTTTCTGCTTACAGGGATAGTGAAATAATTGGAAAAAAAATGATCAGACAAAGTAAATTTGCCGTGCAAGGAAAAAGTGAACTGAGGGGGGGATCAGACGAGGAAGCACCAGGGGGCACTATGCCTGACACGAATCCTGATTTAACAGCCTGTTTTTGGACCAATCCAATTAGATCTTTATGAAATGTAGGCCAGGCCAAGTGCATGTATGTGTGTGTGGGGGTGGGGGGGGGTGCATATATGTGTGGGTGCATATATGTATGTGTGGGTGCATGATATTTCGTTTTTATTTTTCCCATGTTGTGTCATATTTGTTAAAGCTATAATTACTGTATGGACACTTAATATTATACAAGACCAGAAAATGCCATTCAAACGTAGCTTTTATTTCCCCCCCTCTGTATTCATATTTTATGCTGCTATTTTCAAAGTAATTTGATAGATTCAAAGTACTTATGTTCAGACATTCATTCGTTTATTTAATTATTTATTTTAGAAAAATAAATTGTCTTGCCTCGTTTACAGTTTGGCCGTCTATGATTAGAACAGAGCTGATGATCATTCTTGGTGAGCAGCCAAATTGATATTATTGTTGCGCCAACGTCACTATTTTGGCGTAGGAGCTATTTCACAGAACACTTAAATGAACATGCTTCTCGAAACTACAGAGCCTCAGAGGACATAAACAAGATGAGATAGACGACAATCCACCTGTGATCATAAACGGGATATGCAGCAGAAAATAACTGAGTGTCCATCTGATTTATTTTTCAATTCTCTGAAACCAACATCACAATGATTCAGACCCAAGGACACAAACAAACTTTTTTTTTTTTTTCCCAACCTGTCATTCTATTTATGGAGCAAATCATCCAAACTCTTCTGTGCATGACCCCGGCGGGTGGGTCGCGTTGCTTGTGTGCCTGAATGTGTGTCTGTCCACTCTACTAGACAGCCAGGAAGTGAAGTGACCTTTTATGAATTATCATGGGACAACGGAACCTTTTAAGTGATGCTTTTGAAGCCACTTCCCTCCTCCACCATCTTGACCCCCTACTTCCTAATGCCTGACTTCTTCCATATGTTTTTTTTCTCTATTGAGCGCTGGTCTTTTTGTTTGAGATAATGTGTCTACTGTTATATGATCATACATCTGCACATTATTGCTTGTCTTGCTATGGGCAAAATGTGGTTCATTCTGGACCTCATTGAATTTGCCATAATAGCCTTTGCTCGCTGAAAGAGGTCTTTCACTAAAGTTTGCATTATATTGAATTTCAAGGACATTCCAACGATTACTCATTACATGACTCATGGCACTTTACTAGCCTTTTAACATGAATGTGCTTCTACGAATAGAACAGTAACAAAAGTACGGTCGGCAGCACATTAAGAGCTTCCGGTGCAAAAGTCAGGTGGTGTCACCGTTTCTGGTTCTGGGAAGTCATTTGATGGAGACATTTCTGAGGTGGGCATATTGAGTATTTGGCTGCCACTACTTTTTGTTATTGAAATGATGGGATGAAGATATGGATCCAATTGTGCAGCCCAATATGCTCCATGTGTCAGCTCAGCTTTCATTTTCACCAGCTTTCCCAGTGTCCCATAACTGCTGCAATGGAGATGGAAAGTAAATATTCACAGAGAGAATTTTGGCATTACGACTACAAAAGCCAATTCCAATGTAGTTGGGATGCAGTTTAGAAGGTAGATTAAATCAGAATAGAATGCAGTTTTTTTATTAACCTGAACTCAATTGATTAAAGTACCCTTAAAAAAAATGACATTCAAACTATTGAAACATATTTTGGGTGCACTTATTCTCTTATTTTGATGGGACCAGGCAATATGGCCTAAAAAATAAATAAAATAAAATTATGATTTTGGTCCTGAACCACTTACCAGGCCACGGACCAGTGGTTGGGGACCACAAATTTATTCCATTTATTGATACAAGTTGCACTGATACAATTTTAAGATTCTCCAGTACCATCTGTTGCACATAAGTATTATTAAGATATCCAAAGTCCACAATATCTGTTTTTAATATCAAGTCTTTTATGAACGTAAACAGCACTCTCTTGCCTCAATATGCTTGAAATGACACCAATCGTAGCGCAACAGCTAAGCACAACAGTTTTCATAAGCCCTCAAGGGAGAAGTTTGTGCTCAGATTGTCCTTTGTCTTCTAACCCTCATAATGAAACTCCTTGAAGTTTTAATGAAAGCAACAAGTCACGTTTCCCCTCTCTCTTTTTTTTTTTTTTCTCCTCCTCGAGCGTAGACCGGATCTCCTGAAAATAAAACTCCAATCCTCTTTAATCTTCTTTATGCTGGCTGCAAGAGGTCCTCTCATGCATTTAAATGGGGCCATTCCATTGACACATATGACAACAAGGGTATCGACAATGACTGCAGGTGAAACACTCTGGCCATATTTGAAAGAGAGTAGTCATCATTAGCGGCCAGCATAACCTTGGTTTAATCTTTAATACGGATGGCTGCTATTTGTGATTTCATCACCGTTGCTCTTTGCTTGAACTCACCACCAACCTTTGCCTGCGTCTTTTATTTTTTCTGTAAGTGACCCGGACTGTCAGACAGATGGACTCCCCTTGGCCATTTTGGCCAATATGTCTAAAAATCACAGAATTGAGTCTGCGACTCTAGGGGGGAATGGTGCAATATGTAGACGTGTGAAATGAACTAGTAAAAGGTCATGTCAGTGTGTGGTGGGTTTGGGTGTCACAACTTCAAAGAGGGAATCAATTTTTGTTGTGGCTACCTGTGTATGCGCTTTCGCATTTATATCCTGGTGTGGCTGAATTCGGTGCCCTTTTTATCCTTGGTATTTGCTCTGAATTGGAAAAGTCACGTGCATTTCTGAGAATGTTTTTATGGTTTTATCCAGCAAACTTTAAATGGTATCCTGACAATGTGATGTGTGTTCAGATTGTGTTTCTCAGATTGCAGAGGAAAAAAATCAGTGAAAAAATGAGAAATGTGTTCAATTTTTATCCAAAGTCATCGTCAAGTACAAACAAGCCACAGATTATGTGATTAGCATTAATCAATTGTTTATTTTTGTGAATCCATTTACACACATTGCAACAACAAAAAAATCCTTCCAACAATCCAATCTTTATTTGTTTAAAGACGCGAGAGGAACTATACGATCATCTGGCCCTTTCCTAGCATTTGCGTCCTCAATCAGAAAATTAAACATATGGTGAATGAAAGTGCTTCACCCTCAAAAGGCTTTGAAAATGCAAAAAAACGTCATCATCTGAAACCTTCCTTCCTACAAAAAGACTCAAGGTTAACTTATCTTTCTCTTTGTGTCCACAGTTAAGTATTCCTGCTTGAACTTTAAATTGCTGGCATAAGAGTGTCAGTATTTTGAAATAACACGTTTACATACAAAAATGATTTATTTTTTTCTTGGTCTCTGCAGTCCCAGCAAACATCTACAAGATGTCAGAAGACATGATAGTGAACGAGGGCAGCAATGTTACACTCAGCTGCTTGGCTAGCGGCAGGCCGGACCCGCTAATTACTTGGCGGCTGCTCAACCCCTCAGGTAAAGTTTGTCCGTCCAAATGCTTATTATTCAGTGAGTCACTGTGGATATCTTGCCCAATATATTCTTATTTTTTTTCATTCAAATGAAATAAATAAAGATGAATTTCTTTGCAGATCCAGTGGTCCAATCTTCTATTCGCATAATTTGAACAATAATAGTTCATATTGTTTCTCAAATTTAAACATTCGTAACTTGCAAACGCTGCAGATGTTATTTCAATTTTTTTAGCATCCTTGAATTGAATTCAGTGTGAGAGCATGTCGGGGTATCGATAATGATGTCTGGAAGCCTGTGGTGTCATTGCAGCACTACTTTGGCTGTCTGGACCTACTCAGCTAACAAGCACCTAAAAAAAATAAGCAGATTTGAACAAAGTCTTTGTGAAAACCAATACAAAAGACAGGTCACAATTGCATTTACTGTTTTAACATTTGCTGGGGTAATATCAGTAATTCTTATGAATAGCCAATCCCAAGATTGCGCCAGAAATCATAATATTTGTCCACTTATCAGAAATAATGGAATGCAATGAGGTGGCCACAACCACGCGATTCTTATTTCAAACTGAAAAACAGAAGCAGCAAATTATCCTAGCATCGTTCAACAATGTTTTGGAATAGAAGAAGCACACCTCAGAGTTCCACAACATAATGAATCATCATATGATATCGTCAAAAGAGAATATTTACCCCCCCCCCCCCCCAAAAAAAAAACAACCATCACTTTAAAATTGACATATCTGGTGTTATTTTCTATGAAGAGCGCCATGTGTCTGAAAAACAGTTTCAACCACTTAAGTGTCCATCAATAGTCATGTTTGTTGTGCCCTTGAGCAAGTCCTGTCGCCTTCAAGGTCTGTCTGACTAAACTCAGAATCTATACCAACTGAACAGATTTGGAGCACAGCCCAAACACTTATGCCCTATGATACGGCTAAATATTGAAGTCAAAACCCTTTTAGAATGGGTCTTGGCAGAGGCGTGCTTTTGGAGTTTTGATGCTGAGTGCCTTTGACATCTTTGGTAAGCCAGGCCACAGCAGAGCGTTTAGAAGTACCCCCCCCCCCCCCTGCAAAACGTTCTTTTCATCTGTTGTGCCACTCAGCCATCTATCCATCTTTTTTCTATTGCTTTTCTTGTTAAGGGTTAGCAGTTAGCCGGAGCCAATTATACTGGCCAAATATACACAAACAATCATCCACACTTAGATGATCATTTCATCTTTTATCCGTAGTTGCCATATCTCCATATTCTGCTCCTCATCTTGCTTTCTGACAAGCACCATACAAACAAACATACACTTAATACCGTATCGGCCCGAATATAAGACGACCCCCTCTTTTTCAAGACTCAAGTTTGAAAAAAGCCTTTGTCTAGACCCCGAATGTAAGACAACCCCCCTTTTTTCAGTTTTATTTCCATGAAAAAAAAACTTGTCTTATATTCGGGCCAATACGGTAATTCCAAATAAGGACTCCTGAGCACTAAGTAACTGTCACACCGGGAAGATAATGAGCACAAAATGGTTTGTATCTATACGGTCTGGTTATTCACCACTGGGTCTAGTTGAACAATGAAGCTCAGCTGTAGTATGCAGCATCTCAGCACTTTCTATTCCACTCTCTAAGCAATTTCGAAAGCCTGGAGTCATGAAAATCCCAAAGTGTGGCTGTAGCCTGGAGGAAAAGCGATATGGCTGTTGTGCATGGGTGAGACAAAAGGTCAACACATAGTCGATTCTTCTCATGCAATATTGTCAAATTAAGCTGAGGTAATGAATAAATAATATAACAGGAAACTAGTGACTCCATAATCAAGATACAGCTTGCTTGCTTACTTTGACTAATTTCGTATAATTAGTTATTTTGAAAACAACTATACCGGCAGTTTGTACTTTCAGTATTCTCTGAAGACAAATGGATTAACTTCTGATCACAATCAGGTTCTTGGATCTAAATCTGGGTCTGTTTTTATTTCATGTGTACCTCAAATATGCAGTGTTTCATTTCTTGAATTCAAAAGTTATCTTCTCCGGTTATATTTGCAGTGTCAACAACACAGCAGTAGTTGTTTATGGAGAAGTAGTAGAGGAGGTTTTGTTGTCGGACTGAGAGAAAGATGCTCAATCGGGTCGTTCCCCTTGCACATATGGAGTACCTTACAATTGCCAACTGAATCGGGACATACGAGCACATCAAAATGCAGAGTGTCACATCCAATGAGCACATGCATTTATTTCCTAACACCTTCTCGCTGTGATAGAATAGCATATAAAATGTGCCACACAGTATCCATGAGTTGGGGGAGATTTATATTTGAATTCCATAGCCTTTTTTTTACTTAAGGCCAGAAACTTGCAATGAATCATAAGTGAACTTGTAGTTGCGCAATTTAGCCCAGTGTGTCATTATCGGCATCTGTTGATGAGAACGATGTGAATAAGTGACAACTCATCCTTTCAGTCACACTGACTTCAGAAAGACGCAAAAATACACACTCGTACAGCAAAACACAGAGCCACACTCATGGAAAAGAAATTAAAAATAGTTTTTCATGCAAACCAAGTCAAATCAGCTATTTAACATAATGTGAGAAATAAATGCTTGTTTCGCACTGCGCTAAAATGGTGCTGATGAAAGATGCATGAGAATATGCAAATGATAATCATTTCTTAGCTGAAAGTTTCACAGTGGTTCCACTTCCACCACTGCCGTGTTTTCCATTGATTCCAATGATAGGGCACATGAACATTTAAAAGTTCCACAGTAACCTTAACTCACCTGCTAATTAGTATCCAGCAACCATTTAGAAGAAGTCTAATTCCTTTCAGACTCCAAATTAATCCCTGTTCTCTTTCACTTTGCATCTCCCCAATAGGCCTTTGACTTTCTGCAGTTTAATGTGAGGAGAATGTGTGATTAAAGGCTGCTTAGCAAGCAATGTTTTGGTTGACAGAAAGCTGACCTACGTCTATTTGCCCAAAAAAAAAAAAAAAAACTCTGTCATGCAAAAATAAAAAGAAGCTTTCATGTTGGGAAAAACTTCATTCACTGCAAATAAGTGATCACTTGATAGCATCAATTCTGACCCTTGTACCATCAAATCATTTCATTTTCCTTCCCTTTGATACTCCATCATCCTCATTCCCCATCGCCGTCACGCGCACTTGCCCCTTTCTCCAGATTAGTGGTGAAATATAGATGTGACGCCGTGTAATTCCAGGCTTCATGAACTTTCCTCTAATGTGCACGCTTTGAATTAGTTTTCAATGTCCCCTGGAAACCTTCAAAGTGTCTTCAAGCCCATTCATGCATACATGTTCCAAAGTCAACGTAGAGATATTTATGAAGCCGAGTTTGGATGCAGCCGCACGTATATTGGACATACACACGCACACACACACGCATATTTCCCCTGTGGATAAGATTACCCAATCTATCTTTATTACACTTCATTAAATAGATAATCCACATTTATGCAGAATGTTGTTTTCTAGCCAAAATGTGGGAAATGCTACACAGTCATTAAGTTGTTCTTTAGAGAGTAAATCACATCCATTCACACCTTGATTCTATTACTTTTGTAACACACTAAGGCGAGACTACTCAAAGTTAAATGAGCTGTTTTTGATTACACACATCTCAATTCAACTCAATTGCTTTGTCGTCTCTATTTTCATTCTGTACGTTTGACCTCTCCATTTATGCTAATGAGCCGTATCTGGGCAAAATTGAGTCCACTCATTGAATGTTACGTGTGTGTCTTTCCGTACAGCCGAGCCGCTTGATGGAGAGGAGTACTTGGACATCATTGGGATAATGCGAACCCAAGCAGGTCGCTACGAATGCAAGGCCAGCAATGATGTGGCCACACCTGACGTCAAATATGTCAATGTGATTGTCAACTGTAAGTAATCACAGACGTTAGGAAGCTGTGATGAGTATTCTCGTCATAACTCGTGTCACAGAATGTAAAGTGGATAAGAGTAGAGATTGACAGAAGGTAGCGTGGGAGGGCGATGTTTGGAGTGTGAACCTTTTTGAAGCACTCTTTAGTTCTCCCCATATAAATCTGTCATTGAAATTAACTCTTTGGTGACTTATAAGCTAAGCATCATCATTTGCATTGATGAGCTATCTATCGCAGTCTTTTCTGATCAGTTCGGTCGCAATCTTTGAAATGCAATTGATATTCATATTTTGAACTGTGCAGACCCGCCAACCATAAAGAAAACCCAGAGCTTGGAGGCCCAGCTTGGCGGCATGGGGACGCTGGGGTGTGAAGCCAATGCTGTGCCCACACCGGAATTTGAATGGTACAGGGACGAAAAAAGGTAAAAAAAAAAAAAAATGTAAATGGTCTCAACTCTAACCTGTGAACCTCAATCATTACACAAGGGCGTGGTTTCAATTTCCAATGGACACCACTCAGTGCATCGTAGACCACCAAGCTATTTCATGTCAGTGTCAATGCAACAGTTTTTAACACTAGCCAATTTGCAGTGTTTTCAAGCAAGAAAGTAATTCCACCATAATAGAAGCCCGACTTGGCACACAGACAATGCTACGGCGCTCCCTTGTGAAAGTGTAAATTGTGCGAGAGAAGCAGATGTTCAAGTGTAATGCAAGTCTCAAGGAGTGTAATGACTTTCCTGGATAATGACAGCTGGGACACACGATTTCAATGTGAAGTAACCCCGAATTCCCTCCACTCACATTGCAAATCGTTTTGCAGCAGTCTCAATGAGAGAAACTGCAAGTGTTTTTTTTCCTTGGCTATTAATAGTTATGCAACATAGTATTACCATTTATCAGTGCTTGCTTAGTTGATTTTACAGTTTACTGCTCTGGAATAAAATATCATGCACGCTGGACAATATTAATTATTCTTTTATGGTAATGCGCATGGATTTGTTTTGCTTTTTAACAGCGGAGTAACTCATATTGGTACTGATTCAAAGAGGAAAGATGGACTTGGATCGAGGCCAATTTGCATACTGTAGATGAGGAAGAAATGAATATCAATGAAGCATATGTCCAATTTTCTTAGTTGTCTTAATAGTTGACATTTGGTCAATTAGTAAAAAATGGAAAGAACACATACTTAAAACCGAAGCAGATGATTTTGCTTTGAAAAGTTCATGCGACACTTGTATACGAAACCATTTTACTATTTAAGTTACGAATAAATATTTTAACAGTGCAGACAATCGTTTACTCGAAATGTCCAGCATTTGATTGCTTTTGCGAGAATCCCGACTATTCGCAGCTGTTCCTCATAAGAATTCCTTTTTGTTTCCCCCGCTGTGCATAATATCGGCCACATCTTGTAGTAATTTCCCTTTGATTAGATTCTTCTGGAAAACTGGAATTGATATCATTGATCAAATCAAATGTTTTCTCGACTTTATGCATAATACTTTGGAAATGTATCCACTCTCATGTTAAAAACAGAGAAAGAAGTGAGCTTAATAAATATAAAACTAAACCTTGTGTATGGAAGGTAACTCCTGGGAAATATATTTGGCAGAACCATTGAATATTCTACACTCCTGTTATTGATCCCCCACACATGCATTCTTTCCAAATATTTCTCACAGTATAAGATGTATTGGCAAGTCGCATTGTGACAACAAGGAAATCAGGCAAACAAAATATGAGAAGCTTTTTTGTTCATGTTCCAAGTAGATAAGTTACTGTTCTATCTTTTCCATTTGATTTGTAATCAGTAGTCAATATGATTTTTTTTCTCTCTTAGCTTGTCTACCGCTTCATGTTTTTCATCTTCCCTTCTTGTCATGGCGGCAAATCGAAAACAAAATGTTATACTCTTATCCTCAGCCATTCTCATTCACATGCACTTATCATCACACACTCCCTCAAAGATGCCCCAACGGGAGCCATCCAAGCTTTATGGCTTTCCTTTTCTTTTTCTTTTTTGTTCATGTGTCAGCATAAACCGCTAGCGTGCCTTCTTATAGTAAGCACACATGAGCAGGATAAAGTGATCACACCTTAAATGAACTCCTCCTAATCATATAAAGGCCTTGATCAGCATAATGGGATCCATTAAGTTGGAGGTCTTATTTAGTCGGTGGCATAACGGGGAGAGGTTAGCTCATCACTGGACCAATTGACTTACCAAATTGTATTGATTCCTTTGCACTAAGTCATATTTCAAAGTTGACATAATGAAGTGTCAGAAGCTTGGTGGTGCGAGTCGGGATGTGAGCAGCACACAAATGCTTGCTCTTAAAAAAATAACAAGATGGCTTTCTTTCTTGGTGAAATTTGAAAAAGGATTTTAGTCTGTTCTCATGCTTGAAAGGTTGTTTCTGATTTCCACTCCAAAGTCAATTCATGTTATCTATTTTCCTACTCAGGCTCTCCAATTCTGAGGGCATCAATATCCAAGTACTTGGCACTTATACTATTCTCACCATTTCAAGTGTTACTGAAGAAGATTATGGGAAATATACTTGTGTGGCCTCGAACCGACTGGGTGTCCAAAATTCCAGTGTCTTCCTCTACAGTGAGTATAAAGGCTTTTTTTTTTTCTTTTCTTTCTTTTTTGCCAGCAATAGCATAAAAGTATATAGTAAACTCCCATCGTGCTCCGATAACGCGTCATTCATTCATGTTGATGAGTAATCATAAAAAGTCGGCATTGGCTCGTGAGATTTAACACCTAGTGCTAGATTTTCAGTGCAGAACCATTATATTGTTGAATATATGTGACAGATGAGAGAAAATGTTATTTTAAGGTTGCTTTTAGCTTGGCTTGAGATTACTGCGCCTTTGCTGCCATTCAGTGGGGAAATATTGTTAACGCAGTCTATCTTTTTCACCCTTGGTTTTCTGTCCAAATCTTCTCTACAGTTGCTTGCAAAAATAAAATTAGGGATGAACATCTTAAAATATGTAAGTCTTATTGATTTAGTCATTCAATTAACCATGATTTAATTGAATACTTGTGTTTGAAACAATAATGTTTTTAAATTTGAATATATTTTCATTTTTGAAGAGTATACTGTATGTGAACTTACATCCATTACCTACATAAACAAATAAGGGACTTTTTTTTTTTTTTTAACAAAATTGTAATCATGATCATTTGATTTGAATCTTGCTTTGGCAATATTCACAAGGTTCTAACTCGTAAATTCAAGTTGGTTATTCCTTTGAAAAGACATTCTGTGAACTACCACAGCTCCAGTAGCTTGACAATATTGGACATTGATTTACTGTCAGTTATAATTCAGAACAGTGGAAGCCCTGAAATATAAAAATAAAAAAAGTAAACACACCAACAATATAAAATGCAATTTGTATCATCTTGTACAGCGTGTGCTTTTAAGGTGCCTGGCCTAATGAATCAGGAGAATGGATGGTTGGCCTGTGTAGCAGCTTGCGAGTTTCTGCATTTTTTATTTGTTTGATTCACTTTACTCCTCTCCTATTCTTTCACTTTACTTGTGCTTTAAAAAAAAAAAAAAAGACCAACTGGAAAAAAAAAAAATCATGAGTTCTCACATTTGTAAGTCACGGGAACTCACTTGACCAAAACATCTCAATTTCAGCAAGACAAAAAAGAAGTAGCTCGTTGTCAAGTATACTAGCATTAAAAAAAAAAGTCACCGACATGATGGACACTGTTCTGAGTTGTCTCCTTCAAAACACTCTCTTGATTTCCTCCCATAGGACCTGGAACAGGCCGAGATATCAACGGCGCCGCTTCCGTATCTCAATCACTGTGGCTCCTCATGACCTCCATCGCCTGCCTTTTCATCAAGTGTTAATACCTCTCCTCTTCTTCTTCCTCCCACTTGGCCTTTGACCTTCCCCATTCACTTTCTCTCCTACTCGCCGACATCCTTATCGCTACACCGACCTTACCGCCTCCAGACTATTTGCATCGTTACGAACACCTTACGTGCTGTCAAGCACTGCTTGCAAATATTATGCCAAGCGTCTGGTAATGAATATGACACCATAGACGTGAGGGAAAAAAAAAAAAAAAAAAAACTGATGTGAAGGACAGAATCAGCAAACAGTGCTCTTTTAATGAATTGTGTTGCTTTTTTTAATACGTACGCATTTTTTTTGTTTCTGCTTTTCTGCGGCTGGTTTAGAATTTGGTGTATTTGTGTCTTTGTGGAATAACATAAAAATATTCCACTTACGAGGATGCCAACAGTCTCTTGAAGAACTTCAGTGTTTCGGATTTTGCTTATTCAGTGCAATAATATAAGTTGGAATAATCTGCCAAATTTTACACGACGAGATAGGATCAAATATTCTAGTTGCAGTATTCGTGTAGTCAAGTAAACTTTATTAAGAGTATAAATTGATCTGGTGATGAATACAATCATCAATCTTTTGTGACGTCGCTACCTTTGTTTTTTTCCAACACCATTTTTGTTCGGAATCTCTCAGCCCATTCTCGTGAGAATTGAGGAGGATGTCACGTCAGATAAAATGCCAGGCAAGCAAATATTTGATCTGACTCTTCTGAGATGTTTCCAGCAATTGAAAAAAAATAAAATAAAGAAAGTAAGTACAGTCAAGATTTGCTTTGGTGCCTGAAAATGCAAACATTATAAAAGGTATCCAAGTTTCTGAACGTTTTATTTCATCACATAAGCCCAAAACATGTCAGACTGTGAAGACGTTCATGTGTTCTTACGCTAGTATTATATGACCAAAATAAAAAAAATGGTGCTGGTCAAAAACATGGACTCGCATCTCTGATTTGTTGCCACTGATATACTTTGAGCATAACTGGCAACGGAGAAGGAATCATTTGAGTTTAAGCAATATTTTTCTTTTGGGCTTACAGTGGGCAGTGGAATGTCTCTTCCGGCTTGTAAGAATTCAAAATGAGAGCAGCACCATTGAATGTTTATTCACATCATGCTATTGCATCATCACGTCCTCTCTACACAACAGCTTAAAATGCTAAAAACATGTCTGTGCTTACACCGATGCCAATGTTTCTTCATTTCGCCGAACCTCAATTCACTTGCATGCTGTTTGGTCACATTTCCACTGTTGTGACAACTCAAAGTAAAGTACTGTAAAACATTTGTGTATTTACACTGACTTGATAGTGAGTGGGGCGTGTAAAGCTGTTTGCTCCTGTTTTGATTTCAAACTATGAGAGTTTGTTCTATACAAAAACATTTCAATGATAATTCACACCTGTAAGTGGAAAAAAAATGATAACAATAGACTTTTCCGACAGAATGCTTTTTTTCTTTTTAATGTCGTTATCATCTCACACAATTTTTGCTTTGGACTGAGAAAATAACTCTTGACTAATGATAATTCTAATCTTTTAGTGCGATGTTTCCAGAAATATGCTTTATTCAAAATGCTGGCAACAGTCGTGTCCTCGTGTGACATCCTGCTAGGTTCATCTGCCTCACTTTGACCGAGAAACAAAAACAAAACAAATTAATTGGCCTTGTATTAATAGACCACAGACAACCAAAGAAGATTAATTTCAATTTTGCAATTTTTGCATTCAAAAAAAAAATCAGAAACAACTCCGTATAACATACTGAAGGATCCTTTCACAGGTCATCTCAGAGTCCAACCAACACCCAAAGTGCCATCCTAAGATATTACCAAGATGAATAAACCAACCACAACATTGATACAGCTCTATTGGTAGTAATGTTGTGGCTGGTTAATGTATTTCCATTTGTGTAGTTCACAAAAGTGATAATGCTAATAGCTTGTACGCTTTGTTATTATGAACAAATTTGCTTTTATTTTTGTGCCTCAGAAACCAATAAGTATAAGTGGAAATGTAATTTTACCTCCAGTGGGTTACTTTCCAAATCATCAAGATGTTATCTGAGCCAAACACCATATTGATATTCAATAAAAATACATCTATTTTCTGCCACATATCCTGTTGAGGGTTGTGGATGAGCCACGTGACAGCTGAGCTCAAGGCAACGTCTCACTCTGGACTGGTCACCAGTCCATTACAGCGCACATATAGACAAAAAAACAGCATACACAGCTTTGTGAAGTTTTCACCGAACCTCCCATCCATGTTTGTGGACAGCTGGCAGTCTAAACAGGAAAACTGTACGGCAGATACAATCAATTCATTCATCTTTTATGATCCTTCAGACGGATGTCCAATTCCGTCCTTGCAGTTAGAAAGCAGTCCATCAGCACCTAATTTTTTTTCTTTTTTTACATCTCACCACTGCTGAACTTGACACCAGGGCAAGCATGTGGCAAGTGAAAGTTCAAGGGTGACAAATCTTTCTAATTCTTTCTTTATGTCCTCTGTGTGTATATACAGTGTGATGTTTCTACAGTAGAATGTTGTAAAAGCAACAAAGCCTCTAACTGCAAGTATTCAATCTGAAAATATAACAATGGCATTTGTACTTAAGATTCAATCAAGCAATGTCCCACTTTTTGTCTATTTTGCTTAACTTTATTATGGCATAAGGTAATTGCAGTTTCTTAAAAAAAAAAAGATATGTAATAAAAGTAAATGAGATTATGTTCATAAAAGAGAATAAAAGTTGTTTGAATTCAATGTTATGTACTTGAATGTGACTAGCGATGTTGTGTAACTTTTGGGGGTGGACACACAGAATCTACAATGAAACTGTTGTGTTTATAACCATGTAACATGCTAATAAAAGAATATATGTATTGTTACAATCTCTCTGACAGACATTTTTGTTCCTGAGGAAAATCTGCTTTTCACTTTGATGCCAGCACATCATTTTGTAGAAATTGTTAGTATGGAAAGTTGATTTAGAATCTTTGTCCTCACGATTAAGACAATTTCACACACTAGAACAATTAAGGAGCACTGGTAGAATGACCGTATTTATAAATGAGGATGCTCAGCTTTCCTTACTGTCCGTGCAGAAATCTGCGTCGATGTTGTAATTTCACCACAAGGTGTCGTAAGAGAGCAAATTATCCCAATGCTTTTTGTAATGGCAAAAAAAATGTAATTGAGTTTTCCTTTAACACTAATGAAATGTTGCACAAGTTACTTTATGTGCATGTTCAACATGTTAATAAAACATCAATACGTGGAAGATTTAACCACCTGTTCTGTACCGTTGGAGACAACAGAACAAAAATGAAACAGGTGGGAGGGGAAAAAAAAAAAGTGTTAATCTAAAATCAAAATGATTCTACAGTAGTAAAGCTCATTTGGGTAATCACAGACTTCAGCAGGAGTTTGAATTGTGATAGCTATATTTTGTAAACAAGTTGAATTGTGCTGATGTCATATTAGAATAATGTGGCTTTCCTTTTTGTCCTCACTGGGTTGCAGGTACACACTAAACTGGTAAGAGCGGCAACTTTTGAAACAAACACCACAATTAATGTTGGTAATTGGCACATTTGCTTTATTTCGAAAACAGACATTGAAACCATTTGTAATTTTTTTTTCCTCACAAGTTGGAATTCTTTGTTAGGTTGAAACTGGACATTGCACTCACTGAAACATAGGAAAAGTTGTTTGTTTTGTTTGTTTGTTTGTTTGCTCATTCATGTGTTCATTTTTTTATGTATTTTTCTTAACGTCTGTGCAAGAGGATTATCCCAATTCATATAAACGGTCATAACAACACCAAAGACATCAAAAAGAAGCCGCCACACCTCTTAAGTTTGGGTAAATGCAAAAACTTTCCTCTCAGAGGGAGAGTTCCCATCATGCATCTGGTTCGATGGTTCATGCTACTGCTCTCCTATTTGAGTGGCAGAATACAAGTTTTCATGTCATAATACTAAACAGATTTCTAAGGTTTATTAGATGATTATGGCATTTTCCATATTGGCAACAGGTCCTTTTCTGCAAATGAGGCTAAAGACAGTTTGTAAAAGGGGGTTGTTATTCAAGCTTGAATGAGTCAAGCAGAGTAGTAGCGAGAGCTCTCCAACTGGAAATGACACACATTTGAGTATACATTCTTATCATAATGTTTTGTATTTCCCATTTGCTGCGTTTTCAATACGCGTGAACTGTAACAAAAATTCGAGTTGCATGTTAAAACCA
The DNA here is from genome assembly GCF_054491065.1 of Syngnathus leptorhynchus. Lineage (NCBI taxonomy): Eukaryota > Metazoa > Chordata > Actinopteri > Syngnathiformes > Syngnathidae > Syngnathus > Syngnathus leptorhynchus. Next base: position 5,808,444 of record NC_141201.1, on the reverse strand, counting down.
GCTTTTTTTTTTTTTTTGTGCGTGCACTGGCAAAAGTCCCGATTTCATTTGCAACGTGTGCCATTGCAAAGCAGATAAAGATGAATTTGTTTGCTCTAACTATGAAATGTGTATCCATCCAGTTGGGAGTTTTACAATCCACTGCCAAACCGTTTACAATACATGGCAAAGGATGCTTGAAATCAAATCTTTCTCCTCATTAGCATAACAATCATATTTCAGAATCATCAACAACAACAACATCATCATCACCACGTCATCATAATATTAGCTTGAGCCAAAAAACGTCACGCTGGAAACTCCCCCAACATGAGAAAATCATTGCCACACAAAAAATGACAAACAAATAAAATCGGACTGCCTTTGCACCGGGAAGACAAAGAGCAACCTTTTTTAGATTTTCGTTTTTCTTCATTCTCTGAATTCTTCTTTTTGGAGGTTAGACTTTGCCTTAGTCGTCCTTGGACTCGGGTGCCTCTGCGCCTGCATCTGCTTGGGTCTCCCCTTCCGCTTTAGACTCCTCTGCAGCATCTGAGAGAAAAGATGGGTCGGAAATAAAATTCAGAGGAGGGCGTACAAGGAGACTGAAAAATGAGCTGGAGAAAGACGGTTTGCACATCAGGGCCGAGAAAATTCCATCTGGCCCTTTGAGATATTGTGCATCAAAAGTCAAAGACTGAATTAAAGTGTTTCACTCAAGAGTGTAAGGCAGAAGTTACTCATGTCTCTGAGATCATAGAGACTGTAAATAATAAGAAGGGTGCGCGCTCCTAATGGCTCTTTTAAATATTTAAAGTGAGAGCACTCCAACCTGTCAAGTCTGATATCATGTGATATCCTCAGGCTAAACCACTCTGAGAATTTGATACCACTACATGTAACAATGATCCATTGCGGTGGAAATTATTTTGATTGGTGTGTTGCTGATGAAATTACAAAATGTGTGCCCTCGTGGTTTGAGGGGGCTTACTCCATAGTTTGTAATATCAACCCAGCCTTGATCATCTTCCAAAAAAGTTGATGTCATAAGCTGCACGACAATGAGCTCATCCTCTTTTATAGATTGAAGGGTGACGTCGGTGCATTTGAAACTGGGAAGATGGCGTGCGTGCTCTTTAGTCATGTGTAAGTGCTGATACATTAATGTTTAAATGGTGATAGGATTCAAGACATTATGAGTCATATAGGAGAACTTACAGGTTGAATATAATTAGCTCACGAGCCTGAGTCATCATAAGTGCAGATGAGATCACAATCGACATCATCGGGGGGTTTTTTTGGGGGGGGGGGATGTCTTAGTAAGCAAATGATATCACTTTCCTGATTTGATTTCATTTTGGGACATATGAGGACAAGAAAACGGTTTGCCGGTTGGACGGATGGAGTTCCGCAAGTCTCTGGGAAGCTCATCTTGTTTGCCGATTTATGTTTCGATTCCTTTTATGTGTGTACCGGGCCTTGAGTTGTGTTAATCAAGCAGATGGGGGCCAACGGTTCTTCATGCGTGACAGACATCCCCGGTGTGGATCGTGACCGGTATGGTTCATTAATCATTCATCTGAATCAGAACACCTGTTATCTGCGCTCTTGCTCTATGCGGGACAGCTATCCCATTGAGGTGGTAACTATGACAACGCAGAGACAGTGCTGCTTGGTGACCTAGATTCAGTGTAGCGCTCCAGTTGGTGTGCGCCTTTGTGGGGGGGGGGGGGTCTCACGCCCCCGCCTATTCCAGACTGAGCATGCTCCATTAACTGTAGTGTACCTGTCTGGCCCAGACAGGAGAATCCGTGGGCCACAAATGGAGTAGGAGAACCATTTTCTTTCCAAAGTGCTGATTTAATTGGAAAACAAATGTGTTTGGAGTTTTGAAGGTAATCAACCAAGTTCAAGCAACCTTGTGAGTTCAGCTTGAAGATCATAAAACAAAAAAATCATAATGGGTTATCTGATGTAATGTGGAACACTCTGATGTTAACCAGTAGATGTCTGCCAAAAATCTTTAAATCTTGGAGGCAGGGCCAAGGAGCTATTTGCTGGGGTGCTTGCCAAGTGGACGATAGGAAAGTCCATCAATTATTTTTATTGGGCATTTTAATTGTGGAGTGTCAAAGATCGTATTAGTCTGTGAACTCAATACCCTTTTTCCACTCGTTCATGGTTCCTATGAGCTGAAGAACTGCGATTGTTCCTGTTTTGAGTTTTGTTTTTTAATACCTGTCAGAAAGATTGGGATTTCTAACAATAATCCATACCTTTGTCTTTTGTTTGGTCAAGCTCCGCCTTTTCGGGTGTCGGGCTGACAGCAGCAGGCACGTCGGCTTGTCTGGCCTCCTCCTTTTTCTCCTCACCCTCCTCCACCTTCTCCTCAGCTGTAGCTGTGGTGGGACTCTTGACTCCTGCAGCTGGGGCCTCCACATCTTTGGGCTTCTCTTCAGCTTTCTCCTCCATCTTTGGCTCCTCTTTGGCGGGCTCGGAGGATGCCGCGGGAGAGGCGGCGGTTGCTGCCCCTACTGGAGACGTTGCTGCTCCTGCAGGAGAGGGAGCGGCGGCTGCTGGTGAGTTAGCAGGCTTGTCTGCCACCGGGCTTTTGGCTTGGCTCGTTTCCTCTTCCTTTTTCCCCTTATCTTCTGCAGCATCGGCTTCTTCAGCTGGAGATCCTTCTGCTTTCTTCACCTCCTCGCCACCTTCAGTCGCTTCTTCCGCAGCAGCAGGATTGTCTCCGTCCTTCTCTTCATCTCCATCTTTCATCTTTTTCCGAGTTATGTGTCCACGGAAGCTGGCCTGTATTTTGGTGGCAGCCTTATGAGCCTTGTCTTCGGGTTTGTTGGTGGTCCCATCCTGCTCAATTTTCTGGTCCCCATCCTCGTTTTTCTCCACCTGGTCGCCAAGAATGAAGTTTCGTTCAATCATACTGACAAAAAGATATAGTGAGCAACATGAATATGCAAATATCAAGTATTTGAATACAGTGGTGAAATATATTGCTTGAGAATAATCATCTCAAGCTGTCATGCTGGAAAACCTTCTTATTTACCTTTTAAAGTAAATAAAGGCGAGATAGAAGAAGATGCTTTTAAAAATGGAAAAGGACAGGTGTTAGTGAACTTGAGAATCGGTAAGCCTGATGTAGAAGTACTGGACAGGTTGGGTCAACGTTGCAGGGCGAGTTAGGAAAAAAATGCAAGTGTAAGGCGGGATGAGGACCATGGTTAGGAAAAGGACAAGGAGTTATTAAAAGGGGACCGTTATATTACCTTTGGTTACTGGATCCAAAGCTGTCCATCAAATTGTGGGTTGTGTTATGAGTCATTTAATCATCTAATGAAAAGAAATCAAATCAAATAAAGAAAAGAATGATGAGCACTGAAAATGCAAAGAAAATTTTTTACAGTAATACATTCAAAATAAATAAGCAAACAAATTGAGGTTAAATATCTTTTAACCAATCAAAAGCATCGAATGAACAGATTAAAAAATGTGGATAAGCAACATCAATGCAAACGCAAATTATGCATGCAAGCAGTGTAACATAAGTAAAGGCAAATGATAAAGATGCAGACTCAATTTGATTGATTTCAGTCCATTCTCTTATCTTAGCAATGATTTATAAAGCGGCAGAAACTAATGTTTAAATTTCATGTGCTATTTAGTACCATGGTGAATCATGAAATGACAAATTGTTGAATGGCTTGATAAAGGAACCTTTATGGTGTACATGAATATTGATAAATGTCCCCCAAATGATAACAAAATCCAAATCATAAAGTTGTTCTCCAAAAAAGAATGTCTCTACCTCTCTAAAAATCAGCTTTCTGGGACTCAGTCTCATCTGGCTGCTAGGAAACCAACTGCCTGCTTCAATTTCCTCAGCATTCACTACCATGTCCCTTCCAACTATCAAAGGTTACCTTGGCAACCAGAGTGCTAACTCATTGCAGTGCTGTCTGCTGGTTGGTGCAATGAAAGACTTTCTTGATTGGCAGTGTACCTGACCTCTTGCCAGCCGATAGGAGCTCATAAATCAGGGGCTGCAATCAAAGAAGGGAGGGGGGGGGGGGTCCCGGGAGCTTGTGTCAAAGTGCAGCGGGGGGGAGTCAAGAGGTGTTGATAGTGGTTTTTATTTTGTGTCCCTGTGTGTGTGTGATATAGATATATATAGCATGTTGGTGTGACATGATGTAGAAGCTGCAGGCCCTAAAACCAACATGTCATCTTCAGGGTCACCGTGTCAGTTGAGTATTGCTGAGGCGACACCAAGGTGCAGAGGTGCCACTATATTCACATTAGGTTCAAAAGGTGTAAATCCTGCCTAATAACATCCGCTTCTTAATACATACTACCCTGAGCAATTTAGCTTCATTATATTACAAATATATATAGTTTTGGACTGTGGTAAAATGGAGTCCTAATAAGCAAGGTCCCCAGTGACTTACTGGGCCTTTTATCACGACTGATCCCATTGGTGCTTACAATTGCCAAAATTTGACCCAAGCACTTAACTCTAAATAGAATTACTTACTGGCTGCATACAATGAATCAGGCAGGGAGAGAAGGAGACAGCAAGGGACGAGGGTGTCTGGGAAAATGGTGCTATGACATCATTATTGGATCGGAGGGGGTTGTCGGCTACTTTAGAAATTAGGGTGTGTGAGTGCAAATGTAATAACGTGCCAGAAATGATCTCATATGAGTTTATGAGGATGAAGGGGAAGATCATCATCCTGGTTGGACCGCATTTGTGGCATCATCGTTTTGCATTATTGATACCGATTATTTTTTTTATTTTTTTTTCCGTTCCAGAATGCTTAACTTCTTGGTACTTTTATATTCTATGGACTTTTATGATTCACTGCAGTGGTAATTGATAGAACCTGTGATAAACTACAAGCAATAAATGATTGACCTTGCAGCAAAAAAAAAAAAAAAAAGTGTTTTTCAAAAATGTGTTTAGTGTCTCACGTGTATTATATTCCACCTCAAATCCGCTTCATGTTAATTAAATCCCGGTCACGTACCCCCATTGCAGGCGCTATTCCCCTCTGTATCTGTGCAGCTCACATTTTCATTCAAAAAAAAAAAATCCAGCAGCTCTGCCTACGGGTAAAAGCAGACCACTCCCATCACTTCACAATGGAGCATCATTTCAACCTGATTACTTAGCAGAATTTTTCAAACTCTTGTGATTTGCACTCCAAAAGATGAACTATCTTAATACAATGTGAATCAATTTACATTACAATTATGCAATTTGGATACAAAAGCTATGATGTTGGAAAATCACAAGATGATTACAGTACAGTAAGTGTTCAAATGTTGATGAAATGAATCACCTGATTCAGAATCTGAATTTGTTTAGCAAATAATCTGACCACTGGATATGTCTATTACATGTGCAGTCTGCCTCTGCCCTTGGGTGGGTACCAGCTGTCTTGAGAACCACACCCAGAGTCATTGGCTGGAGATCTATAAGCACACATGCACGGACACCCCATCCCCCAACAATGACACAGTAGCAATCCGCCACCTCAGTGTCTCGTTGCCGGGGCCATTAGAGGCTTGTTTCAGAAAGGGGGGGGGGGGGGGGGAGGATGAGACAGTTGAGCGTTAGGATGAGTGATGCTTGATGTGCCGTGGAAGCACTTGTCACAAAAATGAACATGTCAGGTATGCAGTTTTCCTCCTCCATCCCGCCGCTCAGTCCGATGCAGTGGAACACCCACGAGAAATGATTTGATTCCTTCTTTTGCTTCATTTGCAAAGGATAAAAAAAAGTCAATTAAATATCATGTGTGTCCATTTCATTTGCAATGATTGCACATATGTTAACAGTTAGATTTATCTTTCTGAAGAGAAAGAAGATTGGTTATAGGATCAAAGTCTGATTGTAGTTAGTGATGGAGAAATGATCCAGACACCAAGCGGCAAACATGCTGTCTGTGCCATCTTGACTTTGTTTCTTACCAAGGCAGCTCTGCCTCTCTCTCTCTCTCTCGCTCTCTCTCCTCTCGCTGTCTCGCTCACCCAGCCTAAGCACCACACCCTTGTAGCCAACTATCTCCTGCAGATGAGTCTAGGGCGGCTCAGGTGGCGGCGGCGACAGACCCCCGGTCGCCATCGCCGCATCACTTTTCCTCTTTGGAGCGATGTTACAGGATGCACAACTTCCTTTAACGACAAATGCTTGACGGCGAGTAATACGCGACCGTATGCTAGCATCATTACATCCTCTGGAGCAGCCTTTAATTCAATTACACTGACTCGCTGTTTGAACAAAGGCTCTGCAATCACCACTCATCTGACAAGGGAGCGAGGGATGAGGAGAGATGCAGGTGGGGGAGGAGGAGAGGAGAAAAGGATGGCCGGACATGATGTTGGTGGCCACAGGAGAGCAGGCAATGTGGGCTGTGGCTTATGCTACAGCTAAGTTGAAGCGAAGATAAGAATCATGGCGGGTGGAGTGGGAGGATTTGAAAGTGGAGGCATAGGAGACAGGCAGGTGTGGTTTGGAGATGAGGATTAACTGTAAAAAAATGGTGGTGGGCGGAGCTAAGGAGAAGCTATCAGGTTGAATTTGATTTAGCTTCTTAAGAGTGCACTTTTTTGTTTGAATTAAGATGAGACCTTCCCTGGAAAAACCTCATTGGACTTTTTCCTTCCAAAAAAATCAAGGTTGCTCAATTGATTCGTGTCCTATAAGATAAAACTCAAATTTACAGCCACTCCCTTAGCACATGACTTTTCATTACGGCAGAGCGCAATGCAACATTGTTCTTTTTTTTTTTTCCTCATAATTACAGTCAGTCCATCAAAGCAGACGTCGAGAGATTTGGATGTTCATCCCAGGAGTTGCACTCATGCTTGAAGCAGCCTTCGGCGTGGGGAAAGCTCGCTAAAAGCCGGCGCCTCACCCACCACATGGCTGCAGTGTGCAGCATGCCGGCTTTCCCCCCCCCCTCCATGTTTCCGCCCCTTCTTCCCCACGTCCTCCAACCATCATCCCCCGTTCTGCTGCCATCCACGTTCATTTCCTTTCTGCCTTCCTGCACCCACCCCAACTCATTACCTTCTGCCATATATTAAGTCTCATTTAAATGGTTATTTTACCTGCACTGCCCCCCCCCCTCCTCATGCATTGCACCTTTCAATGCATCTACAGTACACTGAAAATATTCATCTCGGTATTCCATCTTCTTTTTCGTGCCTTACCTTAGTTCTGTCTTCTGTCTGCCACAGTCAATATGACTCATCCAGAAATGAATGAAGCATTCAAATGCCATCAAAATCAACCATGTCATGACTCCGATAAAATCACGTTCGCGTTTGATTAACGACAGCGAAGGGGGGGAATTGACTCTTGTCAATCCAAATGAAAAATATTCCCATGATGGCACCTCTTGTACTACTCGGATCCACCCATTTCCATGCAGCACCTTGTCTGCCTCTTTTTAAAAAAAAGAAAATCCTGAGCTAACAAGCCAACGCCACCCTTTCACACTCTTTAAATAAGTGCACACTTCATTGTAGCCTTCGTCGGCAGGATCCACTCATAGAGCTGGAGGGCTATGATAATCTATTTAGACTCATTTATTCCCATTGTAATCCCGCGAGGCCGCTGACATGATGGTGCTGCTCACTCACTCTGCACCCCACCCAGTTTTTTTTCCCCCCTTTCTCCTCCTCACTGTGTAAATGTACTTTTTTTTGGGTGTCACCCATTTCTTCTCAAGACAATAGAAAGTCTGATTTCACCATCAGTTAGTAAGTTTAATATGTACAATGAAGTGTTTGACAATACGGACGCTATCAAGTGTCTCTCGATATTCTTTCACTTTTAACAAATGCATGATCAATAAACGGCGATGCCGCTTCGGATCAAATTACAATCTTAAACTGCAAGTACAAGATGAGGTCCATCGTAGCAGCAACGTCCATTCATGGAGGATAATTGCATCCACAAGGCGTGTCTGGTGTCTCTGTAGAGAAGCCACTATAGGAAGACAAACTGTCCACCCACCCCCCTAAGTCCAAGTCATTTACATCAACATCTTCTATAAACCTCCTGACAGTAAAGGAACAAGCTCAAAGTTCAAAGTTGAGATGCAGCATTTTACCACATAAGAGCTAGAAAATGGAAATGGATGAAAAGCAAATCAGAGCACTTTACCGGTTTGGTTCTTCTTATGCAGCACAGCATAGTTGTTGTCGTAGTATCCTCCCTTATTCTTCTCGGCTTCTTTCTTTCCCTTTTGCTTCTTTTCTCTTCTTCTCTCACCCTCTCTCTCTCTCTCTCTCTCTCTCTCTCTCTCTCTCTCTCTCTCTCTCTTTCTCCCTCTCTCGTGTGCACACACTCGCCGGCTTTCGTGCACACGCACGCACACACTCACACACTCACACACACACTTTCTCTCTCTCTCTCTGGCTGTATCAACAGCTATGCTGCCCAGTGCATTTACTCTTACCAGTCTGCACATATGCGCTCTCTTCAGTCAGTCTGCCTGGTTGCACCTCTCTCTTCCTCTCTCTTTTTTTGCCCCCCACCCCCTTGCCTGACAATGACTACAAGCCCGCCCCTTAAAACCCCACCCTTTGCCTCACCCCTTCTTCTATCTTTCTTTCACACTATCCCCCACTTCTCTAGCTCCCTATTCTCACTCATAAGGATGGAGGGGGTGGGGGTCATCTCCACCATTTAGTTTATATCAGCACTCCTTTTTTTTTTTTTACATCTCCTCATCCACCTTTTCCCCTTTCAGCTAAAAACCAGACTACTAAGATATTTTATTTCAATGTTTTTCACATTATATTCTCCTATCACAACTATAACACTCCACTTGTTCACCCAATAAGATTTTTGTTTCCAAAAAAGATGCTTTGCAAATGGACTGTCTTTTTTTTTTTTTTTTCTTGTTAGGCTGCCTCTCCAACAGTGTACAAAGCACGCTGTGCGTTCAGATTAGTGTTAACTCAACATGCAAATTGCCAAAGCGATGGCCAAAGCATATTTTCTGGAACTACCAGCAGCTGTACTTGGCAGTAGAGAAATGTGAAAGTGAGCAAAGATGATAGCGCATGCATAGATGCATGCATGCATACGCACACAGTGCTCTTAGGACACGTCACCCGCGCCATCATCCCACCAGCCCCCCCATGCCCAGTGCGCTGTTCTCATGGAAACACTAGCAGATAGACTTAGAGAGCAGAAGAGGAGGAGTGACTCTGTGTGTGCGTGTGTGCGAGGGAGAGAGAAACGGATGCAAGAAAATCGGGTGTGGCAGAATTACCCCCCCCCCCTCTATCCCCCCTGCTCACAATTTGCCCATGTGTCTCATTTATTGTGCATTCATTTATTCCACAATTAGAATTAGAATCATCACCAACAAGGAAGATCGCCCAATGTCCATACTGTGTTTGTCTTTGCTCGGAGCACAATTGCACACTATAGTGCCACTTAAGAGTCCCCACCCCCGCTTTGAGTTCCAGAAGATGCGATGGACACAAAATGGGATGTGAGTCATGGACAGATAGGGGAGGTTAACAAGATGTTTGTGATTTTTCTCTTTTTTTTTTGGTTTGTTTGTGATTTATCACTTCTCTTTTACGGGATTATTTCTGATGCACGTCACTGAGGGGAAAGTATTGACCTACACCCCTGAGCCACAGCCTTCCCGCTTGTTTCAAGCACTGCCGCACAAGTCTGGCACTATCACATTGCTCTTCTACATCACCATAATGTGTCATGCGTCATCTTTCCCAGCACTCTCTTCTTCTTTTTTTTTTTTTTTTACATTCCATAGATCTCTTTTTCATTTTCAGACTTCATGCATTCAAATGTATCTTAAGCAACTTTTTGTACAGGTAAAAAAAAAATCAAGCGATGATTTCTCGCTGCATTACCCACGAACTGTAAAATACTAGTTCTACCAATCCTAATCCTAATTAGCAATCCTAAAACTCGTTGGAAACCCTAGTCGGAATCCCTAACCCTAGTCTGTAAACCCAGTCCGAAACCCTAATCTTAGAAACCCTAAAAGTAGTCTGAAACCCTCGTCGGAAACCCTAACCCTAGTTTTAAAACCTAGTTTGGAACCCTAACCATGTTTTAAAACCCTCGTCGGAAACCCTAACCCTAGTTTCAAACCCTAATTAGCGATCCCAAAACCCGCTGGAAACCCTAGTCGGAAACCCTAACCCTAGTCTGAAAGCCCAGTCCGAAAGAAACCCTAAAAGTAGTCTGAAACCCTAGTCGGAAACCTTAACCCTAGTCTGAAAGCCCAGTCCGAAACCCTAATCTTAGAAACCCTAAAAGTAGTCTGAAACCCTCGTGGGAAACCCTAACCCTAGTTTTAAAACCTAGTTTGGAACCCTAACCATGTTTTAAAACCCAATTCGGAAACCCTAACCCTAGTTTGAAACGCTAATTAGTGATCCCAAAACCCGCTGGAAACCCTAGTCGGAAACCCTAACCCTAGTCTGAAAGCCTAGTCCGAAACCCTAATCTTAGAAACCCTAAAAGTAGTCTGAAACACTCGTGGGAAACCCTAACCCTAGTTTTAAAACCTAGTTTGGAACCCTAACCATGTTTTAAAACCCTATTCGGAAACCCTAACCCTAGTTTGAAACGCTAATTAGGCATCCCAGGACTGGTTGGAAACCCTAGTCGGAAACCCTAACCCTAAGGCCAGTCAGAAACCCTAATCTTGGAAACCCTAAAAGTTGTTCCAAACCCTGGCTGGAAACCCTAACCCTAGCTTTAAAACCTAGTTGGGAACCCTAACCATGTTTTAAAACCCTATTCGGAAACCCTAACCCTAGTTTGAAACCCTAATTAGGCATCCCAGGACTGGTTGCAAACCCTAGTCGGAAACCCTAACCCTAAAGCCAGTCAGAAACCCTAATCTTGGAAACCCTAAAAGTCGTTCCAAACCCTGGCTGGAAACCCTAACCCTAGCTTTAAAACCTAGTTGGGAACCCTAACCATGTTTTAAAACCCTATTCGGAAACCCTAACCCTAGTTTGAAACCCTAATTAGGCATCCCAGGACTGGTTGCAAACCCTAGTCGGAAACCCTAACCCTAAGGCCAGTCAGAAACCCTAATCTTGGAAACCCTAAAAGTCGTTCCAAACCCTGGCTGGAAACCCTAACCCTAGCTTTAAAACCTAGTTGGGAACCCTAACCATGTTTTAAAACCCTATTCGGAAACCCTAACCCTAGTTTGAAACCCTAATTAGCGATCCCAAAACCCGTTGGAAACCCTAGTCGGAAACCCTAGTCTGAAAGCCCAGTCCGAAACCCTAATCTTAGAAACCCTAAAAGTAGTCTGAAACCCTCGTGGGAAACCCTAACCCTAGTTTTAAAACCTAGTTTGGAACCCTAACCATGTTTTAAAACCCAATTCGGAAACCCTAACCCTAGTTTGAAACCCTAATTAGCAATCCCAAAACCCGCTGGAAACCCTAGTCGGAAACCCTAACCCTAGTCTGAAAGCCCAGTCCGAAACCCTAATCTTAGAAACCCTAAAAGTAGTCTGAAACCCCCGTCGGAAACCCTAACCCTAGTTTTAAAACCTAGTTTGGAACCCTACCGGCGCTTTAAAACCCTCGTCGGAAACCCTAACCTTAGTTTGAAACCCTAATTAGCGATCCCAAAACCCGCTGGAAACCCTAGTCGGAAACCCTGACCCTAGTTTGAAACCCTAATTAGCGATCCTAAAACTCGTCGGAAACCCTCATCGGAAACCCTAAACCTAGTTTAACAGCCTAGTTCAGGGGGGTTACTTTTGGATGCAGGCCAAAAAAAAATTCATGGAGTGCAGGGATCCTACTATTTAAATTATTAATTATTATATTATATTAAAATAAACATCAACTTACTTTTAAAATGCATTTAATTCAATTCCATTTGAACAGACATTGTTATGTAGTTAATTTAACGAAATTTAGACTCTTTTTTTACCTTGCCCGCTGGAGGAGGGAGACAGGACACTTTTTTTTTTTTTGCATAAGATTATGCGCACTGGCGTGTCAATACCGTTCCGACCTGTGTGTCATGGATAACTGAAACAGGATGTTCCACCTGTTTTTGTCACTAAGGACTATCATACCTCAATAAATGTTTCAAATTTGATGTATGCCATACAACAATCCCATCAAATGTATGCCCTTTTTTTCTTTAGAAAAAATATGGGGTTGAAAACAAAAAGTGTTTTATTTATTATTATTTTTTAATACAACAAATTAAAGTATATAGAAAGTATAGGCCCCTATTTGCCGTCCACTGTGATAGACGTCACAAATCAAACAGCCAATCAGAAAGTGGGGGTGAGGGCGGGCGTGGCACTTTTCACTTTCCGTGAAGTTTTGACCATGATTTTTCCCTAATGAAGTGGCCTGTGATTAGGTAAACCTGAAAATGGCGATGTACCTGATGGAGTGTCCGAATGACGTCACAGATCAACCAGCCAATCAGAAAGTGGGGGTGAGGGCGGGTGTGGCACTTTTCACTTTCAGTTAAGCTCTGACCGTGATTTTTCCCTAATAAAGTGGCCTGTTATTACTAAAGAGAAATGTGCTTTCAGCAGTTTGCAAACATATTTTTTAAGGTTGTGTTAATATAATATCTAGTATTGGAGTGCTTGTGTGGTTTGGTGGGGGCGAAGAATGTGCAGGCACACTGCATGACCTTGTCTTCTTCAAAGAGTTGTGGAACAGGGAGGCCCAGGAACGGAGTACCAGACGAAGAGACTACGGGACGGTACGGGACGAGGGGAGTACCGGACCTCAAGGTCGGTGAGGAACGAGAACAAAGAACACCACGTCCAGGTGGATGGGCTTTGAGAGGAAAATAACCAACCGCCTGATAACACCTCGACGGGGAGAAGATGGCCATCGACCAATCATCACACAATGTTTTGCATGTTTTAATATTCATATTGTGAGGGACCCGGGACCCGGGCCTGTATTAGTGTGCTTTGTCAAGAATAAACAATTGGTAAATTTGGTCTGATTGATCTACTGGTCTTCTCTTTGACAGAACGAACTCGCAAAATTGTGTGTGGATTGGGACATAGCAACTTGTGTTAACTGTTTGGAGTCAGATCAATAGCTAAAATCCGTATCCTAACATTATGAACACCTGAAAATGGCGGTGTACCTAATGGAGTGTCCGAGTGACGTCACAGATCAAACAGCCAATCAGAAAGTGGGGGGTTGTTTGGGTGTGGCACTTTTCACTTTCATTTAAATTTTGACCATGATTTTTCCCTAATGAAGTGGCCTGTGATTAGGTACACCTGAAAATGGCGGTGTACCTAATGGAGTGTCCGAGTGACGTCACAGATCAAACAGCCAATCAGAAAGTGGGGGGTTGTTTGGGTGTGGCACTTTTCACTTTCATTTAAATTTTGACCATGATCTTTCCCTAATGAAGTGGCCTGTGATTAGGTACACCTGAAAATGGCGGTGTACCTAATGGAGTGTCCTTGTGACGTCACAGATCAAACAGCCAATCAGAAAGTGGGGGGTTGTTTGGGTGTGGCACTTTTCACTTTCATTTAAATTTTGACCATGATCTTTCCCTAATGAAGTGGCCTGTGATTAGGTACACCTGAAAATGGCGGTGTACCTAATGGAGTGTCCTTGTGACGTCACAGATCAAACAGCCAATCAGAAAGTGGGGGGTTGTTTGGGTGTGGCACTTTTCACTTTCATTTAAATTTTGACCATGATTTTTCCCTAATGAAGTGGCCTGTGATTAGGTACACCTGAAAATGGCGGTGTACCTAATGGAGTGTCCTTGTGACGTCACAGATCAAACAGCCAATCAGAAAGTGGGGGGTTGTTTGGGTGTGGCACTTTTCACTTTCATTTAAATTTTGACCATGATTTTTCCCTAATGAAGTGGCCTGTGATTAGGTACACCTGAAAATGGCGGTGTACCTAATGGAGTGTCCGAGTGACGTCACAGATCAAACAGCCAATCAGAAAGTGGGGGGTTGTTTGGGTGTGGCACTTTTCACTTTCATTTAAATTTTGACCATGATCTTTCCCTAATGAAGTGGCCTGTGATTAGGTACACCTGAAAATGGCGGTGTACCTAATGGAGTGTCCTTGTGACGTCACAGATCAAACAGCCAATCAGAAAGTGGGGGGTTGTTTGGGTGTGGCACTTTTCACTTTCATTTAAATTTTGACCATGATCTTTCCCTAATGAAGTGGCCTGTGATTAGGTACACCTGAAAATGGCGGTGTACCTAATGGAGTGTCCTTGTGACGTCACAGATCAAACAGCCAATCAGAAAGTGGGGGGTTGTTTGGGTGTGGCACTTTTCACTTTCATTTAAATTTTGACCATGATTTTTCCCTAATGAAGTGGCCTGTGATTAGGTACACCTGAAAATGGCGGTGTACCTAATGGAGTGTCCTTGTGACGTCACAGATCAAACAGCCAATCAGAAAGTGGGGGGTTGTTTGGGTGTGGCACTTTTCACTTTCATTTAAATTTTGACCATGATTTTTCCCTAATGAAGTGGCCTGTGATTAGGTACACCTGAAAATGGCGGTGTACCTAATGGAGTGTCCGAGTGACGTCACAGATCAAACAGCCAATCAGAAAGTGGGGGGTTGTTTGGGTGTGGCACTTTTCACTTTCATTTAAATTTTGACCATGATCTTTCCCTAATGAAGTGGCCTGTGATTAGGTACACCTGAAAATGGCGGTGTACCTAATGGAGTGTCCTTGTGACGTCACAGATCAAACAGCCAATCAGAAAGTGGGGGGTTGTTTGGGTGTGGCACTTTTCACTTTCATTTAAATTTTGACCATGATCTTTCCCTAATGAAGTGGCCTGTGATTAGGTACACCTGAAAATGGCGGTGTACCTAATGGAGTGTCCTTGTGACGTCACAGATCAAACAGCCAATCAGAAAGTGGGGGGTTGTTTGGGTGTGGCACTTTTCACTTTCATTTAAATTTTGACCATGATTTTTCCCTAATGAAGTGGCCTGTGATTAGGTACACCTGAAAATGGCGGTGTACCTAATGGAGTGTCCTTGTGACGTCACAGATCAAACAGCCAATCAGAAAGTGGGGGGTTGTTTGGGTGTGGCACTTTTCACTTTCATTTAAATTTTGACCATGATTTTTCCCTAATGAAGTGGCCTGTGATTAGGTACACCTGAAAATGGCGGTGTACCTAATGGAGTGTCCTTGTGACGTCACAGACCAAACAGCCAATCAGAAAGTGGGGGGTTGTTTGGGTGTGGCACTTTTCACTTTCATTTAAATTTTGACCATGATTTTTCCCTAATGAAGTGGCCTGTGATTAGGTACACCTGAAAATGGCGGTGTACCTTATGGAGTGTCCTTGTGACGTCACAGATCAAACAGCCAATCAGAAAGTGGGGGGTTGTTTGGGTGTGGCACTTTTCACTTTCATTTAAATTTTGACCATGATTTTTCCCTAATGAAGTGGCCTGTGATTAGGTACACCTGAAAATGGCGGTGTACCTAATGGAGTGTCCTTGTGACGTCACAGACCAAACAGCCAATCAGAAAGTGGGGGGTTGTTTGGGTGTGGCACTTTTCACTTTCATTTAAATTTTGACCATGATTTTTCCCTAATGAAGTGGCCTGTGATTAGGTACACCTGAAAATGGCGGTGTACCTAATGGAGTGTCCTTGTGACGTCACAGATCAAACAGCCAATCAGAAAGTGGGGGGTTGTTTGGGTGTGGCACTTTTCACTTTCATTTAAATTTTGACCATGATTTTTCCCTAATGAAGTGGCCTGTGATTAGGTACACCTGAAAATGGCGGTGTACCTAATGGAGTGTCCTTGTGACGTCACAGACCAAACAGCCAATCAGAAAGTGGGGGGTTGTTTGGGTGTGGCACTTTTCACTTTCATTTAAATTTTGACCATGATTTTTCCCTAATGAAGTGGCCTGTGATTAGGTACACCTGAAAATGGCGGTGTACCTAATGGAGTGTCCTTGTGACGTCACAGATCAAACAGCAAATCAGAAAGTGGGGGGTTGTTTGGGTGTGGCACTTATCACTTTCATTTAAATTTTGACCATGATTTTTCCCTAATGAAGTGGCCTGTGATTAGGTACACCTGAAAATGGCGGTGTACCTAATGGAGTGTCCTTGTGACGTCACAGACCAAACAGCCAATCAGAAAGTGGGGGGTTGTTTGGGTGTGGCACTTTTCACTTTCATTTAAATTTTGACCATGATTTTTCCCTAATGAAGTGGCCTGTGATTAGGTACACCTGAAAATGGCGGTGTACCTAATGGAGTGTCTTTGTGACGTCACAGATCAAACAGCCAATCAGAAAGTGGGGGGTTGTTTGGGTGTGGCACTTTTCACTTTCATTTAAATTTTGACCATGATTTTTCCCTAATGAAGTGGCCTGTGATTAGGTACACCTGAAAATGGCGGTGTACCTAATGGAGTGTCCTTGTGACGTCACAGATCAAACAGCCAATCAGAAAGTGGGGGGTTGTTTGGGTGTGGCACTTTTCACTTTCATTTAAATTTTGACCATGATTTTTCCCTAATGAAGTGGCCTGTGATTAGGTACACCTGAAAATGGCGGTGTACCTAATGGAGTGTCCTTGTGACGTCACAGATCAAACAGCCAATCAGAAAGTGGGGGGTTGTTTGGGTGTGGCACTTTTCACTTTCATTTAAATTTTGACCATGATTTTTCCCTAATGAAGTGGCCTGTGATTAGGTACACCTGAAAATGGCGGTGTACCTAATGGAGTGTCCTTGTGACGTCACAGATCAAACAGCCAATCAGAAGGTGGGGGGTTGTTTGGGTGTGGCACTTTTCACCTCCGTGAAGTTTTGACCATGATTTTTCCCTAATGAAGTGGCCTGTGATTAAGTGACGTCACAGATCAAACATCCAATCAGAAAGTGGGGGTGAGGGCGAGTGTGGCCCTTTTCACTTTCATTTAAGCTTTGACCATGATTTTTGACCTTGTTTTATTATATTTTTTTAATGACCATGTCTTGTAAGGCTTTTTTTTTTCTTCTTTTCATTTTGACTCTCTCATGTGGAGGTCACAGGAGTTTTATGGACGGATTGTCCCATTTCACCACTTTCCTTCCACAATAAAAAAAAAAACATGAATGTCCAATTTAGGGAATACTCTAAAATGTCCATCATTGTGATTTGTGAAAGCGTGTGAGCTCTGTGATTGACAGCTGATCACTCTTGGATGCACTTCTCATCCCAAGCCAGCTCCAATCCTCCCAATTAAAACCATCAAATTGAGCCAAGACTTCAACATGCATGAATAGTGCACATGCAACACGTCTTTGGGGAAGTTCAGATGTTCCATCTGACTTCATACATATACTGAATGATAAATCAGTCGTGCCACAAAGGGATTGACTCCAAAGAGGAATAGCCAACATACAATATTTTTTTTTTAATTCAATTCTTTTTCCTAAATATTGTTTCTGCATTGCATGAGTAAGCTGTTGCCATGGTAGTTCCGATGAAGTAGGAATGATAATTATTACTGCATGGCAATTGTTGAATTATTAAACGCTTTGCTGGGAGAACGAGCTGAATAAGAAAGTGAAAAGAAACGAGACAGAATGAGGACTCATTGCTTTTTCCAGGTTGGTTTTTCTGTACTTTTACTAGACCTTTTTAATCACTCATGTCATACAACTCCAGTCTGTCCTTGAGATTTTGTTTAAAGGAATCCTCAGGAAGAGTCATGAATATTGAAAGAGATTCCATTTATGAACAGTTCAACAGAACAAACAGAAAGAAGAGGAAACTGCAGCTGTATGCTTTACCAACAGACAGAAATCGTTCCAAAAATCTTATCCTGCCAAGGCATCTCACTCAAAAGTCAGGGTTGTTTCTTCATTCATCATTAAAAATAAGTACGGTAGCAAAAGTTTCTAAAATATAAATCTGGCAAGGGCATCTGCATAAAAAAAAACAACACAACTTTGCAATATGAAAATGATGCCCTATAAATACAAATTATGTACAGTCATAATCATTTTAAGTGGCATTCAAAAAAGTCTTTATTTTGTTACCAAATGTGTTTTGACACAAAAAAATAAGACATCAGCAGCTATGACACAAGCAATAAATTAGACAAAATAAACCTCCTTCACAATATCACATGCATTTCTTTACCAAAGTGGCCCACTGTGAGGTTGACACGTACATTAATTCAACATTGATTTTCATTCAGTACAACCCCTGTAAAAGGCCTCGGCAGGTTTCCACATCTACAAAGTGAGCAAGTCGGGGGGGACTCTAGCACTTGGACTCGGCATAACCTTCAGTGGCAGCTTTCATGTAGTGATACTCGTGTTCACTCTCTGAGTCCTGAAGGCAAACAAATAAAAAAAATAAAAAAACAAGACATGAATATGTGCTGAAATGTGATGACATTTCTGAAGAGTATGTCAACTGTACTGTACCGTCATTAGTATCTCACAACATGTGGCTGCCTTCAATTTGTCCACCACGTGATCGTTGTCATTCTCCTCTCTGATCAACAAACACGAGAAAAACTGGAAGTCAACAAGACTTCAAGACTTGTCACTTTATTCTGTTTTCTTGTCATGTAAAAAATTAAATGAGCTGTGATTCTGTCATTCTGTTCTGTAATTTTACTTTGAACAATGAATTCATGAAAACTTTATTATTACACACCTCCAACCCTCTGAAATGAATGCATAAGATTAGTTTAAATAAATCAATACGTGCTAATTGATCAATAATTTGCCAGGTCCCGTTTCCACCTCAAACCTAATTCTAGTTTAACCATTGTAAAAATGAACAATTCAGAGGTAAATCTATACCTAAACCCCAAGGGATCCACTTCAGTGATTGGTTGAACAAATCTACTCACCCATCCGCGACCTCTATGGCTGATCTGTAGCCTTTGGATTGGCTGCGCTCTCTCTCGGGGCAGAACATTTGACCAATCAGAACGAGGGCAATGATGGCGGAAGGGATGAGGATGAAAAAAAGGAGTACTCCAATATCCGAGAAGCGAATGGTGGGTGCTGAGGAGGAGAAGGAGAAGAATATTAGGTTCCTAGCTAGCAACAAGCTGTTAAAAAGTAAACAACCTCTTCACACCTCTACATAGTGATCTGTAACTATTCACAACATGGACTCAAATGATTATAGACTCTTTTGTATTCCAGTGGGCGGGCTAACAGTATGAGTCAATGTGCATAGACATACAAATAGATTAATAATTGATGAGTCAGCTGCACTAAATACATGTTGGCAAAGGAATGTTACGTCTCCATTCAGCCATACCGGAATGTCAAGTCTCGTCATCTGAAGAAAAGGTTGCATTTAAATACACTCACCTTTATGTGCTCATTGATTAAATGACAAATGTGTGACAGATCTGTGAAGTAGCCGACTTACTTTTTGGCGTGACAGTGAGTACTGTGTGTGAGTTTGGGCTCCCGTGGACATCTGGAGGATTTCGGACTGAGCATGTGTAGGTTCCGTTATCATTCAGTGTTGAATTGATCAGAGCGATGGAGGCTTCCCCCTTTGCCGGGCTTCCTCGCCACTGAATACGCCCACTGAACTGGCCTTCCGGAGGTGGGAAGGCACGAGAAGAGAAGTGGAAGAACTGAGGAAAGCAGAAAAGGAGGCAAAGGAATATTATTAGTTTCTCTGCCATTGCCATAGCAACTCCACTACTTTGGAGCTTCATATGTATATCGGTGAAGGAGTAGGAACACCACTCCCCGTGATAGAGTCCAGCGAATTTCTGCTTTCGTCCTGTAGACTGCGCTGAATTTAAAACAAATGAGAGGAGACCGTTTCAATCGGCCAGAAAGCAAGACGGCTGTGTTCACGCCCACGATGGCGCAGACACACGTTTCTAACTGTTAGTGAAAATGCCCAAAAAAAAGAAAGGGGAAAAACTTCAGTAAGATACTTTTGCACCGGGCATGAAAATAGGGCTCCGCACGTTTGGAGTGTCTGTACGATAAATTTACGATAGCACGTCTGCTTACGAACAAAACAACATTCGGGCCATTGATTTGTATTCACCGCAGTGTATTCTTTTTCAACGAGAGCACCGAGACCTCCGCCAGGATAGATAAACATATGTCACCTAGGAAATCAATGGACAAATGGTGAAGATCAAATAGCTAAAAGGAGATCAGGTTTCATGTCGATGCAGAATTTCTTGGTAGGGATTCCTCGGAGAGATAAGTGTCTGAAAATGTTAAATGGGAAGTTGCTACCTATCGGTCAATCTGACTCCGATTTTTGTGAAACTGGAGTTGCTACAACAGCATTTGATGCTCAAAATGCCACGAGTGACGCCCACGAAAGATGTTTATTAGGTTTTAAAAGTTTCAAGGGAAATCTCAGTGAAAGAAAAATGGACTAAAAGCAAGCATTGTGGTCAATGCTATCATTTTCATCTAAAGAAAAAGTGTCTGGCAGCAGGTGGCGAAACAGATGGTGGTGGAACAAGCGGAGTGACGAGACCAATGTTCAGAAATATGGGCACAAAGATTATCAGTTAAAAAAAATGGACGTAATCGGCAGACATGGACATAATAGATGTTTCTCGGAAAGGTCAAATTAAGGCTTGCAAAAGCAGGTTAGCATTATAGCATCATCATATTGATTTCCTTGGTCTCAGTTATATAAAGTTCTATATGAAAAAAAAATGGCGCAGAAAGATTAAAGGTTACTAATGGATGAAAGATTGAAAAGAATTCCCAGCCATAGAAGTTATTTCAAGCACAACTCACTAGAATTCAAAAGATTACTGCTACATTTGGCAATGAGCTTTCACCCTTATGAAATTCAGCAAGCATCCTGTCTTCTGCCTTCTATCAAATTAATTCTCATTGGGACCGAGTTAACTATGCAAGCACTGTGGCAACTGTGATTGCTTTGGCTGAATAATTGTATTTAGGATGAAGCTTTTCACATGCTTATTTGTAGTCAGGCTACTGTGATATACGACCAGGGACACTCAGACCTCAGACATATAAACCTGCCAAAATAGCTAATGAAATTGGATGGAGGGCAAAATACTGGCAGAAAAATAGAAACCTGACCTGGTTCCATCCACGGACAATATCAGACTGCTACACATATTCAATAAAACAAAAGAGTAGGGTTGGGTGTAGCTGCTTTTTGCAATAGTTTTGTGAGGTTATAACATGTTGAGACACACGTGTACGTGCATGCTGACATAGCAATTCCCTTTCTTCTGGTCTTCCAACGCACTTTGAAGCCAGGGAACTTTGTCTGTTAATGACTAAACCAACAGTACTCCACATTAAGAGCCGCAAAACATTAGCCTTCACTTCACTCTGAGTGCTCCTATAGGAAATGACATATAGGGTTGCAACTACCACACTATGCAATTACACAGAACCACATTTCATGCCTCTCTTCAAGCCCAAATGGAACTCCTTAAATGATGTGGTGTTTTTTAGTGGATGGGTCAATGAAGCTCAACCCTGATTGAACATGGTTAGAGGATTGAGTGCTGTTATGGGTTGGAATGGAAACATGGATGACATTTTGGAAGACCACAATATCATCATAGAGGAAAGGAATTTAGGTAGCCTCCTTCATATAAGGTTACTGGGGAAGCCTCTGAGGCTGCTCTGAAATGGGATGGACTATAAAACGGATACAGAATAAGCACATGCAACGATCGAAACTGGTGATGTTTAAAAATGGGAAAGGACTACAACCAGTGCTTTAAGTGGAAAGAAATAAGTACTTTTGGCTGTGGGTAACACCAGATCATTATGTTAACCAATAAATAAATTAATTAATAGTTTAGATTTGAGAGGATACACAATTCTAAAGGGATGGTGTGTATAATTTTCTGCCATCTAGTGGTGAGCTAATAGAATGCAACATAAACAACCTAAATTTGAAGCCGCGCTAATTTAATTCCATTTTTGAGCAAATGTAGTTTTGGTGAAGGAGGAACTTGTTTGGCTGCTCGCATATTTATTTTTAATCACGTGTCAATTTTAGCACAGTCAAATACACACATTGATGTAGGCATTGTTTGACTTCCCATTACTATCAAGTAGCACCAGTTTCAGAGTAATTGCTATTGGACAAAAGTAAAATTGAAACAAGGAAAAAGTGAACAGCGCAATGCATAAAATCCAGGAGTGGAACGAGAATGCGGATATAGACAAAAAAGCTGAATGTTGAGAGCCAGCCTGAGCAATAAGTTCAGATGAAGGTCCTGACCATTCAAGAGAAGTCAAAACTCCTTTGGGAACAATGGAGTTATCCAGTCGTCGTGTAAGTTTGGTGTCTTGTTGACTCTCAACATTTTCTTCAACAATCATCCACCTAAATCTATCTATCCAAGAGACATTACTGCCATCAAGGGGTATTTGCAGCACACAGCAATTTTCAAAGTTGTATAACAAATGCTATCAAACCCAAGGCTGAGGGGCCAGATCTGGCCCTCAACAGCATTTTATTTGGCCCGCAAAGTAAACCATGTGCGACAACATTTTGTTCACTGACAACAACACTGAGACACAAGTAGCTTATTTTTGTTGCTGTTGTCCCAGTTTTTATATTTAGTATTGCTAATCCTCAGACATCAATAGGAAAAGCCTTCTTAATTTTGTTTACACAACAGCCAACAATGTTTCAGAGTTTCATACACCACACAAGATCTACACTCACTGTCTGTGGCGGCCCTCCAGTCTGGGGTCTATAGGACCAATCAATGGTCATCTTGCTGGTGGGTCGACTGGTGGAAGTGAAAGTGCAGGACAGGGTAACGGTGTCTCCTTTGGATGCATGGAGCTCTGCTGGAGAACTCACTGAGATGGAGAAGACGAGTGAAGGAGCTGCAAAGAAATGACATAAATAACTTAAGTGGAAACAAAAGGAAGTTTCACCAAAGTTAGACGCAAAGTGATACATATGTTAATTTATATGAGGGAGTGCTTCAAAATGAAATAAAGCAACAGGTTTTACAGGGAGAAAAAAATTAAATTACATTGATGTGTTTGTATACAGCACAAAGAACAAAAATATATATTTTTAGGGTGTCAAATAAATATGGGAAATAGTTTGTGCAGTGTAAAAATTAAATTCAAATGAACTAATGACTAATTGGCCTCACACGTAACCATTTTTCCGAAATGACATTGACATTTAACCAAAGTTGTAACGTCAAATAAATGAATTCGATACTCGTGGATGAAACGCTTGTGAATAAACAACACGAAAGCCGAACTATGGCCTGTTTACTCACCAAGGAAAACGAGCAATCGGAAAAGAAGCGCGTCTTGCCTCCTGTGGCAATGTCGATGCATTTTAGGAGTTAAAGAAACACAAAATGTATCTTGGGGAAAAGAAAAAAAAGAACTACGTCAAAGTTTTAGATAAAGTCCTTCCATTGTGTCGTTCTCCGTGACTCAAGTCTCCATTGCGCAGTGAAATGAAGTACCTGATAAACAGGTGGATCAGGAAGTGCTGCTGGAAAAGTAAAACAGCTCCGATCCAAATAAATGCCTCAGCCATCATCTAATCATCTTGACTGTAATATTGACTATATTCGAAATGCATGCGTACAATAATTATTGTTGCCCAAGTTGGGGGGAAAAAAAACTTTTTTAAAAAACGTTGTTGGTATGACAATTAAGAGACTAATGAAATACATAAGCATGATCAGAAAAATGGTGCTAACATACATAAATTGAACTTTTATCTGGGTTTAAATTCGTCTTTTGCTCTTTAATTTGCCCGTTCAGCTGCAAACGTAAATTTTACAAATTGTTTCACTAGAGGCCGCTGTTGCAAAAATTCCGTTGTCAAGATCAATTGAGTTTGGGAAAATAATGCTTCAATCAATTCCACACTCTTCAACAATGTGATAGTAAGAAAAACAAAATCATATATAAGGTCAAATTTAATGTTGTTGTTCATCTAATTTTTTTTTTTTAATACAAAAAAATAGGACCTTTTATTTAATGTCACCCTCCAAATTACTCACGTGTTGTAGGATGTAAGTGGAGGCGCTCCACTCTTCTTCAACGCATTAGGTCAATTTGCAGCATTCAAGTAATGTCAGCCAAGAATAGAAACCTGCCTCTCATAATCCAAATTAGAAGCGAATCCCAATTAATGTCATGCCTGTCGCCTACACTGCAATCTACAACAGGCATTCGCAAACCATAGCAGATGGAAATTGAATTTTTTGCAACCTAGTTTTAGTCCAGAATATTATTTTTGGGTGTTCTTGTTTGATTATGACAAGTCTACCCTGTGAACAAAAATACACTTACAGCAGTGGGCGAGTATGGTTTATTTTTACAAACTGTCCATTAGTGGTTTCAGAGTCTTTTATTATCATCCATGATCCCACTGAGGTCCGATTTGTTGCCTTATCTCCCATGCCAGGCAAACATCAAATGCCCTGCTGGGACTAGCCTGCTATTTGTAGCCTCGCTAAACTATCCTGGAATCCAATCTCTCGTCTTTACTTTGGTAATTGTCCCTAAGTGGTACAAGTATTTATTTTTGCTTTATCTTTGTGGGTGTTTCTTTTGAAGTATATTTATGTTTCTATTTGGTGTATGGATCATTCATCGCCAACTATGCCAGTTGTCTTCGGACATATTGTAGTCTTGTTGCATCCTTCACAATTTCATGACAAATCACTGATGATGCTCGCTTTCTCTTTTGAATAATAACTATTTATACTATCCACATGTATTGTATCCTTTAATATTCTTGTCTGTGTTGGTCTTATCTCCTGGGCAATGCCTCCTTGCATTGTGCTGCAACATGTTTTGTGTGCGTGTGAGCACAAGGGGCTCTCTGTGTTTGTCTGCTGAAGCCGTCTGGTGTTAGTTTCAATCCAAATCTCTGTTGCGAAACCAAAGTCTTTTTCCTTTCAGTTATTTTGCCATGAAACTGTGAGAGAAGACTTCAGTTGTTAATAATGGAGCGGACAAAAAAAAAAAGGGTTCCGATTGTCTGTGTACATGGAACCATGTTCCTTGAAATGAAAACCCTTTTCTTTTCTGTCTTTTCAATAGTTTCTATGGACTTATGTGGACAATAATAGTTGAGTGATCTCCACTCTGTGAAACAAGATTGAAAGGATTCTCACAAACGAGTATGGCAGCATTACTCAACAGTCAGATTAGATCCTTCGACCAAATATGGGTAAAGGAAGTCAAGTTTCATTTAGATATCAATTAAAATGACTGTTAATGAATGTAAGAGTGTTTTTCTGTGTGTCCTTCCTGGGTGGATGTGAAGTGATTTCTCTTTCAGTTTGACATGACAAGCCCATGCTTTTGCGTGTTTGTCTATACTCGCACACAAGTGAGCATGCCATGGAATTTATTCGTATCTGTGCCAGGTACAACCCATTCTAAGGTGTGGAATGCAGACCACATTGAAGTAGTCAGTAGGAATGGAAAGATGTATTTTTCATCAGATCTCTGCGATGATTTGACCTGGGAAAGCCAGTTCTTGATGATGACGTTTATTCGGGTGAGGCTATACCATCTGAGGTACGATCTGGACCGCTTGCCAGCCAATCACAACGCACATAGAAAACAGGTTTGCATTTGTCAAGACATCCTAGAAAATCCTAACTGAATTATCTGCAGGCAAATATCAAATCCCCTGCAAAAGCAATTAAAACACAGTGGGAGAAAAAAAAAAAAAAAAACATCACCTAGGGACCCTCTCATACTTTATGTGGTTGCGATAATCTAATGATTTTGTTTGCATGGATGCACACTTTCAGGCAACCCCCGTTAACCCTGCCATCATGTCCACACACTGTCAGCCTTGCCACAGAATAACTTAAATTGCTCCCAGAGGAATAGACTTTGATCAGAGCACACAAATATGATGATAAGCACACATACACAAACACACACACACGCACACAAATCTATCGATTTATGAGCAGCCTCATCCAGCTTAAGTCAGGGCGGCAGACCACAGCATTAAACAACATTGAAACTTTCAGGTAAACAAATGAAGCTTCTGCATATCATATTCACACAATCAGTTGTATCGTATTAAAGATAATGATGCATAATAAATGCTGGTAAATGGATTACTCTGTTACATAATAGATGAATGTGATAAAAGGATGTCAAATCATGTAAGTGTATTTCAAAACTAGGGCATGATCACATTCATTTATTCATTCATATGGCTAAGTATACTCAACACAATGGAGTAAATACTTAAAAGGCATTTTTATTAGAAAATCATTTTCAAAAACTCTATGTGTATCTACATCAAAAAGGAATGAAATACTTTAGGCATTAAGTAAAAAAAAAACCTAGAGACAATGTTACATCATCAGTATAAAATTACAATTACAAAATAACTTTTCTCAACAGTCATGTTAGTGGATGTGTTGCATTGAGAGAAGACAGTTTGCATTCAAAGGTTTTTCAGATCAAAACTGCAACATTTGAAATGGGACTTTGTATACTGTGGCTCAAACACCAGAAACCTGTTTGTTTTTGAAGATGGAATATATTAGCAAAATAATTTAGTTTCTTTTATTCAAGTAATGTAATGCACTGGCACAGCAAGGATTTTTTTTTCCTTGGGGAGGCATGAGGGAGGCCAAAAAAAAAACAACCCTCAAAAGTCAATTATCTAGCCTGGCACATGGAGTGCCCAAGCATATTTCAAGGGGGGGGAGGCACTGGCCTCCACGACCCCCCCCCCTCTAGCTGCGCCAGTGATGTAACGTAATCCCAGCCAATGGGATATAAAATGGGTTTTGAAAATAACAGTCACCTGCTGCGTCAGCAGATTTAACTCCGCCTTTGTTCGGGCGTACTAAAGGAAGCAAAAAAAACAAACAAATCATTTTAAATTTCCCTTTCAAGTACTTTCAACCTCATTGTGCCTATTCCCAATTGTTCATACGGGACATCCGTCAGCTTTTTCCTTCAATTCACCATGTCAGCATGCACGACTTCAAAAGCAGAAGCGCACCGTTCGTCTACTCGCAACTTGGACGCAATAGAATTCTCTTGGTAGCAATTGGACATCCCTCTTGTCATTTCCCACCTCTTTAGTCTGAATCGTCATCTTCGTCATCATCGTCATCGTCGTCGTCTGACCCCCCTGATTCAGAGCTGGGATCTTTAGTGCTGGCCTCTGAGATCATTCCGTCTGAACTGTCAATCTCTATGGACGTCTGTGATAGGTACAGGTGGATGGACCTCAATGGGTGGCTGGGAAATAGGAAGACGTGCAGCGTGGGGGGAGACGAGAGCAACACACACACACACACACAGTGAAATATATGCACGCACGTTCATGAATATTTCATGTCCATGCATGTGCAGAGGACATCACAGACAAAGGGGAAAGGACATGGACAAGCAGGTCAAACACACAGCAGCAAGGACAAAGGGTTAGAGTCACACAGGGTATCAAGAACTTGTCCAAACTCGATGATAAGATTTACTTCTGACCGTGTCAACCGCCACCTGTGTTTAAAGCCACTTTTTCACAAGAGGCAAGAATGCCTTCACCGTAACCGAGATGAATTTCACAGGGAGATCTGAAAACCCAAGAGTGCAAAGTGGTACCCAAGCAAGAGGAGGCATTTTTTTCATGAAATGAATAGTTGGTGCAAACATTTAGAACAGCAAATGGTAATGTGAGAAGGGATTAGTGCTGACTCAAACTTGTCTGCCATTATGACAGTTTTTTTTTTTTTTCTTTAAACAACCGCTCCAAATGAAGAAATATTGCTGCAAAAGCCATTTTATGAAACAGCATTATTTCACGCTTCCTCATGCACAAGATGAATTTGAAATGCTATTAGTCGGCACGTAAACATTGAAGTTCAAATGCCACATCATCAAAACATATAGTAGTCTAAACAGGAAATGGTGTTTCAAGTCCATTTAAAGGAACAGGAAAAGACCGAGTGATTAAAAACAATAACATTGCTCAAGTGAAAGGCACTTTGTGATATTAAAAAAAAAAAAAAAAAAAAAAGCTTGTGTGACGAATGCTGTGTGTCTGCAAATTTTATATAAGGACCCTTTCTCATGGTCTCCTCCTTAGTGGAACCTGCCCCTCAATTGGATCCAAAGATTGTGGTTGGAGAGGAAGGAAGAAGATTAATGTCCAGCGGGAAAGAGTCAAAGGCCCCAGGAAGCCCGATGCCCACAGTCAGATGGAGAGCGAGAGAGGAAGTCTATGATTCTTCCGTTCCTCTCCCTATCACCCCTCTCCCTTTCCCGCCACGTTGCTCCTGGCCTTACCATACGGTAGGATCTTTTCTGTCTTGGCGAGTAGCTTCCACTTCCCCGTCCCGCCTCAGTCTCTTCCTCTTGCACCTCCTGCAAGACACGATGATGATGAGGAGAAGAACCACCACGGCGATCCCTCCCCCGATGGCCAACGCCAGCAGCAGAAGCTCTGAGAAAGATGCTGAAGAAGAAAATACAACAATGTCATTTGCGATCAATTATTTAATGACTTTTTTGTGTGTATGTGTGTGACTAATGGTCAGTGTGAAAGATTTTACAAATATGACATTTTTTTTTGCAATATATTAAAGCCACGACAAAATGTAATCGACTTCTCAGTGTGGAATTCAAAATGCAATAGGAATTCTTCACATCATTTGTGAAAAGAAATCTTCAAACCTGTAGTGACGACACGCAGTCGAATCTCTCCAACCGAGCCGTGCACGTCCGGCGGATTCTTGACCTGGCACGTGTAAGTGCCGTTGTAAGTGAACTTCACTTCACGAATTATGATGGAGGCATCCTGGCCCATGACGTCACCGGCCCAGCGGATGCGATTCCTAAAAATGCCCTCTTGAGGAGGGTACGCCTTCTGCTGGTAGTGAAACACCTAGAAGGGGAAAGGTAAGTTGATCAAATGTATTTTAGTGATAGATTTTGACTGACAGATAAGTTTAGATGTGTGGGAGGAGCTAAATTTAGCCTGGGTTGTTCCTGAGAGTCCTTGTCACATGTACATTTTCAACATAAATAATAGTAATAATAGATTTTGTTTTACGGCACCTTTCTAACACTCAAGGTCACCTTACATAGAACAAAATAAAACATTATAGTTATAAAACAATAAAATCGGGAGATAATTAAATAAATAAATAAATAAATAAATAAATAAATAAAACGCATCATTTATTTTAAGATAGAATTTCATACACGCAACTTTAAATATTACAGGGGGGTTAGTTTTTGAAATTTCTACTATATGATTATGGGTTAGATCATTTTATAAATCTCTTTTAACACAATATACACCAACACAGAGTCTATCTTGGTTGTCTGATTACTGCGTATATCTCAACTGATCAAGGAGATGAATGCGCCACAATACTTACTGACTCTTCTCGGCCCGGTTTAAGGGGTCTGAAGCTCCAGGAGATGATGATGGCATCGGGGTTGATATTATAAGATGTCTGGAATGTACACTTGAGACGAATGTCCGTCCCGTTGACGGCCTCCACATCCCCAGGAGTATATATACGGATCCCACTGACCTGCAGCACAGCTACAGAAGAAGACATATGGAAATGCGGGGCATATAGATCAAAGTCAATAAAGAAGACTGGTTTCAGGAATTCAGATATACTGTACAATGTTATTCAAATAATATGTGACGATGCATGCCTTCTTAATCAAATATGCACTGTTATTATTGCTTCCAAGTGCAAAGGAAAGGGAAATGTTTTCATGTCCTTGGATTTATGTGTTCAACGTCCGGGTTTGTGTGCAGGACCTCAAAAAAAAAAAAAAAAAACTTCCACAAAAATATTGTTTCAGGTTGTGTTGTGGCATTGTCCACAGAGGAAACCATCAAGATGGATAGTGGATCCAAGAAAGCTTTCTTTACTAAAAAGCATATTTATGACTGTCAACTATATAAAAGTTACATATTTAAACATTTAGTAAATATAAAGGTCACGTATATAAAATCAATAGAAATAGAAGAGTCTTTTTGTTTTATTTATTCCAAATATTCAAATATTACAAATAATACAGAATCATTCAAGTGAAAGATTAACAAAAAGAGAAAAAAATTAGGGGAAACTTATAAAAGTAAACATTAAAAAAGTTAAAACTACAATTTTGTAATTGTGTAACTCCACCAACAGGACTGCAGTGAAAAAAACTCACATTTTTAAAAATGTGGATTCAGGAATTTTTCAGTCTCCCAAAGCTCAGAATGCTTCATTTGTTTTCATCGCCAGTGGTTTGTAGAAATTCCTATCTCTGGTGTTAATAATTAAACAGATTTTCCTTGACTCACTTTCTTTACTTCCAGTGAGAATAGTTGCCCATCTACATACCAGCGAGTTCAGGACCTGAGCCTTCAGTGGGTTTTTAAGTCACCTAATCGACTTCTTAATTACACTTTCACAAAATAATATATAAAGTAGAAAACTATATTTGTGCTAAAAGTGCTACCAAGTATGGTTTGAGAAGATGTAAAAAAGCCGTTGTGAGTCATATTGTTCCTTTAGGGCAGCTGTTAGCTGGGAAAAATGTCAGCAGGGCTTGGGAGCTTAAGCAGCACGTTTTCGTTCTTATCAGACTGGAGAATGTTTCCTGTGGGCCGGGATGAGAGAGCAGGGCACCCAGGCGGCCCCCGTACACCATTAAAAAGGCATCTCTCTCATCACCAGATTACGACATCCTTATTTCGGTGTATATTGTCTTTTAAATGCAGCTGAAGAAACGTGAGAGAAGACAAATGTGAGGGGGGAAAAAAAAGCAATGTGCAAAAAATATAAACATGCCAGAAAAGTTATTTTCATAATTGTTTCATTGAGTAAATGAGTCACCGAGGAGATGAGTAACTGTGAGGGTCCTCCTCCAGTCAAACGATTTCAAAGCTCAATTGCGTCATCATACTTCTCTTGGAATCGAGTTAACACATCTTCAAAGCTTTAACACATCATGACACATCTCATTTCATCAATCAGTACTTTAATTTAACAATTAATTAAACAGGCTGCACTAATCTACGCTTTCAAGTATAGCCGAGTGGATTAAAAAATTCAGGTTAATGAGATCTTTTTCAATTAAGAACGCTCATTACCCCAAATTCTTCGAGTTAAAAACACATGTTTAATTATTGAATGTTAATTGTCGTGAAGGTAAGAAGTTCAAAGCTTTGCACTGAAAGACAAGATTGTAGACAGGAAAAAGGAGTTTCAATTACAACGTGTGATCAAGAGATCAACGTGAACAGGATGATGGCGTATGTACTGGCGCTCGTTAGAAGGAGTTATTTGTTTAGGTCTTTGTCGAGCCATTCTTCCACCCTACCGTAATCGCTCTGTCTGGTCTAAATCTTTCCCCTTGTTTAATTTGAACATCCTGCTTGGCTAATGCCAACCACACCCAGCTTGGAGTGGGAAAGAGCAGGAAAGAAAGTTAAGTCATTAAGAAGAACATTACGGTACACTTGATGTCTCAATTGGACACATCAAGTATTGCACAGATTTTTTTTCCAGGGTGTTTTGTGCCTTTTCCTCAGAAACAAAAGAGAGCAGGCAAAGGAAACCTGAGTATCTGTTACGTCAGCTGTGGAGGAAACACTTAGGACATAGAAGAAACATGAATAGCTCAGTGAATTACAAAGAGCCTCTTCTCTCGTTTGTGAAAAGCTCTGCAAACGTTTTTTTTCTTTCTTTTGCCTTTTTGGAAACAAGGCAAGTCTTTCATGGTCAGGATTCAAAGCTGGAGAGAACAGGTTCAGGTAACCACGTACGTGCAGACTAAGAAGACAGAACGTGGTGAAATGCCTTTTGTACATGTGCTCCACAGCTCATCAGTAAGCGCTGGAGAAACCTGAAACGATCTCGATCATTTGAATTAGATGTTTGGTAGCAGGGAGATGCATTTTTGCATTTTTTCAACGAGTTTGGGAGTAGCAATTACCTTTTTAAAAATATATTTTGATCAAGACAATACTAATTCAAAGCATCTATACATTTTGGCCCATAAATATACAGTACATTTCCTTGAAGAAGAAAAAATTCCTGAAAATCGATAAGAGGCGTGCGGTGAGTGAATGCAGATAAGAGTTTTAATCCATCAAACCTGCTCTGTTGTCACCTTGTAGCTGACTCAACAACTTGTCAGGATTACAAACACTTCGATCCAACCACAAAGCCTACAGGTCTCAACTCGATAGATATATGCAGCCTTCAAAAGACCTTTAGTTTCCCATATATAAAGTTCGGAAGTAAACTAAACCGAAAAGTTTAGGGTGTCCATGTGATGGTGAGTGGCGGAATAGACAAACACCATAACATTCACCCCTGCTGTTTGCAGTTCGCATAACTGCATTCCTTCCAGATAAACTTTTGCAACAAAAATATTCTGAAGTAATATTAATGACAAAATATATATATATATATATATTCATATAATCTAAACTTGCTTCATTGGAACTATATCACTGCCGGAGCTAGAGGGGGGCCGCAGGGGGGGGACTTCCTCCCTACCAAAAAATATGCTTGGACCCCCAGGTACCAGGTCAGACTTTTGGGTATTTTCTGATCTTTCAAGAAAATTATGTTAAAATTATATTTATATTTATCATAAATTTATGTTATATCTAAATTTCACCAGCATTTTCTAAAGAATTTTTAGAGTTTGTAAAAAGAATTTTGCGGACCCCTTGAGATATCCTTGCGTTCCCTTTTTCACCCCAAGGGAAAAAAAAAAAAAATCTAAGCTGTGCCAATGCTGTCTCTTCACCATTAGCTCCACTTGCAAAGATGCTTTGAAGAAAAAAAAAATATTGGTTGATTCATATCAAGTGGGAGGAGTTACAATGCTGATGAAATGATAAAAAAAAAAATTCCTGAGTCCTCTCTGCTGTCCTTAATTAACTGTGATCTTCCACTCGAGCAGTTGTCGAATCTCAAAGGCCAGACATCCTCCCAAGGTGGGTCAACACAGCTCAGAATGTCAATAATCAAAGTGATGTTCACTGTTGTCATTACATTAGAGACACAGTAAGGCAAAAGACTATAAACAACATAGTACAACTGTCAACAGAATGAAGTGGAAGCCTAAACAACCAATGGGATGGCCGCTATGCTGCAGTCAACAACAGCCATCTGTTCCCTCTCGCCTTCTCTCTCTCTAATGCATGTGTGTGAAACCAGAAAGTCAGGACAGGTTGGCACATGTTAACATTGTTGGCTTTACAGAAGGCTTAAAAATGAGCATCTTATGAAAGAAATTCAAATGCCACCCATATCCCCCCTAAAAAAGCTTTTCTTTCTTTTTAAGTACACTGAATCGCTGCTGCATAGAAGGGAGGATTTGAAAAATTCTTCCCATCTACATGTGACCTTTTCTTGAACTTGAATGTCTGACTGAAGGTATTTTATGCCTACCACCTGCACTTCCAAGATTGTTAATCAACAAAGTTCAAAAAGTGTCAATAAAAGTTATAGAGACGGCACGATAGGCTGATTCTCACTCAAGTGTTTACAAAAAAAGGGTATTACTGGCGTGAAAACATTCCTGCTATGTACAGTAGAAGCTCAGTTCATGAACTTTCAACTGCACGAACAAATTGGTTCCCAAACAAGATTTTCGGACAACTATTGCTTCATGGAAAGACTCGCATAAAAAATGGCGGGTGTCTGTTCTATTTTGTTTTGATTTGATGCGAGTTAAAATATAAGGATTGTGGCAAAATCAATTTAGCTCTCGGAGTGGAACAAATTAATTCTGTTTTCATTTCTTTTAATGGGAAAATGTCTTTGGTTTGACAAAAGAGCTTCAAAATGGGAGAAAAAAAAGTTTAGCAATTGAGTATTCACTCAACATTTTTTAGATCAACATTTTCTGCCAAATAATTTGGTATTTGATCCAGTTTTCCATCCACAGTTCCAATTTAATGCCCTGAGGTCAACGCTTCACAAAAAACAAATGTCACTCTGCTTGTTTGAGCATGACTTCAAGTGTTTGCCAGGATGAAACAAAAGCCGAAGGATGCGATTGCGGTGACGAAATGCCGTGATGTCTTAATCAGTTAAAACGCACCTTTTTTCCCCCGATTTACGTGCTCTTATTAGTTCAGCACTTGTATTCTTATCCAATGTTCTGACATCCTTATTTGATACTGACAGATTCATTGATGGTATTGCATTGGGCACTGACACGTGAGTGGTTTTAACAAGCGGAAACATCTTATTTTGTTTTTATTGTGTCCATGCGTGGTGTAAATTGTGATTTGTATGGGCATATCCTGGATATCCTGAGACTGTGTGCGTCAAAGGGTACCATTCAATGTACATTCCAGTAAAAAGCAGGAAATGAGTGAAGCAAAACAAAACCTAACTGTGACAATTGCTGATTGGCAATTACTGCCAAGGCATTCTCTTTCCACACTTGATTCCTCCCTTATGGCTATTTAGTGGCACCAACCCACGCCATTGCGCCAGGTTATGACGCATGACGACCTCTTCAAGACGCAGGTTCAAGTCCCTCCGGGGTTTTCAACTTTCAGCATTGTCTTTGACTTTTAAAGGTCCCAAAACAATCACGCAGGTTTAACACATAGCCAGGTGTTGATTATCATTCAAAACCATGCGCAATTTGTATTCAGAATTTATTGCATTAGTTTGACGTGAAATGAGACCAGCTCACCTGAGGCTGCGAGTCCATACAGGAAAAAAATCCCTTTTACGCACATTGGGAGACTGCCTGGAGTGATCAAGACGACGGGAGATTTATTGATAATCCCACGATCCCCGTGAAGACGAGAAAAAAAGTTGTTCTTTTTTAGGGGGCAATTTTTTAAAGGAAAAAAAAATCAACTCCGCGAGTCTTCTTCGTCAAACCACCAAGGACGCGTTGTGACTCGCCACTGGTCTTGCTCAAGTCAGCACCCTTAGCTCCCAACCTTCCTCCCTTCTTCCCTCCCACCTCATTGGCAAACCTCCAACTCTCCTTACTGTCTCGTCTTTCCTCGCAAACGTAAATTCCAAATGCAAAAATATTTGGTTGCTGAACCAACCTGTTTTTTTTTTTTTTTGTTCCAAAGAGTGTTGCACAAATCTGTGACGCAAACACGCTTAATTATCAAGAAAACGTGACGAAGATACCACAACAATAACAATAAACTACAATAGTAATGCATTTAATTTAATCAAGATGACATCTTGGTTAAATAGAAGATTTAAATTGGAAATCTGCATTTTTCTAATTAAATCAAAGTTGAACGAGGCCAAATGTTTCTTTTTTTTAATTGAATAAAACTATTCCGTTTTCTCTTTATTGTTGTGGTTTTCAATTTTAATAAAGAGTTCGGTGGATGGAGGCAATAAGTCAACATGGCGTGTTATGTGCGCCGTTTAGCCGTAAGAGGGCAGAACAGCACTTAAAATGTATGTCGATCAGTAAATGCAGTACAATACAGCATTCCTTTTGAGTTGGCACAAAAGATACGTTTTTAAAAGAATATTCCATTTTTTTCGTTTTTAATGGTTTATTATGATTTGAAATGACTCCAAATAAATAAATTCAGTGCTTGCCCGTGTGCGCGTCTGCTTGCATGTTTGCTTGCATGTTTGCGTGCGTGCGTGCGTGCGTGCGTGCGTGCGTGCGTGCGTGCGCACCTATGTGAGCGTCAGTTTGAGAAAGTCAGACAGAATGCAGCTTGGTCTCAAAGTTTTATGTAAATGAAATCTACATTTCAGAAGATATGTACAACTGTGCTTTGTTTTTTTGCCACCTCCTTATATTAAGTGCTGTGGAAGCTAATACAGGTAAATATTTGCTTTTTGGGTGTGCTATTTAAATGAAATAAGTTTTATTTTGTCTCATTTACCACACATTGAAAAAGCTCGCTATTATCATTGAGTAGAGAAAAAGAGCACTTCAATTTAAAATGTCACCTCATATTTATCTGAAATTGCAGTTGATAATTATGAATGAATTGATGTCTTTGTGGTGATGTTATTGTATTAACACTAAAAAATGTGTTCTAGTTTAATTTATTTACTTTATATCTAAGGTGGAGTGTCATTTTGGAGGCAGTATTTCACAATGACATGTCCAGAAAGTGGGACTTGGTTGGAAAAAGGAGAAGTACTTCTCAATTCAAGCAAATCCTTGAGAATTGAAGGCAACAACATAGGCCTTTACCATTGCAAATATTACAAAGACAGCAACGAAATCAAATATTATTTCTATGTGGAAGGAAAGGGTAAGTTGACACCGTGGATGTGTTTATATGTGACATTGTGCATATGATTTTTCCGATATCTCACTTATTGTCCACCTCCCTTCAGTCTGCGCCGATTGTTTTGAGCTGGACGCAACACTGTTTGGGATGTTCATTGTTGCCGATGTAACCATAACAATTATATTGATGATACTCATCTACAAGTGCACCAAGAAGAAAAGGTTACTAGGTACGAAAGGTGAGAAATTGTGTTTTATATTCCACTTTTAATACTATAAAAGTCACCTTTGATACTTGAACAATCATTTTTAAATGTTGTAATTGTATAATTATTTTTAGCGCAATAAGAATAACTAATTACTTTTTTACAGGTTGAACATTTTTGAGTTTTTTTTAACATTTGAATTAAGTTCACATTTATCATATATTTCTATATTTTTTGTACCTGCAGGCCCGGACCCACCTTCTCCTGATTATGATGTAAGTACAAGATGATGTGACAACAAATTTTCCATAACATGTTATGACAAGAATTCAATTCGCATTATGTTCTAACTGTAGACTCCAGTGGGATCACTCGGGCCAAATAAAGTCCGCTCAGGAGCACGGTTAACCTCCAAATATGGAAGAAAAATCCCATAGAAAATATCGAAAATGTGAAAATATCAAATGAAAGAGGAAATGCATTGTTCAACTAGAATTTGCAATTTCTGGAGAAATTGCGTGTGAAGGCGAAAAAGCTGAATTTTTTTTTTAGGGAATACTGTGGAATGATTTTGGAATGAGTTGAATTTCTCGAGAAACGTAGAATTTAGAGGTGAAAAACGGAATTTTGTGGAATTTGGGGGAATTTTGTGGAATTTTGTGGAATTTCATATTTGAAAACGCGGAATTTTTGGGAAGTGGGAATTTGGGGAATAGCGTGGAAGAATATGAAGAGTTGAAAGCTGGAATGGGTTGAATCGGTTGAATAATGTGGAAACTAGAGGTGAAAAACGGAATTTTGGGGAATTTGGTGGAATTTCAAATTTGAAAATGCGGAATTTTTGGGAAGTGGGAATTTGGGGAATAGCGTGGAAGAATATGAAGAGTTGAAAACTGGAATGGGTTGAATCGGTTGAAAAACGTGGAATTTAGAGGTGAAAAACTGAATTTTGGGGAATTTGGTGGAATTTTGCGGAATTTTTGGGAAGTGGGAATTTGGGGAATGTTGAGAATCTTTCCCAATGTGATGTGAATGTGCTGAATGACGTGAATTTGAAACTGGAATGACGTGAATGTGAAACGTTGAATGTGCCATTGAGAATGAATGGGGAAAAATTTGTCGGGAATTTGGGAATTTTGCGGAATCGGAGAATTTTCGGAATACCAAAAATGGAAGCGCTCATCTCGGGAATAGTTGGAATGAGTGAAAAGTGGAATGGAGTGAATGGGTTGAATTGTGTGGAAGAAGTAGAAGGACAGAAATCGCGGAGAATAAAATAGAAGAAGAAGAATAATAATAATAATAATAATAAAGTGAATGGAGTAGAATAACATATGTGTGAAGGCCTTCGCCTTCACACAATTACTTCTTATCCGAAATCATACCAATCAGTTTCTATGTTTGTAATGTAACTAGAGAGGGACCAGGTGACTTTGAAACGACTTGTAATATATCCCGCCATCAGTTGTATTGTGTGCCTGATTATTGTTTTGTTGACAGGAACTGAAGGCACAGAACCGCTCCCAGGATCCATACTCTTTTATCAAGAGCGGCCGATCAAGATGAGGCACTTGTGACTGGTTACCAGTTAAAATGCAAAATATACAACTGCTAGTATTCTGGCACCTCCATATTTACATCAGCAGGTCACTCATTTTGTCCAAACCAATATTTCGACAGCTCACACGACAAAGTATGGCTCAACTGGGAAAAATACCAAAAGTTCAACCTTACGATGTGTATATTGGAATATTTCACGATCACATGACGTCTGAGAAATGATGTGCATTGAACATAAGGGGTTGCAAAGACTCCACAGTGGGACTTAAAAGGGGGAGAGAAAAAATATCTCCCCTTGGTTGCTGGATGACATCTGATTTGTTCCAAAGTTGTAAAAAAAAAAATGTACAATGAAATATATCCATTACTCTTTTACCAGCCAAACACTCACCATCATATATATTTTTTTTTAACTGTGCAGTGTTTCAATTTAAAATTTGAACTATCATAGAAGTGACATGAACACTTATCATTACTTACCTAGCTAAAAGAGAAGTCCAGAAGAAAGCAGGCAGGTCGCTGAAGGTGAACTAACTTCATTACCTGTTACACAAATGAAAAAATATTGTAAGTTAACCTCTGTATATTAAAACAAATAAATGGATGCTCACCAATTATTTTGATGAATGTACAGAATAATGAGTTCCTACTTTGTTATCGTCATATCATTGTGTATTTTTGGGGGGGTTGAACCGCAAAGGATATCAATACAAAATTGTTGAATCTTTTACAGAATAATGAGTTCCTACTTTGTTATCGTCATATCATTGTGTATTTTTGGGGAGGGTTGAACCGAAAAGGATATCAATACAAAATTGTTGAATCTTTTGAACTGTTCTACTTCCATTAAAAATAAATGTATGCTTGTTTTACCGTATACTTGCTGTGTGATATGTATAAAAATATTCTTGTGAAGGACAAGCTCAATAAATGCAGTTAATGTTCACCTTCCTTTTTATGTTTGTGGTTGGAAACATGATTGTAATGCTAAGACGGATATGAGTGGAGAATCAACACGTGACGCTGCCTCGAAGCCACAGTTCATATCCGTTAGGCTCACAAAGACGTGGTGCCGTCACCTGCTTGAGCGAGGGAGAAGAAGAAAAAAAAAAATGCAGCCACATGCTCGTTGCATTACTGTGTAAAAAGGCTTGGCTACTCATTTTGTCAGCAGTGGATTTTCCCAGCAACACCTCAAACATGACGTCATGACATCAATGTCACGTTTCTTTGTTAGGCCTACTAATGAACCTTTTAAGTAACACTATCACTGACACGTACGTTTTATTGTAATGACATGACATTGAATACACCTTATGACAGTAAAACGAATTTATTATTCACTAATGTCACTGAATTGAATTGCCTTTTCTTTCCTTGATTGTATATGTGTATTT
Source organism: Syngnathus leptorhynchus (assembly GCF_054491065.1). NCBI lineage: Eukaryota > Metazoa > Chordata > Actinopteri > Syngnathiformes > Syngnathidae > Syngnathus > Syngnathus leptorhynchus. The sequence continues at coordinate 5,769,033 of NC_141201.1, read as the reverse complement.
TCTTTATCCATCTAAATCAAAGTGAGATGACAATGACAGATCAAGAATGTATTTATTAAAAGCAGACAGGTGTGAAACTCTTTTACATCCACTTATCCCAAAATCGGTGCTCAAGAACTGGTTTTCAGTTTGAGCAGGGTTTTTTATTAGGGTGGGCTATGGTTGTCATTTTGTGTTGAGGCTATCATATACTTGTCTACGACCAGCCGTGTGATTCAGCTGAGGGAAGAACAGACGTACACATTGGTTATTATTCATTTTCCAACAAAAAAATGACATCTTAATATTTGGAGATTTAGTTTACCTCTTGGTAATCATCATTTGGGACTCTTATCGGGTTCTCAGATGGAAGAAGATGTTTTCTATCCGATTCTGAAAAGAAAAATACATTTAACCCACAGCAGAAAACTAAATGCTGTTTTTTTTTCAATCATGTCGTTTGAAACAGGAAGAGGTTGATGGATTTACTTCTGTGTTGTGAGGAGACAACAGAGGTATGATACTGCGATGCAACAAGATAGACACCCACTCCAAGCACAATGGTAGCCATCAAATCTCCAGCAGCTAGACTCAATATGGACATCCAGTCGAGCTCCACGCAGTTATCGCAGGCTGGACACCAACAAAGACAAGAGCCTTGACATTGAGACATTGGACTTCGAACATGAACAATATGGATGGGTGAGGGAGGGAGGGAGGGAGGGAGGGAGGGAGGGAGGGAGGGAGGGATGGATGGATGGATGGATGGATGGATGGATGGATGGATGGATGGATGGATGGATGGATGGATGGATGGATGGATGGATGGATGGATGGATGGATGGATGGATGGATGGATGAGTGGGTGGGTGGATGAGTGGGTGGGTGGATGAGTGGGTGGGTGGATGAGTGGGTCGGGTGGATGGATGGATTTGCTGTGGTACCAACTGAACAATGTATAAAACGATTGAAAAATAAATCAATATTTTATCAAAGTAATCCATGAGAGAACTTACTTCTGAATTTCACGAAAATCTTCGATCCACTCGATTTATCGACTTCATCCACACATACATATTCTCCAGAGTTCTCATCCTTGTATTTCAAAGTCGGAGTCATCTTGCTCTTACCATCTTTTGACACAAATTTATTTTTACCGCACGAAATAGTAATTTCCGCTGGTCCAGATTTCCTAACGTCCACTTCTGTGAGGAAAATAAAACATGAAAGATTCATAAAATATTAAGAGACAGTTGAACTGAATCCCACCTTTAGACTTACCTTCACCACACCAGACAAACTCTGTAGAAGAATTTGGAAAGAATATGCAGTGGGCCTCATTAAAATTGAATGAAATGTTTCCAAACATGTATGATGCCAGAAAAAGAAAATCTCACCAGTGAGAGTCCAAACAACCAGAAACGAAGATACAACGGTGTAGCTTTTCATTTTGTCATCAGAGCTGTGCTGATAGAAGATTGAGATATTGTCATCATTGTGTGCACAAACAGCAGTCAGGTGTCTTGTCGAAACACATTACTAAAACTTTTTCATCGTTAAATGCAATCATTTTGTGGATAAGCAAGTAAAAAAAATATGAAACGTCATATTATTTGGTTCAAATCAAAACATGCATTGTGCTTCAAAGTCAATCTTAGCAGAAAGCTGTTTGCTAAACATAGTAAAATATAAATATTGAAAATACTGACCAGAACATTTACATCAGTCGTCCTTCTGGTGCCGTCTCATTTTTTCCTCATCTCTCTCGAACTCTGTGAGTGGGGGTAGGTAGTGTAAGTGCACTTGCACGCACACAAACGCACACACACACATTTCTCTCAACGTACTGCAATGCAACAGTGCTGTACTATAAAAGGAATTTAGTTGAAAAATTCTTACTCACCATGTAACTCTCCCTCCTTTGTGCAGTCAGGTATTGCAAATATTTACCAGAGAAAAAAAGTACACCCGGTGCAACAGCTTCTTTTGTTCTTACTATTGTGTACAACCCAGTCAATGCTATAGAAAAAAATATTCCCTTTATGTGGCCAAGTTATTTTGTGTAAATATAATAGTTTGCTTCTATTTTATGAGTGAATTAAGGGTACTGAAATAAATACATAAGTAAATCACATGTTACTTATGTTAAAAACTACTAAGTACTGGGTTTTATTTTGATGAAAAGAACACTGAAGGCAAAAACAAATATGTACAGTATGTTCCTCAATAACTGAATAAGTATTGTTTTGTTGGTGTGGTAATGTGCAAATTCCCTCTCAAATGCAGCAGAGGTGCTGCAGCAGGAAGCCACAGCACAAGGCAGCTTCCTGTCGAAACCCTTTGAGCCGCAGACTGCACTTGACAGTGTTTCTCACTCACAACAAACTTAGACATGCATGATGATTCTACAATTTATATTCCACTATTAAAAATCCAAATGGATGTCTACACAAAAGAGTTTACTGTGTAAAAGGCACAAACACTTCCCTTGCATATTTCAGCAGAAAAAAAGACCACCATCGCTCACCAGTGTTTTAGCGCCCTCTTGTGGATGCCAGGAGAGCTACAGTCGAGGCGAAATAGACACGTTGACTTTATTCAGTACCATCTTTTTTATATGCATACACATATACATAAAGAAACTGTTATACAGTACGCTCTGTATAATTTATATATCAATATTTTTTTTGCATTAAATTCATTTGTAAATTTGCACACGTGCATGTATGTTTCTACAATATGAATTCATTTGAAGTCTTTTAACACATCTTAACCAGTAGGTGGCAATAATTATGGAGGATACTGCATCATCTTGGACATTCTGGAGTGTGCATTGCAGAATAAAGGCATTCCGTTTATAACAGCAGGAAAGAGAACACTACGAGCAAATGGTTACAGATGGTGACACATTCGTTTTGGAGTTCACACACAATTTTCCAATACAATTGTTGAAGCAGAGAAACCTCGTATGATCCACTGACGGATTTAAAACCGACTTAACGATTGTTTAAGGGATACATGGGTGACTTATTGTAGAGTCTCTGTTCAAATAATCATGCATGCAGTTGTCTAGCTCATGAGTTGCATCAGAGCCAGATCTCCTCACTGCTTGTGCTATTCACTTTGTAGATATAGCCCACCATTGGATATCTGGCGAAACCTGGCAGAGCCAGAGCATCAAGACAAAATAAATGACAAGACCACAAGTCATAAATGAAAAAAGCTCCATCTTACCTCGGGCAGCATAAGCTAAAGATAAATCTTCATCCTCTTCATCTGTCCTGTTGTCTCCCCCACTGATTTGCTGGGTGATCTCACGTGCTTTGGCAAGCAATGGATGAAATATAAAAAAAAACATGCAATCGGATAATCTTCAGCTTCTGCAGACCTTGCTTATTATGATTGATATGATTGATTTATATATGATTGTATGATTGATTTATTCTGAATAAATTTTAGAAACAAGATGGTGTGCAAAGTTGCAAAGTTGCAACATTTACGTTTAAGTAAAGTAAAAGGGTGGATATGCGATTATGACATTTTACTGCCCTTTATTGTTTCATGATCTCATTTTATATTTTTGGTTAGAATCATGAATGGTCAAGTCTTACCCCTTTTCAAAGTACTGAGGTCATTAAGCTGCATATTGGAAGGAAGAGACATGTTCTCTCTGGGGATGTAAGTTCTGTCTGCTTTCAGGTTGGTTGAGTCACTATGCAAAGACAATATAAACAAATGTAAATACGAACATCAAGTGTAGTTCACGTAGTCTGTTGAAGGTAAATGTATTAGAATCCCTGACCAGAAAAAAAAAAAAAAAAAACTTACCTTTTTGTTGTCATCAAAATCTCCACTGGCTCATCTGTAACACAAAATAAAGTATGTTACACTGCTAAAGTGTTGTTACAAACCTGCAAGGGACTTATGTTGTCTTACCAATGGACTTAATTGTCGGTTTTTGCATGAGGCAAAGGACGATCAAGCTGAGGATGAGAAGAGCCATGAAGGCCATGGACCCTCCAGCTACAATTCCCAACATTGGCACTTCCACACGGGACTGCAGGAACTCTGGAGAACAGATCAAGTGAGACCTCCAAAACTTATCCATTTCCACCAGCACCACCACCAACCTGCCAGCGTGAGGTTGCTTTGCGTTGTGCCCAAACTGTTGCTAGCATTCAGCGAGATATTTCCTGATAGGCTACTGAGAGTGACCCTCAGTGTGTGATTAGTCAACCAAGGGTAGCCGTGCGAGTCGAGGAGGATGATGTCTGAAATGTTAGCCACCAGTAGACCGGACTGATCCGCCAAGGTGAACGTGGCAGGTGGGTTGGACTGGACCAGTGCAAAGAGGCTTAACAGAAGACCGGGATCTGAGGTTTCACTGGATTGTGCGCTGAGCCTGACAATCTCGGGCTGAACTAGAAGATAAACGAGGAGAAAGAGTTCATGTCACAAAAATGTGATTTTGTTGGAGGTTAAAAGAATCAAAATGTTGTAGATGAATGATTCACGACCACTTACATTGGACATTGAGTGTGACTGTGGCATTGTAACTTTCCCCCGATTTGGGGTTCATTGCCACACACACCAGCTCTCTGTCCCACTTCTTGGCCCGAAGGGAGAATGTGCTGTTGTGAATGGCTCTCAGTCTTGTGACCTCAGAGTCTTTGTGGGCTGTCTTTCTTGGACCTCCTTTGGGAGAGTGCGACTTTTGCCGCTCACCGTTCAGGTACCAGGTCAATAAAGTCGGTGTGTGCCAACCATCTGAATGACAGTGGAACTTGTGAACCACGTTTTCTCCTAGTGTCATCACTGTCTGACGATGTCCGTCAATTTTAGGGGCGGGTTCAACAGCACCTGTGGATACAGAAACTAAAATGTTGAAATACCACTGACATTTTTTTTGACGGCAGTCAAGCAACAAGCAAACGTCACCTGTCCAGGATAAGGCCAGCGTGTGAAGGAACACCACGGCTTGGGAGCCTGACGACCACATTCTCTTGCACACATTATCCATCCTACAATAACATACACACCTACCTGGAATGAGAGATTGAGTTTGTTATTAAATAATACTACTGAGATTTTATTGAGGCAATGCATATTTTGCATTCAAAATAGTCACATCACCTTGTTGGAATAATATAGAAGCTTTGCAAGGCTGAGAAGTTGTGGATGAGGAGCAACTGTTATTGCTACATCAGGGGTTGTCAAGAGGTGGTCCGCGGCCCTTTAGTGGGCTGTAGCGGTATTGCAGGTGGTCCGCGAAATTGGAAATGGAAAATAATTGTATCATTATAAAGATAAAATGTATTTATTATTTAGTCTTGATTTACTTCCCACCTCATTTTTCAATCATTTACCCTTCCAAATTATGTCAAATGTAGCTGAGCTTCCCAAAATAAATGCAAATAAATAGCCCGTATAAATCTATCCTCCTTTGCTGCAAAAAAGAATGACTGCAATTCTATCCAAATTATAGCCTGTATAGGTCTATCCTCCTTTGGTGCATCCAGAAAATACACCAAAAAAAATCCACAAAAACACAGATACTGGTGCTGATGTGATGTGCATAGTGTGAATGCAGTGATTCTTATTGCCATTTGGATTATTAGATCATAGCTGCACACCTCATAAACATAATAATGAGCAAGGAAATTGGATGCATCCACCGGGCCTTGGTTTTACACAAACAATCCAGGATGCCAATAGAAATTTCTGCAAAGGCCCACACACATATAAATCCAAGGCTGCATTCAGGTTAATCCAGATGTTTGTGCTTTCCTCATTCTCACCTCCAAATCATCCATTCCACTCACACACACACACACACACACACACACACACACACACACACACACGGTGTTACCTCAGCCCTTCCTGCAGATTGTGCTGCGATTCCGTCTGCCGGAATTCCATGGCAGCAGGAGAGCGAAGGATGGCGATGAGAGGAAGGCCGTCTTTCTGACTCAGTCGCCCTCCCATCTGTGTCCACTCATAGTCACACGTACAGACACGCGTTTTCTCTGCTCTGCAGGATATGGCACCTCCAGTAGCAAAGCGAGCTGACTCAGGCAGTCACGCCGCCGCCACTAAAGATGAGGCGAGAGTAGGAGGGAGGGAGAGAGAAGCAGGATGAAGGGGAAGATGAGGGATGAATGCACAGACCAAGAGAAGGTATTGTTCTGGGAATTGGGAGCAACAAAAAAAAAGGAGAGGAGGAGATGTTTTGATCTGTGGTGAACAAAATAACCTTTGCTTCTCATTTTAATCTTGAACATCGATCAGCAGGATTGTTCAAAGTCACCACTTACTTGTTCGGTGCTCCATTATTTCAGGCTGGAATGTCTCTGCAGTGCAGTTGAACAGACAGAAGCAGCAGCATGCAGAGCACTGCAGGAAGATGGATCTTGATATAAATGTAGATTTTTGTTTTTTAAACGTTCCTTTTCATCTTAATCCCCCCCCCCCCCCCAGAAAAAACCCAATAGTATAAAGAAAAAGACACACGTCCATGCCATTTTAAAGTATTTCTTTATTTATATATATATTTCATCTTAGTTTGGTTGATAATCTTTTAAACATTGTTGCACTTTAGTATTTTTGTACTCAACATAAATGAAAAAAAAAGGCAAAAAAACAAAACAAATCTAAGAAAAATATAGAGTGGAGCAGAGCCGACTTGCAAAGAAAGAAAAGGCTGATGAAGAGTACACGTACACTAGAGGGCGGCATCAAGGAAGCAAAACAGAAACGGAGAAACGAATAGAATCAGTCTGATGTGTGAAGCAGCTCTCCCCCGACTCATGTGCAGCGCTTCCCATTCAATGGCACTGAATCTTCCTGCAGGTCCTAACTTTGATTTCATGAACAACTTTTGATACCCCTCAGTGCTTTTACGGATCAGTGTTGGCTTGGTGCAGAGGCCAAAAGCACATCTCTGACATAGAACGAAATTGAAACTTTTGGAAATGTTGAGAGAATCTTCGCAGGAAGTTAGAGTGCAAATGGAAAGCACGAGCGCAGCTTGACACCAATGACTGCTGCTTTTTAAAAAGAACAACCGTGCAGTCTGCTATTGTGCAGTTGGGCCTTTTTACTGCACCAGTTTTTAGTTGGCATTAGAGAAGGGGGAAAATATGACATTCAAACAAGAAAGGGGGGGAATAAGAATGTTTTTTTTTTTTTAAATAAATGTTCTGCTGTGGTCCCTCAGGTTTAGTTTTCAACAGCTTACAGCACTATTGTAAATTAAAGATGGGCGCGTGAAATCTTACATTCACGTGCTTTGCACACCAAATTTAGAATTCACATTTAAAGACTTTGTTTCCTTTTGATCGTTTCGACTCCGTCGTCCAAGTGAATCAACAATTCCAAAGCAGAATTTTAACTGTCCCATCTGTCCAGCAAGTAAGATAATCAAGGATGGCTGAGGGATCACAGCAAATTTGAAGGGTTTATAAAAGAAATAAAAATAAAAAGGGGGCGGGGGTGTTGTCAGTCTACATACATCTATGTTTTGGTAGATATGTCAAGTTACTCCCTTTAGGTTTCTGTTTGTTATTTTTCCCCGAGTATCAAGTCTGTAGCACCCAAACCAACCCGGACAAAGCCTCGAACTTGACCCTGTATAGCTTGCCACAACTATCTCAAATAAAAACAGGCGCAACAGCAATACAAATGGCATCAACAAAAGAAATACTTTAAAAAGCAACAAAAATTATTACTCTCCTCTTATTCAAGTGTCTCAATAGAATATTAAAACAAATATGAACAATCGTTTTAAGACATAGAAAGAGCCCTGTCTCTCTTCTCTGTCCTCTTTTGGCAGGAAATTTCAAGATTCATAAAGCAAAAAAGTAAACATTTTGATAACATAAAAAAAAAAAAAAATGATGATGAAAGAAAATAAAAGCCTCCCCAACATCTAAAAACAAATTTCAGAAATTGCAAAAGCATTCTATACATGGCATCGCTGTACAAGGAAAGGAGCAAAAATCTGGTAAAACTACCCACAATGCAATACACTGTCACAGACATGAGAGAGAAGGTAACAGCAGGTGGGAAAAATAAGGATGACGTGAAGTTGGGGGTGTCCATAAAGTAGTATGACATCATGAAAGGGAGGAGGAAGGAAAAGATTGTGTGACTCCAAAGTGCAGAATTCAGATTTTTTTCTCTTAATTATTGTCATCTTTGCAAGAAAAATCTGGTTTTCTATAATGTCATCATAATAAACATTATACTGGAAATTGTGATAACAACAGTAACAATATTGACCATTATGTCTAACATGGACATTACTATTTGACAATAAAATATATATATATAAAAAAAAAAAAAAAAAAAGTGTGGGTGGGTAGTTGGGGGTTGAAAGCAAGAACAACGAAAAAAAAAAAATGAGCTGGTTTAGTTTGTCCTCGTGTAAATGAAACTGAGCTCAGTCTTTGGGAGGGAGCAATGGAGGCTGACTCCAAACACCAATGCAGAAAAATTCTCATCCAGTCTGAAAAGTTCTGTAGTCTGCGAGTAACGGAGGGGGGGGGGGGGGGGATGGGACGAGAGGTCGGTTGCAGCTTCAAAAGTCCTTTCTTCTCCGCGCCTCTCATTGAATCATCAGACACACAATGTGAATACTTTGAATCTGTTGCAGCAGTGTGTCTATTCCTTTTTTTGTGCCGTTAGAAGTCAAACCGGCTCCGGTGGCCACTGAGGCACAAAACGATATGCGCACCGAGCGGGACAATCTTAGTCAAGAACAACCCACTGGTAACAAATGTGCAGGAGATGGTGGCACTTTTTGACCTTCTGAATGCTCCAACTGTCATCTTATGTTAACAACTCCCTCCCTCCCCCCTTTCCAAACAGATGGTGAGCAATGGAAAGATGGATGATGGCGGTTTGGCATGATGCAACTCAACTCAAGTCAACACATGTCAGGATGCTTGACATAGACCACTGTACATGGGATACACTGCATCCTGGAGAGAAGATAACAAACACAAGGGGGAGGAATTATGATGCAAATGCTCATTTCGATGTGTTACCAAATACCTTGCAATGCAACTGGCCTGATGAAAAGATGACGTACCATTGCTAGACTCCGGCCTGCTCCATGCTGTACTGCAGGTCAGGGGGCTTATAGCTGAGAAGCATATCTGTGGTGCAGGAAGAGGGATAGCAGGTCGCCGCATGGAGCTCCCCTTCAACGTCACATACTGCTGGAAATAGACATTTTATTGCTGTTATGGATTTTTTGTTTCTTCAAGTCAATAATGTTCTAGCTAATTGCAATTTTTTTTTTTTTTAGTGCTGACCTGACTCGTCCCGATGGTGCAGCTGCTGGCTTTCTGACAGCGACGTCTGGCTGAGAATGTCTGACATGCGAGCAGAACTTAACGCCTTCCCGGCCAACAGGCTCATCCCAGACATGGGTTCAGCTTGGTCCTGGACAGAAGATTAACAATCATCATAAAGGAAAGCATAATCAACATTAAGGATGACAATTTGAAATCCAGGGTTAAAATCCAATGTTTTTTTTCGACTAGATGTAGCCACTCACATATGCGTCGTCACAGGTCTGGATGGTGTGATGACGCTGAAGTTGTCCTCGAGACCTGTAAACTTCTCCTTGCTGACCTCGTGAATAACCCAAGCCGTTGTGATCAGGCACCTCCATAGCTTGTCCTGTCTGTCTGCACTCTAAAGGTTCAGAGTCTAATAATAATAAAAAAATGGGTGTGTAAAGTATGGTAACCTTAATCATGGGGAAATCTAGAAAGTAGTAAGTGCTGGCTAAACCCACCTCTAGATGCTGGAGGACTCAGACTGATATAGCCATGTCTGTGTGTAGGAGAGTTGTAGGGAGGGGTGCTGCCTCTAGGGGGAGCCAGGAGCTCATGACCTTCACCTGCTTTGACCAGAAGGCCTTCATGCGTGTGGTGGTAACCAGCTGGTACCTCATCTTCTTCCATACTTTCCGAGTGGGGCAAGCTCGGACAAGGTGCTTGGTCAGGTTGCTGTTGTGGTTGGATTTCTGGAGGTCGGATTTGAAGGAGGTGGTGGTAGTGTTTGCCTGCCGGGGAGCTTTGAGGCGGCTGTGGTTCCAAACTCTCACCCTGGCTCAGCTGGCGCAGAAGTAACATCTCTCCGTATTCCGGTGTAGTACTATTAGGTGGTGTCAGGGGTGCAGGACAAGAGCGAGGACTCTGTCTCTTCAGGAGCGCAGCCAAGTCTTGGGGTGGTAACCGAGGATCCGCATGGCCTGTTAAAGAGTGACGGGGGGACAAGAGCCCCTGTAGAGTCGGCGTAACGTGCTGTTGTGGGGGGCGGTAGTCCATTGGAGTGGGGGAAAGTAACGCTTGCTGTAGTGATGATGGGGTGCCATAATTGCCAGCCCCCAAAGCCCCGCTTTGGTAACCCTCCAGTCCAGGTACGTTAAGAGAGGCCCCCTGCAGGTATTGGCCATAGGCGCCCAGCACTCCGGGGGCACCTCGAGTGGCTGCGTCAGCAGAAAAAAGGTGGGGATTGAACTGAGCCTGATCATAGGCTGAGGTGAAACGTCCGAGGCTACGACTGAAAAGCACAAAGGAAAAAGGGGGAAGAATTAGCAATGACGTGTTCTATTGAGACAAAATTGGACTGTGGTTTAAGAATGTGGAGCAGGTCACTACATCACTCGAGATGGGAAGTTAGCAAACTAGGTCAGGTCCTTGCCCACACTCAAAAGACTTCACTGAGAGATTTGTGGGTCTTTCTGGGTCAACATTTCTGCAAGGATGGTCCACACATTCTCTCAGTGAAGAAAAGGGTGTAAATATATGCAACACAATACGAATCTGGAACCTCCTACGAAAACAATTGACTCTTCTATACTTGCTGCCACAGCACATACTGTATATCCACTCACCAAAAAAATGAAGGTGGAGCAAGCGCAGTTGTTGTCCATGAGGCTTTTCCACTTACTGTTTTGTCACTGATGGTAACTAATGTCCTTGTTACCTGTGCTTATATATAAAGTGTTTACCCTAACAGTATTACGGGCGTGATTAAAATGAAATGAAACAATTCCAAAATATGGGTCCTGTAAAATGAAATGGAATGAGTCCATTCACAGGAGTGAGTGGTTAAGATACGTTGTGAATTCAAACACTGAGGCTCCGTCAGGTCACTGCGCAGGAAGATTCATGTCACCTGTGCGATTCTGCGTTGTCGGCACTCAGCTGTTTTCCCAGAATTCTGTGTCCACAGGGTGTAGATAAAAAGCTACCCTGTCTCTGTGGCCCAACTCCCAATTCCACTTCCTGTACCTGAATAGTCACCTGAATAAATCAGACATGGGTTATTTTATAGTATCGGTACACATTCTCAAAAGTGTATTCGAGTCAGAAAAAAAAAAAGTGGGCAAAGTACAGTCCAAGTTTAATATCAAAATATTAAAAATCTCACTTGCTGCTGTTGAGGTACACCCTGAGCCAATGGGACAGATGGGTGTACAGACGGTGACTGCTGATTGGCTGGTACAGGCACTCTTGGAAGGCCTGTGGGAGGTGGGCTAGCACTTTGACCCTGGTACAGTGAAGGAGAACCATGTTGATACGGTACCGAGGATGGACCTAAGGAGGGCGAGAACAAAATGTTCACAAACAAGTTTGGAATGCCGGCTTCTCTGGGTCTGAGCTCATTCCGAGTTGGAGCGATGCAGAGAGGAAGTGTGCTGTGGTCTGACAAGTTCCCATTGGAAATTGTTTTTGGAAATAATGGATTTCCTGCCATGTGGGCCAAAGAGGTAAAGGGCCATGAAGATCCGCTATCAACACGTAGTTCCAAAACATGGGGAGTGTGTTTGTGCTCATGGCAAGAAGCCACCATTACCAGTTTTGAAGATACATTGGAAAACATATCATGTTGGTGTGCGTTGTTTTTTTTTTCCCTCGAGATTTTACGGTACTTACCATGCCCTGGCATTATGCCTGCAGAGCCAGGCGGAGAACTTTGATTTGGCTGTCTGAAGAGGTGGTTGCTCGGATGTGTTGGCGGAGGACTCGATGGCTGGATACGCAACCTGGGGGAGGACAAGAAAGAGAGTTGGAGAGAATATAGATCCAACAATTACACAACACTTCAACTGTCAGGAGCTCTGCACCACATTATCAGATTCATTCTTTGCTGGTTGCAAAGTATATCATTTACCTCTGGAGCTGGTGGGTTAGGTGACTGGGATGACTCTCTCCATGGCCTAAAGATAGACCCTGTAGAGAATAATTTGAATAATGCTAACCATTCTTCTGACTCTGTATAAGCATGTGACTCTGTAAGTGCATACCTGGATTTGCTGGTGGAGGATTTGTTGCTCTTGCTGGTAGAGAATATGCTGTTGCTGAGTGTGCTCCAGGAATCGATCATCCTGCTGGGCCGCATACATTTTCTGGAGCTGTTCACACTCCTTTAAAAAGATCAATCAGAAGAAAAAAAAATGTGAGGATAATTTTACTCTGAAGGGATAGCTCATCAACAACTTCAAAATAAAAGCAGTACGTAACCTGCTTGAGTTGTTTAATGAGGCTACTGTTCTCGAGATGCGTTTTGAAGGCTTGAATGGTGGCAGCGCCGTCAGAGAACCTTCTGACGGGTGAGAAGCGTTCCATAGGAAGATGAAGTGTGTTACAGTCTTTATAGCTTGATCTGAGGAGGAGACCAAAGAGAACAAAAACAAATCGAACAAGCACACAACGGAGACACACAAACACACACAAGGGGGGGAAAAAAAACAAGCACGCAGGAATAACAAATAACAAAAATGACAAACATTCAGACATGGTACACAAAGAGAAAAAAATAAAAATGATTAGGTATCATTCACAAAACATATTTAACTACATTAGTATAACAGCTGACTGGTAATCAATGAGTATTTTTTTGAGTATAAGTATTGCTTCTGAAATGAAACTGCCAGGGTGACATGAGGCAGGTGTATCATTGCTTAGTTGACCACATTTCCATCACAAACATCATTTTGATGTCCACCAAAAGCCACGTGCATCCGTTGTCGCTCAAAACACCAACAAACAAGATTAAGAAAAAAAAATTAAGAACTCTGTTGTCAGTCAACCAGACCAAAAACGACAATTAACAAACTGAATAAAAAAAACGACTGGAACCGTTGCTGGGGCAATACCTCACTTTGCATCAAACACCACCATTTACATTTTTTTTTTTTTCCGGGTTTGACGTAAAGGGTGCGGTCATTTTCAGCAGAGCGCGTGCTCAGTAACTTTGAGACAATTTGTGCGTAATCCAGCACAGAGTGGGTGCATCCCCTCACCGGGTGTGTGTGTCAGGGGCCCAGACCACCCTCTGGCGGGGGCCCTGTGACCGCTGGGGCTCTGCCGAGGGATCGCCATGCGATGTGCTCATGAGTGCGTGCGTCGTGTGCCGCTTGCAGCGGTTCGCCAGGTACCTGGGCCGCAGGGAGGGGGAGGATGGGGGGGGGTGAGGGTGGGAGACAGGAAGCAGTGCTGGTCAGCTCACTGCCCTTGTTTGCTACTAAAGACAGGGGGGAAGAAGGCCCACCCATTCCCGCCACTGCCAAAAGGGGAGGGGGGGTAAACGCAACATTTTGCCTAACTGTAAAAAAATTCAAACACAAAGTGATGTTAGAGCTTATAATAAGCACTTGTATTTCACAATTGATTATTTTTCCATGACAGGCTTTGCAAGCTGACAGTTAGCAAAGCTGGATGAGAAAAGGTGGAAACTGGAAAGGAGTATAATTATGCATGGACTGATGTCAGAATCAAGAAGTGGTGGCTTTAGAATTTGGCTGATTTGAGAGCCAGAGAGGAAGGCACTTGCACGATGGCAGAAGGAGTAGAGACAAGGTGAGCGCCACAGCAGAGTGGCCAGCACCCGTGGGGGGAAAAAGGCAAAGCACGTTCCCAGCAACCCAGACCACCAGCAAAAGATGCACGAACTGCTGCACCGAGACGACTGCTTAAGAAGGCTTTACCTTGACCGAGTTCCCAGCACTAACCGACCCAGTAACAGTCAGCGACTGTCAAGGTAACATGCCACTCACACCATCCACCTGTCTGTACAACGTATCCGACAAGCAAAAGCTGTCACGCTCAGTTACCTTTGTACCGCTTCTTGATCTGGCTCGCCATCTGATCCCTCCTCATCAACCGGAGCAACAGCAGGAATTGGGTGCTGAGGGAGGCAGAGAGTTTCCATTAACTTTACATGACAAGTCAACTCATAGAAAAAAAATAATAATCCTAATCAATCAATTACTACAACGACTACTCACTGGACTGGTAACAAGAGGTGATGGACCCCGGGGCCTTTTCAGGAGTTGGGCATGTAGTTGGATATTGGCACCGCCATCGGAAGCTCTTCGACCAAGGGGCCCCATGCCGTTGAGTAATTGCAGCGTGGGTGGTTGCAGCAATGACTGCTCCTGAAGTTTGAACAGAAAATCAATAAAGTTGGGACTTTATCTTGGCTCACAATTTATGTGGCATTGCTGCAGTTCTCCGATGACTAAAAGGGAACATCTAAGAGAGGATTTAAATGACTGCACCTTGTATTCCAACTGCTGTGTAGGTTGTAGGATCTGCGTTGGCATGAGAGTGTGCATTTGGCCCATTGTAGGTGTGAGTGGAGGGAAAGGAGGCTGGGGCACTGCTCCCCGGGGGAAACCTGGTGGCAGTTTCTGGAGGTCCTCTTGCATCTCGGTCCTAAATGAAAGAAAATAGAATGCATTTAGAGAGGCACAGGGATCCATGCCAAGTTATTAACACCAGTAATGCCCCGGTGGTGATATTTGTGGCAATAACAAACTGCAGAGTGAAAGGACATGACTGTATTACCTTTGGTCTGGTACACCCACAGTATGCCGCCTCATTGAGAGGTACCGAGCCATGGCTTCAGGAGACGGCTCTTCGCCTTCGTCACTGTCGAGTGCCATATTGCCGTCCGGCTAAACACAAAAAAAAATTCTTAAAAGTATATACTAAGTTTTATACAAGATGACTTCACTTTTGCTATCAAATTCTATATTTTAATACAGGGCTCGAATATAAATTTATATTTTAATGCGACTATGAATCTGCTTGGAGCATTCGTGTTTAACATTTATATTTGTGACCCTAACCCAAAAATTCCAATCAGTTTATTGTGGGAAATATCATGCAATGATTTAAAATAAATTTCCTTCACCCAACCTAAAATTGGTAGGGCAATAAATTATGTCAATAAAATGTGCAAAGATGCGAAAAGCAACTATCCTTGACTCACCTCAACAATCTGGTTCTCTGGGTTGATAAGCTGGACATGAGGAACCGTTATGCTAACTGGATTACCCTGTGGATCCATCTACGCAAGCAAACAGCGAGACAAAAAGGTCAGGTGAGGATTGCACTCATTTTTGAAGCAATCCTCTTAGAGGAGTGGGATTGGCACGTTGGTTAAGGTCAGTAACCATCTAGCACAAGGGCTTTCAAACATTCATAAAATAGGAGGCAAATAGTGAAGTGATGTAGAAACTTAACTCATTAGCTTGGCTTTATTTTTTTTTTTTAAATGAGCTCAAAATAATTTTGCAACAGACGGCTTTTCTCTGCATAAGGGAAAGTTTTGCTCATTTGTCATCTGAATTCAAATTGAAAGTATTTACCTGTACAGTGTTAATAGGATAGGTAATGGGGCGTGGTGTGGGTGGAGCAACGCGCAACGTCTTGTGTTTCTTCAGACGGTCGGACAGCAAACTGTAGATGGCACTGTAGAGATCATATGCATCTGTTTGTAGGGACTGAGGAAAGAAAACGGAATATTTGAGACAGAAATATTACTTTTATCGGAGTAAAAACTCACTTTGAGCACAAAAAAACAAAAGCTCAGTTTTTGTCTGACCTGAATTGTGCGTTCTCTGTCCAGGCCCATCTCGGACATAGCTATGAGCACTTGCTCATTGATGAGCTCTGTCTCTCTTTCAGTCTTAACCAGCTCACACTCTGCTATCAACTGAATGAAAGAAGAAGGGAATAAATCAGGATTAGAAAGATGACACCCAAAGAGTATAATGTACTAAATTGCAGAACACAGACAGTATTTTTTTTTTTGTATTATGAGTCAGCATGGCATGAATGGCACTGTCCACCCCCCCATAAATGTCTCAATTCAACAGGTTATTATGAACAATATAATCTTTTCTGGAATCCAGAGGTGCACATTAGTTCACCGAGAGCTCACCCTTTCAAATTCGGGGTCCGGGTCTCCTTGTCTCATCCACTTGTTCTTACAGATCTGTTCCATTGTTAGCCGTCTGCTGGGCTCCAGAACCAACATATGTCTGATCAAATACTCACAGTCTGTTCAAAAACAGATACATTTAGTCAGATTATCCTGCAACTATTTTTAGGAGAGGGGGGGGGGGGGCAAAAATAAAGATGTACCTGTAGACATGAAGAAGGGGATACGGAACTTGCCACTTAGGACTCGTGCTCGCAAATTCTGCAGAGTGCTCCCATCAAAGGGGAGGGCACCACACACCAATACATATAAGACCACACCTAAGCTCTGAACAGACAAAAGAGAACAAGATTATAGTAATTCCCAGACTACAACCAGCACCTGCACCCAAAGCCTTCCATTGAATGACAGAAATGATCCAAAAAAAAAATTGCATATCTATTTTAAGATCTGACTTGACAAAACTTTTAATAGATAGTTGTGGAGGAATGTTAATGTTTGTCAACTCACCCATATATCTACTTTGGGTCCATCATATTCTTTGCCTTCAAAAAGTTCTGGTGCCGCATAAGGAGGACTGCCACACCAGGTCTTTAATAGCTGTCCTCGGGAAAACAGGTTACTGAAACCAAAATCTGACAGGAAACAGAGAGGTGGGTTATTTCATTCCCTGGGTATATGTTAGCACTTGCCTACACCGACTTGAGTTGAAAGAGCCCGAAAGCAAGTAAGATTCTCTGATGCCAGATCACACACCTGCTATTTTGATATTGAGATTGTGGTCCAGAAGCAGGTTCTCGGCTTTCAGGTCTCTGTGGACAATGTTACGGCAGTGACAGAAATGGACTGCTGCGACAATCTGTTTAAACTTCTTGCGGGCGTCCTTTTCTGCCATACGTCCATGGGCCACCAGGTGGTCTGGGCGTGTAAAGCACAAATGATTGTGAAAAGAAAAAATAAAATGACAACAGAAGATATCCCTCATAAATATTGACAAACAAAAATAATGCTATATTTTACATTGTAGAAATTTTAAGAAAGGTGAAATTTCCCTCCAAAGTACAGCAAAAATAAAATAAAATAAATAAAAATTAAAACCTGCTCCAAAGTACAACAACAACAAAAATCATAATAATGTGGAGTGCAGTCTTACCAAAAATCTCTCCACCGCTAGCATATTCCGTTACTAAATAAATCATTCTCTCTGTCTCCATCACCTGTAGACAAGATTAAGTTTTACAACCAAACCAGTAGGCCCAGCGGCGAGTAAACTTCACCAACATAACCAGTAAGAAAATCTGTCAACTCACCTGGTACAGACGAATGATGTGCGGATGCTTTAGCAATTTCATGATTTGAACCTCCCTAAAGATCTTTTTCAAGTTTTCATCATCCAGCTGGGTCTTGTCCACTATTTTTATCGCCACCTGGTAACAAAGAGAGAAGATTAGGATAGATGAGAAATCGGCGACAGGGACAATTAAGGGAAAGAACACAAAAGAAAAAAAGACAGAAGTCGCAACACTTTAAAGACGATCTGATCGGCCCATGTTTCGCAATCTGCGATTGGCTGTGATGTCCTAATTTGCCAATCAATAAGTGTCATACGATTGTTGACATGTACGTATATTCCCATAGACCTCAACCATGACCTTTTGACAGTCACTAAGGTGATTGCATAACTACCGAGTCTCCAACAATGGGACCAACAGTGTGGAAGATGACAGCGTGTGACAGAATGATTCTCTGGAAATTTGGGATGGCAGAATTCCTTTCATGATTTAATCGAGCGGATTTGATGAGGCTGCTACCCACTACTAAAAATAAAGAAGCGTGTGTGAGAAAATTCCATGCGTGTTCAATGTTAACAAACACGCAGCAGAAGCATCCTCTGTCAAATTCTGTTGTGTGCCATCCCAACCTCCCTTTTCCTGATAACCGAGGAACAACGGCAGTCTGACAAGACAGACTTCCTGTTGCAGACAGAAAGGGGAAGTGAGGGAGAGTGAAAGGGGGGACCCCTGAGGGCGCTACAAAGCAACATAAAACAATGAGGATTTTTAGAATATTCACAAAAGAACATTTTGGACTGAATTTCTTCTTAATGAACGCTCGTATTCTTGATTTTCAGCTTTGGATGAAATTAAACTGATCTGAGTTTGAAACAAAGTCTTGGAACTTGCATAACATTTTATAGTATGAGCACTGTGTTTGACTCAAAGGTTAAATTTTACATAAATACTGAACTGATGGTCAAACGGGGTCAACAAAGACTTCATTGAAAGCGGAAGTTTAGTTCATTTAATATCAGTGATGCAATCTTACAAAATGCTGATCACACTTTTTATTATTTTAATATTTATCACGTTCCTCACATGTTCCTCTGCTTGCTGCTACAATGGGCTATCTGGAGATAAAATAAGACAACAGCTACATAGTATTGTTTAATACATTCTCCATTAAATTGACATTATTAACATTAAATATTTATATTTCCAATGTTATTTGCACCACAGTGTGAAGTTTTGAGCGCTACACAATAATAGGTCTAAAAAGTAATTTTTGCTTTCCTATGGGACGGTTTTTTTATTTGTTAAATTGATTTTCATTACATGAAATAAAAAGCAGACAATTACCCGAAATGACAAAATTTCAATTAAAAAAAAAAAGCAGAGAGAAGATCTCACAATTTTGTGCTCGACCCTGGTACAAGATTAGTAACACCGCTACCGCTATTCGATGAAATTGCGCTACAGAGGCTTGCTTTGGCCTCGCAAGCAGCAGATGCAAAACACATTGACCCATGTCTCCTTGTCAGCATGCATTTAAACACAAACATGACATTAAACAGTGCATACAGTAAACAAACTGAAAGCCATTCAATAGGCTAAACTTCAGAAGCGCTTCAAACTGCAGCCTTTCAACATGCGAGCACCCAAAAATATCTCATGAATCACAAATTGGATTAGCTTCTGTTATGCCTGCATCATAAAATTCAAGAATGCCAAATATGCTAACTGAGGCAATTATGTTCTCTTTTGTCTTGACAAGCTTTGCAACAATCGCTACCAACAGGATAAATAAAAAAGAACAAAATTGCTTCATAAAAAATACTATTGCTTTCCTAATATGTCCCAAGGGTTCAACATAGAAAACCAAACAACAGAAGTTGTATGAAATGGTGTAAAACAAAATAAAATCATCAATGAACAAAATGTTCATTGGAGTAAAGTAGTCTCACTTTACAACTCCACAATGACAGTTTGACCGTGACATTAACTTAATCACAAGTTTGTGCCCTGGGCAGACTTTACCGGCAACAGGATGTTTATGCCGATGATGCCTGGACTAGGATGGTCTTTGTTGCCTCCAGGTGTGGGATGGAGGAGAAAAAAAAAAAACGCTTGCTGTGTGTTTAAATCTCTTGATTCACAAAATGACAACGCATCAAAATAAAAAGAGCGGGGTGGGGGGAATTACTTCACTGCACCCAGAGGTCCATTATTTACAAACACCGCAAAGCCAACATGAAGAAACTGCAAGCACAAGGAAATGTTTTGCTGTCTGGATAAGCTGTCGAAATGTTTCTTTCATCAAATTAGTGTCACCTTAAATAACTCTTAAAAGGAGTTGTGTCAAGTGATGACAATGTCATTTGTTTCATTCATTTTTTATCAAATTGATACATTAACTGCAGATGTGAAACTGGAACATAATCATTGCAGTTTGACAATATTACTATTACTAGTGTACTTTACTATTAATATTTTCTCAGATTACTTTTCATTGAATTTGTGACAATATCTGGGGGGGGGGGGCAAATTAAAAAAAATGTTATGTGTAACTTTTAAGACTTCTTTGAAGGATTACTGTGTTTCACGTAACAACATTTGAGATGTTATAGATGGCGCTACTAAAAAAAAAAAAAAGTCAGCATCCTTGTCAAAATTGGTCAGACATTTTTCCGGACGATGAGTTAACGGGGACATTTGTCGCTTTTGAAGATCCCAGTTGCAAGGACACTTGGAATAATATCAAATGCTTGTTGCTTATTAGAATGTATTGACAAGCGCTTGAATTATAGCAATGCATTGGTATTTCTTTATTAAAGCTGCATTCAAAAAAGCTAATTCGCGGCTAAGCTAACTGCTACAGCGGGAACATTTTGCGTCTCTTCTATAGATCTTCGCCAGTACCCTTCTCTCTGTCCTCTGCGCTTTGCCACAAATGAAACCATGAGTAATGTCACGTTAGAATTGTGTAGAACCATCGTTGATTTGTTTCCACTAACTGCGTTTAATGTCAACAATTTGCAGAGATGTCATGCATTGAATGACCCGACTACAAGCAGCGGTGTCCCTAAAGCGAGCTTGCCGTTTTGTCTGGGGAGCTTGAAGGCCCCGGCTTCGTCCCCGGTGTTGCGCTAAAAACCCCGATCAATTCGCAATGACAACTTGCCATTGGTCACCTAAAATAGTCCACAATTAGTCGCCTTACCTTTGCTTTGGTAATGATGTGGGTGGCCAGTTTAACGACCGCAAAATTTCCCTTGCCGATGGTCCGCTCGATCTCGTAGTGGCCCACTCGAGCAGGAGGGGGCCTGGTGGTCGAAGTCTGAGCAGGATTGGGGATGCAGCCGGTGGCCGCGCCTGGACGACCAGGGTGGCTAATCCCGGGGGATGGCTGGACTCGGTTCTGAGGGCCCATGCCTGCGTGGCTCGGTCGGGCAGAGTGCGCTATCCCGGCCGCGGGAGTCCCGGCTGCACCTCCGCTTGACACGGCCGCCATCTTCTCGCCTCTCTCTGCGGGAACAACAAGCAGCCTTGCGCAGCGCGCGCACGCCCCCGCCCTGCGTCATTTTACGTGCGGCGCTCCTTCGCAGCGCCCTCTCTAGGTTGTTACTATGGAAACGATCCGCGTAACACATGACCTCATCCACAAAAACGTATTGTGGTCGCCAGGGCAACAAAGAAGTGCGCATTATCGCTCTGGCGCCCATGATTCAGTGATCCATTACACAGCGCCGCGAGTAGACGTGTTCTGCAGATGGAATAATATGACAAATTCTTGTCTTTAAATTAGGAGCAACTCCTAATCACTGGAGAGATACTCAACATTTTCAATAAACACCATTATGTTCAAAGGTCTAGGTTGAATATAATGAAAATTAAATGCATATGCATGTAGGCAACATGACATGAGGTGATTTCGATTGGGTCATGATTTTAAACCTTGAAATGTTCAAATAATAATTGACGTCACTTTTCAAGCTTCAGTACTTTCTTGACTATTCTGTTCAAAGGCTGGAACCTATAAACTATATTTATAGCATCAAAGTTTTTTTTTAATAGACAAGGGACATGTTCTCTTATTAAACCCGTGTATTCTACTTTAAAATGTTGTAGACAGCACCACCCTGTGGTAAAAAGAGTTATTACAAAAACGCTCGAGCAAGAACCAAGGTAATCTAAGGTGAGCGTATCGTGTCCGTGTCGTCATTTTAAGGATAGGCAACGCATTTCAGATCCCGATTGAATGAATACACTCATATTTGAGACTTATTCAAGAGAAAATATAAATCACAGAACATTACACAGCACAGCAAGTCGTGAAAATGCCAGCCTGGCCTATGAATTTTCTGCTGATTAGAATTTGGGTGTGTCTTTCCACAGTTTTAATGTACATTTATAAGTGCAGTAACAAACTGTGTTGATTGAGAATAGTTTTCTGAAGTAATTCTAAGCCCACATGGCAATATTCTTTCCACAATGTTGCTGGGTTTTAATAGTATGCTCTTTTTATATAATTTTTCATCCGAACTTAATTGCCAGTCAAAATCTAAAACTTCTTACTTTTAATCTTATATTTATTTTTGACATCCATTACGTTATATGTCATATTTATTATCTATTTGTTGCGCAATCGAGTCCTTTGTGTCCTGATGAGGGCGCTATTCATGAACAACATTTATCCCCTCACACATCACAAAGAGGCAAGAAGGATGGTTTCATGCCAAATGACCACTTCAAAAACACTCAGATGAACCCACGAGGACGCCACGCACCTGGACGTACCATTCGGACTTCAAAAGCTGCAAGCAGGCCTACTCGATCACTCAAACGACGTTCTCGGACTAAACTTCCAGATCCAAACATGGAGCTGCGAGCTAGCCAATAATGCTAAGAGTAGCAAAACAACATAGCCGCCTGTCAGGATTCGTTTGTTTTGCTACAGTCTTATTCCATTGCTTCTGTCTCCGATCTTGTGACTTCACATTGTCCTGTTGTTATTTGAGACCAAAACAGGGCATGACACAATTTTGACAGTCAACCTGTTTACTTCGAGTCATTTGAATGGGGCGGAGTTGCACAGTTCGTTTCGCCATTTAATTCCTGAACGGGTGTCCGTTGACTGCTTCAAGGAAAATGTTGAGAGACAATATGCTGTTAGGGAGTCATTGGAAATCACGATATAAAAATACCTTTGGACCTGATGCAGGTGTTCTGCTGTGGTTGTCCGTGGTGGCCCTGTTGACTTGCGGCAACGGTGCTCTAGGGGAGATCAAAAATGTGATTCAGACAGAAGGCGAGTTTGATGTAATCTATAACGAAACAGTTACGAATGAAAATCTGACCATCTATACCTTCAATCACACCGTCTCCAGAACTAAGGTAAGCGAGTGAGGTTTTTTTTTTTTTTTTCCATGTCAGTACATCGGTGATTTATTGTTCTTCATGTCCTAGACGGAAGGAGTTCGTGTATCCGTGGACGTACTGTCGCAGAACCTCAAGAGTCCTATCCTGTTTGTGGTGCGACAGAAGCAAGCTGTTTTGTCCTTTCAGGTTCCCCTCATCCTCAGAGGCTTGTAAGTGATGGACCAAGGGTGTCCCAAAAAAAATAGCTTTGCAATCACACAAATATATTATCAAAACAAGTAACTAGCAAATCTATAAAGAAAAAAAAAAGTGAATGTTTGAATGAGAATGTATAGGCCATTTAAATAGCTGCAAAATTCTGAGCATGCTCAAATTCTTATCTTGTTACATTTCGTAATGAACCTTTGCACTTTCACATCCTCAGACTCCAGATTACCGATCTCCTTGTCATCAGTCTGGGAAAGTTATTTCCACATATACATTTTGCTTTTTTTTTAGGGGAGTTGCTCAAAGTTATTGGAAAACACATGACCATTAAAGTCACCTGACACTTTAACAGCAGTCATCAAAATCATTCCAAAAACAAAAGACACTAATTTCTTACCTTAACACTCGAGCTCTAATGAATTGTTTGTGTTTTGATACTAAGCAATACAATGTGTGTTCTCTCCAGGTACCAGAGGAAGTACCCATACAATCATTTGGGCCGCACATTATGCCAACCTCCAACACGGGCCGCATCGGAGACCCAGTTCTTCTTTATAGATGTGTCTACACTTTCCAGCCAGGGTACAAACTACCAGCTTAGGGTCAGCCGCGTTGAAAGCTTCATATTGCAGTAAGTGACACCTTCAGATACACTACATTAAAAAAAAAAAATTCAGGAGGCAATTTATGTTTCTACCAAATTGGTCATTTTCCTGTTAGAATGAACATTAAACTCAAATAGAATATAATACATTCTGTTGTGTAATTTCAGTGCTGTCTTAGTTGAATTCATTTGCTAGTTTAAATATTGTCCTAGTGTCGGTTGTCGCACCATTTAATCTGTACTGCTCGGCAGAAACACGGAATGATGTCTGAACTGCGACTAATTCGTCTGACTGATTTTCACTTTGATTCCAGGACAGAAACGAAATTCAGTTTCACTGCATCTCCCTCCCAACCTCAGGTACGCACGGGTCTGGTTAGAATGAGCAGAAATGAGAACTCGTGAAATGAAGTGCAGCGTCAACAAAAGGATGTGGGAATATTTGATGTTACACAATAACAGGAAGTCACGCTTGTTCAAACTTGAGCCGATGTTGTGTATCTAGCACGTAATTTGTGCAAAGACATTGTGATGATTTGAGATGTCTGTACGTGCTAAATTGTAACTCAATGCTTCGGTTAGTCTGTTGGCCAAATATTATTGAAGTAGAATTCATGAAGTCAATAGCCAATAAATGCTTTACCTACTATTTGAGAACACTATTAGAATATTAAAAATCCCTTCCCCTAATTGCTTATCTTCTCTCTCAGTACTTCAAGTATGTATTTCCTGAAGGAGTGGACACTGTGATTGTGAAGGTCAGCTCGGACATGAACTTTCCCTGCTCCGTTATGTCCATCCAAGACATTCAGGTAGACTTTCTCCTTCTCGTGCTGTCAAAAAAGGACCTTAAGTGGTCACATAAGCGCAAGAATTATGTTTATCTTAAAGCGATAGTGATCTCCGATGATTTGTTTACCTCACCCCCAGTTAGCTCTTCTTGTTTAATCTAATTTGATTGATGTTTTCTTGTTGTTTTTCTGTTTTTAGTGCCCCGTTTATGACCTGGACAACAATGTGGCCTTCATTGGAATGTATCAGACTATGACCAAAAAAGGTGCCATCACAGTCCAGGTGGGTAGTCAGTCCTTCAATTCGTATTTTTGACAAACCTAGCGCTAATCATTAGTCCTCTGCCCCCCTTTTGCTATCCAGAGAAAAGATTTCCCCAGCAACAGTTTTTACGTGGTAGTTGTGGTGAAAACAGAAGACGAGGCCTGTGGCGGTCCACTGCGCTTCTACCCGCTACGCCCCGATGAACTGATCGACGCTGGTAACCGCAGCAAAACC
This sequence comes from Syngnathus leptorhynchus, assembly GCF_054491065.1. Lineage (NCBI taxonomy): Eukaryota > Metazoa > Chordata > Actinopteri > Syngnathiformes > Syngnathidae > Syngnathus > Syngnathus leptorhynchus. Next base: position 5,744,043 of record NC_141201.1, on the reverse strand, counting down.
CTTGACGTGGTGGTCTCCCTCGCTATAAAATGTAAGCGACTTTTAGATTGGATTATTGTCAAAATGATCAATATGTAACCACCATTAAAATGAGTCGCTGTCCGCTTTGCAGCAGAGGTGTATGTGTTGGGCATGCTACTATGTCTTGGAATTTTCCTCTCCTTCTATCTTGTCACTCTGCTGGTGGCCTGTGTGGAGAATAAACGGTAAGACTTGGACATGGTCTTCTAAAGAAAGGTCAGAGCACTCGATTAACTTGCATTTCTATGTTCTGAGCAGAGCCAGGAGGAGAGAGCTCTTTGAAAATATTGATGACACATCACCAGCTGAGACAGGTAACCAAGCTCTTAAAGGAACAGGGGTCACACGAGGTCACACGAGGGGGGGGCGGGCTGTAGATATTAACTGGACGATCTGTTGTTTTTTTTTTTTATTCTCTTTCCTGTCTGCTAACGTGTCCTTCAGCTTCTCTGCTGGGGAAAAATGGAGATGGTATATAAACACACAGTTGCTCCTGTCTTTTGTTTGGCATTAGATGCTGCATTCAATGCATGTACATGTATGTCTTTATGATTTCAAAGCATGTGTCACTTTTGAGCTATGGATGAAATGAAAAACTTTTTGTTTGCGCTAGTTAGTTAGTGATGCTACTAGCATAAAAAAAAAAAACAGTTAACTTACTGCACATTTACAGTGAGCAAAATGATCAGACATACTGCATTACCTGCTGTTGTTTTTTTTTTTTTTTAACTTCAGGATGAAAACAACATTTTTTTTTTTAAACTCATTTCATTGGTTACGACCGCACGTGTTTCCCCATTTCTATACGAACATGTTCCGATGAAGGTTGGGGACTGAACCATGCCGTGAATAAATCCACAAATAATTCACCCTCCCTTAAAAGGTTAAATAATCACTAATAGTTGCCACAGCATCAGTTTTATATTGGGCCAGATGGTGTTGGCCTGTATAATAGAAGCGCCTCACCTCAACATAGTCAATTGGGACCAACATTTTGCAGGATGTAGGTCTTTAAAAAAATAGGTAATAAATAGGTTGTTAATTGCAAAGAGAGCAGAGAAACACTGAAGTCTTACGATGATTTATTTTTTTGTTCTATCTAAAGGCAAGGTTACAGCTTCACCAAATGAATACGGCTCCCTCGGTGAGTTTTACCCTGCTTTTTTTTTGTTTTTCAATTTTTCCCCCTTCTTGTGGTTCCTAAATGAATATGTCCATTCAACAGATAGCACAGTTAGTTCAGAAGCAGTCACCGAGAGCGCCCCATCACTTGACAGCGCGGCTTCAGCTGACAACTACATGGGTACGGGATATATTCTTAGCGAACTACATTATTATTGTCTTGTTTACTCAAAATGTGCCCTTACGGTAACTGTGGTAGCTTCTTGTTGGAAGCTCTGCTCCCTCAATGCATTCTTATGCCTTTGTTCATCAGGAAGGGAGCCTTTTAAACGTCGACCAATCCTCACTCAACTGCACCACACAACCATCTGCATCGGTGATGCACTGCCACATAGCTGGCCCAATCGCTTTTATGGCAAAGCCAATCACTGTGATGTCAATCGATGTTTTTTTTTTTGAGACGCTGGTATCTTAATTAGACTAAACGGACATTAACAGTGGTGTGTGATTCAAGGTGTTGGCAATCAGGCTTTGTGATTTTCAAATCTTGAACCGATTGGCCGTCGGATGATACTCCATCATCTTTAGGAAAGAAAAAGTCATTTTCTTTTCCATTAGAACGGACTGGTTGGAAAAGTGGCGGAAGAAGCAGACAAGAATCATTGAGCTCTATCGAAGAAGATGACTATGACACACTGGATGACGTCAACTCGGACAAAAATATTGTTCGCACCAAGGTAAGCCTCGTCTCAAGTCGTGTTACCAAATTGAGGATTTTTTTAAAATGAAAAAACTGGGAATTTACAATGTCCCTGTGTCCTTTGTTGATGACAGAAGTATCTTTGTGTGTCTGACCTGTCGCGCAAAGACAAGAGGGTACTCAGCAAGAAATATCAAATCTACTTCTGGTGAGAATATATATATATATATTTTTTAAGATGCTAAAGTTGTGACACCATAATTGACAAATGGTCAAAAATGTCTCATCAGGAACATCGCCACCATCGCTGTGTTCTACGCCCTGCCAGTCATCCAGCTCGTCATCACATATCAAACGGTACGCTAACGAGGAAATTAACAAATGAAAGCATTTCTTACATATTGATTCCAAATCTTTTTTTTTTTTTATATCAGGTTGTCAATGTCACGGGGAACCAGGATATCTGCTATTACAATTTCATGTGCGCTCACCCTCTCGGAGCTCTCAGGTTCGTACCCGTCTCAAATGAGCTGATGACATCATTTCGCCATTTTACTCATCCGCTCGACCACGACGCAGCGCGTTCAACAATATCCTCAGCAACCTGGGCTACGTGATGCTGGGCCTCCTCTTTCTCCTCATCGTCCTCAAGAGAGACATTGTTCACAATCGAGCCCTGGCCTGTAATGAAGTCAACGCACTGGTAAGTTTGTGTGACTTCAACTGGATATACTGGTCCGTACTGTGCTCAACAAATGTATTAGGCCCAAAAAAAAAAAAAAATCTGACACTGCTGTCCTTTCATTTTAGGAATGTGGCATCCCAAAGCATTTTGGTCTCTTCTACGCCATGGGCACGGCTCTCATGATGGAGGGTCTACTCAGCGCCTGCTACCACGTCTGCCCCAACTACACCAACTTCCAGTTTGGTAATGTGACACATCAGACCACACCGCCACCATTATTTTCTTCCTCCCCTGCTACCATATATCCATGTATGAAGTACAGTTCATCTCGAAACGATTCATATCCCGGAAAAAGTTTGACTTAGGAAATCACAATGTCCCAACACCGGTGAGCTATTTTTAGAACAGGCTACTCGTGGTCTTTGGGGTCTACATCGCATGACTGACCCTCGCTCTAACTATAGAATTGTACAAAATATTGTTTCCTCAAAATTTGAATATTAATACCGGTATTAAAAAAGAGTGACTAATAATGTCCACGTCTTGTAAGTTCAACTTCACAACAGTAGGGGGAGCTCAGGAACCGATGTAACTTTTCTCAGCAGCTGAATTATTTCTGTGATGTTCTGGCAGACACGTCTTTTATGTATATGATCGCCGGCTTGTGTATGCTGAAGCTGTACCAGAAGAGACATCCCGACATCAACGCCAGCGCTTACACCGCCTACGCCTGCCTGGCCGGAGTCATCTTCTTCTCCGTGCTCGGAGTGGTACGTGCACACCAGCCGATCGATAACGCTTCTCGACACCCTGACGAGATCGGTGCCGGTGTTTACAGGTGTTCGGAAGAGGAAACACCGTGTTTTGGATCGTTTTCTCAATCATCCATATATTGGCCACACTTCTCCTCAGCACACAGCTCTACTACATGGGCAGATGGAGGCTCGGTAAGATTTTATAGCAAATTGACGATTATACTTAAGGGTTACAAAATTTGTCAGGTCATCGTAGAAACGTGAAAGTAAATATTCTCAGATTTAATTGGTTTTTTTTTACAGCTAAGAAAAGGTAGTGTGTGTAGATTATTTTAATGATAAATTCAAATTATTTCATCAAAGAAAGTTCCTTGCATAGGTAAAATTGTTTGATAATTTCATGAGATAAATGTAAAATGTATTTTTTGGACACAATTTGAGATGTGAATGTTTTGTTTCAGACTCTGGTATCGTGCGCAGGATGGTTTATGTCGTCTACACAGATTGTATTCGACAGTGCACCGGGCCTATGTACATTGTGAGTAATGTCTGCGTGATAGTATGGGACACATCATTTTTCAAAATAAAAGAGGGAGGGGCGGGGGGGCTTTTTTTGTCACCGATTAGTGTATTCCAATGAGAAAATCTGAATTGAAGATAAAATGTCATTCATCGGAAGTCTCTGAATCCATGACTCTTGTGTTGTAAGGATCGCATGGTTCTGCTGGTGATGGGCAACATAGTCAACTGGTCCCTGTGAGTAAACCGTTGTGTTTGTGTGTGTGTGTGTGTGTGTGTGTGTGTGTGTGTGTGTGTGTGTGTTGCAATCCAAACACGAGAATGTAATTTGAGTCATGTTCTTTCTGCAGCGCTGCTTACGGCCTCATCGAGAGACCCAATGACTTTGCCTCCTACCTCCTAGCCATCGCAATCTGTAACCTTCTGCTCTACTTTGCCTTCTACATCATTATGAAGGTGATTGTTTTATAACAAGATGTCTCACGACTTACCCGGCTGGCTGGCATTGTTTGACGTGTTCCGTTTGTTTTAAAAGCTGCGCAGCGGTGAGAGAATCCAGTGTCTGGCGTTGGTGTGTATTCTCTTCACGGCGGTGGTGTGGGGCTTTGCGCTCTATTTCTTCTTCCAGGGTCTTAGCACCTGGCAGGTTGGAGAATTTATTGACATGGTCAACACACATCAGAAATTCTTCACGATCATTTTGTTTTGAAACAGAAAACACCGGCAGAATCTCGTGAGCACAACCGCGACTGCATCCTGCTTTCATTTTTCGACGATCACGACATTTGGCACTTCCTCTCTTCCATCGCCATGTTTGGCTCCTTCTTGGCAAGTCCTACCTTTTGTTTTACGTTATAAAAAAAAAAAAGAAATACACGGGACGTTCGCTCACTCTGTTCCAACTTCAGGTTCTGCTCACTATGGACGATGACCTCAACACCGTCCAGAGAGATAAGATCTACGTGTTTTAGATTGAACACACCTGAAAGCGCTCCTCACTTGCCTTATCGTCCTTTTTGGTCCGTCCACGTCCAAAAGCAGAGCCAGTAGCCTTTCCGGCCGTCATTCCGCACGGCCCCCATCAGCTGCTCGGGGCAGGCGCAAGGTCGCCCCCCCCCCCCCCCCCTCCAATCAACAGTTGACAGATGCTGAACATTTCTCTCATCTCGCTGCCATCAATAATTGTATTGCTGATGTACTTGATGTTTACTGTCTCCATTTGAGGTAATCTATCCTATTTTGCTTAAACTACAGCCTGAATCTGTGATTATTTATTGTTCACAATGTACTGAAACACTTATGACTGAAAATGAATGTTTCTATTTGTCAAATGTCATTTGCTAAATGTGTTTTTACAAATCGCAATGGCAGTGTTTTATCGTGTGAGTCACAAAGAAACCAGCCAATGTGATGATATTGTCATGATCGTTTCAGATGCGATGCGGGAAGGTATTTTTTTGTTTTTTTGCATTAAAAAAAAAAAAAAATCATGATGTCGGTTATGTTAATCAACGGTGATTGAATAAAGGTTCCTTGTCATATAATCTTTCAGATTGTTTGTTGGAAGGTGGGTGCCAAAAATATGAATGGTCACTGAACAAACAAACAAATGCAACATTTGTGGTGTTAAAAAGACTGCAAAAATTAAGGAACTTGTGAAACATGAACATTTATCGAATTCAAAACATATTTGGAATCATGCTCCTCACATATTAAGAAAACTGAACCCTGAAATGAGCATGTACTAGACCATTGCTATTCAATTAGCAGCCCACAATAATATTTGCACGGTTGCAAAAAAAAAAAAACCCCAGAATCAATTACAAACATGCACACATTAAAACCGATCTACTGAGAACAAGTGTGGTGCTTCTGAACCTTCGGTCACAAAGCACAGAAGATCTGATGCTGTTACTTGGACCATGTGGGCGGACTGGCCTAATAAAAAAAAAAGATGACATACATAAATAATTGTCAATCATTATAGGCCTGAAGGATTTTGAAGAATAATCAAATTGGGATTTTTTTATTTTTTTCCTGGTATTATTTAAATGTTCAGCTTTTATTCATTAGCACAAGCGTGTTACCTGTGCCACGGTTTCAAAACTCCCACAGAAGATGGTATCGGTCAGATCCTTCATCTTCATGTCTCCTCGCTTCTGAGACATAACAATCGGCAAACGTGAAATATCTCACGCGCCGTGCATCATTAAAGTTAGCGGTGCCATTTGACAAACCTCGGGTTTGAAGAAATTGACTTTTTTCACGCCGTCGTTCTGATGTCTGCTGTTCTCCTCCTGCAGCGCTTCTTCGGATTCTGCCTTCAAATGTTCAAAATAATGCCTTCGTTGTGTGGCTTGACCAGACGGGTCAACGCTTTGATGCCTGCCCCCCCCCCCAAAAAAAAAAAAAAAAGACAACACCCATAAGTCATTCAAATTCAAGTCGACTAAAATCTCTATCATAGTTCAGCAATTATGGCGGATGATGTTCTTTCCAAAAGAAACGTTTAAGTTCATGACAGTCACATATTGTTCAGCTTTTGCTGACCTTTGTCCTTCCAGTGCAAAGTGCCCTCAGAACGTTCACGCTCCTACCTGCGCGCACACACACACACACACACACACACACACACACACACACACACACACACACACACACACACACACACACAGTTTTATTACTACCACAAATGTACAGATAATATGCCGAGCACAATCAAGTATCCAAAATATGATGCATTTGTGTGTGTCTGACCTGATCTTAGGTTGTCCCTCTTCTCTCTCCTTGTGGGCACAATCTGTTAATTCCTCCTTCTGGTCAGACGTCAACAATGGCTCCTGGTCTCTCCTCTTGACCAGTAGACACTGGCGCAAAGCCCTCAACGGGTGCACAGATAGGAAGGTGATGTGAAAACCTCATATTTGCTTTTTTGGGGAAGGGGGCGAGATGTTTAAAAATAGAACGAGTGGTTCTTGAAGCAAAAAAATGAAGCTTCATTTTGCCGTCACGAGTGTGATTAAACCTACCTCTGCCTTTCCTTGTACTCAATCTTCAGTTTCTTCTCTTCTTCTCCCCTCAGGCTCATTTGACGAAGTCTCCATTTTTTTTCTTTCTTGCCGGATATTCTCTCCATCTCCTCGTCTTTCTGGCTTCGCCGATCCAGTTGGTAGAGGCCCGATTTTTTATTCCTGACCTGCTCCAACTCCTCTTCTTCCGCTCTCCTCAGCTCCTCCTGGCGGAGATGCATTCTCTTCTCCTTCTTCCTTTTCAACTTCTCCATCTCCTCCTCCTCTTCCCTTCTGAGCTTCTCCTGACAGAAACGCATTCTCTGTTCTTTTTCCCTCCTTAGCTTGACCATCTCCACCTCCTCCTCCCTCCTAAGCTCATCCAGACAGAGACGTATCCTCTTCTCCTTCTCCTTCTGCAAGCGCTCCTCCTCCTCCTCTCGCTTGAGTTCCTCCAGGAGCCGACGCATTCTTTTCTCCTTCTCCCTTTTGAAGTGTTCCGCTTCTCTCTCTTCCTCCTTCTTCAGTTCCTCTTGGCGTAGAAGCATTCTCTTTTCCTTTTCCCTTTTTAACCTCTCCAACTCTTCCTCTTCCTCCTTGGTCAGCTCCTCCCGGCGAAGTCGAGTTCTTTTCTCCCTCTCCTTCTTCAAGCGCTCCTCCTCTTCCTCTCGAATCATCTCCATTTGCCGGAGACGCGCTCTCTTCTCCTTCTCTCGGTTCAACCGCTCCTCCTCTTCCTCTCGCCACAGCTTCTCCTGCAGGAGACGTGTCCTCTTCTCCTTCTCCCACCTCAAGCGTGCCACCTCGTCCTCCTCCTCTCGCTTCAGCTGCTCCCCGAGGAGCTGCGTCTTCCTCTCCTTCTCCTGTTTTAACAAACGCGCCTTGTCGTCTTCTTTACTCCTGAGCTCCTCCTGGCAGAGAAAAATTCTCGCCGCCTTCTCCCTTTTCAACCGTTGCACCTCCTCGCTTTCCTGTCTCCTCAGCTCCTCCTGGCGGAGAAGTGTTCGATGCTCTTTCTCCTTTTTCAAGCGCTCCATCTCCTCCTCTTCCTCTTTACTCAGTTCCTCCAGGCAAAGACGTGTCGTCTTCTCTTTCTCCTCGTCCTCCGTACTCGTGTTGTCTCGATCGAGATGCAATGGCTTCGGTTTGTCTTGTTTCAAATACTCTGCCTGCACCTTCTCACTCTTCGAGCATTCCTCATCTGCTCGGATCTTCTTGAGTTGACTTTTTGCTTTCCACCCTTTCTGTACTCCTTCATCCTGATCTTTTTGGCCTGACTGAGTTAGCTTTGCTCTGGCCTCTTCACTTGGCTGATTGTCCTTTTCCCTCACTGGTGACTCCTCTCTGATGAGCTCCTCCGGACACACCAATGTTCTCTTGATCTTCTCCCCCTCTTGGCGGAAGCGCAAGCGTGTCTCCTTTTCCGTCCTGGACTTCTCGACGCTTACTTCTTGCTCTCTCTTCAGCTTTTCCTGCCGGCCACGCATCTTCTTCAGCTTCTCCCTTTTTAACTTGTCCTCTTCGTCTCTCCTCAGCTCATTCTTCCGCTGACACGTTCTCGCCTCTTTCTCCTTTTTCAGAAGCTGCGCCTCCGCTTCTTCCTCCTTCCTCAGTTCCTCTCGTAAGAGACACATTCGACTTTCTTTCTCCTTCTTCATACGTTCCACCTCCTCCTCCTCTTCTCTCCTCAGTTCATCGTGGTAAACGCCCATTCGAATCTCTTTCTTCCTCTTCAAATGTTTCGCATTCTCCTCTTCCTCTCTTCGGAGCTCCTCCGCGAAAACGCCCATTCTTTCCTCCATCTCCGTCTTGAATCGCATCTCCTTCTGCCGAATGAACTGCTCCACCTCCTCTGCTTCTTTCCTTTTTAGCTCGTGCAGGTGGAGCTGCAATCTGTTCTCCCTCTCGATCTCCAGACGCTCGGCCGCCTCGTCCTTCACTCTCCGCAACTCCTCCAGGTGGAAGTGCATCTGTCGCTCTTTCTCCTTCTTCAAGCACTCAAACTCCTCGTTGACTTCTTTGTTGAGTTCCTCCAGGTAGAGTCTGACTTTTGCCTCCTTCACCGTCTTCAAACGCTCCAGCTCCTCTTCTTCCTCCTTCATCAGCTCTTGCTGTTGAAGATGCATTCTCTTCTCAAAATCCATTTTCAAATGCTCAGCCTCCTCTTCTTCCTCTCTCCTCAGCGCTCCCTGGCAGAGGTTCATTCTCGCTTCCTTTGCGTTCTTCAAACGCTGCAACTCGTCTTCCTCCTCACGACTGAGCTCCTGCTGGTGAAGACGCAATCTCATTTGCATTTCTTCCTTTTTGGTTCTCTCCTCCTCCTTCAACTTCTCCACCTCCTCTTCCTCTCGCCTGAGCTCCTCTCGGCGGCGCCGCATTTTCATTTCAACTTCCTGTCGGAAGCGCTCCATCTCCTCCTCCTCCGCCCGACGCAACTTCTCCCAGTTGAGACGCACTTGGACGTCAGCCTTCAACTGCTCGGCGGCCTCCTCTTCCTCCTTCTTCAGCTCGGCCCTGCGGCGATGTACCCTCGTCTCCTTGGCTGTCTTCATCTGCTTGACCTCGGCCGCTTCCTCTTTTCTCAACTTGTCCCGACGAAGGCCCACTCGCGTCTCCTTCTCCGTCTTCAGCTTCTTCATCTCCTCCTCTTCCTCTTTGCGGAGAGTCTCCTGGCAGAGCTGCAACCTCTTTTCCATCTCTGACTTTAATCTCGAGCCCTCCCTCTTCAACTCCTCCACCTCTTTTTCTTCCGCTTTCTTTAACTCTTCCCAGCAGACACGCATTCGAGCCTCCTTTTCTGCCTTCAACTCTTCCGCTTCCTCCTTTTCCTCCCTTCTTAGCTTCTCCTGGTAGAGTTCCATTCTTACTTTCTTTTGTTCATTCAGTTCCTCAAGCTCTTTCTCTTCCTCTCTGGCGAGTCTATCCCGGTGGTTGGACATTCTTTCCTCCAGCTCGCTCTTCAACTGCTCCGCCTTCTCCTCTTCCTCTCTCCTCAGCTTCTCCCGGTGCAGTTGAATTCTCGTCTCGATTTCAGTCTTCAACCTATTCGCCTCCTCGTCTTCCTCTTTCATCAGCTCCTCCCGGAACGAGCACATTCTCATTTCCATTTTTGTTCTTAACTCGACCGCCTCGTCTTGTTCTCGCCTTAACTTCTCCTTGCAGAGGTTGATCTCCATTTTTATCCTGGTCTCCTCCCTCTTCAACTCCTCAACCAGCGCCTCTTCATCTCTTCTCAGCTCCCGTTGGCGATCTTGCATCCTCGCCTCCTTCTCGGTCTTCAAGACGTTCACTTCTGCCTCTTCCTCTCGAATCAGCTCTTCGTGGCGGAGATGCACTCGCGACTCCTTCTCTTGTTTCAACCGCTGGAGCTCCTCCTCTTCATCTCTCCTCAGCTTCTCCATTCTCTTCTCCTTGTCCTTGGTTATCTTCTCTTGCTCCTCCTCTGCCCTTAGCATTTGTTCCTCCTCTTCCTCTCTTCTTTGCTGTTCCCGGTGCTGAGACATCCTTGCCTCTTTCTCTGCCTCTAATCGCTCCAACTCTTCCTCTTCCTCTTTCCTCACCTCCTCCCGGTGAAAACGAATTTGCTCCTCCTTTTCCTTCTTCATGCGTTCTTTCTCCTCCTCTTCCTCTCGTATCATCTTTTGATGAAAAAGATGCATTCTGGCCTCCTTGTCCCGTCTGAGGTTATTCGCTTCCTCCTCCTCCTCTTTCTTCCTTTCCTCCAGACGGAGGCTTGTTCTCATCTCTTTCTCTCTCATGAACTCTTCCACTTCTTCATCCTCTTCTTTTTTCAGGAGGCACATCCTCTTTTCTTTTTCCCTCTTAAACTGCGCAACTTCTTCCTCTTCCGCTTTCTTCAGTTCCTCCAAGTGGAGCTGTCTTCTCAACTCTTCCTCCTCCCCTTCCTTCCTACACTTCTCCTGCCACAAATGTCTTCTCCTCTCCCTTTCCTTTTTGAAATGTTCCACCTTCTTCTCTTCTTCCGTACTCAGCTCCTCCTTATAGAGCGATGTTCTACTTTCCATCTCCTTCTTTAAGCGCTCCATCTCCTTCTGTTCCTTTCCCTTCAGCTCCATCTGATATTGATGAGTTCTCGTTTCCTTTTCCTTTACTAAGCGCTCTGCCTCCACCTCTTCCTCTCTCTTTAGCTGCTCGAGGTAGCAGGAGATCCGCAACGCTGTCTCCTTTTTCAAGAGCTTCATCTCCTCCTCCTCTTTCTTAAGGTGTTCCTTATGGAGTCGACCTTCTTCCCCTTTGTTCCCGGTCAAACTCTTGACCACTTTTTTGCTGAGTTCTTCGTTGGGGAGATGCTTTTCTATGTCCATTTCACATTTCAAGTGCCATACCTCGCCCTCATCCCCTCTCTCTTTTTGGAGAAGATGGATTTTTGTCTCCTTGCTCATGACATGCTCTGTGCCCTCCTTCCCATCTTCCTTGCTTCTTTTGTCTTTCTTGACATTTTTCTGTCTATAATCACCCTTTTCCTTTTCATTCTTCCTCTCACTCATCTCCTCTTCTGAGTTGATTTGGTAGCTTTGGTTTTCTTCCACTGTGCTCTCAAAATTTGAAGGCCTAGGTAATAGAATACCAATGTTAACAGCATTTGGAGGAAGTTATTATTTTGACAACATACAAATGGTACACTTTACATACCTCCTCCCAATCTCAGCCTTCTCACATTTTTCTTCTTCGTTCCGCACCTTTTCAATATCTTTGACCAAAATAAGGGAATCCTGCAGATCTCCCAACATCTTTTGGAGACAAAACAAAATAACCCGTCTTTGCTACAGCTCAATGAAAGTGAGCGGATAGGAAACACGCACCTGCTGCTGTACTGTTTCCGTAATAGCTTTTGAAATTTCTTCAGATGAATCCACACGAATACTTCGTGAATTCTTCTTCTGTACATGCGCAGAGAGAAATCAACAAACATATGATGCACTTTTTCCAATCAAATCAAGCAGACAAACTTGGCTTTCATCAATTTTGTGTGTGTACTAACTTAGAACACGCTAGGTGTGTTTCGAGTGTTACCTTGCCCTTTTTATTTCCCTCCTTTTTTTCTTTGACTTTCTTCTTGCTCTTCTTCACCACCGAGGGCCCATCGACAGCGGCGGCGCGCCGGATCCGCTCACGCTCCTGAACCACCAGCTGACTGTAGTGCATTTTTGAAGGGTGTTCCCAAATACATGTGTCTAATTGGCAGTTGTGGAAGTAAATGTTTCCACTTTCATCTTCTCTGGAAGGATCAAGTCACGAGAGAGTACATGAACAGGTGTTTTCCATGGTAGTCTAAAAACAAATACTGTAGTCCACAACCTGCTAGATGAACTCATTGTGGCAATGGTTGCCCATATTATCATTTTCCAACATTCAGGTACTATTTAATGTGAAACAACCATATTAACATGAAACTATTGAAATATTTGTCCTATTTCAGGTGTACAAAATACAAAATAAATTTTCCTAACTTCCAAATTTCAGAAAAAGTGCAACATGGCAGTCGGTCTTGCAAAATGACTGTCTTAAAAATAAAAATCAGAATCTTCTCCTGATTGTGCATCTTGTCTTACCGCTCTAACCATCCCGGAGGCAGTTTTTCATCTATGGCCTCCTTGGCAAGCCACATAAGATCTGGCTCTCTCTCTGGATCTATGCCTATGTCACGAGCATATTGCATAATCTCTGAAAAGCAAACTAAAGAGATACATGGAAATTGAGAATTTCTCATAATGTAACGCCCCACTGATTTTCTTTCAGATCCATCTGCTAGAGCATGAAGAACTAATATTCTATTTCGTTGCTAATGATTTGATGACGTAACAAAATAATATCAAAAAGCACTTGAAATCAACTTTTCCCCCAAGAAAGCTGTTAAATTAGGTGCCCTAAGTTTTTAATGTTGGTAATGTTGATCATAGTAGCGTGTACCTTCCTCAGAAAGTTCATCCTTGTGCTCCTCGTGGGTTTGTAGACTGCTACTGCTTGCTCCAGACACAAGGTGGCTAATAAAGGAAGGATTACATTACCTTCTGTTTGAATAGGAAACAATAATAAATGACTGAACCAGTCTGGAATCAAAAAGTACAATGAATAGTTCCCCAGGAGCAAAGTAAGAGTAAGCAAACCCCTTGGTAGCGTCACTGTCCCATTTTTCTTTGGCATCAGTCTCCAGTCGACTGCCACAGATCCAACTGCCAGAGACACCAAACTCTCCTTGTTGCTTTGAGACAGAAAAAAGGATAAAACAACTTTTCAGCTAAGCGTTTCTGGAAAACGATTGGAATGGTCGGTAGATGTCAGGAGTCTGAAATCCAGGTACAGAAAAGTAAAACCCTGCCACAGTTTGGTTTTAGCCACAAGTGCTTCTTATCAACCGAGTTAGCAGGTGATCGAGCTCTTGGAAGCTAGCGAGCTCCTGGTTTCCACTTTCTGGACCTGGATTTGTCTCCTCTTGATAAATGTGATGCCAAGATTTGCTATTTGGTTTGATGAGTGGCAAACTGCGCACGTACCTGTTGCTGTGTGGTTTCAGTATTGTGGTTGTCATAATGGATCACTTCTGGCTTGGTCCTCTCCTCTGTTGAGTCAGCATCGGCGCCTCTGCAATCCTTTTTTGGCACACATGTAGTACCTTGACATTGTCTTAAAAGACGTCCTTTTTGCAAAGAAAATCCGACTGTAACAACCCACGTCTATTTATCAAAGTTAAAGGTGGAATATACAGTTTAAAAAAATAACTAAAAAATTGGTCAGATATGTTAAAATTCAAAAGTCATATTTAAAAAATCTTTTCACGAAAATCAGCCCTGTTTAGGTTCTAGTATGAGTTAAAAGGTTCACACTTACGCTGTTTGTTTTCTCCGTGTGTTGTTGGCCTTCCGATGCCAAGAGAGCAGCCTGCTGTAAGCGCTCACGTTCCTGAGCCACCAATTTGCGGTAGTGCGCATCGCAAGGATGTTCCCATGTGGATGTGGCTGAATGGTAGTTGTAATAGAAAATATCCTCACTTTCCAGGCTGTGGAGATGTATAGTCAGCATTTATTATGAATTACTGTACTAGCAATAAGTTGTGCATCTTGGGTGTGTTTTTTTTTTTTTTTTTTTACAAGTTATGGTGAATGTGTCATTTATTTTTTGAAATGCGCAATTACACTTTCAAAGAAATCCAATCTGGAGGAAGTCGGGCAAACATGGCCTCCTTGGCAAGATACATCAGGCCAGGTTCTTTCTCTGGATCGATGCCCATATCCTGAGCATATTCCTTGATGCCTGATGAGGTAGTAGAAAAACAAAGACCGTCGGAATATTAGCATGGAATATTATAAGAACGATTGTCAGCTTCTTGAAGACCCCGTGCTTACCGATAATTTAGTCTTGCAGCACAAAGTCAATGCATTTAAAAGATAGGTTTGATTACGGGCAATAGATTTTGTACCTTGTTCAGAGAACTCAAATTCTTCATCAGGGTGCTCCTCAAGGATTTGCAGTCCACCTTTGGTTGCTGCACATTCAAGGTAACTGACACAATGGCATATTTTTGTGAAGATCAAAGAGTAATTTTAGAAATATGACCACATGTTTTCATAACATTCCAACAAACCTTTCAGCTGCTGGGATGTTCTTCACTTCATGCTCCTCTTCTTCAACTACTCTCTCTAAAAGATCAGAGTTGAAAAACTCTCCCGATAGCTTTACAAGAGAGACAGAAACAATTATGACAAAATGATGACAGACATAACCAAAGTAGGCATGTCCTACGCAGGGACGTACCTGTTGCTGTGGTGAATCGCAACCGCGGTCCACAGAACTAGCCATGCTAATACTTTCTTCTGCTGGTTCTAGATCGGTGTCCCTTGAGATCTGAGGTGTAACCAGATGCAAAAAATACCTTATGTAGGTTAAAGTTGGGCATGAAAAGCCAATTCTATTAACTGTGTGGAATTACTTGATTACGTCTTGCGCAATTGAGGAACGTTTGAGTGTAGCAATCTTTGGATGTTATTATGGATTGTAGATCATATCTTTAAATTGTGGGAACTATTCAATTGACTATAGGTTCAAAAGGAAGAACCTATTCATCTATATCAGTGGCATTCCATTTTCTATTTTATATATCTCCGTTTCATTCCAATTAAGCTTGGCAGTTATCAACTTACTCTTGTTTTGAGTGATTCGTTGGTCCTTTTGTTTAC
Source organism: Syngnathus leptorhynchus (assembly GCF_054491065.1). Lineage (NCBI taxonomy): Eukaryota > Metazoa > Chordata > Actinopteri > Syngnathiformes > Syngnathidae > Syngnathus > Syngnathus leptorhynchus. The sequence goes on along the minus strand of NC_141201.1, from coordinate 5,729,038 downwards.
CTCCAGGTTTTCCTTGACTTTTTTCTTCTTGACGACAGCGGAATTGAGGAGACGCTCGCGCTCTTGAACCACCAGCTGACAGTAGCGCGCTTTGCAGGGATGTTCCCGAATGGATGTGTCTAATTGGCAGTTGTAGTAGGACATTTTTCCACTCTCATCCTCACTGCAGGTATCAAAATCAGAAGATTGAAGTCAAAACAAAGATCACAAGCTCCAATTTAGACATTCACATAAAGCTGATTATCTCCTTGAACGGCGAATGAACATTTGGGACTTTGGTCGTTTTTTTTTTTTTGTTTTTTTTTTAAATATATGCCTTTTATATATATTTGATTATCTTTAGTGATTTACCGTTCTAACCATCCTGTCGGCAGTTGGGTAACCATGGCTTTCTTCGCAAGCCACATAAGCTCTGGTTCTTTTTCTGGATCAATTCCAATGTCTTGCGCATATTCCTTGAGCTCTGGTGAGATGGAGAAAAAAGAAAAATCAGTTGGGAAATGACATCAGGACAACTGATTAGTAAAGCAGTTTACCTTTTTCCGAGAATTCAAATTTGTCCTCACTGCGTTCCTCAACGACTGCTGCAGACATGTTGCCTTGCAAGGTTTCCAAACTACTTGACATTTGAAACGGGCGACAACAATTACGATCGCATTCCATTGATGGCGAAGACAGCGAGAATCGTTTTGGGAAACTTGGCTTCAGACAAGTTATTTCGTGACGGTGGCGTCGTCACAAAGGTAGTCAGTCCGTCATATAATGTCTTTCAAGTGGGGTGAAACGCAAAGGTTTTATCCATCGGACGTCCAATCGCTCCTCCACTTTGGTCACAATAGAATTTGTTCAGGAACTAAACGCATAGTTTTATCAACTTATTTTAGTAGATGCTTAAAAAAAACCCTGATATTTATATATGTAGAATCGTCACGGAGTAAATGATTGCAATAATACTGTTTTAAACATGCTTACAAAAAATGTGCAATTAAAATCCAGAATTTAGGTAGAAATCAGCATTTGGATTATTTCTGTGTTGAATCTAGAAATTGGGTCATGTATTTTTTCTGAAAAAGATGTATTTTATTTCATATGAGTTTTACTTTTTGAATTAATATACCCTACTGAAACGGATCAACCTTTCTATCATTCTAATATACTAAGGCACTTTTGTAATTTTAGATCAGATTAAATATATTGTTTTCCTTGTTTTGCTTCTGAAATCTCTGATTTGGGAGAAAAAAATGCATTTATTTGGTATTTATGACTTCACCGGAAAGAGTTTTGTCGAATAAAACGTATACACTGCATCAACTACTCATTAGTTCACAGTGGAGAAGCAGTCCATTGTGCATTTTGTCTTTGGAAACGATAAACCGTGATCTCATTGAATCTATTCAGGCCCAGTTGATTACAAAAGCCAACGGAAGGATTCATCATGTATGTTTCTCTCAAGGATGTGGTGATGAAGGGGTTTGCAGGCAATGTTGCTTTTGCATGACAGAGCAGGGACTCGGAGGTAGCCAATGACGGATGAGTGGTGCTGTAGGTAGGTGCGTTGTTGGTGGGATGGGAAGCTGCCAGAGTCGGCCTAAAGGGTGAGGGATATGCACTTTTGGTCCTTTGAGAAGTTGATTTCAAAGCACTAAATATCTCGTGTTGGGGCTCCAGAGCTATGGAGAAGAAAATAAGAGACAGTTAAAGTTGTATTGTAGTTATACTTAGTATTTTGGGTTGTCAATTAAAAGTGTAATAAGAGCAATACTACCTGGCCCATTTGTTGGTGAAAAAGTACTGGGGAACCCCGGATTGAAATTCTTCTCATGCTGAGAGACGATCTAAAGCAGAAAGATTGTTGGCTTTACCCCAGTGGACATTTCAATACAATTTCAAAGATAACTAGGCTATAGGTTATTTATTGATCAACTCTATGACTACAGCAATTGAAAAAAAAAAATCATTCTTTCACTATAGTGTGCTCTATATGTGCAAAAATGGGTAAGGAGATGAAAGATGAAAGTATTTAACAGCTACCATACCTCTGGAGTTAAATATGTCAAGTTCTCGGTCCTGTCTTCCTGAAATCTGGTTCTTAGTTCATGCAGGTTCTCTTCTGGTTCCGCCTTAATGCGCTCAAAGAATTGCCTCCTTTCAGCCTTCATGTTGTCATTCTCAGCTTCCCGTTCGTCTTGGATTGCGAGGCAAAGCGCTCTGATGGCAGCTTTACGGTCCTGCCTGAATCCAAGCATCATCCATTTTCTCAGCCTTTCCTTTGCAGTGTTTTATGTGAAAATGGATGCCAAACCTGAACTGTAATTGATCTTCATCTCTGTCCATCCAGGCAGATTCTGTTAATTTCTCCTCAAACATTTTGTCCAACAGGGTCTCCTCATCTCTTCTCTTGACCAAGATATACTGCCGCAAAGCCCTGGATGTGAGCAATCAATTAAATATTTGGATATAAATGCCTTCCACAAATAATTGTCCGTCGTCTAAATACAATTCTCCTACCTCAGCCTTTCCTTGTACTCAGTCTTGAGTTTTCTCTCCTCCTTTTCCCCCCATTGGTTTATTTGTCGGAGTCGCGTTCTCTTCTGCTTCTCAGCCTTCAATTTGTTGATCAACTCCTCCGTTTCTCTTTTCAGCTCATCCTGGAGATGATCCATTCTATTTTGGCTTTCGACCTTTAACTGCTCTGGGTCGTTATCTTCCTCTGTCTTCAGATTGTCTTGAGAGTGATGCGTTGGCTCCTCCTCCATTTTGAACAGCTCGACCTCGTCGTCTTCGGCGTTCCTCGATGTTTCCTGGCTCTGACGTGTTCTCTGAACCTGAACCTCCTCCTGGAGATGAGACGTCTTCTTTTTTTCCTTCCTTGATTGTCCTACCTGAGCCGTTTCCTCTGCTGCTTCCTTGTCCTCTTTCCTCAGGTCCTCTCGAGTCTTTTTCTCCTCCTCTCTGTGCTTGTTCTGTTCCTCCTGGTGGAGCCAAGTTCTTCCCTCATTTCCCCACTTGGATTGCCCATCTTCAACCTCACTCTGCATCTTCTCATGTAGGAGACTCATTCGCCTCTCCTTGTCTCTCTTCAGGCTCTCTGCCTCCTTCTCTTCCTCTTGCTTCAGTTCTTCCTGAAGGAGACAAATCCTCTGCTCCTTTGCTCTCTTTAAATTGTCTGCCTCAACTTCTTCGTCTCTTCGGAGCTTCTCTTTGTACCGGCGCATTCTCGTGTCCTTTTCTCTTTGTAACTCCTCCACTTCCTCCTCTTCCTCGCGCTTCAGTTTTTTAGTGATAAGAAAAATCCTTCTTTGTTTTTGCCTTTTTAAAAAATCCTCCTCTTCCGCATCATCTTTTCTTAGCTCCTGCTGGACATAGGTTTTGTTTTCCTGTATTGACCTTTCGACCTGCTTCTGACTTCCCACCGGGCCTTCCTTTTCCTCATCTCCTGAGGGGCACCATATCTCATCTTCCCCATCCCCTACTTCATCTTCATGGAAATCTTCCTCTGTGCAAATCCCTGATTTTGTCTTCTCTTTCTCCGGACGTTTTGCCTCATCCTCAGTCTCCTTCAATTCCCCCTCGCTGAGCGGCCTTCTCAGCCCCATTCTCAAGCTCCCTTCCTCTTCATCCTCATTTCTCAGTTCATCTTTAGCGAGCTCCTTCTTATACGTCTCCTTCCTGCGTGGCCACGATTTTGCCTTCTCTCTCTCAAACTGCTGTTCCTTATCCTCTTTCCTCATCACCTTCCTCTGATGGAGCTGTATCTGCCTCTTTTCCTGCTCATCCTCACTTCTCGACTCATCTTCGCGGAGCATTCTCTGTCTCTCGATCTCCCTCCTAAAGAGCTCTTTTGCTTCTTTCTTTGTGCTGCGCTCCTTCATACGAGGCCATGTTTTTGTCTTCTCTCGCTCCAACTGTCGTGCCTCATCCTCTTCTCTCCTCAGCTCCACCTGGCGGACCAACGATAGGATCTTCTCCTTGTTGAAGAGCTCTCCCTCATCATCTTCACTTCTGGAGTCCTCTTTATTGGGACTTGTTTGTGTCTCCGTTCCCCCTATGAAGAGCCCTTTCACTCCTTCCCTTGTGCCGTGCTCCTTCCTGCAGGGCCACGTTCTTGTCTTCTCTCTCCTAAATCTTTCAAACTCATCTTCTCTCATCTCGTGGCGGAGCGGCACTCCGCTCTCTCTTTCCCAGAGGCAGACTTCCTCATCTTGACTTCTTAGTCTTCCCCCACGGAGTCTTGTTTTTGCCCCAATGTGCCTTACAAAGTGCACTTCCACATCTTCCTCTGTGCTGGACTCCTGGCTTGGCCACGACTGTGTCACCGCCGTCTCCTCTCCATGGAGCATTGTTCTTGAATCCATCTTCCTTGGAAGTTTCCACGCCACTTCTTCTTCTGTGCTCGACTCCTGGGTTAGCCACGATTGTGTCCTTTCTCTCTCCTCTCCATGGCACATCGTTCTTGAATCCATCTTCTTTGCAAATTGCTCTTCCGCTTCTCCTTCTGCGCTCAACTCCAGGCTTAGCCATGATTGTGTCATCTCTCTCTTGGATTTTTCTGCCTCATTGTCGCTTTGCGGTTCCTCTTCATGGTCCTTCCTTGGTCTCTCCATCTCCCCCATAAAAAGCCCTTTTGCTTCTTTCTTTGTGCTGTGCTCTTTCCTGCGAGGCCATGATTTGGCCTTCTCCGACCTTCTCTCCTTCTTCTGTCCCTTTAGCCGTTTTGCCTTCTTTCCCTCACCGCTAGACTGAATCTTTTTTCTCCCAGCATTTTCCATCGTCAAAGGTTTTTCCTCTTCCTCCAACCCCTCCAGGAGGTAATGTGATCTCTCTGTCATTTCCCTCCATAATTTCTCCAACTCATTCACCTCTTGTCTTCTCAGTTCTTCTTGGAAGACACTCATTCTCGTCTGTCTTTCCCTCTGTAGCTGCTCCACTTCTTTTTCTTCTTCTCTTTTAAGCATCTCCTGGTGAAGGCACATTCTGGTCATTTGTTTTCTCTTGAAAGATTCCACCTCGTCCTCTTCCTCTCTTCTCAGCCTCTCCTGATAAAGCCTGATTCTCATCTCTTTGCCTCTCCTTAGCCACGCAACCTCCTCCTCCTCCTCCTCCTCTCTGCTAAGTTGGTCGGTTAAGAGAGAGTTCCTCAAATCCTTTTCCCTCATCAACTGCTCGTTCTCTTCTTCGTCTCTCAGCATTTCCTCTTGGTGCAGCCGCATCATTTTGTCTCTGGCCGTTTGCTCCTCTTCATGTCTCTTGAGTTCCTCTTGTTGTCGCAAATGGGCTCTCGTGGCCCTTTCCCTTTTCCTTTGCTGAGCCTCGTCTTCCTCCCTGCGAAGCTCCTCTTCATGAAGACGTTTGCTCCTTTCAATGTCATTTTTCAACCTCTCCTCCTCCACCTGCTTTTCTCTCAGCTGTTGTTCCTGGCTTAGTTCAAATCGAACATTCTTCTCCTTCTTCAAAACGTCCGCCTGCTCCTCCTCCTCTCTCTGGAGCCCTTCCAGGTGGTGCTGCATTCTCATCTCCTTCTCCCGCTTCAGTTGCTGTGCTTCCTCTTCTTCCTCACATCTCAGCTCTTCCAGGTAGCGACAGATTCTTTCATCCACCTCCTTCTTCAAGAGTGCCACCTCCTCCATTTCCTCTTCCATCAGCTCCTCCTTTTGTTGAAACATCCGTATCTCCTTTTCCCTCTTCAACTGCTCTGCTTGCTCCGCTTCCTCATTCCTGAGCACTTCCAGGCAGAATTGCCGCTTCATCTGCTTTTCCTTCATAAACTGCTCTGCCTCCCTTTCAGCTCTATTGAGCTCCTCTTCAAAGAAATATTTCCTCGTGTCGATTTCCCTCTTCAACCATTCCTCCTCCTCCTCCTCCCCTTTCCTCAGTTCTTCCCGGTGGTGACAAAGTCTCATTTCCTTTGCGTGCTTCAATCTCTCCACTTCTTCCTCTTCCTCTCTCCTCAACTCCACCTTTTGTCGACAGACTCTTGTCTCCTTTTCCGTCATCAATCGAGCAATCTCTTCCTCTTCCTCGCTTATCAGCTCCTCCTTTTGTCGACTAATCCGTACCTCCTGGATGTGCCTCGATTGCTCTATCTCCTCTTCCTTCTGGCAGGGATGCATTTGCATCTCCACTTTCCATTGGAACTGCTCCGCTTCCTCCTCTTTATTTCGCAAAAGCTTCTCCTGACAATCCGTAGGGAGTTTCTCCTTGTGGAGATGTGTTGTCTTCATTTCAGTTTCTAATTGATCCATCTCCTCCTCTCTCATTCTCGATGCTTCCAGGTGAAGCCGTACAATTGTCTCCTTGTCCCTCATTAATATAACTTCTCTCCCTATCACCTCATTTTGTTGCCACATTTGTTTCTCTTTCTCTATCCTCAATTCCTCCATTTCCTCCTCTTCCTCTTCGCTCAACTGGTCTAGTTGGTGATGCAACATCATTTCCTCTTCCTCTTTTGACTTCTCCGCTGGCCCATCTTCATCTCTCATCAGTTCCTCCTGGCAAAAGAGTGTACTCAACTCTTTTTGCCATTTTGATTGCTCACCATCCAGACAGATCTCCTTGCTTTTTTTCTCCATCTCCCTTTCAAACAGCTCCATCTCCTCCTCCTTCTCCTCTTCCGTTTTTCTCAGCAGATCATTGGTTGGTGCCTGTTGACAAGATAATTTAAAAATATGCACCTGCTAAGATGTTAATATTTTAAAACTTGTGTTTTAGAGAGAGCTTCACAGTGTATTGGAGGTTAGGACTCGGACCTTCTTATGTGGAGTTTGGTTTTTCGACATGTGGTAAGTTAAATTTCAGCCCACTTCCAAACTTTTCAAAGTAGACGACAACATTCAGTATTAGCGTGAAATGTGATCGCTGTGACTTCCAAAGTTACAAAAAAATTGTTTCAAATGTTGGTGATTTTTCATAAAATAGGTTAATGCGTGATGAAATACAGCCGATGTAAAACACTCCACAGAGACATTGACACACGTTCATATGCTCAAACATCCACTCACATCACTTGTTTTGGGAAAGTCCTCTTTGTGCTTGGCTAGTGAGCAACCACACGTAACACCGCACTGGATGTCCTCATCTTCAACAGAGGAGTCGTTCCCCGACTCGTCTTGGCTACAGGGAGGACAATAGTACAAAACCACACAAAAAAAACACAGATAGCACTCTGAAATTGTATTTTATTTTCAAATGTAAGAGTTGTCATATCATTTCTTGACATGATGACAACTTATTGCATTTATCACTAAGTGATGAAGCCAGCTCAGTTAAAAAGCGTAAAGTGTACTTAGATAATCAGAACAGTCCGATTGTGATTGATTTGATGCTTTTAGGCTAAAAGTTGCTTTCATGATTGAATTTAGAAGAACAAACCTCTTACTACTAGTCTCTGTCTCTAAAACCAAATCACTGCTGTCCAAAACCCTTTCTGAAACCTGAAAACACAACAAGAACAAAATAATGATGGAGTTTTGATTAATCATGAATTAATTGATGCGAGACCCTGGGAGCTTATAAGCTGCCAGATACATGCTACTACAAAGACGGCCTGTCAAAGCAGTCACTGGTCTGTTTTTACCTCCTGCTCTGGTGATTCTGGACTTTGGTCGTCAGACTGGACCTCAAGCTCAGTTATCTCCTCTGCTGGATCTACAACCCTGATGGCCACTGCTGATTCCTACAGTACAAATACAAACACAAACATGTACATAACATCTTAATCCACCGTCTTATAATAAAATGAAAACAAATAAGCAATGAAAAAAAAAAAAAGCTAAAACCAAAATCTTAGTGGAAGCAAATGAACTGAAACATAGTATCTATATTGCAATTGCACTAAACTTAAACTAATACTTTAACCATCAGCCACTAACTGTTACGGTCGAGTCTTCTTCCTCCTCGTCTTCTGAACCCTCAATATCAAAAGTGCCTGTGTTGTGTCCATACTTTGGTTTACTCCAGACGTATTTGCTTGATGACTCGTTTCTTGATTCTACTTGGCTGAGGGCAGCGATAAGAAGAGTGGGGAATTGCTTTTTAAAATGTAACTACAAATTCGATCTGTCACTATTTTATCAAAATACTATATTCTAGAAAACAAAACGAAAAAAAAAAGATCACAAGACAAACCTTTTGGGAGCCTCAGTCACGTGATCTGCCCGTTCTTTGACATCCATCTCTAGTAGATAGTCAAAGCAAAGAGGATTCTTCAGGACGCAAATAGAACAAAAAGCAAACTTTTAATTCAACACTTTCAAGTCAACAAGCTCTCAGGAGAGCCCCTGCAACTATTTTCTTTTGCTATTCATCTACTGGTGTTGCTCACTTCCTTTTCCGCCATGAGACCAATGTCTACTTGTTCATCTTCCCTGGTATGCATAATACTCAAGAATCCACTGCGAAAGAAACCCTGACAAAATAAAATATGCACAGAACATTCAAGTTTCGCTGGAAATGCATTTGTTACAGCTAACTATCAGCAGCAAGTGTACAGAACTGTACACACGCACACCTAGTTACCTCCTTTGGAGAGATGCCATTGTCTTCATGATCACAGCTTGAAGGTGCATAGAAAAAACATTCACCCTTTCCAAAGCCTAAAACACTCAAGAATCCTCTGTAAAAAGAATGCTGACAAAGCGAAAATTTTCATTGGATCACCTTATTGTGTTTTGGAGTAGATATAAATTGATTCAACTGTCGATTAAAAAACGTTTAACGAGATACTGCACTCGCCATCGGCAAATTTCACACATATTTGATAAAATCATTATTTATCAATTGCTCTACTTACTCCTGGTTTATTCTTCTCCTGGTCCTCTTTGGCTGCTGGGTCACAAACAGCATCAGTGCTCTGAATGGGTTTTAGTTTATGATCCAATGATCCACTATTGTAATACTCACCAGAGGAGTCATTTCCTGATTCATCTGGGCTGAAGTTGAACGAGAGGTGCAAATCAATTTAAGTTGTATTACCAAACAATAAACCAAGAAATACAAAAATTAATGTCAAAAACGACGCACACACGTGACATCATAATGAAGACGAGTCCAAGTAATTCTGTTCTGTCAGAGCTAACATTGTAAAACAGTTAGGAACATTTTAGGACTTATGTTTATTACATTAATGACATCATCAACAAAATGAAAAGACAAAACAAACCTCTTGTCAGTATCAGTCTCCTCATCCTCGCCATCTTTTTCAACTGTCTCCAGCTGACTATCACAGTAAATAGAATTGTCGGATTCGCCAGACAGCTTATTATTAAATTAGAAAAAAAAAAATGAAACAAACATTTCAATTAAACTCAATGACAAAATGAAGATGATATCTATGCCTTAAGTGGGCAATATAATGTGAATGTGGACTAAGTCCAAATAATTTAGCAAAGTCAACACTTCACATTTTTGTGATCTGCTGCTAGTCTGCCATTAATAAATATATAACCATACATATAAATGAGCTTTATTATTCACATGTACAATGTATAACCAAATCTTATTCCTCATATGTACAATGTATAACCAAATTCTCTGCATTTAAAGCTAAAGTTTTTTTTAGCACCCTGAGAAAACACAGGAGAACATTGGCTAGAACCAAGTTCATGTACCTGTTGCAGTGGCGAGCCGCTACTCTGGTCCAGAAAATGGACCTTATCAAAAAGCATTTCCAACTTCTCTGCTAGACCGCCACTAACAGTGCCCCCAGAGTACTAGATGAACATGTGGTCACAAATACACACACATTAATGCAACACACACATGCAAATAAATAAAACAATTGAACTTCAACACACATTATATAATTGTACATGAAATCTGAAATCTTAAGACGTGACAAGTGTACACGCGTGTTAATGTACCTCCTTTTCTGAGAAGATGACATCGTCGTCAAAGCTGATCAGTGTCAGAGATGTCGTTTCATCACACTTGCAGCTTATTAAACTTAAGAATCCACTCAAGAAACGTGCCTAAAAAAGGAAGAAGCACAATATTTGCTCACGATCTGGTAGTGGATAGAACCAAGTCAAAGTAGAAATTTAACAGGAGAGGAGGAATCAATTAAAAAGTGGGGTCAGACAAATATGATTGTTTTTTTTTTTTAAGGTCGACACCGTGTCACTGTCACCCTAGAATCGAGAGATCTATCAACTAGACAAAGAGCTCAAGGACAGCAATTTGTGTGATTCCAAATATTTGTACACTTTTTCCTATTACTCAGATGGGAGAGACTCCAGCTCACTCTAGTGGGTGGACTGGCGGGGGTATTTATCTTTAAGCCACTCACTGCTTGTGTATTATTAGTCTCCTCAATCTGTTTTCCATCCAGTTGGATTACAAAGCCTCCAACGGCACCGGTGCGCTGGATACGCTCACGTTCCTGAGCCACCATTTTACGGTACTGCACTTTACAGGGGTGTTCATTAGTAGTTGTCTGCAAATAGTGGTTGTGAAATATCGGGTTTCCACTCTCATCATAGCTGTAGGGGTAAAATCAGTTGTAGTCAAGAGTAGAACTTAATTGGGACATTGAAAAAACAAATTATAAATCAAACAGTAAAAAAATACAGTTTAAAAAGTCCATGACACACCCAGGTACATTCATGAGCACATCATCATACGTGTCATATAGTTAGTGAACCCTTATTATTCATAGAAGTCAAATCCTTTTTAATTGAGGTCTTCCTAAAATGTTCAGAATTGCCTGTACGTACAGGTAGATGGCACAAGGTGACGCTAAAGCATCATACATACGGTTTCCCAACTCACTTCAACGAGTAGTTCCTTGGCACCGAGATGCCACAAGATGGTGGTAAAGTTGTATAATAAACATATCAAACCGTGAATGCTGACAAGAATGTCGCTCCAGCTTTCTAGATATTGCCACATCAAAATGGCTAATAGTTTAGTATCAGCTAAACCCGAGTCGGTCATCCACTGGTTCAATTAACAGGTGTGTTAATCGCCTATGTAAAAATCTTGACGTCATCATCTAACCACCAATTAGCAACAGGTTCTTTGCAGATGGAAAAGTGCTAAATGAATAAACATGAGCCACTTATAGAAATAATTGACATTGCATCACTTACCTTTCAGTCCATCCTGGAGGCAGATGGGCAGATATAGCTTCCTTAGCAAGACACAAAAGCTCTGGCTCATTGTCTGGATCAATTCCTATGTCCCGTGCGTACACCCTGATATCTGATAGAAATAACAGGAATTAATATCGACCTGTGGGCAGTTATCGGATTCAGCCAGCCCCAAAATGGACACATATGTGTCTAACATGCAGTTGTTGGTTTGAATGATTGGACTTAGAATATGCTTGCACAGTGCCTACCTTCTTCAGAGTGATCAGGCTCTGGATTCTTCAAGCTACTCATAGCTACTGCTGACAGCTAACAAGAAGGCCTATATTATGTAGAAATAAATTAATAATAATAATAACAATAATTATAATAATAAAATCTAATAATAATTGTTATTTTACCTATAAGCAGACAAGACATGAACACCAGCGTTATGGAAGCAAATCTGATGTCAAAAGCATTTTCGTCACACACGTCGTCCCACACGTGACAGGTGAAGGATGCTTCATGGCAAATGTGTTTCATTCAAACCTTTCGGGAGAAATGCTCACATAATAGCAGCGCATAATCCTTCAACCAAGCCGCTATTTTACTTGTCCTGCATTCAGGGGGAGGGCTGACGCTAAAAGTAGTTTTTTTTTTTAATGGCACATGCAAAACTGGTTACATGTTAAAAAACGATCTTCGCCAGTCTGCTATTTTTGTTTGATTACATTTGGGAGAGGAGTATATTTTCAAGGCGTGCACAAAAAAAATCGTCAGTTCGCCTTCAAGCATGACGTCACCTTCCGTAGGACTTGAAACCACGGCTACCTTACGTTTCCGACTGAATATGCACTACATATTAATCACGTGCACGGGCGCGCGTGTGTGTTATTTCCAACTCTAACTCATTTGTTCTGTGCTTGTTTTTTGTTGTCTGATTGAGCTCACTGACATTCATTCATATCCTGTTTGGTTTTTTTTTTTTTAAGTGGCTGGTTTGACTTTTTGGGTAATGGGTGAATAACCTCAACTTGTTGAGCAATTTGAGTATTAGACACCCACTGACTGACCTTGAGTCTGAAATGATTCACCAAATCCCATGTGTATAAAATCAGGATTTATTGTTTGATTGACATCTCAAGTAGTAACATTCCCCAAAATAGAAAAAAAAAACTTTGCATGCCCTCACTCACCCCATTTTTGCTTAGAAAAAAACCCACGTGTTGGCAGGTTCCTTATCTTTTAAGGTAAATGATGACGCTCATAAACAAAAAAGATAGTATAGTCACCTATTACCTCATGGCAGGCTATTTGGAAAAGGACATTTTGACTATTAGTAATCATTTAAATATTGGATGAGAATAGAAAATACCAGAATAATTCTGGTTATTTGAGTTCATTTTGAATGATCTTGCTTTGCCCACTCAAATAGAGTCAAGCAACCTCCAATGACACTTCAACCACAGCTTTGACCCAAGTATAAAAGCAAAGGTCAACAGATGTGCCACGACAAAAACATCATCACAAGGGTTGAACGGATTAATCTGAAATAATGGGGGGGGTGGATGGGGTTGGAAGCCAAGAGCTCCTCAGTGTTGCTTACAGCTGAGATAACCTCCCCTGCTGCTTTTAGAACGGTGCTTCATTATGAAATCAGCTGCAACAATGAAATGAACTCTGACCCTCAGCCAGAGTCTGATCAAGTGGTGGATTTGCCAATTAAATATTTATTAGCTCTTGAAAATCATTTTGCACCTGTCTGGCCATCAAACAAGTTGGTGAAAAAAAATCGATCACAAATTATGATGATTAGAAGCATAGACTGAAAAGGTAGCACAACATTTGTCATTGCAGTACAAACATTATGAAATGGGCAGGTTGGAGGAGCACTGAGGTCCTCTTGATAACAATTATGGCGCTTATCTAGATGGACGGATAAGTGTGAATGCCAAATCGATGAAATGCACTGAGTGCCATCTCAAAGGTTGCTGTCCCAGATAAAAGCCATTCCTCTGAGAGGCCCATTTTCATCTTGGTCAGCAGCTCTGAAGTCAGTAGCTGATATGTGAATCATCCTTATCAGATTTGTCTGTACACCGCTGTACAGTGAATCCAGAGCTTTTGCACGGGTCAATGTTCTATGGTTGACTAACTTTCAATCGAGCCACTTTTTTTTTTGCGTAGTATGTGGCTGATGGTGGGTGATGGGGGTACGTTCATTCCTCTTCCTCGAATTTCATGACATGAAGCCACTGTGACAAAGTCCACCAGATAAGACAACAAACATCAGCATGGCACACGCCACTCTTTGACCTATTAATCAAATTTACACACTCTCCCACACACGCACACACACACACACACACACATGCACCCACACACACACACACACAATTATTTTACTGCACAAAGTATAACCGAAGTGGCCCAATTACAAAGCTTTTAATTATTGTGACTAGACACTGACGTTTGTGTTAATTTCATGGAATCATATGTAGACATGTCCTGCCTGTGTTTGTATCAAGGTGAATGTCTCATCTGCTGCAAACAAAATAGCTAATCCAACTAGTTCAAATAGAGTCATCAGAACTTTCACCTTCCTTTGCATACCTCCACTATTTACTTATCCTGTATTCTACTGCCCTCGTCCCGTAACACTTAAGTTCAACTTTGTCTGATTTTACACAGATTGACATGCATCTATTATTCAGCTCTCATTAGTTTCATAAATAACAAGTAAGAGCTATTTAGTGATGTTATGACGGCAGAAGAATTAAAAGTCTTTATGCGCATGACGAGTGATCTCGCAGCAGGTGACCATTGAACTCTCAACTTGGTCCCCTGCTAAGGGAGATGACTGGGGGGTGAGGTCCACTTCCACGGAGACACATAGCTCCCACACCTCCCTCCCGCCTCCATGCAACGACTCATCCCATATCTGAGCGCTATAAAAGGTCTGCTCCTGCTCAAGTTGACAGTCTCCTCAAGAACTCCACCAGGTAAGACAAGCTGTACCTGCAAGGATTTTTGGCAAAATCATTTCTTGGTCTATTAGACCGAGTGCACGGGTTTTCTGCTCCTTAGGAAATGATATCTTCAGAAAAAAAACTCCTAGTCAAAATGGTGCACAGGCTAATTTTATTATCGTGTCTGATTATGTCTGGATTTATTTCAAAGAGCAGTCCAAATCACATTTTCATTTAATTCTTTGGGCCAACTCGGTCGGGGTCGTGCACTGATGATGATGATTATTATTATTAGATACCTGATTCAAAGATTTTAGCATCTTTGCTGGTGTTGTTTACAATTCAAGTTTAACACTGACAACAACCACGCTTGTGTTTTCTTTTTAGACCTCCATCATGAAGTTTGTTGCTCTCGCTGTCACTTTGCTGCTGGCTGTTGGTGAGTATTCTGATTGGTACTGGAATACTCTCTGAGGGAATATTCTGGACTTTCTCCAACAATTATTATTGTTTTATTTTATTTTTTTTAAGCTTAACTCACCTCTGCACATATGTTTCCCTACACAGGCTGCCAGGCTGCTTCTCTGCAGGCTGATGCACCCAGCTCCCTGGACCATGCCCGGGCTCTTGTTGACGTCTATATAACTCAGTTGAAAGAAAGTGTCAAAAAGGCCTTGACTCAGCTTGATGATACAGAGTACAAAGAATTTAAGTAAGGCCATTTCATTGACATATTTTTTTTTTAAATCAGTCCTAAACTCTGTTTGATCTAACAATGGAATTATGCTAATGATTGATTCACCTTTCCCATTTTAAAGTATCTGATGTTGAGTTAAAAAGTATTCTTCTTTTCCCTGTTCTAAACCAGAGACATAATCAGCGTTCGCATGGATGATCTTCACCTTCAGCTCAAAACCGCACAGGAATCCATCGCTCCCGTCACCAACGGTGTGGTTGCGACACTCAGTGAAGTTACTCAAGCCTTCAGAGATAATGTCAAGAAGGATATTGATGCCTTGGAGACGGAACTCGCCCCCTACAAAGTAAAGCTGCACGATGTTGTTAACAAGCACATCGATGAGTACCGCACGCTTCTGGAGCCTGTGATCACAGATTACCAGGCCAAGCACGAAGCTCAGATGGAGGATCTGAAAACCAAGCTGGAGCCCGTTGTGGAAGCGATGCGCACCAAGATCACCACCAACGTTGAGGAGACCAAGGCCGCTCTCATGCCCATCATTGATGCCGTGCGCACCAAGATTAATGATCGTCTGGCGGAGCTGAGAGAGATGATTGGTCCTTACGTGGGGGATTACAAAGACCAGATCGGAAAGGTCTACAGCCAAGCCAGAGCTGTCAAAGCAGAAGACCTCGCTGCTCTGAGAGAGAAGATTAACCCAATGGTTGAAGATGTCAAGACGAAACTCCAAACTATCTTCCAGACCGTCTTCGAAACCTTCAACGCTGGTGAAGCATAATTTGAAAGAAAACGTACACACTTACCACATGTATGCTTTCGTTGGGCTATCACAAGCGGATCTGTGATGATGCTTGTCTCATGAAACCTGTTCTGGCAAAAGACAGCTGAATAAACATCTGACTGTTTATGAAAACCTTTCTCCTTGTGCTGTTGTCCTCATTTTAAAACACTTTCATGATGTCATATATAAAAAAAAAAGGGAGATATTTTATTTTGGAGTCACACAGAATAACACAATACTCTCCACCTGTAACGTTATTTTGAAATGAATACTCACAATGGATGTCTGTCTGACGTCAGCGTTCGGGCAAATCTTGTGGGGTTTTTTTTTATCCCCATTGTTCAAGAAATTGATGATCGAGTAAGAAATATAGAAATAAAATGTCTCGTGGTTCAGAACGGTAAGAATAGCTTATTTGGTTGTTTTCATGCTAGTTCCAAATAAATTAGCTTAAATAAACCACAGTACAGCTTTTTTATACATCTTTTTTTATACAAAAGGAATATTCCAGGAATCCCGTCCCAAAGGACAGAATCCTTCTACCTCCCAAATCATCACTTCTCCTTACTTTCTAATATTTTCAGAAACGTGACGCTATGGCAGACAGCCTACTGAGAGGTCATCGTTGATCATTCAGCTGTGATTAATGAGTTGATAAATCCACAACGTGACCTGGTTTATTGACAAACTTAAGTCTGGTCTTGATTAGGGTAAAAACACCCCAGGCTGAAAACCTTCAACACTATCAAATCGGCTCGTGCACACACGCACATACACAAATCGCCTCGTGCACATACAAACACACCCAAATCTAAATTATAAACCAAATAACAAAAAACACAGATTTCATTTCCGCATTCACTTTTAAATAATTAATAACCCACCCGTATAAGCAGTGTGGTGATGAAACTCAGCTTTTCAAATTCTCAATGAAAAATCGAATCAATTTGTTTCCCCTCTACATCCATCCACACAAAGTAACTATAAGTTGAAAGTTAATAATGTGTTACAAGGCAGCATTTAGGCTTTGGGCTAAATCAAATAGGCGTTAACGTACGCACGGCTTGGATGTGTGATTTGTTGGCGAAATGTGTGTTTAATTGTGACAGCTCTTGGGGCCACATAGACATGTGCAGCTGTGACTAGTACATGTCAGTGACATTATGTGTACTATAATGGATGAGGAAGGCTCTGTGGTCCCCAGTGAGAGTCACAAGATGTATAAAACCTGCCCGCACTCCCGATGCTCCCACCACTTTCTCACAAATGTTGCGATGCGCTTTGGGAAGACTTGGAGGGCGATTACCATTTTTCTTTTCAACTGTTGATATAAAAAAAAAAGGGAGCTGCTACAAAAGAACACACTCACAAAAAGCTGAAAAGAGAAAGCCGGCATACAATCCCTAAACGTTACAAGAATGTCGAGGAATGGTAAGTAAGTACTAACATCGTATCTTTACGTGATGATGATTACGTATAATGTTCTCTCTTCAGGTTCAACACTGTCTCAAAATTGTACATTACCTTTGATGTGTTGCCCAAACAGTCCATCGCTGTTGAGCGTTAAGGTCCCGCCAGTCAATAAGGTCAGAGTTCAGCTGGAGATGCATTCTCTATGGCAGCAGTTTGATGAGCTAGGTACTGAAATGATAGTCACCAAAGCTGGGAGGTAATAATTGAAATTCTGTTTGCTCCTTCTGCTTGAAATTCCCCCTGTGATTCCATTTCTGTTCAAAAACTGGTAGGAGGATGTTTCCGACGTTCCAGGTGCGAATCTCGGGAATGGATCCTACTGCCGAATATGTTCTGCTCATGGATTTTATTCCCGTAGATGATAAAAGATATAGGTAATTCATGATCAACGATGATCTAATCTTCTTCAATTCAATTGCATAGAGTTAGGTTATAATGCGTGTGTCAGATATGCGTTCCACAGCTCATCCTGGTTGGTAGCAGGTCGAGCAGATATTGCGGCTCCGAGCCGGATGCACTTCCACCCGGACTCACCAGCTCGTGGAGCCCAGTGGATGAAACAAACTGTGTCCTTTGACACGCTCAAGCTGACCAACAACCTGCTGGATGACAATGGGCATGTCAGTTTTCTTCATTGTGTTTAGAAGAATATTTCATGGAAAAGAAGAAAAAAAAAAGGTTCAAAATGTTTTCTTTTTTTCTCTCCCCCCCAGATGATATTGAATTCAATGCATCGCTACCAGCCACGCTTCCATGTAGTGTATGTGGATACAGCGCCCAACGGCCATTTAAATGCACACAGAAACTTTTGCTCCTTCTCCTTCCCCGAGACACGCTTCATGGCAGTCACTGCCTATCAAAACCACAGGGTAAGAAAACCGAGACAGGTTTGGAATGAAATATTTCTCAGATGTGTCCTTGCCTGTTATTACTGATGGAATTGAATCTATCTTACTTCCAGATCACTCAGCTGAAGATAGCTAGCAATCCATTCGCTAAAGGCTTCAGAACAACAGACACACAGGATTGGTTAGTGTACACTGTGCAATTAATCCAGAGTACAAGAAGGTGTCAGATAAATGCTTTATGTGAACACAGGGGAAACATTTCCAAGCCTCTCGGAATGTGGAATCCATCAGAGGACACGACTGAGCGCAATGTCACAAACACAGGAAGGGAAAGGGGCTTAAAAAGTGAGTGTAGTCATGTTTTTCTCTACATGGATGTACTATAATATTCATTGTAATATCTGAAAATAATACATCTACTGTAACTTTTTATCTTTTTTTTTTTACAATTTACTGTCATCATTAATGAATGAATTGTTTTATAACAATTGTAACTGTAACAACGACACAATCTGTTTGCATTTTCAGCACAGGAGGCAGTCTCGCATCTGATGGAGCAAAATGGAGAGTGTTGCAACTTCACAGATGCAGTAGTCGGTAGCAACAATGGAAATTTTGATTTTGGAGCTCCAGCTTCCTTCCTCAACCGCTTACCGTCTTACTGGGAATGTGCTGGATCTTCTCAAAGTAACAATGTGTCGTAGAGAGAGAGACGGATAATCAATGACTCACATTTTCAATTGGACGTTTTATTATTACCTCCACTAGGCCCATGTAAGTAAATAAGAGGTCAAACTATTTGTGAACAGAAAAGCTTTTTTTTCCCCGTTGTGTTATTAAAACGGATATCTTGAAACAAAAAGTTCCACTTGTACTTGACTAAACTTTCGAATCTTTACTTTTGAAACATTTTCTACGCTGAATAGTCCTCGTGGTCGCCGATAAACTGCATCCCGTCACATCTGACCTTTATTTCGAAAAGCCTTTTATTTTGAAATTTCTCACAGGAAGTCAATGCCCCTTTTTCCAGTCAACGATGATGCTGGGGTTGTCGATCTCGAAGATGCAGTAGGGCGGATGGAGGAAGACCGGGAGGAGGCAGGGAGGTGGTGAACAAGATGAACGACTTCGTAAAGGGTGCGGATGCCAGTAGGCCGTCAACCCCCCGGACAGCCTCCTTGTTATCACTACGTTCGGTCATCGAGAGAAAAAGCCACGGGCCTTCGATTATTTTAGCCCCCGAGCTCTCCGTAACACCGAGGGTTGCCTGAAGATGATCGTTTTAGTAAGAATTTCAGTAGTGTGAAAAAAGAAGATTTCTCTCTCCGTTGTAGTATTACGTCAGTACACCGAGGTAGACCACGGTCAACTGTGTCATGGATTTAGCCGTCATCTTAGCTCGTTCACCACCTCCACTATCCCGTGTCGCCGGAAACTGAATGTCTAATTGAGCGGAAACAAGCCATCATCTTCCAGTTGCAACGGTCCTGTGCTCCATCATGGAGTCGTCGAGAACTCAACCTCGCCTGCTGCCAGTAATTCTGGCGTGGATCATTCTGTGTCAGCTAGGCGGCGGCCAACCGGTGCCGGATACTTCGGGCCTGCCTCGAGCTATTCGCTTGCCTCTGAGCCAAGGAGCTCGCACCGAATCACCGCCTCCCCTTGAGCGTGGCCACGCGAGGAGGCTGAGCGCTCGCCGGCGGAGGGGAGTGACACCCAGCGGCATCAACTTCGTAGATATGATCGACAACCTACGGGGGAAGTCCGGGCAGGGATATTACGTGGAGATGGCCGTGGGCTCTCCTCCGCAAAAGGTAATGTAGTACTTGAGTAAGTAGAGTCAAAACTCAATCTCTGACATTGGAGTCCGTTTTTTATATCGGTCAGCATTTTTTTCGCGCACACAATATTCAGAGCGATGCATTTCCAGTGATTTAAATACATTGGCAAAAAAAAGGGGGTCTAGTCTGTGGAATTTTTGCATCGGAAAATGAAAATGAATATATTTTTGAATAAGGTTATATATCATGAAGTGGAGAATGTGCATAATATAACTAGCAATTGTGCTGATGTCCTAGTTAACTTTCATTCACTGTTTGTCAGACTGCAAAATATGATACTCACATTGAGATGTCAACCAAAGAGGAGCCAAATAAAGAGACAGAGATTTGAATGGGCAACCCGAGAGGGGTACAAGGTTCGACTGGAGACAGAGGGGAAGGACATTCAGGGTGACAGGAAACACCACTCAGGACATTACAAAAGAGGACAACCTAGACTGTGTGGTGTCAGAAGTGATGAGTGGATGCAAATACAGGAAACGACTGATGTACTGCATGATTTCAGACTAACTTTTTTTCATATGGGCATATTTAAACAATACTGTTGTTTTTTTCTCCACTCTCTAGCTGAACATCCTAGTGGATACGGGAAGCAGTAACTTTGCTGTTGGAGCGGCTGCTCATCCATTTTTGCGCAGATACTACCATCGTTCACTGTGAGTATTCTCAAAGTCAGCAATAGAAATACACAATTTATTAGCATTAGTCTACCATGCGGCTTGGTGATGGGGCCTTGCAATTAAATAACTGATTTATTCAATTTTTTAACTCATTTGCTTACAAAAACATCAAATGACAATGGACCTCATTCACTAATAAATATGTAAAAAATAATGATAGTACACACAGATCCTATCTATGCATTTGTTGATCATCGGTAAATGGTTATTGCCGTCCATTCACAGTTCCACCTCTTACCGGGACCTTGGAAGAAGCGTGTATGTTCCATATACCCAGGGTCGATGGGAAGGCGAGTTGGGTACAGATCTCGTCTCCGTTCCACACGGCCCAAATGCCACGCTCCGTGCCAACATTGCTGCAATCACCCAATCCGATCGCTTTTTCATCAATGGATCTAACTGGGAAGGAATACTTGGACTGGCCTATGCTGATATAGCACGGGTATGGTATAGGCAGTGATTGTTGCTTTTCCTCAACGTCAGTTAAGGAAATTAAAGTGCAAAAATAGTAAGAGCTTTTCATGATTATTTTAATTTGTTTTTTGTTTTTACACCAAAACAAAATGGAATCACATTTCCCCACTGCTTGTTTTGCAATTAATAATATAATATAAACGAAGACTAAAATTGACCTCAAATAATAATTAAAAGTAAATATCTTGTTTCAGCCTGATGAGAGATTGGAGCCCTTCTTCGATTCCCTGGTTCGCCAAACTCCGGTCCCCAACTTCTTCTCACTCCAGTTATGTGGTGCTGGCTTTACCCAAAACTACTCCCTGGGCAGCGCCACTGTTGGAGGGAGCATGGTAAGACACACGCAGCAGTGATACAAACACAAAAGTTCGTATATCATCCGGTGTGCATGGCCAACACGTATGTTTTTTTTTATCCTGTAGATAATCGGAGGCATAGACACATCCCTCTATGTAGGAGAGCTTTGGTATACTCCCATCCGTAGGGAGTGGTACTATGAGGTCATTATCGTGCGTATTGAGGTGAATGGACAGGACCTCAACATGGACTGCAAGGAGGTAAGCTGTGATGCACAGATGGCACTGGCATCTGGCATTAAGTCAAGGAAAAAAAAATCTTTTGAGTTGTGCATATTGCAAAAGCTATTATTTGTTATTTCTCCATCCTTTGCAGTACAACTACGATAAGAGCATTGTGGACAGTGGCACAACGAACCTTCGACTACCCCGGAAGGTTTTCCAGGCCGCTGTCAAGGCTATTGAAGCAGCTTCCTCAGTCAGTACACATTTATTGAATTTGGCTACAGATTGGAATCAAATTGAAGGGATAAACTGACCTATATCGTGAATTTTAAATGGCAAAGTGGTCTGTCGTATGGTAGCTTGATGAACCCATTTCCCGGCCTGTATTTCAGACAGAACAGTTTCCGTCTGGGTTCTGGCTCGGCGAGCAGCTGGTGTGTTGGCAAGCCGGCACAACGCCTTGGAATATCTTCCCAGTCATCTCTCTCTATCTGATGAGTGAAAACCGTAATCAGTCCTTTCGAATCTCCATCTTGCCCCAGGTAACGGCACAGAATTTTTGTCCGTTTTAGTCCCGAACCAATTTCTACGGTCAACTTAGCCAAGTTCGTTGAGCCCCACTGCTCGCCGCTGTAATATAGCGGAAAAATTGTAACAGACATTATCGTCTTTCCATCCAGCAATACCTGCGGCCAGTTGAGGACGTCGCTTCTGCTCAGGAAGACTGCTATAAGTTTGCCGTGTCCCCGTCGAGCACCGGCACAGTTATGGGAGCGGTTATCATGGAAGGATTCTATGTGGTGTTTGATCGAGAAAAGAGCCGAATCGGTTTTGCTGTCAGCACATGCCATGGTGAGTAAGATGGCGTGGAGAAATAGAGATGTGAATGAATTTGTATTGTATTCAAGGATTATGGTTGCTTAACCAAAGGTACTTAACCACCTTTTTCTGTCTGTGAGCTTTTATTTATTTTTTTTCTCCTAATCACAACCCACCCCACTCTGCCATTTTCAGTTCATGACGAGTTTCGCACAGCCTCTGTGGAAGGCCCGTTCTACGGTATTGATCTGGAAGACTGCGGCTACAACATCCCCCAGACGGACGAGTCCACTCTTATGACTATTGCCTACATCATGGCGGGTATCTGTGCTCTCTTCATGTTGCCATTGTGTCTCATGGTGTGCCAGTGGCGCTTTGCTCGCTGCCTTCACCCACAGGGAGACTTCTCTGATGACATATCACTTCTTAAGTGAGCCGGTGAACCAGAAGACTATGGGAATCATGGAGCCTTCAAATTAGCTGGGTTAACATGGAGCCTTGTATTCCCATTTCCAATACATCACATGCAAATAATTGACCGGAGTCATAATGACCTCAATCTTAATACAACACTTTGAGTCTTGCATTTGCGATCGAGACCACTCCATTTATTGTTGTACTGTACTGTAAAATGTTATGGCTGGATGTCGTGGCGATGCTAAGAGAAACTGCTTTGCTATCGCTTCTTGACAGGAGGCCCCGTCTGTGCGGCAAAGCAAAAATAATTGAAGATTTATTTGCGAGGAAAAGAAACGACTTGAAAGACACTCTACGTGTGTCCTAGAACCAAGCACAGACAGGCTTGTGATGGCAAAATAAATATTAATCAAACGGTTCCTGTTTCATGCAGGCTACTATGCAGATCAGCCTTATTTAAACAAAGGCTGAAAAAGGGAAACAAATAGCTTTCAGCATCTATATATGATTTCAATTTATAATCAATACTTGATTAGAAACAGATATTTATTAGATGGTAACCCAAAAGAAAAATACTACAGAGCTTGATGCAATGAACTGACCTGGATGTTTACAATGTTTAGGGAGCCATAATTGACACCGTGTGCAATGGCATGATTAACTGTGTGTGGTTTTAATGTGTGTTTTTAGATCTACTCTTTGTTGCTTACGACGAAAAAGGAATGAGATGTCAGCATGTCTGCGTTTGTTTGCGCGCTCGCGTGTAGCTGTACTCGTGAAAAGTCATCCGACGGATTTAATGAATGAAACTACTGAACATTATATAATGACATCTATTAAAATACACTATTTCTCAAACTCCGCCAAAGAATTCTTAAGGAAAACTACGTAAGCTTAACATGTCTTATATCACCTCGTAATTTGTTTTGCTTGAAGCTGCTGAACACCTTGTCGGTATTTGATGTCACTTATTGTACTCTAATCTTAAGTGTATCTATTGTACATAACGTTAGTTTGACATATTTTTATTTTGTTCTGAAGGACAGTACGCCACATTTTGTTATTGTTGCAAAGAAAGTCCGCATTATTGCACATCATCGATATTGTATTTTAAATGTTAATCTAAAACCTTTAAGGCTTTTTTTTTTCATGACACAGAAAGTTATTTATTTCAAATGGCGCATTTATAACACACCAAGAATTCATTTGATATAGTTTTAATTGCAATATCTAATGGAGTAATTTTGTCGGTATGAAGTTCGGCAGAGTATATAACCCCAGTCTATATTTTTTTTTTTCTTATTTACTGAGGAAAATGTAATTGAAGTTGGTGAGATTTTTATCACTTTAAAACACAAGAACATGAGCATTTTACGTACATTGTTTCAGAAAAATGTTGCATGTATCCCACATGCGATTCATTATTGGATGTTTTTTTAACTGGATAAACATTTGGAATTTGCCCACAAAAATGTTTGAATATTAATAAAGGGAAAGAAGTGTCATTTAAAACAATGATATGTACCCTTGCAAGTTTTTTTTCCCATTATGGCTCAAAAAGACATTGAACCATAATTCCACCCATTTTGTGCTTAGTTATAAATTATTATTATTATTATTATTATTATTATTATATATATATTTTTTAATGAACCACATCATCCCAGTTGCATTGAAAATTTATTGTTTCACTTCAACAGTGCATCAGGCATTGAATTTTTTTTTTATTATGTAATACGATTGGCAATAAAGCATATTCACAGATTCAATGTTAAAGGCTTTAGAAAAATATGCAGTCTTTTTATTTCCTAAAAAAACAGAATTTGATAGTAAATGACAGGTTTACAGAATATGTTAAAGAACAGGAAATAATTATCAATAATAAAAATAAATAAATGAATATATGGATTACATGCACGAGTAGATGAAATTATTACTTGTAGTCTCACAAATGTTAAGGTCAAAATACATTTAGAAAAAAAAAAACGGGTTTGCAGATGTCTATGACGAATAAAAGAAAAGTAATTTGGGGATTCTAACGTGTTTCTGAAGCGCAACCCAATGACGTCATACGCACAAGCAGTGCCCAATTGACGTATTGCGGAAGTGACCCAAACAACACGTCATAGGAGTGTATACAGTAGTTTTCACAAATTTCACAAGAGGCACATGAGAAGAACGAGTCGCATTTCAAGGTATTTAACGTCAGACCCTTTTAAATTTTAAAACACAATGTCGAGTAGTCCTTTATTTACTAAAATACAGGAAATAGACGCACGATCTATGACACTGTATTGCTACATTGCTGATAACTTCCGCATAAAGACGAGACAATGATTTGAAAAAGAAAAACGAGTTTGCTTACTGCTGTTAGCTGTCTAACCTGTTATTTTACTTCTAGCCTTACGTACAATACCGAATTATACAGCAATCGGCTAAAGAAATAAGCTAGATATACAGTATCGGTTTGACCTATGTAGCTACAAAGCAATTCAAAGTACAGTCTCGATGGTACTAGAATGGTGGTCTTCCTTTATGTTTTAAAAGTTTCTCGACTCAAGGCACGTTTTAAATGATTATGATCACTATCGGGCTCCTTCGGAATTTGCCGATGAGCAGTTACAACGCTAAACACAGGGTAAATCTTATAGGGTTCAATTTGTAAGAGGAAACCTCACAGAAATGCCATATGCTGACCCAGCCTTTATTTTCAAATCGCCATTGACCGAACTTTGTGTTTGCTGTCTTTTTTTTTCACCTTCAGATTGATGTTCAGATGAAGGCTCGCCCAGGTGGCTCTTGTTGTCATCCTTTGTTGTGATGGCAACTCTCCGCGTCACCTCATTCATTCTTCTCCTGTTTCTCTCATCGTTTGCTTTTTTACTTCTGGCACATCTGCCTTCTGTCGCTCCGTCATTTCCTTTTCCCCATTCGACTTCAACGCCATCCTGCGGTCCAGGTCAGTCATGGGCTGTCCGCCTCGATGTTGACCCGCATCTTTGGGGATCTGAGGAACTCGATGTAATTGCTAACCAGGTACTGTGCTTTATGCACACTTTGAACTTGTCGGGTGTGGGAACAAACTCTACATTAATGTCCTTGTGTACATCATCTCTACTTTCACCATTCCAGGTGGCAGAACAGGCTGGGCTGCACAACCAAGGTCAGATTGGACAGCTAGAGGGCCACTACATGCTGTGTTCTTCTCAACTTGGTGCTAATATTTGGAGGAATAACCCCCATGCTTCGAATGTGCTCGCAAACCACCCTAATGTCCTTTGGTACTCCCAAGAGAGGATACTCAGCCGTTCGAAAAGATCTATGGCTTTTAATGACCCTCACTACCCAAAACAGTGGCACCTGGTAAGGCCTAGTTTTACTTTATGATCGATAACCTGTTCTGTATCAACAATGTAACAACTTTAATCTCTATCCTCCCCTTTTTTAATGATATGCCTACATTAAAGCACAATCATGTCAATAAGGACATGGACATCAATGTGACGGGAATTTGGGAGCGCAACATTACCGGCCAAGGGGTCACCGTGGTGGTGGTAGATGATGGGCTGCAACACACCCATCAAGATATAAAAGCCAATTATGTAAGTTACTCTTCATGTATGCCATTAACAGTCATTTCAAGAGAATCATAAGAATGATTATTCAAACGATTATATATCTACCCAAATGTAATAGAGTCCCGAGGGCAGCTATGATCTGAACTCCAATGACCCAGACCCCATGCCCCACTCAGACGTGCACAACGATAACCACCACGGTACCCGATGTGCCGGCGAGATCGCTGCAGTTCCAAACAACAGCTTTTGTGCTGTGGGCGTAGCGTATGGCAGTAAGGTGGCAGGTAACACAATAAAAATGTCATTTATAGTGAACGCTCCATTGAAATGCGTTGACTGAGCCATCGGTTGAAACATCAATCTCGTTCATCCCCAGGTATAAGGGTCCTGGATGGCCCCCTGACAGATAGCCTCGAGGCCATAGCCTTCAACAAGCACTATCAAATCAACGACATCTACAGCTGCAGGTAACACACAAGTGTTACTTTTGTCAAGTTTGTGTCATTTTCAAAACCTATTAAATCAATCTATCACACATTGGGAAATTAATGTCAATTGTGTTTTCTCCTAGTTGGGGTCCTGATGATGATGGACACACTGTGGATGGGCCCCACCCCTTGGGCAAAGTGAGAATGTTTTTTTTTTAGTGTTCTTTTTGTCCTGCAGGGGGCAATACACCTCAATATTTTCATTGCAAGCTTTCATGTCGTTTCATAGCTCAAAGTTGGTGAGTGAGTTGGATATTTTCTTTTCTTCACAGGCTGCACTTCAGCACGGCGTCATTGCAGGAAGACGTGGCTTTGGAAGCGTCTTTGTGGTAGCCAGTGGTAATGGAGGTCAATACAATGACAACTGCAATTATGATGGTTATGCCAACTCCATCTACACCATCACTATTGGTAAAAATAGTGTACATTTTTGCAAGTCGACATTTAGAATTAGCTTGGGGACCAACCTGGTTGTTATATTGTACTGTTTCGAATGCAGGAGCTGTTGACGAGAATGGCAGGATGCCCTTTTATGCCGAAGAGTGTGCGTCTATGTTGGCTGTCACTTTCAGCAGTGGGAAGGACAAGCTGAGGAGCATTGTAGGTCTCACAACACAAAATGCATGTGGAAAAAAATTGCTTTGATCGTTTCAGGGTCACTGATTTCATTGCGGTGTAAAAAGAAAATAAGACGGCTACCAATACAAACCAAACAAGCTACTCGTTTGGTGCTGTTTGTCCCTCGTCGCTATGGAAACATTTTGGGCTGAGAATGCCTTTGCCTGGGGGGGAAAAGCAATTTGACAAAATGACCTCTCTCTAGAGGCGGGTGAGCCATGAGCTGACCACAGTGTACTCAATGACCAAGTGTTAACCTCACACTGGAATTTTCACATTTAACTATGTGACCCATTCGGGATGGAAACGCGACACAACAAATGCTTTTTTGAGAATTGTAGAATTTGAGAACTGGCTAGAGCACAGCCAAAGGAGAATCTGGGAAATGTGATTCCAGTGTCTGTCCATCATAATAAACAGACACTTCTTTTGTTTACATTGAATGCAATGCTAATATTGTGAGCTGTTGCGTCACAACAGCTGTTTTAGACAACAACAAAAAAAAACAGCCACACACTAACAGTGATCATGAGCCGGAAATCTTGGTCAGCTTGAACAGCTGTTAGGGAGAGTGTTTACACTGGGACTGTGGAGAATTCCTCCCTCCATTATGCTTGTCGTTAACTGCACAGCACCGTGCCGAAAATGTCCGCACTTATGTGTAATGCATGTGCGTGGATTTGACTGTCAGAGTGATATAGCAGCCATTTATTTAACACACACTGTACAATACTTAGACAAAAGAATTGCACCCCCCCCCCCCTCAGGAACTGACCTATTTGCTGCTTTTGCAGTTTTCTTTTTTTTTTTCTTCATTTTTGAGGTCTAATGTTTAGTGACAGGACCTTGTACTATCATGAACATGTTTAATGGAGTTCAGATGAAACTTGGCAAGTTTGCAATCTAATCCCAAATCCATTAGGAGTTGGCTCTGTTTACTTTAGTGTCTATAGTTAAAAGATTTATTCCTATTTACGTTTAGTTGATCTCTTATCCTCTGTTAGAGTAAATATACTTAATGGCTCTTTATTTTTATTTGGACAAATTCCTGTTCTCGGCTTTCTTTAAAGCTAGACCACCTGAATGTTGTTAAATCCACCGTCGACACAAATGCAACGGACACACATTCTTAGTGTTTTATGTTTGTGCTCTCCCAAAGCGATCAGACGGCTTCGAGTTTTCTTTCCTGGCTTTTTGTCCACTGAATACTGCAATCCAATCCTGTATGAGATGCACAAATCTGTGGCGGAGGTTGTTGACAAAAGCATTCTTAACTGTTTAAGTCACTGCTGCTGACATGGGTGGCCTGTGATGCATATTCCGTCAAAGTCTTGCGAGTTCCTGTTTGTCTACGAGCAGAGCTATTACCAACACCTTGCCGTTTATACCGTACAAGGCTCTCTACGGTATGTATAGCCTCACTGCCATCCCATCTATGTAGGTAACATCAGACTGGTTCATGCAGCAGGGGACAGGCTGCACTGAGCGTCACACCGGCACGTCTGCCGCCGCCCCCCTGGCGGCCGGTATGGTGGCCCTCATGCTTCAAGTCCGGCCTTGCCTCACTTGGAGGGACGTCCAGCACATCATCGCCTTCACTGCCACCAAGGTAAACCATTTGGTGCCTCGTCCCACTATACCCGCTCTCAGTGGAGAGCGTTTAGGCATGAGAACAAAATAGTAACCTTGTTTGTTGTGGATGAACGTCCATTAGTGTGACAACAGTTCAGACTGGAGGGAGAACGGAGCAGGCTTCAGTCACAGTCATCAACATGGTTTTGGTCTCCTCAACGCATGGAAACTTGTTAATGCAGCCAAGGTACATCATTAGAGGTCGGAGGCAAAAATAGTTCTCAATAATTACTCAATCAAGGAAATGTGTATTCTTGTTCTGCTTTTTATAGGTATGGGAGTCAGTGCCATTTCTTGTGTCCTATCAGAGCTCAGTAATAGCGGAGAAAGTGTCCATTCCAACATATCCCGAGGAGATGCTCCGTATCTGGACAGGTGTAGCTGCTTTCTTCTTTCTCAACTCTGCATTTAATGGTTAACTACACTGCACCGTGTAGCCGCCTTCCTCCTTCCCTTTCTTTGTTCTACTCAGTCTGACTTGGCCTCCATATTAGGTCATGTTCTGCTCTTTGTGAACTGCGGCATCCCCATTTACTTCTTTGTTGTCTCACTTCAGACTTTTGGGCATATGTAGTTCAGCAGCTCAGTTCTCTATTTCTCTATTTATTCTTTTGGATTAATATTGTCTTATTTTCCACATGTTGAGCTCCTGGTGACATATTTGTTGCAGAAATACTTTCCTGCCTCGCATGTCTTTTCCTCGCCCCTCCTTTATCTGAAGTGTTCCACACTCGTGAGCCCTTTTAGTGGTCAGGCCCACTGCCAAAAGGGACTGCCTGTTCAGTAGACATTTACTTCTACCCTTGAACTATTATTCTTATCATTCCTCTTAATCCTTCTCAAAATAAATCAAAGAGGAAATATAACTGTCAACTGTGTTATTTTTTCCCCCCTCTTGTCTATGCTACTTTACTTTCCTACCTTCCTGAAAATTTCTACCTATTGGCTCTACACCTCTGTTTATACAACTCACGTCCCTTCCAAGTCCCCTGGGTGTTTGCAACCTTAAATGGTCAAAAAGCATATTAGCTCATTAGTTGTCATCGTCCAGGAAGTACTAAAAGATCATCTTGATGATATTCTTGGTAGGTGAGGTTCCATCCAAATTGTCACAAGTATTTAATTCAAATCCAATCCAAATTCAGGGTGGGTAAAATGTAAATGTGAAAACATTTTCTCAGAAGGACAGTTCTGAAAACCCTAATAAATGGAGTATATTCAAAAAGTTCTATGCTGTTTTCCCTTCTCAGTCACTGCTTCTGACTTGGCGCTGTCTGGGATGCAAACACTGGAGCATGTGGCTGTTACCGTGACGATCACCCACCCGTGTCGTGGCAACCTGGAGATTGTCTTGTTCTGTCCCAGCGGCATTTCATCGGTCATCGGAGCTCGACGGGCTGTTGACAGGTGAGCCCTCCCCTCATAGCATATCCCGAATACATGAGTCTCAGCCATGTCAAAAATGAATATTGTGGTCTGACTTTGCTTTTTCCTCCCACACAGAGACTCCGCAGGTTACCAGGATTGGACCTTCTCCACTGTGCGTTGCTGGGGGGAAAGGGCTGACGGCCAATACCGCCTCAAGATATCCGACCATAGTAAGCCACATCTGCTCAAGTCATACACGTTTTGATTTGTTTTTGTGGCGCTCACATTTATCCATCTCTGTGCTCACGTAGAGGAACCATTGTCTCAAATATGCGCCGACGTGGGGAAGTTAGAGCAGTGGAAGTTGACTCTGTATGGATCGTCCATGACTTTCAAGGAGGTCAAGGATAGACAAATGTAAGACCTTCATGACGTTTTTGAAACCAGTTGAGAGCATTGGCGACGGACTATCTCAATATGCTCTTCTGTGGATCATGTGACTGAGCACTTGTCCAATTAATAACAGGCTGGTGGAGGATGCCATGAGTGGCAAATATCTGGACAGCAATTTCTCCCTGCCTTGCTCTCCAGGCCTTGATATACCATCAGAGGTTATCAGTCCCTTCACCTCGAGCAGCCTCAGGGTAAGTTGCTTCCAGAGAAATCTCACGCATTTCTGTGATGTTCGTTCTCTGTGACCCACCGACCCAAGCCCCATCAAAAAGCATCATGTCTTTATTTTCTCAAGTTCAGTGACTCTTTGGAACTTCAATTCTCCCTGGTTGATGTCCTTCCATGTCGCTGCTCTTTTTGTTGTCCAGTTCCTCCTCCTGCTTGGCTGCTTTGCGCTCTTCTGGTCTCTTTACTACATAATGGAGGCAGCCATAGCCCACCTGGACCTCAGAGGCCTCCAATGCCTGCCCTGGAGGCAAGCGGGTCATAAAGTGAGGAATGAGCGTGGTGGGAGAGGAGTGGAAGAGCCTTTGGATGAAGAGAACGGTGGCGAGGAGGAACGAGAACCTGAGGCAGAACTGCATACGGTGCTGGACTCGGAGGCCAAAATGCCGCTTATCGATCGAGAAATGCTGACCATGTGACGGAGAGGCTGAAGGTCAGACAAAAGTGCTCTTTGGGTACCTCAGGTTTTTATTCAAACTTCCTCCAGCCCGGGTCACAGAGTTTGTCTTACGGTGTGGTGTCGACTGTTGACTGAAAACTGTGGATGACGTTTGCTGTGGAGCTTCAAGTTCGAGGCCTTGTATGAACATCTTTTTGAAATGGGTGTGTCTGCGCGGCCATCCCTTGCAAAACCAAAAGGTCTCGGTAAAAGAGGAATTAGCTTACTATTGTGAGGAATGTAATGTATGCACTTTATGAAGGTGTGAATCTACTGTGCGCTTGAGCTTGGGTGTGTGTGTGTGTCGGGGGGGGGGAGACAAGTGTTAGGTCTTCCTCTGAAGTGGCCTCAATTTAAAATTCCACTATGGTACAGACATATTTTATGAGTAAGATATTTTTGATGCAGGATAAATTGCATTTGACTTGAAATCCCCAGGAATATTTTCTGTGGGTTATCAACCAACTACTGAAAAACTTGACCTAAATTTTTCCATTGTAAAATATGCATTCTATTTTTTTTTTTCTTTCAATTCTGAAATTTGCATATATTATGCCTTATACTGTACTGGTATATAATTTGTGTTTATTTTTTTTATACAAAAGTTCATATATATTTTAGAGTTCTCTTTCTACTGTTGTACAGTTAGAAAGGAGTTGCAAGGTGTGTTTTCTGTGCAAGTCTCATGAATTATGGAATAAAGGATATGATGTAATATGGTCTTATTTGTAAAGATTTGCAAATATTCTTTTTTTTTTAGTGCAATTCTCCATAATTGAAAATAACTTCTTTCCCAGTCCACCCTTCAGCTTGCACAAATCACAGATTTTGCACGCACTTACTTCCAAGTCATAGTTTAATATGAAAATGTACAAAACATTAGTGCTGATACAGCAGGCATTGATAGCGGGAGATATAGATCCTTTTTTAAGTAGCATGGATATTACCCAGTGTTATCAAGGATTGGCGATTACATGCTCCTTGTTACCAAATCCAGGATCATATACTATCGTTTACTGTTTTTGCATATGACACATTGAGTTTCTAAACTGGGAGTGACAACAGCGCAAGGTGAGGCTCTGCAAAATTCAATGGTGTGGTGGTATGTGTCAAAAGTTGAGACTTAGGGTTCTTAATTTGAAAGTAGGTACCCGATAAAGCAGCAAGGGGTCACTGAAATTGGAAATTTAGGACCTTTTTTACAAATGCGGGTGTTTACAGGCTCTCTGATGGTTTAAAAGGGCATCAGGGTAATACGTGTATTATTTATGTGGCTCAGGGAGTTTACATGATTTGTCTTGGCCTTCCGTAGCTCATTCCTTCCTGACTGGCTCCCTTGTTTGACCCCATCTGGAGACCAATCACATTCTTGCCAGCTTTCATCTGATCATCGGAGAAATCTCGTTTGTTCTCCTGCGCTTTCCTACAAGACATATAGAAACACAAAAATAAATAGAAATTCTTGAGGGTGTAAAAAATTCATTATTTTTACAATGGGGACCCACTTGAAGAACCAGTTTGGGTCACCCTGGTACGTGCCCTCATCCTTTGTGACCGCCAAGCTGCCGAGAGCTGACAAAGTCCTCTGCACTGCTGCCAGGTCTTTACCTGCCCAGAAAAAAAAAAAAAAAAAAAAAGGGTTTGGTTCTCTCTTGACTTTAGTGTTTAAAGTAAAACAAGTAAAACCCCCATCGAACCTTCCCAGAGGTCTACGGTCTGGAACATGTCAGTTTTGGTGACGCCATACTTCTCGGCAGCATTAAGAAACTGAGAGATCTGCTCCATTTGTTTGAAAGCCATGGGTGAACTCTGAATCTTCTTCACAGGTTTGTCTCCAGGAAAAAGGCTGTTGATCAATTCACCCAGGACCTGAACCGAACAAAATGTGCGACAAGGGAAATTGATCACAAGTTGGGTTACAATACAATCATGCTGAGTACACTCACACATCCGTCCTTTAGCCAAGTCTGGAATCCAATTTTTCCCTCCTCTGGCTTTTTGACACCAGGACCACACTGGCGGCTGATCCACTCCACCAGAATCTGCTCCAGCTCCTGGTCATACTTGCTCTCGATCTTATCTTGAACCTGCCGGCTCATGCCGTAGGATGGGCCTTTGTTTGCCATTCCGGCTGCCTGGTGACATGGAAGAGGTAAGCGGGGGGGGGGGGGAATTAGAAAACATTTATTTCTGCAATGTTCCGTATTTTCAAGCGTAACCTTGATTTCAGGCATACCGAGCAAACTTTGGAAGCTTAAACATGCGCGTGATGATACTCAAGCATTTATAATATCGATCTATACGTTTGAACTGTATATACAAACATGTTTGACATGCATGTCCCAAGCGTGTGATGAAGCAAAGATGCTCAGCTGCTCAAGTGGATCTCCTCTTTCACAACTGGGGTGACATTATCAGCATAGAGTGTCCCTCCCACACAACGGACATTTTGTTTGTCAAAGTTACGTGGTGCATAAAAGGGAGCTCTACATCAGCCATCTTTGCAGGTTTTATTCTTTGTCACATGACTTGCTGCTTTTTGTATGCTTGCCATTTATTGTACAGTATTGCTTTTTTGTGCAGAACCCCAATCAAGGTGCTGTCTGCACCAGCCAACCTTTGCTGCCATCTTGATGTCAGGTCACTTCACCTTCCTGTTCCTGGGAAGGTTCAAAATTCAAAATAGTTAAGGCACTAAATGAGGACAGGGTGGGTGATGCTGTCACCATTGACTCCAAATGGAGTTGGACTGGTTATAGTGTAGAAAAAAACAAGGTTTTTTTTTTTTTAAGTATCTCATATTTACTTGGCAAGTACCATTGTGAAAAGATACTGTAATTTGTGGTGTCAATTTTCAATGAAATGTTTGAATTTTACAAGGATTTTAGGGTTTTCGCGTCCTCACTTATTGCAAGCAACTTTTACATGCACAAGCTTCTTGATCATCATATGAAGGGGGCGGGAGAAGAAACCTGAGATTCTTTCATTAGAATCTCCATTTGTGGTTTGAGGGAGGGCCCTTATGTCTTATCCCGGGCAGCGCATCAATCAGTGTTGCTACAGTTAAATCTTGAAATTGATTCTCAATATGTTGCATCCCACAACTACGACATTGGCCGCTGCTATTTTTTTTTTTCACTTTCCCCTTCTCTGCGGCTGTGTTTTCCTGCTGTGGTTAGCAGTTGCCATCGCCAGGACTGTTTGCCTACAGCCAGGACAGGAAACAGACATTTCCAGATGGCACTCTGTAGGGACATTACATCATGCAGCCCAGCAACCACGCTTAGCAACCCCCAAAATAATTTATGGATGGTTTTCTTTCCGATTAGCTACCTGAGTGCATACTTTGTTGATTTCTGTCTTGGTTGACTTATTTACTGATAATAAGGTTGTGTGCTATTGAGACAAATCCTGTACTATTTCCTGGACGTTTTTTTTTAAAGTATAAAATCTACTTTAGTCACCAGCAGATTCAAGTAAACTAAAAAAAAAAATGCATTTATGGAATTGCATTTTGTTTTGGATACGTCTACACCTTCCACTTGGTAAATCGACAACAAACACACCTAGTCAGCTGTCAATTTATAATTAAGATCACATCTTACTGACCTTCTGCCTAGTTGGGAGGTCAATAGGTCATAAAGTACACATTTGTTGACACGTGGATGAATGTAATTAAAGTTTACTCACTGTGATGGAATAGATCTGCTCTCTGCTAGCCGACTGCACAGCTGGTAGTGGAGTGTGGCAATTTTCTTAGCGGAGAACCTCCCTCTTTAAAAATGCTACCTTAAGTGGGCCAGACGATTTAATGACAGGAACATTTGAAAGGGTGGGTGCCGTGGAAGGAGGGCGTATCATGGGGAAGTAGGAGGGCTAGATGGGAAGGGGAAAAAAGAAAAGTTCATCCTAAAAAGGGCATGGCCTTTTGCAGCTCCCTGCTAACACTTCCCACTCCATCAGCGCAGTTCAAAAGCCCGGCCTTATTTGGGAAGAGCTGCTTCCAAGCAGCAGCCACGCCACGGGAATTCTCCAAATACTTTCACCGCATCCCTCATCATTCTGAGTGGCTGGATGAGATCATTATCAAAACGGACTCCTATTTTCTGATCCGATACAAAAAAAAAGAAGCCCGCCTCTTTCCGTGGCTCCTCGTTGCAACACACCTGATTCAAATGATCATTGTCGTTTCAGGTTTCTACAAAGCCTCCGGACGAGTTGAGAGACGGAGAACAGGCAGTCGTGGTTCTCGAGCCGTGTTCCAAAGTGTGTGCGTGCTAGACTTACATTCCATTGCAGGGATGTCTTTGCACAGCTTTTTTTGCTGCCAAAACAGAGTAAGGAAGGGGTCTCGTTGACTTAAGGTTACAATTGGAGTGAACCCTGGATTGACCGCATGTCAATCACCGAGCTGTAGAGACAGACGACTATTCACATTTAGGAAGTTCACTGTCTTCAGTGAACCTAACATGCATGTAATTGGAACGTGGGGGAAAGCTAGACAATTTTAAAGGTTACAAAATGTTGCAAGCCTTCAATTACAATTGCAGTTTGTCTATTTATGACTTTAAACTTTATGTGTCCAGATCACACTTTATATTGGATTAGGACTCACAGTTATTTATTTATTTATTTATTTATTTATTCCGTTATTTATTTATTCCGTTATTTATTTATTTATTTATTTATTTATTTATTTATTCCGTTATTTATTTATTCCGTTATTTAATTGTATTTATTTATTTACACATGCAGACACACAAAAGTCTGATGTGGTGTGTTTATTTATTCCACTAAAATGTTTAGCATGCATTACAAGCAAAAATACATTAGCATAAATGCAGACTGTATGTCACGTTGTCTTAAAGAGCTCACTTGTTTTTTTTCTTCAAACTCATACAGAGGGATAGAGAATATAACCAGAAAAGGTATTAAGCTCCAAATGTTTACAGATTTTCCTCTCGGATTTCAGCTCCATATACACCTGATCGCCTCTTCGCATGTCCACTGTGATAGTCTAAAAAACACACATGTTTAATAATTCATAAGATTGTTTTCTCATCTTAGATCAATTTTACTAATTACCTGCGTGCCGCTGTCTTCCCCATCCTCTTGATTGTCCTCCCAAATGCTTGTCATCACCTCTCCATTCTTCATCATCCTGACCTATCAAAAACAAGAAAACAATCGTTTCAGTCAACCAATGAAATTCTTTCAGTGATAGGATCTTTACGTTTACCTTGTGGTAGAGTCGTTGGTTCAGTTCCACAGACGAGTAGACTGTGAAGGAGAAGACATAAACTCCATCCTGTGGTACAGTGAAGACACCTGCAGGAAAAAGAAAGACTTAAAGAAAGCAAAGCTACCAAACTGGAAATTAAAAAGAAAGAAAAAAAAACTCCCTACCTAAAGAGGGGTTATATCTATTGCCATCATTTAAAGTGACCCTCGTGTAAGCTATTGGTGCATTGGTATTGAAAGGCCCAAAGCAGCTATTAGAAGAAGTGATTAAAAGTGATGAGTCCATATTAGCTTTGAAGGCCACCTTAATGCCATCTTAGGGAAAGACAGAGAAATTTGTAAGTTTCTGCATTAAAATCAAATCAACAAAACAGCAATTTGGGCTTACTGCTTAAAGTGTCCACTTTATTCTTCAACATATTGATGTCATCCCACAAGGAAGTCATCCTCTTAAAAGTGTCCTCCTCTATTTGAAACATGTCATTGGCTGCGCAACAGCAACCACGCTGATGATTAAAAGCGCAGTCGCAGTCCCACTTGTCACATGTCACCGTTTCCTGCAGGTCGACTGGGAAAATAGTTTTGATTTTTAAATCAAAGCATCCATTTCAACATAACTGAATGAGCCATGATTGAGTGTACACCAAAAGTGTGTGTGTGTGTGTGTGTGTGTGTGTGCGTGTGTGTGTGTGTGTGTGTGTGTGTGTGTGTGTGTGTGTGTGTGTGTGTGTGTGTGTGTGTGTGTGTGTGTGTGTGTGTGTGTGTGTGTGTGTGTGTGTGTGTGTGTGTGTGTGTGTGTGTGTGTGTATACCAGCAATCTCTTTCAGCATCTGGTTGACTGACTGGTCAGCCACACAGCCGTGGAGAAACAGCGCCCCCAACATGATTAGAGCTCGAAATACAACCATCTGAAATGACATCACCTAATTCAACACAAGGCCCGGGGGCCAAATACGGCCCGCCACATCATATTATGTGGCCGGCGAAGACAAATTGTGTATCGACTACAAATTGTCTCCCCTTAAAAAAAATAGCAACTTTTAAAAAAATATTTGAACAATTTTTACTGTTCTGGGTAGAGCTGTAATTTTATCTGTTACAACCACACACAATTTGCAATGTGTGTAATCAATTTAGATCAACCTGCCTTTATGTCAACAGAGCAATACATAAACATTACATTATGCTAATGTCAATAGATACAAAGTAAACTTACTGTTGTTGATGGATCCTCTTATTTTTTGAAAGCTTTTCTTTGAAACTGACTCTTGGTCTGGCCTGGAAGACTTTTGTGGCAAGACATTCGGGTGACTGTCTCCTTTTTTTAGGGGTGAGCAAAACAAGCACCACCTCTTCATGGTACAGAATGTCACATGGGATCAAATACAAAAGTGATGTTCCACTTCTTCACTATACTTTTCCTTTACATTCACCTGAAAGGGTAATATTAGACCTTTGGATCCCACCCTACCACAAAACTGATATATAGAACATTGTTATTTAACCTACAGGGACAATGGTGACCCCAAAAAAAAGAGGTCTGTGATATTGATCATATCAACAGCAGGTCAGATGTCACGGCAATATTTAGCACACCTAATTCTCATGCTGAAGTGACTGCAATCACACATATATGTTACATGTTTAAGTATCATGTAATGTAAGTAGCCTACATCATGATGTCATGATTTTTTGTGGCTCAAAGTTGTTAGTTGTTCAGGCACAGGTTTGGTTATCAGGGCAAGAGAGAGATATTTTTTTAACCACTGACTGTCATGAATATTTACACCCCCCCCCCCACACACACACACTTCAATTGTCATTGCAACTCATTGCAAATATTTATTTCACCATCAAATATACAATTAATTGGTATACATCCTGAGCTGCATGTGATTTTTTATTCCTAGTTCAAATATTACGAGTGTGTATGTATGAATTTTAAGTCAATGTAAAAACTCAGCTTTTTTTTAATTAATGCCTATGATTGAATACTTCTAAAGATTTTTTTTAATCAATTTTATGATGTTTTTTTTTCTTCCACTACATGTTCTTTTAATAAACGTAGCTCTCTTATTTCTGTACTTTGTTTTCTTAGCGCGATGTAAATGAAACTGTAATAATGACACAGGCAAACTTTTCATCATGACTGTTATTGAAATGATTTGTAAATATACAGGTCAGTCAGTAGCATACAGAAGAAAGCCAGTAAAAGTGTTGTAGTGACTTTTGTCATCACAAAGGAAGCAGCCAATGGGAAGATTAACAGCCACCTTGTCCCCAGCCGTCAGGTGGATAGCTATAACAATAGAAGCACTATCTTCTTGGTCTTGCTTATTTTTCTCTTTTGGGCCTGCCACCACTTGACCGTTGACTTGCAGGTTGGCGCAGGCCGCCAGGCTGTTACCGGGGGAACCGGCGTCGCTGTAGACGGTCAGGGCAAGGCTGTATACGCCATCACGAGGTGCGGTGAAGACCCCGGTGGCCGCAGTGTAGTCCCGGCCCAAGTTGATGAAAACATGTCGGTAGGTGATGAGCTTATCGTCACGGAAGGGCCCGTAGCAGGTCAGAGTGTCACTGTTTGTTAGAGCCACGGAGAAAGCACTGCGGCTGGCTGCAAGGAGACATGTTGGAAAAATGAGTCAGCATTGTGGAAGTTGATGTTGTTCACTTTTCTGACCTTTGATATTGTTGAGTGTGTTTTTCATCCTGGTCAATTTGTTCTCCAGCTCGCTGAGGCTGGCGTTAAAATACATCTTCATCCTGTGTATTTTTTGCTGCATCAGGCAGCAGCCGCACGTCGCCTGGTCTGTCACACACGCTGAATACATGCACGAAAATAATCACGTAGCTGAATGTTAAGAAGATTTTTCAGCATTTTTATAGAAGCTGACCTTCTTCTTGGTTGGTATTGTCATCTTCAGGGGATGCTGAGGGGCCGCCCCAGGAAAAAGGATTCTTACAACTAACTAACCCCAGAAGACACAGGAATAAAGCAGCTGGAAGACAAAAAGAGTCATATTAGGCACAAACTATATCGAGGTAAAAAAAAATAAACAATGCTTATCTTCTTTAATGGAAATCAAGTCCGATCCAATTGAACTGGTCTCACCTTGCATGGTGTCTGCAGTGAAAGGTTGTCTGAATGTCAGGGTCAGAATGTTTGACCGACTGAGTGCAGTGTCAGGATTCGCAGCTATTTAAATGTCATCCAAAACGCTTCCCCCCCTGTTCCACCTTTTGTTGGTCCTCTCCTTCATGACATAGGCTTTGTTTGGAATTGTAGGTCAGATCTCTTGCTTTGAATATCAAGCTCAGATTGCTGGTATGAAAAGTTAATAGAGGAAATGATTAATTAATTGGAAAAA
Source organism: Syngnathus leptorhynchus (assembly GCF_054491065.1). Lineage (NCBI taxonomy): Eukaryota > Metazoa > Chordata > Actinopteri > Syngnathiformes > Syngnathidae > Syngnathus > Syngnathus leptorhynchus. The sequence goes on along the minus strand of NC_141201.1, from coordinate 5,689,039 downwards.
ATCTCAATTATTGTTTTTTTGACATTCGTATTTCTAGTACTTTTTCATTTAGTATATAATTGAGAGATCAGAATTAAAATAATAAAATCAAACATGTATGTGATGAATTGATTTATTTGAATGTTCATTTTTATTTGTGTTAATAATTAGGACACAATAGTACATTTAGATTTCAATCCAACTGGCAGATTTTTACAGTAGCACCAGCTCCACTCCAGAATCGGAACCCTGGGTACAGTGGACCACTGAACTGGGTCACATGTCTGTGGATGAGTTGAGCCTCGTTGTTGACGATCCGGTAAAAAGCCAAAATGCCCGCATGCTGGTCCAGATAGGTTCCAATCCGTCTGCCTTTGGGTGAACCCAGGAGTTTTTCTTGACTATTGTGCCAGAAGGAGAAACCGGTCCCAGACCAATACAAGCTCCAGGAAAGGGGATTGTGGCCCAAACGGCTTTTGTCATCTGAAGACTGGTGATCCATGTCCTTGGACGCCACCCCAATGGTAATCTAGATGGTGCAGAAGTAAACATTCAATTAAAAAAAAAAAAACATTCTTGCAGAAATTACAGAACAGCTATTCCTTGAAAAAAATAATTTAAAAAAATCAGGACTTGCTTAAAAAAAAAAAAAAAAAAAAAAAAAAATGCTGATGCAATTTTTTTCTGCACATCTTAATGAAAATATGAATAGAGGATTTTGGATCACCTTTGGGCCAGTCCACTCCACCTCCCAGTAGTACGGGCTACCTCCAAGTGGCTCTCTGCAGAGAAGCTGTCGCCAGTAGAGGAAGCGTTCCGGGTGGTCCACTGGATTCAGGTTCTCTGTCCGCAGTGTGGCTTTACGACCACCATCTGACAACTGTATGTGGCGATACACTGTGTTGGGGTCCATCGTGGGCTCGAAGCGAACTGGAAGGTGAAGGTACATTTTTAATCAAGACTCCAGAACCACTTCTTTGCAATATATATGTATTCTCTCTCTTATTCTTGAAAAGAGCTGACTCACATTTCAGCAATTCTTCCCTCATCATTGGTTCTGGACTTACAAGTCCCAATGTTGGAACATGAGGTGCTAAAGGAGAAGGTAAATGTATTAATTTTGAAAAGGATGTCAAAGCGTTTTTAGTCACCTTGAGGCTGACGGAGTGGTGGAGGTGGTGCTGAAGCTTCATTGGCAGACGCTGAATTAATAAAAAAACATCACAAATAGATAAAAGCCAGAAACATAACTCAACAATATCAATATTTAGCATGTGCTGAACTCTTAGTGCTGCAATAAAATGACATGATTCATATCTTGCTGCTCATATCATCAAGTATCTTCAATATCACGTACCTTGGGGTCGTGGCAAAGGTAAAGGTGCAGGATTAAGTGTCTCGTAAACTACAGGAATAAAAAAAAAATGGTTTATCGTGTAATCTTAAGAGAAACTTGGGTGGGTAATTTACACCACCTGTGCTTTGTACAGATGAAAAGCCATTGACTGGAATAATGTTGGGTGCTGTGGCACCTTCCGTTCTTGAGGTCACAGGGTCGTCATTCACTACGGAGATAAAAGTCCTCTTAATATCAAGCGCGGCATGACAGGAGGGAAGGTGGAAAACCACTGACCTAAAGTGACAAGTTTGGCAAGACTAGATTTGCAGAGCTCCTTAACCGACTCTCGTAGCTCCTTTAAAACCGAGCGAACATCTGCCGCCAGCTCTTCCTCTTTGTACAGAATTGATTCTTGTGTGCCGACTGGTGAATCTGCCATCTCCATTGCGAGGAAATGCTAAAGAAGGAAAATCGTTACACTGTGCAAATGATCAGTGAAGAGCATGCCGCTTGAAAATTCTCCGACCTTTAAGAAGCAGATATGGTCCTGCATGCCTGCCAGTTTACTTAGCTCCTCCCTCTTCCAGTGAAGCTGTACCATCTCCTGCTCAAGTCTGTGAATATGGCTCTCAATTTTGCTGCCTGAAGATCGCTCACGGGTGCCGAGAAGCTCACCGACTTGAGTGCCGGTGAGAGTGATCACGTTGACAAGATCGGAAAACAAATCTAGTCTCTCTTGCTGTAGAACCTGGATCAAAGCCTGCACAAATAGATGGAAAATGAGATAGAAAATAAATCAGTTTAATAATTTCATATGCTATTTATGTGCATGTTTAAGGCAATTTTGGCAGTTTTGGTCTTCCATACAAGTCAGCCATGTGAAGCAATGCACCACCAATGACCTCAGAGCGTGAAATAAGAGCAAACTAAGGATAGTAAATATGTCCTGAAATATATACATTATAATGAACATACCTTCTGTTGACGGGCAACATTCGGGAGTTCTTTTAGCATTTTCTCAGTCTCTTTGCCTCACCTTGCCACCTCCGCCTGCATCTGCGAGAGCTCTTCCTTATTAAAAAAAAAAAAGGTGCAAAAATCACATTAAATGCCATGCAGCCAGTATTTTTTTCAATTTCTTCAGTTTGCTCATACTTGTCTCTTCTTCCTCTCTTCTTCAGGTTTGACCACACGATGCCCTTTGTGTCCATGCTGACAACAGACCACACACACACATTCCCTGTCATGATGGCAAAACAGATCCAAGGGTTGATTATGTTCAGGGCAGGATCTGCCAGCCACACTGGGAAGCTGAGGATAGACACTCCCCTGCCGTGGTCCCATATCTGGAAGAATTTCCAGGTAGATAGGTTCTGACGGCAGAGCAGAAAAAACAGCTGCAGAGGGATTTTGCTTGAGACTGGTGGTCCTAAGTTTCTCCATAGCTTCCACAAGGAGTGTGCTCTTTGCCAGGGTAGGTCGAGGCTTGAAGATCTGCCTGCATTGGGGACAGCTGTATTGGCCCCTGCTGTTCCCTTTGTCCCAGTGACTCTGGATACAAGCCAAACAATAAGAATGTCCACAAGGTAGAGTTGCTGGATCTTTCAGGGTCTCCAAGCATACTGAGCAGACAAAAGTCGCCTCTTCGGACCAGGCTGAGGCCATGAGAGCGGGAAGTTTGCTATCCAAGGTCAGAAATGAGAGGAAACCATGTGTTGCCTAAGAGGAAGGAAAAACACAGTGTGTGTGTAAGGTTTAAAATGCCAAGTTGTGTGATTCACATGCTGCTTAGAAACTGCAGCAGGTTCGACTTTGGGTGAAACTGGTACAACCTGTTCTTGGGAGTTTCTGTTTAGAGGTGGTCATCTGATTTTGTTTTCTTACGTTCAATTGTTAGAGGGAAGAAACTAAATGTTAATCTGGGTACAATATTCCTTATTTTAGTGTCATTAGTGCAATGAATTAATTGTATTGCGTTGAATGCACATGCTTTGGCGATGACAATAATAATCAACTCATGGAAATTGGTTAAGAAATAAAAAAGTTATGACTTAACATCAATGCAAATGCATTGACTTTGAGTGGAATGCTGCCCTTTCCAACATGGCCGCTCCATCGACACGTCGGTTAGCCATTCATTCTTTTATTAAATTTCTTACATCAGCGTGGAAAATGTTGGTTTCATTTTATTATCCATGCTTGAACGTCATTATTCCATTCTCTTCCCAACTTCAATATGTTGTAAAACAAGTTTTGCGTCATGACTGCGCAATGATGGCAACAGTGACGATCTTGAAGCTACGTTGCGCATCACAACTAATGGCAGCTGTGTAGATGCCTTGGATTCAACTTTCAAGGTGAGTTTCATCTAAATAAATCCGACTTTGTGCAAGCGTATGGTTATTTCTCACGGTCCAACATTACGTGTCTTATTGTAACCATGTAACCTTACATTTCGTAACTACAGATTCGCATTATGCTAATGCATTATTCAGCTAGTTGACGTGAACGGGGACGCCAGATTAGTAAACATTACATTTATTTATATCAGCAATCGTACTAGCATGATTGGCTAGTAATCCATCCACAGACATGGACGCGGACAATTCCGCACTTTATGCACGAATTGCATGTATTTTCTGGTTGTGTAAAAGGCAACTAGCAAGCTGCTAGCAGCCGGAGAGTTTTACCTACCTGTTCGGGCAGACATGCAATCAGTCTAGTTGCAGTTGCTTGAAAGTTGCTAGACGTTCATTTTGTCTTTTATAGCATTCTTAGACTTGCCGTAGTTTGCTCTTGACTTGACCCGTGCAAATAAAAATGGTAAAAGTACTCACACTCCATACTTAATATAGAAGTAAAGTTACTTGTGCTGAAATGACGAATGATTGTTCAAGTTTACTGAAGTAAAAGTTAAAAAGTTTAACTTCATTTGACTTCTCTATATTTATGTTAGGCGCAGATGTTGAAAAAAGCTTGAACTGTATTGAAAAAGTAAGAATGCAAAAATGCAGATAGAAAAAGTTGCCATATTCTGAGAGGAGAGGATGTCAGATTACCACATTTATATTACCGTATTGGCCCGAATATAAGTCGAGGTTTTTTTCATCGATATAAAATTAAAAAAGGGGGATTGTCTTACAAAGGAGTCTAGACAAAGGCTTTTTTTGTCAAACGGGGTCATCTTATATTCGAGCCAATACGGTAATAGTTGTATTGAGTGGACTTCATCTTTACTAACCAATTTGTGTTTTAACCTCTTTTTTATAGAATGTTTCGGGGCTCACAGCGGGTGATCAGCTCATGTCTGTTAAGGTCACATCTGCAACTGAATGAGTCCATCTGTACCCGCGCTGGATGGTATTTGAATGAATGGAGGCGTGAAGGCATCTTTGGAAGAAGGACATATTCGTCTCTCTCTACAGAGACTGGAGCCTGTCCAACAAAGTATTCTCTTTTTAACTCACAATGTGACAGCAAACTAAGTCAAGAGGCCTCATTACATAACCTAAAATCCACAGATCCTGCTAAGTCTCCTTCAAAGCACAACAAAGCTGTGAACGTTCAGGACAGTTTATCAAACGCAACTTGCCGTCTACCTCGGAGAAGATCTCAAGATATTTGTCATCCTTTGCACAATTTAAACAATACAACAAACTATCGCCATTTTTGCTCCAGACAGAAGACTGTCAGCTCTTTGCAGTGGTTAGAAAATGTCCGCACTAGAGCACAAGCCTATAGCCTCTCTTCTCACCAAACCAGAGCAGTTCATGGAGTCTGGAGTGAGTGTCTTACTCCAGAAAATGAAAACAGGTGTCGACAGAACCTGGCGCCCAATTTGAAGATGTATAATGTGGAGAAGGGCAATAAAGCTCAAAGCCAAGGAAAGAATCGGGGAGCTTGGGCGTCCATTTTGGCGTTGCTCTGCAGTGTCGAGGGAGAACCAGCATTTCTCTTCACGCTGCGCTCCAGCACGTTGAAGGGGCACAGGGGGGACGTCAGGTTAGTAGCTGCATGTGGCAAATATTCTGCACATTTTGTTGAGTCCTCATTTCCACATCTGGTGTAGCTTTGCTGGAGGAAAGAGTGATCCATCAGATGGTGATGTGGTGGTCACTGCGCTGAGGGAGGCCCGGGAAGAGCTTGGCATTCACGTACCGACAGAAAGTGTTTGGGGTGTCCTCAAGCCACTCAGGGACAGGGTAAGACTTTCTTTCACTCGAGTGTGTGTAAACCAGTGATGGGAAAATGAAACTTGAAATTCAGAGAGTGCCCTCTAGAGGATTCAAAAAAATACAACAACTGCTTCATGAAGCAAATTCAAAGAAACATTTGTAAACGGCCCGGGTTACGAAACACACTTGCGTGCACACAGTTTACGATGATGCTTTGTCATGTGACTTGAACTTGTCATTTGGCCTTTATTTAGTCAGGGATGATGGTAGCTCCTGTGCTTGCTAACGTAGGCCCGCTTGAGGAGTTGTCCTTCAAACCAAATCCTGCTGAGGTAAAGAACCTGGTCTCCTGTACAATATAATTTGCCTAAAAGTGTTTTTTTAACTATCTTCTAATTTAAGCGGGACTTCTGATGATAGCAACATTCAAGCCATTGTCTTTCTCTTTGGTTCTCAGGTAGAGGAGATTTTTACTTTGTCTTTATCCCATTTGTGCGACCCACAAAACCGTGGGTACACGCACTTCCGCAGAGGGGACAGATACAGCTACACGATGCCGGTCTTTCGTAACGGGAAGCACCGCGTATGGGGCCTGACCGCCGTTGCCTTAGACCAGTCACTCAAACTTCTTGTCCCATCACATCTACAGTGAAGCACAATCATCGTGTGTCTCTGAGTTTATATTTTTAAAAATGTGCAGTCAAGCTTCAACTTTTTCTGCACATTTTTTACTTGTTCCTTTGATTGAAGTCAACCAATTTGCTATGATAAAACACATCTTCTGACTGACTGAATGGAATGAATTGATGAAATGAGTTCCCATAAGTTAACAAGACAATTGTGAAATCCATGAGTTCATGATATTTATTATTACATTTATCACGTTTTTACCTCACTCAAAATCAAACCTTGTACTGTTTAAGACTGAACATATTATATTATGTCACAACGTGGTATGTTCAAGGACAGATGCATTAAACATCACTTGTGTAAATTTGCTTTCTGTCGTTTTTGTTCCTTGTACCTTGACAAGGCAATAAAGGAAATAGTACCAAGTGGAATACTGGAAATGTCTTGCAGCTGATATATTTAATTTTTTAGAGGAATTTGGATCATGTAACTTTTGAATCTTTGCCCAAATGACTTTTACTCATATTGCTTTTAGTGCTTTACTTTTGAACTTTTGCAGTGATCAAGGCACCGAGCACTCGAAGGGGTCCTGTGTGTCGGGCAGGAGGTGACAGTTGAAGGGCCAGCTAAAGGAGAAAAGATCCATGGCTTGGCTACACTGCTGCTCGGCCGAGGAGCAGACAGAGCGACAGGGCTGCAGGACGCCTCCATGAGGGTTACACTGTGGCAAGAACATCCCGCAAACAAGTTTGCGCAATGGCTCGAAGCAGGCGAGCTCCATCAGAACCTTTGGCAAGATCATAGAGGAAAGAAATGCAGATGTGATACAATTTAAAACAAGTCTTAACTCGTATGTCCAAGGTGGATCCTCATCTAACAAAATTTATTCTACCCTGTACTGTCGCAGAAGAGTAGTAGCTTCTCGCTGATCGGCGATGGAGAGCCAAATGTTGGGGAATGAGGTGAGGTTGTAGCTAAGACCCTGACACATCTCCACCTCTATCAACTCACACGGGGAAGCTGGTGACATTAGGAAAATAGCATCATTCAATTAAGGATAGAATGACCTTTGCTCAAAACAATACCAAAAAGGTCAAGGCCCATATTTTTGATGACAGAAACATCTGCAATTATTTTCTTGACAGTCGCCATAGAAACAACATTGCATTTACTCACTGAAGGGAGGATAAGTGGAGTTGGCGCAATCTCGTTCATCTGCTCCATCAGGGCAGTCGTACCAGCCATCGCACAACCATTGCGGGTGAAGACACTCGCCGCTACTGCAGGCAAACTGCCTTGGACCGCATGTCCCTTTAACAAACAAGTCACAAATTGAATTAGTCAATTAATTCATCAAATGACTGGCGTGAATTTTGCAATTTAGGACAGTTGGGCATGTGCCGTGAAGTTTAGAGAACATCAAATTGAGTTCATCTGTAAATCTAAATTTAATTTTATCCAGTGATGCATTGTATATAAAAAAATAACTTTTGTGACAATATGTCTTATTATAAGAGGAACAACTCACTATCCAGCAGCGATATGGACTGATAGGTTGCGTTAAAGCCGCTGTCAGCCACTCCCTCGTCGGCTACAAACAGCACAGTCATGTGCTGGCCGGATGAGGTCAGGTCAGGTGGGAGGGTGGTTCCACAAAACCTGACACAGAAAAAGAAACCTTTAGTGATCAACTGAAAGAGAAATGGCAAGCCAGCAAAATATCTCAGGTCCAACATTAGCATCCTCATGCTAATACAATGTGTGGCAATCTGGCTCCCTCTAGTGGTACAGCATATAATTACTGAATTGAAAATGTACTAAAATATTCCAATATTAAAACCACAATATGTCTTACCTTCCCAGAACTCTTCCAGCGTCACTGTTGCTGCCGTCATGCACCTCCACATAATCAAAGTCACACACATCCTGAGTCTCCAGGCTGAAGTTTCTGAAGCGCAGCGTGATGACGTGACCCTCCTCAACAGAGATGTGCCATACGCAAAACTAAGAAGATAGAACGGTTTGTTAATGGGGGGGTAACCAGTACAAACATTGTTATAAATGTACCTGCTGCTGAGGGTATGGCCTGGGGTGGTTTGGACTTGCCAGAAAGCCGTACGGCCCATTTTTCTGCCCGCCGCATTCTGTCAAGGAACAGCAAAAAAAAAAGAGATAATTAAGGAATCTCTGTGACATCAATTTTGAAGGAGATCCCATTCTCTCACCGCTGTGTTTACGGCTGCAGTTAGCTTCGTCTTTTCGGTCATGGCAATTTGGATGACCGTCGCACACCGACACAGGCAGCAGACAGCGACCATTGTCGCACATGAACTCGTCTCTGGAACAACTTTCTGAGAAACAAGCACACGGGGGCACATTACAAGGACAGATATGACACATGAGCATGTTGTATACGGATGGGCAGGTAGACAAATGAAATGATGTTTCCTTTCGTTTGTCATCCATGCACACAAACCACTGACTGTGTCCAGGCAGCAAGGCCTTGTACTGAGCTGAAAAGCCATTGCCTGCAATGCTGCCATCAGAGTGGAAAGTCACCCATACTGTGCTGCTGTTTGTGTTGACTGTTGGTGGCGCCACTGCGCCACAAAATCTACAAGAGGGACACATCGAGAACACAAGTCAGTTTTATATGCTGCATATTCAAATATTTTAGGGAGGGATGACTTAAATATTGGAGGGGGCCGCAATTTGCCAAAATTAACATTAAGTTGCAAGTCATTATGTGCATTTTTTTTTCCCCACAGATATCAACTCACTTAAAATTTTAATGTCATGGAGTTACTGTTTGCCATACCATTGCAAATGTAGCATAGGGGAAACCCTGTTAGTGCAACTAAGCCATGTCTGCCCTCTAGTGGTAAATGGTGATATTACAATTTAAAACTACAGATTATTTTTTTTTCAATATTAGTTTTTGTTTTCACGGTTACCCAACACACCAATATCGAATGTTTATTAGTATTAGGGCTGACCTATTGGTGATGAAGCATAACAAACATGCAAAAAATAATCAGTATGTGAATTCTACTGAATTGCATACGTGTTAACTATGATGGTCCACTAACCTTGTGACCACAGAGCTGTCTTCTACATGCTCCTGTACCTCCACCCAGTCAAACAAACAGGGAGAGGGACCCTCAACACTCAGAAAGGTCACATGGATTTGAATTAATTGAGGGGGCGTGGCTTGGATCACCCACACACACAAGGTGTTGGGAGGATAGGAGCCCGGGTAGTTTGGTGAGTTGAAAAAACCTTCGGAATCGGTCAAAAATCCACCACAACCTGAAAGGAAGGAAAGCTATCTGCTCCGTAACCAAAAAAGGTATCAGCTTTGAAGAGACGTTAGCGGGGAAATATATTTGTCCTACGTGTTTCAGTCGTAGGGATGCTGGCAGGGTGGAGTACTGGCACACTGTCCAGCTGGCTTCTGTTTGGAGGAATTGATGGTAATTCCCCACCTCCTGCACTCAACGAGTCCGAAGGGCTGGTGGACAACAGTTGCTCCTCAACCTCCTGACCTTTCATCTCTTTATCCATAACGGAATGTAAAAAAAAAAAAAAAGAATAGAACAAATCAGAAGTATATTACAATACGTTTGTAATTGGCAAAGGAGCAGACACTCACGTGTGAGGATGAGGGCCAGTGTCAGACCAAGAGCCGCAACCAGGAGCAGGGCAGCGACAGAGACCACTACCTTCCCCCAACAACAACCTGCACCCCGGAAAGGGAGAACACACACCACGAAAAGACCCCAGCCTCGACCTGAATGTTTACACACAAACACGGTAAGTCATTTGAAATAATCTACTCTCGGTTCAAATTTTGCATGCAGAAATCATCTGGATATTTGTGCGCTAGTTTTTTTTTTTTTTTTTTTACTTGCAAAGCTACTAGTTGGTGGTTTGATGGGCTCAGGGGTAATTGAGGTCATTCCGAATCCCTCCACATGCTCTTCTCGTTCTCCTTCCAACTCAAAGGCAGGATTGCAAAACACACTCTGGACAAAGTATGATAGGGAAAATCTACAATTTATATCTGAGGTAAAGTAATAGCAGCAAGAAAAGGTTAGGCGAATAACGTCGGGAATTTCAGAACAATTATAGCAATTATCTTGTCAAAGCAATCAGCGTCACCATCATGGTTGACCTTTCTCACCTTGTATATGTCCGAAGCGTCCGAGTCAATGACTACTCGAGTGAGATCCGACATCTTTGGTCCGCTGCTGTTCTGTTAGCGAACCCATTAGAAAAGGTAAAAGAATGAATCCAAATGGAGAGCTCCCGTGACGAGAGTCCTCGTGTGCATCAGAACAGCACAAAGTTGGCCATCCATCAACAAGCTCCAGGTAGAAATATTACATACGTAAAAACCTCCATAATAAACCCACTTCTTGTGGTTTGTTGTGTGAAAGCTTCTCATACACTTTTTAAAACTCTTTTCCAAAGCCAAGTCAGCTGAGAGGACTAAGCCCTGAAAGGGGGGGGGGGGGGCACGGAAAGGTGGGGACCCTGGTTAAAGTCCAATAATCCCTGATTTTTGAAGATAACCTGTTTTATTCACAGGCAAGTTTCAATAAAATATCCAACAGATTTGGGTAGAAGCATTTGTCCCAAAATAACTTTTTAAAAACTTTTTGGTCACCAAAATGATTTGGGAGAAATATTTTAATGGCACCCCTTCAGTATTGCAATTTAACAAGGGATTATATTTCCAATATCCCCTTTGCATGTATTGTGTGTGTGTGTGTGTGTGTGTGTGTGTGTGTGTGTGTGTGTGTGTGTGTGTGTGTGTGTGTGTGTGTGTGTGTGTGTGTGTGTGTGTTGGTCGAATAGGTTATACTTGGGCTAAAATAAAGGCAAACTCATGAATTAATATGACAATGTATTTATCTTTGAGTTACTACAGTAACTAACCAAACACTGCGACTTGCAGTTTTTAAAAATTCACAATGACAATATACACAAAATTCAAAAGTACAAGTGTGACATAACATGTCAGTCAAACAATAACAGATTACAATACAAATAAATCAATGATTTGATCATTTTTCCATGAAACAATATGGAAATATTCTTCAGCACTTCATTTATCCAGACACAATATGAATAATTGCGATGCATTTATGTCCTTTTCGTCGAAACGGTTTCATCCATCAAAGCTTTCCGTTTCCGCAGATTACGCTGAGGTTCACACGGGAGTATTTCGCTTTCACCTCCTTCTTCTCCACGCCGTCCCTCTTCATTTCCCGATAGTTCGGTGGAGGGGTCACTTGAACAGAATGTCCTCTGAGTTCCTACTGCCCGTACGCCTTCTTCCATCACTCTTGTCAGGACACTGATGGCCGTGGTGAGGTCGGATACGGCGCTGACCAGTTGCCTGGTATGCGTAACGATGGCCTGCGTGTCCCGTCGGGATGCACGCATAACAGACGACACGACTCTGACCTCTTTTACAATGGACTGTAAACCATGTTGAAGAGCTGCAGACTGATTTTTCTGCAGCTGTAGCAACTCCTTGTCTATGTCCTCATAAGATGACTTCTTCTGAGGCTCTGGACAGACGTCTGTTAGTGACTTTGGTTGACTTGATTGCGGTGCTGATTCTGGAGCTTCTAATGCAGTCACTGATAAAAACAGAATTGCTGGTTTGAAGAATCACAAGGAACATTGGGAATACAAATTCCACCCTATGTCGTTTTAAGTAGTGACTGCACAAAATGAACATTTGTGTGCAACAACCAAAAATATGTGCAGCACAAAATATTGACGTGGGCCTACCTTTGGGTTCAGTTTTTGGTTCAAGGATGTCAAATTCTTCTATGTCAATGTTCTCATCGCAGAAGGTCATCTGCAACTGTTCCAAAATCGCAGAGAGAGGTATGTCTTGCGCCGCTGATCCCCCGACTGTTTTATTAGCAGCTGATTTATTCTTAGCCATTTTTTCTTTTGTTCTTCTTCGAATATCTTGCCATCTTTTCTTAACCTCATCTGGGGTTCTACTTGTTTTACCCACAGCATTGACTTTCTTACAGATTGTCTCCCATATTGCGTTTCTTCTGTTTATATTTAGATTTCTTTCCTGCAATTCACCAATGTGCTTGTTTGCTTCTTCCACTAACACTGCCAACTCCATTACTTCAAACTTCATTTTGCGTTTGCGGTTCTCTCCCACATTTTCCATGCTGAAAACAATCAGATGGCGCAAATCCGAAAAAAGAGGAAAGGTAAAGCTACAGACATCGGTGTCGATAACTTGGATCCCAACACCAGGCTCGTTCTTTTTCTTCGTAGATTGTTTTCCGTATTCCTTTTTTATAGCGCCCCTTTTGTTGTGGCGCGTCATTGCACCACTACTACATTGTTATTGTCAAAGTGATATAAAATCTTTTACTGCCAGGTTCTAAAATATTCTTTTTATTGGAGAAATGATTAACTACAACATGCAGATGTTCATTGAGCACATTTTATACACAGCTTTATGTACAATCATGTAAAAAGGAAAATCATCTTTATACACTCGTGTTTTGCTTTTTGGCACAGTCTCACCATTCACATATGAACTATTTAGAATCAATATTCATTCGTTGTTCATAAATGTGATGAGCGCCATCAGCCTTCAGTGAACTGTCGAAATAAGACTTCTGATTGGTTGTCTTTAAAGTCAGGGACAAAGTGGATGCTGAGAATCTCGGAGAATCCCTCAGAGAGAGCGGGTGCCACAAAGTGCTTTCTGCTCATCGAGAGAAAGCAAGCAAGACAGAGTCGTTAGAAAGGATTCACATGCTGTTTCATGTAATCTGGAGTTACTCACTTATAGCTTTGGAAAATCATCTCATTGACTTTGGCATGTTTGCTGTCTGAGGGCGCCATCTCGCGGAACTGGCAACAACAGTAAAAATGCATTATGAAAATCGAATCGTTTATTCAACAGAACACACGTGACGGCATGGAACGGTGAATCATACTCTATTGTTGTGTTTGGCTTGTTCCAGGGTGGCTGAAAATTGAAAACAGCGACAGGGCACACCCGCTGCCTTGGCCACATCCACATAACTAGAAAAAAAACCAGAGCTTACATAAACAATATAATTCATTCAACCGTAGCATCCAGTCAAAACAGTAGTATGATGCAGAAGCCAATATAAAAGACAAATATTATGTCCATCAATATGCAGGAACAAAGGATAGTTAAGTCAGAGCACTCCTTTTTTTTTTTTTTTTCATTTTAACCGCTTAGCATCACACGAAGCTCTCATCTAGAAGTATCGCTAACTATATACCGGTAATAAAAGAAAGATATTTTATGGGGTACCGTTTGCGAGACTCTGGGTCAGGGTTGGTGTTGTCTACGGCAACGCTGCGACCCTCCTTCAGAGCACGCTCACATGCTGCCACACAGCTTTGCCATGAACCCAGCGTGTCCTGAAGGCAACACCAAAAATTTACCACATTTAAATGTTCCACCTTAACAACTGTATAGATGGGATAAATAGGATTTAGATAATAAAGAAAATTTTGCGTTGGTCACACTGATGACTCACCCTGTTGACGTATGCGTAACCTTTTGGGATAATATGGGTGTGAAAGAATGTGGATTTGCCCGCTGCATAAAACAAAAAGACAAAAGATTTGGAGGACGCCATTGAGTTGATACAGGAACAACACAAAGAAAAACACTCGCAGCATTTACATACAAGCGGGGAAACCCACGGCCACAATGACTTCTGTCTTGCTAGCAGTGAGAGACGCAGACGGCGGGTCGTATAGCCTGGCGCTGGAGTCCAGTTTTCTCTGGAATTCAGATTTTAATTTAATTAAAAAAAAGAAATCTAGAAAATGTGGATAGTGTGGTATATGCACAACATATTTTCCACTCACAGGGTCAAATTGTGGAAGATTGTAAGAGGCGGTCTTCCAACCCAGGAAGTACTCCTCTGGAGTGTGGAACATTAGGCCGAGATTCAGAGCAAACTGCAGACATTAAAAATACACGAAACCAATTGTTTATATTTGACCACCTGTGCATGAATTATTTAAAAAAAAAACATCCAGAGTACAAAGAGGGCTAACCAGTCGGTCACTGCAGGAGAAGTCCTTCTTCTTCTTGCCTGGAGCCCAGTTCTCAGGTCTGCCTGCAGCATCTTTCGGGTATTATCAGACAGTTAAAGGTAATGGCAAAACCAATTTGAAATGTTAAGTTAAGCAGGGTTGAATGTAACTAATAAATGAATCCAAATTAGGTTTAAAATCAAGTAATCCTTCACGGTAACTGTAGCGACAATGGTGATGAAATGATACATATCGTAACGCATTCAGACTTTCCGCACAAACTCACCTCCGACATAAAAACTTTGCGCATTGTCCACAGGAACACCATCATTGGTCTATTTGGGAAAGACACAAAAATAAATTAATAATAAAAAAAAAAAAGCACAACGTCCACCACATGCTATGGAGTCCACCTAAGCGTACCTTTTCACACAAATGATTCCACATTCCCACAGCAGGTTTCCTGTAGATTCCTGGACCAGCTGCCACAAACACCTGTGAAACAGACAACAGTCCACACGTCAGCATTCAGACAACTGATTGTACTTTTTAGATTCAATAGGATAATTGATTTTTTTTAAAAATGACGACATCCCCAGTGTGTGTATATTGTTAGTTCCACCATTCAAACCTGCACGGGCAGCTGCAGTGTGGCGAGGATGTCCTCCACTTTCGATTTGAAGACTTCTGGTCTCAGTTTTCCTCGTGCGATCCCCATCTGGTTGGTAAAAAACACAACCTAGACGAACCAAACCGACATATCATGTGATTGAATTAGGCTTGTCTTTAGCTAATATCCTCGTTTTGCTCGTCCCACCTTGTATCCTTTCTTGATCAAGCTGGTCAGCCGAGGTTGAATTTCAGAGTAGAGGATCCTGTTAATGATATCCAAAAATGAGACAAAACCTCTTCCATTTGTGAAGGTACATAAATCATTTGGATTTGGGGGCTTCAGGGAAACTGACATACTTCCAATCATCGGGTGCAGTGGGAAAGACTTTGCCTGATTTTGTGGTGATGATGCAACCATCAATGTCAAACCCAGCGATCTGGAGATGAAGACTCATGAATGAATAAAATGTTTTTTCAGTTTGGCAAAATTCAACCGGTGCCCACCTTGTCACTCCCTCTGACCCCTGCAGCAGTATAAAGCATGAGGTTGCCAATTTGCTGCCAAGAGTTCTTTAGACAGGCCCTGGAAGAAGAAGATGCAGGCTGTGTTTCTGTTTCTGCTGGGCTCCGGTTCCGTTTCTCACTGATGGCTGTCTCTGCCAACTCCTGGAGTTGCCTGAGCTTTTCTTCTGCTCGTTTCTCATTCTCATCTTCACTCGCCTCCTCGTTGTTCCATTCACTAGAGGCTTCCTCATCCCCTCGGTGACGCTTTGCATCAAGATGTCCTCTCTCTGGGCTAAGCGGCCTTTTTAAGGACTAGAAATTGGATGAAAATCACAAGTCTGCAGCTAAAATACAGCTAAAAAATAAATGACTTTACCTTTACGGGAGAGGAAGGAAAGAAATCCTTTATAGTGCGCTTAGGTGGACTCCATGGTGATCCTTTTTCATTCCCATTCTTCCCACCTTTTGTTTTGTTTGAATTGTTGAGTTCTCTTTGGACCGCACCAGAAGTAGGTCGTGATGAGCTCGAGGTGAAGCACACTTTGAATGGATATTGCTGGTTGACCAAGTACAGGGTGCCACCGTGACTGAGTTTACCAGATTGGCAACGGCCAAGCTTCTCACCCTCCAAGAAACTGGGATTGGGACCCAGCTGGGGAAGAGTAAAAATATTTATGTTATGGATTTTATACGGTTATCAAAAACATGCAGGGTAGATCAAGGCAATAGAATCAAATGTATTACCATTTATTTAGACATAATGACACCTGAGGCAACGATAAATATGAACTGCTGCAAGACGTGGGGATAAAAAGCGACAACTGTTTCCAAAACAGGATGGGCGCTTGACCCTAGTTTAAAAGGTTTGTTTTCCTACCTGAGTGACAACCACATCCTGGTCTGCAAAGCAAGCCACCACCTTCACTAAAAAAACACATGACTGTCACAATTGCACAAAATCACACAAACACACACGTGCAAAAAAGAAAAACGATGACATTTTCAAATCGTGCAGACTATTGCAAGTTTGGGAAATTGCTTGACAAAAATAAACACACTTGCAGTCAATATTTCATGCTGTTTTGAGTATTGATCATCGGGGGGTATTTGAATTAACAATTAAAGATAGGAAATGCAACAGATTATCTATTTGAAGAGAGATTTGGCGAAAGCTTATGAACGCGTGAGTGTTAAATTTACCCTGATGTCTTGAACACTTCTTGTCGACCACTCCGGTGTCGGGACCTCGACCCAGCACCACGGCTCGTCCATCCTCCAAAAGGACCTGAGCGCCGGATGAACTAATCAAAACACACGACATTTCAGCAACACAGTCTCGAAGTCAAGTCGTGATGATCTGAACGACAACGTTTTTATTTTCACTTGAAACGGTGATTTGTTTTGATCAAAACTTGAGTCGTATGGGTAACACTTGTGAGTATCAAAGGTCCTTCTGATAATAAGACCACCCGGAAACGTGGTGAGTTGTATAGTTCCGACCACGCCAAACGTTTCTGCAAGCCCAAGAATACAAATAAAATATTTAGAGAATGCAGACATGTTTTTTTTTCTTTTTTACTGGACTTTCTTACTATAACCTCTATTTTTATCAAGTGACATCAACATTGCGGATTCTCTTTTGTTTTTAACTGCGCATACGTTTTCACTTCCGTTGTATCGCACTCTTAAATATGACTGACTGCATAACTTTCGATTTCATGAGGAAAACAGGAGAAACAGTACAATAGAAATCAATTAACTTAGTAAGCTGATGTAGGAAAGTCACTAGTTTGGAGTAGTTCCTCTTTTTTTGTGCAAATTTCGAGCGCTTTACCTTGGAGCGCAGGGTGACGGGACGACATCAAAATACAACATTTGTCCGATGTACCTTATTTGACACGATTATGTGATAGTAATGAACTGTTTTTAATCCGTGCATAATTTAACCAAACTAGTGTGACGTCCCTTGGACGACCTTGCTTTATTTATCTTGTGTGGCTTGCATTAAAATGAGACTGGATCATCAAGTTTACCAGGGCGTATCCCTTGAAGAGAAATGATAAAAATGAAAGTCTATCCAAAGATAGACATGTAATGGCACATCCAATAGTGTTTGTTCCTGGTCTTTGTCAAAAGCCTCTGAGTGGGTTATGCTCACTTGACACCCCGCCTCTATTGTACTACCGCACTAGAGTATAATTACAGTGCGCACTATCAGTTCCTCGACTTCGACTGCAAGTTGCAGGTAAATTTGTGACTTTGTGGTAAAGTGCGGATTTTGCTATCACTAGGTAGAGAATGCTTCATGATTCTGGTTGATGGGATGTAATGTGTAACTAATCTATGATATATATTTTTTTTTTAAATAATACTTGTCTGTTTTTGAAATAAATTGCAGGATTCATTTTATGCCATGGCGACCCAAAAAAGTCATAATGAGGCAGCCTTCTTGTCCTTGATGAGAGACTTAAAAGAAGTGGACCTCCGTGGCTCTCATGTTCCCAGTGCCCTGTTGCTGACTGGAGAACATGCATTTCCTTTAGTCATAAACAGCCAAGGTCAGGTGCTGATGGCTGCCTCTCGGTACGGCTCTGGAAGAATTGTGGTCCTGGGACATGAAGGGTACCTGACAAAATTAACCGATCTGGTGGAAAATGCCGTCCTTTGGCTGAGAGGAGATGGCAACCCGTCGGTGGGGGTCAACAAGAATGTTAAAGAAGTGGCTGATAATCTCAACAAATCCAGTATCCCAAACAAAGTTGTTGAGGCATTCAAAAAGAGTTTGGATCTTGGTGTGTATGTAACAGACGCCTACAGCGTAACTACAGACGGGAAGGACCTGGTGGCATTTCTGAAAAACGGTGGAGGGGTGTTGATTGGAGGGCATGGATGGAGTTGGGCCTCAGACCACCCAAAGGAGAACACGCTGCTTGGGTTTGGAGGGAATAAAGTGTCTGCTGTGACCGGTATCTACTTCTCTCAACATTTTGCTGAAGCTGAATTGGTGCCCGTCTACCCTCAGATTCCAGCTTCTTGGATGCGCGTAGTGTATGTAAATTCTAATATCTTAGATGCGGTGTCGACTACATGTCTAGATTAACGCTGTTACTAAAAGTATTTTTTATATTTTACACCACTCTAGAGGTTTACCAGGGATTGTCAAATGATCCTTGACCTTTATTACTTACCTTTGTCATTGAAATAGTAGAGGTCAATGTCAGGAACATTCATTTGTTGTTCTTCTTGTGTGCTTTAAACCCGTTGGTTCTTAAATTGCAGATTGGACAAAGAGTTTGAGGACGACTTGGAATTCTTACTTCAGGGGATATCTGAGTTTGACATTACGGGCAACACGATTGCTTCGGAGATTCTAGTTCACGGACGGCTCGCCTTCCCAATCGGAATGACAGAAGATGCACGGCCCTTTCTGGCAGCCTCCTATTATGGCCTTGGACGTGTTATAGTTGTGAGTCACGAAGGATATTTGGAACGAGAGGTAACGTTCATGAAAAACAGAATTAGGTATTGTGTCATTTTAAATGTGTCATGTGAGGAACACACTTTTTTTCATCACAGGAACTGGCTCCATTTTGGACCAATGCTATTCACTGGTTGGATGGAGGGCGACACGGGACTGTTGGCATCCTGCAACATAAAGCCCTCACCAATCTCAAGAAATCTGGGTTCAAGTGTGAGAAGAGCGACTTCAGGAACGACCTGAGTGTATTTGTTTGTTCCGCATACAGTGACAAACATGCACAAGAGATTCAAAACTTTGTGGCTGAGGGAGGAGGTCTACTGATTGGTGGCCATGCTTGGTACTGGGCACAGTCGAACAAAGACCAAAACCCCTTGACAGAATTCTCAGGTATTATATTCTACCACAAAACTGCTGAAGTTTTTTTTTTCCAGCTTCCTGGTATCCAAATTGACACGGATTGTATTTGCAGGGAACAAGATCCTGAACAAAATGGGCTTGAGCCTATTGCCTGACACCATTCAGGGTGGTCTTTTCAAAGTCTCTGTGCCAAGCCAGATTGGGAAAGACACCTACCACTTCTGCCACTTTCTAGAACGCTTTGTCACTCACATAACAGAGGAAGAGGAACTTACCGATAATGAGGAACAATACCTTAAAAGATTTGGCAAGGACTGTAGTGCCTTCTTGAAAATGGAAGCCCATGATCGCTGTTCATACGCTCAAGTCCTGTCCAGCCTTTTGCACGTCCTGAAGAAATCAGGCCTCCCTCAGGTAGATCAGTGGACCAATCAGATCTTTGATTGCCGTTTTATATAATACATACATACTCACATACTGTAAGCGGATAACCCCTTCAAGCACTACTATATTTAACCACCACTTCAATTTTTTCTTAGGTGTGTGACACCTGCCCAGTGAGTAGCCCCAAAGAGCATCTCCTGCTCAACATGGGCCCCGAGGTTTACAAGGTTTGCCCCAATCCTGACAGCCTGTTGCCTTACCTCATCAAGGAGAAACCCGTGTTGCCTGTTGTTTATAATTACAGGATCCCATTGAATGTCAACACAGCAGGTAAGGCTTTTTTTTTTTCCCAGCATTTGAAGGTTTTACCCATATATTGTGTGTTTCTATTTATGCATCAGAACGTGAAGAGTGGATCAGTACTGGGCTCTATCTTTCTCATGGTATGAAGACCTACATAGCGATTCCTGAACAGATGGTCAACAAGGGATGGAAGGTATGTCACAAATAAACAAATCCAAATGATTATTATTCGGAATTATTCTGTTCCTGCTGCATTGCTTTCGATGGCACGGTGTCAAATCACTTTACCTAAAAAAAAAAATTGCATGTTATGTTTATGCCCCGCCCCTCACCCAAAGATAAACTCCCACTCAAGCTTGATCATGACAATCATTACAATGGATGTTTTTACATAAACAAAGAATTTGAACCTAATATTGTCTGCACGTATCTTTTCTATTCCGCCACAGGTCCAAATTGGTTGTCAAACAGACTATCTTAAGCATGAGGAACTGAAGAGAGCACCCAGTGTTCACGCGCAATTTCCCATTGAGACTGAGATGATCCAGGTGTGGAACTTGTGGGGAGGTCTCATCTACTTGGTGGCCCCACCTAAAACCCAAGTGGGAGGGGTAGAGGTCATAGTGCAGGTAGCTGTGCCAGCACCTTATTATAAATCTGGTGAGGATGATGATTTTATTTTTTGTGTCCTTTCTGCAGTTAATAAAATGTCTCATAATATAATTTGTAGTCTAAATAGAGAAAACATGATACGTGGCCATCTCCATAAAATGGCATTGAAAAATATATTTTCTATATTTGGAGCCTAAAAATACACTGTTGTGTTAAATATTCTCATTACCATGTACGATAAATGTTCAACTGTGAGGATAAAAACAATTCAAATGGAAAACAAAGTGTGCCTCACCAGCTATTGGCCTGGCATGTGCAGTCAAGCCCTGTAATTGTTTATACCCGGCGGGTATGAATTAATTTGGGGCTTAACTCTGTCTATTTGTAGCAAGTGTAAGCCAACAATGAAGCCCAAAATAATTCACACCCATGTGGTATAAACAATTTCGGGCTTGACTGTACTTTATACAGTTTACAGTCGCTTCTGCAAATCCTTAAGCCATAGTTACGTAACCCATAAGGTAGTTTTCAAATCTGTATCCCTCTTCTCTTTTCAGGTGTGACAACATTAGCCAATTGGGCCATGCTGCAAACAGCTCCTTCCCCTTGGGCAGAGTTGGAGTTTGAAAATATCATACTCACAGTACCATCAGATGTCATCAGGAATCTGGATCGACCAGATTTGCTGGCAGCTTTCTGGGACGCGATCATGAAAGGCATTGCTGACTTAGCCGCCAAGCCGCACAAGTTCCCTCGCAAAGAACGCTTCGTTGCTGATGTGCAGATTTCTTATGGTATGTATGTACTGTATGAATGCCAAAGAGTCTATACAAAACATCACTATAGAACTATCAAAAAAATATTTTGGGGGGAATAACAACTGATGAGTGAATTCAGAAATCATGGAGAGTTATTATTTGTATCACTCTTCAGGTTGGATGCACGCCGGATACCCCATCATGGTACACAAGGTCTCGGCTGATGCACTGGTCAATTTTGAGCTCGCCAAGACTAACGGCCTATGGGGGCCGATCCACGAGCTTGGTCACAACCAGCAGCGAGATCCCTGGGAGTTCCGGCCACACACTACAGAGTGCACGTGCAACATTTGGTCGGTGTACATCAATGAGGAGGTGTTAGGGATCAGCAGGGAAAAGGTCAAGTCATTTGTCTTGTTTGACTGGGCCCTATTTTAGGATGATATTGTTTTAAATTGACAACATTGGTTTTTCAATATAGGCTCATGGAGATGTCACCGCAGAAAAGAGAAAGAAACGATTGGAGAAATTTGTAGAAGGAGGCAGGCAACTCAGCACATGGGAGGTGTGGGTGGCTCTTGAAACATATTTGCAGGTGAGAGACAAGATTTAGAGACCTGAGTACATTCCTAAAGAATAAAAAAGCCTACGTGACTGTGAAGCCTTAACACACTTGTTTGAGCTGAAATGAAACTGATGCAGATGAATGACACATGCCCCTTTCACCTAGCTCCAGGAAAGATTTGGCTGGGATGCCTTCAAGAAGGTGTTTGCTACGTACCTCAAAATGACCGAATATCCAAAGGACAACAACGGCAAGATGAATCTGTATGCGGAGACTTTCTCCAAAACTGTGGGGATGAACTTGTGTGGATTCTTTAAGGCATGGAGCTGGCCAATAGAGAAAGCTACAGAGGGAAAAGTAGCCAACCTTCCAACCTGGGTGGACCACCCAATGGTCCAGTTTGGTTGAATGAGCTACGTTGTCAAATGTGTCAAGATCTATGCTTGGCCTTCATTAAGGTGACTCTTTTCAATATATTTTGCCAATACTCCCAGTGAAATAAACACACTGGGGAATTTCATCCCTTTCTCACAGATTAATTTTTTTATCATTTGGGTGAAGAAAAAAAAAACTTTGAAACTTAGGTTTTATAAAACACTTAAGGGTGATGGTACAATTGCAAATAACCTTTTCGGGTTTTCAATATATTTGTATGTACATGTGCCTAATCTGGGCTGTCAATGGAAAACTGGCCAATAAGCATTTACATGTATTACATTTACATAAACCTTTGCTTCTTAATTTTAGAAGTACAAAATGGATGGGTGTAAATTTGTATGATAGTGTTTGCACAATTTTAAATGTTAGCTTGCTGAATGTCCACCAACAAACAAGCACAGTATAACATTAAGTTGTTGAAATAACAAAAAGAAATGTGTCAGCTTTGTGTGACTCTGAACAATATAAATGGTAAATAAATTGGATGGTTATTGCATGGCATCTGAAATGAAATTCTATTCAGGTTAATTTGCAAGAAAAAAATGGTAACGGTGTGCATATTTAACTTAATTAAATGACATGACAAATTATTTAAAGGTCAAAACAGTCAGTCATTTGCTGCCGCAGGTGTCGCTATAATTACTTAAAAGAATGCAGTCATTAACTTTTGCAATGGAATGTTAACACAGGTAGACCAGCATTTCAAGTTCCCATTAAGGATGTTTTGCCATAGTAGGCTACTGTAGGTGTGGCGCAAGCACTTAAAGAGGAACCTTGAAAACAATCAACTGGGATAAAAATAAAGTGCATTGCAGAAATCAAACATTATTGGTAGACTAAAGTAAAGGGCAAAAGTCTTAGTTCTTACCTAAATCAAGAATGAGCTATTTAAAATGATGCACTAATTTCGTGCATTTTCTCTTCTTAAAAATCAAATAATTCAAAATGGTTTTATTATTCAAGTACTATGTTTTTTTTCCTACAATGTTTGTCCCACAAATCCTCAAAAGCAGAATCAGTGTAACCGCCAGTAACCAACGGCTGCCATCTAGTGGTTAATATTATAAACTGATCATATCATATCTTAAAACTATTTCATGGACAAAAATGATTGCGAAACTCGAACAAAAATAAAATGAAATCTTCAACACTGATGAACAACGGAAGTTTGCTCCTAAAAGAAAGATTAAAACAAAAAATATATATTTTTAAAAAAACTCCGAAAGTGATTCTAAGTGTAACTATACGGAGGTTCATTGTAGTAGAGGAAACGTTTCCAAACGTCGGAAAAACGTTACAATAAATTAATCTGGGTGTGATTGCGCATGCGCGTTGCTCATGCACGACCTAATTCTAAGCCTACTATTATACCAGCCTTTCCAAATATGAATTACATTAACGGTGAATTCAAACCAGTGAAAAATGTCCTTATAAATCTGCCTTTCTTTAAATTCAGTGCAGACAGGCAGCGCAAATGAACGTGCTAGACGACTGACTTGTTCCAAAACAAAGAACGCACGTCCTTTGAACGTCACTTATGTATATACTATCACATTCATGGAAGAGTTCATTTATTACGGTAGTTGTGTACAAAAATAGACAAGACGAAGGCATGGAACAGTATTTAACGTCATGTCTACAGGTCAACAACTATTATGATTATGACTCGTTATGACGTCCCTAATATCAGCAATGCTGAATATCAGTTCTGCCGTCTCAAAAACTGAGGGATCTCCTCTACTGACATTTACTTCTACGGCTTTCCACTTGAAAAGGGACATTTCAACTTAAACACGCTCTCTATGACGTCACCGGTCAGTCAATTAGAAGTTCCAGAAAGGTGGACAGGGTTAGCTGTCAGAGGAATTACTGACGCTGAAAAGGAAACGGAGCTTTGGAAAATGTCTTCATGGACAAGCTCGGAGTCTTCAGCCTCATCTGTTTCTTCACGTAAGTGTACTTTGTTTACTTATTGGCTCAAAAGAAACGTCAACATTATTATTATTATTTCATTATTTTATTATTATTATATTGAGGGAGTCTTTCATTTACTCACATGTTAATATTAGATGAGTTAGCCAATCCGTTTTATGATGAAAAATAAATAAATAAAAACTGCAGATGAGAATGGAGTAAGCAGACTTGTCCCACTTTTAAGGTGACAGGCCCGTGGGCGCTGTCCGGTGCTGAATCCAGGTCCCCAAGCAAAATTTGACTTTATTTGTTTTGCTTTTTTCCCGTCTTGTTTATCCTGAGGGTTTGGATGAGAGTCTTGGCTAAACCCCCAAAATTGCGAAAGGTCCATGGATGGAGCAGTTCCAGAACCACCATGCTTCTCACAGACTAACAGTGTCCTCAATTCTATTCCATTTAGCTGTTATATTTAACGACTGACTTGACAGTGGTGTCCTGTCTTTATTTGTATTGCAGTGAATGCGACAAGCCCCGAAGTCAAGATTGGCAAGGTTTTGTACAGCAAGTCCAATGCTTACTCCGTCCTGGATTTCATCGGTGAAGGATGCTATGGGAAAGTGGCGGTGTGCAAAAATCTGGAAACCTCCGAGGCGGTAGCCATCAAGATCTTGAAAAATGACCCTACCATCAAACAGGACACAGAGAAAGAGCTGTCCATGCTGAAAAAGCTCAGTGTCACAGACGCAGATAGTACCAACGTGGTCAAGTTCTTTGAGCAGTTTGAGCACGAGGGAAACATCTGTTTGGTGTTTGAGGTATTGGACTGCGATCTCATCTATCTACTGAAAGAACGACAACGTCAACCGTTGTCTCTGGACGAAATCCGCGTCATTACCCATCAGCTCCTCGTGGCTTTGGTCACCCTGAAGCGTCTCGGTATCTTACATGCTGACATTAAACCTGACAATATCATGATTGTTAACAGAAAAGAACAGCCCTTGAAGGTGAAACTGATTGACTTTGGTAATGCCATTCCAGCATCCAAAATTAAGCTAGGCTTAGAGATTCAACCGGTGGGATATCGAGCTCCAGAAATTACCCTCGGGCTCCCTTACAACGAGAACATAGACGTCTGGAGCGTCGGCTGCATCATGGCTTTTCTCTTCCTGCCTGGAAACCTATTTGCTGTCAACTGTGAATATCAAATGATGAAGCACATCATCTGCATTCTGGGCCAGCCAGACGACCGGCTACTTCAAGCTGGGAAATACACTGAGAACTACTTCACTGAAGATGAAGAGGTTGGGGTTCCTCATTATCGCCTCATGACACCTGAAGAATTTGAAGCAGCAAATAATGAGATACCCAAACAGCAGGATTCTTGCAGAGAGCTTCCCAAACCCTTGGAAGATATGATCGCGTTGCCTCCTGAGGAAGAATGTATGGAAGGTGAAGTGGAGAACAGGAAGGCTTTCTTAGACCTACTCAAACAGATGTTGCATCTGGACGGGCAGCAAAGAATTTCTGCTTCGCAAGCATTACAGCATCCTTTCATCATAATGTCCCAACAGGGCGACATTGGCCGCTTGAGCCCTCTGGTAGACATCAACGTGTCATACGATGAACTACAAATCCCTCCTTCAGAAGAGAATGCTGACTTTGATTCCAATAAGAGCATTTTGAAACGGATTTGGAAATTCATACGCCGAATTTCCGCTGCATTTTATCGCATGGCAACGCTACTGTACTCGCTCTAGATTCCCAATTAGCAAATATTTTCATTTAGGTCTACTTGAAATTGTATTTTTTATTTCGGGTTGAACTAATTGAAAAGTTTGATTGACGGAATCCTCTTGACAACTTCTTGTCGTCGTGAAAATGGATTCTGCTGGGCTGATTTTGTGCTGAGTCGTCACATCACTGTGAGCAATGTCAAGGCTGCTTCCATCGACAATATTGCACTATTGAATGAATATATAATTATAAGGCAAACCAATCACAGTATATAATGACAGATTTCCTCAAGTGTAGATGTTTTATGTCTTTGAGGTCATCTTGAAAGAACGTGAAAAAAAAATCTGGATCGTTCATCTTTATTTGTTTGTCGGTTAAAATTGGATGAACAGCCTCGGTGCTGTAAAACGGAAAGATAAATCATTTTGTTTTGCCGTTTGAATAGAAAATATTTCTTAACAATTTGTAACTTTGGCACTATGAGATAATAAATGACCATCTCAAATGTTGCAGCTATTGTGGAAAAGCTCCCCTACTGGTTGATTTGAGAACTGCTGTAGGAACTCGTCGAATTCATCCAAAGAGAATTTCTCCACCCAGTTGTCCTCTGTGTTTCTTGCTGCAGCGGCGCCCGCTTGAACGGGCCTGTCATTGTTGTCCACGCAGCAGTACGCATTCCACAGGTAGTCTGGGATGTTGACACGCCTCACATTGTTCTTCACAATCCAATTACCCGCAGAAGGTACCGCACCCACCAAAACGTAGGCCTTGGAACACTTTTTGCGGAAAAGATCGTTTAGTTGAGACTCGTGGATTCTCCATGCGTCCTGATTCATTTTGGGATTCTGGGGAACCACGTTGGTGAGGGTGAAAGTGGCGTTGCGGCCAGGAACTGTAAAAATAGAGGTGAGGGATTAAAATGCCGACTGAGAAGACAATGACAAAATAAAAATAATGAAAGACAATTCTTGAAGCAGTTGCATATATTACTCAGAAATTGAAGCTCCATTAGACATGTGCCAACCTCTCGGTTACCTGCATGGTGTCCATTGGGGTTGAGGTGACCTCGGTCAAAGCCAGAGTGTGTGTAGTCCTCATTGAGAGCCTGTTTCTCTCCCAAGTAGATCCCAGGATAATCTTTCCCCAGCCAGTAACCATCCTTCATCTCTACTTGCCACGATTTATTTACCAGCTAGAAGAACCATCAGAAACAGTTGGCCCTTTTATCGGAATGTTTCTGCATTGATTAGTGACCTCTGCAGAGTTTGCGCACTATGATCGTAATTATTCATCGTTGTACCAACCTGAGGCTCGACAAACCACCTTCTCTCCCGTCCACCTCCGTTGCTAGGCTCGAACACGTACGCAGAGTAAACTGCAATACGGTGGTGTGTGTCGTACAATGTGGCAAAGTGATACCTGCAAGTGTGAAGAGCCTCATCACTTGTCAAAAAAATGATTATCATATGTAGCACCAGTGAGATTTCTCGACACACTTGCTTATCATTTTGAATAGAAAATCAAAACACATTCAAAATCTTTCACCTTGCAATTCAGTATCAAGCATCTGTCCCAAAACTTTTGTCCACACGGAAACTACAATGCTACTTTTTACCGGTTGGCAAATCGTTGACAGAGATGAGCAGTGCCAGGTGTCGAAGACCCCCATCTTGGCACTTTGCTTTTGTAGAAATACTTCAAGCATTCAGGCACATCCTGAGGCAAAATATAAATGTTTACAATTACTGAGAGCACAAAAGATGCTTTGAGTATTCACTTAAATTGCTTCATTTCCCAGAGCGATAAACACCAAACAAACCTCAAATTGTTCCACAAGGTCTCCATGAACAAAAAGTAAGAGTGGCAGAAGAGAGCACAGAGTTGCCAAGGTTTCCATTTTGGGTTTCTGAGATTGAAGAGAATTAAAAGGTGAGAAATCTAAACTGTTTATTCATTGTGTGTGTACGTGCACTCACCGTGCCTCACACTCGTCAGCTGCCGCAGTGTGCACCGAAGGGAGAGAGGGACTTTCATATATACGACATGTCTGCACCTCACCTTTCACCTGTACTAACTTTGTTTATCTCATCTAAAGCTACCACGAGTGTGTGTGTGTGTGTGTGTGTGTGTGTGTGTGTGTGTGTGTGTGTGTGTGTGTGTGTTAAATGCTTTTGAGGTCATGATAATACTATGATGAATTGTGTCGTTAACTAATGAAGTAATTAACAGACACTAGACTAATGTGGAAATTATTCTGTGATGAAAAAATATGGACATTTTGATGATTTGAAATTTCTTTACTAATATATCGAGAGCTTCGAATATAAAACCCTTTCCGGCTAAGTAATAATTCATTAGAAGGAGATCCATTTTCTACGACTTGATGATGACATAACATTGCGGTCATGTAGAGCTGAAGCAAATGTGTCAGAGTGGAATAAAACATAAGTGTGTTTGACAGATTTGCTTACAAATTCGCACATGGGTTATCACTTTCTTCATGTGTTGTTTTCCCACGATCACAGCACAGACGCTGTGAAAACATCACTCAAAGGTTTTGCGCTTACTTTTACCTACGTGATCACATCACACAATTAGGTCAAATTAGCCAAACTATTGGATACATATCTAAATATGGGCGGATTCTCTTGAACATTGACGTAACTAAAGGGTGGAGTCAGGGGGCAGTGCCCCC
The DNA here is from genome assembly GCF_054491065.1 of Syngnathus leptorhynchus. Lineage (NCBI taxonomy): Eukaryota > Metazoa > Chordata > Actinopteri > Syngnathiformes > Syngnathidae > Syngnathus > Syngnathus leptorhynchus. The sequence goes on along the minus strand of NC_141201.1, from coordinate 5,660,483 downwards.
TCAATCCTCCAAATATGCTAGGACTCTCTTAACTTTTATCAGCATTTTTTGGAGGATTTGTTTTAATTTGTAAAAAAAAGAAAATGTTTTGAAGAACCCCAGAGATACCTTGGAAGGGCTCCAATGGGAAAAAAAAAATCCCTTCCACGTCCTAGAAATGAGGAACTTAAGCCATCACATTTTTGTATTGGAAAAAAATGAATAGAATTGTACACTTTGTTTCTTTTTGCTGTTACCGTGGCAATCTTTTCTCTATTGAATACCAAGAATTAAAAATGTCTTCTGAGTAACACAGCAGCTGCAAAAATGCTGTTTCACAAGAATAAGGCACCGTGCCCATCACCTTAACTACCCAACCAGCTGAATACACACAATAAGTATTCACCAGTGCTCGTGACTGTCAGTGTGAGTCAAGATGGACTTCTGTTCCCCTTCTAATATCAGTCAAGTTTCATTTATTCATTTATTGAGGGTCAATTGAATTAAAAGAACCAACTGAACAGAATGTTAATTTTAAATGAAGCCAAATAAAGCTATGAAGGCGAAACAAAACAAACGGAACATTGGGGATTAGATCAAATAAATCAGGCTTTATTTAATCAGCCTCATATTTTCCCGTTACTTTGCTCTGTGTTCATTTTTCACATTAACGACCCAGCATCAAAATGATTGGGAGACGTTAGGCAACAGGACATGAAGTTGTAACTGCGTTTGTGGAGTGTAATTATTTTTTTTTTTTTATTAAGGACCTGAAATGAAACAAATGTTTAATGACTCATATTGTTTTGATTGTTATTTTTTTTCCCCCATGTGCAAACACAATAAACAAGAAAGGGCAGACTGATAATAAAGTGTAAATCAAATGCAATTAGTTTGAAAGATAAAACTTTATTGTCTGATGCTGAAAGCATAAAGGGATCAGATTCATAGATGACAAAATCAAACAGCTATGGTATTTTCGAATTTAACTTACCTGTTATGATAACGACGAGGTAAATTGTATTTATTTATCACATTTTTTTTATTATTATTATTTTATTTAAATAATATTAACCCACCTAGGCACTCAGGCACTGAATGGACTTGCCCAAGGGGGGGGGGGGGGGGGAAGAATGGATGTTACTTAATTCTGCCTCTAGGTTGCAGTATTGAATTGTGTTTTTCCACTTCACCTCCTTGTTCTTTCCCCCCATTTAAATTGCAATTGCAAGATTATTCAATTGCTCCTCCTCAACCAGAAAAAATGTACTTGAGAAATTCATGATCCAGTCTGCTGGGCTGCGTTATTAAAACTAATACAAATAATGAACAGGCTTGTCTCAGGTGAAGAATTAAAATGGTCTGAGACTGATAATCATTAAAGATAACTATGAGTGGCAGAACATTTTAGTCGATTAAATTATGATTTGCTGGGTTGTATTTTGAAAAGCATTACCTTTATCAGAGCAAATAATTACTCATAGTATATCTTCAAGAAACTGTCAATCAAAACTACCCTTGCACTGGTCACTGGTCGGTTAGCATAAAATGTTTCATTTAATTTGATTTCAATTTAGACAAAGCTCGAATTTCACTCAAGAGTTTACAAAAGACTTCATTATGAAATATTCTCTCAGTACAAAACCATACTCAGTTTTATTTTGTTCTTCACAATTATGACAGTCATTAAAAAAAGTAACATGTAATATTTATTAAAATACTTTACAGCCATGCTATTATTAATAATGAGAGATGACTTCGGAATCTAGTTTATGGTGAGGAATTTCTTCTGTTTTGTCTTTCACTTTCAACACAATTCCTTGTCTGGCTGCACCAAAGGCAGATGGCACGACAGAAATCTCAAAGCAGACCGAAGAAAAAATAAGAATTCCATTCCAAACTGATGAAATCCCCCTCCCACCACTACCACCACCAATCTACAAACAGAAATACAAACCCTCTCCACTTCTTCTGCCCCCTCCTCTCCCCATTCCTCTTATTGTCCAGCCTCATTCATTTTTCATTTTTAAGTCATTTCATTTCATATGCATTCATTTTCAATATATTTATGTATGAGTCTTCCTGACTCTTTCCCCCATGCTTGCCCCTCCCCCCCGTTTTTTTTTTTTTTTTAATTCCTCTCTCCTTTCCTCTTTCTTTCTCCATCCTCACCTCTCTTCGTGGCTTCATCCTCGCTTTCCCCTATCACCACCCCCTGCCCCAGTCCATCCCATTACTGTAATCCATCACTTCTCCATCAGCCACCATGCAAACAGGCCTCCTGGTTACCATAGTAACCACCTCCCGGCCTAGTACCGCATTGCCCCTTTCTGATTGGTTGGCAAAGGATTGGCAGTCTCAGTCTGTCTGGGAGATGTGGTAATTGGCTGGTTAGTCACACACAGGCATAGCACACACACGCACACACACACGTGCACAAATATTTCCATAGTTATCAAAGGGAAACTGAGGTCAGCATGATGAAGTTAAAGATGGCGGTGCCTGGCTGTGTGTGTGTGTGTGTGTGTGTGTGTGTGTGTGTGTGTGTGTGTGTGTGTGTGTGTGTGTGTGTGTGTGTGTGTGTGTGTGTGTGTGTGTGTGCTGCATTTGCTGAGATGTGGGGTTTTCTAAGGTTTTGGAAATGGCGGCAAGGGGTGGGGGGTGTTTGAGCATGGGAAGGTTGGAGTCCTGCCAAATATTGAATGCAGAAAGTATTTCAACATGTTTTCAAAGCCCATTCCACATTTAAAACACTTATCCCTGCCTCAAGGAAGCAGTTTGGTGTCTGGCTTGTGGAAGCAGGCAGAGAAGAGAAAATGGAATGGTTGATCAGCTCAACTACACCCTGCTGCTGTTGCTCGGTTGGGTCCGGTCAACACTGGCCACTGTGATGAATGTCTCGTCTGCAGGAGTACATCACAAAGAGCAAAAAGTGGACCTGCCCTGAATAGCAAAGTGTGCTTGCTTGCTTGCTTGCTTCTGCAGTGATTCTCTGAAGGCAACTGCAGACCGCAATCTTATCTTTTATAGATTTCTACCACAGACAGTGATGTTAAGTTACTTCCAAATGGAATATATTTCATATGACTACTCACTTGCATTTGAAAGTAATACATTCCTTTAAAAGATCTCATTTACATGCTTTGCGTCAAAGCAAATAAATAAATAAAAAAGTGGTAAATAAATAAATAAATAAATAAATAAATAAATAAATAAATAAGTAAATAACCAAATAAATCAATAAATAAATCAATCAATAAATAAATAAATAAATAAATGCATACAAAACACACAGACAACACTAACACGTTCTTTTTCCATCTCATCATTTTAATGGAAAAAAAACTGAGTCAAGGGAAGAAAAAAAATGGAGCATGTTGAATTTACAAACAATTGCAGTGTTGTCAGCATGAGAATAAAAAGTGTCCAAGAAGATTCCATCTTCCTCTCATAGGTAGAAAATTTTGAAAATAAAATTGAAAAAAACTTTCCAGGGTTATTTACAGAAGACAATCAAATTTGAGGAGAAAAAAAAAGAATAATAAATGCACACACACATACTTAAAGTTCTTGCAATTTTCTTCTTTTTGGTGGGGAAATTAAAAAGTTCAAGGAAAATCACAGACTGAGAATTTACAAGAGAAGTCAAGAATGGCCCAAAAAAAAAGGATCAACTCTGACCTTGCCACACCACATTTTGAAATTGGGTCATGGGATGTTTTAGATTTCCATTTACAAAACATAGTGTTTGTCTCACAAAATGGCTGCCATCTCCTTCTCACATCATACAATCAAAAAATGACTCCCAACATTAAGTGCCAGCTTTTCATTTTAAAGGCTTTTCAGTTATCATCGTCTCCATCCATCAAAAAAAAAAAAAGATGCAAAAAAATACAAAGATTCTCTCAATCACGCAATCACTCTGCTATTTCCACTCAGATGGAGACTTCACGCTCATAGTACTGCTTGGATTTCACCAGCATGACAACCTCGGAGACTTCAACAGATAATGCAAAACGTACCAAAAGCAAACTTGATAAAGTTGCAAATACCGGATTGCTTTTTCACCATTTGAGGCTGCATGGCATTAATGGATCTGCCAGCTCCCCAGAACGTAATGGCACTGCCAGTTGGTTCTTCACCCCCCATAAACCCGGAAATAACCTCACTAATGAACAGATGCACAAACAAAACATTAATTGGCGCGCTCATCACTGATTGTTTCTTGTTTTGTTACTTTTTCTTGACTTTGGTGGAGCTCTGTGCTGTACTGTTCTACAAACAACACATCTGATGATGAGTTAAGACTCGCACAGAACAAATGATAGAAAATGATATTTCCCTTTTGCACTCTTTGTAAAAGACACAAAGCTTAAATCTCACGGCTGATTGGAAAAATGAATCCTGTTTGGTTAAAATCATTTCCTAAATTAGTTTGTGAGTTTCCTGTCAGGTCAGCCAGACATCCTGGCTCAGGATATTATTTTTCCTCCCCAAAATATGCACTACTTTGCATCTTTAATGAAACATTGTACTTTCTCTGGTTGAGTGACACAAATGTGCATGCTGGTTTTAGTGGTTTGTTGTGCCGAGAGAGAGAGAGAGAGAGAGAGAGAGAGAGAGAGAGAGAGAGAGAGAGAGAGAGAGAGAGAGAGAGAGAGAGAGAGAGAGAGAGAGAGAGAGAGAGAGAGAGAGAGAGAGAGAGATGCAACTACAGCTGGTCATACTGAGCTTGAGTTATAGGAGTGGTTCTTATTAATAAATAAAAAAAAAATAAAAAAAATTAAATAAAATGAGATTATTTTAGACAGAGTAAATTGAGTAATAAAGACAAAAACTGCTGTTCTTTCCACAATTTGAGTCCCTGAATATTGAGGGACAAGAAAAGAAAGAAATAAAAGAGAGGTAGACACAGCAAAACAGCGCAAAAAATAATCATGTATCACTTGAGAGTTGGTGTTGTGGAATGGCTGGTAGACTGATGTGCGTCACAGTGAGAACTCCGAGACTCATTTGAATTTGGTTTTGCACGAACATAATTCTAGCTTGTAACGTTTCCTGTTTAAAACGATGACTCACTCTCACCCGCATCACTGCCGGAATGCTTGACAAGTAAAATGTTGTTTTTCCTCACATTCAAATGACATCCCTCCTACCATCTCACATAAAGTAGCTCCCATTGAGTTTGGAGCCAGTTTACAACTACTACTCGGATCCACACGCACGCACGCACCCACGCACACACATTTTTAAAACACGCCTAATTTGGCCCAAACAGCTTTTATCACAAAGACATTATTGCGATTTAAGTGTGCTTTCTTCCTGTTCAATTATAAACGATACATTTCCCAAACAATCCCCAAAAAATAACATGCAAATGAAAAATGAAGTATAATTAAAAATGAATCTTTTTTTTTTTTTTTTAGATTTAAAAAAAAAAAAAAAGACCAGACAAACTGCACACGACAATCCTACATTCTCAACACACGGACGATATGCAAGCACGTGGTGATGTGTTGGCTTCACAGTCATTGTCTCATCCAAGTGGAAGGTTTTTTTAAACAGTCATTTCCCTGCCCCAAATACAGTGTTTGATCAGAGATAGTTGATTTGAGTGGATCCACTCTCTTCTTCTTCCACATGTTAATCTTAAATTGGACACTATAAGCTTTCAAAAGCCATTCTGAGATCATCCAAGCTCTGCACTAAATTGTCTTCAAGAGTTTACTTTTAGAATGCGTCTGAATTCTGTACAATTATTGGAAACTGCTCAGGGCAGCAAGATCTTATGGAGAAAGTTCATTGCCTCAGCCTTCAAAGTTTATTTTCCAAAGTTTGAATGAGCGAAAGATCCGGCCCTGTTGTTTTTCCGGAGTCTTCCGAGCCACGTCCTGTGCTTGGTACCTTTCCGTCTTGGTTAATTCTCACTCTCTACTTGAATGAGTTGCAGCCAAAGATCATTAGGGCTCTTCTGAGGGCCCTTAAGGGGGCACCAATGGAGTAGAATTCTTCCAAAGTGCCCTTGGCAGCAGACTGGAGTGTCTCGTGAGCAAACCTATTGCCAGCTGATGAATTTTTCTGCACCAGATGAGAAAAATGTGTTTTCGGTTGTGTGTGTGTGTGTCTCTGTCGTCAATTCGCAGCAGAGCAGCAAATAGACGTTGGAAGTTACAGCATAGCTCTCCTCAGGAGATGTTTGGATGAAGTCGCTGGGCCCTGTGCTGAGTCAAAGGTCGCAGGGAGTCGGAACGTGGGGGTGCGTCGGTGCTTCTCGAAAGGGCAACCCAAGCACGGACAGACAGAGGGCGACGGAGGGAATGTTTGGGATGGGATGAAGGGCCAAAAGGATGAGGCACGCAAAGCTAGCTCTCCAGATTAATTAATTGAGGGTGATGTAGGCTGAGGCCTTCTCCTTCAGTTGTCTCAAACACAGATGACAACTCCAGCTTCCTGAAACACACACACACACACAAATGACGAGTTCAATCACTGCTATTGTAAAGCCTTTTGGATTAATCCTTCATCTCAGGGTGTTAAGTCATGCTGTAAATGAAAGCTTGCTGTCAGAGCATCACATTTGGGCCCGCGGTTAGCGGTTGGAAGGGATTTGACAAGTAGGTTAGTACGGGTTTGGCGCATTCATTAGGAATCAAAAGTGAAGCATATGTAAAAATAAGTTCTGGTAAAAAGTATGGGTTGAAAGTTCATGAGTGGTCATAGCCCTCCCCTGCCTGTTGTGGGAGGTTTCCCATGGTAGCTAGGGGTGGGGTTACCTGAGCGATGGCACCTGTGCTGTTAAAATTGTTTGTGCTGTGCTCATTTATTTGATCAACTTCACCATCAGGTAAGACTTTTGGGTTTTGTCTTCAATTTTCACTCCAGTTACTTTTGATTTGTCAACATATTTGCACCCACCCAATCATACACTCCTGATTCTTCCTCACATATCTTGTATTTATTTTGGTATTGAATTATTATTCGTATTGTTTGTAAAATAATTTGGCCTGAACTTTTTGTTATTTCCCTCCCACAGTTCGATTTGTTCGTGTTGTGACTTGCAGTCAAGCCAGGCTTGTTAGAGAAGGCTCTCGCTAGATTGATTTCTAAGACTTGAAATTGGAATATTAAAACATATCCAGTGTCTAAGCTAGGTTTGGTTAGCAAAAGTATTACATACCTTCAGGAGGTTCAGACATAGGAGGGCTCAGGCAGTACATGTGGTAACCTCTGTCACAATCATCACAAAACAACAGTTGATCCTGGGAACAGAAAAACAAATGCTCAATTCAACTGATAACATGGAGGATTTGATTTTTTTGTAAACAGCGCACCTGCGCCATGGCGCAGATGACGGCGGATCCTGATTTTCGTATCGGCGCTAGGCTCGTGGAAAGTCGAACTAAACCTTGCGACTGGTCAGATCACATCGGGTCGCGAATGTGCGTTCACAATGTCGAGATTCAAGTGCATGACTAGCGGAGTGCCAAATTTAAAGGGAATAAAAGGAGCTGTCTTTATTGACTACAATTGAAGTCGGGTGTGTTCGCTCCCACAACGGCGCAGCCTTCCCTTGCTGCTCCGGCCTGCTTCCGGCTGGGAAATTAAAACATCGGGTGGAGTCGCTTACATAGAGCTGAGAGATTTTAATTGATGAAAAATAGAACTTCCAACCAATTAAAATTGCAAACTTATATACAGTTCAGAGTGTCATAGCGTGCTGTGCTGTTATATTCAAATGCCTGCCGTCAGTAAAATTGTGCGTTTGTGTGTTTTTGTGTGTGTTTGCAGCCACACGGGTTCACTAGGAACATGAATTAAACACTGAAATTGTTGTAATGGGAATTGGGACAATGCTGTACAAAATACCGCATGTAATTACTGTACATAAAGCTTTGTTGATATCATTCTGCAATCATAAAAAAACATGTCCACTAGGACCAAAAGAGCAGCAGGCTTTGTTGTTTGCACATGTGCACAAAGCAGGTGCAGTGGCATTCCTGTTGCTAGGCAAATGTTCCATTCCAAACCGATAACATTTTTTTTTTTTTCTTTACATTTTCCACAAATTTCCTTTTGAGTGAAATCTTACGTCATTCTCAGAGGTGCCACACAGGCTGCAGGACTTGCACTCGATGCACTGCCAGCGATAAGTCCTCACTGCAGCTGTCATGTTCACTGTGAACTGCAGACAGGACGGGTGGCCTGGGTGCGCCACATGCAAACGCATACACACACACACACACACACACACCAGCACGCACATACCCACACAATTTTCACAACTACTTTCTGTACTTTGAGCTTTGCCAGCCATCCATCCATTAATTGGATTACATCCTCAAAGTGATTTATTCAGATTTGATGATTTGATGTTTACGGTGGACATCGGATTTCATTCAATAATTATTTTATGATGGCATCTATTTTGCATTGTTTAAAACTGATTATGTTGTGTAATTCAAAATTGTTTTACATATTACCACACACCTACTTCATTATCCATACGTACCATTTCTAGAGACCGGAATTGGTATTTGATTGCTTCGGTGTTGTGAAAATGGACCATACCAGTGTTTTGCATGCTTTAGCCTCTACATTACAAATCCTGTACATTGTTTTGGTATTATATTTGGATGAAAAGAAACATCGAATGGACAAATCAAATAAATCAAATCAAAATACAGCAGACCTGCAATCTGTCCATTCATACAGACTTTAGGAATGCATTACTCTTGACACAAATGGATTGATGAGCTAATAGGTGGTACATGCAGAAGCATCATCGTACTCGATTCCTATGCACGGCTTAAATTCATGTTTGAAGCTCATTTAAATTAAATTAAATAAAAATTCATTGTCGATGGAAAATGCATGCAACTTACAACATGACTAGAAACAAACACAAGGTGAAACCAAAGATATGCTTGATTTTAACAAAATCATTGTAATCAGTGAAACAATTGGAATTTAGACAAGAATATTATGATGTCTTGATTCGGTGCATGTATTGCCATCATTTTTATGTACATGATTGGTTGACGTTGGGTGAATAAAACATTGGTATGGTCCATTTTTAAAATAGTCTATAATATGATCTTTCTGATGGGAAAAGGTAACTGTGTATCAACAAAGGACCACCACACATCCCCATAATCTTTGCCCTACCTGAGCGTCCACAGTCGGCACAGGAAATGAGGTCCTCGGGACAGCCGGTCTTCTTTGAGCCTCCGAGACAAAAGTCGCAGTATCCATTGGCGATGACTGAGCCATCTGCTGCTTTCTTGGCTGTCAAAGGGACAAAGATGAAATGGCGCATGAGAAAACAATGACAAAATAATAAAGACAAGCTTCGGAAAAAGTCATCAAGTTAATGTAATTACATATGCCAGTGGAACCTCTAAAGTTATAAAACAATCAAGAAGAGTGTGGAAGTTGTATTGGTAAAAAAAAATATATATATATTAAATGAGGCACTAAATGAAAGGGCCAAATAAAATCTTGCATATTTGTCTGGTGTGCACCCGGCACCCGGCCATGTCCTCCTACCAGCAGAGGGCACAGAACCCTTGCTGCGACCAACTCACAAACTCCACCGCAAAGCAATCTAGCTCCAGCCTCCACGTCCATCTCGCCAATTCAATTGTCTTTGCTACTTTTGCTGTTGATTGCGTAACAGTCACATGACCTCTGCACACTTGTTCTTGCGGATATGTATGTCCTTTCCAAAAGATGCAATGTATGGTCCTTTTTAATTTAACGTGGATTATACATAGAAATGCATGCAGACACATTTGGACAAACAACAAAGAAATCATTTGTGATGAAGAATAGCGAAAGATAAGACCACAGACATGCAGAGAGACAATAGCAAGCGGTTGTGTGTGTGTGTTTGTGTGTGTGTGCGTGCGCATATGAGCGAGAGGTCATTAATCCCTCCATTCCTGGGTGGAATTTTGTTTGGCCAAAAGGGGGTGGGGTGGGTGAGGAAAGGGTGATAATGTGATTGAAAAGGAGCCTCACAGGGTCAGTAGCTTTAATCCTTCCAATTCCAACAATAATTGCAAGATTCGAGAGACAAAGATTTGGAACGACTGCATAAAAGTATTTATATACGCTGCTGTACTATACACAGTAAAACCAAACAAGTGTCGGTCGTTACTATAAAAACACTTTTAACAACGTGGATGCCCGGATCAAAACGATATTACACATCATAACATGTTAGGATCGGCTTGTTATCACGATCATATTTAAATCACCGCCGCTTTTGTTGAAGGAAAATATTCGAGGTGGTTTTATAGAGTTCTACTGACCATGGCTTGTCAGTTTTACCTTAAATTCATAAGACAGATAGCCGTATCACAATTTTAATAATCTTTTTGCTAGCGATAACATTATGAGATCTCGGTGGCATTGGCTTTTCATTATGGGATATATTACCTGTATTTCATCAAACAGGTGATGGCAACAGATACGTGAGGTCCTGGTTTGTGCTTTGGTTGATTAAAAAAATTTCATATCATCAACTTGATAGAAGATTTAGTGTGGCGTTATAGGTCTCATCATCTTTAATAGGACTGACAACCCTTTGGCTTGAAAAAGGAAATTGCACTGATGGGAAATACAAAAACTCAGCGTGTTAGTTTTAGTCATTTATAAACAAAATATAATATTTCATATTACACAATATAAAATTGTATACAAGTTCTGTATTTAATTGCAAGAGATACTTAAATTTATGCCAAGGGGGCATTTTGTTGTAATTGATATCACTTGGCTGTATCTAATTTGGCAGGCTTCCACTGAGTTTTAATACTTAAAGGTTGTAAATGTGTCAAAATTGTTGCTGCTGCTGCTGCTAAAACCGCATGATGAGAAAGAAGGACACTGGGACGAGTTCCTGGTGCAGTTTAGTACAGTGTGTTTAGTGTTGTGTTCTTAGTTTGGATCACAGTCTCCATTTTTTTTTTTTTTTTGCCTCTACTTGATGTTGTGGCTGCTGAGTGAATAATTCTGCATTGAAGTGTTTTTATGTTTAGGGAAATCAACATAGACAGATGTTTTCTGCGCATTATAAACAAGCCTGGAGCTAAAAACAAACACAGTATGGTCACACTTTTGTGGTCATAAATACTTTTATGTTTTTATGTTTGTTGCCACTGATTGGGCCTCGGAATCCCTGATGGGATATATGCAAGACGGCAATTGGAACACGTGTATATAATATTTGTGTAGCTTGGTTTTTCTATTGCAAGCCTGCAAGTGTCTGAATACCGCAGAAGTGAATCAGCAGGTCTTGTTGTATTTGAGTTGAGGCTGCCCTAAAGAGGGGGGGGGGGGGGGGGGGTGTCCATCAATGATTAAATGCCTGTGGGCTTGTTTTAGAATTAGCCTGCAACCACAGACACGCCACTGCTGGCCATATGAGGGAGAACGAGACGAACGGAAACAAGCAAAAAAAGAAAAAAAAAGAGGCAAAAACATGCTGCAAGTAAAACAATGTGGATTTCACCTCTTCCTCCCAAGCGCCATATTTTCTGTGATCCACCAGCCCCATTTTTTTTTTTGTCTCCTTCTTGCTTGCATTTCCATTTGTTGTACCCCCATATCTCCCCTTTTCACTGACCCCTCCTTTCCCGCCTCCACCTACTCCCCCCTCCCCTCTTCCAATTACCAAGAGGAGTATGAGCAGAACCACACACTTCACAGCTTTCAAGTGTTGGAGAGACATCCTCCTGGGAATCATCCAGGGAGCGATGAATCCACAAATACCCCCTCCCTTCCTTATTTCTACCCCTCCGTGCCCCCCCCCCAACACCGACACCACGTTACCCCCCCCCCATCTTTCTTTTCTCACTCTACTCTTTGACCCCATCCGCTTATTTAACCCATCCTCCACACAGCCCAATTGCTATATTTGATAATACGCTATTATCTAATATGCTAATATTTTGTGTAACAAGTTAATTTTGCTAAAGTTATGCTAAATCCAACAAGATTCTATGTGGAATGAAACACGATATTAAGTGAATGTAATTTGAAGGATTAGAAATATTAAAACTGAGTGATAATTAACTTTATAATGGCTTTATCGCAAGTCATTCTTCAATATAGCGAATGAAATAAAACTATGTAAAGTAAAATTGGGTTGACTTCACATTACGCTACATTGAGTAATTAATGTATTAATGGAAACTGAATAGTTTGTAGATAATGCAGCAATTTAACTTTGTCACAAGAATACATTAGACTTTTTGACTTGGGGCAAATGTTATCCTTTCTTAGAAATGTAAATGTTTTCTGCAAATATTATTGTGTGCTAGCAGAAGTCCAAATAACATATGCTCCACATTTGACCCCTTGAGAGAATTTGACCTTTCAAATATTTCAGAGCCAATGTTATGTTTGGCATTTTGAATTTTTAGCCGGTTAGAATGCAAATGGTGGCTAACGGGTCAAGTTGGCCCTCCATGAGTACCTCACCTCAAATCCATTAAACTTAACGTGACACAAATGACTTGATTTCTCAAAAATCTTTTTCGGGTGTATAATTTTGGATTGTGAGTTACGTTTGAGTGGTCTCACACCACCTTTAAATAAGGTCTGATTCTGCAATGCGACATTCACACCTGCCGTTCATGTGGAACAGGATCACCTAAAATGGATTTTCTGGTCTTCGCTATAAGTAACAGTGGACATCAAGAATCAACTATAAGTACCTAAACCTTTAAATTTAATGACCTGTTCAAGCCTCCCTTGACAACAATCACTTCAATCAGTGGTGGAGCTAGGGCAGGGGCTGCAAGGGCACTGCCCCACCCCCTGAAGTATATTTGGACCCCAAAGTTTCCAGGCCAGGTCATTGACTTTTGGGTACTTTCTGATATATGTTTTCAACACTTCCACATGTGCCATGTCGGAAGCATATAATAAAACTTAATCAGCAGTTTCTGAAGGATTATCATGTACCATTCAATCATGACTAACTAATGAAGGCAACCAATTATTACCGGTGGAACCTGCTTTCATAATGGTAATGTAATGTTGTGGCCATTTTGCCTTATCAACATCAACTACAGATATGTCTGATCAAAAGATAGATTTTAATAAGAAATTCATTTACATATACTAAATGAGATTGTGTTAATTTTGAGTAAAAAAAGAAAAAAATGACAGACGAGGTGACCGATATAATGGGGAGAAGACGACAGGAGCAAGACAGATGAGGATTTCAGTGATGGATGACGCAAAGGGCAAAGCAGAGTCGGGAGAATGGAAGAAAAAGAAGTGCAAGATGAGGTGGAGGTACAAAGAGGAGTGCAAGGAGGGGAGGTGGGGAGGGAAAAAAAAAAAAACGTGCCTCTGGTTGTATCGGAGCAGCCGCCTGTGAAAGCACACACTCTGCACTCCTGTCGCCTTACTGCTTAATGAGGAGAACCTCTTCGGAGTAAAGCGTAGTACAGCACACACACACACACACACACACACACACACACACACACATTTACTACAGAGTCTTTGCTTTAATAACTTTTGCTGTCCAGTTTCCATCCCATCCCCCACTTTGTCTCTATAATGTGATAAATGCGAGCCCCGGTGCTCCTCATCTGTCCAGTCACACACGCACGCACACACACTCGCACAAAGCATTCCTGATTAAAAAAAAAAATGTTGGGTTCTTTTTTTTACCTGAAATGTACATACCATACATGTGCATTGTTGCAGACACAATAGCTAAGATGCTCAAGGAGACATTTTCAGGTTTTCCTGGTAGACAAGAATGCAGTGGAATGGAAACCGTCAGTCACAGATGAAAAGTCACCGTCTTCCTCGCTCATCCCTTTTTCTTCCCCTCTGTCTATGTACCCCATCCTTTCTCTTTGCACATGTTCTCATTATGGCTGTTTTTCTCTCTGCTCTTTTTTTTTTTTTTTTTGGGGGGGGGGGGGGGGGGCGACTTTCTCCTCATCCTGCTTTAAACTACCTGCAAAAATCTAATTGGAATTCTGTCCTGCAATACATCTGGCCATATCTGTCCCTTATCCACTGCAGCTATCATATATAACTCGACCTCCAATGCACGCACACACACACACACACACACACACACACACACACACACACACACACACACACACACACACACAAACACACTTATATATTTTTCACACACTCAGCAGGTTGCGTAACTCCCAAAAATGAGTGGCTCGAGATGCATGCAATGTGTGTGTGTGTCTGTGTACATGCGGAGAGTGTATCCGTGTAGAATACAAGTGCGTGCAGAGATGACATTGCAAAGTAGGAAGGGAGAAGCAGGTTTGCTGCATAATAAAACTTGATCTATGGCCGCTGTGTAATAACGCCGACTTGAAGCGACATACACGAATTGATCATATTCTGCAATCTGCATTTGTGAGCTCGTTTAGTAAATAGCCACAGATGGGTGCAAAGACACACTGCAGACACACAAAAAAAAAAAGTGTGTTTGTGTTGTGTGCACGTTTACTTGCTCTCCCTTGAAAAGAAGCACTTAGCCAGCACAGGCTTCTGTCCCCTCAGCTAGGATGCAAATGATAGATCCTTTTCTGTTCTAGGGTGAAATAGCTTTGAATATGTGCCCAAATCTTCACAACACAACACGTCACATGACAAATAGTCATTGGGGCTGGAAGAAAGAAGTCATCTTATGGAAATTTTGAGATCCAAACAGCCTCAATGGGCGTTGTGAAGAACTGTTGTGGCAGTTATGTCCTAAAAAAGTGGTGGTGCTGGTGGCACACTTTTTTTTTTCCCTCCGCACCGGCTATCAAAAAACCTTTTTACATGCTAACAATTTTTCGGATTGTTTATTAGTTTTAAATAATAACTTTTATCATTATTATTCGTTTAATTGTTTTATTATTAAATTCTGATTATTATTTTTTTTTTATTATTATTCAGTTTTATGACATTGACTCAGAGAGACTCCATACCCAGACGAAATGCCAATAGACACATTTTTTGTAGGTGAGGATAGATTTAGGATGTGCGAAAGGGAAAGTTGTATTATATATTGGTGTGTTTGCATGTATGTCCATATGTGTGTGGTTGGTTGGTTGGTTGGAGAGGGCAGCATATCCAAACATGGTCGACACAAGCGTGGAACCACAAAGCAAGCAGCCATTGCGGGCAAGCCACAGCACAGCATCTTGAGACAGAATACCAAATGTAGCAGACTCCAATATTACCCTGCCTTCACCAGCCCAACACTCTGGGGGAATCTATATGATGAATCATGAAGAGATTTTTTTTTTTTTATTATTCGTATTTTTGCTTTTCTTCTAGTCGCTACACTCAAAAACGGCTTCTTCTCTTTGTCTGCGTACTTCGCCTTGCTTTCTTTATGTTATTTTTAATGAACTGAGCTTGCCCTCCTCATGATTTGGCTTTGTCCATCCATCCCACTGTGTCTCACTCACCTCTTCCTTCCTCATTACACCCCGCATTTGTATTTCATGTCTGTCTGTCTGTCTGCCCCCCCTCTTTCTGTCCCTCTCTCTCTCTCTCTCTCTCTCTCTCTCTCTCTCTCTCTCTCTCTCTCTCCCTCTCTCCATGACTATTTCATGTTTTTTTTTTTTTTTTCAATGTACATAACAGTGTAGTCTTTAGGTGGGAGCCCTGGCGGTATCCATGGAAACCACATTGCTAGGCAACAGCCGTTTCCCTTCCTCTCCTGAGCCAAGCAGCAGTGGCAACAATCAACCAATCAACAGCAAAGAAAAAAAAATGGCTGTCATGAAAAGTTATGAACACATCCACGAAGGCGCTGCATGGGACATCTTAACATGGCAAAGAACAGCATGTTTGTCCCATCGATCACTTGAATAAGGAAAAATGAATTCCTAGTTTGATTTCTCCGTTGTGGCCAAAAAAAACTAGTCTCAAATTTAGTCCCAAGAGAGGACAAAATAGATGTGACAATAGACACAGAGCTGCCATTTTAGTCTGTCAGCTATCCTGGTATGATTTTTGCTGATCAGAATTCATTTCGAAAACTGTCGACCCTAAACGAGGAGGCCATATTGTTGTATAAAAAGAATCACAATGCTGAGTCGTAACAAAGAGACGCTGACTTTCAAAGAGCTCTATTTCATGTTGTCCACATACAGCAGATGTGTACACCCCCCCCCCCCCAAACACACACACACACACCATAATTGCTCATATAACACATGCACACAACTCAAGGCCAATGACCAGACAGGACACACTCAGTGTTCCGACTGCTCCACATTGGGCCATCTGTCTGTCTGTCTATCTTTCCAAATAAAGTAGCCTTTAAATCTTAAATCTGAAATGGGGTGGGCATCATATAAAAAACCCTGGCCCTTTGCATCATTAACATCCACACTGTCCCATTCTAGTTGCATTCTGCCATTTGCTCGTTTCATTTTCTGTTCTCATCGACCAATTGGCCTACCTGCCTCTCGATTCCAACCAAACCAATTTTCAGGCGGACACTGAACGCACCCCGTTACACCCCCCCCCCCTCCTTATTCACCCTCCTCCCATCTGTCTTCAACCCTCTCGCCATCACATCAATGCCAACACGCAGGCACATTCTTTTCTTTGCTGCCTCCATGCAATTTCATTAATGTCGACCCCTGTCGTATTTGGGCGGTGACAAACTACAAAGACAATAAAAAAAATAAAAAAACATTTTGCACACATGCATTTATAATTTATTTTTAAGTAAGTCGTATATCGTCTATGCTCTGGGGGAAGGCAAAGATTCAGTTAGATGATAGATGAAATGACTTAAGGGAGAAAAGAAAAACTGAAAAATGAGGTGGAAATTCTAAAAGACTTTGTGCACACTAGAAGCTGCATATGGCACCTATAGCGTCTAGACAGCTTTTTTTTTTTTAAAAAGCCAGAATAAAGCATGAATTATGCATGCAGTGCTGTTCTCATTCAGTGAAGCCATATTAATATTATTACATATGGGCTAATACTGACGGGTGGTAGTGTGTCCTCCATTATACACATACGAGAGGGGAGCCATAATGCTGCAACGTAGACATGAACGCATGCACGGGGCGAACGGGCTACACGTTCGCTTGACCCCACCCACATACCCGCACACATATATATAACCAGCAAGACAGCTAAGCTTCCTTTATTCATTGCAGCAGGGAAGATTGCATTTTCAAAGTCTGTGTGTGTGTGAGTGTGTAATGTATATGTGCATGTGTGTCTGTTTATCTGTGCCTGTGCATGTGTATGGACTGACTTTGGCAAGGAAGGATGGGGGGATATTAAACAATTCAAATACACACAAGCAAAAATGCTCATGCACACACTCGTGCATACACGATGGGCTCGTCTGTTCGGTAAGATAGGCCAATCTAACATTGTCTACTGGCAATTAACTGAGAGGCGTGCGCCACAGTTTCAACGGGAACATAGATCTTATCTGAGCATGCGGCATACTGTACAAAGGTACAGTATGTACTCGTTGCCACCTGATGAGTTATACTTGCACAATGAGATCCAATGCAGGAGTTGCGTTACATTGTGTACTTTTATCAAGTTGATTTTTACTGACACTGGTAGTCGGGGGGGCATTTTACAAAATAAATGGTTGCCAAAGATTGCTGTTATTTTCTGCACAGGTTCTAAAATGTATATAAAAATATTATATATAAAATATACATTTATTTATATTATCTTATTTATTTATATAACATAAAAATAATCAAATGTGCATTTTTTGGGGGCTTTTTTTCCATGATTTAGCCATGCACGACAATACTGACCTTTGAACTATAGTACAAGTATAGTATAGAACTATATGTAAAATATAAATGTATTTATATTTACATCATTTATTTTTCTAAAAAGAATAAAATATGCATTTTTTTGCCTTTTTTCCAGGATTTGGCTATGCACTACAATAATGACCTTTGAACTATAATAGTTATTTATAAATTATTGTCATTTACAGTCTTATACCAATAGAACTGTGGCAAAAAAAACCGACGTCTCACTGGTGAGTTATATCCAGAACATGCCCGTAGGCTACTAATGTGGTTTTGGGGGCTCCATGCTAGTGACCCATGAACTAGATCCTATCCCAATCATCTTTACTTAACAATCTTTAGTTATCCTAACATACCTCTTTGTGAGCAAAAAAAATGCAGAAAACTCAGGAAACATCCAAACTCCACACAGGAAGGCCCAAGCCAAGATTTGAACCCAAAACCTGAGTACTGCAAGGTAGTCAAACTAACCAACAGACTTCAATGTCATCAACAAGCTAAACGCAACAACCATCAGCAGACTTACGCTTGTGGTTGTTTTTACGCTGGAAGGGGAGTGTGTGCCTCTCTGAGTCTTCCTCGCCCTCTTCGTCTGCCAGATGTGTGTGAGTGTAATGGTAACTCAGCCCTGGGCGGTTCTTGTAGCGCTTTCCACATACTGGAACACAAAGAAAAACATAGTAAGTTGAATTTCGGAAATAAAAAAAATACAAAGTACTGTTATTAGTGCAAAACTCACTGTCACAGACATAAGGCTTGTCTCTGTCTTCTATAGCAGGTGGCTCTTGTCGCTTTCTCATGCCACCAACCCCATAGGCCTGACACACACACACGTAAACACACATAATTTAGTTGACAGGCGTCTAAAAGGGACAGAACAGTTTGCACATACTTGCAGAAGCAAACATTTAAAATAGCGGAGCAAAACACTCATCACTCCAAGTGTCAACACATGAACACGTTTGCATTTTAATCATCTGCTCGCAGTGCAAAGTTTCACTTCCAGCAGGAGGGGACTGATGACACCTAGCAGGGGACCAACAGTTCCAATTAACAAGCCTGGTGTCGCTGTCAAAGAGTGTGTGATCGTATTCAAGATACATTGTTAACACTTGATTATATTCCCACAGGATGCCCCCAAAGAGACAGAAAAATGACAACCAAGTCATCTAATCAAAGCTGTATGAGAAAAACAGAAAGACAAAAAAAAAAAAAGACTTTTTTTTTTTTCCAGCAGCCAGATTTAGGGATAGTTTGTATTTCTTGCCTTCACTTTAATCTAATCCAAACAAAACAACAACAAATGCATTTTATATGACGAAAAATGTAAGTGATGCCGCACCCGTGCTTTGGTACGGTTCTTGCGCTTTGGAACATCTTCTTCCATCTCGTCCACATCTAGCTCGTGGGGGAAATCTCCGACAAGCAATTTCTGTAGAGGAAATAAAGATTGTGCGGTAACTCAACACAAGATAACATAACCCAGAAATAAAACCAGAAAGGACACAAAAAAAAAAAAGAGATAAGGAAAACGGACATGCCTTACCTGACATTCGCTCATGGGCTCTTCCTCTTTCGTTTCTACCTTCTTGTCCAGCGCATCCCCGGCAAGCAGCGACTCCAACACAGGACCATCTGGAATACCGCCCTCCTTCTTTAGGGAGGCTTCATAGTCTAACATTGCAATGAGAATACAAACATTCTAGCAAATTTACTAACCAGAGAGCATAACAATATTGCTCTATTAACAATATCGTTCCAAACCTCCTCCAAAAATTCTACTTCCAACATAAAGTCGATTATTATACATTTCATTTCCTCCTTACCAATTTTGAACTCAATCGGTACAAGCCGCGGGTCCTCCAGAATGTTTAATCGCCTCTTCTTACGCCAGCACCTAGCGGGATATGTGTACAACTGACCTGGTGCATGACCTAAAATTCCAAACACACACACACACACACCACACAAATACACTCTTTAGTGAGTCAGACATGGTGTATTGCACAAAAAGCAATTTTATGCATAGTTATTAAAACAATAAATGCACATTGTAAAAGAAAGCAGCAACTTACAGTATATTGTCTCACTGAGTAAACACACAAAAACACTTTTGACATAAAGTAAAGAAAGCTTGTCATCTTAAGCACACACACACACCCACACACACAGTGTAAGTATCTCTCTGAGGGCTCGTTTGTGCCAGTGGCATATCATCGCCGCGGGGGTGTCTGTTTCTCTGCCAAATACACGAATGCTAGAGTAAAGAAAGTAGAGAAGATGGCCTACAAGGTAGGGGGGTAAGGAGGCAAGGCGGAGGAAATAATACCAAAGAAGGGATGCCAGGAAGGAATAAAATGAAACTAGTTGTCAGCACATATAAAAGTCCCACCTGGTCCACGGTGGTTCTTCTCCATCCAGATGTAACAGTTGCTCTGGGCCACGCCTGTCTGGGAATCCAGGAAGGGGAGACGCATGGAGCGTTCAGCACACAGACGGGCATTGTAGCTACGGCAGTGTTCAATGGCCTCCTTGTAGAACTCTTCACCAAGACTGGACCACAAGAAGGAGAAAAGGAGGAAAGAAATGAGTCACTCTTAAATGACTTGCAGTTCATTATTGTTGTTTTAGTTGAAATTTCCCTGCACTGCAAAATGTCCTTCATTTCTAAACAATCATTGGAGTCTCATTTTAGAATTTGCAAATGATGTTTCAAATGGTTTCATTAAAAAGGTATCAGATGCCATTAAAGTGCAGCAGATGAACTGGCAAGGACTTCCAATAGTCAAATTTGACACAATTGTCACTAATGCAATGTTTTGTTTTTTCTCATTCGCTGATTTAGTCTTATTAACATTCAGTGCCATGTTGTGCTCTCATACCTGTTCTTGATGACTGCACCTCCAGATTGCCTGTGGGGGAGACAAGAAGAAGCCCAACAGATGCAGTATGAGTCATTTTTTTCTTCCCGACCCGTTTTCCCTCTCTCCCATTCCACTGTTGGTTTGACTTTTCACTCCTTCCCCCCACTGCCTTGTGCCTTGGGCTTCATTCTCCTCTATAAGTACATTTTTATTTACTTTTACATTCTCTCGACATGATTTATTTTGCATTCACATCCCTCTTTGTCTTTTTATGGTTAATCACTTTTCTCTTGCATCTTCCTGCTGAGCACATGCGCCAAGGTCACTCTGGTCTACACGCACCAGAAACATGACACACAAGCCAAGTCAAAGCCTAGGTAAGCAAATGTCACAATTTAATATCAATTTTTATGTGAACATATGCACCAAAATTATATGAAAAATCACGAGACACACTATTAGGTACATGTGGCCAATTTAATTTTAAACTTTTATACTTATATGGATAAAATCTAAGTCATGATGTGACTGATACCTTGGCCCTGAAAACACCGTTTAATCCTAAATGTTGAATATTTCTACAAGGGATGGTCTAGTGCAAAACGCTGTGTGTTTTTAAAAAAAAAGGGGTGTTTGCGCCGTTGTGGGAGTGAACACAGACGACTTGCTTGCCAGCTCACCTCATTTCCTTTAAATTTAAAGTAAATTCAGTGTAAAGTTGGCACTGGAGATCTGTCGTCAGAGACCACCTTCTATCATGGTGTGAAAAACACTCTTGTAATTAAAAAAACACACCTGCAGAGCACAATGTGGTCTGCCAAATTCCCCAAACACTCTAAACTAGACTTGCACCGGAACAAAAATGGAGGTGTGCCAGTCTACTAAAATAGGGCTTAACATCTAAAAAATTCATAAAAAAAAAAAAAAAAGCTAAATATACAACAAAAAGGCTGTTTGTGGTTTTTAAATATGCATTTCTCTGAGGAAAAAAAAAAAAACTGTCCGTCCCAGCTCAGCAAATGCTGATAGTTTGTGGGTAGCAATTTTTAAAACCCACCCAAATAATCCTGCAACCTTTCTGGCCAACACTGACCATGTGACATTTAAAGGATGTGATCCCGGCAAACAATATGTGGGGCAAAGCATGCCCACGTTTGTTAATATGTCACTACAAATGAGCTCTTCAGTCTGCTGAAGACAAATCAGCTTTCCACATCTGTTCTTGCTACTGCCGCATACACTCTCAGCATTTGAGCCTTTTTCAGCTTGCATCACTCTTTTAATGCCGTGCCAGTGATAGTCCCAGCAGTTCCACGCAAATACGAATTGCGCACGATAGAGGCCTGTTCAAACTAAATGATCAATTAAAACCAAAATACTGAAGGGGAAATGATCCCCATAGAGGCATATACCTGTTTTATGTCAAGTGCAATGATGGGGAGACTGTAATATTTGCCTGAAAACAACAATGAAGAGAATACTTGGCATTTAAAGCTTCACTGATGACCAAAGTAAAATACCAGGGAGAGAACGATTCGCGGGGGGGTTGAGAACACATTCAAAATGTAAAACAGGCCACCAAAGAGCTCCCCATCCACCACCTCCCAAAGCACCCTCTCACTTGCAATCCTCTCCCTTCCATCACATGAGCTACCGAAATGTTCCGTGATAATACTGTAAGTTGACAGCTGGAGAAAATAGCTTGCATCAATTTAGGTGCGGCCAAGTCTTATAGTATTGAGATAGGGAAGCTAAATGACTGTTTGTGAGATTGAAAGTCGGTGGAGCCAAAGAAGAGGGGGAGGAGAGAGGGAAATGCTTTAAAAGAAGGTGGTTTGATTAAAACAAAAAAGGGGAAGGATGGGTAGAGTATAGACAGACAGGGAAGGGCAAAGGAGATGGAGAAGAGTGATATGATGGGCAAAAAGTAAGGATGGGAGCACGATGACCTGTGAAAAACTCATTGGTCGGGGGGGGTCGCTCATGGACACCACCTTTTCATCTTTAATCGTAAAAAAAAGGCTTGCAGACATAATGGGGACCATGAAAGCCTTCATTCAGGTGAAAATGGTCACCAATGAAGCATCTAGCGGCAGTCTTTCAGGAGCAGTTTGGAAAAAATAACTGATATGAATTGCTTTTGATAATCAGTTCAAATGTTGTTGAGTTCTATTAGTGTTTCTTTTAAAAAGAAAATGGTGTCTTAAGTCTGGTCAACATTTGTCCAACTTCTATAAGAAAGAAATAAAAGCGAATAAAACAAGTTTGGAAAAATATATGTATAATATACAAAACACAAAAAAATAAAAAAAATACATTTATAAAATGAAATAAAAAGCAATATACAAAACACAAAAAAATAGAATAAAATAAATACATTTATAAAATGAAATGAAAAAAATAATGCACAAAACATGTTAATAGTGATGCAAAGACAGTCTGTGTTAGCCGTCATGACTTTAAATACAGTAGTTGTTTTAAATTATGTTAATTTAATCTCTTGATTGGGTAATTGAGTTTGTGGTTTGTCACGGCGTTCATTTTACTTTTCATCTACTTTTCTGACGCCACGTTCCACACCTGTGCTAAGATAAACAATTTATATTCCCAGCAGCGCCGCTATGATCCAGCTGGTCAGGCAGGATGCTGAGCGCACACACCACACAGAGACTCATCCAGAAACGAAACTAATCATCACACCACACATGCCACAATCAAATTCATTCATTCGAACAAAAAAAAGGCTCAAATGTTTTTAGTCTTTTTTTTTCTCTCTTTCATTTTCTCGAATTTTCTAATTCCAGGATTAATTTGTCTAACTGTTTACAGAAAGTGCAAATGAAAATAAATTCAGCCTAGCGGTAATTAACTGGCATTTTGCCCAATGTACACTAAGCAGAAGCTGCAATGAAAAATGTCCAGACAGACATTACTTTAATGACAAACACTCAGCCTTTCACATTGCAAGGCTGCGGATAACACAAAGAACATCTATTCTATGCATATTGTAGCCTAGAAATGTCACATACTGGCTACTGTAAACATCAACTGGATGAGATCCAGTCTTTACAGAGAGTTGTGGAGATATTCATTTCACATTTTTTTATTATAATGATTGTAATTTGATGTGTTGTAGAATTGCTCTGCATGATAATGAGAGGTGTTTCCAATATTTTATTAGAATCATTTGGTTATATTTTATTGCTCCTTTCAGAATCATACTATTAAAATGCACCCGTATCTGTGAAATTATTAATTCATCTCTTTTAGTGTTGGATAGTCAGAACTAGTGACTCCACCAGGACACCCTGAGCTTTTGTCCTGTCCTGTGCAGCAGAAGCAGTCTGCTTCAGCCCAGTCCAATGTTTCATCCTCCCTTTCTCTCTATGACACACTCAAAACTGTATTTCCTGGTTACAGCAATTAACACTCATTAGAGTGCAATAGAGAAACACAGGGCTCCCCCTAGCGGTCGAACCCAATCATTAGAGATGCTCAAAGGAAATCTTTGGAAGCACCCAAATTAATATATATAAAAATCTAAACGATAAGATAGTAGTTCTGGTTCTTTTGTGATCTATGATATGAGAAAAAAAGACTGCTAGTTGATTTTACGATGTTGAGTAGATGACTTCATGAACACAACAGATTGCAAGCAGGTTTATCACTTACTGCTGTGTATATTGGCGCATGATAAGTGCATTAAAAAAAAGCTTTTCAAAATATTTGTACCACTGCAGTCAAGTCTACACAACGGCTCCACACACCTGTTTCACCCACTTGCTGTCCATCTGTGCACTTGCTCGCACCCACGTGAACAAAAAAGTCCACTCATAGTGGCATTTCCTGGCCTGGGGAGCTTTTGTGTGTGCACACAGTCAAGAAGTAATATCAGGCGGCCTTCTGTACTGTTCCTCCCCTCCCCCAACTCAGCCTTTCCATGGCTGAACTCAACAGATTAAACTATGCAATATCACCCGTACCAATCCACCACCACCACCACCCCTCCTCCCCACCACCCCCAATTCAATTTCTTTTCCACTGTCCTCCACTTTCTCACTCGCTGAAATAACTCTCTCTCTCTCTCTCCCATTAATGTATACAACTTGCAGTATGTGAGACGAGTTCTGCTTTTAGTGCATGGAAAGCGCATACAAAGGAAAGATTCAATGTTTTTTTGTTGTTGTTTTTTTTTTATACATGTAGCTTTATGTATGTTTTCAAAACCACAGATTTAACATTTTAAGAATAGAGTTGCATACGATGATGTCCATTTTCTCACCAGAAAATATAGCTAACAATTATTGGTGCGACGATGTTATTGCTAAAAAAAAACAAATCCAAAAGCTTTTGCATCCTTTCTGCACACACTTGCCTCTTTTTTTTCATGTCCACACGTGCATGAAGAGTCACATTGGTGAGTGTGTCTCGATCGCCCTGTGCATGCATGCATATCTGCTCTTTGTGTGTGTGGGTGTATACGGCGCATAGCTATAGCTGCAGTGTGTATTAGTGCATCAGGGTGAGGCAATCTGCCTCTGAGCAGCTCCTTCAGGTGAGATTTATTGCCTCTGCACTTGGCCTCTTATAATGGCGATGGACTCCTTACCCCCGTATCTGGCCCTGTGTGCGCATGTGAGTGTAGGGGTTGGCGATTTCTTGGTTTAACCCCCTCCTTCCCTCTGAAAACACGCCACCATCACTGAGAAACTCCTCCCCCTGTCTGCATCCCTGTTCAAGAGATGCGTGTGTTGGTGTTAAGAACTCTTGAGGTGTACCGGACACAAGAATCGAGCACTCATCCTCAAGACGGTTGTGTTGTCTTCTTCTGCGATCGTTCAGCTCGGATGACTAGTTTGAACTACAAATTCCTGGATGGGAAATCACTCAAGGTCCCAAAAGCAGTCGGGCTGACTGACTGTCAGTTAGGTAGCACTGGAGAAATAGGTCATAGAGCTAAAAATACTTATCTACGTCTCTCTCGTTCTCTCTATCCCTCTCACACGGTCTTTCTCAATCCTGTCTTTTCAACAAAAAAAAAGTAAAGCAGAAATAAAATCCAAATAAAGAGAAGATGAAAGGAAAAGAAATAACCCTTAAAAACATCAGACCTTAAGGCTTGCTCCCTTATGAATAAAGAAGTATGAGCAGGAGGGAGTGTGTGCGCGTGCGCCCGTACGCACACGTTTCTACAGATGAGCAAGTTAAAGAATGGTGGGGGAGATTGAAAGAGAAAATGAAGATGTAGAAATGGATGCTCAGGCTGTGCTTCAGCCATCACACGGGCCTGTTTGCACACCGAGGTTTATTACATGGAACTCATTATTCACTCAGCTCAGCCGAGCAGGCAGGGCAAAAAATAAATAAATAAATAAATAAACAGAACTGCTGGCAATACCAGAACACATGAAGACAAACAAAGGATTGAAGGTGGGATATCTTTTTTTTTTTTTAGAATTTGGGGGGGGGGATCAGTATTTGGTTGGTCAAGATGAGAAGAAGACAAAATGATTTCATTTGAACAAAAAGATGAAAAGTCAGAGTTGAGAATGCCAACATGTACTGTCAGTCCACTGTAGAGGAAATGAGCTCAAGAAGAGACTTGAAGATTTCCGTGAAATAAACGGAATAAAATTTCCCCCAGCACTCGACGACGGTACATGCAGAGAAGTTTGATGGGTTTTGGTCGGTGAAACCAATGTGACAAAAGGAGAGCAACACTGTGTCCAAATAAAAGGAGGGATGGAGAAGGAGTGATGGATGGGGAAAATGATGAAGGGAGAGGGGCTGAATGTGGAAGCGGGTCATCAGGGGTGATAAGAAGAGCGAGAAAGAGAGCGAGAGAGAGAGAGAGAGAGAGAGAGAGAGAGAGAGAGAGAGTGAGAGAGAGTGAGAGAGAGAGAGAGAGAGAGAGAGAGAGAGAGAGAGAGAGAGAGAGAGAGAGAGAGAGAGAGAGAGAGAGAGAGAGAGAGAGAGAGAGAGAGAGAGAAGAGAGCAAGAGAGAAAGAGAAAGAGCGCGAGAGAGAGAGCGAGAGAGAGAGAGCGAGAGAGAGAGCGAGAGAGAGAGCGAGAGAGCGAGAGAGAGAGAGAGAGAGAGAGAGAAAGAGAGAGAGAGAAAGAGAGATAATCTCTAATCCGAGAGAGAAAGCGGAGGGAGTTTTTGGAAAGACCCCAGTAGATTGGAGGAGTCACTGCTGATTTGTCTTCAAATGAAGCTTGAACGTCCAAACACAACACAGTGGGCACCCAGTGGTGATGTTTACCACAGGTTTCACATCCACTGAATTAATTAGCAGCTTTGAGGGCATTTCAGGACAAAGATAAACCTGCGACAGAACAGACCAAGAAACCAAACCTGTCAACTGATGAATTACCTGATGGACACTTTGTCATGTGCATGAGAACAAAATGCATGGATGGAGATTATTATTTCAGCCAACTAACCTAACTCTTCTTTCACCAGCATCTTATATTCCATGGAACTCAGACCATCCAATTCACTTGACATCAGTGTCACAAACTATAGAATAGAATGTGAGGCTATCAAGGCACCACTCTTTTGGCTTCCAGCTGCATGCATGGCAAGTGCAGACCATACAGGAGAGTCATTCATGGACGCCTGCGTCACACGGACATATCTCACGCCAAATGGCACAACCTTTGCAAATGTGGCGAGCAAAACAACTCGTATGAGTTCAATCGTTAATACTGTCATCTTTGCACTGGTACCTCCCAGATGCTCACTATCCACCTTTTTTGGCCGGATGCCTACGCGGGTAGCAGGCGTCTGCATTCCGCTGCAGACAGTCACGGCAAAACAAAAAGACACGGCATTGTCCCAAAAAAAAAAAAAGATGCTGCCTCAAAGGAACTTTAATCTCCTGGAGCACGCCATTGTGGAATTAAGCGCGCGCTAAATTGCAATATAAATGCAGAACGTGGTGTTGCAATTAGGCTTTGATTGCCGACTTAATTAGAATAAAATGAAATACCTCGGCCAATATAGTGTCAAAATAGCGAGTACTAAAGGTAACGTTGTCGCCTGAAGCTTCCTACCTGTTCCTCTCTGTCCACACAGGTAACGCTATCTCAACTGTCTGCCTTCCTCCAGCCTGCCCCTGACCGTGATCTTGGCTGGCCGGCCACACTGGCAAGGGACATACCGGGTCACTTGAATCCAGCCCCGGCATTCCTGCATGCTCCTGCACTCATGCGCGCTGCACCTGGCTCGGAGAAAATGAACACACGCTCGCTCCGCTTGCACCGAAACGCACAATCGCCCCGTAGCGCCGATACAACGCAGATAGGCAACTTTTCTGCATTTTTATTGTCTTCCCTCTATTTGTGCTGTGTGCGCGGCATGCACAGAGGTGTTGGCAGTCGTGCTGAGGAAGCAACGGTCAATTCAATCACACTGACAACGTTCACCAATGGGGGAAAAAAGGCGAATGTGTTGTACTTACGATTTGAGGTGGTTCTGTACCGCTGTGGCCATTTTGGTGTAGTATGATAGAATGCAAGGATGCGGCGCCCGGTATTGTACATGTAATGTAGCAGCTATTTCAATTTCATTCATTCTCTGGGGCTGCGGCTGGAATGGGCAGCCAATGGGAGACGGGAGCGCATGCGACAGCAGAGGGGAAGTGTAGTTTTTTACGCATGTCAACATGAAACATGTCCAGGAGCAATGCACTACAAGTACCAGCGTGGGTAGCGAGTTCAAGGATGCCACGGTCCCGCCTTGGATCCGAAAGGGCAAAACCACCCATCCACAGCCGAATTATTGAACACATACAGTACAGTTCAATAATACCGAGATGGCCTGCATGACTGGGTCGCTCGTGTACATTGATGCCGTTATTCTGTGGCTAAGAAAAAAAATCGGCTTATTAATCAATTTATTTAGATAAATAAATAAATAAATAAATGTTTCCCTGCCAAAATGAAGATACATTGTGTCCATGCATATAACCTTTTTCTATGAGGTTCTGCACCCGGCAGCTTTAATTATTCATTAATCAGGAACATTGAGAGGAGGGCAAAATTGATTCCTTCTGACATTCATGATAGAGTTAGACTTGGACCTTCTCTAACTGCACTTTCCTATTACAGTTTTTCTCAGTTGTTTTGGTACAGTTCACAAATCAGAAATGAATTGCCCAAAACTATTTATTCAACTTTCATGCCATTGTCACATCCTCATTGTATAAAATAAAATAAAGGCCATGCTGTATATGTATTGAGTGTATTGTAAATTTGAATGGCCACAGAAATGTTTGCTTAAAAATGGTATTTCCTAATCACAACAACCCAAACCATGTATCAACAAGTAAGTTATGTATTGAAACGAGACAAACGAGCTTCTCGTAAGCACAATGCAAAGATCATTTTAGCATGTTGCCTTGGTTTCCGACCCCTGATCTATGTGCATTATGCACGCCGCACAAACGCTCATTAATGTTATTAATTTTAAATGGCATAGTTGCAATTTGAACTTTAAGCCACAAGAGAGCGCACTCGGACCACCACCTGATACGACGTGCTACGTCATCATCTGCGTCCACATTGGCTCCTCCCCTTTCAACTCGGAAAACACGCGCTGTTGTTTTGATTGACACCACGGGATTCAGGGCTTCAACTTTTGTTTTACCCTGGTTCGTCATGAACATGTATTAAGTCCCTGAACAACGATGTCTGAAGTGCTCATGACATCAACGGAGGAAACATCACTGTGTCCAATGCAACTCGACGAGCATCCCGATGGTGTACGAAGCTTCCTGCTGGTGGATGACCAGGAAACCCTGCAGGTGAAGTTAGCTAACAATCGCTAACAATTAGCTGCTAAGCTAAGAAACGAAAACATAAACAACTCCGAGCTATGTTGTTAACTACGTCGTATTGTCAAATACTTTCCTCTCGACACTGTTACCGTTTGTGCCAGTCACTGTGTCAAGCTTAACTGTGTATTGTTGTGGCTGTTCGTAGAAAGTCTAACAACGATTTGGTTTTTCTAACATAGACACACGTGACTCATCCAGAACCAAACAAACCGTTCTGGGGATTATTCTGTTGCTCATCAATACAGTTCAATGAGCAGATTGTTTATTCTTATCTGCCTATCATGTCATGTTGCCCACTGCTATACATTTTTCTGCATTGGCTAAACCCAAATCCTAAACTGGGCATAGGAAGTATTAGAAAGATAAACAGATCAACATAGATAGACATCTATACAGTACTTGTTGGTTAGATCAGTCTTAATGAGCCTTCTTTTTCCTGTTAAATATATATTTTTTATTATTAACTGTGATTTGCTGGGTCAGATCCAGACTTACCTGGAAATAAAAGCTGAAGTTTTGATTCCCTTTCTCTTATTTGTCTTTGATGTCAAGTGTTTTAAGTTAACATCCAAAATAAAATAATCGGCCTCACAATTCCAATCGTTTCAGATGGCAGTTTATGTGATAGCACTGTTTTCTAGATTTGCATTGAAACTGCAGCTGAACCGTCCCGATCCAGTCTAAAACACAATTCCTTGTTTTCCTTCCAGGTCCGCAGTGAGTCGGATTTTATTGAACGGCTCAACTGTGCGGATGTGGGTGGTGTCAAAGTACTCTCCATCTTTGGGAACACCGGGGACGGCAAGTCACACACGTTGAACCATATCCTGTTCAATGGCGAGAGTGTGTTTTTTACATCCAAGTCCCCTAGCTCCTGTACGGTGGGTGTTTGGGCCGCTTATGAGCCATCCCTCAGCCTGGTTGCCCTGGATACCGAGGGCTTGTTGGGAGCGGGCTTATTGGGATCAGCTACCAATCAAAACCAGAGAATGAGGCTTCTGCTCAAGGTAATTGTACATACTTGATTACTTAATGCATTGTTTTATTTTGTTTGCATTTGTTTATGTTTGCTACCCCAGTGCAAATGTTGTCATCGAGTTCCTCATCTCCACTCTTCCAGGTCCTGGCAGTGTCCGATATAGTAATCTATCGAACGCGAGCCGAGCGTCTACACAGCGACATGTTCCAGTTTCTGAGCAGTGCGTCGGGGGCCTATCTGAAACATTTCACCCCAGAGCTTCGGGCCCTGTCAAGCCGCTGCGGTTTGGATGTGCCCCTCTCATGTCTTGGACCTGCTGTCATTGTCTTTCACGAGACCATACGCACAGAGCCTTTGGGCCACGGTAAGGATTGTGACAGAGCGGCCGACATTATTGCTGATTTTTTTTTCCATACGATGTAACGTGTTCTCATGTGCCGTTAAGATTCAAAGATGGCTGGCAATGGCGACATGCAGCTCCAAAGGCGGTTTCATGATTTGGGCTTGGGGACCGATGCCTTCAGTTCAGTGCAGTACGTGGGCACCCAAACCGTCACCGCTCCAACGGACTACAGCCAACTGCTGGAGGCTCTCGGACAGCAAGTGCAAAACACTCACACACGTTCGCCCCGCCATCCTGGCATCGTGTTTCGCGCTTTGCAGGTAAGCGCTGGATATTGGTGTAATAATACACATCCATGAGACACAAACAGTACTGGAGGTTTACATGCACGCTCAACAATGTTTTATTTTTCAATAGGCCCTCAGTGAACGCTTCTGTGGCGACCTACCAGAGGACAAGCTGAATCTGCACACTTTTTTCCCAGATGAGTACTTCACTTGCTCTGCGGTTTGCCTCAGTTGCAAGTAAGTCAACGTTCTTAAAGTTCTAAAGTCTACACACCCCATTCAAATGGGAGGTTTTTGAGATATTTAAGAAAAAAGAGACCAAGATAAATCACCTCAAAAGATTTCCACCATTAAATTCCAGGGTGTCTGTCATCATCACAAAAAAGGTTTTATCTCCTTATTAGAATCACTTTAATAATCAATATTCCAAACTTTGAGTGTACACAGTGTGAGGCAAATGGCACTTGCTTGCTTGTAAAATTTCAAATCTGCTGTGTTGCTCTGATCGATTTGCTGTTTGGCGTGGGCTCCAGTATTCGCTGCAAGAATGGAATGAACCATTTGCGAGACAGGGTCCCTCACATGGCAGATGGACTGTGCCAATATGCACACCAGTACAACAACAAAGTCCTTATCTGTAAGGTATGATACGCTCCTGACATCGCGATGTAAACAGAATCTTGACGGCTTAGATTTGAATCGATAACGTGTCGCCCACCAGAGGTGTTATGAAGGTGGAAGAGAAGTGACAGTTGTGCCAAAAACCTCGGCGTCCTCCGACAACCCGTGGTTTGGTCTTGCCAAGTTTGCCTGGTCGGGGTAGGTCTCGTGCTACGTTTCCCGCCATCTACTCCTTTTGTGTTGAATGTCCGCTTTTCTCCTAGCTATGTTTTGGAGTGTGCCAGCTGTGGCGTCATCTACCGTAGCAGACAGTACTGGGTAGGAAACCAGGATCCCGAGAGCAACGTCGTGCGTTCTGAGGTCAAACACGTTTGGGAGGGGGTAGGTCATCCGTCTGTTGTTTCTTCACAAGATAGGATTTTAAAAGGCCATTTGTACTCCTCCGAGGATTTCTGCGGCCCACCGGACTGCAAAGTGGATCACTCACAACTTGGACAATTTCTTTCAAGTAAACATTTTGCACACTGTCGCCTTCCAGTCGGACACCTTCCTCACCAACCACCAAAATGCGGCCCAGAGGGTCCTGGACGGGATGAACTACGTGATCCAATCGGTGTCAGAATACAGCACCGGCCCCACTAAAGCTGTCACCGCTTGGCTCACTGATCAGGTGGCGCCACCGTACTGGAGACCCAACACGGAGATTACAGTAAGTGGCGGATGCACAAACTCAAGAGATGAGATTTTAAGATCAAGAAAAAAACAACAACACCCCGTTGTGCTCGTTAGGCGTGTCACGGCTGTCAAAAAGCATTTGAGGAGGCCGAGCGTAAACATCATTGTCGGTCATGCGGCGAGGGCTTCTGTCACCTGTGCTCCAGCCACAGGATGCCGGTGCCAGAGAGGGGTTGGGGTAGCAGCCCCGTCAGAGTTTGTTTGGCCTGCTATCGTCAGGGAGGACCGCACGAAACTAACAATCAGGGTAAGACATAAACATCCCACTGGTGACCTTTTCACTTTTGGTGGTTCAATGAAAGTTACACAATAGGGGAGCCATTTTTTTTTGTGTCAGCATTTATTATTGTATGTTTGCACCGCTAAGCTATAAGACCACAAGATGGATTTCCTTTGTCTCTCTTTTTTTTGTGTTAGTGTGTAAAGCAGAGCCCCGTGGTCTCATCGCTCGCAGGGTGGCGGAGGTGGCTCAGTCCACTTTAGACATCTTCAGCACTGCAGTAGACTACCCACTCTGTGAGTTTCAAGTCATAATCACAATTCCAACTTCGACATGTTTCTTGGCACCGTTAAAACTTCAATCCACTATTTTCATTTGCCGTTTTGGTTTTTTGTAGGTATCGTGAAGGATGTGGCTCGACCAGACTACTGGGTCCCGGATCAAGACATCACACAGTGCCACCAGTGCTCGAAGGTCTTCACTCCAGTCATGTCCAAGCACCACTGCAGAGCCTGTGGTCAGGGGGTGTGCGGCCCCTGCTCCACACACATGAAACCCGTACCGTCAAGAGGCTGGGACCACCCGGTGAGAGTGTGCGACAGCTGTGCCGCTTCCACCGACGCTCTCTGAAGTACGGCCCTTAAGTCTCCAATCAAACTAAATGACAATCCGGTGCCCCTAAGAAGGCTTAATATCAGAGGCTGGCCTGAATGAAGAAAAAAAAAAACCAACAACCTCTTCCGCCGTCTCCAATTGATTTTGCTCTATGTAGAAGCAAAACTGATCAGAGCTCAGTGGTCGGCTTTATTGCAGATTTCAGCTGCTCGCAGTTGTCTCTAAAATATCGTGACAATAGCTTGAAGTCCCGCACCAAGCAACCTGTAGGGGAAAAGTGGAGAACAAAAGAACCAGTGGGAGATTTTCCACCTTCTGTAAGCTCTGTTCCAAACATGGGAATCACTTCCTATATCTTTTGAGGCTTCAAATAATTAGAGGGGATTTTATTGTTAATTGATTAGACATCTGTTTGACGGGAATGTCCTGGAGGTTAAGTTGATGGATGTTCACTTTGAAGACCAGTGTGATTGCGTAGTGTCCGCGAAATTTCTCCTTGCAATAAATGCTTACCTGTATGCGCACAGAAGCAAATTCCTAAATCACATATCATTCTTGACCAAGCAGCCACAGTGTGGGAAAATATATGGAGCATTATATTGATAGACATTCCAATGTCTGAAATACTCTTTTGAGCAAGTGGCCTGCCTGTCTCTCTTTCTCAGGCTCATCAAACTGGATCATTAGGTTATGCTGATGGTTAAATTAATTCTTTAGTGTAAGAAATACATCATGTTGGGACTTGCTGTATGTAGGTTTCTATACCTTACAAAGTTATCTGAAAAGTTTGTGTTTATTGTTGTTTCTTTTAAATAAATAAGGCCAAATTGTCCTCCAAAAACAATCTTGTGTTTCTTTCTCCGTTTTCTCATTCACACTTGTCCATTTTTTATTTCGATTAGGGTCAACTGGCAGCCTGAAACCACACTGAGTGACCTTGATTAATTGAAACAAAAAAAAATGTAATGTTTTTTTTTTAATTTTTTAACACACTCCACTAAAAAAAAGATAAACGAAATCTGATCTCGAAGGCGCTCCTTGAATTTGATGCCTCTCGCCTGCTTGGTCATGGGTGTAATACTTAATATGTACACACGGGGACACTGAAAGACGAGAAACATTGTACAGCAATGTAAATAACCATTATAGTAAGGATTTTTCATGTGGCTTTTTTGTAATGGTCATTCATGTACAGTAAGGCTTATTTTCCTTAATTGACCATGTATATTTTTTCGAGTAAAAAAAATGACGATGCATCGGTAAAGGTTTTTTTTTAATAAAAAAGAAATGACCCCCCCAAAAAAAAACAGAGAGAGAGCTGCTGTCATTGCTTCAGGAACTGTAATTGATATGTATAGGAGTGCATTTTGCTGACAACAGCACTTTTCCAGATGTAATGGATGTTTTTGCTACATAGCCATGGCAACTGATCAGACTCTCCTGCCTCTTATGTAGGCATCTTTTTATTATGTTTAAAAAAAAAACTTAAAAAAAACAACAACACCGGGTCATTTTTTACCCACGTATGCATCTAAGGGTTTCAAACTAGGGTTAGGTTTCAAACTAGGGTTTCAAACTAGGGTTAGGGTTTCAAACTTGGGTTTCAAACTAGTGTTGGCTCGTGAGTGAACGATTCGTTCAAAAGAACGAATATTTTCAGTGGACGAGTGATCGAATAACTTCCTAAAGTGATTCGTTCTTTTTTCAGTTCATATGACTATAACCAGTAGGTGTCACTAATGTGCACTGAAGCAGATGTCACCTCGCCGTAAAACAAAACGAAGAAAAAATGACGTACCTTCCCGTTCACGAACGAGTCGTGAATTAGATTTCCCGTTCACTAACCGAGGCGTGTCCATGTGACGTCACAGATCAAACAGCCAATCAGAAAGTGGGGGTGAGGGCGGGTGTGGCACTTTTCACTTTCACTTAAACTTTTTCCCTAATGAAGTGATTAGGTACACCTGTGTCTGTGTGACGTCACAGATCAACCAGCCAATCAGAAAGTGGGGGGTTGTTTGGGTGTGGCACTTTTCACTTTCATTTAAATTTTGACCATGATTTTTCCCTAATGAAGTGGCCTGTGATAAGGTACACCTGAAAATGGCGGTGTACCTAATGGAGTGTCCTTGTGACGTCACAGATCAAACAGCCAATCAGAAAGTGGGGGGTTGTTTGGGTGTGGCACTTTTCACTTTCATTTAAATTTTGACCATGATTTTTCCCTAATAAAGTGGCCTGTGATTAGGTACACCTGAAAATGGCGGTGTACCTAATGGAGTGTCCTTGTGACGTCACAGATCAACCAGCCAATCAGAAAGTGGGGGGTTGTTTGGGTGTGGCACTTTTCACTTTCATTTAAATTTTGACCATGATTTTTCCCTAATGAAGTGGCCTGTGATTAGGTACACCTGAAAATGGCGGTGTACCTAATGGAGTGTCCTTGTGACGTCACAGATCAACCAGCCAATCAGAAAGTGGGGGGTTGTTTGGGTGTGGCACTTTTCACTTTCATTTAAATTTTGACCATGATTTTTCCCTAATGAAGTGGCCTGTGATTAGGTACACCTGAAAATGGCGGTGTACCTAATGGAGTGTCCTTGTGACGTCACAGATCAACCAGCCAATCAGAAAGTGGGGGGTTGTTTGGGTGTGGCACTTTTCACTTTCATTTAAATTTTGACCATGATTTTTCCCTAATGAAGTGGCCTGTGATTAGGTACACCTGAAAATGGCGGTGTACCTAATGGAGTGTCCTTGTGACGTCACAGATCAACCAGCCAATCAGAAAGTGGGGGGTTGTTTGGGTGTGGCACTTTTCACTTTCATTTAAAATTTGACCATGATTTTTCCCTAATGAAGTGGCCTGTGATTAGGTACACCTGAAAATGGCGGTGTACCTAATGGAGTGTCCTTGTGACGTCACAGATCAAACAGCCAATCAGAAAGTGGGGGGTTGTTTGGGTGTGGCACTTTTCAATTTCATTTAAATTTTGACCATGATTTTTCCCTAATGAAGTGGCCTGTGATTAGGTCCACCTGAAAATGGCGGTGTACCTAATGGAGTGTCCTTGTGACGTCACAGATCAACCAGCCAATCAGAAAGTGGGGGGTTGTTTGGGTGTGGCACTTTTCACTTTCATTTAAATTTTGACCATGATTTTTCCCTAATGAAGTGGCCTGTGATTAGGTACACCTGAAAATGGCGGTGTACCTAATGGAGTGTCCTTGTGACGTCACAGATCAAACAGCCAATCAGAAAGTGGGGGGTTGTTTGGGTGTGGCACTTTTCACTTTCATTTAAATTTTGACCATGATTTTTCCCTAATGAATTGGCCTGTCATTAGGTACACTTGAAAATGGCGGTGAACCTAATGGAGTGTCCGAGTGACGTCACAGATCAAACAGCCAATCAGAAAGTTGGGGTGAGGGCGGGTGTGCCACTTTTCACTTTCAGTTCAGTCACACGGACACTCCATTAGGTACGCCGCCATTTTCAAGTGTACCTAATAAGAGGCCACTTCATTAGGGAAAAATCATGGCCGAAGGTTAACTGACAGTGAAAAGTGCCACACCCGCCCTCACCCCCACTTTCTGATTGGCTGGTTGATTTGTGACGTCACACGGACGCTCCATTAGGTACGCCGCCATTTTCAGGTGTACCTAATCACAGGCCACTTCATTAGGGAAAAATCATGGTCAAAATTTAAATGAAAGTGAAAAGTGCCACACCCGAACAACCCCCCACTTTCTGATTGGCTGGTTGATCTGTGACGTCACATGGACACAGGTGTACCTAATCACTTCATTAGGGAAAAAGTTTAAGTGAAAGTGAAAAGTGCCACACCCGCCCTCACCCCCACTTTCTGATTGGCTGTTGGATCTCTGACGTCACTCGGACACTCTATTAGGTACACCGCCATTTTCAGGTGTACCTAATCACAGGCCACTTCATTAGGGAAAAATCATGGTCAAAATTTAAATGAAAGTGAAAAGTGCCACACCCAAACAACCCCCCACTTTCTGATTGGCTGGTTGATCTGTGACGTCACAAGGACACTCCATTAGGTACACCGCCATTTTCAGGTGGACCTAATCACAGGCCACTTCATTAGGGAAAAATCATGGTCAAAATTTAAATGAAAGTGAAAAGTGCCACACCCAAACAACCCCCCACTTTCTGATTGGCTGGTTGATCTGTGACGTCACAAGGACACTCCATTAGGTACACCGCCATTTTCAGGTGGACCTAATCACAGGCCACTTCATTAGGGAAAAATCATGGTCAAAATTTAAATGAAATTGAAAAGTGCCACACCCAAACAACCCCCCACTTTCTGATTGGCTGGTTGATCTGTGACGTCACAAGGACACTCCATTAGGTACACCGCCATTTTCAGGTGTACCTAATCACAGGCCACTTCATTAGGGAAAAATCATGGTCAAAATTTAAATGAAAGTGAAAAGTGCCACACCCAAACAACCCCCCACTTTCTGATTGGCTGGTTGATCTGTGACGTCACAAGGACACTCCATTAGGTACACCGCCATTTTCAGGTGTACCTTATCACAGGCCACTTCATTAGGGAAAAATCATGGTCAAAATTTAAATGAAAGTGAAAAGTGCCACACCCAAACAACCCCCCACTTTCTGATTGGCTGGTTGATCTGTGACGTCACAAGGACACTCCATTAGGTACACCGCCATTTTCAGGTGTACCTTATCACAGGCCACTTCATTAGGGAAAAATCATGGTCAAAATTTAAATGAAAGTGAAAAGTGCCACACCCAAACAACCCCCCACTTTCTGATTGGCTGGTTGATCTGTGACGTCACGGGACATTCCATTAGGTACACCGTCATTTTCGGGTGTACCTAATAACTATGCATTTTTTTTGTACGAGTCAAGAATGTGTATTTGACTACTTGCTCTTTATTTTGGGGGACACCAACACATATTACACAACTTAAACACATACATATTGTCATATAAAGCAGTTAACCAAATGTCAGATATGGATGTTTTCATGCCCAAAAAATAAAAACGAGGAAAAAAACACCAGACAAGTTTTAACATAAATGTTTATTAATAACAATAATAATAAAAGTAAATTTCGTTCGTGAACGGGAAGTTACGTCATTTTCTTCTTCGTTTTGTTTTACGGTGAGGTGGCACCAGCTTCATTGGGCATTACTGACATCTACTGGTTGAAGTCACATGAATTGAAAAAAGAACGAATCACTTGAGGAAGTGATTCGTTCACTCTCGTTCACTGAAAAGCTTTGTTCTTTTGAACGAATCGTTCACTCACGAGCCAACACTAGTAAGTGCGGGTGTGGCACTTTTCACCTTGAGTAAAGCTATGACCATGATTTTTCCCTAATGAAATGGCCTCTTATTAGGTTCCGACTCATTCTACGCGACATGATTTGTACACTTTCATCTTCAGAGGACTCAGAAGCGGAACGTGATGACAAGAATGGAGGAATTAACACACATACAAAAAAAAAACTATTGTAAAGATGCACAAGTATTGTATTATATTACTTTATTCATCTTTTGTACAATGTAATTACAATACAAATATGTTGGTTTAAATACAAAAAAGTCTGTAAATAAAGATTGAAAATAAACTTCACTGTTTTCTGTTACCATCACTAAACTAGTTTTACAATCAAGTTCATGAGGTCATTTAGTTTGCTTTGTTGCAATAACCTACATATAATTTAGAGGGTGTGTAAACAAGTCCAGTGAAAGAATATATTTTCAGTGAACAATAAAATAGGTTCTTGTTTCAAATATTTGTATTTGTTGGGTAGGTGGAAGGGGGAAGATTTGTCAGAAAACAAACTATGTGATAATTGGGAATTTCTTTTTAGACGGCAGCCTATCAAATAGCAACACTGCCTTATTAAAAAATATTTGACAAATGAATCCTACTGAAAACAAACACGGAGCATTGTCACTAACTCTTCATACAGTTGAACTCCCATTGAGGCTTGCTTGTTTGTTAAATCTTGCTTATCAGACTGTAAATAAGGAATACTGTGTGCTAAAGTTGGAAAAATAAATACTTCAAAAGATGCAAGTTTGAAGAGTTGAGTAACAAGATTTGGAAATGGAGGAGGCAGACAGTCTGTTCTGTGGGCAAGATGACTTTTCCAAACTCACTTGTTCCCTCTCATCTTCATCATCATTTTGGTTCTCCATCTTCTGTTTTAACTAAACACCGTTGCTTGACTTATCTGGAAAAAGGTGGACGGCTACTATGAAGTGTCAGCTTAGGAATTTCTTCAGTGCCTTTTAGCAAGAGAAATGTCCACCAAAGATAAAAGTGAAGTTCTATTGATTTGTCTGGAAAGAAAGCAAAAGTGCCCACTGTATGGGTGGGAGTATCATGCCACTATATACACGTGCCAGGCAACATGATCCATTTCATCCATGGGTAGTATTTGGTTCCCATAACATGCCCTGACTCTCGATTGCTACCTAAACAAATATAGATGACCTGTGTGGTCCTATTTGTTTCCCTCGTCCTTCTTAAGAGTTCAATAAAAATAAATATATGCGATAAAAAATATCTTAAGGAAACACTTAAACATGTTGGATTTGAGGAATATATAAGTTGTCAATGTAAAAAAAAAAAAAAGTACAATAAATAAAATCATTTTGGCAATAAATCACAATGGGTCCTCTTATGCAGTGATTCTCAACCAGTGTGCTATGAGAAATCATCAGTGGTGCCAGAAAAAAAAAAGAAAATCTAAAGTCAATCATTTTTGACAAAAATTGTATAATTTTCTCATCCACCTTATTCCTGTGCTCCATGATCTGATAATATTAAAAAGGTCAGCGTTAATATTTAAAATATGGAGCATAACCTCTTCCTCATCACAGGCGCTCACTAAAGCTTAATGACAAAAAACGCTAACGCTCCATAAAATCCAAATCATTGCGGCGATCCTTCGCCCACAAAAAAAAAAGGAGCACATTGAAGAAAGACATTGCCACATTCTACGGGAATTCATGCACATTCTTGTTTCTCCATGGCAGCTCGCAAAAATAAGGTAGACATATATTTTCTTAACTTATCGAGGCCAACAAGGCAAAATAATAAAAGGCTCTTCCACTAGATGTCTGAAGGTACGTTGATTAACCTGTACCTCTTGAGAATTATTTTTCTAAGTGGTGAGCCGCCAGGTTTTTTTTCCGATGTGAAATATGTGCATTGGCTCGATAAAGGTTGAAAAACACTGCTTTTAGGTCCAGTGGTTATAAAAAGTCTACACACCCCTGTTCTAATGTTGTAGTTTTGAGATTTGAAATAGAAAAAAGAACGAGCTACTTTAAAAACATGACCTATGGATAATAATATACAACTAAACTACTGTGGTTGCATAAGTGTGCACACCCTTAACCCTGCACATGTCCAACTATGTTATCTCTGTTGTTGTTTTTTATACTGCTACTCTTGAAAAGATTTTTTCAATTAGATTGTTTAAGTCATGGTCACAATAATGGTTGAAAATATTTTGCAGGGCTGTGTAGAAATTTTATATCCACTGTACGTACAATCGGTTCTCAAGATTAACAAGAGCATTCATCTGTTCATCAGTCAAACCAAGAATGATTTCAGTTCTTCACAAGGATTTTCTCACCACAATAAATACTGCCAAAATCAGTCCGTGGGATTGGAATGCATCTGAGTCACCTCTGAAAGAAAGCAACCACTGAGCGTGTCGCCAAGTGACACAGTCGATGTGTGAAGGGACTTGTTGCAGCTGGTAAAGAAAGTAAAGCCGAAGTGTAGACATGAAAGCCAGAGCGAGGCGGAAACGAGGCGGTGTGGCAGGATTTAGATCATCACATGATCCGTTTGAGATGTGAAAAGCTCCCGGCGGCAGCCCGGCGATGTGTAAAGCGCTCGTCGGAGCTTCAAGAAAGCAACATCGTTGTGGTGCCGCGGCGTTTCTGGACAGAGATGCTTGAATTAGCACCGAGCTTTCTCCTCTTAGAGCTCGATCTCAAAAGTCTTCTGCAGGTTGTTCGAAAACGGGTTGACTGCCGGCGGGCTTTTGTTTCCAGGTGCCTGAGCTGCCGGTTTGGTGTTGGTGCTCTCAAGTGCAGCCCACTGGGCCTCAAAACGCTCATCATCTTGGGAATTATTGGTCACGGGAGCAGTCAGATGGCTGCCTTCTGGCGGCCAGCTGCTCGTGTTGCTAGCATTGTTAGCGTTTCCGTTTTGAAGGACCACGGAGGCGGCGCTGTGCGTGGGGAGACCGTTCATGGCTGTTGAAAGTGGAGGGGTGGAGGGGAACGGTGTGGAAAAACCTCCAGTGGGAACTCCTGAGTAAGGGTGCTGGGTTCCGCCTGTTCCGAGGGAGCCCACTTTAGGCACTCCGGAGCCGATGACACCTCCCGTACCAGATGACCCAGTGGCCGTGCAGAAGACATTGGCCACCATTTGCGACGGTGTGATTCCGACCACGGGTACGCTGACATTTGGGTAGGTCATACTGCTCGCCAAGCCCGGCATGTAGGTTTGCATGGGAACAAAAGCCGGTTGGACCGCCTGGCCGGCGAACATGCCCACAGGAGCCGAAGTGGCGTCGAAAGCCAAAGGAAAGGGCTGCAAGATGCTTGGGAGGGAGCCTCGGGCCCCCCCCGCCAGGGAGGGCTGGATCATCGGGGCTCCCGACATACTCGGACCGGACATGGTGGGGATGGACATCGAAGGCAAAGACATAGGGGGGCTTGAAATTGGAGGGCCGGGTATGAGGGGGACGGATGATATGGACATTGGTGGGAGGGAATGAGCTGGGAGAGCAGACTGGCCGGCGATGAGCGGTTTGGACATGGTACCGAGCGACACCGGGGTCAGACTCGTTATTTGCTGACTCGTTACAGACGGTGGCCCCGGA
This sequence comes from Syngnathus leptorhynchus, assembly GCF_054491065.1. Taxonomy (NCBI): domain Eukaryota; kingdom Metazoa; phylum Chordata; class Actinopteri; order Syngnathiformes; family Syngnathidae; genus Syngnathus; species Syngnathus leptorhynchus. The sequence continues at coordinate 5,618,276 of NC_141201.1, read as the reverse complement.
ATGGTGGGGATGGTCGGACCCGGTGGGGGTGTCTGCTGGGACCTGACTGCTTTGGAGACCTCTTCTAGCCATCGCTCCGCCTCGGAGGGTGTACGTTTATGTCCGCTCTGCAACGCCGTGGATGCCGGAGGGGAGTGGACAGGAGGATCTGGTTGAACCCAAGAAGATGTGGCTGAAAGGAAAAAAGGTTGATGACATTTGTGAAAGGGAGGCTAAAATCTACTTTGGGTGTGTATTATTGAAAACACTGCGTGTTACCCTGTATCGGCGCTGGAGGAGGAGGCAAAGCTGGAGGCACGACGCAGGTTGGCAGAGCATTCGCAGGCGGGCAAGGGTTGGAGAAAGGGTCCTCGGATGGATTTGTGAAGGAGGTGTTGATCTGGCTACACAGCTCATTAATGTCTCCCTCGCCGGACAAATTCATGTCCACCTCTAGTACTAGCAAGAAAGGAGTACATAAAAGGCAAGTGGGAGGATGAAAAAAAAAAAAAAAAGGAAGAATGCAGCAGACACAAACCAGGAGATGAAGACAACTGCAGTAAATGAAGTTAAAAAAAAAACTTGCAGCATATGAAATGAAAAAGAAGATAACGGTTTTCAACTTCAACTCACCAGGATTCTTGGTTTCAAAGTCGGTCTTGCGTTGCAGAGTAGATGGCAGGTCATTGAGGCGAAGTGACAGCTGTCTCTTGAAGGGAGAGTTCTTCTGGCTCAGAGCTGGAAATCCCCGGAATGAACCTTGGCGTACCAGTTGCTCGATGGGTGCGTGGCGGCGGGGGATGGCGTGAGGTCCGCCGGGTTCTGCCGCGCCCTCGGGTGGGGAGGCAGTACCGGGGGGCAGGGCTGCGTGAACACAGGGCTGGTCTGCAGGAAGGAAAGAGGAGCCACAGTCAGGTAAGCACACCTTAGTAGCTTTCATTTCCAAAAGTAAACAAAAGGGGGAAATATTTATTTCTCAGGACCTCACCTTTGTTTTTCTCTGGCATTTTGTCATCTCGTTCACTGCCGCTGCCGTGGGCGCTGCACGCAGAGTTGGCGCGGAAGGAGCCCTCGCGTACGAATGAGGTGCGGCTAGCATCAAAAGATGCCGTCACGCCGCACTCTTTTTCCCGCCGTTGTTTCCTCTCCAAACAGGCAGCAAAGGCACAGCCGACTGCATGGCTAAGTCTCTCCCCCTAATGTAGCAGAAATACAAACAGCACTGACCAAGATGTGGATGATGCTTAGAACTCTAACAAGGGAGCAACTTTTTATTTTGGTTGAACAAATGTGTTTTAAAAGCCTTTATTGATTTTGTTTTTTTATGTCTAGGGAGCTTTCTAATTAATTTTTTTTTTTTAACAAATATATTTTAGAAGCCTTCATTGATTTTTTTTTTCTTTTGTCTTGGGAGTTTTGCAAAACGTTTTTTTTTAACAAATGTATTTTAAAGGCCTTTATTGATTTTTTTTTCTTTTGTCTAGGGAGTTTTGTAAAAAGTATTCACAGACAGAAACCTTTTAAGGGACTTAAAAAAAAATGAAAGAATGAATACAAAAGGTCAAACATGAAGCGAGACAAAGAAGCTTGGAACCTCCCCCCCTCACCGAGTCTTTGAGAGCCATGAAGCAGTGGCACATCCAACGTCTGGTGGTGCCGTCTCTGCAGATGTAGGAGAACGCCTTGTCATAATTTCGATCCGGAGCACAGAAGGAGACTTTCTCGATGGTCTGGTCCACAATCAGGTCCTGGAACAATAAAGAAACATAGAATACAACAGAGCAGAAGTTAAACTTAGTAAATACAGTAATGCAACTGGGGGGGGGGGGTCAAGACATTTTCAGACATCAGTTTGACCAAGTTGGGTTGAGAATCAAAGCCATTGGAGTGTTGAGTAAACTTATCCAATACCTTTTTTTTTCAGTCCTACCTATAAAAGTCACTAACAACGGGCTGTTGACACTACGGCCTCTTAAAATCTCCGGGATGTTTGTTCCACTCGCCTCTCCTTCTATGAAAGGTTTATTCAGCCTGCCTCAGTGTCTACAGAGCTAGACTTGGAGGGGGGTATCGCTTTCTTGGTGTATATTTAGGGGCCCCGAGCTCACTTCTTTGACACTCCAAAAACACACACACACACACAAAAAAAAGGGAAGCACAACACAAGAACCGAGAGGCGGATGAAAGGGCCGAAGAAAGACAGAAAGGCTCACACACGCATCCACTCACATCCTTTTTGGCCTCAGAAAACAAAGAAAGGAGTGGAAGAGGGGGAGAGAGAGAGAGAGAGAGAGAGAGAGAGAGAATAAGGGAAAATGGATAAAAAGAAAGAGGGCCATTCACTGCGGACAGTGAGTGAATGCTGGGAGCTGCTGGTACCAAGGTGAAAGGCAGTGCAAGTAGTTTTTTTTTTTTTTGCAGACAACTGACTGTGGTCATGTGATGTCTGCTTTCGATTCAATGTGCAACCAAGGCGAGATAGCGTCAGGGCTCAGGTAACAACCAATCACAGCTCAAGCGTGGGTGTGTGTGTGTGGTCTTCTAACTATAAAGTGAAAAGAAGCGTAAGGAGCTTCTCCATTGAACTGACTCGCTCCTTTATTCCCTGCAGCTCTTTAGCATGATCTACTTTCAAAAGAGTTCCCGGTGAGTTGCACTCACACAGGGTGGCCTCTCAGTCACCAGACATTCCTCAAGAACAATTTTATATCTGAGCTCCTCCTCCCGCTGAGCACCACTATAGGACCAAGACGAATGGGAGAACATGTTTATATTTAAGCTTTTCACTTCATTAGGTACGGCACCATCAATATTTATTAACTCATTCACTGCCAACCCAGTTAATATCTCTGACGGCTATAATCGTCAATGGCACTGAATGAGGTAAATACAAAAAGAATACTCAAATGTTTTGTGCAAGGTACTCACATATTTTCAAACTATAAAAACAATAAACACACTAAACAAAAGATACCCCACTGAAAGAGTCAATCCAGTGAGTTAGTATCTTTGTAAAGGTTGGATTTACAATTCAGCTGAGCTAATAAAGGGTAATGAAAGGTTTCCTCAGTCAAGCGTGCAAGGTCACATTTGTTTTCTTTGTCATAAAAAAGGACAATTGGATAAATGTTAAAACATTTAAATGGGAAAAAAAAAACATGCTTACCTTTGTCTTATCATCAACCACCCTGAGTCCGTCAGCGGAAACCCACAATACTGCCTTCACTGTCTTCTTCCCACTCTATAAAAACCAAAACAAACATAGAAGAGAATGAATGCTGCACGGGAAGGTTCACTAATAAACTCGTTCTAGCAGTGATGTCATCAAAAGCTATTGTTAGCGTGTCAAGGTTCTTGCCATGCTAATGATGTGAATTTACGGTACGGGGTGTGGGTGAAAGAAATGAGAGAGGTGGGCCATAAAAAAGGGTTTTTTTTTTCCGCCAAACCTCAGAACACAAGGTCCAAGTCAATACTTTTAAGAAGTCTGCGGAATTGTGACCGTGTGAGTCAGGCAAAGCGTTAAATAATTCTCTTTGAACCATTGTGTAGCAGAACAGAGTCCTAGTTATTGCATAATCCCACCGAGAGAAAAAGAGCAGAATAGACAGGAAGCAATTTATGGAAGCAGGAGTTAAAGTGGGAGGTGTGGGCGAGGAATTTATTAATAAGAGGAGACTCGAGAGTTCTTATTGAAAAGCTGGAGCGTTGGAAAGACAGCTGAGATGAGCAGTTCAAACACGGCAATGTTTACAACATCGTACGTCTCCAAACAAGCCTCAGCAAATGTGTTTATTTTTCTGACATCTGCTTCTGTCAAATGGGTCACCATAAAAAATGGTTGTTTTCCAGACAACACTATTTTGTGTATTTTGATCTATACTGTAAATGCACGTCAAAGCTTTTTAACCAAACTAAAGAGCAGAAAATAATGAAAATATGTGTTTGCATAAGATTGTGTGTTGGTCATATACTCACAATTTTAAGCTTTTTTACCGCCTCTTCGCACACATGCATCCCTCTAGACTCCTCCACCTCCACCAAGCCCAGGTACTGCAGAACAAAGTATGGACAGTATATTCATTTGAAATCCACTCCATTGACTTCACTGTCTGTTTTAATTACTTGTGCATTGAAGGAGAAGAAAAGCGACCATTCAAGCAGTTCTATATTATGTTGGAGCTATTAATGATAGGACAGTGAGGAAGCAGGACTGAAGTCATCTATGACCTGAAGAACTATTTTTCTATTTTCCAGGATTTTTTTCCACATTTCCCCCCCAATCCCCCGTAGGGACCTTATAGTGAATGTTTGTCATGTTTTAAAAAAAATTGCAGGTGTGGAAAAACATTTTTTCTTGTATTGCGGACCCCTTGATTATATTGCCCCCCCCCCCAAGGAATAAATCCTAGCTCTGCCAGTGCCAGCAGGGACATTACTCCCACAACTCAATTTCTCCAATAATATCGTATATTAAAGTATAAAAGCCACTTTTGTGTCAGACCATAAGAACAAATAGCAGATGTTGTCTGTTTCTGCAGGAGCAGGGATTGTTTTTTGTTTTTTTTAAACATCTCTGAGAAAGAATAACGTCCATATTTTACTAGACTATAACCTTCTGGTTTCTCTATTCAAGGCCTCTTCATTATGTGCTCCCTTTATCGGATACTGTATGAGTCGGTCTTAGCTCATATCTCCTTGAGTCTCTATGGCCTTTCCATGTTGCCGTCTCACAAAGAGTCATTTCATCCTGCCTCCTCAAATCCATAACTCAATAAAGGTCATTGTTTCTCCAGCTCTTCTCTCCTCTGGGACGGAGGTTATCGCTTACAAAAGGGAAACAGCCCTTTGCTTTTCTCACTGTTAAAATATCAAGGGTTGCGGAGGCTTACCCGTACGGAGAAGTTACATTTGCCCCGGCGTACAGCCTCCTCGTCTGCCTGCCACTGATGCGGTCTGCTGGCCTCGGGTACATAGGTGGGCTTCTTCCTCCTCAGGCTCTGACGAAGCTTGTTCATCTCCGGCGTCACGTGCTCCCTGGTGCTGTTGACAAAAACAAAAATAATTAAAAAAAAAAAAAAAAAAAAAAAATTTTTTTTTTTTTTCTGATTAAAAACACATATTAAGTTGAATATTTGCTACTATCTGCATAGGAGTATAAATAAAAGAAGTACTACAAAAGAAATATGATAATTCTCCCCGTCGGTACGTAACGATTTTTTGTTGCTACTCTATCTATCGGAATGAAAAGATTATATATTAAGAAGAATAGATTATTAGGTATTCTATGTCAATCCAAATGGATCATTGTTATCTTTACAGACTTGTATTCAGCCCATATATGGGATCTCAAGATTGTTAAGGTGTACCTAATAATGTGGTCCAGTGAGTGAAAAAACCCAGCAACGCTAGTAAAAAAAAAAAAAAAGTCTTCATTCACACTGTGCACTTGGAAAATCAACAAGGAAACTACTCCCTAAATACTATGTATAGTATCTGTGCTGTCTAATTAGGAGCATTCAGCATCTTTACTGTGTACAGCGACACTAATTTCCCCGCACAATGAAACGTGACACCATTTTAAGGATAATTACATTCATTTCCCCGACAGTCACATTTGCCACGGGAGAAGGTCTGGCGTGCATCGAAAACATTTCTCTCGCCCAAAGCTGAAATGTCATCATGGTTCTTTGCAGCATCTCACTATTTATACAAATTGTTTACATTCCTATGAGATAGTCCTGTCACATTATATCCAGAACATTACCATGATGAAACCCTTCATTTAATCAGTTGCTCATAGACAAAGTAAACATTTTCATCCAGCCATCTGTCATTTCATTCAAGAGTTCAAAGTAACAAAGAGGTCAATATTTTCTTACTGTCCAGAAAACGGCTTGTTGGCTACAACTGGGTGTAAAATTGCGCTTCCTCCACACTGAAGGCAGATAATGTCCATAACGTAAGCATAAAATCTCCAGCGTGAAGAGACGAAAAAGATCCCTGAACTACACATAAGGTTCAGGCGTGCACATTGAAATATATATACACATGCATCACTGCTGCAATTGTGGTCATATCTGGCGTGTCGGAAGCGTGTGTGTAAATTTACACCGGTTCTCACCTCACGGGCGCGTGTGTAATGTGGATTACTGATACGCGACGGCTGCAAAACAGCTCGAGTGGCATTACTCATTCCTGGCATGTGAGTTATGCGCTCTGTGCCAGGAATGGACACACACACACACCGTCAATGTGCACACACGCTGTAACTTGTGCCATTTATTTCCAAGCACCCAAGGCACAGCAGTCAAACATTTCTTTTTCCGAGCATCACAATGCAAAATGATGAAGCTCGGAAGGAACAACGGCGTAGTGAAAGTCGCCCGTCGCGGGGCGGAGATTTTACTGAGCACTCAACTTGTAAACCACTTTCCATAGTTGTGACCTCACTCTGTCAACAAGAACCATATGCAGGATTTTCTGCAGCAGCAAAAGAACATACAGTACAACAAAACATGAATAAATAAAAAAGGTCAACATGAGAACATTGTGGTCATAAAGCCATCAGCACCTTTGAGTAGACTATACAAACCAGTGGCGTGATGCCAAAAGAAAAACAGCAATTTCCCGTCCAGACATCTGCAATACATTAGTTCCATACTACTTCGACAGGGATGTGATATTTTGGAGTATTTGAAGTCTTTTTTATCCAAGCTCACAACTCAAGGAGCCTCACAATTGGCCAAAAAACAACCAACGCACTAGACGACATAAATAAAGATGATTTGAGATCTCATTCCTAACGTTCCTCCATTTTGTGATCCTGTTCAAGGTCGCAGCAGTGGAGCTGGATCTTATTCTAGCTGACAACCATGACGGCTCTATGAGTCAATTGACTCCGAAGTGCATTAAGCACAAATTAAATTGATTTTTTTCCACACAATCATGACACACGCGTGTGCCGAGCGTATTTGCGTATGTGTATGTGTTTCTTTTTGTATAATTTGTGCTAAGGCTGCATGACCTCATGTCTTTCCAGCTGTGTTTAGTGGTCACCAGATGGGAATCTGATTGATATCTTTGGCTGGACTCCCAACTCTTTCTCTCACACACACACACACGTGATGCAGGCAAGCACACACTGCATTTCTCCTTCATCCAGATGTTTTCAATTCAACAGCAGCTCCCAATTTTTGACCAAAATGGGACTCCTCCCTCCCTCCCTCACACTTCTTCGAAACCACATGTGTCGTGAAACGCACCTCAAATGAGAAGCAAAACGGAAAAGACGCATATATTATGTCTTTTTATCTGTGCTTGCTTGTGCGTGCAAAAGTTGAGTATGAGTCACAGCAAGGCTTTCAGAATACGCAAAAGCCCAAATCAAAGCCATATTACATCTTGTCTGTTTGACACATTTGTTTCCCAACTTGGTCTTTTAACGGCAAACCTCATTTGCAATGAAGTTGGGATGTTGTGTCAAACACAAAAACAGTTTCATGAAATGATTTGCAAATCTTATTTGACCTACATTCAAATAAATATACTTCAAACCAAATGTTTCTCTCATTTTAAATGTGATGCCTGCAGCAGGGAAAGACAACAACAAAATGAAGCAATAATAAATGCATTCCAGACACTTAACAAGAAACACACACAAAATTCCAAAGTAATCAAAAGCAGAAATGCTCAACATGTAATTAGAACAAGTCAGCACAATAAAAAAACAATTAGTGAAACATTAAAAAAAACCAATATATTAGTGATCAAAGGTGAGACAGTTCCTGTTTTGATGGCACGCCACTTTTTTTTTTTAAACCGTTATTTTTTTTTCACACCATGAAACTGCAGCGAAGCAGAAGAACATGATGCACAAAAAATAAAATACGACTTTAGCCAACAAATATATTTAAGAATAAACCAAATCTCTGACCAGTATGTTTTGCATAAGACTTGTATCAAATGTTTCAGAGGCAGAGAACAGACTTGAAGCAAAGACAGGCAGCCCATCCCATCATTCTCGCACACACATGCGCGCGCAATCACACACATACACCTGACCCACTTTTTAAGGCCTGCAGACTTCAACTGACACTGAGTAACCCGGATAAGGACAGTACAATTCTCTGTCCCTTCTGTCTCTCTATCTCTCTTTCTCCCACTTTCTTTCTCGCGCACATAAACACACTTTTTCGACAACAGGTGGAGCGTGGATTAAAACTGAAAAAAAAAAAAAAAAGTGTGATGATGTGCAGATAAATGAGGCCATTTGTGTTTAGACTCAAGCCTGACCCAGGACAGGGTGGACTTATTCATATGTGAGCGAGAAAGAAAGAATTTTCAGGCTACATGGCCGCTCATAGTCAGTTCAGCATACAGTATATGATGGAAAATAACAACAACAGTAAAAGATTTTTTGCACATGCATATGCAAGAAAACTGACAACACAATATCACGCCAAAGTACAAACAGAAATTCATTTTCAGTTTGATGACTCTCACTGAAGCGTGCAGTCAACAAATAATTCAAATAAAACCTATTGAAAAGTAAATGGGCGGCTTAGTGTTAAAATTCTATAATATAATTCATCACCAAAGTAGGCCAGTGTCCTAAAAAAACAATGTCACAACACAATCGTCAGCTTCTGAACGCGCCAGACAGCCGGGTCACGCTGAACATTTTCAGGTCAATATCATCGCTGCAGTCCCACAAATCACCCAGTCGCAATCCCCATTTGCTCTCTAGCAACAACACAATCAGACCCGGGGAGTGAATTACAGTTCGTGTGTGTGTGTGCTGCTGACTGATGTAAATTGACAGCTGAAGCAGAGCCATGTGCCGAGCCATCACTGCTGTCTCTGTCATTCTCCATCCGTTCGTACACATCCACGAGCATAATGTCCTTTCTCACCACCTTCAATATCATGTTTCGCAGGAGTTGCTGGCGATTGAAGGCATTAAAGAAAGCTCACATAAGTCCATTAGCAGGTGCTCATCTTGCATAATAGGCTTTCAATCTTCTCTTAGGGAATAAAGCGGCAATACAGGGAGTGTCACTATAATAACAACCAACCGTGTAGAAAAACACCCAGCCCTAAAAAAAAAAAAAATACTTACATACCACCAGTTCTTGCTTATATATTTTTAATGCTAATAATGCTATGAATAAAGAAGACCAAAAAAAAAAAAAAAGCACAGCACTCAATAAAAACAATACAAAAAGGGAATTAAATGAGCTCTACAGTTAGTCTGAAATAAAACCCAAATTGAGTACAGTTCTGGTTTCAGCCATTATTTTCTTTTTGAGATACATTGAAACACAATCACAGTCAAACAAGTTGTCAAGACAAAAAAACAAAACTGCACGGCTCTCGCTACTTATGTCCGCATGAAAACAGGAGAAAATGTTGTCAATGCTAGTCATAAATAAGATCATTTTCCTTAAATCAACTTCAACACCAGCCAGCCATAGATGGAAACTGCTCTTGAAACTCTACAGCATTTGATCTTTTCTATAAATAAAACTGCTGTTACTTCCACGGGGAGGTTTTCAGTCTCGTACTGTCTCCGGGATTAACACTTCACTTTGACACTGCCCCTCCCGCCATTGTTTCATTTCCCACCCACACAAGTGTGTGTGTGTGAGTGTGTGTGTGTGCATGTGTGAGTGTGTTCTGGCCGTTGATTAATTTCAGTTTGAAACTGTGTTCTTTAGTCAACTGACACATTGTCATACATAAATTACATGTAGTACTGTAAAAATGATGGAAATGGGTGTGTCAGGGAAACTAATCCAAAGACTGTGCAGTCAGGCATGAAGGTGAGCAGCGGGGGTCGATATCGTGTGCTCCTACTTTGTAGCCCACAGGACATCCCATAATATCTAACAAGTCTCTGATATCAAAGAAATTTAGGATGAGCAATGTTTACATGTGCGATGACAGATCAATTTATGCTGGCGTATTAATCAGGCCCGTATGCTAATTTATTAAAGGCGGCCATTTTGTAGTCCCAAAACCTCACTGCGCACCTCTAAATAAAACCACCACTGAAAGTATAACTACTGAAATAATTATGACGTGAACTCCACTGACTCATAAAATGGACTCGTGCAATCTGGTTCTGTTTAATTGATTACAAATGGTAATAAACTCACAGGATGAATGACTCGTTTTCTCTTAATCAGAAGTGTTTATTGTACAGTCTGAGATGGGAGAGTTGTTATGGATCATTTGTGGATATTAAAACAACTCAGCATTGGTTTAATCTTTGCTTAAACTGCCAGTATTTATTGTAATTATAATGACTTAATTCATAATAAAAAGGCCTTCGTCTTTTTTTTTTTTTTTTTTACATCTTTTGCATTAGATTTGATAGAAAATGCAAACCCCCCCAAACTGGGAGCAAATTTGGTGTCTTGTCGTTCTGAGGCACACAGTTACGCCCATGTCCGAGAGTCTTGAACTGAAAAAGGAAACCCTTGTGTACTGGATGTGAAAAATAATCAGCCTTAGCACACACAAAGAGAATTTCCTGTCCACCCAAAATACGTCAGATGTTACCTCATAATTTTGGAACTTGTGCATTTTTGAGGAAAACATCTGCACTGGTGGAAACGTTTCCACAATGTTTGTCAAACGTTACGTTGAAAAAGTCATCAAACATGGCTCTTTTTTTCCACAAGCATCTCTTTGGCCTAGTTTTAGTGCCTACTTGTCCAGATTTATACACGATCTCTTCACTCTCTTCATCCTCACTTTTTTTTTTGTCCTTTTCAAACCCAACTTTCACACTCCTCCTCTCCTCTCCTCTCCTCTCATCTGCGTCCTGTTGAGTCTGCAGCTCGCGCTTTTCTTCATTTGTCCTCATTTCACTCATTTTTCTCGCCTTATTCTTGCCGCGTTTCACAAAACACATTCGAGCTGTTCCTCTCTCAGTCGAGAATCTCGAAACTCTCGGGAATTAAGCAAATCCACCAGGCTATAAGACATGATTGAAAACATACCTTCTGCTCTGGAAAACAAAATATGCATGCCAAACGCGTATATGGGCAAAATCTTGCTCCGAAACATAAAAATATCTGCATATACCACAGAAACAATATGTTGTGTGTTTACACGTATATAGCATGTTTAATCTCTTCCATATGGGGATCTGCTAAGACTATTATCTACTATGAGCCCCGTGGACACAGGCTAGACGAGATCTCTTATCACTTTGGCAGTGTTTTGAAAAGCGACAGGAAAAATATAACGTTTGCTTTTGACCTCTATAGCGCTTAGAGAAATGAAACGTCGTCATGATAACTTACGCATTGGTGACCCACTTTGGAGTCCAAACAGTTGAAAATCTTATCAAGAAATGCAAGGCAACATGCCGCAAATAAATGATGACACCGTGGAGTTCTTGCCCAAAACCAACATGGGTTTGACTCACCTGGATTCGATGACATCACCCATCTCACCGCAAGAACTCATCATAGACGGGAGAAGATCGCAGATGTGACGAGCTGACGTTTTTGAGACGGGGCGGCAAGAGCGGCGCGAGAAAAAGATGAGCGGAGTAGAGTAGTGTGTGATGATATCGCCACTCACACTGAGGAGCTGGGATGGGAGAGAGTGCGGAGCCAAAGGGAACCACACCTCTTCTTAAGAGATTAACTTGGAAAAGGAGCGTACCGATGCGTGCAATTCTCAGTAATCAGCGTCTGTCCGTCCGTCCGTCCACGTGAGCGTCTGTTGTACAGATGCACAGAAACAAACAAATACTGCACAAGCGTGCTTGCTCACAGCTGCGCTATAAATAAATGATAAATCAATGGCTGGCCCAAATCCTGGGAGTGGGGAAATACTGCATGAAAAAAAAAAAAAAAAGGAGGGGAGTGGTGGTGGTTAAGCGAGTCATGACACAGTTTTTTTTTTCTCTCCATCTGCTCTTGGTGGAATGGTCAAGAGTGCACTAGGGGAGAGGGTGAGATGTGATGGTGGGTGTGGGGGGGGGCACTTGAGGATAACAGCTGGATAACAGCATTCCACCAGGACCAAAAAAATACTTCCATTTTAACATCATAACTCTAAAATGCCTTTTCATTATTGACTTTTTCCTCCCTATCCCTTTCTGCTGCACTCCTCCAGGAATCGGATGTACAGACAGTCGGGAAAGGAGGGTGACAATGAGACAGATCTAAAAATAAGCATTGAGGGGGGGAGACAAAGCTGTAGCAGAAGACAAGCATTTCAAACAAACCATAATACTGATGAATGTGTGTCAAAAAATGAGATCATTTCTGTTCTCCACACAGAAACAAAAGGATGATGCCTCATCACAACTGTGGTATGATGGAGGAGTGTGTGAGTGTGCCCTCAAGTGGCTTCTGGACACAAGCACACAATTGCCCACTTTGTGTGTTTGTCTACTGGATTACATCGTCAATAGCTTTCCATTATCAAAGAGTTGGGGGGAGCATGTGAGGTCTAAAGGTAGCGGCAGCTGGTCTAAACTCCGAAGCTTTTGGTGCTAATCGACATGGCATCCCAGCTCCTTCACGCAAGGCTAAACATTGGAATGATCAGCCTTACTGCTGCATGGCAACCACATCCCATGGCAACCAGGGGTATTTTGGTGGAGGATATCTTAAATGTGTTGTCATATGGTGGAATGAACGACTGGCGACATATATGGTCGGTCACATGGGAGACTCTGGACGGCAGAATAGGAGACAAGTGAGCCTCTTCCTGCTCTCCAAGTAATAATTAGATTTGTGTGAAATAAGTAATTGTCTAATGGAGTGAGGAGGGTGGCTGATGATGGAGTATTCTGTTGCCTTGTTTAGGAGCGCCCCTATTGGACGGAAGGAGAATGACACACAGTCATGCATGGATGAAAAGCTGTCAGTTGATGGCCATGTGGTATGAGCAGTATATTCGACTTGATTAAAAAAAAAAAAATCATTTTAGAAATGTAACATTGTCAAACAGGACACCTTTTTACACTTATGTGGAGTGTGTATCTCGCCAAATTTAAAATTGTTGATCACCAAACAACACATTCATACATTATGTACATATCTGCATGTAAAGCAATTATATGCAAGGCCGTAAGTCAAAAAAATCAATATGCTTTTAGAGCTTTTAACATCTGCCTCATTACCTCTGTCCGTCCTTGTTCTAAAAGTGCTTTTCTATAGACAACGCACATGATGATGACACTGATTGGATGGAAACGTTTAGCAAGGGGACAGCGCGGCGTTATGAAGAACAGCGAGTTCATATAGCATCGCCGATTACGTTTTTGGGCAACCTCTATACGTTACACATGATGAAAGGTTGATTCAATTGATATGCATCTGTTAAATAGATATATCCATGTGTCTGTCAGTCCGTTTGTCTCGGGAGCAGCTACCATCTGTCTACTTGCCCTCTAATCTGTTCAGAAATGCAGCACGCTTAGCCCACGGGAAAGCTGTCTTGTCTTTTTCGATCTGCCATCACAATAAATACGTTCCTTAAAGCAATCCAACAACTACAATGAAAATATGTTATTGTTTTTTTTTTGCAAGACTGTTATATGAAATATTTTTACTTAGATTGAGCAGGAGTCACGGTTGCTGTGCAGATTAGACACTGTGACCTTCACAGGGTGGTCCTGTCCCATTGACAAACACTAAAAGCAGAGCCTGGTCATGCAGAAATAATGGCAAACAAAATTGGTGCACTAAAACAGCCAGTTGTAGTTGGATTATGTCAAAGATGGAATTCTCAAGACAAACGCTACCATGACACAAAAATGTACATGTCCAGCAGTGTTGGCCTTCGTGCACTTTTGATTTCCTACTTTTTTTTGTTATTGAATTGATCGGTGGGTTACGTTGCATCACACGACAACGTTTGACTATTTCTGGAGATGATGCATCACCGTCCTACCCACACGCTCTGCAGTGGTTTACCATTCCGACTATATGGTGGAGAACTAAACTGAAATGCAATGCTCCAAGGAAGCAATTTCTTACTAAGAGCACGAGTTTTCAACTCTGGTCTTGTACTCTGATAAAAAAAAAAAAAAAAAACGTGCAGCCAATATTCTATTTCCCAGCTTCCAGTTCCGAGAACTTGTGAGAACAAAATGAGTGTTGTGATGACGATACAATAAACCCCAACTGATGTAAAGACCCTCAAGCAGACTGGCTCATGTATTACGAAAGAGGAAACCAGAAATGGCACAAGGGGGAGCAGTGTCCTACTGTGTTGCTAGAAAACACTGACACACAACACGCTCATAGCTGCTTTTGATGGAGACGAAAGAGGAGCAACGTGACAAGTAGGTCCGCTCTAACATCATCATACGTCTGGGTGACTCCTGGGAGCACAAAAGACGTCACAAGCAAAGAGAAACTCCCTCCTCGCCATTGTTTCCTTGGTAAAGTGTGGCGGGACAAAAGCGAGGGATTCTTTTGCACATAAAAACGAGTGCGCCCGTGCGTGCGTACGTGCGTGCGGGTAGTCACCAGAGATTACAGACACGCACCACAGATGGTCAGCGTGTCTCGTCTTTTCACCGCCACCACCGTGGAGAAGAATGGCCAGCGGTGGGCCTTCCTCCTACTCCTCTTCCCCCCTCTTTCTCTTTTATCAGCACGTGTGTCCGTCAAATGGGAGCGCGTGTCTGGGACAATGGCCGCCAGACAAAGAGCCCGACTACCCCCCACCGGGAAGCTGAATAGGGGGGGGCACGTGGGCCTTGTCATCGATGGAACAATAGTACTGGAAGAGAGAGGGAGGGTGGTGATCAAATAAGGTGGCCTTGAGTTTTTCAACTTTTGGAGCCAAGTCATTTGAATGATCACAATCAAAATGACATTGATGGACCACCAACATTCTTTTGAAAGTTCATCTTTATTCGTCGTGTATTTTCCAGACAAAAATGGAAGAAAACCACGCAAGCATGGGGAGAACATGCAAACTCCACACAGTCCGGAATCGAACCCGGAACCCCTGCACTGTGAGACAGACATGCTAACCAGTGCATCCAATCTAACAATCTTCCTTGAAATTACATGGAGTTAATGGCATTTTTTTATTCTAACACCTAATCACATCATAATTAATTGTATGACATTTAGCAAACATATTTCAAGGTCATGCAAGGTTACGCCATGAAATGATCTCCAGTGCAAGCAAAGTAAGCCCAACTAAAAGCTCCTTCAAACTATCAACGCCAAACCTGTCACAAGTCAAACAGGCACAAGCAGCACCTCCTGAATGTCTCTCACCTCTGAGCCAAGGATTCCATTTTTTTTCTCTGTTTCTGTTATGGACACCTTGACCTCACAGTAGCAGATATTTTGGAACAGCTGGGCTGAGTCTGCAGGGTAAGTGAGGGGAGTGGACAAGAGAAGACATGTAAAGGCGGGCAGCCAAGCAGGCTGCTGACAGACTCTTTTCAGGCAGCAGCTGGTTAGAGAGGGGGCTTTCACCAGCTGTGCCTCCACTGACCTCTACGCACACATCACGTCCCCCTTTTTACCCCCCCCACCCCCAAAACTCCCATCCCCCAATTCTTTAACCAAATGTAGGCAAACACAAGGCACACTCAACCATCTGTCAATAGTAGCAATTGCGGCCCACCATTGTGCAATAATGCATCAAAAAAAAAAAAATCTTGCATCGTGTCCCAAAACAACTTCCCTGGAGAGAGAAGATTTCTTAAACGGACTTCTCTCATGCGCCGAGCGTGGAGCCATGCTCCCTCAATGGATTCGCACGGTTTAAATCCTATGACTAATCCAAAACAGAGTAAAGTTAATTTTATTCAGCAGAACAGAGAAAGAGACACATTACTGGAGCTAATACCCAAGGGAAAATTAGGTCTTCACTTTCACTGTATTTATTTTCACTACAAGCATCTCACACACACACAATCCATCAGTGGGCTCAAAGGTTATGTTTCAGGTAAAGTGTTATTCGCATTCACTTAAGAGCCAACTTTCAGAACCGCAAGAAAAATAATGAATTGATAAATACGCCTTTTGCAAGCTTTCAGCAAGAGCAAGGAAGTGTGACCTCTTTTTAATCTGAAAATTCTTCTTGCGTCCATGTCTTTGCCCTCAAGGGTTAGTTAGCAGTGTGAATATTGGATAGGGACAGATTGCATGGCGTAACATTAGACCTACATACACAAAACAAAATGTCTGATGAGGGGCACAATTATGATTTTACACTATAGATGGGTCCCTTAAATTACATAAGGTTAAATGTCATGTGCCACAAAACAGCTGTGAATTTTTATTGCATCCATTTTCCCTATTTCAAAAAAAAATAAATACAGCTAAATAGACAATTAGCAAGCGAGCATACCATACCTCTCGAGGCATCGTAAGCTCGTGTCTGAATTATGTATTATGGGATGTAAATATAATAGGAGGAAAGACGACATGGAAATGTGTTGTATGTGAATGTAAGGGGAAAATCTTCAAAGCTGCTGAGTGTGCAGCTGAGACAGTGGGGGTCAAAAGGGAGTGGTGGGGGGGGGGGGGGGGTAACATTTCCCTGTGATTCTTAGAACAAGTCATAGAGGAAAAATAATAAACACATCGAAATTCCAGAATCTTCCTCATCTTCCATCTGGTGACTATACCAACCATCACCACACCTAACTTGACCCTCCCACTGTTAGGAGACAAGGTGCGACCAGAAGGAGGCATGCTCCTCACCCACTGAGAATGACATGAACAAGAGAGATGAAGAGAGACAGCCAGCAGTAATCAGGCCGTCGTGTGCTAATGACATCACACAAACTACTTCCTGTGTATCACAGCCACTACACTGTATTGCTTTAAGGGAGTCAGACTGTTTTGGCAGCTCTCCTTTCTGGGACACACAGCAATGAAAATGAACATTTAAAACAAAGCAAGCTCACTTGAGATTCCAGATTGTGGGAAGTTGGGTCATTTCAGCACAGCTCAGTCAAAACTGGGAAAATGATAGCAGAATGATCAGGTTGAGAAGATTGATGTGAAGCACGTGCAGCCTTGAAACTTCATCAAAAATCAATGTTAATGGAGCTTTCGGAAATGTGCTGGTAGTGCTGAGAACTCATCGAAAAAAGGACAACGTGATTTTATAGTGATGGGAGTGGCAAAAAGCTAATATTGCGCAATCTGTTCAGAGTTACTTTATCGCTTCCTGTAAATTAATCACTTACGGTATTAATCAAGTGTGTGTGTGTGTGTGTGTGTGTGTGTGTGTGTGTGTGTGTGTGTGTGTGTGTGTGTGTGTGTGTGTGTGTGTGTGTGTGTGTGTTCGGGTATTGTTGGGTATTATATTGAGCCTTTTCCAAACAGCTCCCACTAGCTAGATGCTAACAATTGTCCAAGATGTCTTGGTAGGACGATAAATTAGAATTGAAGGCAACTAATGGGCCGAGCCCAACTCCTAGCAGGCCAATCAAAAAGTGTTTAATCAGGTATTTGCCGAAATTCCCAATGCTACTTGTCAATTTGGCTGCCCGTGCAAAAACCTACGGACCAGATGGTTTGAGTGGCTGGCTAATTTATAACCTTTCTGAGTGGCTACCTCAGCAGTGACAAACTCCGAATCCCTCTGCAGGGATTGCGAGTTGGACAGACTACTCATCTTCCAGTGGAGACAAACAAAGAGGAGGTTTGTTCCACTGGGAGCCTGCAGGCAGTGAATGCTACTTCCCTTCACTGAGAGAGAAAAAAAAAAAGCAGACAGAAGAGAGGGGCCAAAAGAGAGACAGTTGAAGAAACCGATGACTTGAGAGGAAAGGGAAGAAAAAAAAAAACAGCAAGACAAGGACAGAGGAGAAAAGACAAAGGAAGTTAGCCTCAGAGGTTCTCAAACTTTTTGCACCACGGACAACCTATGAAAATACTACGATTTCAAACAATACTACCATAGAAAACATGAAAGTACAGTAGCGTAGTAGGCACAAGTATTTATCAAAAACACGTTTATTCCTGAAAAATTAGACTCAGTATAGGAATTAATTAATGGATAAATAAATAAATAAATAAATAAATAAATAACGTACTGCAGAAATACTGAGAAAATTTACTGCTGAGAGGTTGAAAGGAGATTTGGACAATTTTTCTACTCGATTAATAAAATAGTTGTTGATTCATTTGACAATCAATTAGTCATTGAATCGATTGATTTTCACAGCTCTTGAAAAGCAGCGAAAGCACTGAGAAAAGAAATGACGCCGTCTGTGATAGAAAGACAAAAGCAAGGAGAGGATAACAAAGAGGTGCTGACAGGAGAGGCAGATCGACTGATGGAGACAACGAGCGAGAGAGAGAGTGAGCTGAGGGAGAAGAGTCATGTGGAGTCAGTTGCTCCTCATCAGCAGCTCGGCTGTCAGAGCTCTTCACCATAGCAACAATGAGTCATAGCATCTGTAAACAGAAGCAATGTTTTCTAAACCAAGACCCACTCAAAGATTAGCTGTGACATCACTTTTGTGTGTTTTTTTTTTTTTCTTTTACGAGAATAGCACGCCACAAATTGGTCCTCACGGGTAGCAAAACAAGCTGTTGTTTATTTATTTTTCTGTTAAATTTCTAGTTGACACTATATAATAATACTGTTAGACAAAATGTCAATTTATGCTAATTAGATACAAAAATAATCTTGTTCAAATGCATTGTAATAATTTAATTAATGAAGATTTAAAGACGTTAATCCTTTTCAAAAATGTTTGTTTTAATAGTAGTTGTATATGTGCCACATTTGTATCTATACTGCCCTGTTTTATTTATTAAATTTTTTTCAAACAAAGTGTTCTCTACATTTAACGCTTTTCCTTTAAAATGGCCTCTTGTCTGTTCTTCAACATCCATTATCGGGCTTATTACGCAGTCACCCATATTCATATTGGTTGTCAGCGAGCCCATGACTAACATTCGCCCATCCCCTCTCGAAAAAAATTTCAAGTACTGCTCATCCCATTACCAAATTTGGGTTGCTCTGATTCATCCCGCCACTAGAGATGCAATTCAACAGTTGTTGATTGCATGCTTTCATTCATACCTGAATACATCAATCAGAAACAAAATGTTAGAGTGCAACTTTTCTTACAATCTTTACCAGCATTTATTTCCAAGCATGCGAGTACAGTATTCAGATTTGGAGGAAGTGCAACGTGGACACCGGTAGTAGCGGGACCGGGGATGGAAGTGGAGCTGCTTGTTTAGCAGACCCACCCTGACCGGCACAAAGGGGGGGGGCCACGCCCGATTCCGCTACCGGCCACCGCAGACAGCCTTGTGATTGGCCAGCGGACTGACCTTTGATCCCAGTCATATTGTGCTGTCAGCTGGGCCAACCCTTGCCCCCTTTGAATGGCAGTGCAACAAAAGCCAGCCAAGATGAAGTAGCAAAAAGAGCTGTATGACGGGAAATGGTCTAAGCGGATGTGGAAAGTGCGTGCGTGGAATGTATGCATGCGGTGGATTAGAGCTTGGCTGTATTCATGACAGTGTTTCAGCAGTTAGCGTGATCACACCCAATTTGTCCTCAAAAGCCGGAACCTTTTTCAACTTGAAACTTTCCACTCAATTCCAGACAGTCTTGATCCAGCCTCAAATCTAAACCATGCCCAAGCAACACCAACAAAACTTCATAGCGGATCAATCTAGTTTCATCGATTATCCAGAAAACGTATCGATCACTCGGATCGTCGATTAATTCCCGATGAAGCGGTTTTATCGGATAATTATCGTACAGTATACACCTTGATCTTAAAAAGTAGCCACACTTTCTTAACTTGCCCAGATTCTATTCTCTCATTCGAATGTTAAATCCAGATGGCGTCTTCACAGGTGGTGTAAGAATTGTGGTGGTCTGAATACTACACCTACTCTCTTAATGCACAACATGTGATTCTTTCTGGCTCTCTGAAGCAATGGGTCAGAACCCCGCCCCCAGCAGTACTCTGTGAGGAATGCCATGTCATGGAACAGATGGAGTGCTACACACAATGAAACTTCATGTACATATTCTCTGGTCTATACAAAAAGCATGTGGGTTCAATGAAAGCCCCACTCTACTTTCTTGTTCTCTCAATATCTGTATACAGTATCATCTTTGAGATCATATGATACATTCAAGTATGATGCAGCAATGTTTTCTTCAAAGACCACATGAAAAAAAAAAATTGACAGACTCAAAGGATCTGCAGACAAATAGAGAAGAGGAAGTCAAGGCTTCTGATTTATTGGTGACCAGGCTGTGATGAAGAAAACTGCCTAGAAACATCATTAGTAAAAATCAGAAATAGAAATATACAGAATTGTCACACATTGCTTTGCAAAAGTTCCACTTTTCTTCCCCCCATGTTGGCTTATGGACGTGAGGTATTGTCAATGCATGGTGACGTGTTATTCATTTTGCATACCCGATAGAAAAGATGTTAATCACCCAATTATCATCTCTCATCTACTCCACTAAAATCTCGAAGAGCATCGTGCTATTGTTACATATACAAGCCTGCTAGCCAATAACCGAGGAAGTCAAGAAGGATGCACCAGGAATGGGCTGCGTTCAATCTACTCACCGACAACGACGGATGATCGGATCTTCTCTGTAAATCCAGCACGAGAATGAATCAAAGAGAATTCAGCAGTATTTCCGAAGATGCCAAAGATCTTCTCCGGCCGTTCTTTTGATTCCCTGACGGCAAGGTATGGTGTCGCTGTTTAGACTGACAGACACTCTTCCACACTTAAACACTCAACTCACGCACACACAAATTACGCAGCGTAACACCAAGACAATCTTACGCATGAATCGAAGATAAAGGGCGTCAAAGAACGATGCTTTCAAGTCAGTGTTGATCTGTGTGGCGCTTGAGAGTGCAGCTCGGATGCTTCGCCTGATCACTGTGCACTTACTGGGCTGCCCCCCCCTCCGGCTCCACCCGCTAAGACTGCCTTTCCAGTGCGCCCATTGGCACACGCGGCCGGACATGCAAATCCACACTTCCCATTGATGTTTTCCAGAAAGGACAGAGAAAGGGGGGGAAAAGGCAGGCGTGTTTCCATCGCTCCACTGCGCCACTGTGCGGTAAACCACCCAGTGTGGATCCTCTCCACTTGACGTCACTTTACATAGACGGCGCTAAAAGGTTTGGGTGGTTGAATTATATCTGCAATAACACTGATAAACTATTTGAAAGACAAAACGATTTTATTCTGATTCAAATGTTTTCATATGTTGACATTGTCACTTTGAAATACATTCAAGTCAAAGTTTTTTTTTCTTATGGGACAGTGTGTATAATTTTGTGTGGTGAACAAATAGAATGCAACTTAGGTTGGAAGAACATGCATTTTGAAGTCTTGTATTCCCTCAAGTGGCAAGTGTATCGCATTGGCTACACAAGCTGTAGTCATTGATCCAGCGAACTTGGGATCCCTGATCCTTCAGGTATCGATAGTAAATAGATGGTGGGGAGACAGGTCGGCGCCTTGCACACTGAAACCCGAATATAATTAGCAACTAGAGGACCTACAATTATATTTTTAAAAAAGGTATATGATATGATACATTTTTTTTATATTATGACCTTTATGCTTGAGTTCAGCTATGAAGTAGTTGAGCTCATTCACATATAGTTGAATTTTTTTCATTTTTCCCACCGCTTATCCTCACGAGGGTCACGGGCGCACTGGAGCCCATCCCAGCTGTCTTAGGGTGGTAAGCCGGGCACAATTAATTATAAATGACAAAATATCAATTACCGATTGGGAAACGGGACGGATGAACAGTGAGAGAGAGCTGCATGGTAGCGACATCTACTGGAAAGTTAAAGGAGTTCAGTTCATCTGGAAAAGAAAATCCATTTGTGATACAGTATAGTGCTCATGTAAGACGAAATATAAATTTTCATAGATGAAATGTTTGTCAAGGTGCATCATTCATGTTCAATTTAACAAGAAATGAGTGTAATGAATAGAGAATTGAGATATTTATGACTGCTTTTAAGGCAGCCACAGCAATAGACCTTGTTTCATACACAAGGTAACTCAAATCTGTATGTATTGTACTGTTTGACCTTTTCTTTGTGACCCCGGGCACCACCTGGAAGGCGCAACCGAAACCGAAGCGAACCAACGAAGCCTCGTGAGGCGCACATCGCCGGCGCTTTGCGTCGGGCCCCCGCTGGCGGCTGGAAAACACCACGCACAGAAGTAGAGCACGCCACCTCACAGCAAATGATTTGTTGCAGATGACAATTGACAGATTTTAGCAAGGATCATAACAGAGATGACACATGATTTGCTTTTGCAAGGTGCAGAAAATGATGTTTGAGTTTGACGCCTGAGACGAATCCCCTAGGGAGCGCGGCGCCACGGCATCAAGTTTGCGAGGACGCGATGTCGGAGCTGTTGCAGGTTGATGCCGTAGATGAGCGGGTTGAGGAGGGGCGGAGCCACCATGAACAACACAGCCAACCCGTGGCGCCAGCCCGCTAACTGGCCACCGCCGTAGCGCTCGAACAGAACGTCAAAGCAAAGCGAGCCAGTGAAAACAGTCAGGGTAAGCACATGCGGTAAGCAAGTCTGCACGAAGCGGCGGCGGTTGTTGTGCGAACGCAGCGAGGCACCCACTAGGTGGCCGTATGAGACGCCAATGAGGACGGCCTGCGCCACATGCAGGAACAGCAGCAAGAAACCGTAGACGTTGTTGACCGTGTTGTCGACGCACGAGAGCTTGACCAGCGCCCAGTTGGTACAGAAGAGTCGATGGATCCGCCGGCCACACAGTGGCAGGCGCGCCGTTAGAATCACGCCCGCCGTCGTCTCCAGCAGCGGCAACAACCATGTCAGCAGCAGCAGCCGCCAAACCTTAGGGAACATAAGATGGATGGATCTTTATTTCGAACACATCCAAAACAAAAAAGAGGGAAAAAAAGAGATTTAAAAAAACCAAAACAAAACAAATAACACTGCAAAGTGTCATATAAGTCCGTACAACAAACAATAAACCAACAAACTGAAAAAAAATAATACATAAAGAAATAAATCAATAAAGAATGTTCGAAAAGGAGTAGGTGGAAGCATAGTTTTTTAGATCAATGTAACATTTGTGCAACTCCATCTTGGATGTAATTCCACTGCCAGCCACTAAATGGTAGCACACCGTTTGTTTGTTTGTTTGTTTGTTTGTTTGTTTGTTTGTTTGTTTTTTGCCAGATTCAAGTAAAATACTTTCCATAGAGATTGAAGGCATTTTTGGAGTAGATATTTTCCAGGCAATAAATTGCTAAACAGACATTTCTACAGAAACAAAACAATGTAAGCATCGCTGCACTTTCCATCAAGGCTTTTGAGTAGTGACACCATATCCTAATAAGTTTAAGATCAGTGACACTATGGAACAAAAGGACTGCATACAAACCTTTTGCGTGGTCATGATGGCCCGGTAAACCAACGGGCAGCAGATGGCCACATAGCGGTCATAGGCCATCAGAGTTAGACTGGCAAACTCACAGAAGACGTAGCAGTAGAGCACCCAGATCTGCACCAGGCAGCCGACATATGACACCACGTGCGCCTCAGCCAGCAGGTCGTGAAGCAGCTTGGGGTAGAAGCAAGATGCCCCCAGCATGCCGTTGGCACACAAGTTGCACACCAGTACGTAGATGGGCCGGTGCAGCGTTTTCTCCACCGCCACCGTCGCCATCAGCGTCAAGTTCACCAGCAGCGTCAGCACATATGACATGAGTGCCAGCGCAAAGTAAACACGCCGCTGGCTGACACCGCAGCCGCTCAGGCCGTCTAATTCCAACACCATCGGCGGCGACCACGAGGAGTTCGCCATATGTGGCGAAGGCACCTGGACGGAAAGCTGCCGAGCGGGAAAAATCTGCCGTGCTTTGCGCGTCTGCCAACTTGAGAAATGTTCAAAAAGGAGCCAGAAGAGGTGCAAATGAAGAAAGATCAACTGAAACATTCAAAAGTTGTGTTAGATACGCATTGACAGGTTGTGTTAAAATTCAATGTGTTAAAAAAAAACAAAACGTGAGAAACTCACATTAACCGCACATTTAGGCCAAGAGCAAAACAGGTTGATTTGCCTTAATGTCAAGTCAAAACAACCTAAATATTTTCGCAATCAACACACATTCATTCCTCAGTTAAAAGCGTCACAACAACAAACACGCTTGTATTGAGAAAAAACACATTTATCCATTGCATGTGGAAAACATGCACAAGATTTTTTTTCCATCCCTGTGTGTCAAAACACCCTAAATCAAAATACTTCCATCACAAAACTACTCCAGAACAGAAACATATACCAAACAAGTTTGCATTTGTTTTCAGTCAAAGGCTGCTTTTCAAAAGCATTCAAGATGTGAATCCGAACAACAAAAACTACAAGCCGAGCCACAATTCAGAATAATCGCGCGCTTTTCTTGACAGCGCTGTCAAAGAAAAGGTGAAGCTTAGAAAGCTTTTCAGTCAGCTTAGACAAAAACAGCAGTGACAGAGTGAAAGCGTGTTGACAATTAAGGACGTTCGCCTCGTGACGATGAGGAAAGCTGAAGAGGCCGCTGGAGCTTTTATTGACCAATATCAGATAGGCTACGCCCCCTCAGCCCTCACCCCTCGTTTCTCATCGTCCCCTTTTTGACCTTTTAAGGCAGTTACATTTAGATGGCTGGCATAAACAATAGACTTGACATTTTTAACATTATTTTCTTAACCTTGACGTATTTCCATTAGATGGAAGAAGGTTCAACTTGTCACCGTGTTGCTATGCGTAGAAAAAAAACAACTCACATCTGGCTTTGTACACCATTCAGGACAAATTATTGCCAAGCTGGCAAAACACTCATTACTTGTTGAAGAAGTAGTACTTTACAACTACTATTACTTGAAATAATACACTGTAAAGAAAAATATTTTGAGTGAATTCAAATTTTCAAAGCAGCAAACAAAAATTCAAGCTGGAAAATTGTACAAAAAATTAAGTTTTGCTGTGGTGAAAATTGGATTCACAGCGATCATTCGATTCCTTGTTTAAAGTGGTTATAGATGAAAGAGAATCAAAGCGTTCCTTCACAAGTGGATCAGAGCCATCATGGTCAAAGCCCGCATGACGTCACACACGACTTGTTTAAAGAAATAAACTAGCGTCCATTGACAAATAGAGAGACTTGAGATTGGATGGCTCATTCGTCCTGTCCCATTTAGATCCGCTTCAATTCATGTTTTGGATCAAACCATTTTTGTAACTTTATTGTGCTGACAACACTTGCCACAAATGTGCAGTGCGCCAAAGGTCAAAGTTTCTTTTGCTTTTTGTCCCCAGTAGAGCTAAATGTTGACAGGCAGCTTTACACACATGGGACAGAAACACCGTCAACATGTTTATCCCAACGTTGCTACTCATGTTGACAAGACATCAAGCATCAATGCAACACTTTCATCCCTCAGAAGCTAATTACCAATTAGCAACTAAAGCCCAGGTGACGACCTCACGGGACCACCGGCCAGCCACTGTCCCCCTTAAACATGGGACTACGTCAGTGACCCTTGACCCCTGTCGAGCACACATCATTTGAGGCACGTGTTGGGCGCACGCTCAAGCCTGTCTTGGGACATGTCCAAGGATGAATGCTATGGTTCACTTTGGACCACATTGAGACCCACATGAGAACTAATGTTCGGAATGAGACCATCAGGCATCCTCCCACGACGCTTCACCTCTGGTTGGACTCTTGTTGCTTCTCCAATTGGATGAAGCTCCTCTACCCGAGGGGCTCATTAGCCACCAAGTCAAAGACAACACAACGACATCATCATTGGACACGGGCGGGTAAACATGTAACCGGGTCACCAGGGAAATATGGTCAGATGGATGGACGTGGTCTTGTTTTTTTAAATTCAAAATAATGGTCCAGTTTCAGCTTGGAAATATTTAAATAGTGAGTGCTGAAAGAAAAAAAAAAAAGTTTGGACCTTAGTCACATCAGCTGGACGGAACTCAGCAGCACGTGCCACACTTCCAGCCACTTGATGCGTTGCAGGTTCTCAAGTTGATGTTCCAAGCCCAGCTGGACGTTGTCATTCAAGGTCATGTTGAAAGTGTTGTTGCCACATCTAATGACAATCTGGATGGTGAAAAAGGCAGCTAAGTCAGGAAGCATACTTCAGTTAGTAAGCCTGGACATTTTTTTAACAGGTCGCAGCGAGCAAAAGTGCAGATCTCCACATTCATTTGATTGATGACCTTGAAGTGATGTCCAGGTTCAAAATGGTGTTGTTGAGAAGCCTTCACGGTCTGTTGGGCAGCGTTTTTGTCCGCTTGGGAGTTGAGCACAATGCTTTTGTTTCCATAGTGGAAATTCAGTTGAAGCGCAATCACGTTGTCATCTTCTTTGCCCTGCAGTAGCTTGACGATGAGCCTGCAAATGGACTGTTGCAATTATTGCCTTCTTTGGGTTTAAAAAAAAAAATAATATTACCTCTCTGCATTGGAATTGGCCTGTCCTCTGATGACAACGCTGCGATTCACACCGAGACCGTCGTTGAATGCAGCTCGCATTGAACCGTTCTGTGCATATGCGATTGAGAAAATGCACGCAGCTCAACTTTGACTTTGTTTTTGCTCATTTTGTTGCATGTTTTGAATCGAAAAAAAGTTTCAAAAGATAAGTAAAAATGCTCTTTATGCATTCACAGCACAAACAACTTACCGGGTTGGCCAACACGCCGAGCAGGCACGAGCACGTGCGGTCATCTGAGGCACACGATGTGGACTGATTGATTGACATTTTGCAAATCTCCGGTGCCCAAATGGTTTGCAGCACGGGGGTGGTATTCGATTGGGTTGGAAGGGTAGTGTGACCAGTGGCAGAGAAAGTACAAGAACGACAGGTAGGAGGAAGGGAGGTAGTGGTGGACAAAGCTTGGGTGGATGTTCGAAAGGCAGGAGAAGCAGTAGTAGTAGGACAAGGAGGAGGACAAAGGCAAACGTCTGCAGGGACACAATCCGAGTGAAAGGAGAGTACACATTTAGAGGACATCATGCACACCTTACTTTCTGGCCTAAAAAAAAATGAATACCTTGAAGCCTTAATAACACTTGTAACAAGCTTTTCAATTATGAACGTTAGAATCTTTGAGGGGGGCCACAAATACACATTCCTGAGTTGCTAATGAATTGCATACAGCCATAATCAACAAAGTGTGGACAAACCCAGGGCAATCTTGCAGATGTAATATTTGGTTCGCTGACAGTCATCAATTTTCCATTCTCTCATTCTATAATCCCACGCAATGCATTGCGGGAAGCTCGTGTCGTTGCGCCACTGAAAGGTACCCCAGTCCCTGAAACAAAACAAGCAGCCAAAGAAGATGCCAAATAAGCACAGAAGCCTTGAGTTTGCTTTTTACCACCAGAGTTGGCATCATCAATACCAGTTTAAGTGAACAGGAGAACAAATTCAACTCATTCAATCATGCAAGCAATGTCGTGGTTTCTTCTGACTAGAAGGACACTTACTCGGGATAGTAAGTACTTCCGTCGCTCCATTTCCATTCATCAGTAATGCTGTTACGAGACAAACCGATCCAGCAATCCTTTGTTTCATGTAGTTCCTTCAGCAACTCCTGCAACAGGAATAAACAGATATAACAATAGAGAAGATTTTCAAAGTATGTTCAGATCAGTAAGAGGAGTCACCATCTCTCTGAAGTGCAAAATGCTAGCCAGATGGCCTTTATTTTGTACACAGTCAGATTCAGCCGATTGCCAGCCCCTAGCGCCACGTAACCGTCTGTAACAACCGTTCCAGCGGTTCCACCAGTGGGCCGGACACCTGGAGAGCGCTACGACAACACCAAACAACGATAATGACAGCCACGACAACATCCAGCATGTGACCTCTTTTTCTGCACATGCAGCATGATTGCAAAGTCGAGTAGATTGTTACATTGGTTACAGGGAAAAGGGCTAAACTGCATGTACCTTAACAGTGGTTGATAAATCCCTTTTCATCTGAAAAAAAATATTGACTTACCATCGCAGGTCCAACACAGGACAAGAATGAGTAGCAGCGTCGTGACAACTGACGGGCTCATGTTCGAGGGGGCCGGCGCCTACCCAAAACGGCAGCACATAACCGACAATCCAGCGGATCAAGTGCGTGAATACTGCCAGCTCCTCCTGTTGTATAAGTATGCCATGTCACAGAAGACTCAAAGAAGTGATGCTCTTTTTGTGCTTTGACTGCTTTGTGTATATGTGCAATGACATTTGAGAGCCTCAATCAAGCAAATGTTTTATGATAACAAAAAAGCTTTGAAATGATGTCCGCTGAACGTGACAACAAAGCAGACAGTAAAATTTTTTTTAAAAAGGAAGCCATGCACTAAAATAATCCCTAAATAGACTAATAAAATAAAATAAAATAAAGCTCAAAATGGATGGCAACTAATTCAATAAAATGATCAAGTAGTTAAAATAAAATAAAAAATGCAGACATCTGCAAGTAAATTTTCATTGTGTTCACTTGTTAATCCTCTAGATTTTTACTTATCTACATCAAGTATAATTATTTTTTTCACACAGTACAATATACATTCAAGACATTAAAGTGAGACAGTCATTCATTAGAAATAAGTCTAAATGTGTTAGTCAGTTATTTAACTTTGATATCAATGTCCAATATTTATAGTATATCAAATTTGTAAATAAACAAACGCACGCTATGAAAATCTTTTTGACTTTTGTTGATTGAAAACGTGCACAAAATGTTTTTTTTATCACGCAATGTTTGTTTGCTGGTCAAGAACACTAAACGTCCCACGGTTGTCCGCTAGAGGGCGACAGGGACCTCTCTCAAATGACATCATTACGTAGCAGATAAAGCGACGACGACAAAGTCGCGCTTGGCTCTAAGCACTCAAACAGAAGCTTATCGACTTCTATTTGGCTGCATCAAATGAACACGCAACTTGTGTGCTGAATCTGAAATATTACAACTGCAACGACAAAAGAGGTAAGTTACGACTGTTATCATGTTAGTTACGTTATTAGTCGTACTTCCTGGTTACAGTTCAGAAGTGGGGCCCGCTGCTTTAAGCGTGGTACTAGCACAATGCTAACATGATCATATTTAGCGTGATTATGCTCGACGAATGTTCGATCTCAAATATGCCACACTGTAGTGTGAAAATACTCAAAATTGGGGATTAGCTGTGATGGTTCTAGGCAGGAAGGCATGTTCCCGATTTTAAATCTCAATGCCCTCGTTCACTCTACCAGATGATAAAGCTTAATCACGTTTGCTAAAACAGGTCCGATCTATATAAAATGTCGTTTCGTCGCTTGAAGTGCACGTTGTAAACAACACAAATTGAAGTTGCACCATGTGACCATGATTTATACCTCCTAGTTTCAGTCTGTTAGGAATTCCTAGTGAAGTGGGAGAAATAGTTGAATGGCAGATGGTGGTGCTCCTATCGGCTCCTACATTCATTAGCTGAACAGTTGCCCCTCCCTTGAGTGTAGCAACGCCATTGCAACCAGAGTAACCTCAACATTCAAAAGAGGAGACAAAACAGAAAGTGTTCGAGAATGAAACGCTCTCTTGTTAGTTCTCCTCACGAGTAAAACAAATACTTGTTGTCTTCTCTTTGTTTCAGTGTGTGAGTTAATGTCTGTCTTGCAGCTAGAATGTTTGCAAGAACCACAGCAAAGTACGTGGAGGAAAAGGACCGTAGTCCTCAACGACTGGAAGATCTTTGGCTGCAGCCTTATGTTTTGTTGCACAGAATAGGTTAGTACACGTCTATTTTTCATGATCAATCCTCTTCCAGTGTATATTTTGAGTAGAATTCTATCAAAATCATGTGTGATCGGCAGATTGAAAAAGTCCTTGTATAGGTTTGACCAGTTTCTCTTCAACTTTAATATGCGTTTGTCTTGTTTTGCAGACCTCAGTGAAGCTATTCGTCCTGAACAGCAGGAGCAAGAGCGCACTCACATTAAAGAGGAAGAATGGACAGGAGAATATGGCAAAATGGAGCAGACATTTCTTTGCACTATAAAACAGGAGGGAGAACCAGAGTGGCCTTGTTATAAAGAGAGAGGAGAGGACTCCTGTGACATTAAAGAGGAGGGACAAGACTTCTATGACATTAAAAAGGAGGAAGAAGAAGAGGAGGAGATTTGGAAGGTGCCATTGACTGGTTTACCTGTGACGAGTTTAGATGAGGGTCAACATGAAATGAGCAAAAGGGCGGAGTCTCCAAGCTGCAGCTCAAGTCAACAAATGACCAGAGAAGGTAATGGAGACCACTGTGGCGGATCACAAGCAGCTCCACCATCAAAGAGTCATGACGTGTCGTCACATATTCCTGCTGATGATGATGATGAGTCTCAAAACAGTAGTTTGAAACAAAACATGAGAATGTACATAAGAAAGAAAAACTTTTCCTGCTCGGATTGTGGCCGAAAATTCTCTCGGAGGAAACATTTAAGAATGCATACAAGAATCCACACTGGCGAGAAACCTTTTTCATGCTCTGTTTGTGGCAAAACATTTTCTGAGAAAGGAACTTTAACATTTCATACAAGAATCCACAAACCTTTTTCATGCTCAGTTTGTGGCCAAAGATTCTCTCATAGGGGACATTTAAACACACACACAAGAGTCCACACTGGTGAGAAACCTTATTCATGCTCCGTTTGTGGCCAAAAATTCTCTCAGAGTGGACATTTAAAAATGCACACAAGAACCCACACTGGCGAGAAACCTTTTTCATGCTCAGTTTGTAGCCAAAGATTCTCTGAGAAAAGAAATCTCACAATTCATACAAGAATCCATACTGGCGAGAAACCTTATTCATGCTCAGTTTGTGGCAAAATATTCTCTGCCAATGGAAATTTACAAAAGCACATAAGAATCCACAATGGTGGTGGGAAACCTTTTTCATGCTCAGTTTGTGGCCAGATCTTCTCTGTCAAGGGAAACTTAAAAAGGCACGCAAAAATCCACACTGGTGAGAAGCCTTTTTCATGCCCACTTTGTGGCAAAAGATTTTCTGTGAAGGGATATCTCCCACTTCATATAAGACTTCACGCTGGTGAAAAACCTTTTTCATGCTTAGTTTGTGGCAGAACATTCTCTCTGATGGGATCCTTAAAAAGACATGAAAGACTCCACACCCGGTTGCCTGCTCAGTTACCTGCCGAAGAGTCTTGAGAATTCCGAGCTATGATACGTGAAGTTTTCATCTTCTGTTTGAGCGGACTACATGAGTTTTTGCATGGATGATAATTTAATTCTATGTACATTTTGATTGGGATGCTGAGCTGCTTTACCACTGTTCGTATTATGGTTGTAATGAATTTGAAAATAAAGTTAACTGCCCTCGGGCTGATAATAGTTTTGTATTTTTCATTATACTTGTTTAGTTGTGGTTTTTAACCTGAATTCATTGTGATTGATATTCAGAGCAAGTTGTGTTGTTTTGTTCAGCTCTTTCTGTTTAGGGTTTTGCCCCCAGATTTGTCAAGACTTGTTAAGAAGAAAAATCAGAAGCAAGAAAGACACTTGTTTTGTTTTTGTTTTTTTTTCTTGCGCTTGTGTGTAGATTTAGCCTTGCTCTCTGCTAACCAATCAAAAAGGGACATGACACTATAGCCGAAGCGAAATGAGACGACTACAGTGAGAGATTTGCAGCCTTATGTTGTGTTACGCAGAGCTGGTTAGTACTTTTAGTCGAATTCTATTGAAATTATGTGATAGGCAGATTGAAGAAGTCCTTGTATAGGTTTTACCAGTTTCTCTTCAACTTTGTAAAAATGCATTTGTCTTGTTTTGCAGACCTCAGTGAAGCTATTCATCCTGAACAGCAGGAGCAAGAGCGCACTCGCATTAAAGAGGAAGAATGGAGAGGAAAATATGGCAAAATGGAGCAGACATTTCTTTGCACTATAAAAAAGGAAGAGCCAGAGCTGCCTTGTAATAAAAAGGACGGAGAGGACTCCTGCGACATTAAAGAGGAGGGAGAATACTCCTGTGACATTAAAAAGGAGGAAGAAGAGGAGGATATCTGCAAGGTGCCATTGACTGGGGTATCTGTGACGAGTTCAGATGAGGGTCGACATGAAATGAGCAAAGGGGCGGAGAAACCTTTTTCCTGCTCAGTTTGTGACCAAAGATTCGCTTATAGGGGACATTTAAACACGCACACAAAAATCCACACTGGCGAGAAACCTTTTTCATGTTCAGTTTGTGGCAAAAAAGTCTCTCATAGGGGACATTTAACCATTCACACAAGAACCCACACTGGCGAGAAACCTTATTCATGCTCAGTTTGTGGCAAAATATTTTCTGCTAATGGAAACTTAAAAAAGCACATAAGAATCCACACTGGTGAGAAACCTTTTTCATGCTCAATTTGTGGCAAAAGATTCTCTGCCAATAGAACTCTAACAAGTCATGCAAGAACCCACACTGGTGAGAAACCTTTTCCATGCTCAGTGTGTGGCAAAAGATTCAATGACAAGGAATACTTAAAAAGGCACGCAAGAGTCCACACTGGTGAGAAGCCTTTTTCATGCCCACTTTGTGGCAAAAGATTTTCTGTGAAGGGATATCTCCCACTTCATATAAGACTTCACGCTGGTGAAAAACCTTATTCATGCTCAGTTTGTGGCAGGAAATTCTCTCTGAAGGGAACCTTAAAAAGTCATGCAAGACTCCACACCCAGTTGCCTGCCAAAGAGTCTTGAGAATTCCGAGGGTGTTGGGGAGATGAGCTATGCTACATGAAGTTTTCATCTTCTGTTTGAGCGGACTTCATAGGTTTTTGCATCGATGATAATTCAATTCTATGTACCTTTTGATTGGGATGCTGAGCTCCGTTCCTGAATGTGCCTGAAGATATAGATGTGAGTAGCCATCCAGCAAAATGGCCAGTCATCTTGTAGTTCCAGCCACATTTTTTTTAATTCATTGTGACAAAGTGACAATTGTATATTTAAAAAAAAAAGTCAAAATAAAAGCTCTCAAACAAACTATATGGTCAATCCAGTATCGTTCTATTAAATCTTTTATTCGTTTAATTATAAAACTTGAGGTGTGGTCCTAAAAATGTAACATTACAAGATTCAACGACTAATATTGCAGAAATTCATTCATCTCCAACATTTTTTGCGCCACGGACCGGTTACGTGTCAAAATAATTTTTGCGGACCGGATATATCAAAATACGATGAAATAAAATGATACAACTGGCATAAAAACAAATAGAAATCACATAAAAAATAAAA
The DNA here is from genome assembly GCF_054491065.1 of Syngnathus leptorhynchus. NCBI lineage: Eukaryota > Metazoa > Chordata > Actinopteri > Syngnathiformes > Syngnathidae > Syngnathus > Syngnathus leptorhynchus. Next base: position 5,584,979 of record NC_141201.1, on the reverse strand, counting down.
CTCACCATTACGTTGAATTAGTTTGGTTCTCAGAAACGAGCCGGTTCCATCTAGGCGTCATAGGAGACATTGACACCCGAAGTGGTTAAGGTTTGTCTTTTGATGCAGGATGCTTGGTCTCCATGTGCCCAAGCAGTTTTGAAGGCTTCATTGCCTCGTTAGCTAGCCTGTCGTCACAGAGTCACCTGTGGCGATGAATCCACATTTTAAGTAGGACTCCAGAAATGTTCTTTTAAATTCAGATGTGCTTTTCTTAGAAGTGGTAGCCTCTTCTTCTTCAGTCTCCTCATTGGGGTTTTTTCCCTTTCCGAAAAAGCTTTCCAAACTTCTGTTTCTTGCTCATTTTTGTTTGCCTCGCGGGCATGACTGGGGTGACGTCACGTGAGCGAGACAAGTGTCTTGTGTTAAGAGACACAAGTTCTTTATATTTTTCAAAATAAATTCCTACTCATTTTTGCTAGCTTTGCGGGCTCGACAGGGAAAACACGAGCGTCTTGACCAGAATGAATTGATCGTCGATAAAAAAAATATATACATTATTTTTTTTTTCCTGTGCTGGTCAATCTTTTAGATTTCTATCTACTCTGTTTATATTAAGTCTAATTAATTTTATTTTATACGCAGTACAATATACATTTAAGATATTAAAGTGAGACAAGATGAAGCCATTCATTAAAAATCAGTCTAAATATGTTTGTCAATTATTTAACTTTGATATCAATGTCCAATAATAAGAACTGCGTTTGCATTATCATAGTGTGGTTACATTTTATGACAATTCTTTGACTGTAGTGAGTTACAGTATATTGAATTTGTAAATAAATTAGCTCCTGTTTTGAAAACAGCCTTGGACTTTCATTTATAACACTTGGCAACAAATACACTCGTTTCAGCCAAGTTTATTTTTTTATTTTCTTACAACAAAACAATTACATGAAGCCAAACTCGAGACGTGGCAATTATATATATATATAATAAAAAAAAAAGCAAAATAAAAGCTCTCACAAATCAGCATGAAAAGCACACTGTAAATCCTAAAATCCATCTCTCACCAAAAGCAGAGACCGAATAAACAACAAACAAAAGAAGGACAACTGCAGATCGGAACGTTTGTACGGAAAATATTTTGCACAAACTGCATCACAACAACTTGAGACCCAAAGCTCTTCAGTTGGCGTGTTGAACAGTGGAAAAGCACAGCTTGAGGGTGTACGGGTACGGGCCGGCTGGAACAAGGAAAAGTTGGAAATCAGCTGCTAGTATTAGAGGTTGACAAACGTGTCACAAAACTAAACCCACGCAGGTACGAGCAGAACATGCAAACTCCACACAGGGAGGGCCGGAGGTGGAATCAAATACGCACCCTCCTAACTGTGAGGCGGACGTGCTAACCAGTGTGTCACCGTGCCACCCTTGGCCAAACATATGTGTGGAAAAAGAGGTTGACTACATACTTGCGTTCTTCATCTGGTAGTGATTCATCAAGGCGAGAGCTTCCATGGCATCATTGATGGATTCCCATTCCAGCAAGCCTGAAGCACTGCGGTCGCTCGAAGGAGCGCCGCCTGGTGGGCAAAAACGGGAAGGGGGGAAAATACAATAATAAAAAGATCCATTTGGATTGTTAGATATGTTTCGGAGTTGCATTATCATCGGTTCTGTATTCTTTTAATGGAATTTATTCACCAGAAATGATTTTTTGTTTCTATATATACCGACGATGTAGTGACAGGCAGAAAAATTAAATGGTCTTCCACTGGATGGCAAAAGGTACAAACAACCCGTGTACCCAATTGTTGCCAATCATCCAACATGACATGTCCCTGCAAATATATCACTTTTGTGCTCAATACAGATCATTATTATGGTATTCATACCTTTTTCTTGTTTGGGGCTTGTGTGTCAAGCTTACATTACCACTAGGTGCTAATCTAAACAACCACGATAACATCTTACTCTTGCCTGTGAACATTTTGACGTTGATGGGGCACTTGACGCCGATGTCCTCACAGATCTGTAATGGAAAAAGGTCAAGTAAATCGAGCTGAATTCCTCAACAAGGTAGTTTGTGTTGTTTTGGCCCTCACCTGGGAGAATATCTCTGGAGTAACATCGGGCTGGGCGTTGAAGAAGTGCAGCACGTTGCTGGGGTGCTGGATGCGGTTCTTGGCCGCCTGCTCGGGTGACGTGAAGCGGTTGTTCCTGGAGCCGTGGAAGTCCTTGAAGCTGCTGGAGCCATCCTCCAGCTCGTAGCACTGGCCCGGTACGATGGCCTGCTGCTTGGAAACGCTGCGGCCAAGGAATCGGAGGAAGCTCACACGGGATGTTGTACCTGACACATGGAATCGCTTCACGCCGACCAGAGCGTGTCCACTCACCACACGTTGAGCTTCTGCGCAAACAAAAAGTTGCTGTTGAGGTGCGTGATGGCGCGGTCCACGGCGTAGCAGTCGCCCATCTCCACCATGGCGGCGCCTGGTTTACTCTTCATAAACTTCACCTGAGAAGTTACATTCAGGGGCTGGCTCCTTAGATATTTTGTTATACACGTTTCGTATGGATTTTAAATGTCTACTGACCCGCTCTACGTTGCCATACAAACAGAAGATGTTGAAAACACGGTCGGCGTTCATCTTGACGGGGTCCAGTCCATAGACCATGACCACCGGTGAGTCTGCGTGGGCTCCATACTCGCCGGGGGGAGGGGGCGGGGGGCCGTAGCTGGGTCCATAGTTTCTACTGCTGCGGCCTCTCATTGGAGGTCCCATGCGGCGGTTCTCATAGGGCGAGGAACCGTAGCTCTCGTCGTATCCGTGGTAACCACCACCTGTCGTTAACGCAGCGAGCTGCTTAGAGACTTAAGACATCGCGACTGATGGACAATTCTATTTTTCTTGTCTTACTGTACTCTGGCGGGTGGTCACCCAGCAGGGCAGGCTGGCGCTGACGCTTGTTGGGGTTGGCACTCATGTCGTCTAAGGAGAAACAAATCAACATTACGGCTTGGGGTAGCCCAAGGGGGGGAGAACTTAATGTACACTAACAAAAACAAACGCACAATGACACTTACACAAATAAAAAAACAAAAAAAAAAGCCATGCCTTTGGTAAACATAGCCCCGAGGATCAAGAATTCCCTGTCTCGGCAAAATGGGCCACGATTTATTCCGCCCACTCTACTCCAGAGTGCACCAATGCGTGTGTCGCTTGACACTACTGAGACCCCCACTGAGTAAGCAATTTTTTTTTTTTTTAAACTGTCCACTTTAAAATAAGGATGGTAGACGTAGTCTTTATTGTGGAGGGGGCCCGCAGATTGGTAGAAGTGCGCAGGGGTGAGTTTAAACTGTCAATCAAGGGCAAGACAAAAACTAGTACTTCGGAGAAAGAAAACACACCTGCGTTGCTCCCATTGCCATCCACGTCACCATCTGCACGGGTAAACAATAATCACACACATTCAGAGAGGAGGCCATGTTACATGGTCACAATGTTAGCACAGAGGGTGGGAGAGGGAGCGGGCTTCACTTAAAATCTGGAAGTAAAGTGTGGCGACAGCCTGGGTGAGGCCTTCCCTTCCAGGACCTCGGCTACAAGCTTGACACGTGGCGTCAAGAGAAAGTGGATTCTCAACACTGAATTGCTGGCAGTCCAGAGAGTGTTAAAAAAAAAAGTGAGGTGTGGCCATGTTGGGTGCTGAGGAGGCTTCTGGTGTTACTTACTGCATGCGCACACACAGAGGAAGGAAGGCTGCGGTGGCTTCACCACTCCATTACTCATTTCATCGCACACCCATAGCCTCTTTTCCCGAGGGAGATAGATACAACTGGCCACCTCGGCACCTTAACGAGCGCCGCCCGGTCCCACTTTCAGGCAGGTCCGCCTTTTGGTTCCCTTTTTGGAACAGTCCGCTTAAGGGATTGGCCAGCCCCAGAGGCAACGCGGCCTCACACGGGCGGGAGGACTTAGCCAGCTTCTAGACTCTGAAAGATGGGAGACAAAGCATCGATACAAGGTGGAATGTAGAGAAGGATAAGGCTGAGTCAGCGGAAATGGGCCTGCGTGTTCTGTTCTGGTGCTGGTGTTGTCAGCAGTGTCTTCATCAGTCGGAGCTCCGTGCTTGGATCAGTTGCGGTGTGTGGTGCTGTTGGCGCATCAGTGTGGCCTTTTTGTTTGTTTTGGGTGGGTGTGTTGTCCTCACTGGTATCAGGCTCCATTTTGGGGTGGTGGTGGTGATGATGATTGAAGGTGGTGGTGGTGGAGGGTGCGGTGTTGAAGATTTTTGGAGCGCCTCGATGTGTCTGGGACCAAGCGTAGCTCGGCGCCTTCTAGACATGTGCGCTGTTGTGGCGCTCCGGGGTGGAGCGGAGAGTGATGGTAAATAAAGTCCTACACAGTCTTGATTGAGGGGGTGTGAGAGGGGCTATGTCCTCTGTGGCGGCAGTGGTGTCAGCATGTGTCTGCCACTCCCCTTCTGTGACTTTCGCGCATTTGTGCCCGTGTATAATTGTCGGGATCAGTTGTGTTTCCAGAAAAGGACTCAAGGGAGGGGAAAAAAAAATGTTAAAAGATCGAAGTGCACATTTGACAAACTGCGGCTGTGTGCACAAGAATGCAAAGTGCCTCGTAGAGATGAAACAGATAAATAACGCCATGAATTTGAAATAGTAACACCGGTTGCAAATTACACATTATCGCCGTTTCCGTGACAAATCAGCATTCCTGACATTCCCGCCACACAGCCGCAAGCTTATTTTTGATTTTATACTCAAGTGATATCATAGCAGTGTTTTGAGTTGAGGATGTAGATGTGAGGCCCACATCATGTGGGAACTACTTGTGTGACACATGGCGGCGTTGACATTGTGATACTAGTCATTTGGGTTTGTAATAAGCAAGTTTTTCAAAAACATAGTTTGTGTAAGGTGTTACCTGGTCCACCCAAATTAGGATTAGTGTAGTCCCAAGTGTCCTGATCATTCTTGAACACATTCAACCGGGTGGGCTGAGGGAACAAAACGCAATGGTACGTTACGGAAACCAATTTTTTTAAGGACATATTATTTGAGTGTACGAGTCCAGCAGGTGTACCTTGGCGTATTCGATCTTCAACGTGCAGCATCCAGAGTAGATGTCGGCTCCGTTGAGAGATGCTTTGGCTCGCTGGGCGCTTTGCACAGAGTCAAACGTGACATAGAAGTTAAGATATCAAGCCGTCATGAAATTGTAACACCATTGGAATCACATGACTGCCTCAGCCCTCCCCTCTCTTTGAAAGGATATTCCACCATGGCTTGCACACCGTTCTTTCGAAAGATGACAATTCTGTGGACGGGGCCACAGTTGTTACAAATGGTGTAGAGTACCTCCTGTAGAGAAAAAGATATGTGCTATAGGGCGAGCAGAGGTTATGCCAAATCTTTTATTTTGACTCACTCACCGTTGTGATGGGGTAGATGGGGTTCATGATGGTGAGCAGTAGTATGTTATTGACACTCCTCGAGTCGTCAGAGTCACCAGGCCTAGAGATCTTCTGGCTGGTGGAGTAGTTGATGAAGGCCTGGTGGTTGGCGATGTACACCTGGTTGTCAGCGGCATAGGTCACCGCCGTGGATGAGCCGTTCATGTCCTCGTACTCCACCAGTGCCTGACGCTTCTTGGGCATCAGCACTACATAGCTTGTAAAATGAGAGGAGTAAAATGATTTGTTTTAATTGTTTCAGTATCAGGGTACAGTTAGTCCACAAAACTTAAAAGGGAAGTTTCATCACCTGATGGCTCCAAACTCTTGCAGGGCCTCCGTTAGGTCCGATTCTGTTACACCATCAACCAGACCTCGTACATGCACCACTACAGACGGAAGAGTCTTGTGGGGATCTTCGTAGCCCTATTGCAGAAGTAGGAAGTTATCGAGTCGTCGTTGCCTTCTTTTAAGTGTCACGATCAACATTCAAAATGTCTTTGCTTCCCTTTTCTTGGCAAGTTATGATATGCAAAATCTCATATCTTCTTCAAAGTTGCTGGAGGATTTACGGACGGAAAGTGTGAATTTGTGAGTCTACGTGGGGTTTCAAAGAGATATAAACGTGAATGTGAATTTACAAATGCTGAGCCCCTAATCGGCCATTTTTCACACGCCATATTGAACCGGGAGGGATCACGTGATAGTCCATGTGGTATATACGGGCGTTTGAAATGTTCTGTTTTTGCTTTTCATACGATATGTTTTCAACAATTTAATGTTAAAACGGGGTAGGGGGATCTAATCTAGCCATGGTGATGTTTGATTAAATTGTAGCTGGGTTATATTTCTAGGCAGTAGTGGGGCATACTCTATAAACAAAATACATACTGTACGGTGAAATGAGGTAAGAGCTGTATTAAATGTAAAGAGTAGAGTGGCACTTGCACAGAAAAAAACACAGCAAGTTCTGTAAATAAATAAGTAGTTACGTGTTAGCATAACGGATAGCTAAAGGTTACGTAGCTACCGGCTGAGAACAAAGCAGTTTCTGGTAGGCCTAGCGGGTCAAAACGCCCGAAATGCCGCCATTTCGACATGCATATAACGACCTACTGAGCTATATGAGGTGAACATTAGCAGTTTTCCTTGCTATACGGAAGTTTGGAGGATACGTTAATCATAGCCGGACGCAAAAATAAAAAACAATTCAAGACAGTCTGTGCAAAGCTGCGTTCGTATTTTTGCAGCTAGCAAGCTCGCATTGCTCACGTGCTGTGAGCAATCCGAATCTCGCGAAGATCCAAATGCTCACCGTTGACATTCCGTCAGTTTTCTGCCTTTTGGTCGCCCTACCATCCTCACTATAATATCGGCCCGCCGCAGCTGACATGTTTTCGTGGTTTAAAAAGGTTGGTGGCTAATTGTCAAAGCTACGAAGTGAACGATCAACTCCGGAGTTTCTATTTCCGGCCTTTGTCCCGCCCACATTGGCATGTCTGACACTGCGTTCAATCGATTACGTCATTCAAGCCGTATCCAATAGAATTTCAATATTCCAAAGCGAGACGTCTATGAACTTTTTTACCTGCGTTGTGAAAAGTGCATGTTTATCCAATTTGCAACAAATCGCGAGCGCGCAAGTCCGGCATCTTGTAATGATGCAATAATAATTTTTCTGATGAAGACAGAATGGTGGTCACTTTTCTTGAGTTAATGTAATGTCTTGAAAAACAAACAGCCATGGAGTTATGTTGGAGAGATTTATTTAAAAATTAAACTGCCAATGTGTTAATAGAAACAACTGTTCGAGCAGCCCTTCCTCTCCCAAATTCAAAATTATAATACACAGAAAAAAATAAAAAAAGCCAAAAGCATGAAATCTATTTTGCGCATAAACGTTTTAAGTTGAGGGGGGCAGTGCAGCACAGAAAGTTATTCATGAAAAACTGCAGGTCGTGATGATCAGCTTCGTGGATGGTTGGTTCAAAATATGTTAGACACTGACTAGACCCTCAAAGTCTTCAAATTGGTTAAAAGTCCACTCCAATATTTAGCTTGAAACACACAACGACATAAAAGAGGAGGTTGACCTCTGAACCTGCACATTGTTGATAGAAATGAAACAACCTGACATGGAAAATGTGGCGGGCTGTTGTAAAACGGACGTTGGAGTAGCTTTGTTCTTCACTCAGTTGCCGGCCGGTGTTGGACTTCGGTTTTGACTTGCCGAACGGGAACGACTGAAACAGAAAAGCGGAGAAGTCAGTTCGCTGTAGGGGAGACTCGAAGGTCGAAGACAACCGCCGCCCTCATACGACAACACACTCACTCCACTGTCATTAGAACTTGTCAGGAGTAACTTGCTGGGTTGGCCCAGGTCTAAAATGAGAAATGAATGTCATCCTCGGTGCTAAGTAAAACCAATCTATCACCTCACCACTAAAAAAAGTGGGTGACATCTTGTGCTCTTAGGACCAAATTGCAGCAATACCCTTCAGCGGCTAACTAGAGTCCTTGATGCGAAAGGGTAGGAACCTGTCTGGTTGGCCTTCAGCACTTCTGGCTTCAGATGAACGTTTCTGCCCATGTAACCTGAGACAACACACACTCACAGCACTCACGCGAGCATGCTCATTCTTAACTTTTTACTTGGTCACCGCCCACATCCCCACTGTACATCAAGCCTGTGGATTTGCTTTGACCATAAAATAGAGCTTGTCATGTGAGGAATGGGGGTAGATAGAGAGGATGGGGTGGGGGGAGTAGGGGGTTGTCGTTACCTTTGGAGACACTGGCAGAAACAACAAGTACAGAGAAGCGAAGGATGAAAGCACTGAAGGACGGATGACTACGCTCTTGTAGACTGATCTCTGGTCAGCTCGCTCTCATTTTCAGAAGCTAAGACAGAGGCCGCAGAGCTCTGGTAGGTAGGTAGTAGTAGTAGTAGTGGGGGGTCTGGTAGGTAGGTAATGGATTTTAAATGGTCGAACTCTGAATTGTTCGTGTCGGCGCTCTGGTAGATCTGCCGGCTGGCTGGCGGCCTTGGGTGACTCTAGGAGAACAGTCGTAAGAGTGCACGGGCTGATCTCGTCTGAGCGTGTGCGTCGGTCGGCCAGACGGTCACCCATTCACTGCGCGGGGGGAGGTTCTCGCTGTCTAACGCCAGGCGAAGGCTGATCTCAGGTCAGCGCTTAGTCACCCTCCCGCAGGATGTACACACCGCCAGCTGGCAGACCCTGGGCCTGGGATCAGCTGTAGTGTCAGCGCAGTGCGCAGCTCCCAGCACACACTTCAAAGAAAATATGAAAAATAAACAAAACTGTGCGGCAAAGATGCTCAAATCTAGCTGCAGCTCTGCACGTAAATTTATTCAGCCACACTAGGGCCGTGATTCCCCCCAATTGAAAGCATGTAGAACATTTAAATTAACCAAAATTCATTTAGCGTAGCACGAGAACAACAGTTGACACGCTCTGATCATCTTTACGTTTTCGGCCCTACACCTCGCACGAGCCCCCCGGTTGCGGTCCTCTATTCCCCTGCCACGCCAACATGGCTGAGAGCAGAGGTGGAAGATTCAGATGAGTTCGGGCTGACGGTTCAGGGTCCGTCCACTGGTCGCTTGTATCGGCGTGGATGACGATGGCGATTCGGAAGGAAGATCTGGTCTGGTCAACGCACCTGCCTGAAGCTGTGACTAGCAGCGCGAATGACCTCCTAGAACTCAACCGCAGTGACTCCAGCTGCGATATGACGGAATCGTCTAGAACCACCTTGTGCTCCTTCCTGCCAAGTATTACTTGCCGGACTGGGCGGGACTAAATGTTACTCGATGGGCCTATGTGCGAGAACAAGAAATTGGTCGCTTACCTGTTCTTCTTGTGATTGGCCGAGGGTGATCGAGAGCGAGAACGGGAAGCAGAGCGCCCTCTCGGTGCAGTTCTGGACCGAGAACGAGACCTGGAGCGACTGGAAAGAAAAAGACACATTTAGATTTTTAAATTCGATGGACCGGGTCATTCAATGCTTGCAGAAAATGTTAAAAATATATGGGGTATTGGCGAATGTGGTGTATCACGTGAATTTGCATATACAATGCAGATTATGCAACCACCTCACAAGAGGACACGCAGACTGCGTGACTTTGGCATTCAAATCAAGATGCATGTCCCAAATTTGAGCGCATACCTTCTTATTGGAGTCCTGGACTTGGAGCGGGCTTGGGAGCCAGACCTGATGAAGCAAAGACAAGAAGTTGAATAATCACAGCTGTGGTGGGAGTACATTCAAATTTTGATGTGGTCAGGGCAGCCCAGTCTCTCTTACCTGCTTCTGCGCCTTGAGTAGGATGGAGAACGGCGACGGCTCCTGTGGGGGGGAAAAAAAAGAGGGGCGATCACATGAGGCTCACTTCAAAATAAAATGGTAACTATAGTATCTTTAACACTCAGTCCACCATTGGCCACTGTAAATACCCAACTGCCTCTTAAGCAAGCCAATATGACTCATTCAGGTAAAAATAGTCAAGTAGTTAAGATTAATATGAGGAATTTAAGGTCACATCAACCCATCTTACCTGCTGCGGCTATGGCTGCGAGAGTGAGAACGAGATCGGTAGCGACGTCCACGGGAACGGGACCTGGACCGTGACCGAGAGCGGGAACGAGACCTGCTGTGGGAGCCAATGTTTGGGTTAACAACGTTTAGAGGGATTTCTACAGGCGCTTAAACGCGTCACAGTGCGTAAACCATTACCTGCTACGACGGCCTCCTCCTCGCTTGCTGAAGCGGTAGCAGTCATAGGCGTAATGGCCGCGGTCCCCACACTGGTAACAGCGGTCGTTCGGGTCAAATTGGCGCCGGCTGGGGCGTCCACGGCCCTTTCTGGACATGCCCGTTGACATCTCGACGCGTACACGTGAGCCGCACAGGAGCCTGTGGACAACAACAGGCCCATTAAGACACAATTCAACTTAGTATGTTGATGTCTGAAAAGATAAAGTCAAAGTGGAGCAACAACTGATTCCCACCAGGTTTGATAGCTTCAACACACCCATAGCCGATTTTCACAATCAACCAGACAATATTTTTATCGTACATTGTGATCAGCTCTGCAATTAATTTTATGCTCTTAAACACATGTTCACGGGACTTATCTTTTAGAAAAATATACTCACTTTCCATCCATGCCTTTCACAGCATCCTCAGCGTCTCTTGGGTCCTCAAACTCAACAAAAGCAAACCCCGGTGGGTTCCTGGCCACCCAGACAGTCCTCAGTGGACCGTAGTAGCTGAAGGCCCGCTCCAACTCCCCCTTGGCAGCACCATTGCCCAGGTCACCCACATAGACTTTGCAGTCGGTGGCCCGTGACGAACTACGGGACGACGAATAGTAGGACGACATTTGGCTGCAGGTAGGGAAGGAAATGATACAATAGCAGCTGTTAACATACAGTCACATACAGCATGCAACAAACGTGATTAAAGGGGCTGCTGGAACAGATTAAAGACAGATCTATTTGGTTTAAATATGAATAAATTAAGTCATACGTTTAGTCCTACAATGATTTCAAACGTTATAATGTTAATACTTCATTTGAAAGGATTTGCAAACTGTAAACAAAAACGTAACCGAACACGTTTTGACGCCATGAGCATGCTACCATTTGAGTAGCGCTATTTTGGCTGGTGACTACATCTGACTATAAATAAAATGATACTTTGGACAAAGGGTCTTTTTAAATAAAAGCTATGCTTTATCAGATTATGTTTCGCTAATTTTATGCTAATTCAGTATAAATGTCCGTCAGCCCGCGTTTGCGACGATAAGACTCGCGTGCGTTAATGGCGGACGAACCGTCGGCATTCATCACGGTGCTACTTTAGTTAACGGCTAAATAGTTAAAAATGGACCTACTCCAGTCCACAATTTCGATAAATATGTCTTAATGATGCAGAAAATGAGGTGTTTGATAAAACATTTTAGGCGTGGAATCGCGCGCGGGTGGTAGGCCTCACGCTCAGCCTGCCCCACAACAATGGCGACCACGCGCGTTTACTACCTTCTTCCGCAGTTACGTCGACGATCTCCGATTCACCTTCGAACCGTATTAGTTTCACCCAGCCTGGGGAAGGTTCCTTTTTTCTTCCAACCTCCGGGGTCGGTCGTTTGCACACGACGAATGATTCGCAAGAAAAAGAGACACTGAATTCCGCTAACAGACTTCACGCATGACTCCGGCAGAGGGTGAGCGAGGTGAGTGCTACAACATACGGGATAACCGGGAGGCAAAACCCGGGATTTGAATACGTCACTTCCGCAGTTGCGTACTGATATGGTGACGTACTTCCTTATTCCGCACGTAGAATAAATCGTTAAAAAAAGTAAATATAAATAAATATTTTATATGAATATTATAATTATACTATTAGTTGAATGGCACAGCTACAGATCTCGATACACAAATCAATAAAAAAAATTACATAATGAAAATGAAGTCAAGAAATATATTTGAACTATCAGATGCTCTGTAAATGTGAAGGCAAATAAAACAGATTTTTTTTGGTGTAAAAACTCTTTGTATTGTATTGATTAAATCCAAGGTCGTTTTTCATGTCGTCCCCTGGCTGCTGTATTTATTTGTATGTTCTGTTTTTCAAAATAAATGAGCACTAGCTCTATAGAAAAAGCATGAATTGATGAGTTTATGTTGTGCGAAATAATACACTCAGACACGTGCTGCCTTGAAAATAAACAAAATATATTCAAATAAAAACAACTTCCGCTGAATAAAGAACTTTTGTTTTCTTTCAGTAACACATTACACCTCATGCCATGTTCTGAAAAACAAGCATCTTTTTTTAAATTGAAATATTTTTTAGACATTTCCATTTGATATAAAACTTAAATATATTATTCTGAGTTAATGATTTATCACAGCGGTGAATAAATGCTCATGTCAATCACGTCTTTTCTTTTTTTTATCTGGAAACTTTCAGGCAGAAATGTTCACACACAGACACAGAACAAGACAGAGGATAGGGAACACAAACACGACAGTTAGTGTACATCAACAAAGACCTGCGACATGGCTTAGAAAAGTCGCCTTCAAAACAACATAGCAGGCTTTATTTTAACAGTCCCTCCAAGGCAACAACTTAGTAGACTGATGTTCACGTCGCTTGCTACTTCAATTCACCCAAAGTGGAATAGAGGGCGAAGGGAAACTGATCCTATAAAATACGCCCATAGACGTCCTTCACATGCTGCTAGAAACACATACAGTAAAACACAAAGTTTCGTCATGCAACTGGCGAGGAACATGGCGAGAACACGCACACATCACACACATTGGGATGAGGAAAGAGGGTATCACATCTAACTAGAGAACAGCAAAGGTTGAAAGCCAAACAGTAAAGGTTCTGGCAATGGAGAACATTAGCTGGACATTGCAAGACGGTCCTGCCCCAGCGGTGTCATTTGTATTCTTCGCACGTTCTGCATTGTTCCTTCATGTAAACATGCTACATACGTACACTCAAAACTCCGCCACAAAAGGGAGCGGGATGAGGAGTGACAAGAACACTGGCACAAGACGGAGATGACCTCACGTCGAAAGAAGCTATTAAGAGAAGGCTGTGTTGGAAATCATTCTCTATCCTCCATGAGTTTCCCGTTTGTCTGTTTAGTAGGTGCAGTGTCAGTTATCACAAATATATTCCACAACATATTTGTTATGTAAAATACACGGAGTTGAAAACAATGATGTCATATTTATTATATATATATATGTATTTGTGTTTACTTTGTATCACGGAAAGGCCATCAGCTGACGATCTGCTACATTGTAATTATCTAAACAATTGTTTATTTGACTGAAACGTGAACCACTGCAGTGTATAAAAATCTCTTTATGGTGATGTGGGGAGAGAGGAATGAGTGAATAATTCCGAACACAGCCACAGACATATTTCCTGTATTGCACATATTGGAAACCATGTACCTGTGGGCACAGGTCATCATCTTTGTAAATCAATAAATAAAAATAAATAAATATCTATCTTCAATGCAAAGCGGCAGTCAGCACACGTGGTTAGCTCGCTCTATTTTGATACACTCGCTTTTGATATTCTACACTTGAGACTTGTATCAAAATCTCTATTGTCAGTAACGTGGTCATGTAAACTACTGTGGTGTGTTTGTGCACACTGAGACCACTCTGAACATGGTCCAGAAGTACAAAATGAACAACCTCAATGTAGCTGAAAGAAAAATATACAAAATTAGCTCTAGAAAGGTTACAAAGTTTGCTTCATTCAGGCAAAATGAGTGGTTTTCATCTCACAGATTGCACTTGTTGTCGTTGCCGGTGCTGCGACTGTCACCGAGCAGATTTTTACAGTAAACAAATTCTCCAGAGGATTGTGCTGCATTTGTGTTGCTTCTAATCTAGGCTCATATCTTGAAGTCTTTGCACACGCAAGCTTGTTTGCAGTGTGGAAAGCAGCACACCCGGACACTATGAATGGCTATGTATGTACATTATGTAAATTGCACCCCTTAGTGGTCTATAGTTTTACAGTATCTACGGCAGAGGATGAAACCCTTCCGTGCAGGACAAGGCCTGGGACTTCAGTGTTTGCGTTTGGTTTAGTGTTAGGCTATGGTTAGGGCCTAGGGGGGGAGATAGAATTTAGTCAGAGGGATTAGAATTAGGAATAAGGGATTGGTATACTGTATAGTTAAGATTAGGGCGCTGGGTTTATGCTAAATTGATGTTGTCACCCTCCTGTGCAATACTGCGCCACAAATATGCGCCTCATCGGGCTTTGTTACCTGAATCCAGCAACTCATAGTAAAACTAATACTACCACTTAATATGAGATTAGATTTAAACATGAAAATAGCAATGCAGCACCTGCTGCCTAGGGGACTTTTACTCAGTCCCGTTAGACCACTTACATACATGCTACCTTAGCTCAGCAAATTTATTTATCGCAAATCCCGAGCGCAGATCGATCTGCAAATCCAATCAACCTGGTCTCATAGACTGGATTCTGTCATTGTTTTTAAGGCATTGTATGGGTGGCGTCACCAAGTTTTGTGCGGACAGAGATCACATTGATGAGTCTTCAGCACATAAAATTCCCCTGGCTTTAAATGTCAAATGACCCACCCATGCATTACCTGCTCGAGAAAAGATCACATTGGGGTTTATGCTGCTCTTAATTGAGTCTAGATCAGTGTTGCTCCAAGTTTTTCACAAAACACTTGTCTAGAATTCTCAGGTGAGGCGGCTGTAAACACACAAATGCAAGTATGGCTTTTTACAGTACAGTTCGAAATTCCTCATATGAGGTGATGTTGCCACATGTGGCTACACATGCTAAAAAAAAAAAAATAATCCCCTTCATCCATATTTCTGGATAGATTCGGTTACTGGGGCAACCGTGCAGGATAACCGCGAAGTACTTTGATTCCTCCCGTGGAGTTCAATTTTCATCTCGCTCTGGATGAGTGTGGTTCTATTTACAAGCGCCTTCCTTCTGTTCCGTCCATTAGCCGTGTAAACTCTTAACAAGCAAAGTCATTGTAAACATTCCACTCTTTCACGCCTCTGCCGATGGATCTTCTTTGTCCATATGAGCTCTCCTTAGCGTCAATGCTACATTCACGCTAGCTCTTGTCACCATTCAAACACTTGTTTTTGCCCTCTGATACTTTCTGTCACTTTATACATGCATACATGTCATGTGTATTTGTGTTTGTGTGTGTGCATGTAATAGCCCTCTAGACCAGAGGTTCTCAAACTGGGGTCCCTGAATCCCATAGCTATTGCTAAAGATGGGGCAAAATAGTTTGCAATAAATTATTATGTCATATTATTTTTAAAAAGTGCGTGTGTGTATATATTGGCACAACATAAAAACTTTGCTTTGGGTCAATCAAAAGCCTTGATATGATTATGATGTATCACCATAATATTAAAACTCAATGTTGGGGAAATAAAACTTCATCCCAACAAAATACATCTTTGTTCTCAAGATTTGTCTTGACAAAATATGACTTTTTTTTTTAATTTCATTCCATTTTTTTTTCTATGGCAACATAATATATTTTCTTGAAGTATTTCCTGATTTTTTGGGGGGATTCAGGCATACTCTTGGTAATTATGTCTAAGTATCATTCGAATTATCAAGGGCTCCTTGGAAAAATGGACCCAAGAAGTTTGAGAACCCCTGCTTTAGACCTGCAGTGTGTCAAAATGTGTCCTGTACGCGTCTCCTGTTTAGAAGCCCGGTATGTGGCAGTAAGCCTCCAGGGAGGAAAAGAGGATGTAAAGAAACCACAAGCCCAGGAAGAGCAGGCTGGTGAGGATACGGGACAGTCGAGACCCTCCCAGCTCACCTCCAATGGAGGGCCGGCGCCGGAATAGTAGCACGCCCATGCAGATGAACGCAAAGATAGTGAAGAGCGTGACGGAGAACGCCAGTGAGCCCGGCTTTACTAGGAACTCTTTGCCCTTGCTCTTCCAGTAGATGGCGGCTACCGACCAGGCCACGCCGATCCCGAGGAAGACGTTGACGGCGTTGCTGCCCGTCACGTTGCCCACCGAGGCGTCCGCGTGCTGGTCCTGGACGGCGGCCACTTTGCTGGCAAAGGTGTCTGCGGGAGAAACAAGACAAGAAAGTCAAGCCTTGGTCACTACAGTGGAAGAAAATCCCTTTTAACCCACGGAACAATTGAAAGATGAGGACAAAGCATCTAAATTCACTTCACTCACCAGGGATGGACGTTCCCAGAGCCACGAAAACAACAGCGGTCACAGAGTCTCGCAGTCCCACCGTGCAGCCAAAGTGCGACGCCAGGTCGCCGATAACGGCAGTAAGCAGGCCGATGACGCTGATGGAGACCATGAAGCAGGCCCAGCCGTTCCAGTACTCGGTAGGTGGAACGCAGGCAAACAGGACCTTCCAGAAGACGGTGAGGAAGTGCATGACGTAGTCGTAGCAGGAGGGCAGGCGCTCCTCGCGGCCCTCTTCCTCGTCATCGTCACCTAAAACGATTGCAAAGAAGCCACGGAAGCAAAGTGAGGTTTACGTGATGTTCACTAGATGGCGGCATTCAAGCAACAATAATACTAGTTTGACTCCCGAGCTCTAATGGCGCAAGAAAACCAAACATCAGTGAAAATGAACTTTGAGAAGTTTTACAAAGCACTGACAGAAAATGTTGTGGTTTTGTCGACTACTTTTCATTTCTGGTCACTCTTAGTTGATGGGGTCTTGGTTATTAATCTAAATTAATGAAATTAATTAAATTTTATTAAAATAATTTACCATTTTTTAAAGGCTCTTTCTAATCACACACTCGCTGTTCTGCTACGTTTATTACAATAAGAGAAAATACTGCTACTTACACTGGCTTATTTAAACATTTAAATGGCACCAAAGATGACAAAAAGCAAATTTGCTTCTTCACAATGGTCACTACTATCAAGAATGAACTATAGATGCAATTTTAAAAAGTCCCATGATGGTGCTTTTGATTTTAGTGCTTCAAGTTCCTCAGTGCAGCAGTAATTGTAGTCTGTAAAGCTGAAGTTGCAGAAAGATTGTAGGTCAGATCATTTTAAAGATGAACTATTATGGAAGAGAGACATTTGTATACAAACAAGAGAACTTGTATACATATAATTGGCTCTCTGGAGTGCTCGTCTACCTATCAAGTTTATCTTTTGCTCTCTGTCCATTTCTGAAAATGTCCCAGCTGTAGTGTATGAAGTGCTGTCTCCACCAGTGAAAATGAACATTTCTTGTCTTGATATCTGCTCTCTTTTTTTATTTATTAAAGAAATAAAGTCTTCATTTTGTCTCCACATTTTCAATATTGTTTGTTCTCATTAATGTTGTGGCCTATCTTGGCCTAATGTGAACTTAGTATACCTGCGCTCACAGTGACAGCCTCCACAAACTGCTCCCTCCAGGAGTGTGTGCCAATGACCAGCGCCAAGTTGGTCTTCTTGATGAGCTTGTCCACCGTGCTCTGTCAAAAACAAAACGAGATTTTTAAACAAGCCGCGAAGACCACAAAGCCTTGGGAACGTGACTCCCATCTGAGATGACGTCTCGAGCGTACAGCTTCCATTTTTAATGCCGCAGACGAATATTAACGCCGCCTACCCATGCAGAGACGAATTGCTCTGGGGCTTAAAGCTTTTTGGTGACATCAATAAGTCATTAACACGGCAAGAAGGCCATTAACCACCACCACAACGGCTGTGGGGAGGTTTTTACGTCAAGCGTTTTCTCAGCGAACACAGGCACGACCGATCAATGGAAACTGACAGACAAGAGGTCGTCTGGAGAAATCGTGAAAAAATTAAACATACTGACTGCTTTTACTAGAGTATTTTGCTTTCATTGCTTTGTAGTTATAAACCAAACCTAGTTAAAGGTATTTACGTTTGTAGCCGATAATAATAAAAATTAAAAATAATATATAATATTATAATATTGTATTCAAAAAATACATGAGCAAGATTGTAACGTTGGAATTTTACAGTAATAAAAGAAAAAAAACTTGCTCCACCTTGAACTCATAGGACTCCTCGATGACCACCTCCAGACGGCTGTGCTCCCCCAGGATGGGCTTGCCCATCTCGGCAATCCTCCGGGCCTCCTCCTCCTCAGCGCTCAGTTGGCCCTCTGACCCTTCTGAAGGGGGAATTTAAGATCATATGAGTGTGTTTCACATATGTTCTATGAAATTATGATCAAGTCAGAGGAAAACAGCGGGTTCTCCTGCATCGTTATAATGATAAAGGCCGAGCAGCAGGACGTCACCAGCGGGCTGTTGTCGACATGTTTTTCTCCACATGGTGCCCGACTATGATCATAATGATGAAGTGCTACAGTGAACCGCCACATATGATCGGTTTTATATTTGCTAAAAAGCCTATTTACTGATTTATTATTTTTAGAATGCTATATATCCTCTGACCCAGAAAAATAATCAAACAAGCAACAGCTCGTAAGTCAAAGCATCACTGCACTAACAATTGAGGACAAAAATGGCATAACAACAAAAAAGCTAAATAAGTCAGAAGCCATCTTACCTTGGCTGAGTAGAAGAGCTGTAATGAAGACAAAAAGGGAGGAAGAATATTTACTGACAACAAAAGTCTGACTCATCCTTAACACATCCTTGTTTTAGTGTGTCATGTGCTTTGCAAGTAGTTTGTTTGTGTGGCATGTATATATTTTACTTAGCATGTATGATTTATGTTCTTGGAGTGTTTGGGTGTATGTGCCTCGTATGTGGCTTGTACGCTTTTAGCTTGTTGGATTTGTGCGGTTGTAGTGAATGCATTAATGGCTTTGCATGTCGGATGTATGTGCTTGTCATGTTGGTCGCATTGCTAAGCATGTTTGATGTATGATTACCAGTTGGGGGTTCTTGCCGGTTACCTGAAATGCCTCTTTTCAGCCATCGTGGCTCCTCCAAGACGATAAAGAAGTTTTCATGCTTCTCGTATTCTTCGTCATCAATTATCCTCACCTGGAGCGTCTGACTGTAAATGCACACCCGGATGAAATGATCAAGCATAAAAAAAAAAAAAAAAAAATGGCATCAATCGGCCGAGCTCACGTTGTCTGGTCGTTGGTGAACTCCAGCTCGCCCTGAGCATCCTCAAAGTCTTCCCCCGCCTTGGCGGTGCCCGCCTCGGTGTGGTACGGCAAGATGACAGTGCCGCGGGCACCCGAGTTGCGCACCACCGTCACCTCCATGGTGCCCACGCTCTCGCTGATGCGAACCATGCGCTCGCTGAAGGTGAAGATACCGGCGTGGTCGTCATCTAGAATGGTCACCGTGGCTACCAGGGGTTCCACCAGTCGGGCTTTGGGCGCGGCGCCCGCCTCGTCGCTTTCGAACATGCCTTCGGCATCGCCCACTCGCAGGTTGAGCAGCCGCACAAAGAAGTGCTCGTCCTCCTCGAAGATGTCATCGTCGATAATGCCGACCTGGAGATCGAATACGTTGAAGCGGTTGTCCGTATTGAAATCAACGTTCATCTCTCCTTACCTTAATTTCCTTACGAGTCTCTCCCGGTTTGAACACCAGCGTTCCTTCGCTGTAATCGTAATCAGAGCCGGCGTTGGCTGAACCGTCTTCAGTCCTGTAGTCCACGTAGAAGGTGTTTTCTCCCAGACCCCCTGAACGCATCAGATTGGAA
Source organism: Syngnathus leptorhynchus (assembly GCF_054491065.1). Taxonomy (NCBI): domain Eukaryota; kingdom Metazoa; phylum Chordata; class Actinopteri; order Syngnathiformes; family Syngnathidae; genus Syngnathus; species Syngnathus leptorhynchus. Next base: position 5,565,279 of record NC_141201.1, on the reverse strand, counting down.
ATTCATTACATAGGGTGAAATCAATGTTGGACTTTTCTGTGAAAACATGGATATGTTTTGACCCAATTTGTAGAAGAAGAAGGCCGGCCAATGTGTGCGAGAGCAAGAAGATAAATGACCACTGTGATTGGCTAATGTGCTATCGAAAATGGATGAACCGGATATGTAAATTAAGTCCAAATTAAAACCCTTGCTTTAATTTTCTTTTCCCTACCTTGGCATATAACAGCCAACGTGAGGATGCCGCAGTTCTCCATGCACTGGCTGTGAGCGCTTTCAAAAGAGATGCGGCTGCATTCGCCCAGGTCGTCATCTTCTGGCGCCTCCTCGTCGGTGACCACAGCGCGGCGAGCGTGGTCCGCGGCGTGTTTCTTCAGGACGTTACCGGCTCCGATCATCATGCGTGTGGCCTTGAGTAAACAGAGAGATATTGGCGAATAAGATATTGGCTAATAATTCAGCTTTGGGGCAGATTCCTGGAGTCTTACCTGTATGCGGTAGAAGGCTCTACTCTTCTGCTGATGCAGCAAGGCGTAGTAGTTAGCTAGCTCCATCAGCTGATCCAGCTCTTTGTCTGGATATTTCTGCTTCAGCTCCTTCAGGATGCGAATGACCTTTGGGGGTGCAAAACACTCATTTGGACCCAAGAATATCTCAATAACAATTGGAAAATATCCAAAAGTCCATTATCTGGTTTGGCACATGGGCGGTTCAAGCATATTCCAAGGGAGGGGGGGGCAGTGCCCCCACGAAGTTATGGCACTTTTCCCTCCACTGCCAACAAGAAAAAATTTCAACAATCATGTGTTCTGTAATGTAGGTTTCCTACCTCCTTGCGGCTCTCATCCAGCTCCCGACTGGTCTCCATATTGACCAAAGCGCTGTTGGAGTTGGGGAGGGTACCTCCAACGCCCATGGACAAGGACCCGGCCGTAGCCACGCCCACATTATTGCCCGCTGAACCGTCTACGCCGTGGTTCTCGGCAGGAACTACAGCTCCCCCGCATGGCTGCAACTTGCTGTCGCCGATCATCTCCATACCGCCCTTATTGGGCGTGAGGTCTCCCTCCATCTCCACGACGATGCCGTGACGTTTGTCGGCACGGTATCGCTTGCCCATGTATTTGTAGAAGAGAAGGCGGCGATCGGCGATCCAGGCCAGAATGACGCACACTGGGAAGTACAGTAGGGTCACCAAGGCCTCCCATACCTAATACAGGAAAAAAAATTAAATCATGTTGGATTTAAACCATGATGACATCAATGCGACTGCTTTGCTTAATAAGACAAAAGTCGAAAAAAAAATTAAATGTCTATGTTGACACCAGGTTGAAAGAATGTTTGTATTTGATTGACCCAAGCTGGAGTTTTTTTTATTGATTGATATTGCGTATTATTACACAGACCTCAAGTTGAATGCTATTAAATAAATTCACCTCGACTACACCGGGCGACATGACGGACAGGATGAGGTAGAGCCAGATGTAAGCAAAGATGCTCCAAAAAGCGGTGATGAAGAAGACCCGCAAGTGTTTGATCTTGCGCACTTGGCCCTGTGGGATGACCCACACGCAAATGCCGAGAATCACAAACATATTGAAAGCGGCACTGCCCACGATGGTGCCCGGTCCCAATTCACCGGCCCTGAATTCGTGACCGCACACCTGCAGAGATGGTGGAAATAGCATCAGTAAGTATTGAGTCAAATTCAGCAAGCCAGTCAAAATAAAAAAAGTACAGACTCTGTGATGTGCTTAAGGGAATAGCAATAGTGGGTGTACCTCTATGACTGACAGCAAGATCTCTGGTGCACTGGAGCCCAGAGCCATTAGCGTCAAATTAGACACCGTTTCATTCCAGATTCGAACTGTTGCCACTGATGTTTCCCCGTTTGGCATGGTGATGGTCACCTCCTTCTCCTGTTGGTCGAATACACACATAACGATAATATAAGCGTGCACATAGATCAATTTAGATAGGATTCAATTTCATTTAGATTGTCACAAATACAAAGCAACAAAATAGAAATTGTATCTTAACTGATCCTATACTCTTAAAATAAATGTGTTCAATTAATCTAATAAGTTCCTGTTTGGTTCCTGCTCGACTCCTGACGACCGGACTAAAAAGACTCAGCAATAATGAATAATAAATGATGTTTGTGAATCGTATTTGGCAACTTAAGTACATGCTCAGAATGAATCCCAGAAGCATGTGGCTCATTGCCCAAGGTTATTTTTGAACGCCGTGTTATAAGGAACTGCAAAGAAGTGCATTTTAGTGATCTCAAGGTGGTTTGATTTAAACATAAGTGAGGTAGTAATTGCCATGTGGGAGGGGGGGGAGAATGTTTTTTTGACGAAGTTTGAAAACGTGACCTCACCTGTGATGTGATGACCTCGATGGATGCCATGAAGCGGTCAGCGATGATGGACACGCCCAGAAACATGTACATGAGAGACACAAAGTAGACCACCGCTCGGGCGATCTGTTCCCCGAGGCCGGGCCGGTTGGGTTTCCAGACGGGCAAAAGGATGCCCGGCTTGCACACCGTCACGTCATCGCACTTGCCCTTGGCTGGGACGCTGCTGTTTCCATATGGCCCGGCGGAAGGCAGGGAGGAGGGCAGCACGGAGGCCGAGATCGCCGACCCACGCTGGGACTCGGATCGGCAAGGTGGCACGGAGGAGAGGAAGAGGAGGGCGAAGAGGAGGAGGGGCGGGGCGGGTGAGGAGAAGCGAGACATGGCGGCGCTACCTGGAGGGCACACGAAGGATGGCTGCAGGCCAAAGCGCTAATTCACCTTCGAGAGAGAAAAAGATCAAATAAAATAAAAAAACATGGTAAGTCTTATGTTTAAAATCTTTTCATTTTTGTATCTTTCAGGGCACCTTTAAAAGTGGACTTTCTGTGTCCTTTTGGGTCTGGCTACCATCTGCTCATAAAAGATAAGTGAATCTGAATTCAGGAGCCAAGACACGTGCTCATTTCGTGTCCATCCAAATTTGGTCTCTACCCAGTTGGACCACAGACTTCAAACTTGGTGTGACCTAATAAAAATAATTTATGGTGTCATGACATCACCTCAGTATTATAACATCTTGACTCAAGGTCTCTTCATGATGGGACGAATTTATTGTCATCCATAAAAGGTTAAGGGAGCGTACAAGTGGCATCCATCCTTTTAATGAATAACCAAATCATTTTAAGAGGCGAGTAGAGTATTTGTCCAAATGAAAGAGACTCATGACTCATTTGAGAAGCAAGCGGCAAGAGATACTTTTTTGGGCCCTTTTGAAGTTAAAAGAGAAAAGCTCCAATGTGGGTAAATGAATCCGTGACTGAATTGTCAAAGAAGCTCTTAAGCAATATTATTGTCATTTACATTTCTACACAGTAATTTGTCTCCATTTTGTTGTTGCTCCTTTCAATCTATGTGCCTTCTTTCAATCTCGCTCTGTCCAATAACAATATCCATCACATTCCAAATAACCAGAGGGAAGGCATACAGATCCACTATTGACTTTCAAATAAATAAAATAAACAAATAAAGCATGACTCGAATGACAAAACTGTGAGGGTGTTGATGGATCAGCGACGCACTGTTGCCATGCCGACAGGGACAGAGATCCTGAGGGGCAATCGATCGATGGCGGAGAGATGAAGGGGTTGTTTTTGAGAAAGCGAAAAAGACAGCAAAGCTTCGTTTATCAACCGGAGGAGACAGAGCTGAGGGCGAAGCTCATTCATTCACGAGCGGACACACACACAGAGAGCTTTAAAATGGAAGAACGTAAATAACGGAATTGTGAATATATTGCCAGAATATTACTGGAGACCACCACCAAGGTCGATCAATTCTAATTTGGATCACATAGTTGCGATTCATTCATTAGGGGTAAAAAAAAAAAAAAAAAGATCTAGTCTTGCAATCTTTGCATATTGTCTCAATCCATCAGGTAATTTACTGCCTAGTCTTGCAAACAGCGCTGACAACCACTGGCACAGCTAGAATATTTTTCTCATGGAGGGGGGTATAGGGGGGGTTCGTGGCGAGGCCAACGATATCTCAGCGGGGTTTGCAAAACATACAAAGAAAAATTTACAAACCAAAACTATTCTTAAAAAAAAAAATGCTGATAAATATTCATTATTTGACTTCAGTGTTTGTATGGCTCAGATATTTTTTTGTATGTTTGTTTATTCATGACTGAACTGACCTGGTCATCAAAGTTTATGTTGCAATGTTTATTTGTATTTTGTTAACACCTTTGAAGTGGTATGAATATAACATTATTGTTTATAAAGTTTGATTGATTCATGAATACTAACAAGTGTTTATAGCAAAACATTCCGGCTATCGATTTAGCTTCCAATCATTTGTTGTGCAGTGTGAGTCTGCACACTTTTAGTTACAGCGCAGCGCTCTGGAGAAGACTTTGTGACTGAAGCCATAAAAAAAAAAAAAAAAAAAGCCTCTTAAAAGCTGAGAGTTGTGAGAACGTTCATCTCTCTCGGGCATTGAAAAGTGGTATTGTGATGCACTTTGAGCCTCTCTGCACCTCATTTCACCATTTCTTTTTCCAAAACGAAGCGCAAACACAGCAATGTACGTCAAATTGTCCTCATAGTTTGCAGGAAGCGCCCGTCGTCCTTGGGTAGAGACATTCGCAGAGACAAACACGGAGCCGAGGAAAGCTCTGCCGAGGGGAAGGGGAAGATTGTCTCTAAATTGGTAAATAATAAAGCTGCCTATTGGGCTCCCAACACACCCTGAAGTACAAATTTCTCACTCTCACTACTTTTGCTTTGTCCAATAGTCATGGACAAAAGAAGAAAGCAGTTTATATAGATTTAAAAAAAAAAACAGCTTTCTTGCTTTCTTCCATTGTGCATGAGTATTGATGTCAAAATTGCAAAGTTGCCGCGATACTGTGACAGTATCCATTGACGACCAATCCTCCGAGGTATGCGTGCTGATTAATTAATGTGCAAGTCCCAAATGATCTAGAAACCTGTTGATTAAATATCAAAGAGACACATCAGATGGATGGAAAGCAATACAATATACAGCAGATGGTGCCCACACACACAACACACACACACACACACGCACGCGCCAAGTTGTTGTTTGCCCTCGAGGGTTCGTTCGTGCATGTGGGTGAGACCTAAACATGCCCGACAGCTGAGCTTCATCTGTGTTGTCCTCTCTGGGGACAAGAACTTGTTTTCATATCCGGTGCCTCCAGCTGCTGTAAAGCTAACTGAACATTTTATGATGGCATCACTTCAGGCCTCCAATGGGAACATGAGATCAATTTTCTCTGTATCTCCTATGCCAACAGTTGTTTACAAATGAAGTATCCCTCTCCTTGCTAAGATTCCTTCAAACTCGCATATATAAGAGAAATTTTACATTATGCCACAATAATAGGTGCCCACTGTTGTGACTGTCACACATGTTCTACAACTGCTGGATGGATGGATGGATGGATGGATGGATGGATGGATGGATGGATGGATGGATGGATGGATGGATGGATGGATGGATGGATGGATGGATGGACTACAAAACAAAAAGACATTAAATTGCAAATTTGAAATGAAATATAGACATTAAACAACAAAGTGAAATGGAAAAATTCACCTTTTGTTACATTACATTTATTTTTCTTCATGTGATATTTTCTTCTAGTTTTCAAAGGCTGCTGCTCCACTTGAAAAAATAAATGGCTTGATGACAATAAAGTATCTTTATCTGTTTATCTATATCCCGGGTCTAATTCTCTGTCCTCATACCCAGCCTAGATCGAGTTTTCTCAATCTCTTGTGAGAACACTCAGGAGAGAAAACACAATTTTGACAACAACAAGCTACTACAACATTCATTGTATGCATGCACAAACACGCACACTTGCACACACAGTGTGAGTCGTCATGGAGACAGAGCAGGACACTTTGTGAGAGTGGAAAGTGCTTTTCAGGCAGTTTGACAGGTGCAATCTAAGAAAGAGCTGCTCTACTTTCATTAACTAAAGACTTTGTGCAGCAAAGCAAGCAACAGGCAAGCAATCCCTCCAGCTGCCAAGTGTTTATTATTGTCATATCAATAGCGAGGGCATGAAATGACTTCATGTTTTATTTAGCACACTGCACTTTGACATATTGGATATTTTCAGAGTAGAAAAGCATATTTGCAGACTCACAGAGAGATGCATGCGCTGTCGCTTATAAACCTTAAAGTGTCATTTTGCTGCTACTATATGTAGTCTGACTTAGGCATTAGCATTTCTTTGAATATAAAAATCATCACTGCAACAATAGTCACATTCACGCGCATGTTTGTTCACTAATGGCCTCTACAATGCTCATTCATCACAACTTGGCTTTGGCTACCTTTGAACATAATGAGCCATTATTGTTACTTTAACCCACAATGCAATGCGCTAGCCCGTTCAAGCCATCGACCTCTTTCCGGCTGGTTGAGTCACAAGTGTCAATCGCGCCCTAGCTGGATGGCGTATCTGTGCGGAACAGAGCTTCACGCACGAGCTGTTATTGTGTTTCAGCACCATTGTGAATGCTCCTTTTGTTTGGAAATTGATTGACAGTTAGAGAAGTGGGTCAGAGAAGTTTTGGTTTCGATAGAAAAAGTTGAGTAAAAAGGACTTTGTGTAAAATGGAAAATACAAACGGCCATTTCAGTGAATTGGTTGAGAACAGAGTGTGAGTACTTTTGTCACTTCAAATTCAGGCTAAGGGGTAAAAAAAATCAGAAAGGGCACTTTGATTGTCAGTGTGAAAGAGTCTAAGTGGATATGAAAGTGGTCAAAATTTACCAATATTCTCTGGTGCTCTCTCTTCCACTCTGGGGCCACATAGAAATTCTTTCCAATCAGCAGTCGATCAACTGCAGGAAAGAAGAACGAGACATGAATGAATGAAAAGCTTTTAGCTTTTAAATTAAATCACCATTTTGAGACAGCGCTTTGAATTGAGTTTTGGTGCCTATGTGAGCTAATCAAAAATGGTGTGATTATCACAAACGCGAGGGTTACTTTTGCAAAAAAAAAGAATCAGCAAGAGGGACAATTCTTTGTTGATTTTTTTTTTTCTTTCTGCTCCCGCGGGCTTTGTCTAGTGACATAAAGGTCTGAGTAGCTAAATGTCGACCCAAACACTATTGGGTGACATTATTGAGTCGGAAGACTTTAAAGTTCACCTCCCAATTATGTCCAGATTGCAGCTGATGCCCTCAGATTGATGACCTTTTTAACTGAAATCCTGTTTAAAAGTCTAAAAAAAAAAAAAAGAATGTTTGTCTAAAGTAGTGCCATCAATGTTTTACTAGCAGAGTTAAACCCAGACGGCATATCAAATTCATTAAGGGAAATCAAGAGAAAGTGACTCTTAACAATGACTCATCTAACCGCCATCCACTTCTTGGATCGTTTGTGGATCAATGGGGTAGCAGCCCTTGAGAATTTCCCGTTGTTAAGATGCTAAGATATAATAGATGCTATCATTACACTGCCCTCATCATTATGTGAATACCCTGCAATAAGCCAAAGCTCAACAATCTCATAATCAGCTCATTTGGAAAGACATTTTTGCCGCGAGCTAAATGTGCTCATTACTGGCCATCTTGGTGAAGAGAAAAGACATATTTCAACTACCACTTGTGACTCAACCATGGCTAAAATCAAAAGAAGCTTCTCTTACTATATCAGATTTTTTTTTTTTTACATGTGAGAGGTTCTTATAATATCACATTATTATGTACAGAATTTTTATCCCAAAAGTGTAAATAAGTAAACCTAAATAAATAAATTCACTCTGTTGTTTCCTTTCCAAGTGCTAACTAACTAACTAACTGACAAAACACAAAACAGCTAATCAAACTCGGTGTGTTTCTTGCCAATTTGGGGCAATGGCTTCTCTGCCCCACACAACAAAGGACAAAATCGCACTTCAACCTGTTGCTACGCAAAAACACATAAACATGTCCTTTTTTCAAGTGTAATATAACAAAATTCAACTCCTAATGACGTTTCTCTGCCAATTTGGGGCAGATAGCTACTCTGCCCCACTCAACCGACACATCCACCTGTTGCTAGGCAGAATATATGGGGCACATTCATTTAAATGCAAATTTGTTTGCATCATATTAACGGGATGTGGGATACGAAATAGCTACAGACCGCTAGAAAGCTAGATGAACAAATGTTAGGTCAGCAACCCGAGACACTGTCCCTTGTAGAGATAACCTTGCGCGTGTTATTCATCTTCAGTGTTTTCCTCTGAGCAACACAAGTGATTGTGATTGACAGGTCAATGACTTCATAGCCCTTTTACACACTGTTAAGGTAATAACCCGCTTCGCTGGGTTCGGAATAAATTGTACAGCTCGCTGATGCACCCGGTTTGCGGGAAAGAGGCTACTTCCATATAAAGCTGGAAATTTTACAAACTGTACGTAACGCATGAAATTAAATATCAAGAAAATGACCATTTATGGAGTTATAATATGACAATAAGTAAACAAGCTGTGTTTGTATTTATTAATCGTGCCGAACAACAAATAAGCAGTAGTGAGGAAGGCCTTCTTTCTCTCCAAGAAAAATTTATTTACGATGATGTATTCTGTCATTCCGTAGCATTTCTTTTGGTTCTACTGCTGTGTGTAGAGATTTTAGATTTGTTTTGTCTGATCAGATTTCAGATGTCTAATCTGCATGGGGCAAGAGGATCGATCATCAGTGGTTGGCCCATGTAATCTAAACTAGATTAGCCACTGCCACTGCTGAAGAGTGAAGGCAGGCGAGCAGGAGAAAATGTCAGCCGCCGACATAAACATCGAGTAATTAGGAGCGCTTGAAGCTGATTGGAGATGAATACAATTAGCGGCAAATGAGAGCAGGGTTGCTCTAAAAAGGAAGACATCACTGGCGGCTTTATGTAACTGGCTGAGTGTGAAGCAGCTACAGAAGGACACGTCTTCTTCATCCCCCTCGTCCTCATTATAGGGACTGTGGGAACTGATAGACTGAACAACAGTTTCTGACAAGGTCATTGAAAGCGTGCTTCGGCCCCCTCGACTCGGGATGTCGGAGACGTTTGGCGAGCGTAAATGCTCTAATGGCTAACTGAGATGGGAGGATACCAAATAAAAAAAAAAAATAAAGCTACAAACTGTGATAATTTGACGTTACAAAAAAAGAATATACAATTGCAGTTTTTTTATTTTATTCTAAATGATATTATTTGATCTAAAAATGATGATGCAATCCGATTTTTGCTGATGCTTGAACATGACATTCTAATAAAGGAGTTTTTCTGTCCTTCAACATGCATGGGTTGAAGAAAGCCTTAAACAAGTTGAAGCGGAGCATCTGCCAGCCCATCAAAGCGCGTTTACGAGGACACGACTGAGTGCATAGCATTTACTCGGCTCTAGCTCCCAATCTGAGCGGTGGGTGGGTGAATGAGATGCCGCAGCGTGAGAGTCTGAGAGGGACGCCAGCTGGAAAAAAATACATCTATTGGCAGGGTGGATATGTATGGATCTTGTCTTCCATCACAAGATAAGATGAAATTGAAACATGCTGCTGGAAGAGATACAATCTGCCCATAAAAATGGCAAGGACCATTTTGGCTTTGGGCAAACCTTTGCAGGGCATGTTTGGGTTTTTTAATGAGATGAGATTTTAAGAGGTGCCTTTTTTCAACCAGTTAGAAAAAACACATGAAATAGGACATCCTTACATCTCAATTGAGCTTCAAACTGAATCAAAACTAGATTGGAATGGAATACCTGCCAGTGTAAAGTGAGGAAATTAGAATGCGGCAGTGAAAAGGATGGAAATCCGCTTCTATTAAGCATTCCTCCTTGTTTTTTTTTTTTTTTGCCAGCATCATTCTTTTACCCTCACCTCCCTCTGGTTGCTCTGTAAACTTTGTTTTGTGTGAGCGTGTGTGTGTGTGCACGCGAATGTGTCGAGACATTCATCTCCCTCCAGCCGCCCTCAGTAATTACAATGGTCCCGGTTTCTCTCTCTGCCCTCATTTGTTTCCAGAACCAACACGGAAGTGCATGTGTGTGTGAGTGTGTACGTGTGTGTGTCCTCATCATTGTGCTTGATCCATGTGTGAATGTGTGTGGCAATCAGCCCGCAGTCATTCGTATTTAGATGAGATTAGATAACCTGATTGGGGGATTTGCACTGATGGAGGACTCTCTCCTACACAAGCACACACACCAGAGACACGGAGTCATGCTGATGCAAGAGAAAAACATAAACACGGCAAAGTGGGAAAAAAAAGGATGAAAGAAGAGGAAGGAAAGAGCATCTGTAGTCAAGTAGCGTACAGAAGACAGAGAAATGTTTGAATTGCCCGAGTGTTTTCAGGCATGGCTTTTGAGATTTTTTTTGTGAGTCTAATTTTTCTGGAGAAAAAAAAAAGAATATTAGGGTCAAGGGCAGAGTTTTTGTATTGGCTCACATTTGCAAGTGTACCTAATGAATTGACTGCTGCTGCAAATATACATGTGTGTGTGTAAACGTGTGATTAGACAGGTTACAAAGCTAATTGGTGATAAAGACGAACATCTCAGACCATCTCTGCTTTTTAAGACCTCATTAGTGTGTGTGTCTGTGTGAGCTAGTCAAGCGTCCGCAAGGCCCAAAACATCTTAAACTCACCCAGGGTGTGTGCGTATAGACATTAGCCACCAATTAAATCCTTGTATGAATAATAGTGCATATGAACATGTGTGTGTTTGTGTGTGCACGGACAATTCCCCTCTGGCCTTCTCCCGGGAAGCCAATTAGGAGGCAAGCAGCCCCATACTCCGCCTATCACTGTATCTGGGCAGAAATCATCAGAGACATATAAGGTTTATGAATCATTGTCACCGTGACGACGCCATGCAAACTGGTGACTAGCGCAAGCCGAATGTACGGGAAATATTAGCGAGTGAAGCCACCCCAACTTGCTCCTCTTGCGATAAGCAGCGTGATTGAAACGAAATTACCCGATTACGCTAACGTGTCTTCCACGTCGCTTGCCCACTTCGCACTTGCTCCACTAGAACAGAAGCGGTTGTCCAGCCTTGTCTGGATTGCTCAGTTCATTATCTGGTTATGCTCAACTGTCTTCAGAAGTACTGCTAAAAAAAATATCATATAAAAAAAATGATAATCATGACCTCATCCAGAAACCTGCCTTCCAATGAAGAAAGCTGACATATTGACTTTTACCTACTCACCTGATGTTAGAGCACCCTAAAGGAGACTTATTGATCAAACGTCAAATATTCCGCTGTTATTGATGTGCATGACGTTGTATCGCTCACCACTGATAAAAATCAGACATGACATGACTGGATGCCTGCACTCAGGAAGACGTCATGGTTTCATCCAGGCAGCTAACGAGCTACGAGATGCAATCGGGCTGTGAAATGAACAGAAACGCCGCAACCAATTGGACGTGATTGATGAGACCGGTGTGTGTGTGTGTGTTTGTTTACATGTCTGCAGGGAGGCAAGACAATATTGCCAGGAAGCAGATGTCTGTCCATTCACATACACACTCAATGTAAAGATGTTATTGCTTTGTCTGCACAAAGAAAACACAAATTGCCGACAGTTATCATTTATATATTAAAAAAGGAAAATATATTTCCTGTCGATTTACATCTACACACACATTTGTCCATTCACACGCTCACACATTTTACAATGTTGACTTTCCCTACTCAAACTCACGGTGGGCACGAGGCTTCAGCTGCCCTGAAACCAAAATCCAGAAATCCAATTATGATTATGTTTCAACTCTTTTAAGAGCATCTAAACATGATTACATCATTTGATCTCATCAAGCTGACATGTGACAGGACACAGCTCCCCCGCGGGAACGCAATTAGGACTGTTTGAGTGTGATGGTTTGCTTTGGTTTAGCTCCATCTTGAAATCATTTAACACACTTTGCACTGCATTGATACTCATTTGAAATTCACCCACCCCTGATGTGTGTGTTACGACTTGGCACTTGAGATGGAGTGTGTGGGCGGATGCCCACAGAGGCAGACCGTAACAATAGATGAAAACTTGCTCGTGGAGAAGTAGTGGACGTGTGTGGAATCCCATCGCACACTGCACCTTGACCATAAAAATACTCGCTGTGTATGCATGCAAGCAACAACATGATTTTAAATGAAACTTCAATTGAATCTCAGCAGTCAGTGAAACAGAACGTGTTGTGCTTTACCCTCATCTATCTAGCTTGTTATTATTACATGACAGTGAACAACAAATGTAAACACACACACACACACATGGGCAGGTGCATGAAGTCACACACACACACGTGTGAAAATGAGTCTGACAGCAAATTCAAAGGTTTCCGCCTGCTTAAGCTAACATCCATATTTATCCAGAGCAAAAGTGATTCACACAGACCAGAAGCGACAATGCAAAGTGTACCAAAGAGGCCAGTAAAAATTAAAATGCAAACCACAGACGCACTGCAGTTTGGCTTTAAACTGTAGTAAGCTCTGCTGAGTGTATGAGCAAAAGTATTGACCTGCTTCAGATCAACCTACTGAAGCATAGGTGTCAAAGTCAAGGCCCGGGGGCCAGATACGGCCCATCACATCATTTTATGAGTGTCAGACAAATTGTGCATTGACTTCATGTGTCAAAACTAAAATTACAAATTGTCTTCGCTTTTAAGAAATAGAGATATTGCGAGCAATTTTATCATCTTTTAAAAATAGTTGAACAGTTTCTACTAGTCTCTGATTTCAAAACTAGTTATTCATCAGTTTGTTGTGTGGCCTATAATATTATATATAATATAAGGCGTCGACAATCATAATGGCCCTTTGAAGGAAACTGCAGCCTGTGACAAAAATGTGTTTGACACCCCTGTACTAGAGATAAAACAAAAACCGTAAACAGGAAAAAAATACTTGTACATTGGAGCATCCACCATAACTCAAAGCATTACGCATAGGTGTCAAATCCAGGTCTAGAAAGTAAAAACCTGAGCCGGCAGGTAAACGAGCTCCGAACGGTGAGGAGCAAGAATGTGACCAATTACTTTTGTTCACAGAAGGCCTCTGTTTTCAGCGTTGAGGATGCAGCAGCTTGTCGTAGGGACGAGCCAGGCAATTGTGGACAGAGGTGCCTTGTTAAAGCAACGCGTATAGCGACAGATTAATTGAAGAAGCGCTGATAGGAGAAAGAATGAGCTGTCAGGCGTCGTTATGGCCGAACGGGGGATTCGAGTAGTGGCAAAAAGGCAGCGCGTAAACGGATAAAATAAATGAAAGCTTCAGCTTGTTTTGGATGTTGCTGTAAAGTTGTAATGTTGAAGTATAAAAGAGACAGACGCTCATGTCGGTTGGGAAGCAGCAGGCAATTATTAGTAGATGATTCATGAAGACTCGACAGCCAATCAGATAATCCCTTCCGAGTCACGTGACTCTGCTCTCAACTGTTCTTCTGCCATGGTCCATCCATCCACCAAAGACTCTTGCTATCATCCATTCTCTTTATCGTAGATCTGGATTTCAGTACAACCATCCGTTAGTCTAACAATCCACCATTAACCCATCCATTTCTTCATCTCTCCATCCATCCAGCAATTCCGTTAACCATCCATTATCATCCAACCATCACCTATTGAGGTGACAAAGAAAAAAAAGATTCCCGATGACACCCACGTAAGCTTTTGTTTTACCGCCAACGATTACGTGCCGATTGGATCTAGTACATCCGAGGCCCAAAGCGCTGACTTTCACGCCGACTTAAATGAAGATTGATTTGAACGATGTTCTGAAGTCATCCACGACCACACGGGAGACATCACGTTAGCAGGGTGTGAGTATCATCGATTTACTAATGCTTTCTCTTAGTGAGATACAATTATGCTAAATAGCATTAAAGTACAAAGAGATGACTCATTTGCATAACAATTGTGTCATTGATAAATGAAAGCAGGAGGAAAATCGTAATATTGGTTTAAACCATAACAATCCCCCCCCCCCCCTCCCATCACTCCAAACTTTAACAAGATGGCTACAAACTGCACCAGGACTGACCCGAAGGATCCTCGGCAAAGATTCAGCGACTTGATGGAAAAAAGTAACTAAAAGTAAATCAAATCTTGAGTGACAGACCAGAAGGCACTTGTTCTGGCAGCTGCACCTCAAGGGAACAATTTCCTGAAGCTGACGGATGACTTCCCAAAGTACAAATCAAAGCAGGTTCCCCTCTGAGTCCTGCCACCGGGGTTACAAGCATCTGAACCAGTCCATCACTCTGTGAGGTGAAACCGGTGGAGGGGGAAGGAAAAAAAAAACATGAGGATGAAGAGCATGAGGAGCATCGGGGATCAGGGGCTGACAGGAACAACACACACACACACACACAGGATTGTGAAGCCCTGATGAGAAATTGATGGACGATACAGGAAGGTCTGAATAAATCATTCAGATGTGTTCTGTATGTGAGCATGTGACTGAAGACATGACAAAGTGAAAATATTTGGTGGCACATTTTTAAGTGACACATTTGGACTGTGTATTGATCCAGCCAAAACCTTTTAAATTATTTTTTTTCCCTGGTGGGAGCACGGTAAGGCTTTGTTGTTTAATCCAGGTGGTCTCGCAGCAGGTGCATGCTTCATCAGAATGTTCTCTCTTATTGCGTCATTCAACCTGACCGAGTTACTAACCAAACACACACGCACACACACCGAATAAATGCGCACACGTTTGCAATCCACTTGTTTGCCAAGCTCATTCAGCATTTCATCGACTTTTAAACACAGCCAATAAAATGCCAAACTACTGTAGGGCAATAAAAATCCTAATGAATCACTTTGGAAAACAAGTGAGTAGATGTTTGAATAATTCATTCATTGACTCTTTTTTTTTTATCTTTTTTTTTTAGCTTATGTTCCTGTCACAAACACAATATTTGGCCAAGTTCTGACCTTGAGGAGTTTTGTGTTGTAATGACGAGTCATCAAAATCAGCCGCCATGCTCTGCCCATGCGGAATGATTAAAAAGTAAGCATTTTCACAATTTATTGTCTTAATCTATATTGTAGTAGTCAGACAAAAATCCAGTACAGGTTTCCCTTAAAAAGTCGCCTGGAGATGTCCCAAACGACCCAATGATGACTGCTTCCAACCAAAATGATCTTCTCGAGACGTTTTATGGGTTTTCTCGTGATAGACACCTATAAAATATCTTGATTTTCTGTCTTAAAAAAAAAGTGATCTTCAGAGTTTTGTTTTATGGTGAGTCATCAAATTTTACTGCAATGTTCTACCCACACACAATAATGAATGCCCATACCCCTCCAAATTTACCACTGCCCATTTATCTAGTGGACATTTTGTAAATTTGCTAGCAACTGACAGAATGGAGGACTCGAGACATACGACTTGAACACGAGTCGACTAATTTTATGACTTGCATGTAAAACACAACGCAGAGCTTAAATGATAATCATTTTGTCTTATTGGACAAATGCACCCGGCCAGTCGTAAAGGTGGACAGGAAGCGAGGGATAAACCTTAGTGGCCTTCCATCATGTGTGCGAGTACCCCGGCGGAGTGCTCATTACCCGGATGACTGCCGCCTCCGGGGGATGATGCGGCATGATGCAAGATGATGTGTCACACACACACACGCTTGTGCACGCCAGACGCTGATAACAGTTATACTTTAAAGAAAGTCAACCCCCAAATTTTCATCGCGATAATATGTTCTCTGCAGCCCAAGTAGTCGAAACGGAGAGTTCTGGTTAATAATTGTGGAATATGATTTCAACAGGCAAAATCCACCTGTTTTTAAACCATCTCAGTGGGCGGCCATTTTGCCCCTTTCTGTCGCCTGAAAATGACATCACAGTTGCTCAGGTCACAACCAATCAGGACTCACCAGGTTTCTGAAGCTGAGCCGTGATTGGTTGTGACACTTGGGATCTGTGATGTCATTTTCAGATGAACGCAAGTGGCAAAATGGCCGCCCCTTGAGATGGATAAAAACGAGTATATTTTGCCGCCTCGTAGTCCACAAATGTAATATTAATCATTTATGATTTAATACAAAAATAATACAGCAAAGGAGGATATCGAGAGCCATAGAAATGTCAAAACAATTTAGTAGATCATGCGCAAACCATGCACAAAATGTTCTAGCGAAAATACAATTTAGTTTCCGCTATTTGGGATTTTAGTAAATCAGGCCCGAGTGTCAAGTCAGCTCCAGGCTTCAGTGGAGTCCACCCTAAGAGAGGTTCTAATTTGTGCTCTTTGTCTGAGCTTGACCTACTAGTTCTCATCTCACGGGCCAAGGGCGACGGCAAAATCGCTCATCTTAATGGACCAGACTTTCCTCTTCTTCCAGTGAGTCTCCCCGCCCCCCCCCAGCTAGCAGCCAGCAGATTGACTCATGAATCCACCTTTGACGCCACCACCCCTTTTTTTTTTTTTTTGTCTTTCTTGTCACCCTCACAGAAGACATTCCAAATTTGCTCTGAGAGAGAATAACGAGCAATTTAAAAGAGCGGCCGGAACTCAACGTTGTGACACGCTGACAGGTCCGTTCGATGAGAAAGAGAGAGCGAGGCGACCCGGACGCGGAGGGCTGACATGAGCAATAAAAAAGCCTCACCACACACTATTGCATATCTTTAGAAGCCTTCCTTCAGAAAGTTTCCCAGCAATAAACTAACTCCAAGAAAACCAAGTTAACATACTGCAAGTGACGAGTCTAAGCACACAGTTTATAACAAGTGCTAAGACTCCTCACTTTTATTCCTCTTGATAAACTATTGGCTTGCTTTAGTTGGTGCTGCTGTTTTGGTTAACAACAGCACTCAAATGGGCAAATAATAGTAATAGCTTCCATCAATTGATGTAATTACAGTTACTACCCGTTGAGAGATGATGGGCGTTAAATTGCGAGAGGCGTTCAGTAATTTGATTAATACGGGCTCAGCTGCTATTTTGGTTCGCAACGGACACCAACTCCAAATGGGCCGAGCAACTAATTCTTAAACATGAATAGCTTTTTTTCTTTAATGGGAAAAGAGACGTCGTCATTTTCCAACTAACTGGAAACCAAGATGGCTTCAAGGCTTCAGCGATAATGACTCACAGATCATTATGGGATGTAAGTGAAGTGTTACATGTGGAGATGAATTCAATCAGTGCACGATGCACACATTTACACACAAACAGCTGCAATAATCCTTGGCTTTAAATAAAGCCCGCAATCTGCTCGGTAAAAACCATCTTGGCGGTGGTGGAATTACATGATCCTCTTTACCGCAATGATTTCTTGGCATCTATTCATCACCAATTTATTTAACTGGATGCATTATTATTGTTTTGGTCATAGTTCAGCTGTATCCCAAGGGGACGCTCCAAACTAAACCACAAACTACAGCATGATGATGCTCATTTAAAATTAAAATAGAAACCCAGAGATTCCTTGATTTCAGACTTAACATAGTACGGAGCCAATGAAAAAGTGTGTCCGTGAGTTTAGAGGAATTTAAATGACTGAGAATTACCATATAGTATATTCCCATAGTCGAATTGAACAGAGATGTGTATTGTATCACCTTTAGTGATGACTATGCAAAATACTAAACACAGTCTCCAAAGCTCCATTTTAGTTGAGTGAGGCGTATCATCGACATCTGTAAAAAGCCCATCTGGTCCTCAGTCAAACGCTTCCCTGATTCGTGATCGGCTACTGTGAAGTCACACTGGACGTTTCACTCGCAGCTGGATGGGAGTCTTGCCAAATGTTCGGGACAACACGTGTGATGCAATATGCAAATGAGCGCATCGGCGGTAAAGTTACACATTAAGCATGCTAGTTTTGGTATGCTTGACTTTGGCATGTGTACTGTTGGGACAAAGGACAATTCAATATTTTTAGGCACGCTAATGATTTGCTGTTGTTGTTTTTGTTTCCGAGCCTTTCGTGGCCAGCAAACACACCTCTTCACCTCCGTCATTGACATTCACCTTCACGGCGGTTGCTGATAGCGCGATGTTGCTAACGAGCGTTATCACCGAGTAACAGACACAATACATCAAATCAACCCTCTATTGGAGTGCACATCTGCGGCTGGCTTTTCAATCAATTGTTCTCTCTTCGCACAACGAAACTTATCATTTGTGACAAACTGTAATTGAACCTCTGCCAAGACACAACAGTTGGCAATCATTCAGCGCATCAGCACCGAGGCTCAGCTGTCAACAAAAAAGTGCCCCAAAGTACCACTTTGATTTTTAATGGTGCAATCACCTGATAATTAAATCAAATTAGCTCATTGTTGCGCAACAAGCGCCAAAGGGTTGCAGTACATGTGACAACTTCCAACAACTTGACAATGCAATACAACATCATGTCAACAACATTCCAAGGATGGAGCCTGAAGGCATCTTACATAAGGCACTTTTACTTGCATACATTGTAAGCTTGTCGTAGTGTGCCATCACATTCCCACTCATATGGATCATCTGGCACTTATCTGTCCACACACAAACGCACAAACACATACAGCATGTGGTTACAAGAAGATGCTTCAGCTGGTAGCAGATCAAAGATAAAGGTAAATTAAAAGGGTGATCTTAAAGAAGACACGGAATCTTTTTTGGAATCAAATTCCCATGTGCCTTAATCACTAACATGGTCGACATCCTAAAGCGATACAAGACAGTATTCGTTTTTGAGACCATGACGGCACAACTTTAGGATGATGTAATCAAGAAAGGGTTACTCAGTGACGCTAATTTAGCAACCTTTCCAACCCCTCTGTTGACTTGTTTTCCAAAAAAGCAACAAACAAGAAATCTAATGACTCAGCGCCATTATTGAAGACTCTGAATGATGCTTGCAAAAAGCCTCTCCGGCCCCAATAAAGCAAGATCCCATTAAGATTTTTATTTTATTTTCACATAAAGGCAAACCTTTCATCACCAAGTTGCTAATTACATTTGATCACTTAATGTAGGGAATCTCTGCATGTGTCGCATGCAGAAGACAACTGCGACCATCTCAACAATTTTATCGAGCAATGTGCCAAATTAGCCTATGTTAACCTGTGCTAACATGATAGCTCTGATTAGTCTTTAAGCTTTAACATGACAGTGTTTTTGTGTAGTCTGGCAAGGTAGAAGGTAGTTCGTGCAGCCTCGGAGGGGTGAAACTATGTAAATGAGTCACAGGGCTGCAGGTAAGTGGTGGCGAGTGGAAACAGTCGGCCGGGAACTCCCCCGAGAGCCATGAGACGAGGTATGGGGCTGTCGTTATTTCACGGGAGTGGGTACAGATAGGAGAGTTGAAGCGGAGGAAGCGTGGAGTGTGTAATTACAAGAACAGGAGGGGAGGGGAGAAGGTGGAGTTCGAATAAGGAGACAAGGAGGTGTAGTTAAGATAAGGAAGCAAGAAGCTGCAAGAGGAGAAGGATAAAAGGAGGTGAAGTTTACAGAGCAGGACAAGGAAGCGAGAGTAAGGTGATACAAGGTGTAGCTATGAGAGGAGGATAAGGTGGAGGAGGGAGGAAAGGAGATGGGGGAGGTAGGAAGGTGGAGTTGGAGACCAGGCAGTGTGGTTAGGATGAGGAAGCAAGGATTGGAGGAGGAGGCAAGGAGGTGAGGATAGAAAGGCATAGGTACAGAGGAGGTGGAGTTTGGAGGAGGGGGAAGGATGAAGAGGCAAGGAGGTGTAAATAAGAGAAGAGGATGAAGAAGGCATTGAAAGACAGACACATTAGGAGAGGAGGAAGAGGAGGTATATTTAGGAATGAAGGTGCAAAAGGAGGCATGAACATGTTTTCACGGTGTGAAATATGTCAGCCAGAAGGAAAATGAAGCAGGATGCAGGGCGGGGGGAGGGAAGGATTGAAGGTGGAATAGACCAGCAAGTGGGAACGATGAGGGGAGGGGGAGAGCAAGAAGGAACGGCGGATGAGGGAGAAGAGGAGGAAGGGAGGGAGGCGTAATGAACAAGTGGGACAAAAAGCTGCATAAGCACGTTTGACAAGTCATCAGTCACTACAGCAAATGAGCGGCGCATTTCATTTCTACGCCGCTTTCTGCTCTACAGACGCCCGTCAAGGAAGGTAAGAAAGGAAGGAGGGAGGGAGGGAGGGAGGTGAGGGACATCATGGATGAAACATCACAAGGAGGAATCAAGGGAAGCCCCAGAAAGCTGCAGAGAGAAGAGAAGGGGGAGGGAAAAGCTGCGTAGGGATGCCCTGCTGCAAGGATCTCCTCTTCCTCCTTCTCTTCCTCTACCCTGCATGGATGCTTCAGGGGTGCACAGAGATGACCCAATAAAGGCCAAAAATTTACATGATTTATTCGATCACAAATAGACAAATATTCACCAGGTGAAAAAAAAAAACAGGTGCAAAAACAAACAGATATTCATAAGATAACATAAGTTATTGTTCCACTGCAACACTTTTACCCTGATTAGTCAAGGATGCATTCTGCATTAAAGAAAAATAAGCACCTCCCTCAAATAAACATTTCTATCATAAAAGTCAAGTAAAAAGCGTAATTTTGTAATTTTATGGGCACTACCATTCGCAAACCGACATGAAAAAAGTGAAGAACCCCTTTGCTAACTCTGCAAACCAAAACAGCAGCACCTAGTGAGTCAGGTAGTTCTCATTATAGTCCCTAAAAATGCTAAAAAGTCCAGCATCTATAGTAAACATACTACAATTATTCTTAGTACCGATCTGCAGTTGAGTTAAAGAAATCCCCACCATGTGTAGACATTTTCCAACATTAAAATCATTGAGTTAAATGTGTGTAAGTCAATTTTTATTGTGTTTCACCATTGTAAGTTACTATATTATATTGTATAATTATAATGGTATCGATGGTTTCTCACGTCAACAAGAGCGCAAATTGCAGGCTCATGCATGTCTGTGACGCGCATGCGCACAGCTGTCAGGCTGTTGTAAGATTTATAGAAAGTGTTTGTCTGCATGTGCAGCAGTTGATCTATTTCCATATTTAACATGAACCAAATCCTTTTATGCTCTTTGATTTATTACGCGGCTCCTGTGTTCAGTATGCAAATCAGCTGGCGTCTCATTAACTTTTACAGCTTTCTTATATGAATTAAAAAAAAAAAAAAAAAAAAAAAAAGGTGTCTGGTGCTGGTGAGTGCGCGCTGCCGCCGTGGAAAGTGCGTGCGTGACATCGCTCCCGAGGACAACTTTGGGGACGCGTGCACGTCATCATGAGTGGAGCAATGGAGCTTCTGGAAGCTTCGTTTTGCTGACACGCTTCATTCTTACACTGTGGTCACGAGTGCACGAGCACGCACACGCGTGTGCGCGCACCACACATAAACACACACGATGAGCAAGACAAGTGGAAAAGCCGACGTGTTCTTACCTTGTGATCTCCGACTGCTGATGATTGAGATGATGGTGGTGGTGGTAGTGATGAAGTAGGCGCAGAAGGATGTGCACCCAACGACATGTGCACCACCACTGAGGAAGGGCAGCATCATCATCACCAGCACGTCCCGCCTCGGCCCGACTGACACCCCCCCGCCCCTCTTTTTTCCCCCTCGCTCTCATTTCACGCACACGCAAAAGCTGTGAGTGAGTTCTCGTGGGGATGAATGAAAGAAAAGGATGAAAGTTAAATGAGGTCTGTTTAGAAGAGAAGGGGTAAGGGGAGGACAATGTAGAAGAGAAGGTGAGGAGACAAGGAGGAAAGAAGGAGGGATGAAGTGAAAGGAGCTTTATTTGAGAGAGCTGGAGGAAAAGAGACAAGGAAAAGGAAAATAATACAAGAAGGTGAGGGATGAAAGCTTCTTTGCCCACAAGGAAGAATATCATCAAGAACAGGAGACAAGGAAATAAGAGGGGAGGAAGATGGCAAGGAAATAGGAGAGATGAAGTTAAGGGAGATGAGGAGATGGGAAACGTGGAGAGGAAAAATGTGAATGAAAGAGGAAACCAATTTTGACCATCCATGAATGACTCCTCTCACAGCGGCAGATTCTCCAGCCTGTGGAATTACCAAAGTACCAAAATCGTGTCTAATCTGCTTTTACGCTCTAAATGAGGGCCACACGCCATGCTGGATTTTCCCAGTCATGAAATCAGAGCCCCAATGTGACAATGAAAGAAATAAGGACTTGAAACCAAGGAGAAAAAAAAAAAAGAGGACAAAACAAAACAAGGAAATGAAACAAGGTGAAAGGAAAGGCTTCCAACTTGAAAACATCTCATCCCAAAGAAAAAGAAAGCAGACGAAAGATAACACGGCCAACAAACATCACAGAGTTGAAGAAGTAAAACAATACACTCGAGGTTCTGTTCTGTGTCTCCTTAGCAAAACACGTCAGCATTCACTTCCTGCTGTGTCCAAATATGGACATAACAGTCCTTCACTGAGGATAAACAATACAAGATGGAAATAAACTTCTTCCCCACCGAGCCAAGGCAGATTATTTCTGCCAATGTGAATACACTCTGGAGAGCATGGAATGTCACTCAGGGGAGCGTAGAAGAACCTCAGCAAGGCTCACTGACAGCACCACATTGTGCTAGGGAAAAATTGATGTGCCAAGTAAATACGCAAAAAAAAAAAAAAAAAAATGGCTGATGATTACGTTGACAAAACCATTTTCTTAAAAACTTGCAAAAATAACCCTTAGAAATATAAAAAGAAAATGACAGGCTTGTGCACTAAAGGTCAAAACGGTCACAATTTAAACATTCACATTTGCAAGTCGTTTGGGGACGTCTCGAGGAATGGAGCAAAAGGAGAGCACATGCTCTGTATGAATTATAGATCAATCCCAGAATGCAATGTGCTTTACAACACCATACATCCAAACACTCATCTATAATTCATGTCAATATTTTAAAAAATCCATATTAGGCATCCACCGGTGTGCACCTCGTCAATACTTGGAAGAATTATTGGGAAAGCTGGGAAAGTTTTAGGACAATTTGTCTTGGAGTCAGGAGTGGGCAGGCCTGATCACAGCAGCCCTTCAGGGAAAGAGATTTTTTTTCTTCTAAAAAAGTTACAAAGTAAAAAGCAATATTGACTCTTGACAATGTGCATTTCTATTTTCAAATGAAGTTGGATTGAATTATCAGAAGACATAATGGTAGTTTAAATTATTATTTTATTTATTATAAATTATATATATTTTACACCAAGTTCATCCTGCCTTACATTTTGAGAAAATTTGTTGTTTTCTTATTCAAACATCTAATAAAAAAGAATCAACAAAAATAAACTTATTATATTAAAATAATGTGGGTTTCAGTTTAAAGTGATTCCCCCAATTATTTTACATCAATTGAATTGTCAGAAAACTCATATACAAGTGTATTTTTTAAATATTAAATATTTTAAATGTAATTATAAATGATATAAATTTTATATGTGAAGATTAAAGTTAATTTAAAAACAAACTATGAAAAAAAGGTGAAAACGTGGATTTTTTTTAACGTTGGAAAGGCGGGTGCATTTTGGGGAAAGTGCAAGAAAAATTAATAAGCGCAAGTATTATCATTATTATTATTACAGACTGAAGACTAAACGGAAGCCATTTAAAAGCTAAAAAGCTATATACAGGAGGTGTATGTGTGTGTAGTGTCAGGTAAAAGGAGGACATAAAATCCAGATGCATTTTTTTGTAAGGAAACTTTTTATGTGTGCTTGGTGAGCATCACTCATCATCGTCGTCATCATCATCATCATCATGGTTAGACAGAAAAAAAGGCCTTTTTGCAGTTTCCAGTACAGCAGATAAGGTTTCTCATTATTATTAAAGAGTACAAAAAAGGAAGAAAAAAAAAAAAAATCACAATTTCCAGAGTTCATGTCTCCTGCCAGGTGAAGAAAAAGAAAGAAAAAAGCAAGAAAAAGAGAGCTAGAAGCTTTTGGTCCTGGAGTCTTTTTGTACGTGACTTCCTGTTTGTCCCCTCCTCTAATATGTGCCCCCTTTAAAAAAAAACAAAAAAAAACAAACAAACAGTCAGAAAAAAAAAAAAAATCTGCCATCAATTTAGACCCCCCCCTTTCCCTCAATTCATCATCATTAATATTGCATAGATCTCTTTTTCATTTCCTTTTGGACAATTTTTGTTGAAGACTGGTCAGAATGGGGGGATGAGAGAGGAAATAAAAAGTGAGAAAAAGAAAGAAGATGGTGCTGAGGACACAGATCAGGAAAATTGGTTAAATGATGATGGCAGTTGCTCATGGGGTAATTTTTTTCCTTTTTTTTGTGCCATTAGTCATTGTGAAAAGGAAGAAAACAAATATTTACAGTGTCCTTACAGCACCCTCTATTCCGAAAAATCAAGAAAAGGAAGGGAAACGAGATTGGTCACCTTATCCAGCAACAAAGGACATTGTGGGTAAATAAAATACATGATTTCATTTCTGATTGATCAAATTCCCCTTCAAAAAAATCCCACCCCTCGCCTTCCACCTAATCCGGACGCCTCAGCATATAACTATGACCTAATACACAAACATCGGCAGTCGTGTCAGAAATCCAAAGTGATAAAATAAATTTCGCATACTTATCAAGATTACCCGCCTCGAAAAAAAAAAAAAGGCAGAGAGGGTTAAGTTAACAAGTGCCTCCCCTTCCCTCCCCACCCCCCCAAAAAAAAAACAGGGAAGGAAGCCTTGAGAGCAATGATTCCATATCCTCAATAACCATCTGAAGGTCCATCTATTTGTAAACTCTTTGTCCTTACTAGACAATTCGGCGCATTAGCAGAACGACTTTTTTTTTTTTCTTCTTCTTCTTTGAACTAGGACTGAACTTTCCACTGCATTTCAAGCATATCAAGTAAATACCCGAATGGCTTTCATGTACTTGTATGCATGCTGTCCTGATTAGTAAGACAATTTGACTGTCCAGAGTGCACGTGTCGAAACTTTTCTGCACGTGGGGCATACATCGTTTGCCCCCCCGCAGTAACGTGGTTGCACAACTAGTATGAAACGTTCCATTGCATACTTGTTAGGTTGAACTCTGTACTAGTAGGCCAAATGTAGCTCGAGTCGTCGTGCAAAAAAAAAAAAAAAAATACAAGACAGATATTCCACTTGTGTTGTCTAGTCGTTCTACTCATGCCCCTGAATTGTCTACTACCTGAAGTTGGATATCAAGGATATCGAATAAACAGCTTTCCATCAAATACACTTCACTCGACACACTCAAAACACTTTCAAACCGGCACACGTGGGGGGGCGGCACCTCGCGGTCGACTTACTTCCAGACGCCCCCCCCCCCCCCCCCGTGCATACCGTCCCCTTTTCCGTCCACCGTCTTTACAGGTCACTCTCGCCGTATAGGGCGGTGGAGAAGGACATGTAGTCGAGGGCGCCGGGGACAGCGTCGGGCCCCGAGTAGGGCGCCATCCTGGCGATGCAATACTCGGCCTGGTCGGGTGGTAGCTCCCGCCTCAGCTCATCGGCAGTGATGAAGTTCTGAGGGGAGCGGGAATGCACGATTTATCACTTCCCGTCTGTGTTTTTTTTGACATTCCTACTGTTGCATGAGGAAATTTCCCCAAGACGTCACTTTCCAAGCTCACCTTATCCGCTGCCAGGATCTTAAAGGAGGCAATGACTTGGTCTGCGGTGTCCGTGTCTGTGGTTTCCCGAGACATGAAGTCAATGAAGGCCTGGAAGGTGACGGTGCCCGTGTTGTTGGGGTCCACGATGCCCATGATGCGGGCGAACTCAGCGTCGCCCTGACGGTGCACAAAAACAAGAGGTTAACCTGGGAGACATTTGAACATGACAAACACACACACACACGAAGATGGGAAGGTCTGTGAGAACACGAAACGACACGCATGCAATGTTAGCTTGACTGCGCAAGACAGAGGAAATAACAAGCATAGTGAGAAAAGCCAGCAGGGTGCCTGCAGGTGAATGCCCTCAATAAACAACGTTGACACATTTATACCTTTCATGTACACGCTGAGAACAGAGGATGGTTCTCGTAGTCCACAACAACAATTTAAAGCACCAAAAGACAAAAATAACTGGCTGGGGTTTTAGCTTTGGTCACAATGGGACATGGGATTGACACAACTTGAATGTAACGTAATTTCCAAACGCACCCAAAATTGAGGAACAGGAACTTTTTTTTTTCCTCTCTAAATAATACAACTTAATACTCCGGAGTGACTCATATGGCCAAATTGGTACGTACGGCCATATTCCAATTAGCAAATGAATCCTCGTCATGTAATGCTTTTAAGTGCTCCCACTATTGGACCTGCAGACACCCCAAGGAGAGAGGGCCCCTAAAGCCAGCATTGGCATCAGTACCAGGCTGTTTCCTGTAGAAATGAGCAGAGCTCGGTAATCCTCTGCCACCATCTGTCCCGATCGCTTCTGTGGGTGGGATGGGGGGGGAGGCCGGGCAAGGTGGGAAATTTATAGTAGAGACAGACGCGACAGGAATGGTAAGATAGACGTGGAAATAGAGGGGAAGAGGGTCGTGTTTGGGGAAGCGAGGGAAGAGGAAAAAAAAAGATAAAGCACATAGAGTCAATGTTGAGAGCAACATAAAAACTGGCAGGAACGACCCAAGACAACACCAGTACAAAGCAACAGAGACCCCTGGTGGACATACGGGGACGCAACAGCTCCAAGCTTGATGGCCTGAATCCGGAAGAGCCTTGGAAGCAGGAAAACCAACCGGGCACTGACGAGTCCGATAATATCATGTCTTCGAGCGAGGTTGGCATATCTATGCTGTCTATACACTCTTAACTGTACGTGCTCGGTCTCGACAGGTCAAACTCAAAATCATGTCGATTTGACGGCAGTGATGTTTGCTTTCCTGCTTCCACGTGGCCTCACCCCGGATTCTGTCCCCCTTTCCTACCTGCTTGTTGTTCTCCACGTCGTAGCCCAAACTGATCAAACAGGCCTTGAATTCCTCGGCCATGAGAGCCCCGCTGTGATCCTGAGGCAGGCCGATGATAGCCAATGACAAATCACCACGTCACACAGCAGGACCCGACCGAATCGCAACCACGAGGTGGGGGAAATGGGCGGGTGATGCGATGGACCATGCGGGGAAGGATGATGGCACAAATGGAAGACAGACAAGGATGGTTGTTAAAACAAAGAATCGTGGTACTGAAATGCATGTTGGGATATCAGATTCTTTTTTTCAACTCAATATAATTCACGCTAACATGCTATGAGACAGTCACAGACATCATGGATCAATGACATCCTGTGTGAATCATTTACAGTTAAACAGCGACCACTAGTGGCGACTCATCATTTTGTGGGCTGAATAATCGATTCCAACCATAAAAGCTCTAAATGAATTGTACAAGTGATTTCAATGACGCAAGGTGGTCGTTGACAACACAAATAACGCAGACACAAACCGGCTGAGAGATTTTACGCCCTTAAAAGGTGTCTAAAAATATTAAGTGAAGCTGTGAGACCCAAGTTTGCATGCCTGACCTTGTCAAAGTGGTTGAAGGAGGCGCGGTACTCGTACAACTCCTCCTGGCTGATGCCCTTGGCGTCACGCGTCAGGATCTGGTTCTCGATCTCGTTGATGGTCCTGGCGATGGTGGTGAGCAGCTGCTCCCAGCCCACACGGATGTGCTGCGGGAGGGCGCACGTGTCAAAAAAACTTCTTCTGAGCGGCACAAGACTGCGTTACTACCTCCATGGAGTAGGCCGTGTACGCGTTGTCAAAGATGAGGGCTTCCTGGATGAGCTTGTGGACGCCCTCCAGCTGTTCAATGTTGGGCTTGTAGTTCACGATGCTGCTCTCGTACTCCTTCAAGTTGGTCAGCTGGTCCTCCAGAGTGCCGATCATCTCGATGGATATCGTGCCAATTTCCTGTCCGCGCGTTTCCATTCGTTTAAATTACGCTATTGGGCAACTATTCTGCCCGACGAGCTAACGCGGTACCTCCATCTTGTTTTGTATCCAGGGTCCCACCACGTTGGCTTGCTCGGCAAAGTTACGTCTCAGGTTGTCGTTGGACTGCTGCTTCAGAAGCTCCTCCTGTAGGGCCCGGTCACGCTGAGGCACCAACCTCTCTGCCTGCAGAGAGACAAACGCTCACATTAATAAATGTTATGTTTGTTGAGAAGGTGCAGGTTAACCAGTCTGAGGAACCTCACTCCATTCTACCTAATCTACGGGATGACATCACATCCTGTATATAGACCCTACCTGGTCCCACTTGCTGTCAATACTCTGTGGCGTGATGGTGGTGTACGGATTGGTTCCGCTCAGCTTGATGCCATTGTGCTGGGCGATCTTCTGCACTTCGCTGTGGATGGCCTGGATGGCCTCGCGCTCCTTGTTGGCATCAGGCAAGGTAGACTTGAACTGCTCGTGGGCACGGATAAGACTCTGAGGGAACAGAGAGAAACTTTTATTTGATCGTCCGCCGTGCACGTCTGTCCTCGCTGTCGGGTTCCCGACGCGTACCTGGATCTCTTCAATGTTGTGGACGATAAACATGTCCTGCAGGTCCTCCATGGCCCCCTCCATCCAGTTGTTGAAGGGCGCTGCCCGTTTGGCGTACTCCAGATAAAGCTCATCGATGGACTCCAGCAGTTTCTCCGTTTTCTAAAAATAAGAGCCGAGTACATGGGAGAGTCCAAGAGGGTCTAAGAGTGGATTGTGGTGACCAGATGGTCGGTCTCAAACCTGAAGAGAGTCCCTGCGCCTCTGGGTGAGTTCTCCAAGGCTGTCCCACTGCATGCAGATCTTCTGGCAGCGAGCGTTGACATTGGGAGCATCGTAGTAGTCCAGCTCACTGAAAGACAACACGGGTTAAACACAATTGGGCTCTGCAAAAACCTTCAGAGGAATGAACCATTTTATTTTATACATTCAACTGAGCGGTTCACCCTTTATTGGTTCTTCACCTACTTGAGTTCCTGCGCGATGGCAGCGATCTGCTCCACTCTGTCCTGATGGGCGGCCAGGTCGCTGTCGAAGGCCTCGTGTTTGCGGAGCAGCGCCTTTACCTCGGACAGCGAGGCTGTCTCAAAGTCTCTCTGAGTCAGCATGGCCTCCTTGCCTGAATGTTAACGTACGTGTAAATGTTTTGCTTTGGTCACTCTTTGTGGAATAGGAGTCTGTGGACTTACCGTCGGTCCAGGATTCGTGGATGGAGGCCTTCTGGCGGAACTTCTCGGCCAAGTGATCCAATCTCTCCAGACGTCTTATCTCGTTGAGGAGCCACTCCTCGTAGCCCTTCTCGGCGCCCTCCAGAGTATGCCATGCTCTGTTGATATCCTGAAGAGCGAATATGCAGGGCAGAGATATGATCGTGTAAAATTCCCAGTACACGATATCAAGGTTTTTGTGATTTGGAAATGTGTGTACTTGTACATACAGACACCATGTGTCCCTCTGACGGCATGAAGGCAGGTCTGCCACCCAATCTCAGTTTGGTCTGCAGCGTGTTGAAGTTGATCTCAAGCTGACATTTCTCCTGGACCTGTGGAAGCAACAATACTACTTCTTAGAGGGAACTCAACCAGTTATGTTCTAGCACGCAAGTAAAGAAGGAGACTAGCTGAATCCAAAATTATATGTAAAGCACATTAAAGATCTACACAAAGTATTAAAGCATGAAACTGCTGACCATTAGATAACATCAGCAGTAATGTAAAGCTTATGTAATATTTAGTGAAGATAACACAGCTTAGCAGAAATAAATGTAATTAAAACCCATAACATTTATGATACAGGAACTTGAATTTCTGTTTTTCATGTCATGTGAACCAATCAGACGAGGTCCTGCCAACAAAGATCTTTTGTTTACACCACAAAGGTTTGTAATTGCAGCCTCTCATTGGTTCATTTTTACATTCTCATCAAAAGTGATCTTATTCTGGTGTATGAATCAAAAACCCAAAAATCTCTCATTTTTACTTAGTCAAAGCTTTTTGGGTTTTAGCTCAAAACATGGCTGTGCCAAAGTCAGCCTATAGTGTCGGTGGGAAGGAAAAAAAATGTCCATGCCGTTGAGAAAAGACAGTAGCTATATAATTTCAACAGTTAGCTCCATGTGGAAGAGGATAAAAACCTTTGGTGGTTTGTGGATGCGACGGTAGTCTCGAAAGTCCTCCAGCTTCTGCTGCATCTCAGACATGGTCTTCTCTGGATTTCTGTTCTCCAGCCAGGGAATGGTACGACGGATCCACTCCAATAGCTGTGCGAATGGAGGATGGAATCATCAATGGAATAATGTAGGACAGGCGAGTCATGTCTACTTTGTACTCACGTCACTGGCCAGTTTCTCATACTCTTGCATCAAGTGCTCATTCTCCTGGTTGACCGCCAGTACTTTGCAGATGCGGTTGGCAGCGGTCTCGGCCTAGCGGGGAGCACACAAATGTTGCTGTGAGAGGTGCTAGCAATACATTAGACTTGCATTATTGGAGCCAATTTTTTTCCTCCTACAATTGTTTAATTATTTTTTGTATTCATGCATTTGTTTATTCAGTTGTTATTAATTATTGGACTGAAAATTTTTAGAGATCTTAGTTTTCAAGAATATAATAACATTTTAATCAATCTAATTTTAATAAATTACCTATAAATATATTTTTTATAAATGTATTTATGGGTATATAACCAATAGCTCCAAAATATCACTAAATTAATTTTACACAATAAAATAGAAACTAAAATCTGTATGTAAAATTGCTTCTTACAATATATTTTTCAAAATGAATAATTTAAAAATGAAAATTATTTTATTATCATAATAAACCTATGTATGTATTTTACCTCAATGAAAAATTCCGTGGCCCATTTTGAAAAACAAAACATGCGCCAAAGTGTGTTAAAAAGTCTACTCTTCAGGTTCAAGTCATTGGCGTGAACACACACGAGCAATGATTGGGTGCGAAATTTCATTGCACAAAAACAAAAAATTCACACGTGTTTTGAGGGGGCGTGAAAATCAACTGCCATACTAAAAAAAAAAACAACGACAACCCAGCAGCCTCACTTAGATGGTTACAACATGCAGGAAGCTGCTGTTGGTTAGTTTTCATGTGCCTCAATCAAAAACTCCGTGTTTAAAAAATAAAACCAACACCATGCGTCTCAAACGGATCCATACATGGAGTACATCGGGTTCAAGCGGTGCTGAAGTCCAGCGGGTCCTACGACATTAACTACTGGACTGCAAAAATACAAAAGCAACACATTTGACAAGTAAATTCAATACTGAACTAAAGTCAATTGAATTTTAAGTGTTTTTGAGGTTCTATTAAGAAAATTATTTTGATTTGGGGGGCGGGGGGCGAAAAATAAGATAAACAATAACAAAATGTGATATTGTGGTTAAACAGCAACTGAAGCAAAAGTGGAAAAATGTTGACTTGCATTTCTCAAAGAAAAAAAATCAACACCTCCCAAAGTCGCACACGAAACGGAACATTTTCTGTTACAATGATTTTGCCAGTATGGTATGCCAAATTAGATTTTTGGCATACAGTTACAGCATGTACCAAGAGTTTGTGAATTCTAAAAAATATTTTGAAACGTTCAAAGCAAACCAATAGTAACGCCGTGATGATGACTTTGGGAAGGTGAAGCCCGACTGAACATTTTTTTTTTTTTAAGAGAAACAGAGAGCGCATTTAAAAGCACGGAAGCGTGTTCGGAGAGTTCCCATCGAGACATCACAAATGATATTTTTGCACATCCTTTTCACCAAATTGTTATCAAAGGATAGGAAGCAGAGATATATATAAAAAAAAAAAAAGCCACCCCGAAAAATGTGCACGTACGGCATATGATGGGAACTCTCAGTTTTAGGGCGTGTTGGAAGCGCCTACCTTCTGCGCGCCCGAGAAGGCGTGATAGAAGCAGGACACATAGGTCATAATAGCCTTCTCGTCAGGCCTCAGCGTGCCCACGATGTCTGCCCGACAGCCGAAGCCAAGGATGAAATGAGAAGAGAGAGAAGAAGAACAAAGAGTTGAAGCCCAAGCAACCCAAAAGCAACTTTGGAAGGGACGTGGGGTACGTCTGCAGCTCCACCTAAAAGTGACGCCATCCCACCCATTGAGCTTCACGGCTCACGTTTGGACACAAACGCAACAATCGACGCATCATCTCATGAAACACATACTGGTGGAAAGTGCTGGGTCTTCCAACCTGAATGCGTGATGCTCCCAAGGCCGCCACGAACCGACCGAGGCATGGGTGTGATTAAATTAAGAGAGCAAAACGTGCCCACAGGATTCCCATCAAAGAGATCTACCGGCATAATTAACGGCCCTAAAATGAAACAAAATCCTCTAATCTCGTTCCCTACCGGATCATTTTAATGGGACTCGATATGATTAAATAGGATTACCAAGCTAAATAGACTTCAAAGTCGAGATTAACACTTGATCTGCTCTACAGCAGATTTTTGTTGTTGTTCCAAAGAATCCTTAATTTATTATTATTTTTTTTAAAACTTGTTATTGCACTTCCACCATCTGAGTTCAATTGACTGCATGATGTCGATTGCTGCTTTTTGTGTCCCAACGCATCCTTTTGCTGTGCAGGGCCGGAGCGGAGAGAGCTGTGAAAGAGGGCAAGGCCATGCCGAATGGAGTGGAGAAGGAGGGAGGCGGGGAGGGGGGGGACGCTTGTTAGTAAAAAGGGGGAGGGGCGCAACAAAGGAGCTGACATGGGGTACCTTCTGAGCTCCAGAGAAGGCATGGTAGAAACTGGACACATAAGTCATTATGGCTTTCTCATCTGGACGAGCAGTGTTCACAATGTCTATTGAGGGGGGAGGTTATGAACACGTGATTAAACATGGATGCATATGTACGACACACACAGACACACACAGACGCACGCACGCACACACACGTGATGGACAATAATGCAGTCAGCAAAATACATATGACGACAAATAATGGATAGACAAAAAGTATGCCAGTTGTTGAGGCCTAAAAAAACATAACCCTTTGCTCAAATCCTTACTTTAAAATGCTAATCTTGGCTTGAACACCCAAACTTGATTTAATTTAACCCATAAACACCCTAATGCTCATTTGAAGCCCTATTGTGAAAGCTCAATTGGGCTTTAAAAATTACTTTGAAAGCCCAACACTGAGAGCCAAACCCTTGCCTAGAATTCTACTTTGAAAACAATAAAACTAACTCTATTTTAAAACCTTAACTCAGACTTGAAGCACAAAATTTGAAAGCCTAAATTGACTACCTAATCCAAAAACTGCAACCTGTCTTAATCTACTGACATAAATCCCCAAATAAAACTCAAAAAAGATGATTTGAAACCCCAACCCTGGCTTGAACCCCTACTTTAAAAACATAAGCACATCTTCTGTGTCAAAACAATCAAGTTACACATTTTTCTTTCAATAAGAAGTCAGTAAAGAATACTAGTAATAAAACATAAATCTGCATAGGAATTCTAAACACTAGTGACTATGATTGACACATAGTTGGACACAAATGAGGTCTACCTTCGGCATCCAACATTTTGGGGATGTCCAAGTATTTCTCGGCCACCTCAAAGGCATTGTTCAGGTTGGTCACAGCGTCATCCTGCATGAGCAATAACAGACGGCAAAAAAAAGTTTGCAATTAGACTTCAATACGATATTAACTTCTGGTTAGTCTACACTAGTCATGCCTCTACTTTGGTAGAAAAGATGGTTCACAATAAACGCCGGTCACCTTTCTGAGCTTGTCGTAGTCGATGAGTTCCGGTCTGTGTCTGTGGATCAGAGCGTTGAAGGCGAGGCCGTCCTTCCAGCTGCCGAATGGGAAAAACACCAGTTACACCACAACCACGAGGTAACAAACTCATATGATGATAATAAACATGTACTGCAGTGCAAATATTTCCACCAGGGGGAGCACTTGCTAAAGATTTTAATATAAAAAAAAAAGTGGCATCAAGAAAAAAAAAACCACACCAGCTGTTATTGTGTTGCAGCACCACAGCAGCTCAGTTTATTTTGCAGTGTTTGTGTGTGTTGTGTTACCTAATGTGGAAGTTCTGCACATTGACATTCTTGTAGGGAGCGGTCTTCCTCTGGCACCACAACAGAAGACCCTCCTTAGCCGATGTCTCTGTGAGGATAAGACAGAAGAAGAAACGGACGATGAAGAAACGTGTGATTGTGCACGGGCAGACATTTGGTCTTGAAATTAAACACCAGAAGTCCTTTAGTTCAATTAGTGAGTTTTAAAATAATAAATAGCTTCCATAGTGAACATAGTTTAAGAAGACCTTCAACAGAGATGTCCTGGATGGCAAAGCGGAGGATGATGGTCCAGATCATTCCCAGGGTCATCTTGGCATTTCCGTCCACGATTTCTGCAGGCCCAAAAAATCCCCCACAAAGTCACATATTTGCTGATGAACTCAATGTGGAATGCAGTGAAGGAATTTTAAAGGTCACAAGACAGCAGCAAAGACAACTATGCGTTCAAAAAAGTATCCACAACAATTATTATCTGATTAGTGTTTATTAATGCTGCAAGTATGCCCAAACCACAACATCAATAGAAATGTAGAAAAGGTAAAGAATGCGTGAAGGTGCGTTCGATGATATGACTTGCGTACATGTCATCGAACGCACGCAAGTACGGCAGCTAGGTATGTGGTCGGGCCGGAATACCACACATAGCTTAAATAAAGACACAAGATGGCACGCGTACTTTGACGCCAACTCATCAATTCCACTGCACAGGAATATGTGACGCAAGTATGTGGCTCATCACCCAAGGTCATTTTGGAAAATGTGTAGCGTGTCTACTGACCCTCTGCGCCAATGGAGACCAGTTTGACTCCCTTGCTGGCGATGAAGTCCAGAGCTTTGTTGACATTGTTGATCTTGTGAACCCTCATTTTGCCTCGCTCGGGCTTGGGTAACCGCTCACCTAAAGCACATGTCAGTCAAATATGGATATAAATATGCAAATACACTGTACATATGTAATACATCGACTGGATGAAAGTCTTTTTATTTTTTGGGGTGCTAGTGTTTGGATTCCAAATGAGTGTGGAGCCAATATTATTTATTTATTTCGAAAGCGGAATCCAGTCTTGTAGCCCAAATTTGAATGGAATGGCATCAAATTAGGCGTTACCCGAGATGACCTCCAGTAGCAGCATGAGTTTGAGTCCATCCCTGAAGTCCTCCTCGATGTTTTCGATCTGTGTGCCGGCCTTGCGGAGGTGGGAATTGCACCACGCCGTGAACGTCTAGATGAGGACACACAACAACGTACACACTTCATGAATGACCGGTTTGCAGCTGTCCACTAGCGCAAAGGACCAATAACAACCCTCAGAAGCAGGTGTCTTAGATGGATGGAAAATCGGGACATGACCTCGGGAAAGTCGGGGGGGAAAAAATGTGCTCTGGACATTACTTTGATCCAACTTGAAATTATTTGCAGATGTGCATCTCAACAGGAAAACACTCAAGGATTTATTAGTGATATTTCAAAGGATGGTGGCCATTTTGGTTGGAAGCAACCATTTGGGGGGAATTAAATGTATATTGAACAACAAAAGCCCAAAAGTGGGGCAGACATGTCTAATTTATCCATTTTGTTTGCAATTCTAAAACAAAAATATCACTTAATTTGAAAACTAATTGAACAGACATTCTAGTTTGTTTGTCTCGCTGCAAATATTGAGAGAATTTGCCTTTGTGCATGTGTTTATTTGTACTTCATTGATGCTTTGATGTAGGAGAAAACAAACAACAGGGGGGCTTAAAAAGCTTTTGAGTAGACAGGAAGTCAGCTCAGGAACCGCTCTGTTGTGACAGGAAGTGGATGTTGGAAGCCATAAAATGGTGGCTGTCAAACACGTATTGTTTAGCTTCACACAAACATTTGTTTGGGACATTTTCATCTTGAAAACGAGTAACGTTATGTTTTTATCATTACTTTCTCGCCGCAACTTGCAGAAATAATCACAATTCATCTTGCTTTAGATTCTTATTGCAACCCTAACTTGAAAGGCAATTCCAGTGTGGAAACGCTGTTTCAAACCCAAATCCAGCCTTGAAGCCCTAATCTTGAAACCCTCTCATCTTGGAATCAAGCTGAGATGTTTTTGTCATCATTATCCACCTCAAGGTTGCTTGTGAAAATTATCTTCAATCCAGCCTGCTTTTGGAGCACATTCCCACACTCATGTCACATTAATCCCGACAGGAACTCTGACTAAACATCTGTGATACTTGTAATGAATTCCATAACACAACGCAGCGACAAATCATAAACAGACGTGTGGGGAAAAAAAGATCATGGCCTTGCTCTGGAATTCGACATTTTTTGCTTCTGGACTGCAGGCATTCCGTGGAAAAATGTGCTTTTGTCATTATTTATTTATTTATTTATTTATTTATCTACATTTAAATACACTATACAGTATAGACTATTTCAAAACCCTATTTCAGGAGGGGTGGGGGACATAAGACCAAAAACCTCTGAATCAAATGTGTGAGAAAAATGCCATTTTAAATATAAACAAAATAACACGTGCTCTTAAAATATTTCCTTTTTCAAATCATAGGTAAAATATACAGCCTTCAACAACAAAAGAGTTTAAACAACTCCCCTGCCCTCAAAGAGAAAAAAAAAACCCTAACTCAAAAACCAACCCAAAAACACGTGCCTTGAAAGACTTATCTTTAAAATGTGACATTTTGGCCCTTAATCGTGTGTCCAATTACCCCCACTTTACTGCTGAGTTACAAAACATTATAATTGTGTGCTTCTGGTGGTCCCGCCCCCCCCAGTTCAGCATCACACCGCAGTGGACGGCACAAAGCGTGCATTGAGGCAGGCGGATAATGGCACCCTTCAGCTCCCCGCCCAATAAACGAGTGGGTGGGTGGTGCTGGAGAATTGGGGATACATTTCACCTAAACAAACAGACAAATTGGGGGATAGGAGCGGGACAACAATGTCCCCCTTTTGGTGCATGCATGCCTCAATGCAGCAGGAAGTGAGTGGTGCAGCAAAGACAGGAAGTTGCCGCTTAGACAAGAATTTGAGCGTCGCTATTGAGATGCTTGTCAACACACAAAGTACTACACACTAAAAGACAAAAGTGTATGATTTAAACTTGTGGTTGACTGAGTAGGAAGAAAAAACATGAATCGAGATTAGATAAATAATCACATTGGATTCTAAGAGAACACATTTGTATAAATTACATACAGCAAAAGCCTTGGGGAAGCTATTTTCATAAATGGGAATGGGCATGTGGAGTTTTCAATAGCCCATCAAGATAGCCATTCATCCATTTTCTAATCAAACATTAATTTTAAAAATTATGTTTGGTTTAAACAGTTTTTTTAAGTGTATGTTTTTTAACTTACATTCTTTCAAAAATAATACCCCGATGCTCATTTATCTACTCATGTTGCAAACTGGTGATGTGTTACGATACCAACCGCTGGCAAGTTAGCATTTGATCCAATTTCATTATTGTACCTGCCAACAGGGTAAAATGTATCAATCTGATTTTAGTAGTTCTACTAGAAAGCAAGAAGTGTGCTTGCATTCTGGAACGATAAGGCGTGGCACCACTTGTGTACGGTGATTAATTTGCTTGAATGTGCAACTCGAGAGCTGTTAAACCTGCCTAGGCGGCCTCACATCATTTTTGGTTTGGTTTTGAAGGATCACCTTCTGTTTTTTCTGATCATACAAAAACAGTGCGTGAAAGAATCTTGTTGCTATGGCAACTTGCGGCTAAGAAAGAATGACGTGTTGTGCTTACGACCAGAAAATGACTGCTCATTGCGGATGGCTAAAGCATTATTAGCATGACCCGCATCAACATGTCAAGATAATGTAAATGGCTGCCATTTAACCGAGAGTAGCTGCATGGCTAGCACGGACCTAACATCCATCGTCGGAATTTCGCTCATCTACTGGGCGTCGTTTTATCCAGAAGGCGTCTGCTTAGGTCTGGAAGTGTTTAAGTTGTCCAACATGTCTTCTCCTATGTAGATTTAACCACCCTGTCCTGCATGCTTCACTGGTGAAGGGTGGAGGGCTCTGGCAATTGAAGCCGTCTGCTGAAGACCGCAAACATCTTTCAACTGAACCTTTTTTTCCCGAGCGGGCCCACAAGTTGAAGGTAAAAGCTTAAGTAGGTTATTTATCATTTACGAGAGGATACTAAAACAAATGGAATACAATACAGCTAGATAATGTTACAACCGGTCACCGGTGCATCCCGTGTAAACAAAATCTGGCATGGACGTTCATAATATGACTAGGAGCCATGCTACGAAACACAAAAAGGTAGCCATTTTGGTTTCAAGGTGTTGTCGTTGGATGATTTGGGCCATTTTCAGGGGTCTTAGCTAAACGAATAACGTTCTTGCGATCTCCACCAAAATAGAACTGGGTAGAGTATTTCACTTGATATTTACGTTTTAGCATTCACAAATTCAGACAAAAATAACCAATCTGACCAGTGAGGTCAATGTTTAAAATGGCTCTGACAGTTTTTCTCATGATGTTAGTCCACCATAATCACAAGGGCCTTGTAGAACAGGCGATGACACGCCTCTCATGAAATTACATCAGCGCGATGTCTAGTGTTGAGTCGTGTCACACCCTGACAACCTGTCACTGCAGCGTGTACTCTCGCATACACGTTATAGAAAGGCTTTAAGGGCCTTGGACAGGCAGAGACGTGCCGACACCCCGAACGAGGCTACAGAGGTGGAGAGAAGCCAAGATGACAAACACGAGCTATGAACAGCTTGTTAAACACAGACAGATAC
This sequence comes from Syngnathus leptorhynchus, assembly GCF_054491065.1. Taxonomy (NCBI): domain Eukaryota; kingdom Metazoa; phylum Chordata; class Actinopteri; order Syngnathiformes; family Syngnathidae; genus Syngnathus; species Syngnathus leptorhynchus. The sequence continues at coordinate 5,526,398 of NC_141201.1, read as the reverse complement.
ACCGTGATTGTCAATTATTTGAGATACCAGAAAGAGGAACTGGCGATCAAAAACAGAAGTTGGAACACGACAACAGGTCTAATAAAAGGCTCTTTGAAGCAAAGTGCCATGAGGCTTGTAAAAATTGAGACTGTACAGGACCAGAAAGGACCCTGGAGGATTAATATGGCCAACTGGGTCAGACTGGCTCTGTGAATGAAGTCCAGTAATTGACTGGTCTGGTCTGACACAAGTACTCCAACACCCTTTTTCTGACAAGGAGGCCAATTAAAGAACAACTTTGTACTGTCTCGGTTCAACATTACAGGACACAGTCGTTGCATTTCAGTCATTTCTAAACATTAAACCTACTTCACCGCCATGCTTTAAATTTTCACAATTTATTATTGAACAAAATCTGATCTTACTCTTGAAAAGACTAGAAGTTGCCCAAATGACCCAAATATGGTTGCTGAGTCAACCAAAATGTGTCTAATGGTTGGAATTTGGTGGCCATTAAGAAAACCTTTATGACAGGAGGCCACTTAAAACCAAAATGGCCGCCTTTGTGAGCATTCACTGTTATGGCTTCTGGTGACTTTATCTACCCATAATAGACTTACCTACCTTTCAAAATTCATATTCCTAGGTGAAACTGGATTAAAGAATTAACCCCACCCAAAAAAATCTAATCCAGTTGAAAAAAATAGCGGTGTGTTTTATGACAAGTCAGCAAAGGCCCAAGAACAAAATGGCCTCAATTGACATTCCTTGGTGTTCTGCTCATACGGTACTGCTGTAAGTGGATACGCAGCCACAGCTACTGTAGAGCGACAGCAGGAACTGGACACCATCCACACATCGTCACAACTTCACAACCCGCCCTCACCCTCAGGACATAGGGAGAGCCAGGGTGAGGTCTACTAGTTCATTTGACAAGTGAAAGGCTTAAATGAAAGCAGCAGCCCGTGGCTACTAGTCTGAACAGTTTCTTGGAGGTCAGCGCTTGACAGTGAAAACGCCTTAAACACACACAAACGTTAAAACAAACACACACAAGAACAAATGTGCACAAGACAAAACAGAGCTCTGCTGCAGAGGTTTCTCGGGTCTCATTATCCTCTCAAGTCTGGACAGGTTATCATTAACATATGTGCACTAACGCACATAGACAAACATGCGCACACAGACACACAAAGTTTGGTCCACCATCTTGCTTTATGTGCTGACATGTTGTTAGGCAAAAAACAACACACCCAAAACATATGGTTGAGATCTGACCTTGTGGAGTTTGACTTATTAGCATTTCAAGAGTCATCAAACTGAACCGCCATCCTCTGGATGCACGCAATGACGTAAACTCGTTATGGCAATTTAGCATCATACATCTGTCTAATATATGTGGGTTTACTAAATGTGGGAGCAACTGGACTAAATCTAGTAGTTTGTCTTTTAAGAACCAACTGAACCAGAAAATGGCAGCTTTAAACTCAAATGGCAGACTTCCTGCCGCTTTTTCGGCATGGCTTGGAGAGACTTTTTTGTGGGTCTACTCTATTCTATGATTGTCATGCCTGCGAAATTTCATGTTGACAAGTGAAACCTGCTGCCAGCCTGGATTTCAGACCAAAAACATTTGGAGGCACTACAAACTACAATGTTACCATACCATGACTTGCAACCTGACTTATTTTGGCGAATGCCCAACTTCCTGTATCAGAACTTGAGTGTGTCCTTTTGTGAGACTTTGACTAATCAATATTTATTTCCCTAAAAAAAAAAAAAATGACAAGAGCTAAACTAAAGACATTCAGAACACTGCATAGCTATTTGGCAACTTAAGCTGCTTAAGTGACGGTGGCATGCAGGAGTCCCCCACATAGGCACAGTAGCCATCTTAATCCTGTCCGTGCCTGTGCAAGATGATCCTCCTGTCCCAAAAGTCACTACCAACCAACCACTCGTCCAAAACTAGAGGCTGATTTTGCTGCTGTACTGACTGCCATTTTTCCATATAAGTTAAAACTGCAAGACAGGAAATTAGTGTGGAGGGGTAAGAGGGACTTTTCATACTAAAATGTCAAGCTGTGCAGCTATTTGTTCATTTATTTATGTCGCTTCCTGTCTTTGTTGCGAGGTCAGACGCCACCAACCGAAACATTCGCATGTCGAGACCTTTTTGCTCCGTCAACATTTACACTACACTAAACTTTTAAAGTTAAAACTGTTGGCGTGTTTTTTTGCTCGCGGCGTAGCCAAGACATGTCGACATACTGCTGCAATACTCATTGCACCACCAAACGTTTGTTCAGGTTGCGACGTTGCACAACTATATTTTGAAACCATAAACGCTCCACACTCTTGTTGAAATGCATCCAGTTGACATTTTCAGGTTATTGTGTGTAAAAGCTTAGAGAGGATGGAAAATAGTAGGATAAATTTCCTACTAGGACAAGCTGGTCTTGGAGAGATGGCTCAAAAAAAAAAAACAATAAAATTGTTGTTTTGAACAAAAAATGGCTGACTTTGCATTTTTTGCCAACATGGCTTGTTGAGATATGTTTGTGGGTTTACTCATAAAAGACAGCTGCCAATTTCCAAATGTAGGTTGGTATCCTTGCAGTTGAGTAGATGAAACACATTCCAGGCCACTTTGGGGAAGTACTGTAAATTGAGTATTATAACGTAATAAATTACGCATCGCCGTTTAGCAAATACGCAACACATCAGCGCAATTTGATTGGATACTCAAATGATGATTCATAGCTCGACTGACATTTGTAATAACATTTTTGTCTGAAAGGCTAACAGGAAGGAAGTAACCTCACTGTTCAGCTGCTTTTTTATTTTGGCTTATGAAGTGTTGGCGTGCATAACAGGATGAAATCACAGAAGAATAATCAGTAAGCAGTCCACTTTGTCTGTTTCTCTCATATCACACCATCGCTTGGGTTTCTCTCCCCTCTGGCCAATCAGGAGCCAAGCTAATCCACACTTCCTGTCTTGAGCCGCGCTACAGGAAGCCGAACGTGGGTGGAGGGGAGGACGTCCACATTCATTGTCCAGGAATGTGCGGCAAAGGCATTCAGCGGAACGGGAAGTTAAATATTAACCCACCCCGAGCGCGTCCGGTGAACCACCTGAGGACTAAAGGCCATCCGATCGTTTTCGTCGGGACTTGAATGGAAAGACCGAGTTCGTTTTAGCAGCGGTTGCCAGTTGCCAACAGCTTCAGACTTGTTAGCTCATGATGATGTCAGTTATTTCCTGTCGGGCGGATGGTGCTATTTGTTCAGAAGATTACAGCAGCAAAATCACAGCGACAGAATTTGAATGAAAAATGTCGGGAGGTGGGCCGGCCAGGCCGGTAGGAGGCACTTTTGAGTTATTTCAATGAGGAACTGTTGTCAGAAACACAAGTTTAGTCAAGCTCTACCTAGTTACTGACTGACTCGCAAGTAAATCATTTCATAACGCAGATGGACCATGAGAAAGTGAAGTCAAAGCTTCCCGAATGGTCAGAGAATTTTTGTTCAACTAAAACAACTCCTTTTTCTTTGACTTCCCTGTCAATTTAGCTATTTAAAGAAATATGTGACTTTAAAGTGTTGTTTTATTGCTGAAAATGCAACGAAATGGCTGAAACGCCTTTGCCATTTGTATTTTATAGCCATCATTACTATTAAACACCCACTTGTAAAAGTGAGTGTGTTCCTGTCAGGAGTACTACTTTCCCACAGTTGCAATCGGGGAGCTCGGCCGGCCTGCTGGGAGCTGCCAGCGCAAAGCGTCAGCTGTTTATTTTGGCCTTTTTATTCTAAAAATGACGATGGAATGTTTTCAGTGAGCATGGTGTTGATTAGCTCACGCGAAAATGGCCACACTGAGACTGAGCAGCAGTGTATGAAGAAAAAAAAAAAAAAAAAACAACGGGGAAATCCTCATGGGGAAGTTAGGCTGGGAAATATTAGAAATATTCAAAATTGGAAACTTTCCATGGGAGCACAACAGGAATTAACAAGAAATTTAGGCTAATTTAAAGGAAACGTATCATATGAAGTCATTCATGGAAAATATTGTCGATGCAATAGGTGTATTTCGAAGCTACTCCCCCCAGTGACCTTAAAGTTACAAATTCAGCAATTTTTTTTTAACACTGTAAAAAAAGTTAGCAATGTGAGCGACTGAATTAAAAACCGCTAGCAGTGATCGAGTTAAACCAAATTCCTGGTTTGTTCCCATGCAAAGATTCCAACTTGAACAATTTCCTTAATTTTGCAACAGAAATGCAAGCCAACCAAGCAGATCAAGTTGACATGTGAAACCAGTTTGTGGAAGTTGTTGTTCCGAAAAAGAGAAGTAATCATGCGGCGTATCAAAGGATGTTTTTCAAACTTTGCCGTCACAGCACACTGCTTGTGGCTCATTTTATTGACACGGGAGTGGCCCTTTTCCTCCTTAATTCCACAAACATGAGCTACATTTGTTGCAATTGCAAACGTCAACAAATCGAGGCAAGGCGGCTTTGTTTGGGACTTTTGGAAACGGTCCATGTTCCGAATCCATCGTCACAGCTAATGCTAATTAGCATTTATGTTGCGGCGTTATAAGCCTTGAAGCAACAGACTGAACAACACAAACGGTGCAGCAACACAAAAACACTCTCAAACGTGCGCGCGCGCACACACACACACACACACACACACACACACACACACACACACACACACACACACACACACACACACACACACACACACACACACACACACACACACACACACACACACACACACACACACACACACACACACACACACACACACACACACACACACACACACACACACACACACACACACACACACACACACACACACACACACACACACACACACACACACACACAATACATCTTGAGCCTTAACTCTTCCCCCAAAAAAAAAGTTCTCTAAAACTTTGATCTGTACAATTACATAAATAAACATAATGGCGACAGATGAATTATTTCCATTATTAGTATCGTGGGGGGGGGGGCGGGTTTCACATTCACAGTGCCGACACACAAGAGTGTGCATGACTGACGGCCCGAGTATGCACTTGAAGTATGAGAAGGACACTTTAAAGATGTGTCACGGCTAAAATGCGCCGCCCAATGCCAGTGAGAGCGCCAAATAGAGGCTAAAACACATAAAAGCACAGCAAGGGTGTGAAAATGCAGCTTGGCGGGAGTTTCAGGCCGACCCGGTCTCTTCCTGTCCCGCCTCCTTTTCCTTGTCTCCACCCGCCTGACCAGCTTTTACCTTATAAGGCAACACACCCAAGCGCCTGTCACAGTGACGACAGTGATGTAACCGGGCAGTAACCTCCCGCCGACACGCCTCGATCAAGGTGACAACCCCCCCGCCTCCCTCGATTGTCCAGCTTTGTGGTGTGTAACACTACATGGCAAGCACACATTGACTCTCTGACACACACGCATGATATTGAACAGACAGGAAGTGACAAAGCAAGTTAAATCTAAACCAAGACTTCCTGGGAGTGTCCTTAAATGGCCCACTGTTCGGTCGTTTTACAAAAAGAGAGCATGAGTCAAAGCAAATGAGCGGCGTTCTGCTGACGTTACATCTGAGTGACTGAGAAAATATGTCAAGAATGCAGTCAGGAAGAACAGAAGGAAGGGAGTCCTTGTAAAAAGTCCAGCAATGGTTCGGAGTTTCCGCTTGTTGATGACCCATACAAAAAAAAAAGACACACACACACTAAGTCCAGCTCGGTCACACATTCCAGAGAACACACACGTCCCTCTTTATGGCTTCATCATTCTCTGGTCTAATGCCTGAGCGACGTGAAAAAAAAAAAAAAAAAGGTGGATGCCAATGTTAATCACCAAACAAAAAAAATGAATATTGAGCGCTGACTGCGCAGAGTAGATCAAGATTTATTATTTTTTTTTTTAATACTTGAAAAAAACTGAAAAGCATAGCATTTCAATAAACGCTGAAAGTAGTAACTTCTTTGCAGTGTCTGGCTTCCACATACAGATGTTTCATGCAAGGGGGAAAATATGACAATGCCCATGTTTGGAAGTTGATATCAATCATGATTGTGGTGATTTAAGGTCTGACTGACTGCAAGCAGGAGAAGATTTTTGGGAGTGGCTTCGTGTCAGTTTACTGCAGAAGTGCAAGAAAGGAAGGAAGTCGCTGTGGTTTTTGTGGTTTTCTGCTTATTGCCCTCTCAAACATGAAGTCACCACACGTGTCAAGAGTGAGACGAAGCAATCGCCGACCAACAAGACGGAAAGAACAATACCTGAACACCTTCAAAAGTGTCCCAAGCAGAAAGTTCCTTGTTTGGTCTTGATGCGGGTCGGCAAAGCCGTCCGACGTGGGCCGCGAGCCGCCCATCCCGTCTGATCCAATCAAAACTGGCCCGTGGGGCGGATTATTCAGTCGACAAAGACTCCTGTGTTAGCCCCCGTCTGACTCTCTTCGTTGTCATTTTTAGCTTTAGCGCTACTCTGGGCTACGTTTGCGTTACTGGAGGCCACTCGGTTATCGTGAAGCCGCTTTTTCTCACTTTGATAGTCTATTTTGGTCTCCTCGCATCAATACAAGTGCTAAAAATGTGTTACGTTTATTTTTAAGAAGATGTAGTCGCCTGCTAACGCCTCCCCATTACTACGCTGCGTTTTTTTTCCCCCAGAGGGCTGGTTAACAAACAGTCCACGACCTGGTCATTGTGTGGAGCTGCAACTAAAAATAAGATGCCGTATTATCAGGTTGCTTAGCAACAGCAACCCAAGCAGTTGAGAGCTGAAGCGCACAATTGATGCCGCAATAGAATGCATTAAGGATAACAACATTGGTGTTGTAAAAAATTAGGCTTTGTTTTCAATTATGATTCAATGTTTGCATTTCCCCGCCGTTGCCTTTTACGCAGATCGGCGTCAGCTATCATGGGTAGTGTGAAAAGGGATCATGATTCTCAGTGCTTGTTGATTTCTATCGAGTTGCAAAAAACATTCCTGTGGTCTTTCCGTCTATGGCTGCTATCAAGAATGGTGGAGTCCCAAATTTTTGTAGCTTTAGGCTCATCTAACTGATGTCATTTGTTTGCGTACTTTAGAAAATGGTGGCGGTAGGGCGTGATGAAAAAGAAAAAAAAAAAAAAAAAGCAGATATTTGCACACATGTTGGATATTACAGGGAAGCAAGAACTGGACATGTCAAAAGATTTGTCGAAAGCCCGTCACACACGCGCAAAAAAAAAAAAAAACCTGCAACTACAGCAGATAATGAAAATGCAAAGCCAGCACTGCCGACAACTGATGAGAGTCTGTCAACAATCCCATCCAACTCAGACAAATGGAAGAAAATAACCCAGGCTGTGGGAGGTTTTTCACCATATTCTGCAGGGGACAACGCCAAGGCTAAGGACATCTGAGTGGCGATAGAAGAGCTTGTCACAAAAAAAAAAAAAAAAAGCGATAAAACTTGCTCTTTTATGCCATGGTCACATTTGAAATGGGAAGTTTGTACGTGACTGTTGGTATTGATCAATGGTGGGCTACCGTGATAAAAATGCGTTGTTAGTCACATTATCTTCCTATTCTTTCAGTACACGGTTTCACACAGAACAATCAAAAAAAGAATGACAGCTTTTCTAGATGGTGTGAAAGGGGCTCGAGATGTGAGTGAGGAAGCTGTTGCTGGCATCTGTTTCATGTGAGCATTTCTCAGCTGCCGACTGCGCTTTTTACCGTATTCGTGTTTAAAACGGTCACTGGGAGATTCTCTTTTAATTTTGACGTGTGGTGGGAATTTTAAAAGAAAAAGCCAGACCACTACATAAATTTTGACACTCTTATGTTACAAAGTTTTCTGCGGGACTTTTTTTTTTCTCTCGAAAATTCTGGGATTGAACGCTGGATTTTACATGGAATGATCCAGACATCCACTGACTCACCTTCTCCACTCAGACTAAGAGGGGGTGTAAAATTGGACTCATTTTAAAAAGGGATTGTGTGGTGGAAGCTGCCATGATGGAGGGGCCCGGGGGTGGGGGGGTCGCGTGCGTGAATCTGGGACACGAGGATCACTGCATTAAAACAACAGACGGGTTTAGGCTTGACCCATACTAGTTATGTTGTTTTCCACCAGCAGACATCTTGTGGTTTCTCTTGGCTGTCGACTACATGCTTGAAAAAGATCATGTTTGGACATTTGGGCCTTTTGAGGAGTGGAACTATTTAAACTTAACCCTACAATAATATCTGCGAAGACATGGGAATAAAAAAAAAACCAATGTCATAGTTAAGATTCCAAAAGTAATTACTTTCAGCTAATTAAATAAATCGAGTCTCCAGTAATTACGATTCAGGATCGACTCGACACTTCCTAAACGAGTGGAGAATCCTCCGGGCCAACAGCAATCATCCGGGTCAGAGTATTTTGTGGTTCATTCAAGCTGTAGCAAGCAGGGAGCGGATTTTTCCCAAAACCCTGATTAACTGTAGCGGAAATTGGGATGACTGAACGCAGTGTGACAAACGCACGTTGGACACAAACGCACAAGTCGATCCTCAGTCACATCAGGATATAATCCGGTCATCTGATCTGGGATATAATCTCTGTGAGGAAGGTGGGGGTTTTGCGGGCTGGACAGATGCCGCGTGAAGCATGTGGAGAGCATCGTGGCGGAGCTCTGAAACGGCCTTTCCAAAAATATAACGCGAGAGAGAGAGAGAGAGAGAGAGAGAGAGAGGCATCCGTACCAACTCGATGATGCTGAGAGATAGAAAGACAGAAAGAAAAGGCTTGGCTGTATGCTTTTCCCAGACATGTTAGGTTTGCTCCAAACTTGAAATTGACATCACTTAATAAGAATACTTTGACCACGTATGCCAACCACTTCTGAAAAGTAACAAACCCCCAACTCTCTGTATGTCTATTGGAAGAGGGGGGGAAAAAAACAGGCCACGCCGCCCCCTTCCCAGCAAATAGCCCCCCACCCACCGGCCGAGCAGTCTAGAATGAGCCACCAAAGGAATGTTGCAGCCCCCCCCACACACACACACACACACACACAAAAACCCCTCGGGCCGCCTGAGCTTCATCACGCCGTTCAATGGCTGCACCGAGGTGAAAAGACTGAGAGGGAGGGGTGGGAGTACGGCGGGCGGTTGGGGGGGCCTGCATTCCTCACCGCTCTGTCCTCTGGCTGGCCGTCTGCTGGATGGGGATTGTGGATGGCGGTCAGCTGAAAGGGGGGGGGGGGTGAGGTGGGGAGGGGGTATGGAGGGTTTACCCACAGCTGACCTGAAATCAGCTGGCTGGGTAAAAGAGAGGGTGGCAGATCAGGGATGGCCACACTAACGGGCAAAGAAGGACAAAAATCAGACTGCAATGAAATGTCAGGATTGCAGAGAGGATCCTTGGGGTTTAAAGGCAACCCATTTTGGGTAGCAAGCAAATTAAATACAATCTAAAAGTTAAAAAATAAAATACAAAAGATGCATACAGTCCAGTCAAATGGTATTAGAGCAAAGTGGCGGGAAAAACACTTGCGGCCAATTTGCATCTTCATTGTTGTTTACCTGATGTCAACAAGCGTGACAAGAATACAAGGCCAGAATACAAAGTGGAACAATTGCATTAAACCCACCTTTTGTTTGACGCAGTGTAAACGCACGTAAAACAAGATTACACAGCACCAAAAACAGCCCGATCACCACGAATGACACCCAAGGTCCTGTCAGGTCACAATCACCTGACATCCCGTTTACACAAGGCTGAGATATTTGCCAGGATGCCACCAACACATCTGCTAATTGCTTTGTCGTACAAAGGTCGAAGAGTGCCGGGATGCATAAAGCAACTCAACCTAAATAATACCTAATGAGAGTTTAAATGACTGAACAATGTGAATACCAATCTGTCAGGAATCAAGATTAAAACAAATCCAATTCAATCAGTTTTAACCAGAATGTTTTACTTAGATTTCTCTATAGAGGCATTAGTGAGTTTTCAGACCATAGCTTTTGAACTAACGGACAAGTTAACATCAGAAACACAGTAGGCTAGCAATTTTGCTGGCTTAAACAGCATATTTGAGTAAGCTTGCAGTGTAGAAATCTGGCAACTAAATTCAATGTCATTTACGTCTATTTAACTGCCTTGACAGCCTATATTGTGTGCGCGCTTGGCTGCTAGCCGCTGATGCTACTAGCCGCTAATGCTGGAGTCGCTGCTAAACGCTGTCAACAAGCGGCCGCATGATACAATGTCAGTGTAATTCTTTTTATATTTTTTCATTTTTTTTTTTATCCTTAGTCTTGGCAACAATGACATAGAAAAGAAGAGAACAACATCCTAAAAACAACTTTATAGATTGACTAATGGCTAATTTTTCCCATTGTAAAGTTTGGGAAATTGAGTCAAATGCTAGTCTTAGCCAGTCCTGCCTGCTTTCATGCAACGGCAACAAGAACCCATGCCTATCTTGGCAGCACCACAGGAAAAATATGTCTTAGTACCATCTTGGAAACACTTGGGAGTATAATTCAACATTAAGACGATTAAAATGACGGCGGGTGCCCCACCCTACAATCCCGCCAGACAACCACAGACTGGAACGGCTGTTGTAAAAATGAACGCACAAATGCAAGCACACAACGCAAGTGTGACTATCTGGACCTCACGTCATTCTCTTCATGACTACATTCCAATCTTATCCTTCATCTTGTCTTTTCAGAAAATTCGACAAACACCCGGAAGGGAAGATCAACAACTCCTACTTATCGGAAACCGTGTGCTTTGATTTTAAAGTCATGGTACAGCAGAGGAGGAAAAATAGGTTTTTATCAAATGTTTTGTTCACCATATAAAAAGAAACACATTCAACAATGTTTAAATCAAAACATACAAAACAAAGTGTGTTTGTTTACAGACTGTAGATGGCTAACGGCACAGGTTCTTTTACGACTACATTGTGTGTGGCTACCAAGTTGGGACACCATCATAAAATTTGAATACAGCTTTACTTTCCTAATGCAATTTTTTTTAACTGCTTCTTGGTGTTTGCTCTACCACCCCCGCGCCATTTTCACACCCCCTCGAGTCCTTCTGGAAATATGTGGAGGCTAACTGTCACCAGGAAACTCGGCGTGTTGCAGACGGTGGCGTCAAGGGCGCAGCGAGGCGTGTTCCGACATGCGACGGATAAGATTTGATTTCAATGATGCATCCGGCCCACATGTGGAAACTCAGTAGAGGAAAATCAATTCAACTAACAATAGCGGGCGATTGCACACATTTATGTGGTGTTCGAAATGTGATAATTGCTTGAACAATTAAAAGTCTTCTTTGAAGACAAAATTGTCGGAGGATTTTTATTTGTCAAGATGTGCCTTGCGATTGGCTAAGTCCGGAGCATACCCGCCCAAACTCAAACTTTTGAGAACTCACTGTTGTATGCAAGCTGAAGAGTGTATGGGGATGTTCAGCATTTCATTTCAGGTTTGACGAGAGAGTCAGCAAAAAATATGTGTGCGAGTGTGTACGTTTTCTTTTTTTTTTTTTTTTTTTTCCTGGTGCCCTCGCTTAGCATCCCACCAGTTGTGCTCTTTACAACCCGCTATATAGCGGTTGGGGAATGATTACCAACACAGCCACTATAAACCAATTCTCCAATTCTTTCCCGACAACTTTGTCAAAATAAGGTGTGAACCGCACACCCTTTTTCTTTGCTTGCGCAACGACTGGCACGACAAGCGAGGCCACGCCACAGGAATGTACCCTTGCTCGTCCCGCGCTGCCACCGCCGAGGCCTGCGTCGGGTGGACCGAGGGAAGTGTGTCAGGTGGCCCGTTCTTGTCGTACTTGTCAATCAATCACTTAACTGAGCACTCGTGTTTGCGCAGGGAGTTAATCATTGCTCACTACAGACTTTGGCCCCAGGAAATTTGACACATAAAAGACATGCGGGATGGCCAAAAAAAAAAAAATGTGACTGTTGATTATGTTGTCATGCTACTCGCTGGCACATATGTCAGTCATCTGACCAGTGACTGACACACACAAACACACAACCATTCCACACCGTTAAGCAATAGTTCCTCATTATTCTCTCAACACACTCCCCGCTGAGTCCTGGAAACTGTCGCACTCACTCTTTTCCATTCATTACATGCACTGCCAAGCCAACATGCTACTTTTGATATTTTCAAAGTTTTGAGGACTTCCTACGAAGTTTCACACTGTGCTATTATCTAATGAAACAACAGCAATGAAAGACAAGCCAGAAGAGCAAAAGTGTGAATTAAAACGTACAATGACCGGCACAAACGTTATTTAAAACGAAATATTCAACTGTAAACTAGACTGGTTATGAGTCAGCTGAATTTTCCCTGAATATTTTTCACATGATGCAATTTACAGAGTTGTTTAAGATAGATGACATTGTTTCAGAGCAATTTAGATATTAGATGAATTCATTTGAATGATTTTTCAGTAGAGTTTGTTGCAAGGTAGGCCGATTAACCATTCCAAATTGTCTGTCGATGTGATTGTGTGAATGTTTGTTCGTCTAAATGTGCTCTGCATTTGACTGGCGATGAGTTCAGGGTGTATCCTGCCTACCGCCCAAAGACTGCTGGGCAAGGCTCCAGCACGCCCGCGACCCTCCTAATGAGGAGAAGTGTTTTGGAAGATGAATGAAAAATCCTATGACGTTCACCACTGTGATTACCGAAGCTCAGAATTCCTCCACGCTATGAACGTCACACCATGCAGTTGTCAAAATCTGGTAAAGGTCTAGGTTCACAAAAGTTTTAAAACTCCTTTTTGGGAAAAAGGTGCGATCTACAGTTACAAAATGTTATAATTTTACAAAAGTATTTTATTTTAGTTAATTGTGTAATTTACTACGAGAGCTGGCGGTATTCTCACTCCTATAATTATTGCGTTGCGTTCAGTGACATCCAGAACGTGGGGAAAAAAAACTTTATGCTGCAGTTAAAATTTGCCGTGATTTATTTTAAAAAATGAAAGGCAGTATCTCAACAATTACGTGAGTGGGAAAGAGTGGACTGATTCATCTATTTACACACCAAAAATCACATTAGTTAGCGTATACTGTATGACATTTTACCAGTGTGACTACAGAACACCTCAAAACTCCCACACACGATCAAAGGCGTTCGCAGTTATCAGACAAAATCTGGTCAAATTTGACTACGAAAACTTTCTCTTAACTATTGAACAAAATCCTCCCCTAGCTGTCATCGGGATTGCCACCCGAACCAAGTGAGTCGACAAAAAACGGACCAAAAGCGCTGAGGAAGCGTTGCCAGAAAAACCCGAACGAGTTTCGGCGATCGGAGTGTTCAACTAAAGGCGCACACGGATCAAGTTTGACTTTTTCCGGACAATGTGGCGCCTTGTTTCCGTTCGGGTGGGCGACTTCAGGGGGTGTAAAATGCATGAAATAAAGTGGCAGTAGCACGACGAGAAACAAGAGCAAATGAAATTTTAATCAAATGGCCCGGGAGGCACTTGAGGGGGGGGGGGGGGGGGGGGGGGGGTGAAACAGACCGAACCCCGGGAGCCATAATGGAGAAAGTGGGCCAACCGAGGCCTGCATTCGCTCCCTGACCTCCAGTCCCTCCCCTGCCATTTTCGTCCTCATTCCCAGCCTCCAGCTTCACTCCCTCCCGCCACAACCCCTACCACGAGCTTGACTTCTCCTTACCTTCCTCTGCTGTTTCTCCCATGCCGGGTCCAGGAGCAAGTCCCGGTCCCAGTCGTTTTCCTGCTCCATGTATGTCTGCGGCCCGCCCGTTGAATATTGGTTATTAGCGGCGTGATAATCGACCATGTCGGTGAGACAAAAAAAAATAGTCAAACGGCCAGGGGAAAAAATACCCAAACGAACCAAACGCAAACCAAAGGCCGGGTTAGGGACGGAAGCACGACGCAGGAAGGAGTCCTTCTCTCGCCGCTCTCGGCCGTCACCGTGCAGGGGTCTCTTTTTTTTTCCTCTCTCTCTTTTTTTTTTTTAAGCTGGAGTATCCGGTGTTCGCAGGCGGGGAGGGTGCACGCAGGGAGAAGAAAAGCTTTCCCTGAGCGTGGTGTGAGGCTGCTGGGCGGAACCCGGCCGCTCCTACCAGCAAGACACTTCCGACGTCCACCTTCACAGTAAAGCTACCTGCCTACAATACATGCACAGTAACTTACTTAACAAACACATTGATGCAGCGTATTTTATTTTATTATATATGTTTTCAATTGGTGTTTTTTGTTATTGAAATGTGAATGTTTATCTCTAATGAGAAAATGTGTACACGAAAGGATTTTTTTTTTATCTTTGAAAATGAAATGACTTGATTAAGGTTAAATCAGGCAAATCAAATAATAGTCATATTTAAAAAAAGAAACATGGCGGGAGTTAATTATTGATTAAAACTAAAAAAATGTGTCTTTTATTTTGAAGAAGGCGAGTGCGTGCGTGCGCGCACGCGTGCGTAGGCGCGTGCGCGGGTGCACATGCGCGCACACAACGACGCACCGCTGTCTCTTCCATCACGCATGCATATTCATGTACCCTTTGAACCGCAAGTTCTGAAACAATGAAAACGTTGGTAGATGGAAATCTTTTTTTCCAAGTCTGACAAGTCTTCTTCAGCTACAAAAGTGTGACGACATCCGGCGCCCCCTGTTGGAGTTTTGTTTTGTTTGTCGCCGCATTGCAGCCAAACCCATCTCTTAAAAAGTCCCTTAACTCATATTTAAATTCAATATGTTACATATGTCACATTCAATGCCACAGACTATTTTTGCTTTGTGTAATAGTATGCAGACTGAATTATAATGTCACCTTGGGTGATGCTGAATATTCTTGCTGACTGTTAACATTAGTTACGTGCGCAGCACCCACGCAAACACAAGCACAGACCAGTCACAATATAACAAAGGCTCATTTATCAAAAATAATCAGGAGCTTTCTAAGCAGACACATAGAAAAATAAGCAGCCATATTTCAATCATGGCCTGAACAATAAAAACTGTGCTTCATGCATCTTTCTGTCAGCGTGACAACAATGTACATTTATCCGAAAAAGACCACACACGTGCAGAGCAAACACATCCTGCGTCTTTTCTGCCTCAGTTGTAAATGGTCATGTGGAGCCACTGAAACACAACACAATTAGTAGTTTTAAAAGCTTGAAATTTCAAACGTTAAAGAAATCTCGGGGGGGGGGGGGGGGGGGTGGACGTACTTGTCTGTAGTTTAACGAGATGCAGCCCATTCCCACCATGTCGTAAGCGTGAAATTTGTCTGTCGGAGAGACCCAAAAAAAAAAAGAAAAGTGAGAAGTGCAAGACAGTTTGTGTTTAATCAGCAGCTTGAACTAAATAATGGCCATGTGAATGCAGTATATAGACAAAAGTATTGGGATAGAATGATAGGAAGAAAACTTCTCCTCTGATGTCATCCGACCACTTAAAATCCCACCACGATCGATCAATTAATTGATTAAACACTGGCTCCCAATACTTGTATCCATATAGCGGTCACTTCTACTTCCAATGTTCTTACGGATCATGCTCTCCAGTTTCATGACGAGGTACAAGAAGCCAGGGTAGCTGATAGTCATGTCGGGTTCTGTGTACCTCAGGCCCACCAGCTGCATCACCAGGTCATCCACCACAATGCCTAAAGTCAACAGAATGTACAGAAAAGGCAGATTTAAAGGTTATTTGCCAACCAAAAAAATATATATTATTCACATTTCTGAACTAGTAAGCCAAACTGGTCGGCATCATGCATGTTTTTAGGCCTGGCTTCTACTCCAAAAATGTATGTCGCACTATTAATACAACTGAAATTGTTTACAATGTCGCCATCCGCAGTTTAGATCAGAAACTGCAAGCTGTTATGATTAGCTGGTACCTGCGGCCTTCAGAGCAGGGGCCACTTCCTTGTACTCCAAACGTCGTGTTTTGTTCTTGTCGTACACCAGAAAGATGTCCTGGTAAGAGGCGGAAGACTGTGTTAGACACCAAGTCCTCCACAGTCTTTAAATCCAGCGTTAACTTACAGTCCACATTCGAATCTTGTCCCAGAGCGCTTGGAACTCCAACCAGGTTAGCTGAGCGACCCCTTGACTCTGGAGGAATAACACAAGTGTCAAGGAATTTCTCAGATGAAATAATGACAAAATGAAGTGAAAATCCAGAGCCCAAATTCTCATCTCGTAAAATAGTTTTATTAAGGATACATCCATGAGGACCACCAAGCTCTTGCAGTGTTCCAAGGCCAAGTTCTTCTCACTGCCTGCCAACACTTGACACAAGACAACAATTACAGGTTATATTAAACACAACATACTCTTTACACACAAGTTTACCTAACACACACACACACACACACATGCACATTGAACAGGGTTAGTAAAGAACAGTACACGTAATATCATAAATGTTATAAACATGTTGGGATATCTCTGTGTTAAAGGGCCTACAAAGTGAGATCATGGGACTGACCTCCTCCCTGGATGGCCTCAGTTAACAAGCTGTGGAGGTGATATGGTTTGCAGAATCCTTTCTGTATATAAACAAAAAGGAAGACATTGATGAAATATGGAAATATTCACAAACTCCTCAGTGACCTTGAAACCTTGTTGCAGTGCTTCTTGAAGAGCTGCATTATGGCTTTAGGTGAAGGAAGTGCTGCCTGATGGGGATAATGAGGCTGTTGGGAGAAAATAGAAAGTATTTTCATAATTCTATTGGGATTGATCGTTAATGTTAATATGGGCAAAGCCTTTACCGCTGCTATTGAAGTGAGGTCTGGTGTTGGTGGGTGATGAGCTGGACTGGAAACACACAACACACTTATGATGGACTTATTTGAAGATTGGCTCTGAGAACTCAGTTAAAATTAAATTAAACAACTGAATCACTGTAAGATAAATCAAATAAGAGCATCACTTAGTGTGACTAGAAAATGTATTCAAATCAATTAATTATACAACTGTGTGAATGAATTGATTTCATTGCAGTTGCTTTGGATTCTATCCATACAAAAGAGCTTGAATGAATTGGAGGGTTCACTGTAAAATCTTTATGTACAAAAAGATAGAGAAGACGACTCACGTGGGGGCGTGGCTTTGCTCGGTAAGCACACGGAGCATGAAGGCTCCCTGCTGATTGGGCTCAGCGGTGGACGGGATGATAATATAATGACCTGGCGGAAGGTGGCTGCGAAGAACCACCTCTCGCCGCGATGAGTAGTACCCGCTGCTGACTGCTGGCCGGAGTCTGTTCAGGTCCTCGAGTGAAAGGTGGGTGCCCTCGTGAGGTGCCTGGAAGGACCAAAAATAGTGTCTAACATCTTGGCGGCATTTTGTGACCACCAATAATAATTTTAAAGAAGGTACAATGCCAGAACAGGGACTGGAAGCCTGGACCCTCAGATTAAAAATCTGATGCTCTAACATCTGAGCTACCCAGGCTCTAAAGAACTGCGTGAGTCAATGAAAGTGAGTCCGTATCTGAGTCTTTGACTAAGAATAAAGAGAGCCTTAACAAGAAGATGCAACGCCTGAACAGGGACTTGAACCCTGGACCCTCAGATTAAAAGTCTGATGCTCTACCGACTGAGCTATCCAGGCTTCAAGGGACTTTGTGAGTCAATGAAAGTGAATCCATATCTGAGTCTGTGCCCATACAGAAACAATGCGTCATCAAGAATGTGAAACGCCTGAACAGGGACTTGAAACCTGGACCCTCAGATTAAAAGTCTGATGCTCTACCATCTGAGATACCCAGGCTCAAGAGAGTTGTTTGAGTCAATGTAGGAGAGTCCGTGTGTGAGTCTGTGACCAGGAAAATTGCACGCTCATTGCGTTATCAAGAAGGTACAATGCCTGAGCAGGGACTTGAACCCTGGACCCTCAGATTAAAAGTCTGATGCTCTACCATCTGAGCTACCCAGGCTCTAAAGAACTGCGTGAGTCAATTATAGTGAGTCCATATCTGAGTCTTTGACCACTAAGAATAAAGAGAGCCTTAACAAGAAGATGCAACGCCTGAACAGGGACTTGAACCCTGGACCCTCAGATTAAAAGTCTGATGCTCTACCGACTGAGCTATCCAGGCTTCAAGCGATTAAGTGAGTCAATGAAAGTGAGTCCGTATCTGAGTCTGTGCCAATACAGAAAAACAAGGGCTCATCAACAATGTCAAACGCCTGAACAGGGACTTGAACCCTGGACCCTCAGATTAAAAGTCTGATGCTCTACCATCTGAGCTACCCAGGCTCTAAAGAACTGCGTGAGTCAATTATAGTGAGTCCATATCTGAGTCTTTGACCACTAAGAATAAAGAGAGCCTTAACAAGAAGATGCAACGCCTGAACAGGGACTTGAACCCTGGACCCTCAGATTAAAAGTCTGATGCTCTACCGATTGAGCTATCCAGGCTTCAAGGGTCGCAGTGAGTCAATGAAAGTGAGTCCGTATCTGAGTCTGTGCCCATACAAGAAACAATGCCTCATCAAGAATGTGGAATGCCTGAATAGGGACTTGAACTATGGACCCTCAGATAAAAAGTCTGATGCTCTACCATCTGAGCTACCCAGCCTCTAAAGGACTGTGTGAGTCAATGAAAGTGAGTCCGTATCTGAGTCTTTGAGCACTAAGAACAAAGCTTGCCCTTATCAAGAAGGTGCAATGCCTGAACAGGGACTTGAACCCTGGACCCTCAGATTAAAAGTCTGATGCTCTACCGACTGAGCTATCCAGGCTTCAATGGAGTAAGTGAGTCAATGAAAGTGAGTCCGTATCTGAGTCCGTGCCAATACAGAAGAAACAAGGCCTCATCAAGAATGTCAAACGCCTGAACAGGGATTTGAACCCTGGACCCTCAGATTAAAAGTCTGATGCTCTACCATCTGAGCTACCCAGGCTCTAAAAGACTTTGTGAGTCAATAAAATTGAGTGTGATCTGAGTCTTTGAGCACTAAGAATAAAGATTGCCGTATTAAGAAGGAGCAATGCCTGAACAGGGACTCGAACCCTGGACCCTCAGATTAAAAGTCTGATGCTCTACCAACTGAGCTATCCAGGCTTCAAGGGACTTGGTAAATCAATGAAAGTGAATCCCTATCTGAGTCTGTGCCCATACAGCACATACAATGCTTCATCAAGAATGTGAAACGCCTGAACAGGGACTTGAACCCTGGACCCGCAGATTAAAAGTCTGATGCTCTACCATCTGAGCTACCCAGGCTCAAGAGTGTTGTGTGAGTCAATGTAGGCTCCATGAGTGAGTCTGTGACCAGGAAAAATGCACGCTCATATCATTAAGAAGGTACAATGCCTGAGCAGGGACTTGAACCCTGGACCCTCAAATTAAAAATCTGATGCTCTACCATCTGAGCTACCCAGGCTCATAAGAACTGTGTGAGTCAATGAAAGTGAGTCCATACCTGAGTCTTTGACCACAGAATAAAGAGAGCCTTAACAAGAAGATGCAACGCCTGAACAGGGACTTGAACCCTGGACCCTCAGATTAAAAGTCTGATGCTCTGCCGACTGAGCTATCCAGGCTTCAAGCAAGTAAGTGAGTCAATGAAAGTGAGTCTGTATCTGAGTCTGTGCCAATACAGAAAAACAAGGGCTCATCAACAATGTCAAACGCCTGAACAGGGACTTGAACCCTGGACCCTCAGATTAAAAGTCTGATGCTCTACCATCTGAGCTACCCAGGCTCTAAAGAATTGCGTGAGTCAATTAAAGTGAGTCCATATCTGAGTCTTTGACCACTAAGAATAAAGAGAGCCTTAACAAGAAGATGCAACGCCTGAACAGGGACTTGAAACCTGGACCCTCAGATTAAAAGTCTGATGCTCCACCGATTCAGCTATCCAGGGTTCAAGTGTCGCAGTGAGTCAATGAAAGTGAGTCCGTATCTGAGTCTGTGCCCATACAGAAGAAACAATGCCTCATCAAGAATGTGGAATGCCTGAACAGGGACTTGAACCCTGGACCCTCAGATTAAAAGTCTGATGCTCTACCATCTGAGCTACCCAGGCTCTAAAGGACTGCGTGAGTCAATGAAAATGAGTCCGTATCTGAGTCTTTGAGCACTAAGAACAAAGATTGCCTTATCAAGAAGGTGCAATGCCTGAACAGGGACTTGAACCCTGGACCCTCAGATTAAAAGTCTGATGCTCTACCGACTGAGCTATCCAGGCTTCAATGAAGTAAGTAAGTCAATGAAATTGAGTCCGTATCTGAGTCTGTGCCAATACAAGAAACAAGGCCTCATCAAGAATGTCAAACGCCTGAACAGGGATTTGAACCCTGGACCCTCAGATTAAAAGTCTGATGCTCTACCATCTGAGCTACCCAGGCTCTAAAAGACTTTGTGAGTCAATAAAATTGAGTGTGATCTGAGTCTTTGAGCACAGAATAAAGACTGCCGTATGAAGAAGGTGCAATGCCTGAACAGGGACTCGAACCCTGGACCCTCAGATTAAAAGTCTGATGCTCTACCATCTGAGCTACCCAGGCTCAAGAGTGTTGTTCGAGTCAATGTAGGAGAGTCCGTGTGTGAGTCTGTGACCAGGAAAAATGCACGCTCATTGCGTTATCAAGAAGGTACAATGCCTGAGCAGGGACTTGAACCCTGGACCCTCAGATTAAAAGTCTGATGCTCTACCATCTGAGCTACCCAGGCTCTAAACAGTTGCGTGAGTCAATAAAAGTGAGTCCATATCTGAGTCTTTGACCACTAAGAATAAAGAGAGCCTTAACAAGAAGATGCAATGCCTGAACAGGGACTTGAACCCTGGACCCTCAGATTAAAAGTCGGATGCTCTACCGACTGAGCTATCCAGGCTTCAAGGGTCTCCGTGAGTCAATGAAAGTGAGTCCGTATCTGAGTCTGTGCCCATACAGAAGAAACAATGCCTCATCAAGAATGTGGAATGCCTGAACAGGGACTTGAACCCTGGACCCTCAGATTAAAAGTCTGATGCTCTACCATCTGAGCTACCCAGGCTCAAGAGTAATGTTTGAGTCAATGTAGGAGAGTCCGTGTGTGAGTCTGTGACCAGGAAAATCGCACGCTCATTGCGTTATCAAGAAGGTACAATGCCTGAACAGGGACTTGAACCCTGGACCCTCAGATTAAAAGTCTGATGCTCTAACATCTGAGCTACCCAGGCTCTAAAGAACTGCGTGAGTCAATGAAAGTGAGTCCGTATCTGAGTCTTTGAGCACTAACAATAAAGATTGCCTTATCAAGAAGGTGCAATGCCTAAACAGGGACTTGAACCCTGGACCCTCAGATTAAAAGTCTGATGCTCTACCGACTGAGCAATGCAGGCTACAAGGCTGTGAGTGAGTCAATGAAAGTGAGTCCGTATCTGAGTCTGTGCCCATACAGAAGAAACAATGCCTCATCAAGAATGTGAAACGCCTGAACAGGGACTTGAACCCTGGACCCTCAGATTAAAAGTCTGATGCTCTACCAACTGAGCTATCCAGGCTTCAAGGGCGTGAGTGAGTCAATGAAAGTGAATCCGTATCTGAGTCTGTGCCCATACAAAAGAAACAATGCCTCATCAAGAATGTGAAACGCCTGAACAGGGACTTGAACCCTGGACCCTCAGATTAAAAGTCTGATGCTCTACCATCTGAGCTACCCAGGCTCAAGAGTGGTGTTTGAGTCAATGTAGGAGAGTTCGTGTGTGAGTCTGTGACGTGCAAAAATGCACATACAGTGTGTTATCACGAAGGTACAATGCCTGAACAGGGACTTGAACCCTGGACCCTCAGATTAAAAGTCTGATGCTCTACCATCTGAGCTACCCAGGCTCAAGAGTGTTGTTTGAGTCAATGTAGGAGAGTCCGTGTTTGAGTCTGTGACCAGGAAAAACTGACGCACATTGCCTTATCAAGAAGGTACAATGGCACAGGGACTTGAACCCTGGACCCTCAGATTAAAAGTCTGATGCTCTACCAACTGAGCTACACAATAAGTGAGACTGAGCAAGTATATAAAGCAGTGGCCTAAAAGTGCACTACACCTGAACAGGGACTTACCATGGATCTTCAGATTAAAGGTCTGATGCTCTAGTGACTGAACTATTCAGGCTCTAGTAGTTTCTGTAAATCAGTGTAAGTGAGAGAGAACGAGTGTGTGTGAGGAAGTCAAAATGCACATTGCCTTATCAAGACAAATTAGATCAAGATGCCAAGTTATGAATATTTTTTTTCTGAATTGAGTGTGAGTTAGTGAGTCTATACCGGGTATATATGTAGAGCAATGGACAGGTCAATGCCTCTGCGTCGTTGATATTTCTGCATGAGGGCCAAAATAAAGGCGCAGCGCATGGTAGATTCAGACGATCCCTCTTTCCCTTTTGAAAGAACCAGGCCAAATTGTGGATTCTGCCAGAACCAACCTGAAAAACACGAAAGGGAATGTAATTAGAATTAATAAAGAAAAAAACGAATGAAGCTCTACCTTGACTTCCTACTAGGTGGCACTGTTGGGAAAGTGATGTCTAAATTATTTGAGCCAACAAAATTTACTTTATTTTTAAATCTTTTTTTACGTGTTGTATGGAGTATATTTGAAATTATTTTTAATCAATAGAAGTAAAACAAGAAATGACATTTAGGTCATGTCTTCATAGTAAGAAGTGGCCAAAAGTTATCATTATATCTTCAGATGTCTTTGTGTGTATTTACCTCCTTTGGGAGAGCCCCCAGCAGAAACACGTGGTACCCAAGTCCCATGATGCATTACGCACGACCACGGCTGCACGCTGTCATCGTTCTGCAGGTCAGCCAGGTGACACACTTCCATAGTCTCAAAGTTCTGCCGGAAATCAGACACCGACATCCTGCACAAGAACGACCCATTTATCTTTGTTTACACAACATCGCAGATTGATACCATCATACACCTCATGTTTTTCTGCTGTGTGTCCTGAAACTCCACATTTGTTTCTTTCACATCCTTCCATTATTCCTGCTCTTTATTTAATTCTTCTTTATCCCTTCATTTCTCAGCCTTTTGCCCATTTATATCACTCTTGATTTGATCCCTCCTTTGTATTTTTTTAAATGTTCTCTCTCCTCTACCAATCCTTAGTTCCTCCCCTTCCATCCATCCTTCTTTTCTGCTTTCTCTTAGGTTTATTCACTTCTGGGCTTCATAACTTGATATCATACCACGACAGCTAAGGATTTAAAACGATGTAATTTTATTTATTTACTTATTTTAGCTCACCAGAACTCTCCGTCCTCCCGCCGGATTCGCTGCAGTCGCTTTTGCTCCTCAGGGCTCACAGTGTTCCACTCGGGCCTGCAAAAGCAGTTTATGCAGAAAAAAAGTTTACTTCATAAATCAATCAAGCTGAAAATTTGTGATACATGTTTTTTTTCCCATTAGTTCTCAGTACTACATAGCACTGTAAATAATAATAAAAGTCATTGTAATTATCCAAACCCATTTCGGTCACTCCATGGGCCCAGCCATTCCGTGTTGCCCCACGGGTTGAGGATACGCACCAGGTCAACAGGTCCATATGTGGTCTGCACCTTGGTGTTTAAATGTGCGATAAACAAACAATTGTTCCAAATCTGAATACTACTTCATCATATAAAACCAATTCAATACTTTTGAAAAAAAAACAAACATATGCATTCTTTTTTTCCTCCTGTTTCGAGCAGCTAATGATTCTCATCTAAATTCCAGACATTTATGGATGATTAATATAAACAGGCATAAAGTTACAAGCATCATTTTACCTTCTCCACAGCAGTTAGCGAGTAAGCGTGTCTGAACATGATTCCCATATCATTCCTGTACTCCACAGGACCCTGCAGGAGAAACAAAACCGTACAAAGCATTCATTAAAAAAAAAAAGTCATGAGTCATGCCAAATAAGACAAGTGTTGGAGAAAAAGTGGATGAGTCTTTTGGAAAAGAGATTAAATGTTGCTTAATAGGCTTTTGGGCGTCATTACCTGTGTGTTGGCACAGTTGATGAGCGCTCCCTTGGCCAACAGCTCAGCCAGGAAGGTTAGAAGCTCTCTGGGAAGCAAGGCCACGCTAAGAACCTCGGCCACGCCGCCCGTCATGTCGACCATGGCCTCGTGAGGGAAACCCATGTCCAGGGCGCGGTATCCTCCTTTTAGCCTGGATTACAACATTGTAACTGTCAACTGTTATGTATTATAATTACCCATGAAATAAAAAGGTTCTTGCGCAACCTTCTTTTTTTTTTGACCAATTACAAATTCACCCAAAATGGCTGTTTCAAACCAAAAAAAACTCCACCTTTCAGTTCAGACTTTTCCCCCCCTAATCTCATTATGTTGTACACTTCCACAAATTTTTAATCACGCAAATGGACAATGCTTGATTGCAAAATATTTGGAGATCGAAAGACAGGGGTCCTCACTTGGCGTAGGCCTTCTCAAGCAGGGAGCTCCAGAACTCTCGTTTTTCCGGCGAGCTGAGATAGAGCAGATTTTTGCCGTACGTCGGCAGCAGGTCGTCGATTCGGACCTCCTCCCACTGGCCGTACTGCCAAAACTACAGAAGGCCAAGAAAGACTATATCACTGTTTGGTCAATGAAACAAACATCTGGTCTAGAAGCACGTTTAGTACGAAGGAGTATTGGGGACATTGATAATTGAAATTGAGCTTTTTTTCTTGACCTTTTAAAAAATATATAATTTGTATAAAGTTGCATTATTCAATAATTGAGCTTTGTAAAATATAGATCATTAGTTTATGAATTTCGAAATTAGAAAAAAAATGTGAATTTCTTTTCTAGATTAAAACGTTTTTCCAGATTTTAAAAACAGATTTAGGTCAATATTCTTTTTATTTAAAAAAGTATATATATAATCTGTTTACAATTTATAATTGTTCTTGGCTTTATAATTTTATGCACAGTGTACATTGAAACAGGTTATGCCTGTGGTTAGTGATCACTCCCCCGGGCAACAAAATGTGTCCTGATGAAACCTGAGAATGTTTCATGTGAGGTTTGGCTAACCAAATAATTCCAAAGTGAACACCAAGAACAACAAAGATGTGTTTACCCTGAAGACAAAGCTGCCATTGTATCCTTCCTGAAAGGATTGTCCGGGAGGAACCACCTTGCGGAGCAGAGGTTGGTGCACAGCGAGAGAAGCGATGGCAGAAAGCAACCAGCAGTCACCTTAAGGAGGTGTGAGAAGTTGAAAAGGAAAAAATCACATATGTGCAGTTCAGATACTGCAGACGTGGCTCAACAGACACTTTCAAAACATTTTGAAAATTTACCCCCCAAAGCCAGTTACAGTTTGCGACATGAACTTTGGAATGCATGGCTATTACGAGAAGAACCACCAAAAGGTCTCAAGCTGAAAAGACACATGAAGATGCATTTTTGGTTTGAAAGAAAAATTTAGGGATATTTTCGCCCTCATCGCCAAATTAACTTCACAAATTTAGTACAATTACTTCTTATGAGTAGACCCACAAAAAAGTCTTAAGAAAGTTCCACTCACTTAGCTTCCCTTGGCGGACATCCAGGCGTGACGCCCCATCGACGATGAACTGAGGCGACGAGCACAGCTCCTAGCAAAGAGCAAAATATATATTTTTGAATATTAAAATATACACAAGTGCAAAGTCCCACCTGTCCCAGGTGTGTTTGCTATGTTCTTGCTATACAAGTCTTTCTGGTAGCATAGAGTACCATGAGCTACTTAAAGTTATTGCATTTTTTACTTAATTGCCCCACAGAGAGGAACAACGTTCTGTCCTGGATGTTATGTTATATTCATATTTAATATGTGAATTTACATTCAAACACGCCAAGCCAAGCTGATAACTTGTTTTTATTAATATATGTATTTTTTAAATAAATGCAATTATTAATTACTATAGTAATACAGACACCGAGTCACGCGTAATAACGCAATTGTGTGTTATGGTTGACCTTGGGCCGCTTCCACTCGACGCCGAACTTCATCTCGAGTTCTCCAAGAGGGAAATTGAAGTCGACGAAGAGCCCGTCGCGACCCACCGCCATCCTCTCTCCGTTGACAGGGTCGCTTGCCGGCTCGTCCGCCGCCATCAGCTCAGCTAACCAGCGGCGCGACTGAGAGCCCAGCAGCTCGTCCGAGCACGCCGAACTGGCGTCATCGTCGTCCGCCATCGGAGGAGGCAGGGAGCCTTCGGACTCGGACGACAAACTTGGCGTCTTCTCCATCTCCACGTAGGGTATCGGGGACGAGAGGAGGGAAAGGGTCGTGCAGTTACACTATGGATTTATTGAGTGTGTCGTGCGAGAAACAACACGCCTTCAAAGCAGGTACGGCTTCACCTGAGCGTGGGCGGATGACGTCACGGTATTTTATCTTTTTTTTTTCTTTCTTCTAAGGCTATTCTCATATAGTTAGGATTTTAACCTCATGTCTGCAGTTTTTGTAGAATTGACTATTATTTTACTCTCAGATCATGTCATTTAGTTATGTAAAATGCCAACTTTTCCTGACTGCATCTTGTAAATGCTTTCGTAGTCCTTCATTGTCATGTTCCTCATCTGGGTTAATAATTCACTTTTATATCATAGACGGGACAACTACCTAACTGTTTTTGTGACAGGATGACATGATTAAAACGACAATAGGACAAATAAGACTGGAAGGATAATTTATTTTTATTTTGTGTAAAAGTGTATAATTGCCAGGCTTTATTGCACGGTGTGTGTCACTGTGAGGTGGCCATGATGCTCGACACGCCTGTGGAAAACATAAAAATGATTTTTAAAAAAACAACAACAAAGAGCATAACTTGTGGCCTCGTGTTGTACTGACTTTCAAAATCAATCTTCTCCACAATGTTCTTGGGCTTGACGCTCTCCTCCTGGTTGAAAATGAAGATCTGTCCATCCTCCGTCTCTGTCCAGTTATATTTGTTCATCCACACCTTCACCTGCGTGTCTGCAGTGTGGCATAATCACGTGCATCAATACCAAAGTGCACTCTTACGTCAACGTACCACTTCACTGTAGTTCTCCAACTTACCCAGAGGAGGGTCTCCCAGCATTTCGGCCAGTAGGCGGCGCTCTATCGTCTGATAAGTGATGCCCACCACATGGCAGATAACTGCACAACAAACATCTCATTTGCACCTAAAGCATCACCTTTTAGACATAATCTGTGCTATATTTTGATGTCATTCACTGTAAATTTCATAATATAACTTGAATCTAAAATTCATTTTCTCCTTTTTCTGGTAAAAATACAACTTAAAGTAAAATGAAGAATTTTCTCATAATATTAAGGCTTTATGTTGCATTTTGTTGTCATTAAGAATTTTATTCTGATATTTAAACATTGTTCTTGTGAAAATACAATTCTTCATGTCACTTTTTTATAAAATAATTCATTTTGTTCAAACGTATTTGCACTTTGCATTGATTTTAGCGATCTAACTCACACTTGCGGACAGAGTCTTCAAAGCCAGTAATTCCATCGATGAGCTCCCGATTCACCTCCAGAGTTTTCTGTGAAGAACACAAAAGAGCTTTAATGAAATCAAACAAAAAATAATAATCCAGCATGCGCTCGTGCGTATGTGAGCTGGTGTGCTACCCAGAAGCTCTGGAAGTGACAGGTCTCCAGCAGGTTTCCCATGTCGAGGATCTGCCTGATCGGGCGCTCCTCTTTTTGCGACACTGTAGTCAAGGAAATGGACCCCCCGACCCAAATTTGGCAGAAAAGCCTACTAGATTCTTATAACATTATATGAACACAATATTGAGAATCAAATTTTTATCAATTGCTATATTTGGGTATCGCTAAAAAAAACCAAGTTCATTATTCGATCGAAATTGTCAGTAGCACCGAGAGGATACGTGTGTCTGGTCGATCATGCACTTGCAGAGTGTGAAGTCCGTATGAGGCAAGTTGGTAAGCGCCTTGAGCAGGATCTGGGAAGTCACGTTGGTCTGGAAATAGGCTGGGTTGAACTGATACCTGGCGGATACCACATCGCATTAGTGTCAATGATACAAAGATGACATGTCGGCATTTCGGAACTCACAGCTTGAGAACGGCCAGGTTGGCCTCCAGGTCGTATGCGTTTTCCCGGGCTTGTGTCTCCACGTATCGCTCCAATGTGGCCAAGTTTTCTGGATTGTATCTGATATTTGGTGGGACAGTAAAACTAATTACACACCACTAATAACATAAAAATGCCATAAGAGCTAATCATTTAATTAACAGTTTTTTTTAAGGAATTCTTTTAAAGTCAATAAAAAAATTAACCTAGCCAAAATACATTCATTTTGTACTGATTAACAAATATTATTATTGTGCAAACCTATTCTAATTGCGAGGGTGCTCATGAAAATCATTTACAACAATAAAACAATTGTGTATAATCATAAAATCAAGAAGATCCTTGCCGTATTAAAATTTTAGTGCGACTATAATGGAAAAAATAAATGTCACTAACATACTTCAAGCTAAGATTCACATCATATCATTTTTTGTAAATTCTATTTATAATACAACTTACACGTATTATTGTAATTTTACATATTTACTTGTATTTTTAATTCCATTCATGAACAGTAAGTAGGACAAAAAAGATGTATAAATAAAGGCAGTCCAACTTAAATAACATCGATTTAACGATAACGTCAATAAAACCCTCATAAAGTGCAAGAAAAAGTTTCGAGAACAGTAACAAATATTTCAATTGCAACTCCAATGTGAGGCATTTGTGTGATTTTGGAAACCAGCAAGTTGCAAAACGTAGCTAGCTTTCTCATTAGCATGTAGCACACGAAAATGTAGCCCGAGCTAAACCTTCGTACCGATCGATTCCTCGCAGGAGTTTGGCCACGTTTGCCTTCATTTGCTCGAAGGTCGACGACATTTTTGTCCGAAAACTGTGCAAAGCAGAAGGGGTTGGACACAAATGAAATCCCCTCACGTGGAGCAAAAATAGGCACCGGTGGACAGAAAAGAGAGTCGGAAAGAAAAGAGTGACGGACAGGAAGAGACATGCGCCCGGAACGGAAATAAACACCAAGCAAATGACTCAATTGATTAAAACGTAACGTACCTACGTAACGTAAAACGTGATTAAAACGTAACCAACGTACACAAAGATATTGTCAAATTTGTCCAAATTTAGAAATTACTTCGGTCACTTTTAATTTCTGTTGCGCTCTGCTTCACACTAATGTCCACTAGAGGGCAGCAATCACACATCGACAACGTTCTCTTAATAGCTTTTGCGGTTTTCATGGTTAAGTGATCCAAAATAGGCAAATGACCTATCGACACATAAATGTCACGCGTGGCCCAAGTGAGTCCATTTTTTTTCCCTGTAACTTTAAATTCAATTAATAATTTTTCACATCATGTGTGATTGCTCCAAACACTATATCCGCCACTGTTGTTACTTATATGTGCTTTGAGCTATCAGATAACAAGATGGATGTCAAATAGCAGTGCCCTCACTCTGAGGTTGATTTAATGATAAGACTCGACACACACAAGTGTTTCCAGTGTGAAGCAATGTAACACGATGTGACGTGCCTTCTGTTGTGCAGTGTGTGCGTATGGGAATGTGTAAGTGCGTAAGTGTGATGTGGTTTCGCGTGACGTGGTCTGCGATGAAACAGTCGAGTTGACAGTTTCATCAAAACATTTCTTCCCTGGTTATATTCAGCGGACCTCAACCCATATTTTGATTTAATTTTCTAGACCACAGCTGGTGTTTTTTTTTTTTATGCACCAGTGGACTGGAAATACATATCGAAGTAAATTTGCATTGATTCTGAAAATGAGGAGATAATCTGTGAAGGTGCTGGAGTGCTGATAGGGTAAAACGAACAAGTGAGTGAGAAACAGGAAGGTGCGCGTCTTGCGTGTGCACGGGCCTCCCTCCGCAGCTATCCGACAACAAGTTGGAGATCAAGAAAAAGTCACTTAGAGGCTGTTCATCAGCGCTTACATTAAGTGTATGTGTGTTATTTGTGTCATTGTGTGTGTATGTGCGTGTGTGAACTTGGGAGCATTAAGTCAATCGATTGATGGATCTTCAACACGGAGAGGATTTCTCAACCAGGAACCCTCAAGACGACTATGAGATTCTGCTGAGGGTCGGATGGGGAACCTATGGGGAAGTTTACAAGGTCAGCTGCTAATTTTTTGAAAAATGTATTTTTTTTTTGGAGGGGTGCTAAATTAGGTATTATAGATGGAATGGAAGATTGGAGGATCTGTAATTACAGCCAAATTCAAATTTTCTGTGTTAAATGAATGTATTAGTTTGCAATTTTCCAGTGTTGTATTTAGTTTCTCGATAAGTAACATTTGTTGTCGCACTTTTGATGCTTTGGCGCGGCCTCGCAGGTCAGGAGGAAGTGGTTTAGCGAGAACTGAAAGTATGCAACTGCACTTGAGTCAAAGCATAATCAAAAAAGTAACATCAACTTTTCTTCGATCGACAAAAATATACACAACTGGTGCTGAAGGCAACGAAGATACAAACTGGTTCTTTGTCCACTTTCTGAGTTTTTTTTATTTACACTCACGCCTGGTTAAATTTGATTGCACTTTTATCTTGTTCGTCGCCATTTTTTGCTCATCTAGCGACATCTGTAAGATTTTTTTTCCCACGTCGTTTGTTTCATTTACTGCTTAATTTTTGAAACTAACATCAGTTCTTCATTCCCCTACCTAAAGAAACTGTTTGATTGGATAATCTAATAGAAAAGCTCCTCTGCGGAACGCTGGAACCGGTATTGGCATATGATGTATAATAATAATAATAATAAATATTTTTAGAAAATGGGGCAGCAGGTTGGACACAAATGGCCAGCTAAGAACCCACTGGCTCAAATGGAATTAGTAATAAAACTTGCCTATGATCAATATTTAATTTTAATGATACAAACCAACTGCGCCTGACCTATCCAATGAGTGTGTTTATTTTGTGTGTGCAGGCACGTAATAAGCTGAGGGGGGATCTGGCAGCCATTAAGATTATTAAAACCGAACCTGGTGAGTAGATTATTTCTTTTTTACTTTGTCGTGACTGAGCTTGTTACAAACATTGATTTGTTCTTCCCCAGAGGATGACTTTTCCACCATCCAGCAAGAAATAGTCATCGTGAGGAGCTGCCAACACGCCAACATTGTGGCTTATTACGGCAGCTACTTACGGTGAGACTACGAGGCGACCATTTGCGTCAAACATGATTTTTGTCTGATAGATTAGTTGATTGAATGACATGCAGGGCCAACAAACTGTGGATCTGCATGGAGTTCTGCGGGGGAGGTTCCCTGTTGGACATCTACAGTGGTAAACATCAACAATAATCACAATTATGGTCTGTTATTAAGAAACAGTATTTGATAAGAAGAGATATATTTTGGATTTATTTGTATGTCACAGTAACTGGGTCTCTGTCAGAAGCACAGATTGCGTACATCTGCCGGGAGATGCTTCAGGTAGTCACACCGTGGGCTCATTTTTGTGCCAGGGCAAGTCTAATTTACTGTGTTTGGGAATTTAGCAGACCATACTAAGCCCAACTAGATGTTTCGGCACACCGAGGCAGTTTTGTTTTACACCCCCCCGGTCGGTGCACATGACAATTTATGATCACCCTGGAAACTTTGCATCACCCACAAGGAGAGGTTTTGCAGTTTCTTATTGACATATTGCGGCATGTCAACGGGTTTTGTCCAAGGGACCACCATTATAACCCAGAAGCAACTCAGGGATCACTGATTTGCCGGAATATTATTTTATTTTGCACCGAATGAGGATAGACCTATACAGGCTATTTATTTGCATCTGTATGTCTATTTTGGGATCATTTGGATATTTAATGATTCACAAAATTTGCTGGAAAATAAATCAAGTCTAATTGATAAATCAAAATGTTACAATTATATTCTATTTCCAATGTCATGGATCACCTGCAATACAGCCACAAACCACTAGAGAGCAGCAGACCACCAGTTGACAATCCCTGTCATAGATTGTGTGCACCTCATTCCATAATTCAGGAAACACCTCCTATGTGCTTTGCATTAAACTTGCGCTGGCCACAAAAATGGGGCCTCATTTTATTTATTTTTTTACAATTATCATCATACCAAATATAATATGAACGAAAAAATGTCAAACACATATTCTGTGTGGGGCGTGCGTGTTTTTTTTTTTGTCTGTTTAGGGTTTGGACTACCTTCATGCACAGAGAAAAATGCACAGAGATATCAAGGTGAACTCATTCATTGATATAGTTCAGAAAAAAAGTGATCAAAGATTATTTGCCTGTGGAGTACCTCTGGGTTGTATCCTAAGCCCCACTCTCTTTTGTTCGGGCTTTTGTAGTATATTCATAATTATACTGTATATGTACTGTATGTTAGTTATTTTCTTCTTCTGTGTTGTCTCCAGGGTGCCAATATCCTCCTCACCGACCACGGTGAGGTAAAGTTGGGTAGGTGGAACGTGAAGAAGATGACAATTCATCAACTAGACACATCTGCGTTCATAATTTTTGCTTCTCTGTTACGTAGCTGACTTTGGAATCTCCGCCCAAATTACGGCCACGTTGGCTCGCCGGATGTCCTTCATTGGGACACCTTACTGGTAAGCTTGCATTATCAGCAAAGAAATTGTTGACCTCAAAAGATTGACTGACCCTCCTCCCCTCAGGATGGCGCCAGAGGTGGCAGCAGTGGAAATTAAAGGCGGTTACAATGAGCTGTGCGACATCTGGTCGGTGGGCATCACTGCCATTGAGCTGGCAGAGCTGCAGCCTCCCATGTTCGAACTTCACCCGCTACGGTAAATCAGCCTCGTCATCATCATCATCATCATCAAAATTGAATTCTGTTTTCTTTATCTTCCCTAAGTGTCCTGTTCCTCATGTCTAAGAGTGGCTATCAGCCTCCCAAACTGAAGGACAAAGGAAAATGGTAGAATTTCAGTTTTTTTTTTTATTGATGGAATTTAGTGAGTTTATTGAGTGGCATTAGTTATTGATTGTTATTGTGACCTTCAGTTACATCACATATGGACCTGATATGAGCTGGCGTGCTTACTGTGTGCAGGTCGTCCATGTTCTACAACTTTGTGAAGGCCATGCTAGTGAAGAACCCTAAGAAGAGACCATGTGCCTCCAAGATGCTTACAGTCAGTCGTATGATCATCAACTATACCTTGAAACTTTGCATTTGAGTTTGAAACCCAACCCTCACTTTCAAACCCTGGCATGAAACTATTGCTTGCCAGCTTGAATATCTACTTTGGAATCCTGAAATTAAAACTATCCCCCTTTTTTGAAACCCCAACCAGGCTTGAAGCTCAATTTTGATCTCAAATATGAAACACTAAAACCATGGTTTCGAAACTTGATTTGTATCCCAGCACATGTTCCTGACCCAGCAAAGTCTGAGCCGAGCACTAACGTTAGACCTGCTGGAGAAGTGTCGACACCCAGAGAATCTCAAATTCTACCCAGCAACAGATGATGATGACATGGAGGTCTGACTTACTCACAACACATTATGACAACAATTTGACTTGATTTGAAATCTCCATTTGGATTAAAGGCGAGTGCTCTCGGATCTTTGAAGAGAATCCAGTCCATCATCAAACACAACTGGGCCGAGAGGAAACACTCACACACAAAGTGTAAGACAACACACAATCATATAAAGTAGCCGGCAACTTCATAAGTTCTTCAGAAACTATCAGACTTAAGTAACTTTCTTGTCAGACTTTTGTAACTTTATCAATGGACTTTAATTATATACAGTAACTAGGTGGAAACTATACTACTTGACTTTGATGGGTTTAAGTGACTTAATAGACTTATGTGACTTTACTAAAGAACTAGAAACATCATTGAGTGTATTCGTGGGCTTCAGTGATGGATTTTACTAACTTAATTATAACGTACAGGAACTTTGTTGTTACATTAACTTTTTTAAAAATATTTTTTTTCACATTCTAGCCTTTTTCTCAAGACCTCCTGCAAATTCTCCCCCGTAAATATTTATCTAGGTATTCTAATAAATAAACGCCTGAACAGGGACTTGAACCCTGGACCCTCAGATTAAAAGTCTGATGCTCTACCGACTGAGCTATCCAGGCTCTTGGAAAGGAGAGTTAGTTGTCCGGTCCAAACTTCAACGACCGTAATTTGCTTATCAATGGCTGACTTAGTGGATATT
Organism: Syngnathus leptorhynchus; assembly: GCF_054491065.1. Classification (NCBI taxonomy): domain Eukaryota; kingdom Metazoa; phylum Chordata; class Actinopteri; order Syngnathiformes; family Syngnathidae; genus Syngnathus; species Syngnathus leptorhynchus. The sequence continues at coordinate 5,492,112 of NC_141201.1, read as the reverse complement.
TTTGTCTTGCTATTATTTTCACAAATGGCATTGTATTTCCAAGTAAAACTGAACGATTGAATCAAATGAATGTCCTTAATAATGTTGCAGTGGAGCAGATCTACTCTCAAACTCCCGTGAAGAAAGAATCAGCGCATATAACTGTGAGCCTTTGTAAACACAACCATCCATGCATCCAAAATCTCCACATGCAATCCTTTCCCACTTAATCATACAATCTTGACGTGTTTCTAATGTTTTCCGTGCAGCTGATGCGCTCAGAAAGCTCAAAAGGCACCGACACACATCCGCCAAGGTATGCATACACACACATCATCTCCCATTCGACGTGTATTTAAACGTGTGCTCATTTTATACGTCAGGGGCAAGAGATCAGATTCTTCAGATGACGACTATGATGATGTGGATGCGTAAGCAGCTCACACACAATCTCACACACGTACACACACACACACTCTCCATCCACTCTCTCTGTTTCCCCGCAGTGTCACAATGCCAATGGACCAGATGCCACCTCCACTTCCCCCCAGGGTAAAAAAAAAAAAAAAAACCAAGCCCAGGATTTCTCTTAACCTTTATGAAGTCATCAATGTATTTGTGTGTGTAGCCCAAAGTGCGTTCCAGCTCTGAGGAAATCATTTGGGTAGAAGACGATGTTAAAGCGTCGTCTCTGTGCGTCCCCTTGCCCCTCGTCAGGACATCCAGTGGGACGCATGTCAAAGCGGCTCCACGCCACATGAGACACTCGGGTCAGCCACGCATTCACACACACATGCGTGCATTTTAATCTATTTATTCACTCGTAGACTTTGGTGATTTTATTGAGGGACTTCATTTTGTGAGTTTAATCAGGGACTGTTGTGTTGTGTGTGTGCAGACCCCTTGTCCTTCCAGTTGTTAGACCAACAGGTAGCGCCCTTACCTCCTACGCTGCCTCCAAAAAGCAGACGCAGACATCAGCAGCAGCCGCCCTCAACAAAGGTATGAGTCCAAGTCCAGAAGTCTGCTTGCTTTTATTATTACACGACACATCTCGTGTGTGTGTGTGTCTGTGTCTGTGTCTGTGTCTGTGTCTGTGTGTGTGTCTGTGTGTGTGTGTGTTTTTTTTTCAGGACCCTGCCAAGTGTGTGAACCCTCTCAGGAAACCTTTTGTGAGTTCTAATGAATGTTATAGATAGGGTTACTTCAGTGACTTAATCAATTTACTTTATTGGTTGACATTTGGCAGGTCGGTTATCAATACTCTTCTCAGCGGTGTGTCAAATTTCCAAAACTTTAGTGTGAATGAGTCTTTAAAGACATATTTATCATTTTATACTTGATGAGTGTTAAAAGATTTAAGACACTCTCAAGTCATTTATCTGACTTGAAAGCCTGAACAGGGGCTTGAACCCTGGACCATCAGATTAAAAGTCTGATGCTCTACCATCTGAGCTACCCAGGCTTCAAGGGAGAAAGTGAGTCAATGAAAGTGAGTCCGTATCTGGGTCTGTGCCCATACAGAAGAAACAATGCCTCATCAAGAATATGAAACGCCTGAACAGGGACTTGAACCCTGGACCCTCAGATTAAAAGTCTGATGCTCTACCGACTGAGCTATCCAGGCTTCAAGGGACTAAGTGAGTCAATGAAAATGAGTTCGTATCTGAGTCTGTGCCCATTCAGAAGAAACAACGACTCATCAAGAATATGAAACGCCTGAACAGGGACTTGAACCCTGGACCCTCAGATTAAAAGTCTGATGCTCTACCGACTGAGCTACCCAGGCTTCAAGGGAGTAAGTGAGTCAATGAAAGTGAGTCCGTATCTGGGTCTGTGCCCATACAGAAGAAACAATGCCTCATCAAGAATATGAAACGCCTGAACAGGGACTTGAACCCTGGACCCTCAGATTAAAAGTCTGATGCTCTACCGACTGAGCTACCCAGGCTTCAAGGGAGTAAGTGAGTCAATGAAAGTGAGTCCGTATCTGGGTCTGTGCCCATACAGAAGAAACAATGCCTCATCAAGATTATGAAACGCCTGAACAGGGACTCGAACCCTGGACCCTCAGATTAAAAGTCTGATGCTCTACCATCTGAGCTAACCAGGCTCAAGAGTGTTCTTTGAGTCAATGTAGGAGAGTTCGTATCTGAGTCTATGCCCATACAGAAGAAACAATGCCTCATCAAGAATATAAACGCCTGAGACTCTGTGACCAGGACAAATGCGGACATTGCTTCATCAAGAAGGTACACCGCCTGAACAGGGACTTGAACCCTGGACCCTCAGATTAAAAGTCTGATGCTCTACCATCTGAGCTATCCAGGCTCTGTAAAGGATCAATTAAAAGATTTTTGTGACTTTATTAATGGACAATATTGATTTTTATTTTGTGACACCATTGACTGACTCGAGTGAGGACCCTTGTGGATGGACTTTAACGGACTCCGTTGAGTCTGCCGTTATATAGCGACCGAGTTATCCAGGCTCTGAGCTTGCAAACTATTTGAGATCATACAGCCCATTGTCCTCCTTCCTGGTTCAGATCTACTTTAAGAAGATTTTCCATGGCTGTCCTCTCAAAGTAAAGTGCTCAACCACTTGGGAACACCCAGAAACCAAAGGTACCAACTAAATAGGGAATGCTCCACTTTTTAAAAATATTTTCAATGTGTGACCCAGTTTGTGAACCCCCCCCAGATCAACACCTGATTGTTGGCGCAGAGGAAGGCATCTACACACTTAACATCAACAGCTCGGAGGCTACCATGGAGCTAGTACGTTTACTTTGTGGGCATGCAATCGGGTTTTTTTTTTGTTTTTTTTTTAATTCGATTGTTTCTAAGGTATAAAGAAAATGCTGACTGGACCGTCTGTTCTGCTCCTATTCAGTTGTATCCTGGCAAGTGCACTTGGGTCTACAGCTGTCACAACGTACTCTTGTCCGTATCGGGTACGTCTTCATCACCTTCTCGAGTACTTAGAGGAACATATCAAAGAGTATATGAAAGCTCTCTTTGGAGAAGATCCTGTAGATTTTGTTTCCCTTTTTTTTAGGTAAATCCTCACAGCTTCACTCCCATTCGCTGAAGGAGCTTCACGAGCAAGCTCGCAGGGACCAAAGGATGGTGGCGCTGCCCACTCATCTGCTATTGCCGCGGTAACGCATGATCCTGCGCCACATCTTCATCTTTGTACCTCCTTAACTCACTCAAGAAAATGCATCTTTAGGAAATGTGCAGTGACGTGTAAAATTCCTGACACCAAAGGATGCAGGACGTGCTCAGTCGGTATTCACAAATACGTCAATTACTACAAATACTGCGTGTACTTTTTTCCTCCTCCAGCTATCTTTACCTCCTTGCCTCCTTTTCAATCCATCCTAACTGTATCTCCTTGTCTCCTCCTCTCCTTACTCAACATTCTTCCTTTTGCCTCCTTCTCTGTGGATGGTACTGTTTGTTTTTCAAGCATGTGTTCCTTTTTGTCAGCGAACAACTTCCTGTGCTGCGCATTGGAGTCCAGTGTGGTGCTGTTGCAGTGGTACGAGCCAATGAACACGTTTTTGCTGATCAGGGTAGGCAGAGCTGCAACACGGAGAGATGTATTTTTTTTTCTTTCTTTAAAAAGCACGTCCCAAATCAGTATTATTTAATTTCATCAATGCAGCATATCGACTTTCCCCTCCCCAACACACTGCGAGTGTTTGAGACAGTGCTGGACCCCCAGCAGGAGTACCCGCTGGTTTGTATCGGGGTCTCCCGGGGGTCTGATCACGCACTGCCCGTCGTTTTGGAGTACATCAACCTTAACTCCAACATTTGTTTCACACGCAATGATACGGGTGAGCATCACACACACTCTGTAATTGCAAAAGGTTTCGCAGTCTAAGTCTTGGCGTTGTCACAGATCAACGCGACTCAGATGTCATCATACAAGTCAAACAGTTGGACAGTAACTCGCTGCTGGTCCTATTGGAAGGTATGTTCATTTCATCCTTATATTGTCTTAATACTTATTAATTATGTGTCATTCACCTTTCATACTGCAGGCACAGTACACATTGTCAGCTTGGAAGGGGCGCTAAAGAGCAGCCACCCTCAGGAGACCACCTTCTCACATAATGTGGAGTCTGTAGGTGAGTCACCTCTGTCTTACAAAGGTTTTGGAATTTAAATAATATCATAGTATAGTAATTGCACAATAAAAGCAAAATAATATCAATAAAAAAGTAAATAGATGGGAATTAAAATAAATAGAGGACCTATTATTAGTGCTGATACTTTTTACTATTTTTTAGATTTATCATTAAATTGTGAGAATTAACCTTTTATCAGAAAGATCAATAAGTAAGTATTGAAATTCGGGGATCATGTGTTAAACATGACATTACTTGTAATTTATTTCAAGAAACCAAGTCGTTGATAATCTTGTCTAAATGATAAGCGCCTGAACAGGGACTTGAACCCTGGACCCTCAGATTAAAAGTCTGATGCTCTACCGACTGAGCTATCCAGGCTCTGACATGACTGGTTTTAGGTCAGTTTATGTTTGTGTGTATCTGAGAGCAATTTGACAATTTTTTTTTTTTTTAATGATTATTTTTTTCTGCAGTGTATTTGGAGGACACATTGTTAGCGGTGTGGCGTCACGGTTGGCTGACGAAGAAAAGAGGCGTCGCCAAGGTGTTACAAGAGACCACTGACCCTAAGAAACTCTTCCGGCTGATACAATCTGACAGGTCTGATATTTAATTTTTTGCATCTGATTCCAAACCATTGCTCAGTGAATTTCTAAATCATATACTTATACCTTAATGTCCGTGCAGGATGGTTGTCATGGAGACCCACCACACCAAGGACCCCTCGGGGTTATCCAGTTTGTACTTATTAGAGATGGTTGAGAAGTACGTTATGCTTTCCTGATACCTGTGAGCAGACCGTGGTGGGATACGAGCCGTTTCCATGCATAATTCATATCATACGAGAGCCTTGACCTCACATGATGAAACTGGTTTTGATGGTCTTGGGGGTTCGGTCACTGGATTCCCAGTCAATGCTGATGTAACCAATGTAGTACTGTCATGTATTAAAGTAACTTAAAGTCTCCAAGAAGTGACTTGTCCAGTAATATGTTGTTATTTTAAAAACATAACATTCCATTATTATAATAGAGAAAGAGACTTTTACCTTCATTTCATTTCACACCTAAAACTAGTTATATATCTTAACATTCTCTTTTATGTAGACCCATCTGTTTACTGACGTGTTTAAACACATTCCAACCTTTGACAAAGGTCATTTTTGATGAATGACAAAATAATTTATAATAATACATTATTGATTATAAATACAATAATAATGATGATAATAATAATGATAAGGAAACAATAATTTGATATATATATATACATTTTTTAACATAACGCATGGAGTCGTTGTAATGTACATACATAAAATTAAAATTAAATAATCATGACAAAAACAGTGAAACAGGGTTGAAAATAGGAAAAAAGCAATGTAGTCCGACTCATATTGATGACGTCATATCTTGTATTTACTGGGGAACTGACAGCATTCGGAGTGATACGGAGAAGAATTTATCAGCAAAATAGACACTTTGCAAGACAGACAGGTACGCCAGCAGACCTTTATCCACTTGAATACATAGAATAGCTGTTTATTGCATGCACTCCTGGTCCGAATATATGAAATTGATGTCGAAAAAGCTACTGACAACTTAGCTTGTTGCTTCCCACGCTAGCTAACTTGCTAAAGTGATTAGCCGTCTACCAGCTAGCACTGCTTCTTACGACTAAATCATTCAAGCTTCTCATTGTCATCGTTGAAATATGGTGACCCAAGAACAGTCCTCCATTAAGTACACGTTTCTGAAAAGCCGATGTAGCGAAGTTACACTAAGCTACCGAGCAGGTAGGAAGGAAGAGATGATACATCAGTAGTCCACATTTTATTGTAATAACCTCTCTGTGTCTGCTTAAATAATCAATTTCTGGATTTGCACATTGTGCAGCTTGTCTTGGCTATCACCATAATAACAGTCTAATAAGTAGTGCACATGAGCAAGCATAAATGATCTTAGACTAGGAAGCAGATAGTTAAAAATAGGTAGTGACAAATCATGTGACAATGATTTTGAATCCTTGAAGGCTATGATCTTGGCTGGCCTGAGTGTTGAGCCTCAGTGAGATGACTGACCAAGGCAACAACAACAACCACAACATCGCCCGTAACCCCTTCGCCGCCCTCTTCAGCTCGTTGGCTGATGCCAAGCAATTTGCGTCAGGCCAAAAGTCTGCACCGTTACCCACTGGACCGCCACGTGAGTAATTCAGAAGTGCTTCACGAAGCAGTCAAACTGCTGTTCATACACATGAGCCTGCTACCATTGGTCAGGACTGTCGTATTTCAAGGAACCATTGTACTTAAAAGTTAAAGACAACTGAACTGTACCTAACAACAGATCTAAGAAGACAGATTTCAAGCATGACTGTGTCACATTTACAGAAGATGACTCCGGAGAGAGCCAATCGGAGTCCGAGAACTCTGTGTCGGACAGCGTCGACGACAATGACGACTCTGTGACAGAGATAAGCCGATCCTTCCGTTCCCGGCAGGAACTGTGCGAACAACTCAATGTAAATCACATGATCCAGCGTATATTTCTCATCACTTTGGACAACAGTGAGTAAATCACAACTTCAGCTGCAATTTAACATGATATTTAAATCTTCCTGTGTATTTTTTAACAAACACAAGCAATAGAATAATCTGTTTTACAATAAACATACAAGGTTAATTCTCCCTTCTGCCATCTAGTGGAAGAATCTTTTATTGTTCTGCCTGTCCCTGAGCTTTTTCAATGAATGTAAAAAAACATTTAGGAGTCATCAATAATCAGAAAAAAATTACTTTAATATTTGTAATGTAATGATGGTGTAATATTTGTTATCAATATTTTTTGTATTATAATGCTTTCCTATGTTTATATTAATATAAAGTCACTAGTAAGCAGTATTATTGTTGTGGTACAGGGTTCCCCCCCACAAAAAAATTAAAATATCAATAACTCTGTTACTACATGACCTAATCAAACAAAACTGAGTGGGCTTCATGTTGAAAATTGATTATGTAGTATTCAAATGATCTAGTTCCTACAATTGATTTTACAAATGTTGAATGAGTGCATCATCTATGATACGATGTGTTTTTCTTTTATCCTCATTAAAAACATGCGTTGGATTAATTAGAAACTGAAAATTGTCCATAGATATTAAGGTGAGTCTTAATGCTTGTTGGTCTGTGTGACGATTAGGCTCCAGATCACCCAAGGCCATGTCCATATTAAAAAAAAAAAACCCACAAAAAAACACCTGCATGGATAGATAGATTGACATGTTCCAGTCTTGTCCTGTAGGTGGCAGTAATACAATGAGACACCCACAAAGCTGTTTTTCAACTGTCATCTATTTGGTTGCCACTATCACTCTCATCAAGCCTTGACTTGGTCATATGGTGAAGTCACACCAAGAATGTGCGGAAATGGAATCATGAGTCATCACCGTCACGTTGCGGGAAGTTTTGCTTTGAGCGTACTGGGTCTCTTTGCAACTGACACTTGTTTCAGGATGAGTCATTGTACTATGAAAGTGCACTATAAAAATCCCCAAGTCACCCAATAAACACAGCAGTGAAATCCATTTACTTGCCACAGATATCAACCCCAACTTTTGGATTCAGTCTTTTTTTTTCCCCCCCCCCGATTAATCCAGTGCATATGTCTGCATATTTTATGCTCACTTCTAGGTGATCCCGGTTTAAGAGGGGGCAATGGCATTCCACCTCGCTGTGTTTACCTGGAGGAGATGGCGGCTGATCTGGATGGACAGGATTGGCTGGACATGGACAACATAGAGCAGGTTAGGTTATTTTGCATTTTGTGTAGCAGCAGTTTTGGTCATGTGCTCATGTGGTTTCTTCCCCCCCACCCCCTCCAGGCGCTTTTTAATCGGCTGCTGCTGCCCGAACCAGGAAACCATCTCATCTACATGACGTCATGCAGCGCTGTGAACCTGTCAGCCGACCGTGACGCTGGAGAGAAATGTGCCATCCCGTACCTCTTTGCTTGTTTTCAGAGGGCAAAGGAAGAGGTATGATAAGAAGAGTATTGATGGTAAAAAAAAAAAAATGTGAATAACGAGGATCCACTCAAATAAAAACTGGTGTTTTTGGTTTCATCAGGTGACCAAGGTGCCAGAGAAATTATTGCCATTCTCCGTTCGTTGTAAGAACCTGACGGTCTCAAACACACGCACAGTTCTGCTCACCCCAGAAATCTACGTCAACCAAAGTGTCTACGAGCAGCTTCTGGACCTGCTCCTGGATGCTTACAGTAGAGCACGTATGTTCTGGATCGAGCCTGGCCAAGTTCTTGTGCAGCAGAAGCTTAATGTGTCATTTTTGCTCGCTCCTCGGAACGTCCTGATGGTGTTTCAGAGCCAGAGGAAGTGGTGGAGTTTGTTGAGGAAGTGATCACCGCCTTGCTCTCCGACCAAGAGGTGCGGACCTTCCAGGAGGTGATGGTTCCAGTGTTTGATATCTTCCAGGGGAGAGTCAAAGACATGGATCTGTGTCAGCCCTTCTTCTACTTCTACCTTGACGTGCTTCTCTACTTCAGCTACAATAAAGATATCGCCAAGGTCAGAAAGCACTTTTGGATGTTTATTCACATGACAAGAAAATGTCCACTGATGCTTGATGCTTCCAGGTATTGATGGAGCACATTCAGCCCAAAGATCCGGCTAACGGCTTGATGTACCAGAAGAGCCTTTTAGGAACCGTGTTGAGCGTGTCTTGCTTGCTGAAAACACCAGGAGTGGTAGAGGGACACGGCTACTTCCTGAACCCATCACGTTCCAGCCGTCAGGAGACTAAAGTCCAGGAGGCTAACATCCACCAGGTGAACACTTCTTCGGTTGTCAGCGGGACTACTGTGAACCCGATGAAGGCATCGGAGCTCACCCGGGCGTTGACCTTCTTTTGCAGTTTATGGGCCAGTATCACGACAAGCTGCACCAAATGTTTAAATACCTGCTGCAGCGGTCCAACGAGACCCGCCACCTGCTGCTGTCGTGGTTGGGCAACTGCCTGCACGCAAACGCTGGCCGGGCCAAGATTTGGGCCAATCAAATGCCCGAGATCTTCTTTCAGATGTACGCCTCCGATGCGTTCTTCTTGAATTTGGGCGCAGCACTCCTGAGGCTGTGCCAGCCCTTCTGCCGGCCACGTTCGGCCAAATTGCTCACATTTAATCCCACGTACTGCGCGGTCAGAGATTTGAGTGAAGAGGAGAGGCGCATTCGCAATGTGCACGCGAGAGGTAAACAAAAAGCTTCCTTTTAATGACCCTGTTTATCATTGCCGCCATTTTACTGACATGAATTGATTAGTGGTACAGTCGGAGCGCAATTGTTTGCAATTTACTGTGCGTGTGTAACCGCGTCCAGCTTCAAATCGTGAATAAGAAAAAGACGATGCATGTTTTTGTCGTGGCAAGTGAATTTACACTTGAATAATCAGCTGTATCCTTCGCCAGGTCTTGACAAAGAAACCTGTCTGACCCCCATGCCCTCCCAGCCCACGCAGGAGCCCGCGGTGGAGTCCTACAGCCTGCTGACGGAAAACCTCGTCCTCACTCAACTCACCCTGCATCTCGGCTTCCACAGGTTCGCTACTCCTCATATACATTGCGTCTCCGTGTGACAAACCTGAAGCAACGTGGTGTTGTCGCAGACTCCACGAACAGCTGGTCAAGATGAACCAGTCTCTCCACCGGCTCCAGGTGACGTGCGAAGAAGCCCACCGTACAGGCAGCCCCATGACGGAGCAGCTCTTGGAGCAGTTTGAGCGCCTGATGATTGTTTTCTTGTCAACCAAAGCCGCTACCACGCAGCCCGCCATGCTGCAATGCTGCCTTAACCTCCAAGCGTCCACTGCCGCTCTGCTGGTGCAGTTGGCTTTAGGAAACCACGGCCCCGAACATGTAGCACTCACTTTTCCGCTGCCAGCGCTGCAGAACACCATGCTCTGCTTTGTACCAGGTAAGGTTATTTCCTTAAATGGCGGCTTTCCGTATTAACATGCTCGCTAATCTTCCGTATTAAACGTGTTGGATGAGATCAGGTTTATTCGGTGCCTCTGTATGTTTTCCAGAGTTTTTTGCCGAGAATTTGGGAGATTTTTTCATCTTTCTGCGTCCGTTTGCCGATGATGTTTTGGAGACCTCAGCCGAAAGTCTCGAGCAGATTCTTAACTTCATCACGGTCTTCATGGGGAATGTCGAGAGGTACAATATAGGATTTGATTGTGGTAGATCAAACAAAATCATGAGTGGTTCAGTAAAAAAAAAAAAAAAAAAACATCTTGAATTCATGACAGGATGAAGAATCCACATTTAAGAGCAGAGCTGGCAGAGGTCTTAGAGGCTGTAATGCCCCACATGTTGCCTCTGGCACCTGGTTCTCCTCAGCCAATCGTCTTCCAGCGACAGAGAGTCTTCTGCTCTTACAAATATGCACCACAGTTGGCCGAAGCCCTCATCACTGTGTTTGTGGACATCGAATTTACAGGTGAGACACTTATTCCGTTTGCGTGCGGCACAACGACAAAATGCCACCCCGCCATGTTTGCTTTGAAACTTTCATTTAGCTATGGTTTTTTTTTTTTTTTTTAAATAAACAGAGACGGATAGAATATCTTTGAAATTGCCAATTCCAGATTGTTCTACAGCAAATTCATTTTTTTCCCCTTGTTGTTCTTCAGGTGATCCTCACCAGTTTGAACAAAAGTTCAATTACAGAAGACCCATGTATCCCATCCTCAAGTTCATGTGGGGTGAAAATAACTACAGAGAGAGTATCAAGGTAATAGGAGAGATGCGTTTCTTTTTCATTCGGTTTTGAAAAAAAATAAAAGACCAACTTGGTTCTTACTACCAATGACCATGTGTCAAATCAATAAGAAAATGTACTTTTGTGTTTTCTCAGCATTTGGCAGACTATGCATCCAAGAACCTGGAAGCCATGAATCCTCCTCTGTTCCTCAGGTTCCTCAACCTGCTGATGAACGACGCCATCTTTCTTTTGGATGAGGCTATTCAGGTGAGGCTACACCACACACACATAACACAGAAATAACGCATATCCCCTTTCGAGTCGTTTTTGTCTCACTGTGCAAGGGAAACAATCGATTTTTTTTTTTTTCAGTTGTACTTGTTTTGAATCTTGCAGTACCTGAGTAAAATCAAGATCCTGCAGCTGGAGCGGGATCGAGGGGAATGGGATGACCTGGCCCCTGATGCCCGAAGGGAAAGGGAGTCAAGCCTGCAGATGTTTGGACAGCTGGGCCGCTTCCACAACATCATGTCTAACGAGACCATCGGCACGCTGGCCTTCCTCACCTCAGGTCGGACCGATTCGAATGCACTATATTTTCAATTCTTGCCATTCTTCTGCGATAACGTCTCTGTTTTATTCCCTCCTAGAGATCAAAGGGATCTTTGTGCACCCTTTTCTGGCTGAGAGGATCATCTCCATGCTCAACTACTTTTTACAGCACCTGGTAGGACCCAAGATGGGTGCTCTTAAAGTGAAGGACTTCAGCGAGTTTGACTTTAAGCCTCAGCAGCTCGTCTCTGACATCTGCACCATCTACCTGAACCTGGGGTAGGTTGTGAACGCTCTCCTGAGCGATGTGTCGGATGATTTCACTTCAACAGGTTGAGCTACTGTGACTTCATAAATATATTTGTATTTTCTTTGAAAGAGATGAGGAGAATTTCTGTACTACCGTCCCAAAGGATGGACGTTCGTATTCCCCGACCCTCTTTTCCCAAACAGTGAGGGTACTGAAGAAAATCAACAAGCCCGGGGACATGATTGTGGCTTTTGGACTCCTTGCTGATAAAATAAAGGTATTATTTGTCTCTGTAGGAGACAATCAAAAAATTTTTTTAGGACAGGGGAGGAATCCTATGTATTTCAAACTCTCCTGTCACTCTGCCTGCACTGTAGTCCCATGCAGATCGACAGTTGCAAGAGGAGGAGACTTATTCGGATGCCCCAGAGGAATTCTTAGATCCCATCATGTCCACACTGATGCTGGATCCCGTTCTTCTTCCTTCTTCCAACGTCACAGTCGACCGCTCAACTATAGCAAGGCATCTCCTCAGGTTAGTTCCCCAAATAACGTCAGGGTTCTTTTACATCTCTGGTTCGTTTTCTTTGCTTTGACTCAGTTAAAAGGTTCGTCAACTTGATTCATTTTGCCACGGGTTTAGTTCCTTCTCACGCTAAAAAACAACAAAAAGAAGAGTGTCTATAAAAAGAGTGTGTCCTCATTCCAGTGACCAGACAGACCCGTTCAACCGCAGTCCTCTCACCATGGACCAGATCAGGCCAAATGAGGAGCTCAGACAACAGATCTTACAGTGGTTGGATAAGCATAAGCAGGAGAGGCTGCAGCTGGGACCAAGTGACCAGACTTGATCCGCTCGGTGCCTAACAGTGACTGCATCCTTGTTTGCTTTTCTCTTTTACATCGAGTGTGCTCCTCTGCCTTTTTTTTTTGGAGGAGGGGTAATCTCTGGTGTGCTTGTCGCCACAAATTCTAGACTTCTGTCTAATACTGCATTCAAATCCCATTTAATACAGCCTAGCCTTCGCACAACAGACTGCCGCATCACAGCTGGTTGACAAATGTTTGCCCACTGGGAAACATTAGCATTTGGGGAATAATGGGATTTTAAGCAGAATAGCGCAACTACAGGACCGTGAAAAAGCATTTGCCTCATCCAGATTGTTGATTTTTTTTTTTTTTTTACTTTACCTTCATACCAGTCAGCTAATTTTAACCTCTTCAGCCCGTCGCAGACACGGAGAGATGCACCCAAATGCTACTGAACCGGACCGTCATGAACGAATTACAGTCGGCAACTCGCCTCGACCGCATAGCAACTTGCTGCAGCACAAAAAAAAAAAAAAAAAAAAAAAAAATTACAAAAAATGAGTAGCAGTAATGAAATATGGTGTTCTAGGAATGTGAAGATTTGCAGAGTTAAAAAGGGTTGCATATTGATATTTATCTGTTTCCTAATTATTGTAATACAAATGTCCACATTATTATTCATAATATCAATTAATCATAACTATAATCAAGGTAATCTCAGCAAATTAATTTCAGAAGTGTATAACACACTTTGGATGAATCAATACTTTTCAAGTTTAAGAAGCTTGGTGACCCTCGGCTTATTGTGTCAGTTTTTATTGAACCGCAAACAAAATGGCACGATTTTCATGCCCGCTGTAGCTGTTAGTGAAAAATAAAGAAGAGAGAGTGGCTAGTTAAGAGACTGTTAGCATTGATTGCCCCAACATTTTGTTGACAGAGACTCTCAACGCTGCACTATTTTAACCACAGGTACACATCGAATTAATATTATAAATATTAAGTATTATTTTCAAACACAACATATACATACTGTATATACTGTATCGGTACGGCCTGTCAGCAATCGTCTGGATTTGGCTTCTTACCTTTTTTTTTTCTTTTTCTTTTTTGCGAAAGCTCATGTGATACGACGTTTTCGATTGGGTGTTACATCTGCGATGTCGTGTCACAGTTCACCTGTGTATCCATCATAAGTTAATTGGAACGATGGATTGCTGCCGAAAGTGGCACAAATAGTTGTTGGGTTCAGGAAGCAAGGTAACCAACAAATTGCTAACGATACGTAGCAATAAGAAGTTTTTCATTCAAACAGTACGGCCCTTTGAGGACTAAAAAAAATCTGAAATTGAATCTCCTCACCCCTGTCTTGACTTTTGTGATACTTTGACATTCACATCAATTGTAATGTTAGAGCTTTTTAAATATTCTTCACACACGTACCACCTTAACAAAACCTTCGATAGCTACACAAGCATTTTGTGATGCTTAAATAGAAGAGTTGAATATTTATTACTTAGGCTCCAACTACAGTTGCATGACTAATATGCAGCACTTTTGTTTCAAGCTACATAGATAAACAGAACCTAAACTGGAAGGCAATTTTTTTTTTTTTTTTAAACGTGTGAGGTTTTTATTTAAGGCCCTTATTGTATTTGTTTTGTAAATTGCAATGACAGCTTCATAAGCACACGTCAGCATTTAAAGGTCTGACATGATTAAAGAATATATTTGTCCTGTCAGATACCGCATTAAGGAAGTCTTGCTGGAAAGTCGACTATGCACAGCACAATTCCTTAGTTTTAAATGTGAAATCTCTTTTTTTGCTGGTGCTTGACCAAAAAAATCAACAGAAGAAACTGATGACAGTCGGTTTAAGGATACAAATGTTTATATCTATTACAGAGGTGCTGAACATTCACTGGGATGTCATTTATTCTGTTTACCCAACACAACAAAGATGGGGAGGTGAGGGTTTAGTTTTCATTATTAATGTTTTGTCGCGTTAAAGACATGGCAAAGTTCTCAGAGAGGCATTGACTCTCCATTTAAAATCATCTGTTTGGATTGACAATGTCAAATTACAATATAATACAAAAAGTACGGGCTGCTGAATGTTATTTTATTTTCCGTGTTTATCCTGAGACCAGATTTTACTTTCTTAATTTCCCTTTAAATCGCTAACGGTCGCTGGTAGTGTTTTGCAAGGATTTTATATTGTTTGCATTAACATGAAGAGCCAACTGAATTACACTTTTGAGACATTTTGGTTTTTTTAAATAGAGAGAGCTGCAGGTAGAGTGCAAGGAGGAGATTGACTCAATAAGTGCAGGTTTATCCGTTCAGAATTTAAGAAATAAAAGTTAATAAATGTGGTTGTGATCAAGACAAAATGTGAAGGAAGTACAGTATGTGATGGTTTGGCATGCCTGTGCTTGAAGAATCTTTGGTGAAAATATAATGCTCTATTTTTGTTTTATTGTAAAATTTTACTTTGAGTGCACAGTATAATTAAAAAAAAATAAAAACCATTTGTCTTTTTTTGTGGCTATATCCTAGATTTTATTTTTCACTGTGTAAAATGAGGTGGGCATATTTTGCTTGTTGATGAGTGCCTTTAGAGGAAAAAATGGTGGAATATCGAAAATCACCACCACAAATGCATGTTGCTTGCAAATGTGGCACAGTTTTAAAGCAAATTGCTTATTAATGGTACACATTGCCAAGAAGCATTGAAACAACATTTTATGATGCGTCGATTCGTGCAAGATTACTCTCGTTCAAAGAAGTGGTTTTGTTTTGTTGCGTGCCTCAATTTATTCCACAGTTTCAACAGTTTATTCCAACAGTTTTGACTGTTTGCTTCTTTTTGTCATTCAAGTGCGCCGCTCGTTTCCCGGGCAAAGCCCCTGAATCTGATTAGAACTCGGCGGCGCTGAGCTCCAATCGCGCCCACTGAGTGAATGCATTGTCCGGGCAGTGTCGGGTCCGCCCCGCAACCTGGATAACGACGCGTCGGCCAGTAAGAGCGGAGGCCGTGGCGGAGCTTGTTTATGTGGAGTGCTGGCTCAGGGTTCCGCCCACCGACGTATCTGTGATTGCAGGGCACATAGGCACAGAGTGTAAAATGGCGCACAGCTGTCGGTGGCGCTTCCCCGCTCGGCCCGGAGGGAGCAGCAACTCCGGCACCGGGAGGAGAGCGGGCCGGGTAAGAGTCACTGCCTCTCTGCGGAACGACCCGGGAGCCCACCCGCACGCCGCTGGCCTTGGACCCGGGTTTGATGCTGCACTACAGGTCTCTTCAGTCATCGGGAGCAACCTGCAGAAATTTCGGGATGTTTTGGGAGAATCGAGTGATTCGAGCAGCGCGGAGGTAAGCACTGGACGGAATGGGTGGGTGGGGGGTGAGGAAGAGAGTATCCAGGTTGGGGAGTCTCGGTACCGGGAGAAGCGTTCGCTGTTTTGCAGCTAACGGTCCAAACGTGGACAATCATCTCGCTCTGCGAACTGAGCAGAACTTGCCATCGCCAGGATGCTCCGTTAACTTTGCTGCACTTTTACGAGCACAAACTTTTTTATCCGTAGCCCACACGGCACCGAACCGAGACGTTTGCTTGTGTCAGGTTCTGCTGGGAACAAAGTTAGTTTGTAGTAGAAGTGAGAAGAGAGGCTACATCCTTATACTCTTTAGGCTGGACCGTAACTAGCAGCCTAACACTCCTCCCTCCCCCCCTCATCTTCTAGAAATATGTTTATGATATTATTATTATCACCCAAGGGCATATTATTAGCATTATTAACTCAATTCCCAGATAACAAACACGCATCATGTAACCAAGCCACTAACAACTGCTCTATTAGTTAGCAACTTGACATTAGCTCGATTGGACGCTTCAAGACTTGCACGTCTCATACTAGAACAGTAAAAGTTGTTTGTCTTTCTAGACGGAAAAAAAAATGTTGAATACAAATTGTATGAATTCTAACGACGACCCTTCAAGGTAGCGTGTAGTATGTTTGAAAACAAAACATGTCAACTTGAAGGGGGGCGAGAGCACATAAATATAATCGGGATTCGAAGTTAGCGTTCCTCCACGGTGGTAGTTCGTTTCATTTAATTCTTTCGCATCCCTTTCGGGTATATTTCTAATAAATTATTTTTGTTAAATGGTTCCTTTTCTTGAGATGTGCATCTTGCTGCGAAGATTCGGCTAACCTAGCTGGTAGATTAGCTCGTACGCTAGCTGCCCCGTAGTACAGTTTTATTTCAACCTCTTGAGTGTTTTCAGGGTTGTGGAAATTATTGAAGTATTTATCCGTGTCTGACATCACTCCAACAGGTCGGGCATCATAATATGGAGCTTACAAGTGCAGCTATTTCTACTGCTGTTTGTGGCTTGGCTAGCCAAATTAGCATACTACGCCACGCTAGCCGTCATGCTACTGCTGATGCGTTGGAAAATGGGAGGTGAATCTATTCTCTTCGTAGCCAGTGCGTAGCTCGCTAGGAGCGGACACGATGCGCGGCTTGCAAACGCTTCGTGGTCACGTTTATTACGGAGCCACATGCATCTTCCCCCTTTCTTTTGTTTGTTTTAAAATGTTGCACTCCGAGAGAGATTATGTGCGACTTGGGGAGTTTCGAGTTGGCTTCGTCGAGTGACAGTGCGCATGCAGGGCCGGCTACAACAACAACGAGCACCCCGCTTGACGGGCCGTGTGATGTGGGGGTGTGTTCGTCTTAGCGAACTACCATCTTCCTTTTCTGCCAGCAGCAGAAGCAGAAGCAGCAGCGTGCTACCGTTGCAGTGGCAACAACTAAGCAATGGTTGCAAGTGGATTTAAGTCGTTCTTTTTTTTTCTTTTTCACTCCAGGTGATGTACTAGACTGGTGTATGTTGCACCTTTTTTATGCAGAGTATTCTGGTTGCATCAGAAAGGCAGTGGTGGGCAATGTAGCTCACAATTCACTTTATAATAAGGGACTCAAACTCGTGGCCCAAGGGCCATTTTGCAGGTAGCAGGATGATATTTTGCGCCCCCCCCCGACTTGACATCACAGCCCCCACCTTTTTTTCCTCATGTATGTTTTTTTTTTGAATCACATGTATGTGTTAGCACAGGCTCATGACAGCTTTCAGTGAAACGTAAATGTGAGGTGACAGCAAGTGGAAGGAAAAGATACCCAGCCAGCCTGTCCTGGTCATGTCTTTCATTTAATGCCCTCTGCTTTTTCATATTATTAAAAGGATGGCAGGAAATCAATCATAATTGGATCCGATTTATTTGGTGATGGTGAGAGATTCTTAAAACCATATCACCCAGCCTTATTTCACAAACAAAGGAAATGCGATCATATCACTGTCATTTATTCACATTCGACTCGAATACTTTCAGGCCAGACTTCAAGATCCAAGTTCTGAGATGATAAGGACTAAAGAAGACGTTTCCACTTCCCAGCAGTCTCAAATGCCTCACTTGAAAATGTATCAGGCCTTTCAATTCACACCCAAAAAAACAAATCCCACATCTTCTTCTGGTGGGACGCAAGAGAAATGAAAGTATAGCAGCACATTTGATTTGTAGAGACAGAATAGGTCGCTGCAATGCTGCATGATGAAAAATATATGTATTTTAGTTTTAGAGAGTGCTTCATGCTTTTTTTTTTTTTCCAGTGAAGCACATTTCTTTTGGTGTGTATTGTTTTGTACTTCAGTGTATTCTTTAACTTTAACTGCCTCTCTGATGCATTCTGGGCCATTCACCCTCATAGAGCTCAGCACAGCCTATTGAAGATGAGCGCCTAGCTTGGTACACACAGTAATAGTTTCTATAAATAAATGCTTAATCACACTTTGAAAAAAAAAGATTTGAGATTGCGTACAGTGGCATCAAATGGCAACCACAATCACTTCCTTTAAGCTTTTCGACTTTCGTTGACATCGCTTATATTTGGAATAATTCGCTCCTCCAGCTGTCGCCATTATAATTGTATGTTTTGAGAAATGTTTATTAACATGATAAACTTTTGTTGAAATCTTTTTACAAAAGTTAACCTGTCTAATATTAATACATAAGAAACAC
Organism: Syngnathus leptorhynchus; assembly: GCF_054491065.1. NCBI lineage: Eukaryota > Metazoa > Chordata > Actinopteri > Syngnathiformes > Syngnathidae > Syngnathus > Syngnathus leptorhynchus. Next base: position 5,473,522 of record NC_141201.1, on the reverse strand, counting down.
CATTACCTTTACTCACTAACAGGGGAGAGGCACTTATTAGCATTAAATAAATACTTGTGCATTAGTGCAAAGTGTTTTTTTTTTTTTTAGCTAACTGAGTTTGGGTGGTATTATAACTTGGTTCATTACGGTATTTCATATATATGCATTTTCCATGATTCTTGGAAAGCAGAAAGTTCTGGTATGATGAAAACATGGACGCCTGCTAGCGATTAGATACGGATAAGAAGGAGAACACATACGAAGGAAATTAAATTGCAAAGCCGACATCCATCCATATGGTGCGCTGAATTACAAGGCACACTGTCAATTTTTGAGAAAGTTCAAGGATAATACATAAGTGTGCCGCATATATTCATAAAAAATACTGTACACTACAAAATCCAGTAGCACATATTTTGGTAGCCTTTTTCTTTTATTGTGTGTGAATTGTTTCATCTCCACGATGCAAGTTGTGTCGAAACAGCTTGTGGTTTTCATTCAGGATCGGTGTAATGCATCGGTGGCCATACTGGGGCAGGATTGTTCAGGCTCACTGCAACCCCGCTTGGTTCACAGGGTGACGCTGAACAGAGCGCCAGCCGGACTCTGGGCCAAGTCCACCTCCCTCCCTCCCAAATCCATCCAGACAGAAAAACCCAAATCCAACACAGACACAGAACTCCATCTGAGGAGCAGAGCAACTTTTATTCTGACAGCTGCCACTTTGGAATGGATTACTAAGCCTATTGCCGCGGCTCAAAGGGGTGCTTGTCGGCTGTTGCTGTCCAAATGAAGGCATTTGTTAGCTTTTGTGTGTGTGGAGGGAATTCATTCTCTTGATCGCGCCAGGCTTCAGTTGCTTCTTTTTTTTTTTTTTTTTTTTCCAGGGTTTCCAATCTGTCCAGTTTTTGTTATTTTGTAATCGTGCAACATAGTCCCCACTCTCCTCCACTACGATGACCCTCTTAATTCTACTGTCCCGCCTCGTTGTTTAAAAGAAATAGTTAGTACCTCACATTCATTCTAATCAAAAGTTAATTAGTATTTTGGACATATTTTGACTGCAAAAATACAACTATTTTGCTAATTGTTGCTATTGTCATTTGTGGGAGTTTCTACAACAAACTGGCTATTGTCATTTTCTGTTTGATAGCGTGAAAGATGGAATATCAGAGGCCAACTTCAAAAGAAATTATGGCCGGTAGGAGTTATTTGAAACTCGATTGGAATAGCGGACGCTAGGAAGGCAGATGCTAGCAAGGCTGAACGCTTTACCTCTCCACAACAATCTAATTTTGTACACTTCGGACGTGTGTTGATGTCGAAAGACTTTACGGCCGCAGAGCAAATAATCGTTGCATTGTTAATTTGACATTGAAATGAACAATTGTATTATTAACACTGGTTAACCTATTTTTATATTTGAATCCCTGGATGGTTAATAAAGTTTTATGACGGCTTGTAGACGGATAATTAATAGCAAATACAAGCAAAGTGGAGGTTGAGGGAGCAACGTCACGGAAAGGATTGTTTTCTGTGCAATGCCATTATGTCGCTGTACCCCTGCCCCATATGTCTTTGCGGCCCACCGGTTTGAGAGGCATAGTGTATTTTGGTGCATGGGGCTCGAGTCCAGCAGGTGTTTGGCCTGTTTAAATAGAAAGAACCCTTCCCCCGCTTTCACCCACGCACCCATCCCAGAGACAGCGTGTGGACTGGAGCAGGAAGCTTTGTGTCTGCTTTTATTCTCCTGCTCACAAAGTATGGGCGGCTGAAAGAGCGCAGGCAGGGATATCAAAGGATGTGGGACGACCCCACCCCCCCACCCCAATGTCCCCCGCCCCTTTTTGTCCCTACAGGACAACACTGGGAGGAGAATTCGTCACAGACCCTCCCATCCATGGCTTTATTCAGCTTACAGCAGGCGGTCAAGGCGCTTTCACCTCCACGTTCAGGAGTTGTGATGGAGAGAGCGGCCGGAATTGTCTTTTTCTCGGAGTATCATAATGTCCCCGAGATATGATGTCCACATGTGCATGGATGAGTAAGCCGTGTATGTGTGAGACATAAGGCACACGTGCCGGACAGTCTTCCTTCTTTGTCCGCTGTCTGTCAGCTTTTCAGGTGTTGGGTGTCGGAAGAGGGAGTCGGTTTACATCCAAGTGTTTGTTTTGGACCGAGCGCTGTCAAGCAAATGTCAAACAGTTGCGCAGCTCCGTGTTGGGGCACTCAAACATAACAAAAGACCACCTTTTGCTTTGGGGCAGCTAACGTTAAGGGGGGTGGGCACAAAGAAAAGCTGTACTGGTGTAATCTGATGTGTGTGTGTGTGTGTGTGTGTGTGTGTTTGTGTGTGTGTGTGTGTGTGTGTAAACACACTTTGACGGGATTTGTCATCCGAGGGGTGTATAGGAGTATGATCTCATCACCAATTTTCATTCCAGTAAAGGATGAAGCACTCATGTGTACTGTAAATGTCAAATGAAAGATTCCTGGAATATCTCAAAGGGTTTTTAAACTATCCACTTGAAATTCCACCTTTCCGTTGATAACTGGAACGACACTCGGTTGAATGCCGACCTGCGGCAAGGCCAAACGAGTATTTAAAAAAATAAAAAGGTCGAGTGCCACGCGTGTACTGAATGTGGAGGATACATCCGTTTCAATTTACTGTCAAGAAGTAAATTGTTTGCTATGTGAAGTTGACCTATCTTCCCACAGACAAGTTAAGTTCCTTTGACATTTTTTTTATTTATACATTTAGCGAAACCTTTTTATCAGAACGTTACAAATTGGATCCAGAATAATCTTGATTCCCCCAAAATGAAATTAAACGTCTATATATGCATGACTACAAACCTAATGTATCTCAGAAGGGATAAAATAATGAAATGACATTTTTATGGTCTTCCTCTGAAATTTATACTTTGCCTTTAACCTTCAACGTGAGTCCCTAATGGCACATTGGTCTGCTTTTACAGCATTTGGTGCCTTGTTAAAGGGCGATGCTGATCTTGTAAGATGCTCAGTGGGTGACTCACTTCTGTTTTCCTTTTCTTACTCACACGGTCCCGGTCTTACTCATTACCCGATCTAGTTGCTAAGATCAAGAGTGTTACTTGTATCTTAAATGTCAGCGGTGATGCAGCTTTATTTGCCCAGCCAACTCTTTCTGCCAAGTGGGACATTCGATTGCTCGTACTACGCCCAAAGAATTAAAGTCGATAAGCTCTTGCCTTTTAAGGAAATAAAGATTTTTGGGTAACTTCATGTGATGTACTTAGCACGTAATTGTAGTGTATGGTTTCTGTGCAATTGCAGACATTTGTCACACGTCTCAGCATTTTGGCTACCCTTAAAAGTAAATCGATGCAAACCATCAACGAATAAAATTGCCAATGTATTAAGGAATGGTAAAATACTGTTATTGGCTGTGCGTCGTTTTTTTTTTTTTTTTATGCGCTGAAATTGATTGTATCATTAAATGCACGCCAGTGAATTCCACACTCACTTCTATGGTTCAACGTTTATTGCATAATTCATTTGAACCGCTTAAAATGAAATGGACTCGGGACGGGCATATGAATTCATAAATTTGTTAAGAGTTCTTGTGGTAAATCGATCTTTTGCTGAATGGCGTCTTGAAGCAATTGAGGTCAAATAAGGGACTCTGGGCCACAGCCAATCAGAGCAGCGTTTGTAGTTTGTTGTCAAAAGGACAGAACATCAGCCATGGGAAGTTCAGGTAGATCCAAGTGCCCCCCCTCCACCCCTCCCCTACCTGTTCTTATGTGAAACGGCTGAGGAAACTTAAAAGCCCCCCGAAAAGGAAAAATTGAAAACGTTACCGAAATAATCTTGGTCGCTGGAAATTTTGATGATTGAAAAAAAAAAAAAATCTGACTGCGGAAAGCCCCAGTTGCACCCACAGTTCAAAATTGTTTAATGTCTTAGTGACTAAAAATATGTGACTGGGGCTTTTGTGGTTGAATTTAAATTATTTTATAGTGGACCAGCCTGCACAGTTACATTCTAACCAATCTGGATGGATTCATAGTATAATTATTCTTTTTCTCTTGATTGCTCACATTCGGGGAATGCAAGTCTTATCTGCACGTCAAGACGGAAGTTTTTACTTCGTCAAATTGATACAAAGATGAGCTCGGCAAAACTAATTCACATTCAGCTTGTGGCTTTTGGGGATAGTCCCTTTCGCTCTTTTGTGCAGCAACTCGGATCATGCTGATCTTGCTTTTCGTCCTTTTAGATCAGCTCAAGTACTGCACTAAACCGGTCACTTTATTAGGTACAGCTGCTCAATGCAATACATCGATAACTGGAGGTCAGGTTTGCATGAAAGGGTTTCATAAGTATGATTAAAGTCGATAAACTCTTTCAAATTAGTTTGTAATTTCATTTATTTGCCTTTATTTTAATGATTTCATGTAATAAAGATTCGTTTATTCCTCGTTTGTTAAATTACATGGGCAAGAGAACCTCGGAAAAAGAATCCCATATTAAATCTCTGATTCGATTCCTTTTCAAAATCATTCAGCCCTAATTGAGGACTTCCTGTTTTGTAGGAATGAGCGGAAGAACATTTTGGTGTTGGCACTAACATCCTGGCTGCTACAAATCAAGGCAACATATGGAGCGTACCTCACACTCCAGTGTTTGTTTACATCTTGCAGTTACCTCCCTGAGCATGCCTCTGCTGTTGAGCACGGCCCGTGGGCGTAAAGCGACGACGTGGGGGCCTTGTTGTGCGTGGGAGGCCTGTTTAGAATCGGGATTGGCAGGCGTGCGCGAGCATGTCGCGGCCGCTGACCTCTCCCGTTCTCCCGGGAGACGCCTCGGCCTCCCTGTTGTGGTTAATAGCCGAGATGATGTTTCCGTGTTTCATCTTCCCTCCTCCTTCGCCTTTTCCTCACTACGCTTGCTCCCCTCCCCCGCACGCCGTTTGCTTGTTTACATCCGCCTCAGTCGTGAAAACGGCGCCCGACAGATTGACGCGGGGAGCCTCGCGTGCGTTTCCACGAGGCGTGGTGCCGTTGGTTCGCCCTTGTCCAGCTGCTTCCCGGCATAGCGCGGTGTGATGTCATCAAGGTCTACTCGCAGCGAGTCAGAGTCGTCCGTTGGCACCCCGCCCCCCTTTTTCCTCAACGGCCGCAACAACGCCCACAGAGAGGGGCCGCATGCTCGCAGCGGAGACTGGAATGATGGAGAGGAAGAGGAGGGAATGCTTAGCAACGGAGCATTTACGTCGAAAAGATGCTCAGGGACACATCAGCCCCTTAAATATCCAAAATGGTTGCATTTCATAAATGTGATTTTTTTTTTTTTTTTTTTTGCTCACTCGCCCAGCATGTTTTTTTTTTTTTTTTTTACTTTTAGCCGGTAGTCATTTACATGTGCAAGATCGCACACATCGCAGCTGCTTTTGCAAACTGGGCCAACGCGACCTCAAGTGCATCCCTGCACAGTAACCGCTATAAATAAACATGATAAAAAAGACATCCTCCCCTCAACTCTTAAGCGCACGCGGACTCTCAGCTGAAGAAGTAAAGGCGCACAGTAGGTGTCAAAGGTCGTCTTTCAGTGCTACTGTACTGTAAACTTGAAAAGAGGAGTGCCGATGTGTTTCCTTTTTTTTTCTTCCCCATTCATTTTAAATTTGTACACTGATTTTTAGTGGACAGTCAAGACTAAAAATTGTTTTAACAATCCATTCTACACTTGTCAGTTAATCAATTAAAATGTATTCTTCTACCCACTCCAATTTTTGCATCATGAAAAAAATGTGTTTAGAATAATTTCACCCTCTCATGTGGTTGACGGTCACCACAATTATAGGTGATCAATAATCACCACACTGTGATGCATTTCCAACCACAACAATCATATTAAATATATTGTTCAAAGAATACAAATACAATATGATCAAATTTATGGTCAGTCATTAAAACAAGGTTCCCCTATTTTTTGGTGTTTTTCTTTTCAAGAAGTTACCAACATCCTTGTATATTAAAGAAGTGAGCTTCTCACAATCATTCCATCAGCTCCTTATTCAGTCATGTCTTTGACACTTGAGTCATAATTGAGATGTTCGATTGTGCCCGAATGACTTCTGACTTATGAACCAGCACCTAAACATGAGACTCTCCTCCCCTCGGGGGAGCCCGCAAAGCATCTTAGTCATTGAGTGCAATCTCAATGTTGCCAATTCATTTGATCCTTTGTGCTTTGCGTACTCGGATAGTGTTAATCTATCAATGGAAATATTGTTTGCTCTTTATGTGATCACATTGCTAATTCAACCAGAGTTTGTTTACTATCACACAGAAAAGAGAAAATATCAAAGCCCCCTCTGAACCGTTATGACGATTGTTGAACGGTTAAGCGATTGCTGCTTTAATCAAGAGTGACTCAAGTGTTGCAGAGCTGACAAATATGTACACAGATGGAAGCCAACTATTTGCACATAATAGTCATAAAATATTTAACTGCCTTTCTTCTATTTGTTTCTTTTCAGGAAGAAGTGTTTGGAGGATTTGGAACATGCACTGAGCAAAATAGAATACCAAGTCCATCAACAACCACTTCAGGTTCTGAAACTACTTATTATTATTAGTATATGTATTTGTTTTTTTTACCTCTGCAAAGAATGTTTTCTTGCTGTGTACACCAGTTGATGTATCAATATAGCTTTTGGCAAGACGGTTAGATTATCTTGGAGGGTTATTCCCGTGACCAAAAAAAGAAAAAAAAAAGTGACATCGTAAAAAATGGTAAAAGCCTCCATTGTTTACAAGGGGGTCGTAACTTTAGCGTCTTGCCTGATTTAGGTTGTGTAATAGATTTGGAACATTTTGTCTAGTCTGATATATTACACCATGTTGCAATTTGTATGGTTTAGATAGAATTGTATTAACTCTTGGATGCCTTTGAATATTCTCATTCTTTCTCTCTTAACATGCACAATTTATTATTTATTTTGTGGTGGCTAATAATTTGATCAAGAATTCTTTTTTTTCTTCTTTAAATGCATAAAATAATATGCTTCAACTGCCGTGGATGGATGATAAAGACTAATGTTTTATTCTTTACATTGTGTTTGGGATTTCTCAGAAGACCCATCCATACAAGAGAAGAAGCCAAGAGGACGTCCACCGCGCACCCTCACTGGCCAAAAAGCTGCTGCGGGTCGCCTTTCCCCTCCTTCCTTTCTCTCCCCCACACAGGCCAAACCTGAAGGTCCTGAAAGACCAGCGGAGAAGGTGAAAAGGTTGCCCGGAAGGCCACCTGGCACTGGGGAAAAGCGGAGAGGCCGTCCGCCGTCATCGGGTTCCAGAAAAGCTTGGAGTACTGCCAGCCATGCGGCAGCCGAGGACAATAGACAAGCCGGGTCTGAGTCCAGCCTGGACAACGAGGAGGACAGAGACCGAAAAGGTGCAAAGAGAGCACCAGTGGGCTCTGCTCATCCGCACCATGCCAATCTACCCCAAGGTGGGCGGGGTGAATCCAAAGTTCCTAACTTGAAGAGAGCATCTTCACTGACGTCTTTCAAGTCCCGGCTGAAGACGTTGCCCGGCGTGCCTCGCCGTAGACGTGGACGCCCGCCCTCAGCGGAGCGTCTCAAAGCCGCGGCGGCGGCGGCGGCTCAGCTGTCCACCTCCATGGAATGTGGAGAAGGAAAACATAACGCCTTAAAGGGAGGGGAGCGAGGCGCAGAACCACAGCAGCCCATGCTGACTCATGTGAATGCTGAGGAAGACCGGGACTCTTCCAATCGTCCATCCTCGCCATCTCCTTCCATGCCGGACCGGACGGTAGGACTCCGAAAAAGTCCTCGACACAGGAAGCCCGTCAGGATTGTCCCGCCGTCCAAGCGCACTGATGCGACCATTGCTAAACAGCTTCTGCAGCGTGCTAAGAAAGGAGCGCAGAAACGAATGGAGAAGGAAGCTGTGGCCGGTGGGACGGGAGCCTTGGAGGCGGGGATTAGGAAGACTCAGCTGAAGAACATCAGGCAGTTCATCATGCCTGTGGTTAGCACGGTCTCCCTTCGAATCATCAAAACCCCAAAGCGCTTTATTGAAGATGAAGGCAACTTCTTGTCCCCTCCACCCCACATGAAGATTGCACGGTTGGATGCGCCCAGCTCATCAGTGTCCACATCCACCAAACCCACTCCTACCATCTCTTCCTCACCCTCGCCGGCGGTGGCCTCCACTACAGCCACCGCCACCAGCACGGGTACGACCGCACCCATCGACTGCCTCCCTCCTCCTCCACCTCCAGCTCCCGTCCCCGCCGTCCCATCAGCGAGCGACAGTCTGCTAAATAGCAATACCGACAACGCGGCCAACGGGCGATTCAGCAGTAGCGCCGCTTCTTGCGGATCCAGCGCCGTGTCACAACATTCGTCGCAGCTTTCCTCCGCAGAGTCTTCCAGATCCAGCAGCCCCACTTTGGACGACTCCTCGTGCGACTCGCAGGCTTCCGAGGCCACGCAAGCATTGTCGGAGGCCGAGGAGCACTCCCCGTCCTCGCGGGTAGAAAGGGAGCCCAACTTGTTACACAGCTCCCAGCCTCCCTCACCTCCCTCGGAGCCGGAGCGCGTGTTACCCAAGAGGATCCGCCGTGGCCGGAGAGGGCAGGGGGCGGGTCGAGGGACTCGAGGCCAGACTACGAGGGAGACGTTAGCAGCCAGCGGCAAAAAGCCCATCATCAGCCCACCCACTGGTGTGCTGATGTCATCCTCTGCGCTTCTAAACTCACAACAAGTTTCATCCACGGCCTCCTCTTCTTCTCCTCCGCCTCCTCCTCTCCTCACACCACCGCAGCCTCCCCAGTCATCTTCTTCTAGCACAGCTGCTATCAGTGAGCATCACTCACAGTCGCCCTGGTTGCCACATCCCATCCCGCCGTTCATGTCTGGCTCATCAGTGCTATCCAACATGTCGGACAAAAGGAGCCGCTCCATTCTGAGAGAGCCGACCTTCCGTTGGACGTCCCTGTCCCACCCCGAGTACCGGTACTTCTCCTCAGCCAAGTACGCCAAGGAGGGCCTCATTCGGAAACCCATTTTTGACAACTTCCGTCCTCCCCCTCTCACCGCTCAGGACGTGGGTCTGCTGCCTCAAGGTGTCAGCGGAGTAGGAGGGGCCGCTCCGGTTTCCTTCCCCGCGCAAGGCGGCGGATCAGGAACGGGGACCCGCCTGTTCGCCCCTCACCACTCTCACAGCCACCACCAGCATCCCTCCTCTTCCCGCTTTGACGCACCTCACCCAAAGCGTAGCCCGCTACTGCGTGCCCCGCGTTTTACGGCCAGCGAAGCCCACTATAGGATCTTCGAGTCGGTGACGCTGCACTCGTCCTCCGGCCGAAGCCCGGGTTCGCCTTCCCCCCACCACAAGTCGTCAAGCTCACGGCGCAGGCGGCGACTCATGTCGGGGATAATACGTGGCCAAACGCGTTCACCTTCCCACTCCATGACCAGGCGCAGCAGTCAAATCGGGGATCGCCTGATGTCTACGGGGAGAGGATCCTCCGAGTTGTCTGACTCCGGCGGTAACCCCAGCCCCTTGCCGGGGGGCTCTGCCATTCCACTAGCTACTAGTGCCTTAACTCCTGCTCCTTTTGGCAATTTCTCCGTTTCCATGGGTCTGACCTCACACGGGATACCTGACAGCAGGAGAGGGCAAGTTGGGAACCCGCCGGCGCCTTTATCAACCACATCATCGGCATCCTCGCCGCTTTTCCCCCTCTTTCCTTCCGCTGAGCAGGACTCGGGACGAGGAGCTGGGAAAGGAGCTAAAGAGAAAAGCATGCCAGCTCCCCAGGAGCCTGCTCCAAAAGACAGGGATGGTGAGAAACATAGGGAGAAGGAAAGTAAGAAGGAAGGGAGGAAGGACTTGGAGAAAAGGAGTAAGGTTACCACTCCAGATGGCTCCCCTATTGTGCCCTCCAGCCTCTTTATAGATGGGCGGGACTCCGAAGACACTCTTTTATCTCTTGTTCCAAAAAAGGCTCCGGGGAGACGAAAATCAATGTCAGCTGATGCGGTAACAGACACTCCATCCTCTGAGGTGCGCGGCGGTGGTTTCCACGCCCCTGCTCCCAATTCCATCGCTAAGGAACGTTTGCCTAAGAAGGGGCGATCTGGCGAGAAGGGTGGCGACGCGGAGGACGGGGAAAAGGAGGAAGAGAGACAAAGTCCTCCCAGCCAACAGGCGCTGAGCCTTCCAGGGCAGCCAGGCAAGCAACATCTCCCGGTCTCCTCGCTTGGATCCGTGTTGGAACAAGCGGAGAAACAACCTGCAGCAGACAAACGGGTTGTCGGGCTTCTGAGAAAGGCCAAAGCTCAGCTCTTTGAGATAAAGAAGAGCAAGCTGAAGCCTGCGGACCAAACCAAGGTCCAGGTCAGTTTAAAAAACAAAACAAAAAAACAACACACACAAAAACATCTCTCACTTTCTCCATGCAGTTTATTTTGAAATATATAAATACAAATCTGTATTTGTACTCAAAGTGAAACCTGATGATAGGAAAGTCCCACAGAGGGTGTCGCTTGAGGGGAATTCTGTTAGCTTCATACATTATGCACGAAGCAGCCCGACGTTTGCTTTTTGAAAGCAGTCCTTTGAACAGACCCCTCCTCTGTTCTTCTCCAGCTAATCTGTTGATTAGTTGGGCGTAGGCCGTCATCACACTCGTACACGCGTCGAGGCCGTCTTAGAAAGTTGACCTTGAGATTTCCTTTGCGCTATTGTTGCACTAAATCGGGCAATGATGGATTGTCTGAGTGTATCTATTCTTTTTGTTTTGTCGTCGGGGAACAGGGTCAAGAGAGCGACTCTTCCGAGACCTCGGTACACAGTCCACGCATCAAGCACGTGTGCCGTCGTGCAGCCGTGGCTCTCGGTCGAAATCGTGCAGTGTTCCCTGATGACATGCCCACACTTAGTGCCTTGCCCTGGGAGGAGAGGGAGAAGATCCTATCTTCCATGGGGAATGATGGTGAGGAAAAATTCTAGGGTGTGACTACTTGGATGAGTGCCGTGTCAATTGGTTGCCATTAAAAGATTGTCTTTTTTCCCCCCGTCTTCAGATAAGTCATCGGTAGCAGGCTCGGAGGAGGCCGAGCCTCAGTCCCCACCCATAAAGCCACGGGAGACACGGCAAAGGGCTGTCCAAGAAGCTCCACCCAAAAAAGGTCGACGCTCGCGACGCTGCGGCCAGTGTTCAGGTTGCCAAGTTCCTGAAGATTGTGGCATCTGTACCAACTGCCTTGACAAGCCCAAGTTTGGGGGACGGAACATCAAAAAGCAGTGTTGCAAGTAAGTCTTAGTTCATCGAGAATCTCACTTATATAATGCTTTGTGTCAGAAATGAAGAGTCCCTTTCTCCCCCCTCGTCTACAGGATGAGGAAGTGTCAGAACTTGCAGTGGATGCCCTCAAAGCTGTTTCTTCAGAAGCAGGGCAAAGGTAAAAAGGACAAGAAGAGGAACCGGTTAGCTGAGAAGAAGGAGGGTCTCAATCCAGTTAAAGGACAGAACTCCGAGTCTGGCACCAAGCCCGCCGCTGCGCCGTCAAAGGAGGAACCGCCCCACAAAAAGAGTGAAATTCCTCCTCCCAACCCGGGCGAGGAGAAGTCAAAACAAGAGTCACCACCACAACTATCCTCCCCAGCTCCGTCATCTTCTCCTTCCCCGGATGAATCCCCGCAAACCACCAGCACATTCCCAGGCCAGGCCCAGTCTCCGGAATCCAAGTCCGTCTCCAGCAGCATCCCGGTCAAGAAGGGCCACAAAGCGCAGCAGCCGGCGTCGTCATCCTCCTCCTCTTCTTCGTCACCTTCCTCGTCCAGCTCCTCATCCTCTTCGTCCTCCTCATCTTCCTCCTCCTCATCCTCGGCTCAGAATTCCCCCGCCCCTTCTCCGGCCATGCCGTCTCATCCTCAACCGTCCCAACAGCCGCAGGGGCCGCCGAGCGGTCAGGCACCGGCAAGGAAAGACGTCTCACCCAAGATTCCGTTCAGTGAGCCCAAGAAGAAGACTCAGCAACAATCGCCGCAACAGCAGAGCTCAGCAACAGCAGCGTCAGATACAAGTGAGAAACTGATGACACCATTTTTTGTTTTTTTGTAACTGTAGCCTGTTTTCTACCAAAATGACTCCATAAAAAAACACATTAGCGATATGGAGGCTCTGTAAACACAGTTGATCATGAATATGCATTGAGGATGAGCGTGTAAATTTGTTACCTTGTGTTTCTTAAATTTTGACACCTGTAAATTCAAATGTCTGACTAATTTTATCCCACGTTTTTTACTTTTCCTTAGTTGACCCAAAGCAGCTGAAGAAGTCATCTTCTCGCTCTGTTGTTCCATCTCCTAAACAGAAACCAAAAGACAAGGTAGGAAACTTGGACCTTTCCCGCTCGTTTTTAGTGGTTGATCAAGCTAAATGTTTGTCATGTATAATTAGAAGCTTAGTAGCTGTTAAGTGGGATTAACCACGGCGCGGGTCAAAATTTCCACAGACTTAAAAACCGGCTGAAGTCACTATTTTCTGCTAAATTCTTACTAATGCTAATTTGGGGATGACCTCATTTGGGTGCAAAATGTAAATATATGCACTTCTTGGCATGGAAGACATTTAGTTTTGGGATCCATGTTTTTAATTATGGCGGCTGCTTAATGGAGATTTGTTATTAAATTGCTGTTGTCATTCCTACCCTAATGCAAATCATCCACTGTGCTCTTTACCTTTCTTTTCCTTTTTTATTTTTATGATGCACCTGAGAAGACGCTGACCACGAAATCCCCCGGCAGCTGTACTTTAAACTGGCTGGGCACTCCCTCGACTAGGGGCCAAGCAAAGTCCACGGCGCCCTGCGACGGAGTGCATCGAATCAGAGTTGATTTCAAGAGGGACCACGATGTAGAGAAGGTGTGGGAGGCGGGTGGCCTCAGCCAGCTCACCTCTGTGCCTGTCACGCCCAGGGTGCTCTGCTTCTTATGTGCAAGCAGTGGAAATGTTGAGGTGAACAAATTGATATTTGAAATGCACGATAAATATGAAGCCTCGTTGACATTTCCAACAGGCTTCCTGTCGTAAAAACGTTTTGATTTTCCTGTCAAGTCGGTGGTGGGAGTCGACAATAATATTGTAGGTGCATTAAAACCAAAATGTGTTGTTTCTTGTCTGTGTCTCTAGTTTGTTTTCTGCCAGGTATGCTGCGAACCGTTCCATCTCTTTTGCCTAGGGGAATCTGAACGGCCTCTCCAGGAGCAGTTTGAAAACTGGTGTTGTCGCCGATGTCGCTTCTGTCAGGCCTGCGGGCGCCAACACCAGGAAACTAAAGTAAGACATTAAGTACAGTGTGGCCGTTTTTTTTTTGTTTTTTTTCTCGCCAGACAAAGAAGCTCTTCTCATAAAACACTTCCTGGCGTTGCACGCAAACTGCCATTTATCAGCTTTATGGATTTTTATTGAATTCAAATCCTGTGCATGCTGCACATGGCGTTAGCTCCACATGGTATTCATTACAGTTTAGTTTGTACATAATGTACATCTATGCGTGTGTGATTTACAAAAGGAAGTTAAAAACACTTGTTGCATTGTTTTGGCTCGTTAGTACGAGTTGATAAGCAACACTGATATGATTGAGCTACTCATTGGAGCTCTTTTTTTTTTTCTTTACACTCGGAGTCGTTTGGAAAAAATATCCGCCTAAAGGGCGTTAAGTTATTTATTACTTTGATTGGCTTCCATTTCTGGCTCCTGGACACGAGCAGAGAGCAGAGCGTGGCTTGAAAGCTCCCAGTGAAGCTAGTGGCGTGTCTAACCGCCTCAGATAAATCAACTCCTGAAAATGGGAGCTACATGCTCATAAAAAAAATCTTCCCTGATACACTTCCGAACATGCGCCTTCCTTAGCGAGACATCTCTCGGAGCAGTTTCTATTTGTGATTGCATTGTGAATCTCGGATGTTATCAGTGTATAGTTGATATTTGCATCCTTTGTTGTTTTTTTTCCTCTGGCTTTATAGCAGCAGCTGCTGGAGTGTGCTAAGTGCCATAACAGCTATCACCCGGAGTGCCTGAGCCCCAACCACCCTGCAAGACCCACCAAAAAGAAGAAAGTCTGGGTATGATGATGCCGCTCCACGCTTCCTACACACTTGGTCTCACCTTCTCCCAACCTTTTGTTCACACGTGATGATGTTTCCAGCTTTGGCACGCCAGTGTCAAATCCTCATCGACTTTCTTCCTTCTCCCAGACAGCAACTATGAAAACGCGACGTGTTAGCCATAGTGTCGTTTTTAACGCCTTGAATGTTTTTCGACACAACTGCATGCTAGGTTGAGCAATATAGTGGTCCTCAACTTGACTTGTTCATGCCTGTTTGTTTGTTTCCAGATTTGCACCAAGTGTGTCTGCTGTAAGCGTTGTGGAACCACCAAGCCCGGCAAGTCCTGGGATGCCCAGTGGTCACATGACTTTTCCATGTGTCACGACTGTGCCAAACTCTTTGCTAAAGGTGAGCGGCCAGCACACGATAGCCCAATTGGTGCTAGGATTTGATAAACCTTTTTTAAACCAGAGGTTAAAGGTCAAACGTCACAGAGGATTTGTTTGATGTGAAAAAAACAAAAAAACAATCTGTCATCTGATTACAAATAATCTGACTTTTTATCGCTCGTCGTAGGGAACCCTTGCCCACTTTGCAATAAGTGCTACAACGATGAGGACCACGAGAGCAAAACGATGCAATGCGGACGCTGCAACTGTCGGGTTCACGCCAAGTGTGAGAGCCTGACAGGTGTGTACCGGCCTCAGAAAGGCCAGATAAAAACGTTTCTTGGAGATTCACACGCTCGTCATACCTCCCTTTTGCCCTGACACCTGTCAGCGCTCGGTTATCATATTGATGAGCCGTGGAAAGATGATGAGGCCAATAATACGCAAGATACTGAGCCGTCATTTTTTCCCCCCGGTCCGCCTCAGATGAAATGTACGAGCTGCTGTCAAAGCTACCGGAGAGCGTCGCCTACACTTGTACCAAATGTACAGACCGCCAGCCGGCTGAGTGGCGGACGGCGCTGGAAGGGGAGCTCCAGGGCCGCATTCGCCACATCCTCACTGCACTGCTCAACTCGCGCACCTCAACTCACCTACTCCGATACAGACAGGTTAGAAAAGATAATCATAGAGACCATTTAGATTTTGTTTGCTATTTTTCCACTCTCACAACAACTCTTCCTCTTTGGTGTAGGCGGTGAAACCTCCAGAGCTGAACCCCGAGACTGAAGAGAGCCTTCCATCTCGTCGCTCCCCTGAGGGCCCAGACCCTCCAGTCCTGACTGAAGCCTCAACTGCAGCTTCTGGTGATTCCCCTGCAGACCTGGAGTCTGTGGAGAAGAAAATGGATACGGGCCATTACAAGTCTGTGGTACGTACCTTTTTTTTTTTTGGTAATATTTTCAAGCTGCCATTATGACGATTCAGTCATTTTTCATCTTTTGAAAGTAGCCGACAGTTGCTGGGAAACATAATGTAAAAGATATTATCCAGTTGTGATTTTAAAATAGACAATATTCACAATCATATATTCTTTATCATCTGTGAAAAGCTATATTTTCCTGCAAGTTACTCAGCAGTTGTGACTGTATTTGCGTATGCATGTGTTCTACTGCCTCCTGGTGGCCAAGGTTTACAGTAGCCTTTGTATTTTTTTTATTTTTACAGTGTGGCCACAGAATAAATGAAACTCCCAAGTCAAGTCACCACTAAGGCTGTGTTCCTTCTTTCTTTCAGCTGGCATTCAGTGACGACATTGCGCGAATCATTCAGACCGCAATCAACAGTGACAGTGGTCAGCCTGAGAGCCGGAAGGCCAACAGCATGGTCAAGTCTTACTTTATCCGGGTAAGCGCCGCTGCGTCGCAATTCTTCGAACGAGTCCTTACTACAATATTGTAAAACAGCAGTCAATGATGCATGATATAACGTGACAAGCTGTGATATTCCTTCATTTATATTCCACGAAAAAAGCCAAATAGCAGGTCAAGGAATTATCACGGTTGATTGTTGTGTTACAGCAAATGGACCGAAACTTTCCCTGGTTCAAAGCGAAAGATTCCCGCTTCTGGGAAAGGCCAAATGTCTGCGCCAAGTGAGTATCAGCTCCAAGTTGCGCTGCTTCTATATCATAAGCATCTTTCTTTGCTTGTTTAGACTGTCTAATGATGTTAATGAATGTCTGATGGCTTTCAAACCGTTTCCCTGGAACGGCTGCGTCTTGTGTTTTCCACTTTCACTGTGGGAATCAAGGTTTTAATAGTCATGTAACGTGAGCACAGCCTTTAAACTCTTCTCTGAAGAGGAGGTCTGTAATTACCCAAGAGAAAGAGATGCTATACCGTCGTGTGTGGCGGCGAGAGGCTGCTAGAAAGCCCCGAGCTAATATTTATAGAACGTGTTGGTTTGACTGCGCCAACCTTCTTTTGAGATATGGAGTGGATACAAAGGCTGAGAGGAAAGATGAGAGTTTCAGCCACTTCAGCCTTCAAGTCAAACGGATTCGACTAAATGAGTGGCGTAGGACAAACGGGTGGATCTCGGTGGACTACCGTTGCCAAGGTTGGATTAAAAAAAAAAAAAAAGGAGTCATGAAAAGCTTAGTACAGCCAGCAGCTGGAATTTATTTGGGGTTCCTTGGTGGCACATGTGTGCTGACTCCTATTTAACAAGAATTTTGAATTGGTGCGGTTAGTTCTGAGTCTTGAAAGGGCAACATCTCTGTCATCAAAGGTTGTGCACACTTGTGCAACCACAGTGTCTCGGTTATTTATACTTCCCTCTGGAAATGATCAAAACAGATTTATAGTGTGTTCTGCAGGTCAAAGGTAAAAACAAGTTTCGCAATGATTTTTCGCAGTCTCATTTTTTTAAAAATATATATCCCAAAGCCTTCCATTTGTGTGGAATAAATGAATGTTCTATACATTGCGGCAGTTGTAGTTGATGTAGACATTAATGGGAGCGGTTTGATCGACAGGCAAGCTGTTAAACGCATATCCTGCCAAGTGAGATTTAGCCAAGCTAATGAACGGCATAATTGCCCTCTGAATTTATGTTGAAGTCCTTTATTGACTACAGTGGAAAAAAAAAAAAAACCTACAAGAGCGGATCAATAAAATAACCCAACCAATCCGATTTCTTTTTTTTTTTCAAATTGACCAGATTATAGGCAGTTTAAACTCGACTGTATCGATGGAATAGAGCAGCACTCGAAGACGACTCTCCCTCTCTGAGAATTCCTAATGAAACGGTTGTATTGAATTAATGATGCTCCTTGTAGAGACGATGGATTTCTGCAATGAATATTCATGCCACGTGTAACCATGCAATGCCAGCGAGCATTGGAGTTGTGCTTGACACACACACACACACACACACACACACACACACACACACACACACTCACACTCATTGACACATTCTCGCTTAATCACCAGCGCTCAGAACTCTCCTCGGAGCTATCAGCTTTCCCAGACCATTTATTATTTATTATATGCTTTGCCTGCTTTGCAGACTTTATTGGGAGACGAACTGTAACGGCATCACGTGGCACTTTCAGACTCATATTTGTGGTCTTCTTGTGGTTGACTTTGTCAAGTTGTATGGGGGGGGCGGAACAAAATGATCTATCACGTGGATTCAGTAGCCGTCTTTACCGCATTGGCTTTTAAATGAAATTCAGACTGGTGTCACTGCTCACGTTTTACTCGGGGAAACTTTCTATTGCTCCGTGAGGAAATCCAAGAGCTGATAATATATGGTGTTAATTTTAAAGCTATTGAGTAATAAGTGTATTATTGTGTTTGTCGTGGTATATTAAAGCATTTTGTTTTCTCAAGAAGGAAACCAAATTTTGTGTGTACTGCCGTTGTTGTCCTCAGCAGTGGTCTCCTTCCCAATGCTGTCTTGCCCCCATCCCTGGACCACAACTACGCCCAGTGGCAGGAGAGACTGGAGCTGTCCCGCTCTGAGCACCCCCACCTCATCAAAAACATCATTCCAGCCCCCTGTCCCAAGTTTCCGACTGAACCAGATTCTCGAGCAACCCCTCCACCCCGTCCTCCAGCTCTACCTCCACTACCTCCACTTATACCAGGTAACAAGAACATCGCACAGAAACTAATAAATTTCACGAGTTAAATATAAACTGACAATAGAGGCGAATGTGGTGTTTCTGGGATTTGGGGGGGAAAAGAAAATTCAATACTTTGTCATGACTTTGATGCAATTTTCCAGATTGTGAAGACTGCCCAGAGTTTCCGCCTCCACCGGGTGTTAGTGACAACAGAAAATGTGCACTGTGTCTAAAATACGGAGACGAGAACACAAACGTGAGTCCATTTCATCCACTTTGGAAATATCCTTAATGCTAAAACCCCGTCGCATGTGACATGTCCAGGAGGGTGGCAGGTTGCTGTACATCGGACAGAACGAGTGGACACACGTCAACTGCGCACTGTGGTCGGCCGAGGTGTTTGAGGACGATGACGGCTCCCTTAAAAATGTACACATGGCTGTTCTCAGGGGGAAACAGCTGGTAAGTAAAACACAAGGTAGATCTGATCCAGTTCTGGCATTGGATCTCATTTATCCCCCCCCCCCCCCCCTCATGTTGTTCTTCACAGCGCTGTGAGATGTGTCAAAAACCAGGAGCCACAGTAGGTTGCTGCTTCACCTCCTGCACCAGCAACTTTCACTTCATGTGTGCCCGCCATGGCCATTGCGTCTTTCTGGAGGACAACAAAGTCTATTGTTCCAAGCACAAGGATCTAATCAAGGGAGAAGTAAGAAATGATTGAGATAATTGTGTCCTAAACGGCTTTCAATGAGGACTTGTGACGCATGTTATTTTGAAATTGTTCCTCTCCCGTAGGTGGTGTCTGGCTTTGAGGTGACGCGCAGGGTTCTGGTCGATCTGGAGGGAATCAGTGTAAAGAGGAAATGGTTGGCAGGACTGGAGCCGGAAAATATCCACATGATGATAGGTAGTGTAAAGCAATGCGAGGATATTATTGCTTCATGACTGATTTGCCTCTTTTTCCAATTTCTTTAGGATCCATGACCATTGACTGTTTGGGCATACTGACTGAACTCTCAGACTGCGAACGCAAACTTTTTCCCATAGGATACCAGTAAGTGTGGCTTAAAAAAAAAAAAAAAAAAAGTGACACTGGGTGACTTGAATTATGACATCATCTGTCTTCTTCCAGATGTTCCAGGGTGTACTGGAGTACTTTAGATGCACGAAAGCGCTGCGTGTACACTTGTAGGATCCTGGTTTGTCACCCTCCTGTGGGAGAGTCTGAGTTTAAAAACATGGTGGCCCCTGAGGAGAACATCACCATAGCACATAGTCCTCCTCCCCCTCCTCCTCCCCCTCCCCCTCCTCCTCCTGTACAAGGTACTCGAAACACCCTCACCTTTAATTGACCAGTTTTGGAGGCATGATGTTGATCTTCCCCTTTTTTTCGGAAGACTTTCCTGATCCATTTGAGTCTCCGAGGCGTGCAGAGACCCTGTCTCCTGCCAAGACCCCCAAGCTTCGAGTCTACAGCAGAAACCGGCAACCCAGCTACCCACCTGTCACCCAGCCTTCTCCAGGTAGAAAATTGTATTCACTGGACACTCCATTAGGTACAACAGTATGTCATAATAGAGATATTCAGACATTATAGTATTATTAATAGTATGCCTCGTATGTTATTGGAACATTATCAGTCTTGTCATCTTTTAAAAAATACATATTTTTTATTTTTTGTAGGAGGTTCCTCTCAACCCCAGACTCAAATCAGTGAATCCTCACCGGACCCGGTCATACGGAATGTTGACTCCCGACGCCACAGCTCTCCTTCTCATGCTGCTCCTCCCCACCAAGTGCATAAAGACCGAGTAGTAAAATCACTGACTCACATTTTGCCACGGCCTCTTACCTCACCCCCTCCACTTATCTCCTCACCTGCCCAAGACCCCGAAAAGGCTAAACGCACCAGCAAGGACTCAAGCCAGAGGGACAAGGAAAGGGCAAGACTTTTCATGACAAGCCAGAATAGACCGCAACCTTCCACGCATCAGGGAGCACGAAACACAGATAAGATTAAGGGGTCGAGTCGAGGTCAATCCTCCAAGGATGCTGAAAGGAACAGATCATCAAGCGACCTCAGGCAAAAGGACTCTGACACTACTGAATCAATAGCCAAAGAGCAAGAAAAAAGAAAGCCGGCTATGAAAGAATTCGACACGGCAAGAATTCTCGGAAAAGACGCGTCGAGAGATTCAGAGAAGAGGCGACAAGTAAACCGAGAATCCGACAAAGGAAAACAGGCCAACAGAGAGTCAAACAACAGAGATGTCGAGAAGAGCAAATCAGCCTTAAGAGATTCCGGCTCAAAAGACATTGAAAAAGCAAGAGCTGTCAGCAGGGATTCAATGTTGAGAGACTCTGAAAAGCAGAGACAATTTAGCAGGGAAGCGGCAAAAGACAGACCATCCAGCAGAGACTCGGAAAAGGGTCGACCTCCCTCCAGGGATTCCAGTTATAGAAGCACAGAGAGAAACAAAGACTCGGGGAAAGAAAGTGACCCTGGCAACCAGTCTAAACACGGCGGAGGTGAAAGTAAGAACCCCAGGCTGGCACCTGGCGGCTCGGGCAAATCCTCTCCTCCAGTGGGCACCGCCGTCCTCTCCGGTCATCAGCAGAGAGGCGCTAGCGGCAAGCAGGCTCACAAATACGGGAAACATGGAAGCAAAGAGCAAAATGTTTCTTTAGCTCATCACAAGTCCGCTTCTCACGTCATCCAGTCTAAGGAGAAGCCCGGCTCGGAGAAAGACACGGCGGGAAGCTTAACGGCGTCTTCCCTTTTTAATGACACGGTTGTGGGGAAATCCAGCTCCCCAACTCTCGCGCGTAAATCAAACGATCATTCGTCAAGTCCAGCCGCCGGAGCGGCCATGAAAGCCGTTTGGTCATCGAGGACGCCGGCGGACGACGACCTCGTCAAACGAAGCTCCGCGCACACGGCGGCCTCGGGGGCCAAAGACAAACACTCCAAAGTCAAGGCGGCGAGCAACCGAGAGTCGTCGAAAGACCGAGACCGAGTGAAACATCTTCAAAATAGCAAAAACAATAGCAAATCGCCGCTCTTGAACAACAACACCAAAGCCACGGGCAGCTCCAGCGCACTCAGCGCAAATCCCAACAACAATAGTAAAGCTCAGCTGCTCGGAAGCGGCGCCAAATCCCACGCCAAGCTTCAGGGGGAGACGTCGGAGAAACCAGGAAGCGACAGGTCTTCTTCTTCAAAGAGCCGAGAAAGTTTCGGCTGCAGCGCGGACAATAGCCAAGCCACCAAGACGTCCTTTCAGTCCCACGTCAAACCCACGATGAAGCAGTTAGTGTTGTCTTCGAGAGAGCGAGAGAAAAAGAAAGCTGTCAAGAAACCCCTCGTGACGCCTCTCAAACCCGACATTAAGACGGACCCCAACGGCACCAACAACGTGGATGGCATTTCATCCGCTTGTCCCGCCACGACTACCTCCTCGATTTCTCCTCAGCGTCAGCGTGACGGCCCCGCTCTCTTCTCCTCACCTTCCGCCAGCAGCACTGACAGCTCAGAATCCGACACTCAGACCCAAACAGAAGAGGAGGACTCGCAGAAAGACCACCCGTGCGCTGAGCTCCGAGATCACCACCACCACGGCCTCCTCACTCGAGGAACGGCAGACGAGGCGGAAGGCCACGACGATTATCACGACAGGGGGATCGACGACACGCCTCACGAGGACGACAGCGACGGGTCGGGCTCGGCCAAGCGGCGCTACCCTCGTCGCAGTGCCCGCGCTCGCTCCAACATGTTCTTTGGACTTACACCCTTCTACGGGGTCCGCTCATACGGGGAAGAAGACCTTCCGTTCTACGGCAGCGCCGATGGATCCGGACCCGTGGTTAAAAGGCGGACCGGCCGTAAGAAATCCGCAGAGGGACAAGTGGACGGGGCGGATGACATGAGCACGTCCTCTTCATCGGGAGACAGCGGAGATGAAGATGACAGCGGAATGAACCAGCGATTCAAGGACCCGTACTACTACAACTTCACACGGACGATAATCAACCCAGGTGAGGGACTGCCTTCGATAGAAGGACTGGATCAGCGTCTGGGTCGGGGCTCCCAGCTCCAACGCTTCCTAGAAGATGAAGAAGAGCAGCAGAGGGCACAAGAAAAAACGGAAGAGGACATGCTCAACGCACTGTAAGTTCCTACCAATATTTTTCTCTCTTTCTCTCTTTCACATCTTTGACATTTGTACGGCGTGTTTGACAGGACTTTGAGCAAGCAGCACATCGGTCAGCTGGACGGCATCGACGACGGCTCAGAAAGCGACACGAGCATCTGCACCACCAGCACCACCACCACCACGGTCACCTCAGCTTCCACGCCGCACAAGAGCACCCCGAGAAGAAGGGCCAGAGACAGGCACCAGGAGAAATTGGACTCGCACGACACTGCCAAAGACGCACACAGCAGCGGCGGAGGAACCGCGACCTTGAGCGGAACCGCTCGAAAGGGGCACAAAGAGAACTGCCTGGCTTTAGGTGGCGGGGTCAAGTCGCAGCCACAAAGTCAGGGTCAGGATCCTCTGGAAGCTCAACTATCCCTCAACACAGACCTTCTTAAATCAGACTCCGACAATAACAACAGCGACGACTGCGGTAACATTTTGCCGTCGGACATCATGGAGTTTGTTCTCAACACGCCGATGTCAATGCAGGCCCTGGGCCAGCAAACCGAGTCTTCCTCCTCCGAGCTGCTGCTAGACGAAGGCTACGGGGTGGACGTCAACCGGCGTAAAGATATTCTGTTTGATGACTTCTCCGAGCCTCTGCCCAGCGCTGAGAGCGGAGGGGTGGGCGAAAGTAGCGTGAACAGCTCCATCTCCGTCGAGGAGCCTTATCTTCCACTTGAGCTGCCCTCTGATCTTTCTGTGCTCACCACACGTAGTCCGACCGTGAATCCCAGTCAGAACCATACCGGCGGCAACATGTTGGGCTTGACGCCCGACCCGGACTCGATGAGCGGAGGGAAGAGCGGGGACAAGAAAAGAGCGAGACCCGGAGTGTCACCCTCGGAGAATCAACGCGATTCCGCTACTTTGGGAAACAGGGACACGCAAGTCGCTGAAGGTCACATGACATCTGAACAATTTATCCCGAGCCCCGCTATCGGTCAAGTGATCGAAACCACGGTGAACCAGGATGTTTCGAGGAATCCCGGCACTCCTGCTTTACCGAGCTCCCCATCACTTCCTCTTCAGAGTCAGAAGTTCCTCCCTGCCGCGGCTGCAGGCAGCCCCGTGCCCGGTCCAGGACCATCCCAAGTTCAGGTTTCCGCCCCAGCTGTCATCAAACCCAGCCCTGATAAACTCATTGTGGTCAACCAGCAGTTTCAGCCTCTTTATGTCCTCCAGACTGTCCCCAATGGAGTCACCCAAAAAATAACAGCCACGGGAGTGATGGACACCAGCTCTCAAGCGGTACTCAGCTCCATGACGCTCGCCACGGGCTTGAATACCGCACTATCTACATCCCAGCCTTTATTCCCTGCCGGTGGCAAAGTCTTAGGTACGATGTCTCACTCGCCTCAGATTCACACCTTCAGAGGAACGGCCCAGGCTGGCTTCCAGGCAGGAATTCCAAGCACCACTTCAGGACTTCTCATCGGATTGTCCTCCCGCGAGCAGCCTCAGATTCTGGTCTCGGAAGCGGGTCGGCGGCACGAGCTGGGCCCCGGTGTCACCATCGTGTCCAGCGCGTCTTCCCTCACCGCCGTCCCGACCGTTCTCTCTTCTGCCCACGGTAAGAAGAGGCCCATATCTCGTCTTCTGCCCAAAAAAACAAAGAAATTGGCTCGCTCGCGCAGTCAGCCCACTCTGGCCCCCGATGTCGGACCTCCCAACATGACCCTCATCAACCTGTCGTCCCCTCAGCTCACTGCGAGTATCCCCGGCCAGCCTGGTGGCGTAGTGGAGTTAAGTACTCTAACCGGCTCGCAGCGGAAGGTTCCTAATATTATCAAAAGACCCAAATCCGGTAACGTCATGTACTTGGATCCCACTACGCTCATTCAGCCGAGAATTCCCGGCACTGGCCAGGCCGGTGTGCTGGATTCCTCCACTCACATCTTACCTTCGGGACTCAACACCAGTCAGTCGGTTTTAAACGTTGTTCCCGTGCCCTCGAGCGGCGCCGCCGGCCTCCTGACATCCGGCTCCGTGTCTCTCTCGACGCCCGTCCTCAGCTCGACTGAAATCACCGGGTCCATTAGCAACCTCCTCTTTAAGGCCAGCCCGCACGGGTTGAGCCTGTCCGATCAGCAGGTGGTCCTTCAGTCCACGGGTCCGACTCCTCTGGTATCCCAACTGGGCTCTCCCGTGACCTCCTTAGCCAACAGCATCTGCGTCCTGCCTTCGCAGCAGTCCTTCAGCGTGGCCGTCACTCAGCACGGAGATACCGAAGGTGGCACTATGCGCCTGCGTCCGACTTTTTCCAGACCTCAGACTGCCGTTTCCAGCGCGAGCACCACCGTCACGATTGCGCCAGCCACCACCCTGAGCCCCGTGAAAGGACGCGTCGTCGGAGTCTTTACCCAGAACCAGACTTCCTTGCACTCCCAGAGCTGCAGAACCACTCCCATACAACGGAGCTTTGATCAAAATCTGCAGAACTCAACAGGTGTGGCATCCGCAACAATTACAATTTCCAGGGCGGAAAAGGGCAAACCCAAAGCTAAAAGGAGCAGGAAGAGCACAGACATGAGCAATGGCAAAAAGGTGAAGGTCTCGCAAGCTGAGGAACATCACAATATTCCCGCGGCGAGACAAAATCCCTCAAAGTCGAGGTGAGTTCATGCCTCAGTTGGCGAAATCTCCAATTGAATTTCAAAATGCAAATTTTTTTACTTGTCTTGAAAAGAACCTCTCAAGAAGCCAGCTATCCTGAGTCCATGGACACGGACGAACCCCCGAATAAGGCAAACAACAAGAGGTACGCCGCTTCTCCTCGCCTATCTTCACGTTTTCTCTATTAACCTGTGTCATTGCTTACTTGAATCCTTTGCAGCGTCCTTGGTAAAAAGAAGAACTCAGAAGATCCCGGTTTCCCCGGGAAGGTTGCCGTCAAAGACAAAGGTTCTCCTGCCACAGGACCGGGTTGCGTCGCAGTCGCTTTACCTCCTAACCAAGATGGCAGAGAGACCGGCTTGGACAGCAAACCCAAGAAGGGCATCATCTTTGAGATTCACAGTGAAGACGGCTTCCACATCCGATGTGAAAGCATCGAAGGTGAATTTCACACTTCAACATCATGTCCGTCGTGTTCCTAATGGTCTGTTTTATAGACGCCTGGAAGTCCCTGACCGATAAAGTGCAGGAAGCTCGCTCCAACGCCAAACTACAAAAGGTCTCCTTTGAAGGTAACGGGCAAATTTGAAAATGACCTTGACTCATCATTGCAAATGTATAAATTCATTTAGCTTCATGGTTTTCCTTTGTTCTCCCACAGGGGTGAACGGACTGAGGATGCTGGGAGTGGTCCACGAAGCTGTGGTGTTCCTATTAGAGCAGCTCTACGGCTCCAGACACTGTCGGAGCTACCGCTTCCGTTTCCACAAACCCAAGGAAACCGAAGAGCCTCACATCAATCCCCACGGCTCAGCTCGAGCCGAGGTCCACCGCAGGTCGGCTTGCGGCCCACACGTGCCGAATTAGTCCATTCTCGGACAGCGTGTCTAAAGGCTGCCTTTTGTTGAACTCGTCTGCCCCCGCAGGAAGTCTGTTTTTGACATGTTCAATTTCCTGGCTTCAAAACACCGCCAGCCGCCCGAGTACCAGCCGCAGGTAGAGGATGAAGAGGAAGGACAGCTCAGGACTGCCAGGTCAGTCAGACAGCACAAGCAATTTGAAGCGATTCGATTTGTTCAACGATTTCTCTCCTTGCAGACGCGCATCCATGGAACTGCCACTGGCTGTGAGATTCAAACACCTCAAGGCCACCTTCAAGGAAACTATTGGAGTCTACAGGTATTCAGTAATAAAGAATAACGGTTTAATTTTACGCTTGATGCTCTCCTGAGACCCAACAAAAAGTCTTTCCAGGGCTGTAAAAATTTGGACCTTATGAGGAGAGAAAAACACTACACACGTCTCAGACCGAAATGCGATCTGTTATCGTTTTACAGATCCCCCATTCACGGCCGCGGTCTGTTCTGCAAGAAAACCATCGACGCAGGCGAGATGGTCATTGAATATTCCGGGAACGTGATCCGCTCCGTGCTCACCGACAAACGGGAGAAATACTACGACGGGAAGGTGAGGACGAGAAGCTCGTGTGTGGTTTTGCGGCTAAGATGGCAGAATCATTTTACACCAAAATATCCAAACAGTTTTTTCCCCCAAGGACCACTTTGACATTCTTCTCTTCATTTATTTAACACGCTAAAGTCAATCCATCAGTGTATGCTAAGCAATTATATAAAATTTACGACATGGTTTCCTCATTCAGTAAAATGAGAACGTTTCTCCAAATCTTTCACTATTAAACACTTACCAATCCACCCACAAAAAAAAGGAGTTGTGATGACAAATATTCCCCACAAGATGGCAGCAAACAATTTAAAACAGAGGATCACATAGGACCAAGGCCAGCAGCTAGCATACACACAATCATGATTCGTGTTACATAAATAACTATCATTTCAAATAAGCCACGTTCATATTCGGGTTGTCAATTGTATTTGCTAGCACACTAGCGTAATCAACATGCTAGCTTAAGCATGTGTGTCACTGCCCTTCTGTCTTCCCAGGGGATCGGCTGTTACATGTTCCGCATCGATGACTACGAAGTGGTGGACGCCACCGTGCACGGCAACGCGGCGCGCTTCATCAACCACTCGTGCGAGCCCAACTGCTACTCGCGGGTCATCACGGCGGACGGCCTGAAGCACATCGTCATCCTGGCCGCCCGCCGCATCCACCGAGGCGAGGAGCTCACGTACGACTACAAGTTCCCCGTGGAGGACGCCGGCAACAAGCTGCCCTGCAACTGCGGCGCCAAGAAGTGCCGCAAGTTCCTCAACTGACAAGTTTGTGCCAACTTTTTCGAACTCGAGTCTGCTCTCGCTCGGACGCAATATGCAGAGGAGGAGGGGCCATAAATAGAAAGTCAAATATATCGTGCCTCCTTTTGCGAAATGTGGCTCGCCAAGCTTCACCTTTAGCTGATTGACACTTTGATTTCATTGAAATTTGGATCGACAAAAAAAAAGACCCAGTCTCAATCAGTTGAATTATTTTTAAAAGAAAAAAAAAAACTCAAAGGTTCCGTTTTACACCAAAGTGCAATTTGTCGAAGGAACAAGAAATCCGTTTGAATTAATTGATATTTTCTCTGGTGTGATCAGCTGGCCTGTGTGAATGTGCCCTGATGCCTTCAGAGCCATGGTGACTTGACCTCGCTAAAGGTACAAACCTGCTGACCTGAGAGCGACTCAAATGAGGAAAACAAAAAAAAAAAAAGGTTTTCGTCACGCCCGTGCACTTGATTTGACCATGGGAGCGTTGTGTTCTTAACTGGCTGGAGCCTCTTGAAAGAGAGGAATTAAAAAAAAAAAAAAAAGGCAGCTTGAGATTCTGGTGGACTGACAACCACGGGCCCCGAGACTCTACTGACGTGCTTTAGTAGACTTATTTATTTATCTTTTCTTTTTCTTTTTTTTTTTTAGATTTTTTTTCTTTTGTTGAGGCAATCCCTGGAGAGCAGTGGATTTTTTAGAAAGCGTGCCGTCGTTCTTATCTCGTCTCTCGTTTTTGATGATTCTGTTTGGACTCATCCTTCCAAATGACAGCAGCAAAGAGAACCAAACACAAACATGGCGCCCTTGAATTGATATTTTCACACCGCCTCTTGTGATAACCATTGTTGTTATTATTACGGAGATGTTCTTACGTGTTTTAAAGTCTTGTCTCTTTTCTGTCTTTTTTTTTTTTTTTTTTTTTTATTGGAAAAGGCAAATGTCACGATTTAAAAAAAAAAAAAAAAAAATGTAAATAATGTATATTTTTCTACAGCAGCAACAAAAAAAGACTTAAAAAGCACTCACTAGTGAATAGCACTTAATGATGGTATTTATATTTTTTTAAAAACTCATATTTATTTTATTGCCATTTTTTGTAGGAAATAGAGGTTTACAAACACTAAAGCGCTCTCTATGTTTTGTACTCCGCTGCCTTTGTAAAATTTTGTTTCTTTTTTTTTTTTTTTTTTAATTATCGATTTGTAGGTCTGAATGTTTTATTTGATTCCAAAGACTGACGTTGGCTCGGTCTGCTCGGCTTCAGTCCACCAGGAGCTCGCCACCCGGGCCTTATGGTCAAAGCTAATTTCTTTTTTTTCTTGTCGTCATCATCGTCGTTATAATTGGGAGCTGGCGGTGTGGCTCATGTGAACTACTATTATTATGCACTTGGGAGAGTTTAGATGGTTGATCCTCATCTGATATCTCCTCTCTCCAGCCTTATTGTCTCCTCACCACATCACAAACACGCAGAGAAGTTATATCAATAAGTACACATAAAAAAACAAACAAACAGACAAAGGTTAGTCAAGATATCAAGTTTTTTTTCTGTTTTGTTTGTTTTTTTAAAATAGTGAGGTGCCTTTATTTTGATGCTCCACACAGCCAGTGAGTGCAAAGGATATTTAGAACTGCACTGAAAAGTTAAGAAAAAGTTCTCAGAAAGTCATTACCTCAAAAATATGGATTTTTCCCGGTTTTATTATTGTTATAGTATGCCTTTATCTTAATATATGTCTTTATTCTCAAAATATTACAATTTTAATCTCGGAAATTTGCAATTTTCTGTATTACAAAAGCAAATTTTATCTCAAATATTTTTTTAAATTAAACATTATGACTTTTATCTAAAAAAAAGTATACTTTGGTTTTTCTTGAGTATTTTATTAGTCATAATTGAACATTTTTGGAAATCAGCATAAACCCGAAAGGCCTTTTTTTTTTTTTAATACTGACATTGTGGCCATAAATTTGAAATTACTTTTGACAATTATGCTCTGAGGCTAACGACAACCGTAAAAAATACCATTGTGCTTGCAATAAGTTGCACTTTACCAACGATATGAATTTAGTCTTGAAAAAATGACTTTCCTTTTTCATTCTTTTTAGTGTGGGCACAAATACTCCAGCGCATAAAAGCACCACTGTGTTATGTAACTAGAGCTCAACAGTGTTAGGACTTTCATCAAAACATCCATTTGTTTTTTTTCTTTTCCTGCCGTTCATGCTGACATCATTCGCAGTGACTCCCACGCTGCCTCCCCCCTCCCCTGGTGAAAACACCTACACTTAATCCTATGTCATGGGGGGGCAGAAAGGTCCCAGAGCGGTGAGGCTTTTACCAAGTGCACTTGACTGTCAGTGGGCACCAAAGTGAAGTGGGCCTAAACCGCTACCCTGACGGTGAGGGTATAAAGACAAACCCCCTTCCTACTTGCCACCTGGGGGGGGGGGCGACTGGCCGGGTTGTGCTGCTACAATGAATGTAAACTGAATTCTTCCACGTTCCTTGCTTTGCGAGCGTGGATGTTCTTTTCCGTCGCCGTGCCGACAGATCCGATGAACTGCCGCGGCTTCACGCTTGAGCATCGGCGCAAACGTGTCTGCCGATCTCAAGGGCTCCGTCTACAAATTCCACACTTTTGGTGAAAGGCTTCTTGGACTTCATTTCCTCTTAGCGGCAGGGGTCACATCAGTGGCCCCGCCCCCTCTCCGTCTGTAATTATAGTATAAATACATGACAATATTATACAGACACATGCATAGTCTTGTACGTTAGTATCTATACAATATATGGAATGGACAGACAAACTTAGTTACAGTAGCAAAAACAACCGATTTATACTAGCAATGTTTCAATGTACTCTATAATGGTTTTGTGTTACAGTACTATCAGATGAAACTAACGTGCATCATTTCTTTTTTCGTATAATGGATATCCAGTACCAGTTTTTGCGGTGCCTGTGATGGCACCTCAGACCACGAAAGGGGCGGTGCCGTTTTGTTTTTGTTTTTTCATTCTTTGTTTTCTCGCAAAGGAGCAGTTTTATGTGATGTGTAAGTGTATTCATGTGCTTGTGAATTTCTTGAGGTCATTTCTTTTTATTCCCCCCTTTTCCTTCTTTCATTGTATGTTAAAACAGGGACTTTTACTTGATGTGGTAATAATTTAAAAATTTGATGATTTTTTTAATATCCCACCAAAATGGCGGTTTTTAAGTCCTCTGAAGCTTTGGTTGTACTTATGTACTGTTTTTTTTTTTTTTTTTAATAGAGTCATAATGCTGAATGTTTAATTTATTTATTTTGTGCAACATCCACAAAGGAGTTGTTACTTGGAATTTTCAGAGGTCGAACAAGTCGGGGTGTGCGTGTTTGTGTGCGCGTATGTGTGTGAGCGAGATGAGATTGTTTCTGGTGAAAAAGTCATCAGCCTTGGATGGAATGTGGATTCGCCGTGGGAGCGGATGAAAAAAAATGTGTGTGTGTGTGTGTGTGTGGGGGGGGGGCAGAAAACTTGAACAGGCTCTGTCTTTAAACGCCTTCAATAAGTGTTATTGTCTTATCGATAATCCGCCTGTCACCACCATCATCGTAATAAACCGTATTCATGACAGTGTTCTCTCCCAGCAATGAAGGAAAACCACCACAGTGAAAAAGAAAATAAACCACAAAACTATACTCGGTTGAATGTATAATGAGGAAACAAAGTTGTACATAATGTGTAAAAAGAAAAGTTTCTAATCATGTTTATTTTCTATGCACTTTTTTTATTTAAGTGATAGTTTAAATAATAAACATGTCTCCTTTAGTCCATTTTTCTCTTGTCGTGTGAGACTAATAACATGGCACAACATATTTCATTTAGTCCAACTTTTCAATTCATTGAATTTAATTATCACTCATAACACTTGTGTTCAAATTTTTGTATTCTATTTTTTCAAATAAAAACCTCGTCTTTTTTTCTTTTTTAAATAAAAGCCTTACTATACATGAGCATTTTAAAAATGTCTTAAAAAATAGAAGAAAATAATTATCTTTTTAAAATATGTTGTATTTTCTATTATAATTTTTCTTTCAAATTCAACTTGAAAAATCTTAGCCTCAATTTCATAACTACATTTGACAACTTAATCCTTTCTTGAAACTCACACAGGATGACGGACAATCGCATTTTTGTGAGCACAGCTGCCGGTTTTGTTCCAGGCAATATAACGTTACATAATTCTCCCTTCAGATCTCTCCTTCCATCTGCATTAATATGTCACACCAAAATATGTTCTTCACTTTTACTCCCCTCCCTCCCTCCCTCCCTCCCTCCCTCCCTCCCTCCCTCCCTCCCTCCCTCCCTCTCTCTCGCTCCCCCCCCCCCCCCCCCTCCCTCGCTCTCTGTCCTCCACCCAAAACAGCAAGCACCCAAACCACCGCCTAATTGAATTTCATGATCATTTCCTTTCAGCTTGCAAACGCCAGCAGCTGGCCGACATCGGTAAGTTGACTTTTGAGGTATAAATGTATTGCAAGATGCTTTTTTGTTGAGTTTTATATAAGAAGAGCACACACAGAAAGGCTAAGTCATATAAGATGCAATCAAGTTTTTTACTTGTCCAATGTGGGAAAAGTCAAGTGTTGCGTGCTAGTACAGAAACTCAAGAATAACAAATATTTGATTTTGTGAAAAAGTACCTTTGAATTTGGCCTCATTAAACTTTTTGTAATTTGTTGTTTGCCACAGTTTGCTTCATTAGTGACAATTCACAATTTATTTGTCTTACTTTAGAAATTTAAAGTTGTTTTTATGAAAGTTACTTGCGCATTTGTGGAATATAAATCCACTCATTTTTTTTTATTTTTTTTTTTATCCAACCAATTTGCTGCTTACTTACAAATAACGCAGTTGCTTAGGGTCAGTCAACGACCAATCACGGCTTAGCTTTCAAAAGACACATGACCAAACTTAGAAAACAGTTGCTTTCAAATATAACATCGTATATCGTTACAAGTAAAATACAATAATATTTTGGCTCTGTCCTCAACCAGCTGCTTCCTCTACATTTTCCTCCTGAGGGCTTTCATACACCTATGAATGTCTTCAACATTCCTCTCCATCTTCACAGCTTCTTTTTATGGTTAAGCCTTAAAAGTAAAAAAATGCTGCTCGCTGTGCTTTTTCCTGTCCACCTCATCAGCTCCTTGCATGCTTCCCATAATGGCTGATGTGTTTCATTAACCGCAGCTCAACAGGACCCGCCCTCCTCCAAAAAGTAACAATGCTAAAGTTGAGATTCACAATAAACTTTTAACACTTGGAAAGTGACTTCTTCCTGAGTCAACTGTCTGGTATTCAGCTTTCATTACAAACATCTGTTAAGAAGCCAGTGTTGCCCTTTTGTGATATCAGTCTTGAGTAATGTAGAGCAATTTAATAGGCTGGGACTCTTTTCAGCCACTTCCCGAGTTGGCGTGTGAGCCCTGGAATTAGTCCAAATTTCAAATGTGAGATTTTGAGATTCACTGACCAAGTCGTAGGTTGCTCCTCAGACAGTCTAAACGCTGGAATCTCAGGTCATTTTTCTCTGTGTGCAGGTTGCTCTGCAATGACAACGCTCAAGTCGCTGCTCTTCCTGCTTGTTCTCCAAGTACGTCTCTCTACTCCGTCAGAGGACAATAAGATTCCTCCCAGTCTGTGTACAGGGCACCCTGGCATCCCCGGCTCTCCCGGAGTTCACGGCACCCCCGGTCTGCCCGGGAGAGATGGACGGGACGGAAGAGATTCTGCTCCGGGGGAGAAAGGAGAAAAGGGGGACATGGGAGCTGCAGGTAACAAACTAATTCTTTCACTTAAAACTGTATTTAAAATATGTTTTATATGTTGCTGAGATAATGGCGAGGCAAGTCCACATTTTGTTACCATGACAACTAGGGTGGGAAGTGGCTTTTTCTCAGCAACGGTGCTCAGCAAGTGTGCTGGAAAAAAAACATTTTCACTTGTGGAGGCAGCACTTCATAGACATTACATCACTTGTTGTGTCTGTAGGTATGTCTTTATGCATTATACTGCCCTCTGGTGGTCAATGCACGTACACAACAGAAGGTGCAATACAATTCCCCATTGAGAATTATGATACACAACCTATTTAATTTGTATGTTTTTATCGGTTACAATACAGTCAAGTGCTACTTTTCATATTCCATTTTTTTTTCTTTTTTTATAATAATGGGGGAAGCTGACTTAAGAGTGCTGGTAGGAAAATATCCCTGAGGCCACTACAAATTGCCCAGTGGGCCTCAAATGGCCCAGAGCCTTAGGCCCACACCAAAGTACATCACATAAGATAATTGAACTGCCAGATTTGTTTCAGTTTCAATATGCTTGTGTATTTGATAGTTCCCGCATGCGTACCCCACAGGTGAGATGGGTGACCAAGGCCTGACAGGAGATAAAGGTGACTCTGGACAGCGAGGGCAGAAGGGTGAGGCGGGACAGTGCGCCGTGGCCCCCAAATCAGCCTTCAGTGCCAAAATGTCCGAAGGCCGCGACTTGCCACTCCCAGTGGGCGGTGTGGTGCTCTTCGACAAGATCCTGCTCAACCAGCAGGGCGAGTACAACTCGGAGACGGGCCGCTTCACCTGCAAAGTCCCCGGCGTGTACTACTTTGCCGTCCACGCCACCGTGTACCGCACCAGTTTGCAGTTTGACCTCACGAAAAACGGACACACCGTCGCCTCCTATTTCCAGTTCTTCGGCAACTGGCCCAAACCGGCGTCGTTGTCGGGCGGGTCCCTTATCCACCTGGTTCCCGGGGACCAGGTGTGGATCCAGATGTCTCTGGGGGAATACAATGGATTCTACTCCAGTACCAAGACAGACAGCACTTTCAGCGGCTTCCTGGTGTACTCAGACTGGAAAAACTCTGCGGTGTTTGCATGAGCGCTCATACCTTGCATAGGGAAAGTAACCACACGATGGCCCATTTAAGGTTTTCCTAATAAGGGATATTTGGGATGAGACGTCAATACGTTTTTGTTTTGTAACAACGGGCACATACTAAACTGCATAACTTGACTGCTTTTTCAGCATCTACATTTCTACAGTGGAATGAATCTCTTTAGGGGTGTCAAACTGCCAATTTTGCCACATATTAGGCCCGCGAACACAAATTCTGCATTGACTGGGTCAATACTAAAATTGCCAATTGTCTTCACTAATAAAAAAAAATAAATAGAGACTCTTCTAGCAATTTTTATTATCATTCATCTTTGTAAACATTTGAACAGTTTCTACTAGTCTCTGATTTCAAAACTCAGTTGGTTGTGTACCCTGTACTGTATATAATATAAGAAGACATTTATACATTTGGGTTGACAGTCATAATAACCCTCTGAAGGAAACTATAACTCAATGCCGCCCGCGACTAAAATGAGTTTGACACCCCTGTCTTAGATGGTTGGGCATAATTTGACACTGAACGCCTATCGATACGAGTGCATCGATAATAAGGCTGTGCATCTTTCCGATAAAAGACGATTAGATACGTTTGTCGATACACAATGAGTGATACGATTCAAGGACGACGGTTGATAGCATTACACTCGTATTATTGACCTTGCTCCTTCAGCATTCAACGTGATCCAACTCTAATTCTGACATCAAGCTTTTAGAACGATCCAAATTAAACACAATATTCACGTCAGACAGGAACTGACATAATCAATCATAGATGTGGGGAAGGAAAATTGTTGGAGCATGAAGATGATGAAGTAACAGTCCCAAAAGCATGTGGCACTTCCATCACTCCAATCCAACGCTCCACTGAGTGCATTTGATTCCCCAAAGTAAACACATTCCACTGGAGTCTTCGCAGCCTAATGATTTCACCAAACCCGGCAACATTGTGAGCTGGATGATGTAAGTCACGATGATGTCTTTACTGAGTCTCCACCTTTGTGACAAGATTTTTTGGGAGGCAGCATTTGTTGACTTAATGGGCGAAACACGGACAAGAGCAAACGCCATGGAAAAGCCTTTCCGAGATTCCTCTCACTTGAGGAAATGTGATTTAAGACGCCTGCACACACAACTGAGCTCGAAATAGTTCCACAAAAGCCCCCACCCCCCTTTTATTAGGGTGAAGGGAGAAATGTGGGGAGTTAATCAAACTGAGACTGGCACTAGCCACTGACTTCCATTGGTATGCATCTGCTAAAGTCCTCTTTTGAACTGAACCAAAGCCATTTTTGGAAAATCTATGACATCAGTTTAGATGAATTATGAATGACTGCAAGGGTTACTTAAATTGTGGGAATATTTTCAAACATGGCTAAAACCATGGCAGCAGTCAAATTAAAATAAGTAAAACAAACCAGCAAAATACGGTAAGAAGACTAAATATAATAAATCATATAAAACATGTTAGGTCACCGTGGTGATGGTCATATTGTAAAAACCAAAGCAATAAAAAATACATGATTGAAATAAAAAAAAAATTAATACATTAAAATTAAATATAAAATATTCATGGTAGGTGGCCAGTGTCATAAAATGAAAAGGAATAAATATATATAAAATTTTAAAACCTTAACCTGAAAAATAAGATATAAAAATTTGTAAATAAAAAAATATATAAAAAAAAATAAAAACATGTTGAGTCACCTCTGTAGCGCTGTACTCACATTAAAGAACAAACAATGAATAAAGAGACCAACACAACAGTTGGTATGACTTATGTTATGACAACTTCGTCCAGAAGGAGGCAGTCAGCCTTCACACATTTGCAAACCAACAATCAAAACAATTGAATTAATAAAAAATGCTTTACTTTACAGACATGACAGTCACATTATTGTGCCCCCCATGTACACCATACCATATAATTAATTTCTTTTTCATTAGCTCATAACCACTTTAATCCTTAACTACCTCTACTTTTACAATCCCATCCCTATCCATTCCTACCAGTCTTCAAGCCCACCCATGATTATCCCAGTTTCAACCTCCACAAAGGAGATGTTCTGAACCCGCTCCCCCATCCATTTTTGACTTTTTCCCACAGTGTGCTGTTCAGGGCCCACTGAGGTCAGTAAGTACAGATTGAATCCCGGGAGACGCAAAACATGAAGCTTCCCCCTGCACTGTTAGTAGCATCCTCATTTGGAGCAACATGTAAACACAGCAGAGGCTGTACACAGGCCAGCAGACAAAAATCAAAACAAAAAAAACAAGCCTTGTTTGCAGACCACTGACTGTGTTTACTTAGCGTTTTAGTTCAAAAGCAACTGCTCAACACTGACCTCTGATGTGGTTTTCCTTGAACAAATTTTGATCGTAAATGACATTCTAAAGTCAAAAAGATTGCACGCTGTCATCAGTGAATGGATTCTTCTTTCTGCACAGATGTCTGTCTCCATTTTTAGAACCTGGGAAAGGGAATGGGGTCAGTTGTAAACGAGAAGTCACCAGAGAAATGGGCCCATCTGAACCAGCTGACCCCCCCCCCCCCCACACACACACACACAATTTACTTGTAATATTATTATCATTTAATATTTAATATTTATTATTATTATGACTTTGTGCCCTAAGCGGTACAGAAAATGGATGGATTATTATCATTTTCTTTTAAAATAAACATTTAACAACATGTTAATGCTTGTCTGGTGTTTTATTCCTTGTTTTTATATTCGCCAATTAATACATATGAATCAGTCATTTGGTTAACTGCTTTATATGACAATATGTGTTTCACATATACCTACAAATGTACCTAATAGAGAGTCCGAATGACGTCATATATCCAACAGCCAATCAGAAAGTGGGGGGTTGTTTGGGTGTGGCACTTTTCACTTTCATTTAAATTTTGACCATGATTTTTCCCTAATGAAGTGGCCTGTGATTAGGTACACCTAAAAATGGCGGTGTACCTAATAGAGTGTCCGAGTGACGTCACAGATCAAACAGCCAATCAGAAAGTGGGGGGTTGTTTGGGTGTGGCACTTTTCACTTTCATTTAAATTTTGACCATGATTTTTCCCTAATGAAGTGGCCTGTGAATAGGTACACCTGAAAATGGCGGTGTACCTAATAGAGTGTCCTTGTGACGTCACAGATCAACCAGCCAATCAGAAAGTGGGGGGTTGTTTGGGTGTGGCACTTTTCACTTTCATTTAAATTTTGACCATGATTTTTCCCTAATGAAGTGGCCTGTGATTAGGTACACCTGAAAATGGCGGTGTACCTAATGGAGTGTCCTTGTGACGTCACAGACCAAACAGCCAATCAGAAAGTGGGGGGTTGTTTGGGTGTGGCACTTTTCACTTTCATTTAAGCTTTGACCGTGATTTTTCCCTAATGAAGTGGCCTGTTATTAGAACACCTAAAAATGGCGGTGTACCTAATAGAGTGTCCGAGTGACGTCACAGATCAACCAGCCAATCAGAAAGTGGGGGGTTGTTTGGGTGTGGCACTTTTCACTTTCATTTAAGCTTTGACCGTGATTTTTCCCTAATGAAGTGGCCTGTTATTAGAACACCTAAAAATGGCGATGTACCTAATAGAGTGTCCAAGTGACGTCACAGATCAACCAGCCAATCAGAAAGTGGGGGGTTGTTTGGGTGTGGCACTTTTCACTTTCATTTAAGCTTTGACCGTGATTTTTCCCTAATGAAGTGGCCTGTTATTAGAACACCTAAAAATGGCGATGTACCTAATAGAGTGTCCAAGTGACGTCACAGATCAACCAGCCAATCAGAAAGTGGGGGGTTGTTTGGGTGTGGCACTTTTCACTTTCATTTAAGCTTTGACCGTGATTTTTCCCTAATGAAGTGGCCTGCTATTAGAACACCTAAAAATGGCGATGTACCTAATAGAGTGTCCAAGTGACGTCACAGATCAACCAGCCAATCAGAAAGTGGGGGGTTGTTTGGGTGTGGCACTTTTCACTTTCATTTAAGCTTTGACCGTGATTTTTCCCTAATGAAGTGGCCTGTTATTAGAACGCCTAAAAATGGCGAAGTACCTAATAGAGTGTCCGAGTGACGTCACAGATCAACCAGCCAATCAGAAAGTGGGGGGTTGTTTGGGTGTGGCACTTTTCACTTTCATTTAAGCTTTGACCGTGATTTTTTCCCTAATGAAGTGGCCTGTTATTAGAACACCTAAAAATGGCGGTGTACCTAATAGAGTGTCCAAGTGACGTCACAGATCAACCAGCCAATCAGAAAGTGGGGGGTTGTTTGGGTGTGGCACTTTTCACTTTCATTTAAGCTTTGACCGTGATTTTTCCCTAATGAAGTGGCCTGTTATTAGAACACCTAAAAATGGCGGTGTACCTAATAGAGTGTCCAAGTGACGTCACAAATCAACCAGCCAATCAGAAAGTGGGGGGTTGTTTGGGTGTGGCACTTTTCACTTTCATTTAAGCTTTGACCGTGATTTTTCCCTAATGAAGTGGCCTGTTATTAGAACACCTAAAACTGGCGATGTACCTAATAGAGTGTCCAAGTGACGTCACAGATCAACCAGCCAATCAGAAAGTGGGGGGTTGTTTGGGTGTGGCACTTTTCACTTTCATTTAAGCTTTGACCGTGATTTTTCCCTAATGAAGTGGCCTGCTATTAGAACACCTAAAAATGGCGGTGTACCTAATAGAGTGTCCAAGTGACGTCACAGATCAAACAGCCAATCAGAAAGTGGGGGGTTGTTTGGGTGTGGCACTTTTCACTTTCATTTAAGCTTTGACCGTGATTTTTCCCTAATGAAGTGGCCTGTTATTAGAACACCTAAAAATGGCGATGTTCCTAATAGAGTGTCCGAGTGACGTCACAGATCAACCAGCCAATCAGAAAGTGGGGGGTTGTTTGGGTGTGGCACTTTTCACTTTCATTTAAGCTTTGACCGTGATTTTTTCCCTAATGAAGTGGCCTGTTATTAGAACACCTAAAAATGGCGGTGTACCTAATAGAGTGTCCAAGTGACGTCACAGATCAACCAGCCAATCAGAAAGTGGGGGGTTGTTTGGGTGTGGCACTTTTCACTTTCATTTAAGCTTTGACCGTGATTTTTCCCTAATGAAGTGGCCTGTTATTAGAACACCTAAAAATGGCGGTGTACCTAATAGAGTGTCCAAGTGACGTCACAAATCAACCAGCCAATCAGAAAGTGGGGGGTTGTTTGGGTGTGGCACTTTTCACTTTCATTTAAGCTTTGACCGTGATTTTTCCCTAATGAAGTGGCCTGTTATTAGAACACCTAAAAATGGCGATGTACCTAATAGAGTGTCCAAGTGACGTCACAGATCAACCAGCCAATCAGAAAGTGGGGGGTTGTTTGGGTGTGGCACTTTTCACTTTCATTTAAGCTTTGACCGTGATTTTTCCCTAATGAAGTGGCCTGCTATTAGAACACCTAAAAATGGCGGTGTACCTAATAGAGTGTCCGAGTGACGTCACAGATCAAACAGCCAATCAGAAAGTGGGGGGTTGTTTGGGTGTGGCACTTTTCACTTTCATTTAAGCTTTGACCGTGATTTTTCCCTAATGAAGTGGCCTGTTATTAGAACACCTAAAAATGGCGATGTACCTAGTAGAGTGTCCAAGTGACGTCACAGATCAACCAGCCAATCAGAAAGTGGGGGTGAGGGTGGGTGTGGCACTTTTCACTTTCACGTAAGCTTTTTCCCTAATGAAGTGGCCTGTGATTAGGTACACCTCATTTACACTTCAATAGGTACACTACACGAAGTTAAAAAAAGAATAAATAAATAAATAAGTATAGCAAGATTTGGACTGGAATGCACATCACTACTAAATAAAAGTGCAGACAGCGGCTCGGTGTTGGGTCGAAATAACCGACTGGTTAATAAAACGGGCTCTTACTCGGAAAGTCCTTGGTTCGATCACAGGTCTGAGCATGAATACCCGTAGAGTCTTGGAATCTCCTCGAATCATTTTTGTTTTGTCAACTCAAAAATGCCTGTTATTTAAACTCATCAAAATCTTTTTTTTAAAACTCAGATTGTTTGAAAAATTCGAGTACCAAGTGGACTATTTAGATAAATAAATGGAAAATAATTTGCAAAATGGTGACAAATTATTTGCTGCTGTTTTATTATGAAAAGACTCAATTCTCCATCTCAGTTGAGTTACATTCAAGTCTGCAAATCACATTGTCTCAATTCTTTCACACTGAACACTTGCTCCTTTGCTGCATTTGTAGGAATGACATACTCCGACTGCCTTTTACAAATACCTGAGGAGGATGTAGCTAATATATTCTTGAGTGTCACTCACAAAGCAAGCAAAAAAAAAAAAAAAGTTATCCAACATTGGAAATACAATTCAAAAGGTTGATAGCACTTTGTACATACCAACAACACAATGGATTCTCTGAGCATTGTAAACTGATTCGACACCAAACTTAAAAAACAACTGGCATTGTGGATTGTGTTAAAAAAAAAAAAAAAAGGCAAATAAGAAAGGAGGAAAAAAAAAAAGCAAAAATACAAATCAATTCATTCCATGGCAAATATCAGGTTAAGTGGTAGAAAACAAAATAATCATTATTTAAATAAAGTAAATTATTTTGGATCTGAGAAAATCTAGCCACGATTGTTAAACAAATTAAAGGCTTGACAATGTTACAATGAGGCTGACAAAAGCACCACTTTTGTTCTCTTTCCACATACATCCATGCAGTATACATACATATTATTGGCAAATTATTTTCTGTTTTATTTCTTTTCTAAATGCTTCTTCTTTAACACCCCAAACCAAATGTCCATCATCACTTTTTTGCACAAATTGTTTTCATTCAAGCCTGCCCCACAGTCCGAATCAACTTAACAGTCAGCCATTTTCACTTGCTTGTGTACACATTTTCTGTTCTCGCTCCCGAGCATCAACGAGAACAAAAAGCAGCAACCTTTTTAACACAAGATCCAGGAAGTTTATGAATGTGAGCACTCAGAAAACACAAGTATGGCGGAGAACATTTATACGTCAAAACTGAAGCAGACGCAATTCACACTGTGACAGAAGAATTCAATTTTGTTACAGTCGGCATATAGGATGTTATATCATTTCTTCAATCCCACTATGCAATATGGAAAAGGACTTTAAGTGGCTATTTCTGGGTCACAGTGACACTCGAGTCGATCCTTGTTCAGGGAGAAAAAGGACCTTTTTAGTGGTGGTGGAAATGTAGAAAGGCCTTCAAAGGTACACCTCGATGGTGTCGAAAATAATACGGCGACACAGCGGGCAGTTGTGCTGGTAGAAGGGCTGCTGCAGAAGGATGTCGGTGCAGCCTCGACACAAGCACAGGTGCCTGCAGGGCAGCAGCACCACCGTCTTGGCGCAGTCGTGGCAGATGACGCACATCTTGCGGTGCTCCTGCTCGTTCAGCAGCGTCAGCAGGTTCTCCGCCGGGGGGCGCCACAGCTGCTCCGCCTTCAGAGGTCTCGCCTCGCTGGATGACGCCGATGCCGGACGCTCCTCTTGGTGGTCCCCCGCCCTGCCGTCGGGTGGGTCCCGCCTGATCTCCTCGCCGTCTGGATCGCCGCCCGTTCGGTTCTCCCTGTGGAGCTGCGTCCTCAGCGCCAGGCTCAACTGGCTGCTGTGGCGAGACAACTGTCGCCAGATTCTTCTCTCCAGCAGGTACAGTTGAAGCAACACCCGGCGTAGGTGTCGCATGACGCCTCGTAATAAACGTAGAGCTGAATGGAGCGCCGTGGAAAGTCTCTGCGTTGCCGGGAAGGCGTTGACACATGCCGCGATTCTTTGCGAGGCCTGCGCCGTGACTTCTGGGTTAAGGTAGGCTGTTGTTGCCAGCGCTATGCCGACGGTGAGCGCCAGACCGTACGTGTTGAGTATGAAGATGCTGATAAAGATGTGGACCAGTGAAGCCAGAAAGTCTAAAGCCAGCTTGAAGGGTGACCACAGGAAGGCGGACGTGCCGATCAGGCTGCTGTAGAGGAAGGTGAGGAAAGTCAGCGTGAGTTCCAGCGCCATCTGCAGCGGGCTGGAAACAGTCTGCCACACGCTGAGCACGGCCGAGTACACGTTGAGGGCGGCGATGAAGGCGTAGTTGACCCCCGTGTTGACCAGATAGACCAGGAGGCTGAG
Source organism: Syngnathus leptorhynchus (assembly GCF_054491065.1). NCBI lineage: Eukaryota > Metazoa > Chordata > Actinopteri > Syngnathiformes > Syngnathidae > Syngnathus > Syngnathus leptorhynchus. The sequence continues at coordinate 5,431,201 of NC_141201.1, read as the reverse complement.
CACGATGCCGCAAGCCTCCAGCAGCGACAGCAACCCCCGACACAGTTGCTCCTTGCCGCGGAGCAGCACGTGCGTCAACAGGTAGCCCACCATCTTCAAGCTCTCTAGAAGTCCCTCCAGAGACAGCATGAGGCGGCCCAGCACGGCCGTCGCGCCTTGGGCGATGTGGGACGCTGCATCCGCCGTGGAGAGCAAGCAGAGAAGTCCCAAGTTGCCAAGCTCCAGGATGGAGTACACGAACAATGTAGGTAGGTTGATTATAAAGTGATACACTGCCAGGACAGTGCGGACTACTGTGTGGACGAGGAGGAAATTGACGTCCAGCAATAAACAGACTGCATCGAGACATTTTCCTACAGTGGAAATGACAATGTTTACTGGTCCCATGGCACTGTGCTCTCAGTGTGTCCGCACGTCAAAGTCCATGTTTGCTTGCATGCTCAGTTATATCGCATTTAAAGCATCACGTGCTCCTTTTGTTGCAACATCCTTTAAAAAGGAGAAGAGAATTATTTTACTTTCCCATTTTCTCCTGAAGCAACGAGGTGCTGACGACGAAGGTACAACCGGATGTTTACTCTCGAATATGAACGGAAGACTTCCGCCGTACTTACGTGGTTCGTTCGTTTTCTTTGCTTTCATTTGTGAACTGCAACGCGATCAGTTAATGTATATTTCTCATTGATGAGTTGAATTAGATCATAGGAAGGATCATTAGAGAACGGCAGAGGAAATGTTCACTGTTTGCTTCAACACGCCTTCTGTCGTTGCGGAGCGCGCCATATTTGTTTTGGTCACGTCCTCTTGCTACTTTCGTGACGTCATTCTGCGCCTGCGCAATATCCGCTCTGCCCTCCGTGGAAAGCATTTTTAATTCAATGGAGGATATGCACGTGACGTCACAGACCGGCCGACGGTTTGTTTGGGTTTTAACAAAACGTCTCGTTTGAATTTCCGACTGGCTGCAAAAAATAGCAAACATACTCCAGCACCAACCCTAGCCCTAACCCCTAACGCACCAACCCTAACCCCAACCCTAATTTAGTACTAACCCTAGCCCTAACCCAAACTCCAGCACCAACCCTAACCCGAGCTCTAACCCTAACCCCAACCCCTAACCTAAGACTAACTCCAACCCTAACCCCTAGCTCTACACTAGCTCTAGGTCTAACACTAGCCCTAGCTCCAACCCTAGCCCTAACTCCTAAACCTAGCTCCAACCCTAACATTTTTCCATAATAGAATATATTTTGGTCCCACTGGGATTCGAACCCGGGCCGCTGGGGTGAGAGTCCAGAGAACTAACCTCAACACTAAGGAACTTTCAGTTGAAAAACTTGGAAACACTATATGGTTTAATGGAGCAGCTAGTGAATAGATTTTTTTTTTTTTTCATTTGATTTATTTCAGCATGTACATCATCAGAAGAACGATAAATCAAAATATTGTAACACAAGCAAGACATTAAGAAAATCATCAAAATGATCTTGTCTTTTTTGAATATCATTTTGAGTTAAATTTCATATGTAAATTGGATATCATGGAGGAAAAAGAATATCAATTTTTGAGGGTGCTCAAAAGCTACTTGTTATTTTAAATCAACTATAGGAAACACTATTTTAAATATATATTTAATATTTCAAATATAGGAATAATATTGTTCATGGATTTTTTTTCACATTTCATGGGGGAGCGAGGACAGAAGCTTTCCTCCATTTACTGGACTCTACTGTATCAACACACAATGTTGTATCTGTATTTGTCAGGATGTGTTTTTCCTTGTCATACTACATATGCAATATTTTCCTGCTGTTATTCTTCACTGATTTCCACCAACCTGTTAATCTTAATATCATCTGTATTTCCTTCTTCACCTTAATCTGCCTCATCCTCCCTGTCTGAGCTGTTCCGTAATGAAGCTTTGTTTTCTTTTCAGAGGTGGCTGGCGGTGGTGTTGTTCTGTTCCAAACCGTCGGACACATGACGAATGACATTTATTTCAGCATCTAATGCCACCACAGGGGATACGCTACAAGCGTCTATAAAAGGTACTTTTCTCTTGACCATGAAGCTTCTTGCTCCTTTTATGGTAGCAAACACTATCAGGTCGACGTTAGCCAAACAGCCAGTCAGCTTCCTGTGTTTGTTTTGTGCAAGTTCAAATTGCTCCTTTCCAAATGAACACTTATCAGATGGTTTGCTGCTTCTGTGGGGATTTCTAAAGTGTTTTTTATAGGCCAATGAAGTATCGGGTATCAGGTGCCCCCACTTTGACTGACTCTTTGGTGAAAAAGGATGGAAGTTAGGTGCATGTACACACACACACTGTGAAGTGAAGGCTTGATCAGCAGACTTTCCAGCTGATCGGACATTTGGCGCATCCTGCAAGCCCTGTACAGAAGAATTCGTGGTTAGAAAAACAACAAGCCACCCCCAAAAAAGGGTAAAAGACTCATCCAGTAGGGACAGGATGAAACCCAGCAACCTTGATGTTTTTCCTTCAAAGAGCCTCCACGGACGACAACAATGACGTAGCAGCGATTGGGCGTCTCACCCTAGCGGGTCATTTCCCCCTTTTAGAAGACAGGAAGTGTGTGACCTGCTCTTCCTCATCTTTTGTCTGCTCAAGCACCCGAGGAATTCCAAGAACTCCTTACTACTTGACCCTAACCTTCAGTGTGAAGAACTTTAGTGATGAATTTCTAAAGCTCTTGTTTTTTATGAACAAGGGTACAAACATTTCATTTTGTAAGACATATGAAAAATGGATGGCATGTATTGAATTCAAGCACAAGCAGAGCCAGGGTGGGACCTCATATTCCATCCTGATTGCCCTGATTGGATCTTTGTGTCTGAATGGGTAAACTGGGGACAAACTGGGGACAAAATGGGGGAAGAAAGGAAGAGCTATTTGCTCCTAGTTTTTCTGCCGTGACTCAAATGATGAATATGAATACCATGACTAAAACAGTAGGAGGAATTCCTTTCCTTTGATCGGCCTTTCTCAGGACCTTGAGCACGTCACCCGAGCATCTGCAGGATGTTGCTGCGACTTCCTACTTGGATTTTTGCTACTCTGTTTCTGTCCAGTCAGATTACATTGTGTCATGTATCCAATAATAAACTAGTTTAGCTTGAATGATGGTCGTCGGGTTTCGTGTAACTCAAAGTTCTGTTTTTTCTTTTCTTCCCAGAAATCAAAAATCCCCACGTATACTGCATTAAAGCATATTTTCTCCACATAAAGATATCAGTGGGGCAATTATGAAGACTAACTCCGCCCACTCGGCGTAATCATCATGGCTAAGGAACGTTCACATCTTGTCAAAGTGTCTCTTTGTCACATTCTTCGTTGCCCTGACAGCATTTTGCAGAAATGCTAATTCCTCTCCCACTCGGCGATAACTGGAAGCCCCCCCCCCCCCCCCCTCGTCATCGTCGGGCAGGAGCGGAGCAGGCACAATAGGCGTCTCTCATGATGGGTGGACAACGCCCAGAAAAGACGCCCTCTCAAGACTGGCCTCAATGGCTCGGAAAGAATGACTACTTTTCCTCGCCTTCCTTCCTCAGTCACATGGGGCGCTATACATAAACACCAACATAAGTGAGGACAGCAGGCGAGATAAATACACCTTCAAAACAGATGGGACAGAAATAACCCAATTTGGCGTTAATTTGATTCCAATTATAAAGTCGAAAATGGAGTCAGTGCCACTCGGGTCTATTTGAAATGACCCATTGGTCTTGGCTTACATGAAATAAAAATATATTTCGAATCAATCAAACTGTACGGATGGATGCAGGGACAGACGGACTTTTACTTTCTTCCTCCTTTTTCCTCTTCTGCCTTTCTTTCTTTCCTTTTCCTTCTTATCTCTTTTTCCTTCAATCTTTCTTCCTGTTTTTCTTCCTCTTGACCCTTTTCTTTTTTCTTCCCTTATCCCCCTTCTTTCTATATTTCATTCTTCCATCTTTTATCTTTCCTTCCTATTCAAAAAAAGGCAAAAAACACTATTTTAACTTAATGAGTGCGTTTTTCCCCTTTGTTTTACTTCCATCTTTATTCCTTCCTTCCTTCTTTATATTAGAGGACAATATCACAAGGATGATATTTAACAGAACACACTTGGGCCGTCATGCAGGAAGTCCTGTCCTTTGTTATACATTGTCATTTATTCTCTAATGCGGGGAAAGAAAAGACACTTTGTGACTTCAGGCTCTGTCTGACTTCAGCTTTTTGCATAAACAGAACTGCTGCTTCGCTACAGATTGCATTTAGGCATAAAAAGATTTGCTGAGGGAGAGGTTCTCCTCCAACATGCGCTTGTTCTGTTTTGGCCTGGGAACCTTGTTGAGGAGGGGGCCGGCCTTTTCCTGCTTCTGTTTTCTCCATTCAAGCCCCCATGACATCAACCCACCCGCCCTGTAAATTCCCACATGCCCTTTCCAGGATGTATCATATTAAATTTAGCCCAAAGGCGACACTCTTTTTGCATGTCATGCTTAAGGAATTTTTAGAGGCTTCTCTCAAATCATTTTCCCCAAGCGGGCTATTTTTTTTTTACGCGGGGTCATTGTCGCATTGCGTGTGCCACACCTTAACTCCAAGGCAGCTCATTATTTATTGACCTTGGTTGAACAGTGCAGTTGTGTCAAGAAGCGTGTGTAGCACAGCAAGACGATCCACAAATGACAATTGTTCCCTTCGTTTCCGTTAAGATGGAATGTTTCAGTTTCCTTTACAATACAAAGCGCAGCTATCACAGGTGGCTCAGACGACGATGACGTCTTATCGGTATCGGCCTCATATTTCCATCAAAACACAAAAGGACATTGTCTGTATCTCCATGAGCTGCTTCTCGCCGATAATTTTTATGAGGGGAAACATGAATCACGTTAAAAAAAACTGAAAGCAGTGTTTGACATTTTTTCAGTGCTCTGTTATGCTAAAATCGGAATCATTCATTTTGCAATTTAATGGTTATTCCGAATTAAAATTTGATGCTTATAAAAATTGAGGCGGCACAAACTCTGTCGCGTTTGCCCGCCCCCGCACGAGCGAGACAAACAAAAGTCAGCCAATAAATGTCATTTGTGTGGACTGACCAGACAAAGCATAGATTATGTGTCCTATTGCAGGGTCGCCACATCACACATGCCACACAGGCCAGATTAGGCTGGACTCTATTTTGGTGATGGGTGCGATCCAACCAATTTGAGCATTTGTCCTCAAGTGAAGGGTGAAGGCATGCATAGTGCCATGTTGTTGGCACCCACAAAATCTCCCTGGGCTGCTCTCTCATGAACTCTTGTTTGCGTTGCTAACAAATCAAAACAAATACAGTACAGGAATAGAGCAAACAAATCGGATTTGTTGATATGAAAACAAATATTGGTGTAACACAACCCTTTGGACAAAGTGGACTTTCTAGAATCGAATTAGGTGTATAATGCGTCATTATTTAGTCTCATGCAGGCACTGGAAAAGCTAGCATTTTTTTCCTTGGGGTGGGATGTGAGGGGGGCAAGGATATCTCAGGGGGTCCGCAAAATGAAATATTTTTTTTTAGAAACCCTAAAAATGTTCCCTATGGAGGATAGGTGGAAATGTAGAAAAATAAAATGTTGGAAAAAATCAGAAAATAGCCTCAAGTCAATTATCTGAATTTTTTGGGGGAGGCAGTGCCCCCGCAGCTCTTCCCTCTAGCTCCGCCAGTGCGAGCAGGTATTAGAGTATTTACAAGTGTGGAAAGTGTCCAAACACAAAAGAGCTGCCTCTCCTCTATCCCTTTTGGAAGCAAGAGTGATCATCAGCGTAGAACGCCTTCGGAATTACAGTAACTTTGATATGCCTGGCTGCTCTATGTGGAGTCGTGCCAGTCCGCTTGGCAGCCACATGTGTCAGATGCAGTGTTCCAGCACTAAAGGTCAGAGATCAACATGCACCACACATCTTAGCATTCTTTCATCTGCGTCCAAGTGCACCGACTGGGAAATTTCACACGATATTAAACAAAGTCACGAAAGGACGACTTCGGTGCCCAGATTGTGTGACTTTACGACAGATTGTATGCAAGTGATGTTGCCGCTCGTGACTGCGCCGTTCTTTTGGCTTTCAAACCGTGAAATGTTTAAGATGCAGGAAGCAGTTTTGATTTTAGTTCTGGACCAACCATCACTATGGACAGAGTCTACAAAGCAAAGTATTGGACAAATTAACCAACTATGCACCATGCCACTGTCTGAGAATGTGTTTTGTAATATCAAACGGGGTCATGTGTTCGGCACTCTTACTCTATTACATGTTTGGCAAACTGCACACATATTCCGTCAGCGAAAGCCAAGACCGTGTTCACTCGGACTGTTTACCTGCAGGGAGACTAGTAGAGAGTGAGAGAGAGAGAGAAAGAGAGAGAGGGGCGGGAAAGAGCAAGAGAGGTCAGCAGCATCACATACTGTACTGTAAATGATATGATGTCTTCTGGCAGGTGTTTTAACATACTTTGGACCACTTTATTCCCTGCCATGGAGCCATATTAAGATCGCTATTCTGCATGGAGACGGAGTATAAAGTTAAGTTTACAACAAGCAGAATTGATTTTTTGTTAATATGAAATTATTTTGAACGCATGCGGTAGCAATTATGCTGCAGGGCAGGCTGATCAGATTTTCTGTCATATTTGATTGCAACTACCACCATCATAAATTTATAAATATACAGAAACTCACCCGGACTTGCATTTCATACTGCGATTCAAACGAACCTGTTTGCTTATTTCTTTATATTAATTTCATTTTGATTTGCTTTCATTTTGACCGTATATTAAAAATAAATTTATACATTTGACTATATATATATATATATATATATATAAATATATATATATATATATGTTGAGAGACAGAAAATTCACCTTCAATATATTTATAGTCAAATGAATGAATTATTATTTCATTTTTGCTCTTGCAACCACCTGCACCCCCCCCTCCCCTCTACATGGGTGCATCCTCCCTCCCTCACTCTCTCCCTCCCTCAATGTGTGTGCGTCTTCAGGCCCACTCCATGCTACTACACCCTCCTCCTCCTCCTCCTCCCTCTCTCACACACACTTTCACACACACATCAGACGGACCTCCACTGTACCGATCAACAAGCATGGACGCACGGCTCTCTGCCTCTCTGCTGGCTGGACTTGTGTTCCTCCTTCACGGCTATACGAGTGAGTGCTGGAAAAAAACAACAATATAACAGTTAAAAGTAACTCATGTGGACATAATAGAGCTTTATAGACATTGAGAAAAAAAAAAGCTGCGGATCAGCTGTTTGCCTGTAGAGAAACTTCTGTGTAAACTACATGAGACTCATCTTCTTGCTTAGATTCAATTTGGGTGAAAAATGAGAGTGAATGCTGCTATGGCTGTGTTTAAAGTATGTAAAAAAAAAAATTGGGGCACATGTTTAGAGTTGTAAAATTGTTTTAACTTTTTTCAAACAGAATGACTTCAAGTAATGCATTTTTACAGCACATCATATTTCGCTGCGTTGTTTTTTTAATTCTAAAATTTTAAATATCACTGGCACGTGATTGGGCAGGTCAACTATAAGAGGATGTTGAGCTCACTGTATAAAGACGCTCACATAAGGTGGTTGCGTATTTTTAGCCCTCCACAGAAGTTCTCTGCTTCCGGTCAGCTCCTGTCTGACCGTGCCAATATATTCCTCTTTCATATCAGTTGAAGAAGTTCTCAGCGTACATTGGGATACATGCTTTAATGAATTATTTACTCGACCGGAGGAAAAGTCAAGGTTTCTTGCTCACATTATATGGGAAGCAAAAGGTTGTTTATTTTTAGAGCAGCGTGGCTCGGAATACGGTGTTAACGACTACTGTGCGGCTTGGTTTGTGTCGTTGATGGACGTGTTTGTGCGTCACATGCCATGGATGCTCATGCGGCCTCCGCCCATCCCGGACCTTTCCTCTCGTTCAGGGTCGGACTTCCCTCTGGTTTCTTTGTCTTTGGCCACCTTTCCCTACCTCCTCCATGCGCATTGTGTTTGTTCATCTTCCGTTTCAGGTCAGCCTGACCATTGTTCACAGGCTCTTACAAGTCACCTCCCTTGCACTTGGTAGTCATTTCCTGGACCTTGCCTGGCTTGCTTGGGTTCCCTGGTAACACCTGGACTGATTTGTTTTATTATATTGAGTCATGTTATGCCAAGGAATTGTGTTGAAGGGCGATGAGGTTGTTCATTTAGTTTTACCACCATCTTGTGGGACCTAAAGGCAATCCTAAAGCTTTTGGGGATGTCAATTATTTGTTTTGAAAATTTGGTTGTTGTTGATTTGTGAGAGAAACATGAGTGGCCCATCTTTTGTCTCTACCATGACATCAGAGGAAAAACAGCCGGGGTGCTGAAGCGGAGCAGCGACCGAGGACATGTTCACTTCCTGTGACATGGGCCAATCAAGCAAAGGGGCCAAAGAGCAGCAGCTCATGTAAAGGGCCCCGCTGTCTGCTCTACAACTGCGACAATAAACGGCTTTGTTCGGTCGCATGAAAAATGGGGGCTCGACAGATCTGGCTGGATGAGCAGCACAGCAGAACGGTTACCAGTCCATGAATTCCGATTTTTCCAGAACATTTACACACGGTTTACGTGAGACGCTTTCACTTGTGACCCTTCTTGGGAAAAGTCGTGTGGAGGTCTTTAGTTCATGTTCTTGAACATAAAAGACACTGGAACTGTCTTTTACAGTATTTTTTCCTGGGAACTCTCTCAAAGCAGACTTTTTTTTTTCTTGAAGAAGAAGAAAACTAAAGGTATTTTGTAGTCAACTATAATGTGATAAAAGTCAAGTCAAAGCTGACTAATCAATTAATATTTCTTTGACACAGTCTAGCGGACGCCAACTTTTTGGGACGATAGAAAAATTACATTGCACCTTTATCTGAATCTATTTTTTTTTTTAGAAAACAGGTAAATGTGATATGAATAAAGTTCTTATTAGCACACAGTTGTCGTCCGTGCATTTTTTGGACATACTTTTTTTGCAATTACGAATGGCGCCCCCAGTTCCCACCAAATGTCCCGTGGTCCCGCTTGTATGAATATTTGATGATCAGAATAGCTGAAGCTAACAAAGCTAATTGCTATTCACGACCCCAACCATCTTATTTTTGTACACTTAGCGACCCGCTAACATTTTGTCAAATCGGTTCAACCGCAACTCCACACAACACTCAGCTTTATTCATCTTTTTTATTTTTTTATTCTAGTATGAAGAAGCTCCACTTTAACTGTGCTTTGCTATCACTCTTGGTAGCGTTTCCATAAAGGCCTTTCTTCTGGGCTCTGATTGGCTACAATAGTGACAGAGTTAGGCCTCCCCTTGCTTTGGCATCCATTTGATCATCTGCTTTTAAAAATACCTTTCCATACATAGCTTTCAATTCTCTTCTGTTGCTCTACGCTTTCTGTTTTTCCTGACTCCCAGAAATGAATTGTGGATGAATACCGTTCATAGCAGTGGCTAAATATAAAATGTCTTATTACTTTCAGGCATTTTAATCGGGGGATAAAGTCAGAGTCTTTTCAGTCACACCACGTGCGATTGAGTAATTGGGCCTATTACGGTACGCTTTCAGGCATCCGTCGAGCAGATTCTTGTCTGCGTGCTAAACAAAATGTGTCTTTATTCAGAGTGAGCTTTAACCCGTGTTGATGTGATCTAAGCATCCTGATTGCAACACTGTAACTCACATGGAGCCACATCAGTCTCACCTTTAAAGGGCAGACATTCCCAGAATAGTGAAAGGAAAGACATGATAACGTCTGACCAAAGAGTATTCGCAAAGTGTTGATTTTTCCAAACAGAACTATTATTTGCTCCTCTAGAAAGTGTTGTCGCAGACCACCTGCAAGCCAAAGGTTTCCTTTTACAGTCTGATGCTTCTATCGATGTGAATACTGTCCATTATCACCATTACCGGGTTCAATACTGAGCAGCGCTGGCGGCTGATTGGTGGACGCAGCTGCTTCCAGGACTTTGTGCTGTTGTCATCACTCAGCCGCGGTCGTCCTATTATTGTGTACGCACCAAGCACGTCGAGCTTTTAAACAATTCCAGTCTCGATGAATGACATATTTACGGAAACGCTTGTTTTACAGTGGGAGGAAGGAAGTTGCAAGTGTGTTTTGTCTTACTTAACAATTCAAATTTCAATACTTCTTAGAACTGACGGCAAGAAGACCGCGCTGTTTAAATGGAAGACCTATGATAACGTTGCAAAATGTTTGAAATGTTGACACCAACCATGCAAGCATAGTCACAATTATCAATGTCCAAATTCAAAATTTGAACAGATCCTTAAAAAAAATATCAGGTTCTTTTTAACGCTAATAATGATTATTTTTTGGGGGGGTTGAATCGCCACTTTGCAATAAATATAAAATACATATGTGGAAGTGTGTGAGGGTGGTGATTATTTGAATGCATTGCTCCATCTGTATAAAGCGGATTAAAGGTTGCTGGGCCTGGCTGATACCACTTAAATCTCCAAGATGAGAGCAACAGCTGCACACACCTGGTGACTGCACAATGCCGAGAACACACATTTGTTCACGTTTCGACCGATCATGAAATCCCACTCGAGTCATACTTTGTTAACAAAGATTGTCACTCAAGTTGATGTATTGTGACCAAGGTGACTTGTATTTTACTGTACCTAAAAGTGAAACACAACTGAACTGTAATGAAAACCTTACTTCACTTAAAAAATTTACAACCACTAAGGAGAGCTTCTCACGTTTCTCGTATTACATTTTGCCAATCACTGCGCTACTCCAACACAAGGCCACCTGCTTTGGACGTCTTGAATGACACCTTGGATGCTGTGTTAGCGCGAGCTAGCATCTCCGTATCTGTACACGTTACTGTCTAGGGTACCAAAAGTAAAATAACGGGACAATGTTTGTCAGACTTTATAATAACAGACAGACTCTGTTAGTGTTCGTCATGTAGATTATCGCAAAACAATATGTTTCTATCTGGCGTTTTATCTCCTTCCTGCAGCTAAATGACTGTAGATAAAAGCATGTTTTGTTTGTTTTGTGTGGAAATGTTACCACAAGACTAAAAATGAATGGAGATTCTAATCCTGCTCTTTGTTGTTTGGACTTCAAGTTCATTGGTCACAAAGGTGACTGTAAATGACATTTCAGAGCTTGTCTTGTCAAAAACACAAACAGGATGAAGTTCTATGGTGTCTGCAGATTCTTTGCGGGTGAATGAGGGTACCTTTTGAAACGGGGGGGAAAGGCAGGATGTCTCCTGACAGTTTTGCATTCAGAGAGTTCTTTAGTTGTTTAGCGTGGTTGGCACCGAGCTTGGGTCTCCTCTGAAAACAAAAGAAATGCGTAATTACAAAGTCTAATAATAACGATAATAAAGATTCAAATAATTGAAGACTTTGGTGAGATGTTTGTGGTGCGAGATGCTAAAATGTGCACAACTGACTCGTTACCTGGTCACATTGTATGAGACATCCTGTCCTACAGCTCCCCTAGTGGTCGAGAATGATAACCTACTTTATAGTGCACAATATATGTAGCCACCCAATTGTGTATCTACCTTTCTATCCCTAAATTTCCATCAACAAGACAATATAAATGACAAAATACGAACACAAATGGATTTGCCAAGTGCCAACATATTTGGATTCTCTTAACATTGTTTGTGCAAGCTCCAGATCAGGTTCTCCGTTTCCAACGATATCAATGTGCTTTTTGTTCCCAGCACGGGTCAAAGTTGACTTTATAGCTCCGAGGGGAGCCAGTTGTTCCCGCTTGTCATTCACACTGACGCCGGTGCCACACGGACGCTCGGCTTTCACAAATGATGAACATTCCTGGACACTGCATGGGGTGTGAAGTAACAAATGTAGTGGGCATTCCCAAGGAGAATGCTAAGGGTGTGCACACGGAGGAGTGCTTGCCGGACATGTGCTATAGTTGTAATGTGTGCCAGGGTGAACCCATAGCTTCAAAGTCTGCAGGGATAGATTCCTACAAAATAAGAACAAGCGCTATGAAAATGGATGGTCGGATGGGTAAATAATAGTAAGTGTAAGATCTTTGGAAAAATATGATTTGATCAGAAAATGCAGTGCGTGAACAATGAAAGTAGGGACATTAGTGGAAGGCAAGGATGAGTGAGTTAAATTGAAGTTTATAGTGTGATATATAATCCAATATATTTATATGGGTGATTGGCTTTAGTAGCGACACGACTAAAAAAAGTTAAAAAACCAAAAAAAGTCTGCAGACATGAGCCTGCAGACCATCAACCAGACATAACAGTGTAAGGGAAACGTGATCCAAGACTCTTTTAGATGGTCCAGATGGCCGGACTTACACCATCCAGTATGCACTTAAGCGTTTTCCTGAGAACATTTTATAGCAGTCAGAACCCTCAAAACAGGCAGACAGATTTTATTTTTTGCAAAGAAGAAAGCAAATACGTGGCGGCCATTGTGTACGTTATCACGACGTGGAGACAATGTGTCAGGAAGTATGCCGCTGAGGCAATAGTGACCGATTCAATATCTCGGATACATTCCAGTTCTCCCTTTTGGGAATAAGCAATATTAAAAAAAAAAAGCTGTTTTGGAGTTTTTGTTTTGAACGTGGCAGTTACAGTTAGAGAGGCTCCAAATTGATACGTGAGGGGGTCCTGAGGGAGACACACGTGGAGACGGGAGTCCTGTCAGGAGGGTTTGCATCTCTGCTTAATAATGGATGTTGTTTCCCTGAAATAATGCTCCTAATGCCCATTACAATGCTTTTAACCTAATGCAGCCAAGCGGGCCGCAGCCACGGGCCGTGCGTCGACTCCACAGAGTCAACTCGTGTGGCTTTGCCTTGTTTAGTTACATGACGTTATTTGGAGCACTTAACAGTCATGGTTTGGGCTCTTCTCCATAAACATTAAATTCCAGACCACCACCACTTTTTCTTTTTATCTTATTTTCTGATGTTTTGTGTCTCAATGAAGGCGTTTCAATTTGGTGCTAAATCAAGTCAAGTCAAGTCAAGTTTATTTGTATAGCCCTAAATCACAAGCAGTCTCAAATCAAACCCGGATCACTTTGGTGAGGTTATGCCGTACTGCTTAAAATAGTTTTTAATGATTTTTTAATTGGTTTTGATTTCATTGACACGACTGAAGTGCCCAGTAAGTAGAAACAGCTGATGCGGCGCTCAAGGGATCGTTGTTTTCATTTCACTGTTTCGAGTCACATGACGTGTTTAGTATCAAACTAGTTCCGACAAGACACTTAGCAACCGAGGTCAACTTAATGACTCGCAATCATTTATTCATAGTCTTTATGATCCTTCTATCGTGATATTTTGGTGGCAAAAAGTTGATCTAAATTTAGACCTGATCAGACCATGCCTAAATGTTGGCGGACTGAAGGTCTAACATGATTTTAATAAATTTGATTGGACCTCTGCTGACATATTAAAGTTGTCATCCTACCATTTGATCATCAAAGCTGATGAAAACACCAACGCATAAGTCAGTGAAACAATCTCACGGTAAAAGTCCATCTATAGCTGTCATTTTCGACAGGCAAGGAATTTGCGCTCTCATACTTGTAAAGCCAAGTCATGGAACATCTCCACCACATCAGCCCCGTCCGAGAATATCGTCCCTGTTGGCCTTTCCCATACTTTTGAGCAATTTGTGTTATTTTACCTCGGCCTTCTCCGAAACGGGCTTGTACGGGGACTGCGTTGTACAGTTTGGGACGTGGGAAAAAGGATGGAGTGGGCGTTTGTACCATCATGTGAACAGGCATGAGGAAGTGCCTCACTGAGATGCAATCAGACAAAAAAAAAAAAAAACACACACACACATGCTTACAAACGCAAGTCGGCATACATTTGAGGCTAATTTATCTTTTTTGAGAAAGTTTTGGATCTGGACGTGGGAATAGTTTACGTAATGTCAAAAGTCAATGCGTTTACATTTTTTGTGTATGTGTGTGGGAAACAAATTGGCTATTAAAAGCAAAGGTCATTTTAGGATTTGGGGATTTGAGTTTAAAAACAAAACAATACCCTAATTAGGATAATAAAAAAAAAAGTTGCAAAAATCAAAACCCCAATCGTCTTTATCGGCCAATGTTGGAGGTCTTCTGAGGTCTCTTGCATCCCACGAATGGTGAGAAAGATTTGTCAGTATTGTACTAGCAAAAACATAAATTCTGTGTTATGTCAACACTCATCGCCCTGGTGTTGTCAGACTTGTGACCACCCGCACCCCTCCTGCAGGACAAATTGGAGTCTGGCGAGCCAGCATCAGCACGAGCCGATCTCCACGGCAGGTGGTTTGTTGAAACCCAATATGGAGTCGGATCTCTGTCAGAAACAAGAGAAGGAACGCGCTTCCCTCCTTCCATTCTTTGCTGTTGTGTGGTCCGCTCTTATTATCGCCACTTTATTTACATTCTCTGCATCCTTGCTTATCCTGACAATGAATGGAAATCCCGGCATGTTTTCGTAAGCAAAGGTTTCTGCCAGGTCGGTGTGACGACTCCATCTTTTGCTGAGGAATCACGAGAATGCAAAGTTCACCATATATCTGTTTCTGTCCATCTCTTTGTGTCCATACACCAGGAAATACATGTCACACTGTTAGCCACGTCTCATTTAAGCCTGGGTTGGGTCCGCCATCTTGACCAAAAAATCTTGATGTAGTTCTATGAGAGTTTCAAACCATGCAAATCCACCCATTGTTTTCTATACCGCTCATCCTGTTCAGTCTTACATTGAGGTCAAAGCCAATCCCGAGGGACCCCACCCCACTCGGAACGGCAGTAAGTCATCAGACTTGGACTTGTTCACACGCCAGCTGCACGAACAACCACGGCACTAGCGATGGGTGGAAAGCAAATCCTTAACGCTTTCTTTACGTTAGGTTCAAAACTCTTATTGCAGTTGGCTCATTAGCATGCGACAGTTATCAAGACATTTCCTCCATCCAGAGTCCAGTTACAAGATATGATTTATGAATATGATGATAGGCTAAGTTGTCCCATCTTCACTTGAGTTGCTAAGTCCAAATACCAACAAACATGGTTGTCAAGGGGGTTTTTAGGGAAGCCCCTCACTCCTCACGCCAAACCACAAGCGTCTGACGTACGAAGCAGATGTCATTGAGCGGTCATTGTCGTGTAAATGTAGTCTTAAACACTCAGTAGACAATAAGAGGGAAAAATATAGATTCATTACTTTACAGAATATTTATGCAACAATATGGAGCAGTGGGCGGGTTTTGGTGTGTGTGTGTGTGTGTGTGTGTATACTGGTTTTAAATGTCCCGGGATGCGTCACAAAGCTTTAATGTGATTGATGAATGTGTGACAAGGCCTTTAGTGTCTATGATTTCAAGACTTTCCCAGCGCATTCTTGTGAGTCGTTCGCTCAGTGGGGTGGAGCGAAACTAAGTGGGGGCTACTGTTGTGGCACTAGATCTTCGTGAGATGGAGTGCGGGGGCCGACCAGTAATTCAAGACCAGCCTCATTTGTTACGTCCTCTGTAATCCTGCTTTTTATGGCTACGGGAAGTATTTGGTATTGATACATATTAATTTCTCTTAATACTTATGACTTCCAGAGCAGTGACTCTAGTTCCGCTATGGCATGCAGACCTCTTGACATTTGCACCCCTCCTCCAGATATTCCAAGTGCTCCACTGACAGATTTGTCAAATAAAGGTCCATGAAGTCAACATATTGCTTGTTCACACACCAACCATCTTTTCCGTCTTCATCTTTGCACGTTCATCTGTTAACATCCAGAAATTTCTCAAGACTACACCGATTTCCCATGCTCCCCTTCTCTCTGTCTCATGTCCTGATGTGAGGGCTTCTATTCCTGGCATGAGTTGGGTCAGCGCGCTGTCAGGCTGCAGTATCATGTAAGCAAACAAGCTTGATAGGCCATTGTTATTCTTAGATGTGACAGGACTGGAAACATGTCGCAGATCTCTTGTCGCTGGTGCCAAGTGACGCGCATGGCGGATTGGAATAAGATCCTGGAGTTATTTAGAAGCTAATTAGACTCCCCTTGTGTTTCGGCCCAATGTAATCACCAACCAAGGCGATTACCTTTTGAGTTTATAACAACACACTCTCACGTCATACTTGATGGCTTAGTTGAGGGCAAACAATGACAATGCTGCACTGCTATGTAAATATTAATATGCTACCTTTGATTAAATACCCTTGGATGGAAGAAGAGATTCCATTAACACACCGCTTTTGTCCACATATCAAGACAAAATTGTTCCCTTGAAACAATTCTACATTGATAAAGGCTTAAAAAGGTATTTCTTGCCTTATGGAGTATTTTGTCCGCGATAAAACACTTGTAAATGGTATTTTTTCAGTATGAGATGTTCGCAACTGGATGGACGTCAAGTTGGACAAGAGTTATCGTTCATAACTCAAGAGTATAGTCTGTGTTGGATTGCCAGCTCACGTTAAGGTCTGTTGGAAGCGGCCATCTTTGTTTTGGGCGGGCTGCCAATGGCGAAAGTGGGATTTGCCAGCTAAACGGTGAACAGTAGCTTTCATGAAGCGTAACTCCAAACAGATGGAAACTTTTGAACAAGCAAACAGCAAATCTCAACAAGCTCACTGTTCCATATGTGTGGACCCGTCTTTAACAAAAACTCCCAAGATCAATTGCGGTTATCTTGTGTGTCAATAACACATTCAGCAAATAAAATTGCTGTCTCTGAATCGGAAAATGTGTGAAAATGACTTTGCTGGCAAGAAAAGCAACATCCTCTCTCAAGTGGAAGCTCAATGCTTTTCTGTCATACTGACTTAGGACTATTATCGTCGACTGCTCTCAATCGATTTTGCGGCCTTATGTAGTGCCAGCTTCTCCTCATTCGATGCACTGCACATAAAATACAAGTGACATTTAACACAGTCTCCCATGAATAGACCTTCAATGGTGAGCTGTATCAGGTAGAGGAAGTGGGGCAGAATGTTGCTGGGGGGCGGGGGGGTGAGTCAGCATTGTCCTTCCATGGCTAATGGATAGGAAATGTCTACCTACGAGATTTTAATTGGATCTCTTACCCGTCCAGCTCCATTAGGTCCCGAATGGCAACACACAGCAGAGCGACGGCAAGGTGGGGGTGTCCATAATGGAGATGGGCGCATTGTTTAAGTCGCTCTGTAACAAAACAAAGCATTAAAGAACTAAACATAGCATAAAAAGTCAGCAAATGTGTGTTTGGTGGACTTTATTCTAGTGGTTGAAGGTCGGGTGATATTTTGCTTGAACTTGTACTTGTGAGCCGAAAATCAGGAAACCTGGTTCATGTGCTTGTTTGAAATCTTCTGTCCTTGACAGACAGATAATCTTTGGACTAAAACCTTGCTCCAAGCTCACAGCGAGAAGTTATCAAACAAACACGGGGCCGCCTGGCTTTCACATGTAAACACGAGACGAAATGGGAGCATGTGAGCATTTTATTACCTTCAGAGTCACTTGGAGGCCAATTCCAAAAGAGGAAGGGATCCCGTTGTGGGGAAAGGTCAATGCAAGACTTGATCAATGATATGTAAGGTTATGTTGTACTAGGAATGAATGTACTGTATTTATTAGCTCCAACCACAACCATTTTTATGATGACAATAAATGATGAGCCAAGCCATCAATTATGAGTCTATTTGCCACATAAACCAAACATTCTCGCTTCATGTTAAAAAGAAATCAAATTCTTATGTCAGTGGGAAATTTAGGCATCATGTGACATCGGAATTTCATAACTTCACAATTTAGTAGACATCGAAATTAAAGGCCAACAGAATTATTCATTTTGTGGTCTGGTGGGTATTAATATTGTCAAAACATCAGAAAAAAGTCAGAATATCTATTACAAGAAAAAAAAAAGTGTCAAAATTATGGTTTGTTTAAAACACTGGAGGGGGGAAGATGGTCATCATAATAAAAAAATATTCATTTATTCTAAAAATAAAAATTTCATTGTAATTCTTTGAATTTTTTGGCTGGCCAAAATTCGGCATTTGAAATGACAAAATACTGTTCGCTTTTCAAAATTTTACAGTATTATTCCAAAATGAAATAAATGATCATTTTCCTTGAAAATGTTTCACACAATTCTCCATCATGACAAAATAACTTCTTCCATTTCTAAATTTGAAACTTTTTACATCCTGTTGGTATTCCTATCCTCAATTTTGAGCTCAGGTGTTTCCACTCATTAGATCCTGAGGTCTTTGTGGACATGTGCTGCACATTTGAAGGATGCATGACATCATATCAAGCTCAGAAAGAGAAAACCAGTTGTCCCTCAAAGGCAGTCTGGGAGGGAACAGTGGGAGCACTGTGCCGGGTAAAATGAGCCTTTCTTCCTGCCAGAGGGTGACATAGTGGAATGCAGCACATTCATGTGGACATGGGTGGGCGCCTCATTCTCGTCATAGCGACTCTTCTTTGTGTTTACGTTGACATGGTGTTGAGCCACAAGTGTTTCACTCTACTTTGCCCACAAGAACAATTCTCCACTTCTCATTGCACCACTATGTTTTAGTTTGCCACGACCGCTTTTCCGTAAAACTGCAATGTAAAGGCTTCTTCTATTCTCTATCTGTTAGCATGGGCGGTGGTGGAGGTGAACATGGAGGACAGAGTGGAGGTTTTCAGAGGAGACACAGCTCAGATCACCTGCATGTTCACCTCAGATGACGGAATTGGCGGTTTGACCATACAGTGGTTCTATGTGAGTTTCCCGACCTCACACGTAAAGTTGAAAATATGCTATCATTGTACAATAACATCAATTCCTATCTCCAGGTGTTGAGAACGGGAGAGAAGCAGAAGATCTACTATCAGGACGCCACTATGCAATTGGTGGACCGAAACACGCAGTTCACGGACCGTATCATGGTCAACGTGACGGCGGCCACCGGTGAGGTGGTGTTGACCATCGCCAACGTGCGAGTTATAGACCAGCTGGAGTTCATCTGCCTCATCAAGAGTTTGACCGACGGTGTCTCCGAGGGACGTACCAAATTACTGGTGTTCGGTAAGACGTAAGACGGAGCTTCTTTGGGAAAGCCGTCATGAATTATGGGCTTCTTGTTCCTAGGGCTGAATCATTTTGTAAAATATATTTTAATTGCAATTTTATCCTTTAATATTGCGATTGCAATTTAATAGGTGATTAAGTCACATTAAAAGATGTAAATAAATCTTTGTTTTGATGTTTCATGATATAAATAAATTCCTAAAATATATTTCAAAAATTCTTTGAAACAAATTATCGATTGAGTTGTTTTATTACACAGAAAGACCGGATTTCCCAACCATAGAGGGAGTGCAGACGGGTATCTTTGTCGATGAAAACGCACTGTCCAAGGTAACGCTGTTTTCCGTATTACTAAATGATGACATCATCATCAGAATTGATCCCATTTCTACTATTTTCCAGATTGGCTCATGCGAGGTCAAAAATGGCTTCCCCAAGCCAAAAATTACGTGGTACCGAAACAACGCTCCGTTACTAGTTAGCGACGGTGAGACACGACTGTGATGAACCTCAGCTCAGTTGCACCGGGTCACGTTCCGTGCGTTGTTTTTGCAGTGGTGAATGTAGCTGCCAGCACCACCACTGAGTCCAGCGGTTTATTTTCCGTGAGGAGTGAGTTGAGCATGAAGGTGATGAAGGAGGACAAAGATGCTCAGTTCTACTGCGAGGTCACCTACCTCGTTCCAGGAGGAACCAGAATGACCGAGACCAACCCCATTAATATCACCGTGTACTGTGAGCCTCACCCTAACCCAACGCACCAACATCTTTTCACACAAAGATGTGACGTATCAAATGCATCTAACAACCTGGATTCGATTTGAATTAAACCCGCCATTTGCTTTTTAAAATAAAAAATAGATTTCCGATAATGACATTTCACCTCTGATCCCGTTTCTGTATTGCGTTTCAGACCCGTCCACTGCTGTCAACGTGTGGGTGGAGTCACCAAAAGGAAAAATTAAAGAGGGCGATTCAATTATATTTAATTGCCAAGGCAACGGTAATATGCCATCCTCTGTTTACGTCAAGCACGGAAACGTAAGCAACTATTCTTATTTCTTCCATACAGAGTTGCCTTGAGATATAAGTGACTCAACTTTTAGGGAGGTATAAGCTACGGATCAGTCAATTGTTTCAAGAAATTTCTGCAACCTGAATTTTGAGAAACTCTATCGGCTAATAATTAGCATCTATGTATTGTTGATAAGCAACAAATACATGCGACATATGTAGACAAACCATTTTCTCAGTTGAGCAGAGAGGGGAGGGGTGAGCACTTACTGTATCTCAAGGCACTACTGTAAACTACTCACTTAAATTGTCCAGCATTCTTATTGACATATCTTTTCAATTGCTTTTAATAGGAAGAATATGTAGTGGAGTCCAACATGCTTGTGCTGAAAAATGTGACCCGCCTCCAGAGTGGAGATTATGAGTGTATCTCAATGGACATGAACACCTATGAGGAACTCTCAGGGAACACAACTGTGTTTGTTAACTGTATGTCTCCTGCTAATAAAGTTTGCTTCACCGCCGCTACCACTCTTGATTCTTTTCCCCTTGCGTACGCAGACCTCGACCCCGC
Organism: Syngnathus leptorhynchus; assembly: GCF_054491065.1. Lineage (NCBI taxonomy): Eukaryota > Metazoa > Chordata > Actinopteri > Syngnathiformes > Syngnathidae > Syngnathus > Syngnathus leptorhynchus. The sequence goes on along the minus strand of NC_141201.1, from coordinate 5,410,474 downwards.
CGTGGTGCTGCCCAGTTACGTGGAGATAGCTCAAGGCACGGAGTGGACAGTCACCTGCAACGCCCTGTCTTCTCTACAGACGCACACAGCTTGGTTCAAGGTCTTTGTCATCTTAACATGATCCGGTCCTCACCGCTGTGTGTGGTTTTCGTTGCCGTAACGACCGTGACGCGGAGCTAGGAAAGCGTTACCCAACGAATTCGGAATCTTTGAAATGACAATGACTTCTTATTGATCCTAAAAGTGATACAAATCAATGATGTTGACTTTTAGGATGGACAAGAGGTGTCGACGGGCCACATTTTAATGTTGAAGGATGCCACCTTTGACACTGCTGGGACGTACAAATGTGTGGTGAGCGTTCCTGAAATTGATGGCATGGAGAAGATGGCCACCCTTCAAGTCCATGTAAAAGGTGGATTATTATTTCAATCTAGATATTGAGTTACTAATTGTTGAAAAAAAAAAAAGTCAATCATTTGAGACAAACTAACTTTTCGGTGGGATTACTCGCTGTTCAGGTGCCCCAGAGATTATGAAACCAGAACACACAGACATCGAGGAGAGTGTGTCCAGCACAGTGGACCTGAATTGCCATGTACGAGGGTTCCCGGCTCCAAGCGTTATCTGGACCACCCCTGATGGAAAGGTATCACTGACGATTGTCCTTCAATTCTGAAATGGAATCTGAATGATTGCTATATCACTCCAGATCCTGGAGACCACATCCCAAACCGAGACGGAGGACGGCGTCCACAGCATAGTGAGCGTGGAGGTCACATCAGACCTCACCGCCTTCTGTAACGCCTCCAACGAGTACGGCGCTGACGCGTTGGCATACAACATCAAAGCCAGTGAGTTCCTGTCTGGCTTTTGCATTCTCCTATTAGGCTCGAGCATCTTGCCACTTCTGAGAGTGATGACATCCGTTCACAATGTTCCCCAACAGATTACGATATGATCATATCTATTCCAACTGATCCAAATCACTCGATTTACGACATGATACACTCGACATCGGCTACAATTATCGACTGGACATATTTGACATATTCAACAATGACACATCCGCCACATTTAGCTGAGACTTGCTTGAGCCCCCCCCCCCTCCTCTCGATGTTCCCGTGGTCTGTGTCACATCCGTTATTTGTGTTTAGACTGTGTTAACGTGTTTACGTGTCACTATTGTTGTGTCCCGCCCCCTTCCCCCACCACCATTTAATATGTTGTGACCACCCCTCTTGCACCTTACTCCAGTTGTACACACCACAGCAGCAGCTACTACCACTAGCACAAGCACCAATGGCACAAGCACTCTTTCCTCTTCCACAGGTAAGGCTACAAGCATTCTTTGCCTGGCTCCTTATAGCTGCAACATCACATATTTAAACTCACTTGGTGTCAGGAAAATGACAGTACTTAGTAGATACACGTTCTGTTTACAGTTCCTCATAGAGCCTTGAGACCCCCCCCCCCCCCCCCCTTCTGTGTTCCTCTGGTGTGTGTCACATCCGTTATTTGTGTTTAGGCTGTGCTAATGTGTTGATTGTGTGTCACCATTGTTGTGGCCTCCTCCCGTGTGTGTTCAAATGTTGTGACGTCCGCTGTGTGCCTCTTACCTTATTACAGTTGTACACATCACAGCAGCAGCTCCCACCACACGCACAAGCACTCTTTCTTCTTCCACAGGTAAGGTCAAAGTCTCAGCATCATCTGCCTCACTGCGTATATCGAAAACATTTACACAACATGGTGAAGGTCCGATGTGAAATGTGCGTGTTTAGTATGTGAAGTTAATAGTTTGTAAGATGGTCTTCAAAGTGTGGTATGAGTGCCACAAGTGGTTCTCTTGAGAGGAACAATTGAAGTTAATCTTGAAGAACTATTTGTGTTGAAACTTTTAGGTTGTTTTTTTTCGGTTTATTCAACTTTTATATGTAATCCATTTAATTCAGTTATTATTTTCATAAAATACATGTATAAGGATGCAAAATTAGTACAAAGCTATGACGATATGGGCTAAGGCTAGTTAGAAAACTTGCATGCCTCTCGTGGGACTGTAAGGAAGCAGCTGAAATTCTCTGGTGCCTCCTCAAGTCTAGTTAGTTGTGCTAAAGCATTCCAGACATTTCCAGGCCTCTCAGATGAAAAAAGTTTCCTGGTTTCTGTTTCTTACCAAGTGTCACTTTAATGACATTACGCAGGAGAGCTGTGCGACTGACTGCCATCACACGTTCACGCCGGATGCTCATATTTCAAATCACTTCATACTATATTCAATGTGTTGGGATATATGTGTGTGTGTGTGTGTGTGGCCTGCTAGTTAGAGTTATTCAATTACCCCTTGCTTCCCCACTGATGATTGTACTCATGTGGTTTTTCTCAGTCCAAGCAGCAACTGCTATTCCACCAGAGAAAATCAGGAAAGGTTTGTACAGTATGTTAAGGGTCCACTTTCTGTTCTCTCGCTGGCTCTCCTGACCGGGGGTGTCAAATCCAGGTCCAGAAAGTCAAAAACACGTGCTTCTAATTAATGGGCAGGTAAACCAGTGAGCTCTTGGTTTATCTGTGGGCTAGGTTGATGAGAAGCCAAACCGTGGCAGGGGTTTTCCATCCTGGACCTGGATTTGACACTTCTGCTCCTGCCAAATGAATGCCACCATTCCCAGCATGCATCAGCACACTTTACCTCTCCTCCACTTCAGAATGGTTGTACCTTCTTTTTCTCTCTAGGTTGCCAGGTTTCATTTTTTTTCCCCTCCAAATAAGTTGGACTGTAGATCTTTTTATGTTTGTAAACAATAAGCACCATGTAACTTTTGGGTGGCAGAAAAGTAAAATAAAAAATGCATTAAAATAAAACACCAGCCCAGAAGCAGATGTGACATGACAGTGAAAAGGTCTATCCTGAGGCAAGATCCCTCCACGCTGCAGCATGCTGCACAGTCGGCCTCCTCCCACCATGCACCTGACCCCACAGCCCTTCATTTTCCACCAACGCTGACCTTGTTTCTTTGCATCTTCACCACCAGAGAGCAACGGCGTAATCATTGTCGTCATCATCATCTGCATCCTGCTGCTGGCCATCTTGGGGAGCGTGCTCTACTTCCTCTACAAGAAAGGAAAGATCTGCGGCCGCTCCGGCAAGCAGGACCTGTAAGTACACATTATGATCAGTCAACACTGTTTTTGTTTCCTTGCCCAGGGTGAACATCTTTATTTTGTTACCTTTTTTTGTATTTCTGTCCATTCATTTCATTTTTAGTGTTACACATTGTGCTTTTAAAACCAGTTGTTGTTTTTTGCCTTAGGAAAGTCCACTTAGCTTAATGCTAACAAACAATGGAAAAGGCCATTAACATACAGGCAGCTAGCTTTGATAGTTGTGATCTTGTAAGAAACGAATATTAAAACAAATAGTGGAGCAACACATGTAGACAGATAATATATGAGAAATGGCGCAAATTACACTCTTACCCTGACACTTGCAGCAGGTGTCTATTCGCTTTGGCTGTATAATACTGCCCCCTAGTGGCAAAAGCGGGTACACCAGGACTTGCAGCACAATAAATTGAATTGCAGCATTCAGTCTAAATTGTTACATTCAATTTGTGGTTTAACTCAGTTTTTTTTTTTTTTAAAAACATCATATAGGAATAGATGCTTTTCAACCTCTTTTGTGTCCTGTAGCACCAAAGAAAAATCCAGCAAAGACAACATTGTGGTGGAAATGAAGAGCGACAACGAAGACGCCGTTCTCCTCGGGGTGAACGGAGAGAAACTCCCCTCCAGCAACCAGGTAAACATCTACCCCGTGCGACACCAGTAAAAGACTTCCAGTCCTCCACGCACTCACCATATCTCTTCCAACTTGCTTGTCCTGTGGAGTAAACAACGGTGAGGAGGAAGCCACCGCTGCCACCCGACGACACTCGCTGATGGCTCCCAGCTTCCACCGCAGCCTCTTTTCTCTGTCAATCAAAAAGTGTCTGAGATGATCACACTGGGCTTGCAAACGCAACACTGTTTGAATGAGGCTGTCCGTTTTGTATGTTGCTGAAACACCGTTGAGCAGGGACTATTTTTTTATTGCCGAACAATCACTATAGAGCTACCCGAACAATCTCTTCCTCCAGTGTACATATTGTCATCCGTGTATATATATTTCCTTATTTAAAGTGTATTGATTATGAAGAGCAGAGACGGCCGTTCTGCAAAAGTCCGTACACTGAAAAAATCTTTTGTGTATATGTCACAACCCAAAACATATTTTTGCTTTTTAGTGCTTAAATCGTCTAATCGACATTCTCCCTTAAATCTCTGAAGCTAACGTCTTCACACCTCCACTCTCTGGGATATATTTTTGCAAACCTGTTATAAATTATTCTAGATTTCACATCATAGGATTAACATCTAGTGTTATTGTTCCTTCACATTCGGAATACTGCATGTGTGTGTTCAAGCTTTACAAATAGTAAACTATTAGGCCAAAGAGATTACGTCCGGAGCTTTGAATATATATAAATATATATGCAACCCCCCCCCAAAAAAATCACGTTCTACTGTTACGACATGAAGCACGGTGATGGTTTGTTTTTTTTGTTTTTTTTAGTGCACTGATTTCTCTGTGGTCTCCACTTGTGTTTGTTGAATGTGAAACTTATTTGTGTGATGTGAAAATGAAAGCTTATCTAGTGACTGCATAGTTGTCCTCTCTGTGACGGACAGCAGGCTTGTCTATGAAATAGTATTCATGTGTTCAGTGAATATTTAAGCAGAAAAAGCCAAAGTGACACAATCTCTACCCATGTGAAGCCTTCTTTTTTCAGTTCACTCATTCACTGCCAGCCCAGTTAAAATGCATCTTTTGACGATTACAACCGTTAATGGCAGTGAATGGGTTACGGTTTTGAAGAAAACAATAGTGTGGCCTTTGTATTTGCAAACAAAGAATAAAAGAGATGATTTTGATACTTTTTTTTTTTTTTTTAAGCGTGATGGGAGAATAGCTCTCACATTGTCCGGAAATGGAGTTTGCCAGTATACTTTGTCATTTAATGGAGAAAATATCGCATCTTCCGAGTTGTAAAGATGTTTTGGTGCCTTGTGACATTCTGGTATTTGGATCATGATACTGTACAGTCCTGCTACTACTTGTGCAGTTCTGTTGATGAAACGCTCAAGTTGTTTTATGAACGTCCATTACTCACGTTTTTTTTTTTTTATCAGTTGTTTACGTATGCCCTTTAAATCACTAGAGACATGAAATGTAAAGTGATGCCTTTTCAAATCATTTTTTAAAAATTCTACTGAATAAAAATACTGTTGAAGGGAGTGTTCATTGTTTTAAATGAATTTATAACTCTAACCCAATTCAATTATGGAGGATCTGTATGCCGTACTGACAGAACAGTTTCAGTTTTAGCATCCAAAATAAAGAAAGGTTTAATTTATATATTTTTGAAAATATTCTTGTATTTAAAAGTGCTGCTTTTAGCATACAAATTCTAGTGGTTTTATTTATTTTATATTATTTATGGGTTTTTTTTGTACTGCACTTTGAAGGCACTATATATTCTCGACTAGTTTTTTCTATTTTTTTTTTTTGCATGAACTCTTCACAGAAAATGCATATTTTCCTTAATTACACTTTATGTAATGCTTCAATTATCCCAAATGAATTTAGGATTTTAACAATATGACAAAACAATATGTTTGTCTGATTTATGTAACCGCTTCTGTACTTACATTGAGCTTGTCCGTTGCTTTGTCCTCTTGGGGAACTTTCAAGCCAATTTGCTGCTTTTTAAATACTGATTATGTATTTAGCACATGCTCATTAGTTATATGTCTTGTCAATCTGCCAGGAGAAAAAAAGATTAAAAGAACAGGTTAGGACATATACAAACAAAAGTACTGACACTTGACCTTATGTGAAAATTGGAATTTGGATAACGTTTGCATATTTTTCCTGTTCTCCTGCTTCTTTTTATTCCAATTGTCCCGTGAGTGCAAATATTCTAAATGCCACCATTTGACCCGAAGGAGGACAAACGTTCCAGAAACCGGATGGTGTCGGGTTGCAATAATTAGGTCAACACAGTGTCTTTAAATTACACATAAAAATTACACCAAAATACCTTTAGAGTTGTCAACTGAGCACAACAATCTCAACATTTCTCCTGCTTACAATTTTATTAACAGCACTGTGCAGTCTTCCAAAGTGATATGATCTTTGAAAACAAGGATGAATTTTAACCAATGCCTTTTTTCTTTTCTTTTTTCTCAAAACGGCTGTTGTCGACGAGGTTACGTGAAACCACAGCATCCTGTGGGTGGACCCATTTCGATAAAGCATGACTTTGGAGGTGCAGAGAAAACAGCCTTTCGGGATGTGCTTAGTCTTTTTTCGGGGACTAAGACGAAAAGTAAACAGCAGGTGCTCCCGGATGAAGCTCACACACCCAACAATCGCATGCGCACACGCACACAACAAAAAGGCCTCAGTCAATCGTGATCTCCACACAAATGGCACTGCTTTCGACAATTATTCACAGAAGTAAACAAAACATTGTGTTGGGGAGGGGGACAGAATACAGGAATGTAAAATGAGAGCCGACAGCATTCTTGTATGACTGCGAGCGCCTTTAGAGTGACAGTATCAAAGCACAATTTGGTATACTGTGCGAGTACATGAATACACAATTGACACGCTGCCCTGGAAATACGCAAAAAAGTAATGAAGACTCCATTACTTGCCATTCAACACGTTTGTCAAGGCAACTAGGAACATAAAAGCAGAAATGAGGATTGACCGGGTTATCTTAAACCAAAATAAGCTTATTTGCTTTTGGAAAAGCATCAGACACACATTCTTCATATACAACAGGAGTGTGACATCAATGTACCACAAAGCTCGTGTGTGTGTGTTTATTCCAAGTACCTGGAAGCTTCTCTCTACAGAGGCCTGCTGACCTTGGAAAATATTGTGCAAGTTAGAATGACTGAAAGAAACGCAGGGAGGGGGAAAAAGAAAAAAAAGAAAAAGGCTACAAGTGTGACTTCATTGATTCCGACTCAGCGGGTCTGAAAAGTTATTCCTGAGTTATTTTTGGCAAATTGGCCTGCTGCTGACGTCCATCAAAGCCGTGGGGCCCACCTATTACATCATCAGCTATTCCCTTTCTATGACGTGTAACTTTGGACCCTAAAGCCCAATTCTGCTTTGAATTTTGCTTACTGTTGCTATGACGATCTGAAAGAAAGCTACCTCTCCACCCCCCCCCCCCAAAAAAAAAAGGAAAAACACTGCAGAGTTGACAGCTCTCAAGCTGCTTGTACGTTCAAGTATGCTACATTAGCGACTGCAGGAAAACGGCGATACTGTCACTTTAAAGGCAGTTAAACAATATTCACAAACGTACACTTAAGGCTTAATTGTTTAACACTATCATAATAGTAGCAGCAGTGCAGCACTTAATATATTACCAAAATGAAATCAATGACAAAAATTTGTTTGTAATTAAACACCGCACTGAGCTGGAGACCGAAACCTGAACCAGTCGGACGATGTCAAAGATGAAATGAAATAAAAATCAGCCAGCTCAAATCACACAACATAAGCCCATCTGGTACTGCGTGATGGTTAACATTACAATATCAACATTCACTTCAAGCACACATGCTAGCACTCGCACACAGACGCCAGGGTGCTGACCTCAAATAAAACATAAGTTGGGATCAAGAACATGAAAAGAAATTGAGTACCACAGCCGCGTTGGTTTGACAATTTTGGATTGAAGCATTTTTTGTGACGATGTTTAAGATTGAAATGACACAGGAAAGTGGCAGATGTTTCAATGTACAACAAAACAATTTTACTTTACATTTGAAATTTACTCATACCCGCTAAGTAAGGTAATTTGCAACATCTAAAGAAATTCCTGCTAGATGGATTAGCAGAATCTTAGGCTCCCTCTAGTGGTATGCAAGAGAATCATTGCTTGCGCTGTCTTTGACTTTGGAGTTCATTACAGGTCATTTTTAAAAATGGTTTGAAAGAACAATTTGCAACTTCCTTCTGTCATTTTCACTTGACAAATTACAAATTAAATTGGGCCAGAGTTTGAAGAATTGTGGGCTTACATTTCCAACACACGTACAAACACGCAAACGCAGTGGTGCCAATCCGAGTCATCTTCAAGTCAAGCTCGCATTGCCGTTTTGAGCACATGCTTGGCGCTTGTACTAAAAGTGACCCTCGAAGCGGACATCTTTTCACATACTGACTTGTATATATTACACACATTTAATATACATTTAACCATATATTAAACTTTCATATAGACATACATTTTATTCATGAGGTCTTGGTTACATTTTCAGCCAGGCTTCCGAAAGGCGTCCTGTTTTTTTTTTTTTCAACACGGTGGACGCCGAGTCGGGCCTGGCGAGATGCTCTTGTCGCAGTTTTAGAAGGCTGCTGAAAGAGATGCTGCGAGCGCCAGCCAATTAAAAATTCCACGACGGGCCGGTTGGGTCGACAAGCACCAGAGGGGGTCACGCTCCAGGCGACGAGCCACGCCGACCTTTCAAAATAAAAAAGATCAAGCCGAGCCAGGGTGAAATAGCCGAGTGTGCTATGTGAGAATGTGCGCCGTGGAGGGAATGGAGACAAACTCTCGCAAGATGTTCTTGGCCATCTCAATATTGTTCTGTGCAATCATCAATGCTTTCTGGATGTCCTGGTACGAATATCCCTGACTCATGAGATGTTCGATCTCGCTGCTTATGTGAGGATTGACGTCACCTCCCGTCGCTCCGCAACCGGGAGGGCCGTGGACCGGGGGCACGGGGCTGGGTCGGCGCTCAGAGTTGATGCGCCTTGGGAGGGGCTTGGGAGGTCTCTCTGGGGCTTCCACAGGCTCTGAGATGCCTGAAGGAACAAGGAAGACACAGATGGGTGACTACTGACGAGATGTAGCATATAACTGTGAACTAAAAACATTGAGAGCACCCTCAAAAGGGTCGCAACGTATTCTGACTGACACCATAACCAAACCATAACCACCAAAACATTCTTTGGCAGTCATCCCAATAAAATTATTGAAGTGCTCTGGCCAAAATCCAAACTCGCTCGTTCATCGAGTGAAATGTAACCTCGATCGTTAAACTGTAGCAAACTTACAGGCGGCTACGGAGGATGAGCTCGATGAAGAGGATGAAGTTGATGAGGAGGACCCTCCCAGTTCGGAAAAGGTTCGTCGGGTGGGGGGCATCGGCAATTGCGGTTTGGGGAAATCGTAGCCGTCGTCCTCCTCCTCCCCATCTTCGTCTGCGTGCTCCCTGGGGCCGTTCGTCACGGGCAGAGGGGGGAGCTCGGAATAATCTGCATTAGTGGAGATGGGAGGAATGCATCAGAATAGAACTGAGGTCACGTACTTGTGTTTAGTTCTGTCATTTTAGAAACCTGAATCCTGGGCTTGCTGCGGCCTGGCCTGGATGTTGTACATGGCCTCATACATGGGAGGCCCATCCTCCAGTTCGGCTAGTATGGGCCTACCAAGGGAAACAAAAAGCTCCAATAAAGCATCCCCACCATCACGTGACCACGTGTCGCAAGCCATCTTGAATGCGTACCGCGGATTGAAAGCAATGGCTTGAGTCTGCGTCTGAATGGCAAAGACCGACTGAGGCTGCGGGGGCCTCGAAACCGGGGGGCTCTCTCCCATAGGTGGCGCCGCGATGGGGGGCAGGATGGGCCTTGAGGAGGGGATCATGTACTCTGACTCCTCCTCACTGTCACGGGCCTCCTCGCCTGTTGCCGACCTCACGGCTGAAGACTGTCTGGGGAAAAGACAGAGACGTGTTTGTTCCATGACCACGATGCAAGCACTCATCTCACAAATCATCTTTCTCGATGGAAATTTTAACAAAGAACTGAAACGGAAATTAAACTACATAAATGCTAAATAAATACCTGCTTGCCAGTGAGTAGATGGCATTGGCAGAGGATGATGGTTTGACTTTGGGGTTGTCAAAATCTTGTCCGACCACTGAGACAAAGTTCTGAAATGGAAATAGTAGAATCTCAAAACATGAATTAAAAAAGGCAGAAAAATTCCTCTGGTAATTATTTGTTTGTGTGCAAATTACAAGATGGGTGTGGTGTTTTGTAGTGCTAACCAGCTGGTGATCCAAACTGAGGGAGTTATTGTTCTTCTGCGGGTCTGTGCAAAGAGCAGAGGGCAGCGCCAAAGGGAGGGAGTGCCGGTTGGAGAGCTCCCTGACACCTGCACGCATGTCCACACCCACAACAGAGACTTGACCAGACGAGGATGTCGGGGCTTTGGGAACGGGCCGGGAGTTCCAGTCGGCGGCCGGCCGGTTTGGGGGTGCCGGAGGCAATTTATCTCGGGGAGCCTCACCAGGCGTGCAGGGTAGGGGCCGTCTCTGCAAGCGCCCCTCCAAGCACGGGGTGGACGTGTGGGGGCGGTCGGGAGGAGGTGGAGGTGGGAGATCCCTCAGTGCCGGGGGGAGAGGAAGGGGCTTGTCTTTGTGATGAGACGCTGCCTGGAGAGGAAAATCAGAGCCAAATCCAATGAGATTAAACAACTGTTTGAAAAATGAAATAGATCTGTCATAAGCTACTTCAAATGAAGATTGTGGATATTTTCTTTTCAGTAGACTTTATACCAGTAGTGATAACCAAAAGTTTATCGCAAACGATGACAGGGAAAAAAAAAAAAAAAAAAAAAGAAGTGTTGAGCAGTCTGGCTGTTTGTGAGGTAAAACTCTGCAGCAAAGCAACAGAATGTGCCCACTTCCTCTTCACAACACTGCTGTCATTGGCTGACTCAGGGCTGTGAAAACAGTCATCCTACAGCACAATATGGGCCATTTCCTGAAAGCTTAATATCTGTACGAGCCATATTTCGACGTGTAACTGGTGCAAACGACTCACTCCTCGAGTAGAATGGCATTGATTAACTCTGCGGAAAAGGAATCGATTAACAAAAGGGGAGAAAGTGCGGGAATGTTCTGAACTCCTTCACACGTCCGCTGTATGGAGCAGAGCAATGCTAACCGCTAACTCTTGTGTGAATGTCGATGAACTACCCAAAACTGTCTTGTGATGCAATAATAATATGCTGATTGCTGTTTTATAATGATATAACATCCACATGAGATTGTCTGTCATAAATGACCTTGGTAGTGAGTCCAGGACTGGAGGCCCCAGGTGGGTTAGGGGGTCTGTGTGGAAGCAGGTCTAGTCTGGGTGGCACGGGTGGAAGGGATGACTGAGGAGTCATGGACACGGGTGAGGGAGGACGTTCCACCTGCATCACGCACACAAAACAACTTCAATGCCGGGAGTAAAAGATGTCAATTGCACAGAATCTGACACGTGGTCAGATAGTTCAAGGTGATAAGAAAGAGCGCACCACACAATTTATTCTTGTGAATATTCTTCACAAAGCTACCTTTGTGCAAGCAAGTTTGCTCATCATTAGGTGGGGGTCTTCAAGTCTGTCATCATCATCGTCGTCATAACTGGGCGACGGAGCGCCTTCGGCGCCAAACAGGCCCCTGCAGGAGTTCCCGCCGTTGTCCTTGGGGTCAAATGGATCCACGACGATATGCTCGGTACCTTTAATCTCGCAGCGACAGAACGGGCAGCCCGTGCCTTGACCCTCGGACTCCTGCGAATGTGGACAGGCGATGAGGAATGCGCAAGCCCAAAAGCCGACAAAGTCACAACACGCAGTGTACCTGCCACGCAGTGAGACAGGAGGTGCACATGAGATGACCGCAGGGCTCGATCTTCACGTCCTTGTCGTTCTCTGCGCAGATTTTGCACAGCTGGAAGGTGGAGCCCATCTCACAGTAGAGTTCATATTGCTCCTGGAGAGAAAGGGCAATCAGGGACCTCTACTCAAAATCGCTGAGAGGATCTGGCAAGTTGCTGCTGTCCAGTATACAACTTTCTCTACAATGATTTACAGTGGAGTCAGTCTGACAAAATGTACATTTCGTTCGACTCCAGATCATTGAATTTTTTCTTTTTTTGACTGAACTCACCTCATTTTGGTACAACAATGCAAACGTATCAAAAAGCATCCTGTACTGACCTGTGTGACTTTAATGTGATCTTGAGGCGAAGGCTCACATAGTCCGGTCAAGTCTGGATTTTGGGGCCGGCCATCAGGAAATAAATAGCTGGAGATGTAGAGGCACAGAGGTAATGCTTGGTCATCTGAGCGGTCAGAAACCTTGCAGGGCTATACTGCACAGTATACCAAAGCATACCGAAGAGTTAGCACAGTTATCGTAAATATATTTCTGTTTTTATTTGTTACTTTGGCTATACTACACAAATCGTTCAAATGACTGCCCAAAAAAAAAAAAGTCTGGTTCCACGTGAATTGTTGAAAACTAATTTTCTAGCTTTAGTGGGTATGTTGTCAAGACTATAATTGAATTTTGGTCCTCTCTATAGTAACAAATAAAATAGATAATATCTTCGAAAAAGAGAAAAGGATCTAGCCACAGATGTACAAGCACCATGGAGTCTTTTTTTTTTCTTCGAGTCTGTTAGTCAGCAAGCTACTTTCTGGTTCATAAAGGTTCATGACGGCGGTGAGATAGCCAAGGCCATGAGTCATCTAGGACTTGCATGACACTGCACTGTAAGCATGCCAAAATGGAATACTTGTAGACTTACAATCCTTCCCTGAAGCCATCTATGAGGGCCTGGAAGAGCGGTTTATTATGAGGAATGGTCTGGAGAATGTTTCCATCTGCCGTCACGTAGCCGATGGCCCACTGGCCCAGCCGGGTGCAGCTCAGTCGGAAGATGTAACTGGGGGGGGGGGGTGATAAGTTCACACTGGGTTTTAATGATGAGCACATTTAGGGTGCAAACAGACGCTGCAATGAAGAGATACGAGAGCGCAATGACGTCTGTATCGGTGTACACGTTTACTTTTGAACTTGGTGTGCTATGAGGTGTTCAAGAAAATGGCCACTGGCACTATAAATTGTCCAACTCGCGCTATAATGTGAACGTCACGCCATTCAGGCCGGCCAAAACGGTGACGTCGTCTTTCAGAGCACAATCAAGCTATTGATGCTAGGTACCAGTACACACACACACACACGCCGACCAAACCCAACTGGAACCAACGCCTGTTGCGGCACAATACAATATTTCATTATGTTTCACAATAACAAAAAAATTGCCACTTTGTCTCACCTGCCAGGTTTGTGAATGAACTTTTGCAGTCGTGCTTTGACCTCGTCGTAAGTGAGGAAGGCCATATAACCTGGGTGTGTGACCGCCAAGCTGTTCCAATTCCGTAAAAGGGATGACCAAGGCTATCGGAGAGAAAGTGCGACAAATCAGTGGATAGTGCCCGCCTTCTACCAAGACCATCAAGTATGAGAACATCATGTTAACATTGGTTACACACGCCTCACAAGCAAAACGGAAGCAGAAATTGCAATAAGAAAGATGAAACATAGATCATCCGTAAAGGTTGACTTAAGTGCACGAGAGCAAAAGCAACCATTAAAAAGTTGCACAATAATTCTGTACAATTGATTAAACACCAAATATGGACTTTGCTGGGAGTCTTTCTTTTTGAATTTGCGTGTTAAACAATACTTTCAGCACAAAAGTGAAACATGGACCGGAAAGAAAAAAAATTCAAGTCACTGCCTTTTAGCAATGTGATAATAATAAGCAAATGCTTGCAAAAAAAAAAAATGAATATGTTCTGAAAACATATCCGCCTTCTGACCTTTTTTCCTGTGGCTTGTGATTATGCAAACCCCAGGGAAAGCACCGATGTTAATTCTAGAACCGAGACGCCGCAATTGAATGTGTATTTGATTAGCAGCCCTCCTGACTACAAAATGTAGAAAGAAGCATGACTCGTGTCCAAAATGTCATCCAATCTGCTTAGTGCTTGTCTGGAGTCCTTTGTGGTGCAAATGGGAAAGGTGAATGACCTTGAGAGGGAGCGTACAATAAAGGTGTCGTGTATTATTTAACGAAACAACCTACCTGGAAAAGCCTGGTGAAAATGTCAAACTCAAAAACTGAAATGTAGTCATTGCAGGTGAGGTCGATAGTGGACTTGAGGGCCATAGCCTCCAGGCCTGAGCTGATTGGGTGGAACTCGTGAAGAGACTGGCGGAACACCTTCCAAGGCACGATGGTCCTTTGGCACAAAAAAAAAACAAAAAAATACAACTTGATGATTGAAATGATTGTAGCGCAATGGTAAAACGCACTATTGTGAGCACCGACAAACATTTGAAAAAATGATTGGCAACAGGTCTCACTTGTCCCCGAAGGCACGCCTCCAGAACTCGGCAGCATCAGCCTTGGTGATGCGGAAATTGTCGCCCTGAAACAGACCGTTTGGAAAGATGGCCTTCAGCTCGGCCAGCATGTGGCTGAAGATCAAAGATAGCTTGGTGAGGTTCCTCCTGTGAAAGCAGAGAACAGACCATTTGTGGTTAAAGTGCTGTCACAATCATTTGGGAGTACTAAGTGTAATCATATTAACTTTACATGGTTGTATTAGCGCACCATGTCAGAAATATTTCATTAAAAACACAGCTGTTTTTTTTTCCCTCCTCTGTGTGAAATGCCTAAAACGGTAATAGTGGGAGAAGCCGTGAGGTAAAGTCAGATTACACAGTAACCACCGTGAAATCGATATTTTCACACATATTTGCAGAACTGGGTGGACCGATGGTCACATGTTTTTCGGAGACTTCTCGTTTCTCTTGAAACTGTCATATTAGTGAGTTAATTAAATTTCCTGCTACATGTGACAAGATTGACAGCAGCATTATTTATGCTCGTCGGATTCCGCATCCAAAGATTCCTCCACGGGACAGAAGTGACGTGAAGAAAAGTGAGAAAATGATAGAAGGGGAAGAGGTTGGAGTAGAGTGCAATGTTGGCAAAGCCCAGTGGCACCTGGCAGCATTAGAGGAGTGATGCTAAGAGAACCCTGATTTATGAACACACACACACACAAGAATGTGTGTGTGTGTGTGTGTGTGTGTGTGTGTGTGTGTGTGTGTGTGTGTGTGTGTGTGTGTGTGTGTGGATGTTGGGCAGCAGGAATTGACATGCACGAAAGCGACAGTAATAAAAAGACTGACCACACTGCAGCTGCACTACTCGACACTGTGTACCTTATAAAGCAATGGGCGCTAAAGACAGAGAACTGCGTCCGAGGATAGCTCGATAAGTTTAGAGCTAGATATGTTTAAAGTCGCTGCAGATCTTCCAAGACACGCTCATTAAGGCAGGAATCAAATGTTTGAAATTCAGATCTGCTCAATCGGTTAAAAAAGGTCTCGAAACCATTACTCGATTATGAATGCACAAGGCGATCGACCTGTTGTTGATTAATCTTGACACTTGTAAAATCTTAAGCACAACAGTGCTGACAAGTAGCGCAACATCTTTTGTGATTAAAAGGAGGAAGAAAAAAAAAAAAAAAGGGAACTAAATCGCATCTCTCCCGGGCATCTCCATCCTACAATAGCAGCTCTGTAGTCAGTGTTTGTACTACCCCCTCCAACTGTTGCTGTTATCTAAGCTGCTGTGCCAACATGAACAATGCCGAGTCACACAAAAGAGCCACATTTGATTGCCATGTTTCATCTCTCCCTGGCGGCAACCACAGAAAAGAGCGGAGGCCCCCCCCCCCCCCCAAACACTATGTTGTTGTCAACCCCCGCCACCACACTATCCCCCCTGGTGCTATAGATTGACCTCTGACCCTGCAGCTGGCTGCTCCCTTCCTGTTTCCTGCTGGCCGTGATAAAGTAGTTCAGCTCGTCAGCCAGAAAAGCGTCGTGTGCTAATACAGCGCAGCACAGCAGCAAAGGTCAACCCTTACAGAATGAACGTCTGTCTGGATTTACAAGTAGCCCAAATGTCAGCTTTGCAAGCTGTATTATCTTTGCTCCTTCAATCGAGGAGGGACATTTAGATTGGTCACATGAAGCCAAAGTCTTGGAAGAGGTACACTAAATGTTGTTGACATAACATTTGAAGTCACTCAAGATGGCTGAAGCGCGGGCAAATTGGGACTTGTCCAGCAGCTGCAACACAAAGCTTTAGTTGTTCTTCCTTTGGACACCCCTGACCACTGAATTACATTTGTGTGGAATTGGAGAATGGACAGACATTTACATCCTGAGCTAAACTCGATAAAACATTGACGTTGATGTAATAGGGGACTTACCCACAGTTAGCATCACCAACGCATTAATGGCGTGAAGTTTTAGTTTTATGAAAATTTTGAAGCCCTACAAACATTCAATAACGGGTTTGTCTTGTTCGTCATACGACAGCTTTTTCAGTCTTTTTATATGTCACCTGGGATCATCGGCCGAATGAATGTGTGCCGATTGAATCGAAGGTTTAAAATTCTATAGGCTTTCATGAACCAATTGTACTAAAATGGTCCATTTGAGAAAATAACATTCTTGTCCTAAAAATGGGCCCTTAATATTTAGAAAACAAGTGCAAATTAAAGATTTTTTTTTTTTTTTAGCTTCATTGAGACTGCGTATGATAATCTGCTGGGCCTTATAGTTTAAAAAAAAGAAATAGTATTTGAAACAATGTCTTAATCATTCAAGAAAAACACAGTGGGAGCACGTGTTTGAAATCGGGCCCAAATATCGAGCAGTCATCACTTTATATGTGGAACTGGCTTTCACGTCAGATGTCCATCAGTAAACAGCACTCAACATAGTGCACTTCAGTATTGATCCAACCACAAAAACCCCACAAACAAGCACCTTAGTGAAGCCAACAACAGCATGCTCTAATTTCCTGTCAAACTTTTTTGTTTGTTTGTTTGTATTATAACATGTGTTTGTCTTAAACCTCAAATTAAAACCCTCATTAGAGATTTGAATTGACAATCTTTGCTGCTGGGCATAATCCTCTTAATAATTAGTTACTATACACAGAGAGTATTTGCGCATATTTGAGCTCATTTGGCTCAGTTTGAATAATAATAGGAGCTGATTGTGTACACTGGCGCAGAGAAGTGAGTGGATAGCCTCAAAGTAGGACGAATGACTCAGCGCCATAAAATATGATAATCTGCTAGTTCTCGATGTGAAAGTAAAAACACAACTCTGTTTTTAAAGTGTACACATTCGTAGTTATCCACTAGAAACAGACGTTATTTTCTTTTTCGTTGAGTCACAAGAAGAAGAAGCCAGATGTAAAGATTCAGGTTTACGGAAGGAAGGAAGAACAAACTAACTTTGCCATTTAGCTGCACAAGAGTGTCAAAAGTCACATATTGATATCTGGAGCCCATAATCACAAATGACTCGCTCCACGGCAAAGAAAGAAGCCCCAATGCCTTAAAACAATCACGCAAAAGGTCCTTCAATGTGTACCGTGCGGACCGGGCCCTCCCAGTTGCAAGAGCCTGCTGCTTGCAAGCCCACCACTTCCTGCAACCATCTGGACCTAGGAATGGTGGCCAGGATTCGATTGAAGCTTAGCCCAGGGACAAGATAAAAGGCTCTCTTAAGAGAGGTCAAACTGCATCCGGGGACTTTTCTGTGAACACGATCACAGTCTTTGGCGATTCTATGACTAATCGTTAACGTACGCTGAACATGCTAGCTTGATGTTAAAACGATAGTGTGCTTTTCTTCTGGTTAGTTACTTTCTGTACTACAAATGACCAAGATTCCTTTCCTGGCAAATGGCAGTTAGAAAGAGGTAACCCTTATTCGGAATGCAAAAAACACGATCAACGGCCTATTCGGGTTCCTACGCGCATTTACATGGACGTTTTTTTCTTTTTTAAATACTGCCAATATTCAGGTTTTAAAATAGATGTCAGTAGCTATCTTTGTGAGTTTAGAATGTTCCATTCACTTTGAAGAAGTCACATTATGCAATTAGTTGATCAGGATATTTAAGTTGTTCAAACAGCTCAAAGCGACTGACTTTGTGTTATTGTAAATACATGGCGGTGGATTTTTTTTTTTAACGCAAATGACAGAGACCAGTGTCACTGACGAACTGAGCATAAAAAAAAAAAAATATACGAATTAGCAAATGTCCTATTAAAAGGAGAAGCATTTGATTAAAAAAAAAAAAAAAAAAAGTGCATGGCGCAACATGAGAAGAGTTCAACACTCTTGACGATAGACGCTCACCTGGGTTGAGAGTTCTCCTCATACATGCGCTCCTTTCCCTCCTTGAACAAACTGATGGTCTGCTTGGTCTTCTTAGTCAGGTTCTCCATGAAGACTCGGAAGTACTCGTTCTCGCCCAGAGTTTCCATTTTGCCCTCGTAGCGTGACAAAATTGTGCGCAGGTGCTGGTACGTGTCTGGCAACAGGTCCAGAATGTAAGGGGGGCTGTTCTTCAGCGCCAATTTGGGGTTTTGGCACAGGCGCACCACCTGCAAAGAGGCAACGTGACAGGAAGGTGCGTTAAGACACAAAAGGAAAAACGGAAGAAAATAATTAGAAGTAATCGGAGGTGGGGGGGGGGGTTCATGTTGCATTTTGCTCCGGGGCTTTCTTTAGTTCATCCATTATGGGTCCAGTGCAATTTATCACAGTGGCGCAGTGCTTCCTCTCATGACCAAACAAAAAGTCTTGGTAAGAGGCCAATGGAAAAATCATATACACAAACCTGAACTATCTGGATTCCAAAGCAGGGTTTTATCATTTATTCCGTCACTTCTGTAGCGTCATCGTTGACGTGACACAAATGAATAGGGCAATTGGTGAGCCGAGAGATAATCTTTCATCTGGCGGTTTGTCGTGTCGTCAATCAACTACACGCTGTGGTCAGAAATGATCACTGGACTGTCTTTGACCTTTTGTTTGGACCATCCTACTGTACTTCTGCAATGTGAGTCACTGATAATGACCATTAAAAAAAAAAAAAAAAAGAAGTCTACAGAGCACTCAGACTGGAGGAGTCTTCCCATAAAACGGCAGCTGGACAGACGGCTATGATGCAACGACTGCAGGATTTTTTTTCATCTCATCATCGTAGTTGTGTGAGAACAAAATGCTGACCGTTGAAAAATGCTCATATCAAAGTCTGAGCTAGAGGAAGTGTGGGGGCACATTTAGCACCACCCGAACATTAGGATCAGGCCGTGGCTTTAAAAGGAAACAAAAATAATTGTTTTTTTCCAGTGTTAAGGAACTGTGTGAGAGTTCTTTTCTTTTATTGTTAAAATAATTTAAATGAAGAATGTACAACTGTTATCAGTACAAAAAGGCACAAAAATCAAGTCACAGATATTTGAGGAATCTGTTCATTAAAAATACATAATTTTGGCCAGCAGGAGAAGCTCGAAAGATTCGGACATCCAGAAAACTGTTGATCAGCATTGGGCCACCAAGTTATGTGTAACATTTGGGGTTAACTCATTCACTGGCAGACATTTTTATCCTCGCTCTTAAAAAACAAAAATTAAATATATATATATATATATTTTAAAGTACCTGGGATTGTCTGTTTTGGCTGGTTGTTTCGTTCCCCCCCATCTGCTCATTGTGGATGTTTAGCTTTCTTAGTACTTTATTAAATTCCCTTTAAGGGGGAAAAAAAAAAGACCATTCATTTCCAAGTATCACTGATAAAGGGAATTCATTGACTACTCCTTGTGAATGAGGACAAGGCTCATTTCATTCAGGACCACTCGGATAGAATTTTCTTATGTGTTATGCATCAGCTGGCCACTAGAAATTGATTATGTTGTGCGCACATCACCATCATTACTTTCCAAGAAATGTCCACTTAGCAAGCAAATAATCAATAAATTGAGGGAGGGGGGGGGGGTGGGGGTAATATTAGTCTTATTAGTTTGTACTCAGAATCAGACATTACGTTTTGCAATATTGCACCAAACAACTTCACAATGAACCTCAATGAGGTCAAATATTATAGGCAGTACTTTCCCAAAAATCATTTTGAGGACAACTGTGTATCTCTGCTGGGAATTGAGATCCATCCCCCAAAAAGTCCCTGCTCAGGGGTTAGTGCTTTGAATGAATTGAGATTTTTGAGAAAGCGTGACTGAATGAAGTCCACTAGCCCTTTTTACTCCACTGCTGACACATTTCGGTCTTGAAACGCGTCATGCGACGAGATAGCGGACTCCCCCAGGATAACCTAGTAACTATTTATTACCCTTGAGGAACATTCACTGGGAACTGGGAATGGAAGTCTAACATGAGAATGACTCATTGTTTGGGCCTCGATATTGGTTCTGTTCCAGTTGATGCGAGGGGAATATAAGTTGGTAATTGATGCTACTAAAATATGACGTACCCAAATGGTTATTTTTAGTGCATATGTTTTTATCATTTTACTACAGCTGGATAATCCATTTGGAATGGAATAAGGCTTTACCTAGGAAACTGTACCTCATATCCCTTGCAGCGGTTTAAAATGTCCCCAAAAAATGAAATGGGATTCTTCATGACCAATAGAATCGTATTTTTTCGATAATGAAAATAAAGCAGCAGTGGTTCCCACCCACCAGTTAATAAGGTCTTCAAGTTATCTTACTTAGTATTTAGTACAGATTCTTTAAAAATGGCAATTTAAAACATGATTATGATTTTTTTTTTTCAATACACAACCTGAACCCGCCTGCATAAATCAGGTTTGAAACGATCCATGGCACAAACAAGGTTGGGAACCCCAGCTCTTGACTACCCGTGACTTTCTACCCATGGTTTTGACCTGATAAGACCGTTGGCAACCTAATGCTACTTGTATTAACAACTCCAGAACACTACTATGACTCAGCTTATCACGTGCATTGCTAGCCAACCCGATGAGGGCATTAGAACCATCTTGCACTTTTCTAAGCCCTCAGCTGTAAACAAGCAAGAACATGCTTCCGTGTTTCTGCAGCGTTCAGACTGTTCCTGGAAAACATACCATCTGCCTAGAAAAGTGAAGGATAACAACAACAAAAAAGACAATACGATTTTGCCCAAATATTTTCAAACCCCAAATTTTTGGTATCGTATTTTGGGGATTATAGAGAGCCCTTAAAATCATTTCAATTTCTCAAAGATTTCAGTGAGGCTTATAATAAGGTGCACCTTATGTGTAGATGTCATATCTAAATGGAATAGAGTTTGACACATTGGCTGTACTGGTTTTGTTTCCCTTAATTGTGCAGTGATGCGCCTCATAACTTGAGTGGTGCACAGGATTTTTTTGAACTGCGCCATGCTGTTAGGATCAAAGCGCAAGCGTTACTCTGTTACGCTTCACTGTTTGCATGCAGCCAGTTTTGGTGAGATTTTATTATCCAAGCCTCCCACTGAACTACGCAAATGATTGACTCCACTGAGACGCGTTTGATAATTTCATTAGTCAGATGTGATGAGACTATCGTCATGACGTTTGTCAGTAAAGAAACAAAGGATGTGAATTACAGTTTGTCTGGCATGGTACACAAAAGAGATGGTCACGTCTGCTCAGTAAGCTGCAGTGATATTAGTCTGTTAATGTTTTCCAAAGGATAAAGAATATATGCTTGTGAGTATTATGAGATTGTCTGTCGGCACGTGTTTGCACACCATTTGTTCAAATATATATTGCTTCATGGGCTTTTGATAGAGCAACATCTATGAAAATCTATAAAACATGGCGTTTTGCACTGTGTGTTAGTATGAAGCTATCAGACTTTTCAAATTTGCATGGTTGTTTTACATAGTGGTGCAATTCTTTGTTTTGTCTCCCAGTAAAATTTAACTGGGTATGGTAATAAACAGCTTGAAGCAAACACTTGCCCTCTTTTTGGGAGAATTATTCACTATCTGTGCTAAAATCTCCAAGTGCGTGCAAGTCAAAGCAAAAAAAAAAAAAAAAGAAAGTTGGACGGTCACTGCAAGTTGTCGAGTTTTTTTTTATGATTACGATTTCAAAGAAACTGTAAAACTATACTTATTAACCCAAACAGTGTAACACTACCTTGCCTGGTGTATTATCTTAAAAGGTTAGGCTAACCAAAGTGAATGACCATAACGCAAATGATTATGATGAGGTTCCTCTTCATGAAAGATGTCTCCCTGCTCTGGTACACTCAAAGAGGAAGAGACAAAAGAGTGTCTTGTCTTCCTATTCACGCTCATATTTGCTATGCGAAGCTCACAGGAAACTGGAGGTCAAAATGCATGAATCCGTGGGGGGTACACAAAATGAGTCTCCCCCATGCAGTTGGGAAATTTATCATTTTTATTTTATGTTTTGTTAAAGAGTTTCCAGGGTAGACTCCTCAAACCTGCCAATTCAAGAACAGCCCGTTATAATTGGTATATTTTCTGGGGGGAAAAAAAAGGCAAAATCTAGTGTCAGCCTTCCCATTAATTTCAACTGCAACTTATGATGGTGTGTAAATGTGGCAGCAAAAACAAAGAAATTGTTAGTACGGAAACCCTTCATAAGAAATATTTAACCCATAACGCTGACGTGGTTAGATTATAAGTCATTCGAAGTCTTCTCTTCTAAAAGTAACGAGGCAGTGAAGCCTCGGAGCGTCATTTAAAAGCAAATTAGCCAGTTCGCTAACACGAGCTAAGCATGTCGCCATCCAGCTGATTAGCTTACCGTTAGCATCGTTAGCAGCACACGGAAATTAGCTAGCTTATCGTTAGTTAGCTGTAGTTAGCTAAGCAACCAACCACTCCGAGCATCCGCTCTTCATCATAGTCGCTCTCAACCAACCTTATCCATCAGTTTCCAGCACTTCTCCACGGTCTTTTTGTCCACGGCCCCGGGCTGGTGGTGCGAATGGAGGTGGTGGTGGTGTGGCTGGAAGGCATCCTTCATCATTCCGATGAGTCCCCCGCCTTTCTTCAGGTTGCCTGCCATGTTCGGGCTCGGGGGCGACTGGGGTCTGGTTGCCAGAGCCGCAGACAGGTGAGGCGCGGCAGGCGTCGGGGAGGGAGGGAAGCTGATGATCCGGCCGGGTACCCCCCTTGGCGAGGACAGCGCCCGAGTGGCAAATCCGGCGAGTTCCCCTAACCCGACGGGTTAGAGGAAGGAAGGAAGGACTATCGAGTAGAGGCTTCCATCAGTAAAATGATCAGTTGGGCGAATAAAAAAATCCAAATGTGGCTAACACAACCCAAGAGTGCAAAGCCCGCTATGCTGCTGCGGCTAGCTGCGGTTCTCCGTGCCTCGGCGTGCGGGCACACGCGCAGCCCGGCGATGGGGAGCAGCGGAGTGAAGCTCGGAGGACAATGGCACCGCTTCTTTAGTTTGACTCGAAGCGTGTCCTTTCTCCAGTTCTACTGACGAACTCCCATTGTGTAGTCAGCAGCAGTTGATGATACCTTTAACTGCAGCTCGAAGGGGAAGTGGGGCGTCTGGGTGACAGCCCCGTGCGGCGCGGCTGGTGGAGACCGCTCGCCGACGGCCCCGTAGAGGAAGTAGCACCGTGGAGCCGAGACACACGCGGGACAAAGATTGAATAAATTACGGTGAAAATTCAACATTGCCCGGTAGCGTTTCTTTGCTGCTTCCCCTCTGTGACGTGTATGCACGGGCCTTTCCTTTCCTGTTCTTCTCTTTCCGTTTGCCCCCCCCCCCCTCAAAATCCCAACTCCACGCCTTCGCTCATGCGCGCTCACGTTGCAGGAACATGATCGGGAGCGCGCGCCTGTCTGTAGACTGCATAAAACAAACAACAAAAAAGTTTTTTTTTTCCATCCCGAGGGGATGGGTAATAGAATAAAGGTTTACATTTTTACGTGTGGCGCCCTTGTCGCCCTTGACAACCGGGGATGCTTTTGCTGTGTCTCACTATGGCTCAAGTGTGTGTGAGTCACCACAGTAGCAACGGGTGGGCTCATGCGGCCATGCCAGACTCCATTTAAGCACATCACGTGTCACCATGGCAACGACAGTGGTCTACAGTTAACGCTGAAGCAAAACAAACAAGATTGGTGTGAAAAATACTTTTGGCATTGTTGTATTTTTTCAACACAGTACAGTGACTGTTTGAATTTTTGTTCCATGAGCACGCGCCTAAATCAAATAACTCATACACTCATGTCTTGAGATACAAGCGCCTCGCTTTACGTGTTTTTCGAGATACAAACCCAAAATGTTTCGATGAACACTCACTACACTCCTCTATTTTCAAGTCACTTCCTTAGTGGCTATCTTTCCATTTCACGCCACCATCACAGGCTTGTATTCAGCGATGACCACACACGAAGGGATCTTCCATCATAAGGAGACCTTTCATAGTTGGAGAGAGAAATTGCAAGACTGCCTGAGGCAGAGTACCCTTCTGAAGGGACATACTGGAAATCAAACCCCCATCAAGAGGACAACATTGCGCAAGACTGACTAGTATTTGGTATAAAGACAACATGGAGGTTGAATTGTAGATGTGTTGTCAAACATTTCCATCCTTCCATTTTCTGTAGCGCTTGTCCACTTGAGAGATTTGGGGTTTGAATCTTGACTGAGGCCCTCTTGTGTGGTCTATGCATGTTCCATCTATGCTTGCATGGATTTTGTAACATGTATTTTAAGATCTTAGAAGACTCTAAATAAAGCAAGTGAGAATGCTTGGCTGGTTACCAGTTCAGGGTGGGATAGGCTCTAGCGCAATTGTGACCCTTATGAGGACAAGCCAAATGGATGGACTTTGTCAATTTTTCAGGTTTCAACCACACAATGGAAATGTAACTCAATGTCTCAATTAATACAAGCACTGGTAGGTGTTGGGATTAAAATATACTTATAAAAAAAAAAAAAATGCTGTAATGTTGCTTAATGTCCACTAGAGTTCGCCATTTATTTGTTCCTGCAATATGGCACAACTAGCCACTCCAGTACACTTGGGCAAGGACTCAAAAACTGTATTCAACATTCTGCCTTTATGATAATTTTTTTTTTCAAGTGGCCAAATCAATCTTATTTTATTGATATTTTATTGATATTATTGTAATTGTAGCTATCCACTACCAGACTGGGTTATTGAAAGAAAATAAGTCAAGTTGTCCACATGAAATTACAATCTGACTAGTGCATGTGCTGCTGTTTGGTTAGCGATGTGACTACTCACAGGAGCATGCCTGCAGCTGCTCCAATATCCAAACTGTGATTTCCCATGGAGCCAAGTGCAGAGAGGCAATAACAGTAATTTGTGTGTACTGCGTGCCCATCTTCCTGTCAGATTGGAAGGTTACTAGTCTTTGACTGAGGATGTTTCGGCCAAAATGCCCAACAACCCTCAGCAAGTAAACAGCTGAGTAACAGCCTTGACACCATCTCACTTTGGAGAGAGGGAGCACGACGTGGATATCACCCTGGTGAGCCGCCCGTCTCAACAACAACACAAAAGCTTACATAAGGTCGATGACTAGGATAAAAATACCACTAGACCGATCATGATCAGCTCAGACCTGTTTAGAATAAGAAACCATATTTGGTCACTTAACCCATTCACTCCCATTGACGGATATAGGCGTCAAAGATCCCAGTTAACTGGGTTGGCAGTGAAGGAGTTAAGTAAAGCATAATCGAGCAGAAAGTGAACATTTACTCCCCTCATTCAGATCAAAGTCAGCAAAGGTTTGTTGACGAGTCTCACGTGAGCAAGAGTCCAATGATTCTCACGCAAGACAAAAACAGCTAGATTTTCTTGAGGTACAGGAGAGGTTTATGAATTAGGTTCTTCTGGTTGACATTGCTGTTGAACTTTTCAGCGCAAAAGGACACAGCAGGAACTGCGTACCATTGGGGCGTTCCATCTGGCACGGCATAGCACCTTTAAACGGCACAAAAGGGCAAATATATCAGCATAAAGAGCACAAAAAGTGACAGGACGCATTTGGAATGAAATTAAGATGCCAATGAAATAAAGGCTGCTAAAAATGTCTCTCCAGAGAAGGTCATAGTTAAGTTTTAATGCACTCGACAGATTCTCTTGTCTTCAAGCTAATTGGCAATCGCTGATTTAGTACCTGGAACAGTTAGTCATTTGGGGGCCTGAGGCAAACCGTCATGGGGCCCTCCATTTTGTGTATTACAAAGATTCATGGTTATCATCAACTAAAAAGTCAAAAAAAAAAAAAAAAAACTGCTCCATTTCTTGACCTTACTGCGCCGAGTGTCTTGGCTCTTGCTGTTGTCATTCATTCTGTTGTGTTGCTCTCACTTGGGATAACTCGGCTTTATTTTCCAAGTTTGGTTCCAAGGAATTTAGTCATTCTATTATTCCAGTATTTAGAGTCTCAATAGAGACACGCGTGTCTAATATTCTTCACAGTCATTGGGGGGAAAGGTGTTATGCATGTTTTGTATTTTCTTTTATCCAGTTTGATGTCATAAATATTCTCCTTCCGAATACTTTGAAGAATGTGAAATACTGCGTACCCGGGACAGGCGGAGGCACCTTGAAGCTGTTATTGATGTCATGAAGGAGAGTGATGAAGTGAAGGTGATGGGCGCATTTAAAAAGATGGACACATCGGAGAGATTGGCACAGGCGGATTTTAGCAGATGAATGAGAGCTTTCAAAATGGAGGGGAGTGTTACTCTCTCATGGAGGTGCATTTAAATGTATAAATAACAAAAGCAATCTTTGTGTTTTTAATTTAATGTTGTGTTTAGTTTTGGTGAGTTGAGTTGAGTTTGCTGTTGATTCGTTTTTTTTGTCTTTTTTATTTGCCGTTGTGTTTATTATTTTGGTTTTCCTGTTTCTTATTTCCTGTTGTGTTTTGCACATATTATTATTGTATGTCATATTTCATGTTTTATTAAAAATGCATTGCATCTCTGAGGCCTCCCACTACAATGTGCCGTAACCCGATTAGACATTTTGCAGTTGAGTAAACAAACATCTCAGGTCAATAGTTTTAAAATAAAAGAAAGAGCGGTATTAAAAAGTAATACAAATGCATTCCGTAAGCCTTCTGACTAAATTTGAGTTGAGGACATGTTGAACCGTAGCAACAACATATCCGAGTGAGATATTAAATGATGTCTTGTTTACGGCGCAGTCCCATATGACTTCATACTAATCTATTCTAACTTTGTGTTTTGTAAAAATGAATGCATGAAAATGTCAGAGCAACTCGGCCGATGCAAACCGAAAGGGTCCTCGGGCTTTGCGCAACCTATCGCATTCAATTCAAGTTGAAGGGCCTTGACATTTAAAAGAACACATGTCAACTGCTGATATAAATATATAAAAACCTTCTCCCTTTTTACTGCGGACCGATTTATTTGTTTATGCAGCTGCGTTTTAGTCATAGGAATGTTTGTTGGCCTCAAGTCATTTATGAATATTTCCCCTGTGCGTGTTTACATTGAGACAAGAGGTCATAGAAAGGCGAGGAAAAGTCATAGTGAATATGACATGGAGTCAAAGATGTCAGACGAGAGGCGAAGGCACAGGAAAATTGAAAGTGTTTAAGAAAAAAAAAAAAACACATTTAAAAGACTCATTAACGCCTTATTTAAGCAAACGTGACAAAACATCCCAAAAAGTTCAGGAACCGGTCATTTGTTTTCTGTCAGCACTTTGCAACATACAATTGTCAGATTAAAAAAGGAACTGGTTTAATGTTTAATTTCCCCCGCCTCCCCCAGGAACAATATAACAACAATATTCAGTACTGGTAATCCAACAGAGGACAGGAATAATTTAAAAAGACGGGGAGAGAAAGAAACAGCACACTGATAAATGACTTGAAAATACTGCATAGTACAAATGGCCTATGGCGCTTCGTCCTTTGCGCGTCCTGTTCGGAGCAGTACCGAGGGCCGACATGAGACAGACTCATCAGTTTTTCCATGAGCAAGGAAAAGACAAAGCCGCCCCAGGAGGTTCCAAAAAAAAAAAAAAAAAGATGAGTCAGTACCTCGGTCCTGTGTCTGGCCATCCAGCAACAAAGCGCCGTCCGACCACGAAGGCGGACATCTGCGGGGCTCCTGTTATTCAGGTTCGCTGCTGTTTGTTGTCTTGTCCCACTCTATGCTCTCCTCACTCGGCGTGGGGGACGGCAGCACCCCGGCCGCCCCGGGACGCATCCTGAGACCCTGGAAGCGTCTGCACTCGGGGCAAATGCGGATGTGGCTGCAGCCTCTGGCCACCAGGGCGGCTTCTTGAGCCAGTCTGTGGGAGAACGGCTCGGGCATCCCCGTACCGCCGCACAGCTTGCCGTTGGCCAGGCCCACGGCGGCCGCTCGCGCCCGGCGTTCGTCCTGGGGCAGGGGTCGCGGCCTGGTGACCGACGACGTCCGGCGGCGTCTCACCTGCAGGCTGTCGTGACACAGGACGATGCCGTGTAGCTCGCGAAGCATCTCCTCGCACACCGACTGTTGGAAAGCATCCATGGCAGATAGAGAGGGGGAGGGAAAGGCAGAGAGGCCAGACTGATCACACATTAGAGGTTAGATGCTGGTCAACAAAGTCACAAAACCTTTATTACCGTATTTATATTACCGTAATTCCTCAAATAGACTCAATTTTAGATGCAAATTAAATTCAGTATCAAAAGAAGGACTCACAAGTCGGCGTTTGACTTTGACATACTGCATGTTTATTGAAGTAAAATCACAGTGCGGAGAGTCCAGTTGAACAAAAAAAAAAAAAGACAGTCATCGAGGATCATTTGGAAGGCATCACATCAGAAATTAGGTCGAGCACATCTGGCTGAGTCCAATGGAACGAATCAACTCAGCGGTTTGTGTGGAAGAAGGCAAACCGATAGCTGCTACAGGATTGTTCAAACTTCTCGATCTGAGACGAGGCTACATTCAACGGACACCCTGATAGTAACTACACATTAGAAGTGTATAGCAACTATGGAACGTTTTTCTACCCTAACAATGACTTCAATAAAAAGTTGCACCGTTGTTGCCAAGTGCACACAGTGGAAGGCATCAAATAGGTTCGCTTGGATTTTGAAGAGCAATAATCACACACAGATAAAAAGGCTACAACTGCCAGCACCATTATTGCACCAAGACCCGACTACATTCATTATGACGATGCGATATACTGTATATTTAGGATTTTGAACAGCAATACATCTATACATGTAGACCACGTGAGGTAAATCTTTGGTTTTTGTGCTCAATGTGTTTGGAAGCAGACGACGAGTACGTGTCAGACCTGCTCAGTGTGTGGGGAGTCTGGCGGCCCCGCGGGGGGGCGGGCGCCAGGGGGGGTAGAGGGACACAAAGCAGATGCAGGTGACATACGCCTCTCTCACCTCGTTTCCTGGCGCGTGCCTCAGCATCCAAACAAACTCCAGCACCGCCATGAAGATGGCCACCAACAGGCCGCAGACCAGGACCACAAAGATGCCGCCGATGTTCTCCATTCCCAAACCTGCGGGAGTAGGACCAAAAGGACAGCATGAGGTGAGTTGAATATAATCGGAGCAAAAAGGTTAACAAGATGGGAACCTTTGGCCCGGTGGTCCTCTTCCTTTGGACATTTGCCGCCGTCCCACCATTTCCGCTTGAGGATCTCCAAGCGATTGTCCTCCTGAAGCTTGAGAATGGCCAGGTCAAAGTCATCGCGGTACACGGAGCCTGCAGTAAAAAAAAAAAAGAGGCAAAATTCTGATGTGTGACTGATTGTGCAACTTGTAGGGGGCCCACTATGGCACATTTTGGAAACGTGGTGCTTTTTCAGCTTTTTTTTTTTTTTTTGCTGAGTCTATTTTGAAACAAACACATTTATCAGATAACAAAAAAGCACCTTGTGAGCGCAGAGCTCCACCAAGGTTAAACATTTATCAAGTGGGAAATTATAGCAGCAGCTGATTTTTACAGCTGATATACAAAGTAAACACACCTCTGTTAAAATAACAGATAGGATATATATATATACAAAAATGAAGTTACTGGAAATCTTTATATTTTTTTTCCAAGGT
The DNA here is from genome assembly GCF_054491065.1 of Syngnathus leptorhynchus. Lineage (NCBI taxonomy): Eukaryota > Metazoa > Chordata > Actinopteri > Syngnathiformes > Syngnathidae > Syngnathus > Syngnathus leptorhynchus. Next base: position 5,380,507 of record NC_141201.1, on the reverse strand, counting down.
TTTGTTTTGAATAATGGACAGTATATTATAAGGCTTTAAGTTATGTGATTGGTTTAAGTACACAATATGTTGTTTATTTTAAATTTAACGGATAACTTGAACTGGAATGATTTTTTTTTTCTGCCAAACTGCAGCTATCTGTAAAGTGAGTTTGCAAATCTAACAAAAAAATGACAACTGAATATCTTGGGGAAAAATTCTGTGCACCACTGTACTTTAATAAAATGTTTTAGTGAAGCAAACTTCGGAAATCCATTGGGAGGATTTTGTTTGACAAAGATTGAGCTGATCCATACTTGAGAGGAATTTAAATAACTCCTGTTTACTTTTAAGGTGTTTCTCCTCCGCTCAACATGTGATCAAAGTTGAAGACATTTGAGTCTCCGAGCAAGCGAGGAGCCAAGTTCCACATTTTCTTATCAGAGACGTTCTATTAAAGCCTGTTTGAGTTTGTCTTTGTCTTCTTTTTCCCCTCCTTCGCTCATGCGCTACATTTCAATTCAACTTTTCACGTCAAATCCTCCAACTAAATTCTCTTGCTCCACAAGTTTTGTTCACAGCCTCAAAATGGATTGAAGAACCATTCGTTGGATTTATTTTCCACTCGATTCCCCGCCGTCTCCCCCACTCACCCAGCGGCATTCCGATACCGTAGCCCTTGGTGTCGAGCAGCCCGCCGATCTGCGTCAGGTTGCAGTTCCTCTGGCGATAGTACTCGTTCATGGTGCTCTCCAGCAGGTAGGCGTAGTTGGAATTGAGAACGCGAGCGATGCCCTCCTCCGTGCTCTTCACAAACACGCTGGGCTGCTTGGAGTGCATGAAGTTCCACATTCGTTGATACGTCTGGTAGCGGGAGTTCTGCGAAGCCGTGACAGAACATAGACCAAGTTTGTTTTGTTATCCATCTGCTACAAACATTTGTGCATCAAATACAAGTCATGGTTTTATTTAATTAAATACTAATCATCTAACATGTACTCCATCTTGTGGCATCTTGGTACCAAGAAACTATGTAGAAGTGTGTTGAAGAGCTTCTTTCTGACAAAAGTAGTGCTTTGCCACCAACCTTTAACATAACGGTGTGGTGAGTTAAGTATTTTGGAGTAAAGTAGTGCTTTGCCACCATGTTGTGCCATCTTGAAGTGACTATGTAGATAAATATAGTGTACTTTATGATCCTGTCTGTTTTAAGTGCTTTGACGCCATCTTGTGGCATCTGTAGGCAACTATAAACATTTCAAACCAATAGCAGGGGGGAGCTTGTGATTTATTAAAAGTGACCATACAGTATTTTATGATAGCAGGGATCAATTCTACTGTATTTCCTTCGCGTCCGAAGAGAAATATTAGCTCCGACTTAAGATGAAGTGACTTTTTTTTCCTCCAGCAGAAACATCAGCGGTGCACGTTTTGTTACTTTTATGTGCAAGTTTCTCTTTCCTCTGCTCTCCTCGCAGAAGCCATTCTTCACTTAGCATTCTAACTTGGCCTCCTCTTTCTTTGAGCTTGTCTTTACCGACATAATTAACAATCCAGTGGGCTATAAAGCACACAGGGAAGCAGCCACCGGGCCTATATATATAATTCCTTCGCTCCATATCGTTCTTCACTGCCTCACTTCCTCTGTCACATTTGCTCTCCATTTTCCACGAGTTATTTTTTTTCTTTTTTGGCTGAGGTCATGCTGCTTCACTCAAGACTTGGTTTCTGAGGAGAAAGCTATTGAGTGGAGGTGGTCAAGGAGGCAGGAAACCTGTGATTAGCGCTAAACAGGAAGGTGACCACGAGGGGGATAACATCACCGATGACTCATCGATTCAAAAGGCCACGTGGGTCAATCTCCTCGTGTTTCATATTGACCGAGCACCATTAACAATCTATCAAAGGCAGCGATGTGCGCGAGCCCTGACCTGGAAAAAGGTCATGGTGGAGCCGCCGTGCATGGTGCCGTACTCGATGGCCGTCTGATCGGCCAGGTCATCCACTGACTCGATGGGCACCTCCATCCTCTGAACGGTGAGGAAGGCGGCCAGGTTGGCGGTGTACGACGAGATGATGATTAATGTGAACGCCCACCTGCGCGAGGGGAATCGAGAGCATATGTGACTCTTATGCAAATGAGCAAACAGATGTATGGAGATAATCGGCGAGGGACAGCGAGGAGCTTCATAATGACGGCATAACTTAGATGAGAAGACACGGCGGTACGGACACGAGGAGGGCAAGGTGATAACGTGGGCTCTAAAAAAAGACAAATGAAGATGAACCCGTGACGGATCGGCAACTATGATGTCCACACTGACCACACTCCGCTGACGCAGCGCGTGGACAACGCCCTGGGGGCGATGGTGGAACCTTGCTGCATGAAACCCCCGACGGGGAACCACAAGCTGTTTCCGAGGGAGTACTGATTGATGAGCAGGTTGCAACGTCCTTTCAGGCAGGGGTGCGGGTTGTACCACTCGTAAGGTGTCAATCTGTAGAGAAACAAGACATACAGCCATGTATCGGGCTCCAGGCAAGCAGCGTGAGTTGGGAATTCAAGTGAGTTCAGGAATTGGCATTACCATAAAAAACAAGTCAAAGGGAGAAGGCGCGGGAGTTAAATCCGACAGTTACAAAGGCTTTTAGTTGCCTCTAGAGTGTCTACTAACTTCTTATTCTCATGTGCTGCCTACTTTAATATTAAGTTAAAGTTTGTAATACATGAAACAGTGCTGTTCAGAAAAGTTTTAGGAGTAACTTCCCGCAGTAGATGTCAAGTACAAACGTTTGCTCCCCCCCAAAAAATATAATCAGTATGAATTAGAAGACTATTTGATAATCAAAATGGGCTTGAAAGTCTTTTTTGATAAAGCTATTACATTTTATGACGTCCGAAGATTACAAAGTGTCTGCATTTTTTTCTTTTTTAATATTTTTTGTTTTACGATGATCCACTTCAGCTAGTTTTGGCCGTGTTGCTTGGTGCGCATCTGGGCCATAAATGCCAGTTGCCAGTGAGCTGGAGCTGATCCAATGTTAACTTTAGCCACGATGAAACTGGTTGGTAGCCAATCACAAATCTTCTATTAACTCAACACAATCCAGTGGAAAATGGATGACTGGATAGATTTCATTGCCTTGTTTTGAGCTTCAGTTCTCTATCTGACCACTAGATGTCAGTGTTACGCTGAAGAGAAGTTCCAAGAAAGAGAGCGTGTCTTCTATTGGTGTTGTGATCACCTGCAGAGACTGAATGAAAAGGATAAAAACGCGAGTCTAAGCCCCCGTAGAACTAACCACACAAAAAGTATTCATCTCTCTAGTCTCTTTTGTTTCCTTTCTCTCCCAGTAGACCTTTTCACCATGACTTCATGTGCTTCTGGGCAGCGGAAGCTTTAGTCATCTCCAGTGGCACAACAAATCCTTTCATGTGGTTTGACAAAGGCAAGAGCTATTGAGAAAACAAGGGTAAATGGCTTCAATGATCATTTCAGTTTTTTCTCCTGCTGCCGTCTGAAAGAAAATTTAACTAGATGTAAATTTCTTGAAAGCCAGACTTACATTTCAGCTAAATTGATGAAAAGATGGAGGAAATTCACTAAAGATCATCATTTAGGGACAATTCCAAAGCCCAGAAAAAAAATGTCTCATATGGAATTCACACCCTAACTGTTGATGAATATTAACGACATCTCCTGATCTTAATCCCTAAGGGGGGCAAGAAAAAACTCAAAAATAGCCCATTTGCAGAAAAAAACGAGAGAAGGAGCTGCAGATGGGTTAGAATGGCGAACGTATTCTGTGGACTGTGAAAAAGTCTGCTATAGCCTGAATGTTAGTTAGCAAGCCAAGTTATATTATACATTTTTCTGAATTACAACCTGACCAAACAGTTGATACATATGAGCCAGTGTCTATTTGTCATTGTTGTCAGGTCAGCTGTCTTCTGTCAGTAGGGCCAAAAATGTGAGTGTGGGTCCTACCTAGCTACCAGGAAGAGCACGCAGCTCACAGCCAAGTAGGCCAGTAGCATGAAGAGCCACACGCCTGGCGAGAACGGATCCAGGAAGGAGAAGTAGCCTGGCCGTCGACCCTGAAATAAACCCAGAACCGTATTTACATCAACTTTCGATCATGATAAAACTTTATCTAACCCGACAAAAGCGGACTAATTAGCGGCCAAGTTTCATGTTGACTCCATTGCCCCACTGAATTTACTGAGTTAATCAACATTTACAGCTGTCCGCAACAGTGTGGCAGTAAACAATGCTAGTTGGATGCGATAAGTATAGATTTCCACGTTGTAAACTGATAAACAAACATTCAAATCAACAGTCATAAAGTAGGTCTCCCATGCACAGTAAATACTGCGGAGTGATGGTGAATAGTGAGACAACATGGCAAATAAGAGTTTCTATTCCCAAAGATTAAACTGTAAAAAATTAATTTTCACAATTTATTTCAAGTGCTGAACAACATAATGTAATAAAAGGATACATGACTCAGTTGTTGGGGGTGGAGGAGACTCAAAACAGTATAATCAGAGCAACAGGGGGTGAATTTCATTTAACACATGAGGGTAATATTACCATGACAGCTAATAAAGATAGAAACAAATTGCTTTCTATCCTATTCTCTACTGATCCAAATTCAACTTTTAATTCCACATGATATCAATTCTTGTTAATGCTGCCTTATCCTGTTATGGCCAGAAAAAAAGTTTTAGGAATTATTTTTTATATAACAAAGGATCAAAACAACCCCAGATAGGAACGAATAAAAAGTGTAATTCAAATTTCATATGTGCGACATTCATAGCTTACCAATAAACATTTGCCCAAGACATTTTTAACTTTGTTACAACAAAAACAAAAGATCAAAATAGAAGAAAAACATCATAATGGCAAGTTCTCTATATTCTTCCAACTTTGTGCGCTACCACTAAACAGTGCAAGTATTTAAAATGTTTTTGTTGTAGATGCTTTTATACCTCATCTTTTTTCCAGAGTTTGAAAAACATAATCTATTGACAAAGTAAAGAGTCAAAGTACAAAAATATTTTTTCAAATGTGAACACATCAGTAACATGAACACTCAAAGTACAGACTAAAAAAATCTGAAGTACAGTAACATCACTTCCTCCCCACTCTTTGTAAGTAATAGACTAGAGGGACCCTCATGTTTCATTATCTCTCCCCAACAGCCACTGTCCTCTAAACGGAACCAATTACTCCTTCACTAGCGCCACAGCAATGTGTGTGCTCACCTATGAGTGTGTGTGTTTGTGTGTTGAGCGGATATGCCGAATAGAATCCACTTCCAAGCAGATATGCCATCTGCTTTGCGACCCTGAAAGGGTCAGCGGGACAGTAAAAACATGACCAATTGTTCCGTTTACAACAACGCCATCATGTTACTCGCTCATCAATTAGTATTTCATCAGCCACCTCCCAAAATCAGTCCAATGCCAAATTGCAAATTAAGTCCCCGGGGGGGACACCACCAATGCCAGATCGAGCCCCTGAGCTAAATGAAATTTGTGGCACACGGGTGGGATGATTTTGTTGAGGGTTTGGAATGATCGACGAGGTCCAATTTAGAGCTTTTTTGATGCGGTGTCAGTGTTCTTAGGAAAGCAAAAGGAGGAAAGAATGTGCAATTTGGAGGAATGACGACAACATCACGCCCATGATGATGAAAACTTGTTGCTGCCGTTATCGTGAACGTGCTAATGGCCTTTTGTGCTGACACGCCTCCTCCTCCTTTTTGCTGGTAGAGACCGGGCTGCGTGCTGAAACAGCGATCTGTTAACTGCCAAGCCCTCTTCTCCGCATTTTAAGTTCCCACCGAGGCGCCATTACAAAGATGAACAGAGCTGTAGCGTTGCCAACAGATGGAGGCCAAAAGATCCAAAATCGAGACTGAGGGTGCATGGTTAATAAAAAAAACAAAAAAGATTGTTGTGTTGTGCTGCAGATCTCAGTTCTTTAATATGTGTGCATTAAGATAAAGTTGTGCTTTCAAGAGCTGCAGGGGAAATAATGGGCTCGAAGGCTCCAGCAAATATGCTATCTTGCAAATGGAACTGCATAAAAAGTTTCCACATTTCCATTTGCTTTCTTTTCTGTATGTTTCCTTTCATAATATAAAAAGAACTCTGATGGTGCCTCTTAGCGTTTTTTGTTTTTTTTTAGGATTTATGAAGTCTACATTTTTAAAAACAGCTGTGGTAGATAAAAGGAGCTGATAAACAGAGTGGTGGCTTGACTAACAAATTTAATTCCTTTTGGGCCGACACTTTCAACTCCAAATATCTCAAAGCATCTCAAATTACTTAGAAATGCCATTGATCCATTACAGACATACACTGTGTTCCTTATGGGGTGTGGACCATGGCTACCAGGATGCAGTATTATTCAGACATACAGATATACATTTAAAGAGTTTTTAAACAAAGTGATTAAACTGCAGTAATATTAAGCATTTGGAACGGATAAAGAATATATGCCTGTGAGGATTGTAAGAGTGTCTGTCTACTTGCCTTACTGCACCATTTGTGTTCAAATGCATGGATGAAAGAATTATGTCTTTTTAAAATTTAGCAGGAAAATAAGAACAAATTTAACAAACTACAGAGAATAACATCACCCACCTCATGCATCATTTATGACTTACTATGATTTTACACAGATATATAAAAACAAATAAGAATTAATCAAGCACATTGATGTATTGTGATACTAAGGTCTAAGTCTAATGAACTCAGTTCTTAAATAGACTAAATAAAAAGGCTGGAGCTGATATTCAAACCCTTGAACCTTAAAATACGAGGCTGGAAACACAGTAGAACCAATTGATTCCTTGTATGTCAACTATTTCCATATTCTGCGAGGTCAAACGAGTGCCACTTCTTTAATAACCTGGTGCGATGAGATTAATCACTCCCAACAGCTGATGTGGCCGCCCGTGTTATACGTGACTCGAATTGCGGATGGAGTGTCACTAAAAGGTTAGCTCACGTTTTATAATAACTTGTAGGCAAATATTGAATGTTCTTCAGATGCTCACAAGTGTATTCCAGTACATGTTTGGCCTCACTCTTTTTGTATTTGTTTGTTTGTTTGTTTGTTTGTGCATGACAGACAGTGCGACCACAGTGGTGCGTGTTTGTCTTTGCGTGTTGACGCTTCAGAGCTTGTCAGAAGCTGTTTGCGCTGTCATACACTATGTGGATCTTGGCCAGTCTGCTGCGTTAAGTTTTTGCTAGTTAAGAAAGTCGTGGATGATGCCACAGTAGGTAAATAATAAAGTAGTAGTAGTAGTGATAATAATAGAAAACAAAAAAAGAATAAAATAAAAATAAAAGAATAAAATAAAAGAATAAAAAAAAGAATAAAATAAAATAAAATAACAATAAAATAAAATAATAAAGTAGTAAATAATAAATAAAGATGTATTGTATGTAGCACTGTAGGTCCCCCAAACTGAGCTGGGTTACATTTATTGGTCCTTTATTATTTCTTTGCTCGAAGCAAGAGGATTATGTTATCGGAGGGTAACGTCTCCTTAAAGTAACAGCCTCTAAGACAAACATTACACGAAAATAAAAACACCCGATAATGTTGACAATTTTCTAGAGTTGATCTCACCGAATAGAGCATCAAAAACGACAAATGTTGTTTCTATTAAGAACCAGAGGAAAGTCTTTCTTTTGACATTTAATAATTTTGTTTTCTCTATCGCGTGTCTGAAGGAGCTGGTGAGGTTATCCAGTCAAGGATTTCACCTAGTCATCCCGCCTCTTTATATGCGCACCACAATGTTTGCCCCTGGAGACTGCCTGCATGAATACTGACTCACTGAAGGACACTTCCCATTGTCATTTCAACTCTTCTCCTATGCTTGCATCTCCGCTCTCATCTTCCCATCTCCTCGCCCTTTAGCATACTCCTTGCTCATTTACTTCTCCTTTCTTCTCTTTATGATCTTCTGTACTTCCCCCGCGACTGTCAAAAATCGGCTTTTGAATCAATCGCGGGGGGTCACAAGGTCACTGACGACACGATTCTTACAAGAGTGAGGCGATATATTTTTCTTTTAGCCTTTTCTAAATACCGACACGAGTGTCACCCGGGACAAAACAACCAAAACATTTGAAATAGCCAGAATGTCGAGGCGTAAAAGTGGATTCCACTCGATGCATGTGACAAATTTATTCGACATGTGGCACTTCCACAGACGCGGCATTATGTTTGTGAGTCAATAAAGCTTTGTACGCCATGCTCTGCCCTGAGGACCACTGCTGAATGTGACAACTCCGTTTCAACCTCAACCCGCTATTTAATTATGCAACACACCTACTACAAGCGACTCCTTTGACGTAAGAGTCCTCGACTTGAGGGCAACGAGTGTATTGACATCTCTTAAGGACTCCTTTACCTCACTTGGCTTTGTCACGCCGAAGGTGAAGGTGACAAGAGGGAAAGTTTCAATATGAGCAGGATGCCGATAGCTCAAGGTTACACTGTCACTGTTCATATTTATGACGACTGACTGAGGCCAATAGCGGCACGCACATTGCTGCCTACGCATAAGATCTTTGTTGGCGTCTGTTGGAATGAAAAAGTGTCCACAGTGGAAACGTCAAGATCCGCCCTGTTTTTTTTAATTTAGAATAGTTTCAACCATAAATATACTGCATAGACGATGATTACAAAATACTTGATTAGATATTTAAACTAATCTTATAACCTTACCTTTAAAAAAAAAAAACTTCTACTAACAACCCAGACTAAAGTTTGCTGCGATTCTGCAAATAGGTGAATGTTTCAGTGAATGACTAAGGAAAGGATTCCACACAATTAAAAGCAATTATCAATCAAACATTTATTTTCCCATCAACGCATCTGCTTTGCAAAGTAAACCACCAAATTAGGTTTTAAATCTCTGCAAATGGTTTAGGCATGACATATTTGACTGTTTTGATTGGCTGGGAGTGCAAAGCAATTAATAACTAGACAACAATAGTATCTAACGGAGATTCAAGAAATGTGGAGAAAATGCTTTTATATGGCCAGTTATCCCAAAGAAATCAATATCAAACATAATCTGGCAATAATTGGTCTGACTGAAAATTAGTTTGAAAAAGTCAGCCAAAAATAGATGTGTGACACGTCGCCGTGTCAGAAAGGCCAACAGGAGTCAAGAGAGTGCTATTAAACGAAACAAAGAACATTCTCCTTTCCTTTTTTATTTTCAAACCTTGGACTCATTGATGTGTGTGTGTGTGTGTGTGTGTGTGTGTGTGTGTGAACCCTGTGGGATGTCGTCCCCATGTCGCTTCAAACTCCCAGTTGCTTGCGCCACGCTTCCCGGCAGCCTTTTAAAACTGCACCTGCTGAGGCCATCGATTGATTCTCCCCAACTGCTCAATTGAGAGCCTCGCCGCTCCACTTATTAGTACAGTCCGCCAACCACGGGGAGGTACAAAGGATGAAAACAGGACAGCAACGGAGAATGGGAATAAATGCTCCTGAGAGACGACAAAGGACAATTTAGGCTCCAATTGGTGCTATGCTAAGCGCTGCTCGGGTCACCTTGGGTGTTAGAGGAGGGCGACCCTGATTAATGGGCCTCTGATTCTGCAAACATTGGCAAGCATCCCGCTGCACTTAAGTTGTTCCAAGGTTTCTTGCCTGGGTTTGCTCTCTAGATACAACAGAGGTTAAGGAGGGCGCGGCGTAAAGGCAAGAGACATTAGCCCTTGTCTGCACTATGCTGGACAGTTTGTACAAAAGTATTATTTATTTTATTATTTATTTTATTTTTCATTATTTATATATATATATATATATATGAAATAATATATAAAATATACTATATCTATATCGATATAGATATAAATAAATAAATAAATAAATAAAACAAATATAATGGGAAGTACACACACTCAGTGTCATTCAAAGCCATTTGTGTCAGTTGTTGCTTCAACAGAAAATAACATCGCCTCATCGATAACCCACGGCACAATGATACACAATGATACATGGCGACAACAATAATGGAGGTGAACCAGGGTCTTCTGTGTTTACTTCTCTGCATAGTTGGCTTCTGGAATAGCTTATTTTAAACCACAGCGTTATTAACCCAGGAAACCACAGCACATCCGCGAGCCTGGTGATGATAAGCAGGTCGGAAAATGGATGGATGGATATGTGTTTGGATCGAAACAACTTCAGGTGTGTTTAAGGAGGGAAAACATGTAGGATAGCAGTCCTCGAGGACTGGAATTTGTAGAACTCTCAAAAGACAAATAGAATGGATCTGAACCGCTTGGTGAAACTACAGCAATTGTGAACCCAGCTTGGATGACAGCCCAAAACAGCTACAAAAGCAAAATCGACTCTCATATAAAAAAAAGAGTCTGTTTTGCCGACTGCACTTACACTAACGTCCTTGAACTGGCTAGACTGTGTGTGATGTAACTCACCAGGTGGACGCGATACATGATGCTGATGCCGAGGGTCATGAAGGGTTTAGAGAAGTCAATGACCTTTTCACGCTCCGCTGTGATGGTGAGGCCAGCGACTGCCAAGTCGGCTTTCTGTAACACACACAGTCAATATGTGTCCATGTCATGCTCGGGAGTCAAAGACCATCTGAACAAAGCTGTGGATGTCTCACATTTGAAAGTTTTGGGAGGGCTTCAAATAGTAAACATTTGGACAAAATAGTAGACATGTACCCAATCGAGTACATCTCGCTTTTATCTTAGGTCGAAGGTTTGGAAAACGCATTTATAAGGCAGCTCAGAGAAGTGGTCTAAGCAGTGGCTGGTAAAACACGGTAACAAAATGGCCAACAAGAAAACAAGGTTGTAAAATGTAGTTGCGAGGGACTCTTCATCTCCCTGAGGGACGCAAAGTGGAAGGGGCAGCGCTTGGGCCGCCGTGGGAGAATGAAGGAGATTGTGAAGAATGGGAGGGAGGCGAACACCGCATCGCTGCAGATGCCGCTGCAAATGCATGACCTGCTGTTCTTTGTTCGATTTGTTCCATAATTAATTCAAAGCTTTTGATCACGTTTAGATCACATCACCAGGATGGCCTTTGAACCCGCACCTTCTGCTCAGTATCAACCAATCACATTCAAACTCATTCAACTGCCTCAATTTAAAGCATCTCTAATTGACGGCGAATCAAGTTCAGCTTTTCCTGATGCCTTTCTTGTCTCGTACCACACAAGCCACGGTGTGCAGGAATTTCTGGCAAGTAACGTTATGGCTGTTTAATAATTGTAACAACAATCTCTCGTCTTGTGTATACGTCTCGGCTACGAGGTAGGGTGGCGAGACGAAAGCCTTTGCGTTGGATCTGCACACAAACGACTACATTGTGTCTCGACGTATCCAGCTGCCCGACGCGTCTGCACGATTTTGCCCTTCATCATGTGCGGGACCAAACCTCTGCCTCATCTTTTTCTTTCTTTCTTTTTTTTTTTTTATCCTACGCTCACAGTCGTTTGAAAGTCTGATCGGCTTCACCCAGCGCCGGAAGGAAACCGCACGCGGGGAGCAGCTGTCGAGGCAATTTCTACAAAGGCAGATTCTTTGCGAGATGAACACGCGGTCGTAACAGCGGCTGAATTATTTATGTGACAATAGAATATTAATATTGATAACTGGATTCCTCTAGCTGCCTGCTGTTATGCCTTCTAGTGTTGCTAACTGCAAGGAATGTCTCTGCGGTTTCATTTCCTATTACAGCTTAGCGGCCAAGTCAATGTTAGGATGCAATGAAAAGTACGGTAGTCTGGACTCCCACCGGTATGTTTAATAATTATTCTTCCAGGTTGTATGACAGCTGTCAAATCGTTGGAATAAAACACTGTTCAGCATCGAAAGGCAACGGCAGGTAATTAATGGACCGAGCAACCTGGACGATTTCTGTCACTCCCGTCCATTGAGTTGGCAAACACTTGATTTTTTTTTTTTTTCATATTTGATCCCCTTTTCATCCTCTTGTCCATAAGCCTTTAATCAAACAAGACAAATTGTTTCATTGCATTGTGGAAACATTCCTCCAAATGACCTTTACCCCGTGACAAATCTTACAGCTGTGATATTTCATCAGTCCTTTACAGTCGAAGTTGCCGTTCGAGACACATTTCCACCGATCGAGTTGTTACGCTTTAAGAATTCAGCAAAGAAGAATGTGCTCTCGAGTATATTTACATTAATCACACAGTGATGAAAAAAACAACAACTATAATCTAGTTTTGGGACTTGAACGGATTAATTGCATTTCCATTCATTTCAATGGGAACCATTACCTGGGTTTACGAACGTTTTGTCTTACAAATGAAGTCATGCAATCTGAGCTTCCAATGTACATTGTCTGCTCTGTAGAAAGCAGTAAAGTCAACTTTAATTTAAATATTTGATGAGATAAGCATGCTCATTTAAGTTCACAGGACTTGTATATATTTACATACCCTTGAAATGAGCTCTCCCACCATACCGCTCCACGTTCCATTGGCTCCAGGGACACCATACTGTCCATCCCCCACCAGTCGGATTCGATATTTGAACTTGAGTATGGCTGCCAGTTCCTTCAGCATGTCCACGCAGAAGCCTTCGTAGCGCTCGTTTCCTTCCATTTCCTGGTGATCCGACCGCAGCATCACGTATGGATTCTCCTGAATAAAACAACAAATGTTTTTTTCAGCAGCCACGAAATTGATTTGATTGATTATTGAAAAATATATATTTTTTGGGTGCAGGCTGCATTAATGGGAAAGGTTGAGAGAGCAGTAAGAGAATAAAACGAAACATTTGTCAGCATTTACGACAGCTCACTCCGACTATGTCTTTATTAGTGTCTTATGCAGTTGATACTTTTGGACCGAGGACTGTTTTTCAAACAATACAAGTGTCAAGCTCTCCAACACATCGAAATGAGTGTCTGGCATGTACCACTTTGCTGCTGATTCCACACTCACAGCTCGTCAACCCGGCAAAAAATACGTCTCGGAAGAAGCCATCGGAATGCTTCTTTTGCTGACTGAGCCCAATTTCATAGCTAGTATCCAACTTTCCTTTCTAATGTAAGTTGTGGAGAGTTTAAACGACATCAACAAATGTTCCAAATAGTGCTTTGTGAATTTTTTTTGGGGAGAATTTCACAACGGTCTGATTAGTTTGATTTTGACATAAGCAAACGCTGACTGTTCCAAGTCTCGTAATAATAATAATTATCATTATTCCAAATGCTAATTCTGAAAGAGCGTGCTGCCCAGCAGTCTACCTCGTGTTGTCGTCATAGCAACAAGTCTTTGTGTTGACTTAAAGAGTTTTTAAACGGATCGTCTGAGTACAATGAGGTGGAATTTGCAACATCCGAGAGTCTGAAAAAGAAGTTTTATACAATATCCATTATTGTAAATTGGCATCTTTATTTGACGTTACATAGAAAAGAGCAATTGTAACCATTTACTCAAAATTGCATTTGAAGTGCAGCCTCGTCTTTATCCAGCAAATTTCAAGTTCAATCTGAATAAAATGACATCCTTTTGATGGATAGAAAGAGCTGACATTCTCGGACGATGATTATAACGTTTTGAGCAGACAGACGACTATAAAAGATCAAATTTTGCCTTACGAACCTATGAATTACGCTAACTGTGATGTAAAATATAAAGGCAATAAACTTTCAGCGATCAATCTTTCATTGAAATGAATGAAAATATTTAAAAAAAAAAAGGACCTGCCACTTACACCGACGTCCCATATACGTGTGTTCTAAAATGTGGGAGTAATTCTTAAAAATCAAATAAATATTAAACACACATAACATAGCGACGACTACTGAGACAAATATAAAGCAATGTTTTTACTGAAATCTTATGAATTAGCCGGATTGCAAAATCTCAGCCTTTTTCCAAAGTATATATACTTCAAATATGGTCTGAAAATGTGTTAGTGAGCATTTTTCTCCTTTGCCGAGATGATCCATTCACCTCCAAGATTCGGCATATCAAGATTCAGATTAATGTTTTGCTATGCATGAAGCAAAAGGTGCTCAGGCCAGATACTGACTTGCGGATTTCTCACATTTTAAAGGGGGTTTAAAATCAGTATATGTGTGTGTGTATTTCTTTGGAATTATGTTCTATTTCCCAATTTTTCTGGTCACCCACTTTTGTCCAGAGTGCCATACATCACAATGAATCTATAGTGCAATCATTTTACCAGACCTCATGTACCTTCGCTTTTAATCATTTCTTTTCATAATAAAATAGCAAATATGTACAGAAATTGTATTGTCATTTTCCTTCAACTTAATACTGTGATAATGTTTAATAAGTATGAGAAAACTAAAAACATTTATCATCAGGTTGGGCTTCTGTGTCAAACTGCCACTTGAAAATTCTTTTCTACTCTGCCTGGATGATTTATGCCTGTTACAAAAAAAACCCAGTATCATTTGGGAGCTTCAGTAGAGTGTGTGTGATAAAGCTTTGCTATATGTATTCTCTTAAAAGTCCACATCTTTTTTCTGATCAACACAGTCGTAACATTAAAGCTGGCAGGAACAGGAATCGATAAAAGAGGGGCCGGGCCGTCTTTCATTTACGTGTGTTGGCTTGACGGCTATCATGCCTCCTCCTTTTGCAATCTATTCCTAATCCAAAGGATGTTTTTTTTTCCCCCTCTCTAAAGACCTCAGACGCAATCACTTTGATTCTAATACTCTCTGAAGTCAAATCTAGAAGCACTTTTAAACGTGTGAGGTGAAACAATCTGTTCGGAGATGCTAGTCGATTTCCAATTTGTTTGGATTTAGAAAAGCATTTTCTTAGAACGAGGAAGTAGAGATCGGTTCTACGGTCAGAGGCCATCGGAAAACCTTCGATGATTTAATTAATATCTATTATTACAATTGCATGTGCTTTATAGAGTTGTGTGGAAATGAGTCTCTAGCGCACATGAGTACAAACTTAGTCGAAGTTTGAAGACAAAACAAAAGTCAGACTTCTAAAGCAGCCTCTTATTCCCAGGCAAATAAATCTGGTGGTTGACTGATAAGTGTGCCGCGTAACATATTTGGACACTAAATAGAATACCAGTGCACACGCCATGAAATTAGGTACACCTACATAATCATATGGGATGCATTAAAAGTGCTCTATCAATAATTCTGCCTTTACAAAGACTTTTTTTTTTTAATTTTCACTGTCTGAGAGGCATTCCTTTTTTTGTCAAGGCAAAACATTACAAAAATCTCTTAGTGCCACACAGTGTAGTTCTACAAACAACAATATAAAAATGAGTAGTTTTGTCTAACACTCAACTCAAATTACTTTTCCGCATTGAAGTGAATGGAAAGGCATGGAATCTGTTCCGACCTGCCGCCAAAATCAACATAACCATCGTGTTTATTAACACCAGTACATAGCTGCTATCTATTAGCCTGTCAATGGAGTTTTGCTTCGTTTGTTAGCATTGAGCTAACCAGACTTAAGCTATACTGTGGCAGCATACCCTAAAAAACACACAAATCGTGTAACTTGTATCTCAAGACACAACAGTAGCTTATCCATTCATTTGTGAGAAATACCCAAATGCAACAGGACATGCGACATCCTAGTAAATCATATTGCAACATCCAGCTCGAGCCATAGAGAGCCAAAGATATCAAAATGCAAACAAGTTAGCCTTTTTACAGTTTGACAAGTGACTGCATTTCAGAACAGAGATAAAATGCAATAAAACACAACATAAAGACATTTTTTTTTCCCACCACAGAAGCAAATAATTGGCTTTTTCCATCACATGACTGCACTTACTGAGGTAATAACCACCGCAAATTCATAACAGTGTAAAAATGGGATCAATGATTACAAACACATGCCCCCTGGGTCTGTGGGACGCAATTGTCAATTCTGACTGTGACAGCAATCGTGTAATAAAACTGCAGCGTACAGGCCGTGGAATGGCATCAGGAATTTTTGCACGCGTACATGTTGGAAGCAGGTGTCTATTACTCGTTGAAGTGCTAATTCAAGAGCCCACAAACAGCCCTGCAGGTAAAAAAAATAAATAAAAATCAGCTGCTGCACACAAGGAAGATAAGCGCGACACAACAATCATATCGTGATGAATGAGCTGTGATAGGCCCTGAAAATTGCCCAGCGGTGGATTCCAAAGTTTGGTCGAGGGACTCTATATATCTCCAAAACGAAATTGAGCCGCCAAGCTCGCCCAATTCATTCTTTCACATCCACTTCTTGTTGTGAAAGAATCATCTCATTTGTTATCAAACACTCACATCTTTATCCAACAAGCCCCCCCCCCAAGGTGAAATGAAATGTTCCATGGGAACATTCCTTCTCAATGAGACCAATAAAATATGTGTCTGTGTTCTTTTACTTATTGCTGTGCAACTGCAGCTGATAATACGGATTCTCAGGCTCCACATTGGGCAAATTGCTACTTTACACTTTAACAGCTGATAGCAATACTAAAAATAAACACTTGTAAGTTGAACACTTGTGAGTATACTTCCCAATGGAAGTAGTGTTCTGCTGTTGGCCAGGCCAGAGTACGATGCGGGAATCAGGAGAATTAAGTAAGTTATCTTTTCCATGGGTTATGATGATGGCATAGTACTATTAATAAAATAAAATAAAATAATAATATTAATAATAGTAATGTACTCCCAAGTACGCAAGTGTAGTGTCCATCTAATCTCTTGCATCATTCTGTATAAAAGTAGCCGATTAAATAAGACTTTTTTTTCGTGATTTATGAATTCATCCATGTTTCCCCATCTCGTAATCAAAAAAGTTACATTTCTATCATCTTGCGTTATAGTGTAGACAACAGTTGAAAAAAAATAAAAATAATAACAGCCCTTCACATTTTTTTCCTCACCTGTGTTAATATTTCAGTCATTGCACAGGTCCAAAAGTTTTGGTGGAGTAGTTACGAATGCAGCCAGGGAATCAACATCACCTTAGTTTTCTGCACAATTTGACCACAGTTTGGAGGTGAAATACACCTGGAAGGTAGTAAATTTACAAGCCCAGGCAGGTTCAAGCTTAATTTGGGCGCAAATATGTTCAGATTTGTATTTGAATGATGCCCAAATAGTTTTATTTCAATGCTACTTTGCATGCGACTGAAAATGTTAATGTATGAACATCACGTCTCCCCTCAGAGTTCTGACGTTCTGGGTCTGAAACGCCGCTCTGACTGCTCACCAATTCATCTTCTTTCCACATTAAAAAAAAAAAAGGTCCATTGAAGATACTAACTCATCCACAGGTGTAAATATTTGTTTGCTTGTTCATTGAACACGCATGCCTCTTGACCCTAGTCGATGATAAAAGGTAATGCGTTTTCCCTTGTATAGCACTCTTTTACCTTCAAGGTACTCAATTAAGTAATATCACACATGAGAGAGCAACGTGGGACAGTCTTGGTTGGAATTCGGTTGTAAAAATAATCACAGCGACGGTGATATACGATACGGTGCATCATGACCTCGCGTGTTATATTGCTTTCATACACTTTTATGAGCACCCTTTAATTAGTTAACGGTAATAAGCCAAAGCATATAAAAGTTTGTTTATTTAATTCATTATTCAGCATATGCGGCCAACACAGTAGTAGCATGGAGTAGCATCAGCTTTTAGCGTGCCATCGCAACTAGCCAAAGCTGGAAGAAATAAAAACTGTTATGCTGTTTTAGTGGCAGGGAGTGATAAAATTAGTTCACCGAATGTCAAGTCCGGTCACGTAACTTTGTCATTTAGTGGGAGTGACACAAAAAGTGCAGGTTACACAAAGTAGTAGTCACAAAGTTGTTAGCTGTGTTAGCAAGATGGCGGCGTGTCCTCTACTGTTTGTACACATACTGTGTCATAACATAAACAGTTGTTGGGTAAAGTCAAAAGTGCTTTTGTATAGCTACATTTTTATGGCTGAATCGATTGCCGAAGCCTAAAACAGTGTGAAGTTTGACGAGATTCCTTAAAAACAATGTCAACAGGTAAGAGAGTGAAGCCAGCAAAGTGCCGCTCACACCATCCGTATCAGATGGCGAAATCCCTGACACGGTGAATTAATCGCTCCGACCGATGCACGGTGATGGAGCCTCCGATAGAAGTAAAGCGATTCCACGCCGTGGCTTCTTTTCACTCCAAGAGGACAGAATTCGCTTGGTGAAATACAAGTCCGATTTCTGTCCGTCAGCCCGTTAAATGTCATACTGTTGTTGCTGACGCATTACCATGACACGTGAGCGTCACGCCACTTACGAGTATTGTAGTGATGGTAAGAGTCGTGTTGAAAAGGGTGTCCGTCACGTTGATTGATGGAAGCTTCTTCTCCATAGACAGTCCATCTTCAGAGTGCCACAGGCCAATCTGAGCACACACAATAAACACACAATCAGTCATTATGTCCAGCGGCTGGAAAAGGCCAATTGAATAATTTGACTCCATTCTCTCAAAAGGGAGCAACGCTATGACATTCACAAGCCGGTGGAGGACGTATAAACAATGACAGATGTTGCAAAATGGCTGAGACAAAAAGGAAATTAAGAGTCTTGACGTAATTGTTTGTGATTCCGAGAGGAACAAACAAGGCGTGTGTTCAATCAGCAACCGCATAATGCGTTCATTAAAACAATTAACAAGTTTTTCTGTGGCAGAAAGCCGTGTTCTCATTTTTATGAGTGTGAATTTGCTATAAGGACATTTTTTTTTACCCCCAACCACAAATAAAGAATTGATGAATACATGTTTGGAAAATGTGTTTGAACAAAAGATCTGAGTTTCACAGACATTAATCAAACAAAAGAGTCTCAAAGGGCTTCACAGACCCACAGTTAAAAATTATTGGCACCATCCGCTGAACTAAATCCCCCAAATGTCAAATCAGACAAACAATTTGTTGGTTCTTCCACAACCACTAATGTGACGCGGACTCATTTTCCCACATAAAATCATTTTTGGACATTCAGGCTTTATCAGTGGTTTCAAATCCTCAATTGTAGCATAAAGATAGATCATAAACATGGCATGTGTCAAAATGTAACAAGCAGTCAGTCAAAAATGTATGTTGTAACTATCATTTTCTGGCTTTCTCAATATGAATTTTGCATTTTAATGAAATCTCATTTGGATAAAGCAGTAGCTCATATGTGTGTCATGGATCACTTCCCGCTGGGGTAAAATGTAAAAAAAGGTAACTCGATGTTGGGAAAGCGTTCATCTGCTTCCTGGATTCTGTTCATCTTTCCACCTTTAACTCTGACGTATCTCCTTGCATGTGTGTGATCTGGTTCTGTGTGTGATGTACAACACAGATGTGCAGCAGAGTGTGAGTTTTAATTTCCCCTTGAGGGATTGTAATGAGGACAATAAATTAGAATAAGAAAAATGTCAACATCCACAACAAAGTGTGCTGGAGTCTTCCAAGATATGGATTTATTTTTGGCTTACCACTTCAACAAATCTAATACCTTCTTTGACCTTGAAGTATGCAAATGACTCCTGCAAATGGTGAGATTATGAAATCTTCCTGAATACTAGATTAGATCAAAAGACAAGCCTTAACCCTAAAGATTAGTAAGTGACATCACAGGTGTTATGAGTCCAAGAATTCTAATTTCCTTAGCTCATCAAATATTCTGCACCAAAAACACAGTGATGAACATCAGATAACATGCAAAACTGACGTTTTATTAGTTTTGTTCTATTTTAATATTTGTGATATACAAAGAAGCCACCTGCACGGGCGCAGAATGCAACTAAAGAGCCCACAAACTGGAAAAAAGGACAAAGTTTCATTAAATATTCATAGAGAGCTGGGCGACAAAATGTGATTCTCATTGAAATATATTAGGGAGCCAATTCAAAAGAACTTTTCTAATCATCTACGTTCAAAGTCAGTGATCCAACACATCTAGAAAATTTCTGGTTTAGAAACATTTTGATATTATGCCATTTATCACAGTATCAGCCTCGCCTGTGTTATGAATGTTGTATCGCGAGAGCAAAAGACTGCTTCTAATTCAGCCTTGATGCATTGTCGGATTCAATGTGTCACGAGGTGGAATTCAAATGAGTTCCACGAATTCATGCTTTGGGGAATTTGTTTATGTGAAGACTGGAGAAGGGGATAGAATAAAGTACAATAAAAAGAGCAGACTGAGCTTGGTCATCGTTTAAAGAGACGATACTCCTGAGATTCCACTACATTCATGTTGATCAGATAGTTTGGACAATAGGTTGTTTTAATCATACCGCAGTTTTGATGCACAAAAGGGGAAAGAAAGTTTGGTCGGATGAGCGCAAATGTAGAAGCTATGAATAGCTGAGAAAGAAAAAAAAAAAAACTTTAAAGATGAATATACCGGGCTGGTTGAAAACTCTACCAAACTAACAGAAAAGGAAAAACAAAAACAGGAAGTAGAAAGCGATGATGCTGGCCATCATTTCTAAATGGGACAACACTAAAAACATAAGTACTTGGACACCACAGGCTTACTTGATTGCAACTTCCGGGTCATTCTTTGACCCAAATGAACCCTCGTTCCGTTTTCCTGCGTTGGACTACCTTGTATCTTCAAACTGTGATGTAGTGAGAAATTAAAAAAAAGTGGTATTCAACAGAGGTGGTTCCGTTGATCAAGGAGGGGAGTCTACGGAGGTCTTACTAAGGGGATGTGACAGAGAGGATAATGGTGTGGGGTGTCATGGTGACTCATACAGGAAGAGGAAGATGAAGGAGATGCAAGCAGGATGAGGAGGCGAGGTGTTGATGATACAAGGGAAGGAAACGGTTCTTAGGTGGCCGCGCCGTCAACTCTCTTTGGGCCGGTCGGTGGAAGCAAAGTGGTGCCATCGGTGAGTCAGTGCGACTTGCAGGAAGGAAGAATGCGTGCGTCAGCTTGGGGAAGCAGGAACGTACGCTCGGGAGCAAATGCACGCCATGGAAAAACCTTGTCGTATAGTCTTTGTGAAACTTTTGTGTTCGGGACCAGCTAGCACAACTAAGGACAAGGTCAGATCTTCGAACTGTTTGACATGAGTCTTTGTGCGGAATGCGGGAGCTCCTTTTGTTTGGTAGCTAGATGTGGAAACCACATCTAGGGAGAGGATGAATATTTTGGCCAAAATTCCAAAGGTAATTTGATGCAAAAACAACACCGCAACCGCCGCTGACAAAGCCCAACCGACATAATTTAATTAGAAAGAAATAACCCAGCACGGAGCAGGCGGTGTAAATTTAAATAACTCAAGCAGCTCAAATTCTCACATCCGCACTGTTCTTAATTTGGTATTCACGCTGTAATTACAATCAAAAAACAAGGGTGCAAAAAAGTACAGCTTAGAGTGCCGACAGATAGAACAGGGCACATTTTGAACGTTGCAGAGAAACAAGAAGGCCAGATGAGTGATGGGGTATCATAAAACAGGCTAATATTACAGGAGCAAAAAGACTTGGGGAGAAATATGGCTGAGAATGGAAAGAAATCAATGAGGAGGTACGAGCAGCAGCCGGCTGGGCAGACGCAACTCGGGGGCTGAGGGAGGAGGAATTAGACTCAACTGGCAGACAGGAAAGACAGACGAACAGAGAGTTTATGCAAGTGTGAAATGAAAAGGAAGCCCATGTGAACGATAACAACAAGGATGAGACACCCGAACATGGAATATCTCGTCTTCCTTCGATAATGTGGAATTAGTGAAGGTGTTAGAGATTAAGGATTGGCTGACTCGGCCAGTCAGAAAAGTGGCACCTTCAACAGGCGACGGCTGACAAACGCATCCATCATGAAGGCGGGCGGCAATGGGGAAGTGTTATAAAGTAGAATGTCATACAGGCCGCTTACAAACACACTAAAGCACTCAGGTGACACGGCGCTACAAATGAGACGCACTCAAAATGTGTTGCTGTGGTCCGAGTTTGTGTGCGAGTTTGTGTAGGGGTTCCAGTGTTGAGATATTTCTTACCCAATGGAAGGAAAAAAATGGAGTTTGAATGTCCCTAAAGATAGAAATTGATCTTAACTGGAAAAAGACTTCATGGATTGGAGTCATCATCAGCTACGTGGCAACTTGTTGGTGCGGTCACAATTGAGAGAGTGTGGTGAGAGGTGTGTGCGGTTCTAAATAAGTCGGTACTATCGATACCTTGAAACCGAAAGCTCGCATGGTAGCATTTAAAATGATTAGTTCTGGCTATTCTCTTAAATTTGTAATCACGGGCATAACTTTGAAAGTTCGATTTTGTTTGAAGCAGTTTTTTTTGTTGCTGTTTTTTGTTTTTGTTTTCAAAGCTTATTACTATTTTATCTTATTTTTTATTTTAACATTTATTTTTATATTTATCTTTATATTTATTTATATATTTGTATATATATTTTTACGTTCATTTTTACATTTAGTTTTACATGTAGTTTTATTTGTATATATATATATTTGTATATTTATATTTTATATTCATTTTTACATTTAGTTTTTATTTACTTTTTATTTATGTATTTATGTATTTATTTATTTATGAAATGGGTAAAAAAACTTCAGTGGGCCATCTTTGAAAAGGTCCGCCAAACTGACTGCGTTACTGCAAGAAGTCGTCCATTTTCAGTTCATTCATTAACATTACGCTGGTATAAGGGAATTCGTATACATCTTTTATAAAAAATAGATTTTGTGGTTGGCAGCGTGGTCGACATGAGAACAAGCAGGATCTTAACAAAAACTGAACAGAAAAGTAGTACACCCCACTGCGAATGCTCAAACTGGTAACACAGCAAGCATGTCAAGTATACAAACACACACACACAAAAAAAAAACCCTGCAGTCGTGCGCATGTGTGTAGCATGTTTTTTTTTTCCCCCAGTGGACCAGCGAAGCTCTCACTATGTCTCTCATCAAGGGGCAGGATGAGAAGAATGCGGGTGATGCTGGAGGAGTTCACAGGTGCTTGACACTGACGCACAGTGAAGACGATTGGCCCCAGAAAGAATACGCTGACTTTGAAGAGAACACGGCATATTTTTTTGCCATGACTTCCAGCTGCGGCGACAACCGTGTATGCCTCTTCAACACGTCATTTTCTGAGATTCAACTCACAAACACTCGTTATGTGGTATTAGGATGACTGAGATGGCTTGCTGTAAATTCAAGAGTCAGTCTGACAAGGCGGTGGCAGGCCAGCGCTTCGTGTTCACGGCATCTTGTGTTTGCAGCAAAAGCAAACAATAGACCCGCAGTTCCTGACACCGGCAGCTGTTCAAATATCCCCATGCGTATTGGCACTGCTAGTGAAAACAAACAAGAGGAGAAGAATCCCAGGGGGGGGAAAAAAAATGGTCAACATAAATCAAGCACTGCGAACCATAACAAAACCATCAAATTAGAAATATTTTTTCAATAGGTATAATGTAGGTCATCGCGTTATTCTGAACGAGACATGGCCGCTAATAACCAATCACAAAGGAGAAAAATTAGGATTTCTTCCACAGCAACTTCTTATTCTGTTCACAATTGACATGGGTTCATTTTTAACATGAATAATTTGAATGTTTATATCTGGACATGGATTCAAATAACGATACATCACCCAGACGTAATACCGATGTTTGCGTGTACACGACTAATAGTGACAAATACACAACACATGTTAAGATTATAAAATCCACATTCTCCATTTTACTGCAACTTCCCATGTTCGTGCTGACATAGTTTATCAACTTGGAACCCCTGACTGGGAGCAAAAATAGTATCCACTTTTGCAAATGGAAATGTGTCAATAGCAAGTAGAATCATGCTGAGCAGAGACGATATCCGGCAGTGAGAGTGGGAGAAAGAAAATTCAAGATGCATCTCAAACTATGTTTTTCAATTTAAGCATGAGCAAATGTATTTGACTAAAAATGGACATAAAATATATACATGCCGTTTTCGGGGCTGACGCAAACACTCACGCGCACATGAGCTTCACTCAGCTTTGAAATCCTTTAAGGCTGAACAACAACTCAACATTATGCTTTTGATCTATTCCCCATCTGCACAGCCTGCAAAGTGCACAACGAGGAAAACAAAAGAGGACGGGGGACCGATGGATGTCTCACAGAGACCAAACAAAACAAGTGCATGCCGGTGTTTGTGCGTGCGTGCGTATGTGTGTGCGCGCTCCTGACATGGAATAATTCATCTCCATTTCAGATTGTAGATGCAAAATGAGGAGATGTCTTTTGAGAAGGTTGGTGACTCAGCTTGACTTGTTTCTGTTCTCATTTGATCTCATCATAAGATGAGTTGACTTTCTTTTGTTTGGTACGCTCACATGACGCCACTGTTTGCCGTCTGGGCTTGGAAGTCTTTGTCGATAAATCTTCAGGAGGTGAGATGAGGGGGAAAAAAAAGCCCGGAGAAAATAACATGTCAAAAGATGACGAGTGATTTATCAGTCATGTGATTCAGTTGCAGTGCATTATAATCAGCAGGGCTCCACATCCAATCAGCACGCCTCGATATTTGAGCATACAATAAACCCCCGTATATCAGCATACATGTGGTCACCAATGTCAAAGCTGTCGAGTCAAGCTGGACATTCTAATTAGCCTTGAGATGAAATATAAAGGCGGGAATTTTTTTTCTTGTTTAGCAATTACACCGAACACGAGTCACAACAAATCCAAACAGGTGAACACATTCAACAAGAAAAACGGTTTGCAAAAGTTTGCAACCTTTTAAGAATCCAGACGAAATACATCGCCGTGTTCGTATTCAAGGAAACGAAAGACGGGATACATTTTTAATTTTTTAGCAATTACACCGGACGTGCGAGTCACAACAAATCCAAACAGGTGAACACATTCAACAAGGAAAACACTTTGCAACTGTTTGCAACCTTTTAAGAATCCAGACAAAATACATGGTCACATTTGCAAACACAGCTCAGCAAGATCCGGACTTTTGACTCTTCTCAAAAATGGATGATAGAACATCAACAAAGCAACGCTAAGCTTTTCCTCGTCTTTACCGAGTTCACATTTACACACCAAATGTTCACAATTACATTCTTCCATTTATGCCCATCACATTAGCGATAACAAGAGGCAAAAATAAATATTTAATCCCATCCCCATTGACTCTATACTGCCACTATCATTAAAACAAACTCGGCTGATTCGAAATGAACTCAATTATCAGCCCTGTTCATTTATGTCATGACCATATAATGGCTACAGTATATTTTAGCGCACCATCTGGAGAGCTTTTTCACGGAACGACACTGCCACCTCACCTTGTTGCACACAACTCAAACGCACAAGCAACCGGTAAGCGAGGTTAAATCATTCAGGACTTTTTTTTTTTCTTTTTTTAAAGATGGATCTGTTTGAGCTCCAGGCAAACACATGCATAAAGAAAGAAAGACGGGGTGTGATGTGCAGAGCTCAGCTGCTCCCAAATGATGATGTCACTCATGAGAGAAAAGGGATGGTTGTGATCTGGGATGCGTCAACTCGCCGGGCGACGCTACTCCTCTCGTTTTAGCCCCCCCCCCCTACCTGTCCTACCTCCCAACTCTCTCCCATTTCTCCTCCACACACTGTTGCAGCAGGGAAAGATTGAACAGAGAGAATCTGCATTGGTGGCGGCGCATCCCCGTGACAGTAATAGTGTTCTGAGAGGCGGAGTATAGAGATGGGGGGGGAAAAAAAAAAGCAGATTGCCATAATAAAAGTAGACGCGAGTGCTGACAGGAAATAAATAAATCTATTATAAAGAGAGAAAGAAATTGAAGGAGCATATTCGGCCTTTAAACTGGAACGAGTCATGTGTGAATAACATCGCTCAAATCATTTCATAAAAATTGGGAGCGGTGCCCATGCGGGGAAGCGTGTCAATCAAGGATGAAGAGCAGTGGGCGGGGTTTAATTCACTTTCAATTTAAGGACACAAGGACACCAGGATGAAGTTTAAAAGATAAAAAGTAGGAAGATGATTGTAATTGTTGGAGTCTTAAAACAAGACTGAATGATTTAAGAGTTTATTGATAGTCCATTGAGACAATCACCGCAGGGAGATAAAATGAAAATGAGAACACGGGGTGATGAAATGAAGAGGACTCCATTAGTGAAAAGAAAATCGATACAATTTAAGAAAGTCTTTTCGAAGGAGGTGACAGGCGATTTGAAGATTGGGGTGGGAAAAAAAATGGAAGACAAATGAGGCAAAGAAGCCAAAGATGATGTATCTGGCATCAGTTCTTTTTATTTGGGCAATTCACTTTGGATTGGATGGCAAATTGAGCAAAAAAAAAAAAAAAAAAGGAGTGAATTGGGACACTTGCTTTCTATTTCAGTCAATCCGCTGTGAGTCGGTTGTTCATTCACCTTGGGAGGGATTTCTATTACCTCAAGAATAGACAACAAAAAGCATTGGAGGAGTCTGAATTTTACACAAAATAACATCCAGAAAAATGAATGGACTTGGCATGTATCGGGAAATGATGACAAACAAGTTGTGCAGCTTCCAAGAAAACGAGTCCACCAGGAAAGATTTAATTCCGTGAATTCTGAAGGCAATTCATATGTTTTCTATTTTTTTCTCCTTCCCCCATTATGACATGCTTCTTTCACATTTCATTCAATTGAGCTCACGAACAATTTTCAAATTGCCCAAAATAGGTTCAGCCGACATTTAGGCATTTTATCCACATTCTGGCATAACATCTTTAATTTGCCGATCAGGTAGTGATGTCATTATGTGATTTAAATTATTAAATTCAATTATTTATTTATCTACAATATTTTTAATTGGTATTATTATATAAAAATATTATTTCAATAAATTTTACTCTTGTATAATACTCTGAGAGTTGGGAAAACTGACAAAATAAATGCATGGCACGTTCTTGACTTTCCCTCCAATGAGTGAAATAAACTGGCTTCACTACTATAGTGCGTCTCTCCATCAGTCTTCAAACCTAAAAATATAGAATTCATGCATCGCTTCCCTCCTCCATCCTTTCCTCCTTCCTTCAGCCCGGCGGCTCTTAGTTAAGTCACCGCATAGCAAAACTTCATTAGTGATTGTTTCTCCGCAGGAGCTGGCCGGGGCTTTTTCACAGCCAGGCAGCCTCCTGCAAGGCACACGTGTGAAGTCCACCAGACAGCCTGCACGTCCCACACTGCAGTAATTACTCATTTTATTGCGTCCACTTTTTAACAGGCAGGCTGTTGTCAAAGAGCTCCATCCTAGACCAGGAGGGCCGAGTAATTTGTTGTGCTGTGGTTTGCTCGGAGGGGACCTGCACCCCTGCTAAAAATGCATACGGTAACCGTTGCCCCGTAGCCACCGAGCGCTTGCTCATGTTGATGCGCACACAACAAAAGAGGCAAAAAGAAACTGCCGACTTACGTCAGATTGATCAGTCTGCATCTGAACACTCGCCACAGCCCGGCGCTTCTCTTTGATTCAACCCATCAAATACATGATATGGCCATCTATTTCGGTAACCATCTCGGATGTTACTCGAGATGCTCCAGTGATATTTAGCCATTTATATATATCAGCCATGATGTCTGTTTACAGCCTCGTCCTGCTGTTTGTACCATCTGGAGAATCAAAAACATCCATGCACACGCAAGCCACATGTAACCTACTCGTTGCGTTGCCTTGTAAATGGACAGATGAGTCAAGGGCATTACAGCTGCTTCCATTAAAATAATATCATTCGTCATTCCCACAATATGGAACTCAATACTGACAGTTAAAATTGTCAAAGAGTAAATATATGCTTGATGTTTCTTCGAATGCGTATTCTTTAAATATGAACCACTACACTAATAGACACCGTGCCATGACAACGAGGCACTCTAAAGCGGCCATGGTAGCACAAAGTCCCTGTTTGCACGCTAGCTGTCACATCAGACGTTTTTTTTTTTTTTATCATCGCATGGAGACAAGGCGCTCTGACGCAACCAAATCAGTGAGCTATTCAAACATTTTCACGAAGTAGACATAGCCAGCTAGCTAACTAAGCGTTGAAATTGCACAGCTAACATCAAAGATGTTAATTTTTCATTTTTTCAACTATCTTTGCCGTGCCAAGAAAATGACATAAAATAAAAGCCAGTAAAGATTTTCCGCTATAGCTATACAATTCATTACTACATAGTTCTCAGTTTGACTGTTTTTAGAGAATATTCTGAAACATGCACAATGCATTTTGAAACAAATCATTTAGTCCACTTTACAGGGTCTTCAACTCCTGGGTTGATTTAATGCCTACTGCTGAGGCACATAAACAGTCACTTGGGTAAATTACAGAGTAAAATCACACACACCAAAAAAAAATAAACCAAAGAAAACGTCCTCCAATTAGACTACACAGTAGTCACCTTCTGGGTGTATTTCACTTTGTTCTCCCACTGCTTTCTCTCCACTTGCTATTCACAGATTCCTGTGGATAAAGGTGCCAGAGCGTGAGAGAATGCCAGACTGCCTTCTTACATCAGCCTGCTTGGCCTAGTGGGACAGCGGCACCACAAGCAACTGCTTCATTTTCATTGCCTGCCAAGATCGAACAAATCGAAACACTTGCGTAATGCCGACACATTATCAATGGTGCAGGTATGTGTGGATTGTGAATGAAATGAGTTTTTTTTTTTTTTTTTTTTTTTTCTTCTTGCCTGACAGTTACATTGGAACCTTTAAGATTCAACACAATTCCTTCCAGGACGCTAGCGGAAACAATTGACCCATCATGAAAAATCATTTTAGGATATATTTCTGGAAACTTTTTAGTCCCATGCTGATCTGCACCTATTCATGCTTAAATCAAATGTTCTACTCTATTTGTATTGAACTACTTACGTCTGGCAAGACCCTAACACCTTTCAGTTTTTGTTTGGCCCTGAGAGCCCAAAGGCATCAGTATGTGGCGCATGAGGTGTTAGTCAACAAAAACAAACAACACCCCCCACTCCGGCAACCTCCCCCTAACCCTGGCTTTTCCACACGAACCAAAACAAACTTCTGCTTGAAATCATCGCATTACACAGCACGACACTCGCCTGATGTTAGCTAGACTGGTGACAGATTAAAAAGACACAGACAAGGTTAATAAAAGCAGATGAGCTGATGTCTGAATCGGCAACATTTTGGGCCACATTCTAGCAGAGAGTGACATTTTTCATGTGTCAAAAAAAAAAAAGTTATGGCGCAGGCAAAAACACAGCGACCTCCTCGATTCTCATAATAGATTGGGTGTCTCCGAGCCTTCCCTAACAATGACAACGGCCGCCTCACAGGGCGCAGAGGACAGACAAGACAGTGAAATGACATATTTTATAAAACCACGGGATTAAACTCATCAGATTTACAGCAAGCAGTCAGGATTTCAAATGAAAAGTGATATTAAGTCTTAAAGGAAGAGTAAAGCCTCGGCATCGACCGGAGCACTTCAAACGTTGCTATTCATCGTAATCTCTGCCGCTTCATGCGTAAGAGGACATAAGAATAGAAGACATTTGTAATCACTTATTATCCCATTCATACAACAGCGTGAAAGAGAAGATGAGAAAGAATTACTGTATTCAAATGTGTAGGACAAAGAAATACAAGACGATTGGCTTTCTGAACAGCGGTTACGCAAAAAATACCTGTTCCAGTGTTACAAAAAGGAGGTTTTTAATTAGTCCAGTCAAACCGGTCCAGGATATTCAAAACTTGGACATTTATTGAGCAGTCCAACCTCCCTCTCGTTAACTTCCATATACTGTACCGAGATACCTCATCTCGATAACCCTTTCACCTCATCTGTTTAACGCCATATAGTTATTCTACAGCTGATTTTTATCTCCCGCCCTATTTTTACCTTCCATCCATTATTCGCATACACTCTTGATTTTCCACCTCAGATTTCAGCTGCCTGTGACTGCTGGGGCTCCAGCAGTGCATTTTAAAAAGGCATTGATGGATGGGAGAGAATTGAGCAATGGCTTCTCCCGAAACTGACTCTCCCCTGCCTGTCGAAGATTGTTGTCTGGTTCTAAAGCGTTCCCAAGAATGTTCCAATAACATCAGAAAAAAAAATCTTACGACTGCTGTTAAGCATGCGGGCCGCAGCAGAGTGACTGAATTGTTTCACCTTTAGAACTCACCTGCACAGGGAAATCCCATCGACAAATATAAAGGACATATTGAAATTCTTACCATATATTAGCATGCTCGTTGAAATAGCATGATGGATAAATGGTTTAATTATTTACATGATAATGAATGATAGCATATTGTACAATACAACTGTGAATTGAAGTAGCATTAGCACGTTATGAAGAGGGGGGTCACTTTACCTGCCTTAGGCCATCCTTGCTGCTCTGCATGATCCGAAGGGCGTAATTGGAGCGTTGACCTTTGCTGTTGAATTCAATGTGACCTGTTAGACCCTCCAGTTCCACCTGTCCCAAAATAGACAAAAACGGTACATTCAAGAAGACTCCTTTGATGAGCTCACTTTCCTCTCATCAGTTACTAATATAGAAAACAGAATAAATGACACAGCCCGACTATCTTTTTTTTTTCTTATCCATTAGTCAAATGTAGAATAATAAGTGACCCTTTTTTGTTGTTGTTGTTGTTGTGTTTTGAGTAAATGGCAAACAATAACTGGAGTATTTTGAAACCAGTCAATTAAAGCCATTATGTTCAATTGAAAAAAAATTGATTCACTGCCCCATTATTTGAAATGAATTAAAATAATAATGATAATAAAAGGCAATATCTTTATTATTAAATTGTGTCTCTAATATTTATTCCTGTTCACAAAGTTTTTAACTCTTATACTATGTACATATATACTAAAAAAATAATTTGTAAGTCATTTGTGTTTTGGTATTCTATTCTCTAAAAAAAGAAACCCATAAGTCAAGTGATCATAAAGTGTTCCCTATTTGGACTTGACCCACTTTGAAAATCTTCAAGGGCACCTAAGTGTAGCTATAGGCCCCATCCCTGATTTATATGGACATATAAATAGCTCCCCCTGCCAAAATAATAAACATTTCCATAAAGGCACGTTGAATTATTATTACTATCATTTTTATTAAGTCCTGCCAGGGGGGTGGGGTAACTTACCATCCTCAGGTAATTCATGAGGCTGGTGCCGTGCTCCCAGATTTTGGAGGACTTGCAGGAGAGCTGAGTAGCGCCTACATTTTGGCTACGGTTCAGCTCCTGGACCGCTGCCACCACCGCGTATACCGCATCAAAGAGAAGAGCTGAGGAGAGCTGCGCAAGAGCGAGAGGGAGATAGAGAGGAAGGTGGATGTATTATGCATGCGCACACCAACTTCACAAACTCAGAGTGAAACGTGAGCGCTTGCCATTCGGTGAGCGCTCAACGGGGGGGGCTGTGGTGATTCCATTCCATCATTAAATATAGTTGATTTACTGAAATCTCAAATTGGGACCAAGCAAAGAAATTTGGTTAATAGTGAGTG
The DNA here is from genome assembly GCF_054491065.1 of Syngnathus leptorhynchus. Lineage (NCBI taxonomy): Eukaryota > Metazoa > Chordata > Actinopteri > Syngnathiformes > Syngnathidae > Syngnathus > Syngnathus leptorhynchus. The sequence continues at coordinate 5,348,987 of NC_141201.1, read as the reverse complement.
CATTGAAATGTTGGGCCTTTCCGAAGCGCTATTTGAAGTTGCAAAATCAACTAGCGTGTGAGGTAAATCCACATATTCATCTCGATCAGCTTCCACATCAGGCCCACTGTGATGTTTTGAGTGTCGCTTTGTCTCAGATGCAGTCTTTTCATTCTTCTATCAAAAGAACAGCATCCATCTCACTCCCTCTCACGTCTGATGTCCAAATGGGCTCATCTTCACGGAAGCTGCTCCTTGCTGAGCTCACAGCGAGAGTCCTCAGTGTTGATGATGTGATGGATAATGATACAGGCTATTGTGCAGCAATAAAGCTAGCAAAAAAGGTCATTAAATTGCAAAACCGTGATGTGTTTTATAACATCCTAATTGGTGGATTAAGCATTAAGAGCGACGTGAGGCCCTCAAACAGCGTGCGGTGATATGAGAAGTATGGCTGCATACTTCTTAGGTTTGACATATGGCGTTATTAGCGGACGTCATGTTGCTAGCAAGCATTCACATGTAGCCTTCAACTGTCAACTGTATCGACGGCAGGTCATGATAACGTTTCTTCTTCTTGCTTCAGCAGTGTACACCTGAACCGATATTTGGGTGGAAAGGTAAATTTTTTAGAATTCTGGAATTTCCGTGTATCCCACCAGAATAAATCCCCCCTGGCATGCAGTTGAGTCCTGCACTTATCAATCAGACGTCATTAGCGTCAAAGACTGCAGATCTCTTCTTGGGGTGGCCGGATGGTTTCATCTTACAAAAGTGCCATCAGCCTTTTATTGGTTCAACTTTAAGCTAATTAGTCATAAAGGCGCAACGCTACGAGCTGAGAAGTATTCAAGCAACCTGCTGCGAGAGTAACTGTACAGCTTTTGATCCCACTGTGTTCTAATGCTTATTGGCCTCTTTCGGCAGCCGGCTGGTGCGCAACGGAGGGGGGCAAATTGTTGAACGTTGTCTCATCGCCGGCATTCATTCGGTTCAATTACAGATTTGCTCATTAAAGCGACTCTTCTATTGGCTTCTGACGTACTCTGAAGTACTTGACAGTGCAAACCGCACAGCAGAAATAATTTGATTTGCTAAGGGAACGATATGACACACTATATCTGAAATGGACATCTTTTCATATTGGTGCACATCATATTTGTTTTATGAACTTTCCACTTCAACAAGACATCAACAATGAACACTTACTATAGCCATTTATCCATCGTAGCCATCCTATCCATTGCATTTATCTAGTATCTCTTTATCGTATCTCCATCGTATCTATCGTATCTCTCTATTGTCTCCATCTCTTTCATAACAATCGTATCTGTCCGTCCGTCTGTCCATCCAAATAAACGATGCTAATACCGCCACTGATTATAACAAACTCCTAGCGCAGGCGTTGGCACAAAACCAGAGAAAGGGTATCCAGAAAGCCGCATTTGATTTCACAACCCTGCTCCAACGTCAATAGGTGAGAATGATATGCTCACAAAAATTGCAAAGCCAATGATAATCAATTGTTAATTTTCCCAACAAGTACAAAACCATGTATTTTTTCTATTTTAAATGTTAGGCTGTGAGGAAGCAACACTGTGTAGTCTGTAAACCCTCAAAGTGAATGGAGGCACCACAATAGATTTAATGAGATGCCGCCAGGAAAACAACCGGCTCGGATGTCCGCTGCAATTACGGTTGTTAACTGGATAAATGTCATACTTGTATAATTTGCCGCTTGTTTTTGATGTGGCCACTTTGTTTCGGGGTGGCGAGTTTGAGTTGCAGATGCATTCAGCCTTTAAAGGTCCGCTTGGCCTTTGTGAAGAAATACATCGTGTTTATGCGCTCGTTTGTGTGGACTAACCGGGATGCCCGCGAAGGGAGCGTGTTCACAGTTCTCTTGCCAGGAGCGATTGAGGCTTAGTGCAAAATCCTCAAAGAATGGATGCGTTTGGTTGAAAACGGAAAAACCCACGATGTTGACCCGCTGATCCGCCACGTCATCCAATCGCAGCATGGAGAACTCCTGCGGGGTAAAATGACAATCATGTCAATGCAGCATATACAATTTTAGCCAATTAGAGTAAACGATAGCACTCATAGTCATGTGACTCGATATGGAATCTGTTTTTCGATCAGGATCATTTCAAATCCTCCAAGGACCATATTCAATTGGGGGAAAAAAATAGTACAAAACACATCTCAGTCAAAGTCCAAATCCAAATAGTTTCACTTCAATTATTATGGTTGATTTGGCATCAATTCGCTCTCGTCCATTTATTTATTATCATTGAATGAGTCGGACAAAACAAGAAGGGTGAGCTCATAAAAACATCAATAAAATAACAAAAAACGGCATGTAGCGGAGGCAAAATAAAAGTATCATCTCTTTTGTTTATAGTCACGTCTTACAGGCGGGGAAGCGCCGACAGGGGACGAGCGGAGCTCGAAATGAAAACGTGAAGGGAATATAGAAGGCGGAGGAAAGGGGGGGGAGGTCGTTTCCTGAAGCCTAACGGAGGTGTCAGAAAGCACAACCCCTCCAACCTTCAGGTGGCAGCCCTGACAGACCCCCGTGTGCCATCTCGCATTTGACAGGCTGACAGTCAACCAGTGAGGCCATAGATTGTGAAGATGAGGACGAAAATAAATAGACGGAGCAAAAGACCGCAGTCGTCAAATTTAGATTATTTCCATAATGGCAGCAGGTCTGTCACATGATCAACACTTCAATCGTGTGATGTCAGCAGACCAACAAGTTCCTCCTGAGATTCCAAGACTTTTTCAATGTTGCTTTTAAAAGCCTTTATTGGCAGCCTAAGAGCAGAACGAATGTTACGAGGCGCATCTCACCACAACAGGTTTGGGAACACATGGCACCCTGAACGGCGGTCTGTTTGCTTGGCCCACTCATAAAATGTGAATGTGATGTGGGTACTCACCCAAGACTTACAAAATACTTTGAAAGCCACATGAGGATAAAGAAGCAGATCTTTTTTGCGGCTTGTGAGCAAGTGGCAGATACATGAATATAAGCGCTGAGGGACAAACACCGGATTGTCCTCGACTTTTTTTTCCTGACACATCGGCTACGACACGGATTGGATTGTGCCACGGGGTATTTGAACATGAGCCAGCAGTTTTGTTAATAATTGAAAATGTTCGACAGACACATCAAAATTGACGCAGTTATATCTACTTCCTTGTTTTTCTTTATCTATCCCATGTGGACCCAATTATTTGTTCTCACATTTTTTGATTTTTTTTTTAGTAGTGACAAATGCAGACTATTTCCAACTATTTCACTGAATACTCGCTCTGGCATACTAAATGGGACAAGCGTGACCAGGGCATGGCTCAGTGGAGGACGATTGGTTCTCAGCAGTGGGAGAGTGAAGGCAGACTTTAGGAGGGTCAAAACCAACTGTGATCATTGAGAGGGTGAAAAAGGCACAGAATTAAAATGATGAGGAGAGCGGGGCGGAGTGAAAAGTTGACTCAAAGTGGCAAAACTACAAAGTCTAAAGAACAAGAAGTAGGACGTTGGGCGAAACACAGAAAATGATGCATGTCCCCCATAATGGACCGTTGCTGCATGTGCTAAATTCATATCTACTCATCAAACACTCATTCCCGTATCCGTGAACTTGTTGGTTTAACTACTGAATAATGAGATCCCATGAGGGATAAGTTGACAATTGCCTCCCATCCGAGACACCTCCTCCTCTTCTCCAGACACATGGACAAGTCTTTCAAATCACACTTTAAAGCCTGATACTTTTAAAAAAATGATTTGAAGGATCTCTTGGAAGCAACCGGCTTCTTACAATTTGTCCCTAGGCTTCACTTCTTTGGGAATGGAGAAGTCAGCTGGGAATTGCTGCTTGGACTGGAGGTTCCTCCTCAGACCTGCTGAAGTATCCTTGAAGAAGATGGGCTGATCCTGCTGCTATGTTGTCACTACTCAGGGACTAATAAGGGATTCCTTGCCTCTTCATAGTCGTCTCAACTCGTAGCTGCCAAATGATAGATGACTGTACGTGCGCTAGCCACGCGCACTGTCGCTGCCGCTAATGATGAACATAAATAAAAAAAGATACTTGAGGATTTTATCGACTCTGTGGATTTAGTTGATTATCATTTATATTTATGACTTATTTATTGACTATGCATATTTAGTATATTATGACAATGATTACCAATAATTAATTGAAATTGAGGTCCAAGTAGAAATCTCCGTAACAAGAGTTCAGAAGCTAACACGCTAAAGGAAATTAGCACACACGCTAATCAAGTTAGCCCTCAACTTTGTTAGCAGGACGATAATGACATGCCATATATAGCTACAAAAACACTGCTTGTAGGACTTTTCCGTTTATTATGATGAGATTAGTTTGGCCTTTAACATGACTTTCTATTTTTTTCTCAATTTGATTAAATTTGTACTTGTTAAAACTAAATATATTCTGGGAAACATCCTAATTTCTGTCATCCAAATTGAATAGTGATAAATATGAGTTCATTATCAGTTTCTACTTGAAAATTACTCGTGTTCCCTAAAAAAAAATGTAATTAAACCAATAATGAGTTGATTGTTCATTGAGTTAATTGTATTGATTTTCTTGAAAAAAAAATCTTAACGTTGCCATGCTAAATGGGCTTAATTGCCACAAGAACTACCCAACAACACTTGTCTGATAATTCTCAGCAGTCGATCACGATAAAGGACACCTTTCACATAAGATGTAGTCATCTGATTCTGTTTCGCAACGTTAATTAATGACATTTCCTACACTTCCTGCACGCTCCGATAAAGAGCGTCTTAAGTGGTGATAAGTACTGCCGATTCGAAAAGAAAAGGGCAATATTTCTTATCTTGCCATGCTGCACTGCAAACCAAGCAGGCAGTCTTAAGTCATGTTTCTCTAAATTGGATATTGATTGCTGAAAAGATAAGGTACTAATTATTGATATTTCCGCCCTTTGATGAAATGAGGGGTTAGGTCAGGTGAGTTCAAACTTGAACATCCCGGTGCAAGCTTCACTGGGGAATGAAATATATTTTCTAATATGCAGATTCTCTGTGCAAGGTGCGGTAAATCATAGTAACAATTGCCACGTAAATCTCGCCTCTAAAGCCTCCTGCGGGCTTTTAATTATGGAATGATGCTCTTAAGGGGGGGGGGTGTGGGAGGAAAAGAAGAAGCACAAAGGGGGGGCCGTGAAGATTTGTTATACACGGAAAGTTGTGTATATAATGGAATGAATCTTCTATAGCTGGACATGAAACCAGAAACCGCAGGGAGCGGCACCTTGCGGTTAAAAGCGTCCACGGCTACATCAGAAAAGCCATATCATAGCATTTATCTCTGCGCAGCATGCTATTGTTAATACATTAGCTCGGCTTCAAAGCTCATAATAGTCACATACATCAAAACAAATCTGGCTGGACTCCTGCAGGGGGGGGGTCGGTAACAAATGGCTCGGTTTATTCGATTATTCACCATTATTCATTACATTGGCTTTGACCTGGAACAGTAACAGCTTATTTGTGAAGCCTTATGCCCAGATTAATATTTAGATTGTTGGAGTCTAAAAATGTATGAATATTTAAGACGCTGACATATGTTAGGAATCGGAAATAGTCTATTCCAGGAAGCTATTCATACCCCAGCCAGCAGAGGAAAATGGCTTCCAAACTCTATTTGTTGTCACAAACTGGTAGATAGTTTGGGCTTTTGTTTAAGGGTGAGAAAATAGCTGTTGAGAAAATTCAAAAGTTTCAGTTTCTGGGCTGTGTCTTCATGTACTACTGGAGGGATGCTTCTGGAATCCTCTACAAATCCTACATCATGGACATCAAGATTTTGTCCACGTTTTCAAAAAGAGCCCCTCCCCTTAGCTTGTGAAAGACAAGGGGGTTGGGGGAGTTCACACAGCGCCAGAAGGTTGCTCCAGCACACCAAATGTTCTCCAGGAACTGGAGGATGCGCAAGGAATTGTAAGCAGACACGTTGTCATGGTGAAGCAGCCCCAAGATTTGATGCCACCAAAGTGTCACCTGTTTATGTGAACTGAATGAAGCCAATGCCACACAATCTGTTTGCAAGATGTACTGCTTGATTGTCTGGCTAACACTGAATAAGAAAAGTTTATAGGTTCACTTTTGAATAGTGTTTGGAAAATACAGTAGCCTACTATCTTTTTTGCAATACCGGCCTTGAAACTTTTCTGACATCTAGTGATTGATTTTTTTCCGATTCATTTTTCTATACTTCAGACCACATTGTAAAAAAAACAAAAAATATATTGCGAACGCAAAATTTCAGCAAACTGGAAAAAAATAAATACCCCAACAGAACACTTTGAACAATTTTAATTTGAACAGTTTTAAGTTTGACATGAATGTGTTAATTGTTTAAAAAACAATTCTAGCCATACTGCATCTTGTATAAACAACATTTTCATCTTCCAAACTCAATACCATCTCAAAAGTGAAAAGAATTAGAGGAAGATTAAACTGACTTAAGGCCATTCCGAGTCTTGTTTCAAACCGCTTGCTGTCACTAAAAAGGAAACCGTCAATGGTGATGACAAAGAGGCTTAAGAGGTTTTTTTTTTTGTGTGCGCTCTGATTAAATCAATTTCACATTTAATCTTGTGATGTTTGCCTAACGGGACGTTGATAAATTGATCGTGACAGAGCAACGCTGACGTCTAGTTTCCCAGAAGTTGCTGCATCCTTAACAATTTGTTTGCTTGCATACTTGCTGTTGCTGCTGAGCGGATGTTAATGCAGCCTACTATTAAAATATCGAAGCTCTCGTTCACGGAAGAGGAATTGACCTAAAATCACAAGGACATTCCGGTAACCAACAGAGGAATACAGCAGTTGCAACATTTTAGTAGCACTTAGTTCCAAACAGCGTATTTAGTGTTAAGTGGCCCTTATGTGCCCGTGTGTTAAAAAAAAGAGATGTTGGCGTGGTAAATGTGTGATTGGACTCCTTAACTAAAACACTTCAATTAAATGCTGATTTGTACAATTCTCACAATTTGGAGTGGATTGTAAATAAAATAATCCCTGTAGTGGAAGAACACACGAGAAATGAAGAGAAACTGGATCATATAAATGACCATAGGCACTAAAATCAACATCACACGGTGGCGACACAATATTGTTCATTTGCGCCACAAAACGGTCCCGCTCTCATTTTGCGGTCGACACTAAACGGTACGTTTCCTCGTATGGTCCTGGGAAAGGCGTGTTTATTGACGCAACTGCCAACCGCTCATGCCAGCTATTAGCGAGGAGGCCTTTATTGACCTTTACATCATGCTTGAAAAAGACTGGAACAAAAACCCAGCGTTGTTTGTTGATTAGTCCACACAGAATGAATCCAATACAATGGGAACGAAGTGTCTGCCCGTACGAGGGGAGCTGTTGTCTTGCTCCAGTGGACAACATTGGCTGACTAATTGAGATACCGCGTCTGTTAGCAGAGGCCATTATATGAAGACATGCGGGATGTAATTTGGTATGTTTTTTTTTTTTTTTGCATCCTGGTTCTCTGTTTTGTGTGTCGTTTTTCCAAATATGGGAGAAAAAATTTATTGTATCTTAGACAATATAATTTGGAATCAAAGACAAATCTGGGTAAAAATATTTGTTAGGATTTAGTATTGTTAGTGAATCGTGTACTTTTGTATTTTCCTTATTATTTTATTATTATTATGATTATTATGATTATTATTATGATTATTATGATTATTATTTTTTATTTTATGATTATTACATACTTTATGTGATAGAAGAATTGGATGAAGATGGCATGGAGAATAAATGAAGAAATGTAGTAGGAAAAAGATTTACTGGTTATCCGGCACATGATGATGGGAGGAAATAACAGCATATAAAAGGGAAGTCAACAACCAATTCCAACTTTCCTTGCAAGAAGCGACAGTAAGCTGTGCGACTCAAGCCGAGGGATTTAGAAGATAATAGCGTGTAATACAATTGCCTTCAGTGAGGCATCAAGAAGTGGGAGTGGGAAGGAAAGTGGGTGGTAACAGGGTGGATGGACACATGGAGTCATTACAGTACAGGCAAGCAGGTTTGGAGGATTTTGCGGTAGACAAACTTTGCGTTATCGGGAGAGAAGAAATAACATACTTCATAGAAAGAAATTGTTTACGCAGTTTGTGGATTGAATCAGTATTTCTACTTTCACTAAAGTATTTACAAGACAAGGATCTGCACTTCGACTCAAGCACAGAGTGTGGTATTGTTGCCACTTCTGCTACATGCTAGTAATATAATAATAATAATAATAATAATAATAATAATAATAATAATAAATTATTTTCTGGGTCAACAAAAAGAAATGCACCTTATTTGTGAAGGTTGGCATAATCAGCCAACATACCACTTCAGTTCACGATGGCATATTTGCACCTTCTGCCAACGTAACCCACAAATTTATGCAAACATGACTAAGAATAACACCATCCTTGGATATCGTTGCATAAGTCAAATCTTTCATCGTTCTGTTCTCTAAGTGAGAATGTGACATTTTCCTTTTCGAGAAGGTTGAACGAATGACTAAAGCGCGATGACTACAAGAGGAACGGGAAGCTCCACATCATCCTTTTCTTACATGACAGTTAACTCGCATTCCCACAGCGAAAAATGGTGCTCACAAAAGTTTGCTTTTGTTGTCTTAGCAACCTGAGAAATAGAAGTAGAGACTTTGGGGCCATTGAGATAAAAGTCTGTTCCAACGGTTTGACTCAATCTGTGAAAATTCAGTTTACAATGTCTATCCATTTTCTGCAATGTTAAACTGCTTTAAGATTTGAGTAGCACTCATAACTTTGAAGCGGTGCTATTTAGCCTATGACACGTATCGTTTTATTAGGTGTAAAGTCAGTGAGGTTTATTTTACAACATTTTCACACAAAGGTGCATTATTTTTCTGAAGCATTGAACGTCAAATTATTTATTCTAATGGTACCGTTGAGTTTATTGGAGAGATTTAGCCCTATTATGTTGGCGCTTCGTGTTTCGCTCGGTTTTGATCGCCATTTTGGTTTTGGTTGCTTAAAGTGTGGAAACGAAAGTGATCCTCAGACAGATGAAAAAAAATATAGAGCGTAAATCACAGTAGAGTACTGTACAGAGAGCATTATTTGTTTGGATTACAAATGATAAGATAGCACATATTATTTATGACATAGTAAAAATATTGTTAACAGTCTGCATGCCTTTTTTGTGCCCTTCCGCGTCGCCCATTACATTTTCCATTTCTCAGCTGATTGAGTCTCAGCTATGTCTAAACAGGGCATTATCAACTTGACATAAGCGAAGGGGAATTAATTAAATCGGAATAATTTTCACGGTCACAATGAGTGCACGCTGAAGCAGTTTGATTGACAAGGTGCTTCTTGAGTTCATGCAGGGCAAGCTTGATGCATTTTCTTGTTTTGTTTTTACAGTTATACTACCCAAATTCTTTTAAATATTGACAAGGAGATTCAGCCTGAGCAAATAAACACATGAAATTGGAATTTTATATCACCTAGATAATATTTTTCATCAAAGCTGAAGTCTGAGGAAGGCAGCGTGGGGGGGAAATGTATTGTTTGCTGAAGATGGAGCGAGGATTGTTTAAGAGGAAAAGGTGAAATGACAAAAACACCAAAGGTCAAAACAACCGCAGTGGAGGAAAACAAACCTTTATAATAATTTGAGTTGCTCTTAGATGACAATTCTATTTTTCTGGGGGGGGAATGAAAGAAATAATTAGAAGCACATGATTATGTTGAGCTCAGAGGCCCAACTTACAAATAAAGCATGGAGGGCATGCCAGTGTCTTGACAAAGAGGAATGGAAATTCATTTAGATAACAGCCTCCGCCTAAGGGGGGGGGGGGGATTGGCGGGACACTTCATAAGACTATAGTAGGTCTACATTAAAATGAGGGTCAAAAACAACAACATTAGCTGAAATGAACAGGAGAATCTCTCAAATTGAATGGGGAGAAAAAAAATCCCATAGTGTCACAAAATCAGAAGATTGAAGACACCGAAAGAGCTCAGTAGAACTAGCATCAAAAGATAAAGTTACATTTCACTTAATAATAATAATAATAATAATAAATGTCCCCAAAGTCTCTCAAATTCATTTAAGTCCATTTTGATTATTTATATAGGTATACTGTATGACACATATTTACCTGCAGCTGGCACTTGGCAACATTGATCCATCCAAACTACGTAAATCTACTTTATCCACACAACAAAATGATATACAGACTTAAGTTGTTGTTTTTCTTTTCAGCACCTTTCAGAGCTTTCAACAGCGGCTTAAAGGATGAGCCTCAGAAAATCTAGTGCATGATTTTTTTTCACATCTTACTCCAAAGGAAGGACCGGACTCGACACAATGTATTAAGAGAAGAGGGTGCGGACAGAAGAATAGAAACACAAGGTATATTTGTATATAATTCAGGGATTGTTTTATATAACACAAAAGAAAGCCTCTGTACCACTCCATGTACTCGTTCTGCACTTCGAAAGTCATATCTAACAAGATTTGTGTTTGGGGGTTATGGTGGGAGACGGTTCTAAAAAACTTTGTTGGGCTGGACTTGTTATACTGTGACCCACTTACGTCATCAAAAATACATTATAGTAGAACTGGTGTCTTTTTCAAATCCATTTCATTTTAAATCCATATTATGTTTTATGCCTCTTTAGATTTATAGCTTCATTCCTGCAAAAAATATGTAGTTGTTTACCTCATCTGTTTACATTCGATAATTTTATATGGGAAAAGTTTTGGCTGCATTTCTCATTTGATACACGTCTCTTTAATCTCACTTCAAAATAAAGTGAGAAAAAGTAAGCAGTCTTGGTGTGTTGTATCTTTTTTTTTTATAGAATCACGTAAAATGTCTACGTGGTGGTATATTGTGATTTATAATAGCCTATTTTGTATTTCATGATATTCATATTGCTCAGCTCAAGCGTAAAGTCACAATTTGACCGAATATTTGCATTCAGAACACATCTTGAACACAGTAAAGTTCCCAATCGCATAAAAGCACGCATGCGGCGCATCGCTTTTCTTTCTGTCGAGATCAAAACAAACGCAACGCAGTCACCGGGAGGCCCGATCTTGTGCTCGGCTAACCTTCAAATGACATTAGGGGTCCCATCAACATATGATGAGTCACTGGCAGCCTGATGTGATTTATTCAATCCCGCCGAGTAGCTCGGGCGGTGGGGAACAAATCACTTAGATGGAAGCCACGCAGCACAGACTGAGTGCCAGTGGGACTGAAAATGTGTCTGCCTGCACAAGCGTGTGTCCTTTTATCATTCTTTGTGCCTACCATCCATCAGCTTGGCTACGCCAAGCCTCTGTGTATCTTTGTGTGTGTGCATGACTCCCGTGTGTATGCTATATTAAGTTGCCGCTGAGAGGCTGCATGATGTCGGCTGTTCAGCCGCAACAATCCTGTAAAAGGTAACCTTTCCAAGCTTTCAAGGAAAAACACAAAATTTTGTTGCTTTTGTGACACCTGAAATTAGAAAACAGAAACCAAACGCCTACAAAGGGGCTTTTGAGACTTTCTATTACAGCTGTTTGTTGTGTAAAAATATTTCGATTTTGGAATACAGCATATCAATTTGACAAATTAATATATGCCTGACGGTTTGTGTGATTTTAAATGGATCTTTTTCTTGACATCATCTCTTGAGAAAAATAAAATAAAAAGATGAACAAAAACCATTCAAGTTGAATAAATGCAGCAGAACCCCAAACTGAAAACAGAAATCGGCCAAATCTGTGAGTGGGCAAGACTAGAGAAACACGAAAAGTTACAGTTGAGCAGCGCGAGGACGTTGACGAGCGTCTAGAGATAATTTAAGGGAAACAGATTAGGCAACGGAGCGCTGTGGCAGATCGTTAGTCAGGGATGTCTCGAGCAAAGATAAATGGAGTGCCAGTGGGCTAAAGCAGACAGAAGAAAGCGGCGCTCGGAGGAAATAAGAGCCAACAAAGGCGAGGAATGAGAGCCAACACGAAATGAAAGCAAAGAACAGGCTCATTGACGCCCTTAAGTGCAAGACATGCAGGGGGAGCAATAACATGACCTAAAATTCACTTTCGATTCTAAAGTGAATTAGCTGCACTTAATACGCATGTATTAACATTCTATTATCTCTTCCAATCCATGCATATTTAATCGAACATGCCCTTCTTAAGTACGCCGCGCACGTATCATCATCGGTTGTCCTTTTACGACACGATTCATCATTTACAATCGTGAATTTCATCCTCCTGTTTTATAAATACACGATGTTTGAGCGGGATTTTAATCTTTTAGTTGACAGAAATTTAGTTCCTTTGTTTAAGAGAAGTGCTAAATAATTCCCTTGAGCATTTTTGAGGCTGAAAATTAAGATGTTCTTGACAAATCAGCCTTAGATCCCATTATGAAGACACTGGGCTCCCGTATCGTTGTCTTCTGTTGGGGTCAAAGGTCATAGGCTCCAAGTGAGGCAGTGGTATTATATAGGGAAGCCAGAAATAAAATAAATGATAGTGCCAGTAGGCTATTTAACTTGCTCTAACCTTTGCGCCTTGTATGTTCGCTCGCTGTAGTGTAGAAAAATCTTTTAGGAAGAAAGGACCAGCTCTCCTATTTTTTCTAGACTCAATGATTCCATTAGATAACGTAGCAACCAAGAAGTGTGAGGTAAATAAACTACAATCCTACTTTCATAACAAATTGGAAAATGAAATTATGCTTGGAATATTTTGTCCTTTAAATGAAGACTCTAAATTGTCCATAACAACATTGAAATACATTTTTGTGGCGACAGTGTTGTTTGTACTTTTGTGTCTCGGTGAGAATAATGCACAAGCTTTAGAGATGCGTCACCAAGGAGACATTTGCGCTGTTTCCATTACGTGTTGGATGGCATGGGAGAGAGTGGTGTGGGAGATTATTTCTCAGTAAGAGTGATGGAAAAAAAGCAAATAATTCTCAAGCTGTGAACGAATGCCAAAAGATGGGCGCAACCTAATTGTAATTAGCCTGGAGTGAATCGTCTCTGCGGAGCTATTATGAACGAAACTAATTTGAACCTTTATACGACAATTAAAGAGGAAGGTTTACATGGATCTTTACAAATATTTGACCCAGGCAACACCCCGTCACAAAGTTTTGCAAAAAGTCAAGATGCAACTGAATGTTGTTTTTTTTTTTTGCTTACCAGAGAGGTGAAGATGTACGTGTAGTAGACTGACAGCATTCCCAGCTCTGATGCCTGCACACAAAAACAGGAGCAAAAAAAAAAAATCAAGGTTTGGAGATTGAACGGAAACTGTAGAGACAAACTGGAGAGAGTGAAGGATATGAAGGGGTGAGAGGTGAGCCAACTTGCGCTCCACTCGGCGGCACGCTGATCAAATCCCATTCTTGATAAGAACAGACATTTATCTGACTGCAGCTCTAGGGGGAGCAATTAAATTTCTGAGGTGAATTAGTATGCTGCTCGACAACTGGCTGACAATTTGATTAAATCAAAGTCACAGCAGAGTGCAACTGTGAAGGAGATGGTGAACTTTTCAGAATTACCGTCATTATCAAAAATAGGTATTGGCACACAGTATGCAATATGACCAGGTCAGTATTTTCCAAAACTAGCTACATTGACCTTGAAAAACCTCCACTTTGATTAAATTGCTATCAAATTTAAAAATACTAAATAGTAACGGTCATAGTAATTGAAAAAAAATAAATTCTTGTGTCAATTCTTATTGATTATTGTAACTGTTTCTTGAAACAGTTGAAATAGAAGGGAGAACACTTGGCTGCACAGTTGCAATTAATTGTGTCCCAAAGAGTTTGCTGTCCAAACAAGTACAACAGATCATTCAGAGCGTGACTGTCCCATAAAAACAATTAATTGATTAATTGATTGTTAAGCATTTGGTTGATTGTGTGGAACCGATTGTTGATTAGTCGTGTCATGAAGTAAACGAGGCACAATGGAGCGTAATACTTGGGCCGTAACTAGCAGAGGTGATGTTGAATCAATCCTTGATTAAAAAAACAAAAAACAGATTGAGGTTGATGAAAAGTGCTGAAAACTAACAGGTGTGATTGAAAGTTGTCTAAAATCAAGACTAAAGTAGTTTAAAATGGCTGATAAATTTGTCAATAACCCACAATATGACTCTACCCCCAAGTAGCGTTAGCTAGCATGAAATATTTACAACATTCAGATTCTCCCATTCCAATATATTTTTTCATATTTAATTTCCTTCACTGTTGTCATGTAAATTTACTTCTATCCCTAGTTTGGAAGCCGCTGAAGTCTTGAATATTCATCTTGAGTATTTAATAGCAATATGAATAATAAAACAAAAAGTTCATTAAACTGAATTAAGAAAGACTCCTTTAGGTGTTTAACGCATGGTTGCGTAGAAGTTATTAAAATTCTGCCAACTTCAAGAAAACAAGGCTAAAGGAAAATCGACTGTCTTTTCAAGCCAGCTGACTCGTGAGCTGACTATCTTAACTACTCGAGGACTTTGCGGCTGTCCCCTGACTGAATGAGATTACATTCAACACGCTAGCACAACTGACCTAAATCGCTCCGAATGCTAAAAGCTCACAGAGGCTAGATCGACCTTTGTCCGATGAGGCTCAATTTGAGGATGTACACAAGACATGTCGGGATCCCTTTGGACAAGTTGGGCGCTCTTATCATCTGAGCCTGGCAAACGCGTCGGTGGGGAAGCTTTGATATGATTTGCTCTCCACTTGAGAGTTGGGATTGCCAGTTTTTCCACACCCTTGTCTCTTGACATTCACAAAGGCAGACAGCTTGACACAAAGGGACGGAAAGGGAGAAAGAAGTTGGATGGATAGATAACAAGAACGCATGGAGAACTACAGTCATAATATTTTGTCCGGGGAGAACAGAAGAAAAGATATGCCACCGTTACGACGAAGTGTTTCGACATTAATCAACTGGGATCGAATTCGGCTACGTTTGGGTGTGCCAGGAGTGTATGCTCGCAAGTTCTAAATGAGGTCCGGCATCCACGGTCTGTCACGTTTGATCCAACCACAAATTATAACCTGTCACCTTTGGGATCGATCCAATTTTGTCCACAGTGGCCTTGAATTGTGATTTCCATGGTCGCAGGATCTTTTTTTTTCTCTACAAAGTCGTCACTTTATTCGCAGGTATAAGTTTGTGGGGTCATTTTAATTCTATGGACTGTCATCATACCAAGCCAAATTCCTTTTCATTTCCTGTTGTTTGCTCCAATCTTCCAGTCATCCCTTTAAATGTCATGGCCGTATCTATCAATACTTGGAGTGGCTCTAAAGTCATAACGATGAGAAAGAAGGAGAGAAAGGGTTACAAAGGCGACGAGAAGCAAGACATCCCACTGTGGACTCCCACTGCTCTTTGGCCTGTGGTTGTCAGGGTTGCTATGGTGACCAGATGACCGCTGATGGCAGTCCGAATGCTTGATTGAGGAGAAGACTACGGCGGAAAAGCGCAAATGAGAACAGAACGAAACGCCGCCTCGCTCGACTCCATTATGCATCCACTTGACGTCACCTTCAATCTGGCCATCTATCCATCCATTGTCTTGCAGAAATAATGAGGTGTATATTAATTACAGCGGGGCCATATGCCGCTGCCAAACATCCTCACTTCCCCAGATCCTACTATCGATGCCATCCAGTCCCTTCTAGACATTAGTCTCCAATCAGATGAAGCGTCATCATTTTAAGTGTCCAAGGTGTTAATAATGCACTGAAAGGTTAATTATCAGCATGTGCCGGAGAGGACAAAGAACATAAGGATCATATTGTTATGTTGGAGACAGTGTCACACTTACTAATGGCACCATAAAAATGTTCTTCCCTAACACAATGGGCTTTGTGGATTTGCATAATAGCTACACTTATGAAGTATTCTGATGTTTTTAGAACAGAATGAGATTCACAAAGTTGTTTGGACTTGATGGACAGAGGGATTTACAGATTACGACAATGACCCAGAAGTGTGAAATAAAGGCCCCAAAATGAATTGGTTCCAAACCAGGTCCATTACATATGCTTAAAATGAAACTTTTCCTAAGGTGTGCTATGAATAAAAAAATTGTGTGTTATGAATTAAGAACCAAAGTGGCCGTGATGACTATTTTTTATCCCTCCAAATAAAATTTGCACAAATCTCAGCATGGTTGTTTATTGTATCTCTGCGGTATGCTTGAAATATTGTAAGCAGTCAAATCTGGTGATTAATGGTAAAAGGAAATAAATATTTCTTCTCAAAGTCGGTTTCCTTTTAAGCATCTGGCTGGCCCATACTTACGGAGAACTACCCATAGTCATGCGTTTAAGGTCAACCAACGTATGGTCCTCAGATTGGGAATGGAATATGAATCAGAAATTTAACCCACTAGTAGACATTGACAGCCCAAATTAAAATTTTGCTAAAGTCATTCTAGTTTTGGTGGGCAAATCAGGGTAAACAAAGCATATCAATGCAAAAGTGGAGCTACATTTTGTCTGTGTCAAGAAAAAAGAAAAGATGTACACAGTATGCCTTGTGCAATTTGCTGCTACAAAGTACCTCAGCAGCACAACTGACATCCGTACTCACCTTTTCCGCCCCACTGGATTTGATTTTGTGCCTCCTGCATTAAAATCAGTGAGCAAAATATCGCTTTTTTTTTTTCCCAGTCATAGTATCTTCACTGTATCGAGATCCCACATATCATTTTATTTGTGGTAAATAGTGGCATTGAAATGCTGAAACATGCGTTGAGATGATATTTTAAGCTGTCATCAATATTTTTTTGTATGTAGCAGCATCTTTTTTTAGTCTTATTCTTTATGACATTGCTTTATTTCCGACTGTTTCTCTGACTGTAGACTGATGATGCTGTGTTTTTTAAAGATGTGCCCTCAGCCCAAAGTGCAACAATTTATCTTGCTTGTGATTCAAGACAGCAAATGGATTATGGCGATAAAAAAACATTTTACTCCTCCTGTATTTTTTTTCTCTCTCTCCTTTGTACCCTGTGGGAAATACAATATATATCTCCACAAATCAAAATTGAAACCCAACCAACTATTTTTTTTTTTTTTTTCTACATATTGAATTACTTTTATCCTTGAAAATTTTTTTGCCTTGAGCATTTCTCACTCCTGGGGGAGTCTTGTTACATTTCTATCGTGAGTACACAACACTGACCCGTTCCAGAACGATGTGGGACATGGTGGCGTTGGCGTCGACGATGATGGTGGCGGTCTTGTCGTCTCGTATCTCCTTCAGGAGCGGGGTCGGGTCCTGGCTGTCGTCGAGCATACGCACTGACAGGGTTTCCTTGGAGATGAGGAACTGCCTGAGGAGTTGCTCCAGGTTCAATAAGCCTGAGAAGCACAGATATATACACGCAGTGGATTACTTATAACAAAGTGAAGACTCTAAATTAGACTTGAATCGTCTTAACACTAATAACATTTAACAAACGTAGATGTAGAAGATTCAGAGGGGTGTGTAGAAATTATTAATGACGACCATACCGATATCACTGATGAAACAATTTTCCTATGCAGAAAAAAAGACGAGCTTGCATTCTGTTGTGACTGCACACAAAAGCCTTTTGAGCAAATGCCCTTCTGCTCATTGGCTGTACTAAAACACAGTTTTGATTCCAGTAAGGTAAGAGGGATTTGCACTAATTAAAACCTAGCCAACTTAATCAAAAGGCTCCTGGCAGAAGTTAACGAGTCACTTGGCATCCATATATTTAGCAGAGACCCTGAGAGGTTATTTGGCTAATTTCCAATATAGAAAAGAAAGCAAACGCAACTGGGATTATTAGAGAGCACAGACCTCGGCAAATTAGCATGAAAGTCGCCTTGGCATCTTGTCAGAGCTCATCTGCGGAGGTTAATATCTTATATTACCGTAATTAAAAAAAAGAAGCAGGCCTTTTGTTGTTTATTACTCGAGGAGGAGATGGCGAATGGAGCAAGTGCGGTCAGTACAGTATAAGGTCAAAGGGCAGCTTCTGTCACATTTATTCCCAACTTTATGATAAGCATCTGATTGTTGACAGCGACTATAAAAGCAACCTTCGATAATGAGTCACATGCTGCTTCACCAAGTCTTGATACAAGCTTATTGTCATAAATGTCAATGCCAGTGCTATATAGATTTTTATTCAAGATTTTACATTCCATTACTATACAATAGCTCGTCATTTTACGAGAAATTTCCATTCCTTTGATGGGAATGCAACAAAGTCTGTTATGTCACCCAAATAATATTCATGTCATAGGAAGCTACATTATTTAATAAATGTGGAAAAAAAAAAAAAAAATCACACTTGTCAGCGGCACGGCCGGTCAAGCACATTAACTCCCCGTCGTGCCTAACAGCGCCAGTAACGATGTCTTCCTGTCTGCATGGCGCTATAATATTGAAAGTGTTTGTTTTGCTGTATGTGGACGCCCATGACATGAGACCCCCGGTTCCACTCCCCCCCCCCCCTGCCTTGAACCTGTCATTGCTGCTCCCTCTGTGCTACAACACAGAGCGTCTTTGATGAGCTTGAAATAGCTTCCACTAAATCACCCTCCTTGTCTGCCTTCCTGGCATCCAAGCCTGTGCTGCAGCTCACATCAAATACAATTTCACGTCGATTTTATGACATCAGACGGTGAACTGTGTCTGACGCGGCCGCGTACAAATATAGTGACACCCAAGGAAGTTCATGCTCTCATCAGGGTTCTTACTGTGTCACAATCAAAGAGGAGTTTTTCCATACTAGGATGCCATAATCGCTCACTGTTTGGTTTGGGGAAACCAGTTTGCTTCGCCTGAATAAAATAAAAATATACAGCTGAATACAAAAAGTCAAGTTTGACCTTGACTGATGTGTGTTGTCAGACACATTTTGGCTATACAGAGAACTGCAGTAACAATAAGCCGTTTTTTTTTTCCTAATTTTAACTTTTTGAGTTCTGCTTTGATGCCGACATTACGAGCAAGCACAAATCTAAAGAGCAAATGTGGCCACAACAGGCTGCAGAGAATAAAAATCCACAGCGTGTGCAGGTGAATAATATATTACACTTTTGTGATGAGTCATCATTTAGCCGTGGGCATAGTAAGACCTACTTTTATGACTTTGCTACTAATGTGAACTTTAAAATGTACAGTAGAGGAGATGTGTCAAAAATCGTGAGGTGCCAGCGTAATCGCCGCCCCATTAACCCAAAATATAACTACAGAGGGGAACCATATTTCATCGGTGACTTCCCATCAGGCGCAGTCGCCTGACAACACCGCAGTGTGCTAGCCGTTAGCACGTTAGCCTCACAGTGCTGAGGACACTAGTTTCCTCTCGCACTCCAAATAAGAGTCATTTTTGGGGTCTAGGGACCTCTTAAAGAAGAGACCCCCAGAATCTAAATACCGATTAAACATACTGCAACTACTCTTAAATGCCATTTGAATTATTTAGTTTGGAATGTTTCAACCTAAATATTCATGAAGTGTTTAATAAAATGAAATTTAACACAATTAAATATTTATTCCATCATCACTAGTCGCAAGAAATACTCGCGCGTGGTGGGAAGTCGGATTTATGAGACAAGCTTTTAATTTGCCCAAAGTTAATGCGGGTGGATTAGGTGCTGACTCAAAGTAACAATGACAGCAACTAAAAAGAGTGTCATAACTTTTAAATCAAAGATTTTCTTTTGTCGAAACTGTTGGGCTCGTAAAGACACCGATCAAGATTATTCAAGTGAAATTGTTATCGCTATTCGGGTTCTATTGAAGGCCACCAGGTTGATAAATACCCATGTACACAACTTTTTTTTTTCTCATTATGTTTCAATACTCACACTTGTCTTTCACGGATGAGTCTCCATTGTGCAATATACACTCTGAAAATCATTTATTTGATTGAGGAGTCTTTTGAAACTCTAATTATTGTTTTATGAGTTAGGGCAATGCTTCGATGTACATCACACAATAAAGAACATGTCAGTCACAACAGATTTACATAATTATTGTTTTTGTTACATTTCTGTTTGAAACGAAGCACAATGTGAGAACAAATTTGCTAGTGACGGCAATATTAATGTGTGCATTATTTTTCAAGCAAATGATTCGAATGATGAAAAACAATCACGTAGAGACAAATCCATTACTCTGTCATTTAGTTTGACTGCAGTGCAAGGGGATTTAAATGTGGGTCCACCCTATACTGACATCTAAGATGATAAATAGTCAATGTCTTGTTATACTCTTATCCACCAAATTGCCTCCCGAGCACTCACTAAGATTTATGCACCACTTCAGTTCCAGAGTCATTATATAGGAGTCACTCCACCAACTGCTAAAGCAGAAAAAAAAAAGAGATTTTCACCTTGAGGAAAAATGTGATTCTTGCATTAATGCAAGGGGCGGGTGGGCGTCGCTTGGGACTGTTGAACAGAGACAACAAACACTTTCTATTTAAACCAAATGGAAAACAAGAAATGACCCCCAAGAGTAACCCAAGATATCTGTTGAATAAAAATAGAAGTAATATAATCTGAACAAACTCACGAGGAACACCCAAACGAAATACACGTGCACTTAATCACCTTTACATCTGTCCACAAACTAAATAGCTGATGAAACAAACTGAAAAAACATTTCCAGCGTGTTCAGCAACTTTCACCACCATGGCAAGTTAATGATCATATCATCAGTCATACTCATGTATACCAAACCCTTCAATTAAGCTCTGCAAGTCAACCTTACATCTTTCTCTACATTTCTTTAATCATCAAGGTGTCTCACTAACCAACCTTGATTGTAGGTTTCAAATGTCAAGTGTCAGGCCATTAACAATCACAGGAAACTAAAGCTACCAAGGAAACACAACCTTCAGGATTTCAACAACAAACAGAAGAATTTTCATTGTGCTGCTCTTGACTATCTAGTGAGCACAAAACAGAATCAGCAAAGGTTAAATTTATTTCATTGAAGCGTACATTGGAAAATCTATTTGACTTTGGTCCTTGCCAGCAAATAAGTGTGTCGTCGTTCACGTAGCTGATTGTGAAAGTCAAGTTCACATTTGCATTACAGAATATATGGACGGCAAGTAAGTACGACTAGAAATACTCTCATGGGTGTTTTATAAGATCAAATAAAAGAGCCCACTAGCTCCTGAAACCGGTTCCTTAATGAAATAAGAATGTCTTCTTAAATGTGCTGTTTGAGCTTACGTAGTTGCAGCTACCTCCCATCACCTCATTTATGAAAGTGCACTTTGGTGTCCCTTCAAATGGCCGCTACAAGTATTGGTGCAAATAAGTAAAGTGATTTGTGTGTGTGTGCGTCTCCATATATTTGTGTGTTGCTTGTATACACCCACACTGACAAATGAGAAAACTAGCAGGTTCACGAGGGCCAGCTCAGAAAGGTATACTATAGTATATAAGCATAATTTGCATTATGAATATATGATAGCATAATTAGCATTATGAATGATAGCATAATTCCTAATAATTATATATGATGGCATAATTCCTACACAGGGCAAAAGAGTGGCAATACAAGATGGCCACTGGTGGCTTCACTTCTCATGATGGCAACGAAGCTGCATTCATATACAAGTCTCTCCAATTATTTTTGGGAAGCCAACAGAACCCATAAAAAAAAGGCTTGGTTTAATGAAACCCAGCTAGTGGGCTTTCCCTCACACTCCAGACAAAATATTTTATTGTATTCTAAAATTTAATGCATGCTTAAAAAGGTGTGAAAAGCTATTCCAAGAGCAAAGAATAATTTTCCCTTCTTGAGTAGCATTTGACATGCCATAAATGGATTTGATCCATTATAGCAATTATCGCACAGTTGTCGTATTGGGAAAATGTTAAAACATTGCATCATGAGGATTGTCGCTCGACTAACGTCTGTGTTGGCGTACGATCTACCTTTGGGCATAATTACATCTCCACTCCTGTGCGTCCTCAGCCATCGTTGGAAAATGTGCATGAATTGGTCACACTCTATTAGGCTGGCGGTAGTGCGGATGATTAATGAGGCCAGAACATGTGGACGAGTCATTGACAGCACGCTGCCAAGCCGATGTCGGATCGCAATAGTCGACGGGGAAAGGGGGGGGGGGGGGGGGGGGTTCGGGGAGCTGGGACCAAACGATTCCGGAGGACCTTGCGCATGAAACGAGGCATGCTGCCACTCAGTTCAAATGAATGAAAAAGGTCAGAGGAAAGCATGCAATCAATACGCCCCATTTTCTGGGCAATCTCCTACTTGATGCCAGCGTATGAAACCAGAGGTTGTTTGTCCGCTTTCCTCAGCTCCATCATTACATTTTGCTTATGTTTTGCAGCTCAACAGCATCATCAACAAACCACTCTCCTATTTCATCTTTTCGCCATTTTCATTTCAGGCCCCTCGCAGCATGCCAACACACAATCACAGGGAAGAAATAATACTTAAAATGAGTTTCTTTTGCCCCAACACTCCAAAGTTGATGTCCTAAGGGCACCTTAGAGGCCGGCATCATTTTTGGCCAACACTGTAAGATGTAATAATAGACTCACAAAAATAAGAAGTAACCTCTGAGATCTGCCCTAGAACAGAATCCTCAATATATTTGACATAAATTTGTAGTGCATTCAAAAAATGTTTTGTTCGTGCATAGATGTCCCGGACATACTTTGAGTGACAGTTAAAATACTTAAGTGGAAATTAATGGTGGGTCGTAGCCAAAGTGGACGCAAAAGGAGGTGTGAGTCGACATGTTTCAACTCCATCTGTGTGCCGTTTGATATGAATGCATTTCTCTTTCTGAAAGTGTGAAGCTGACTGTGAAAGCAAAGAAAAAAGGTTAGCCGGTGCCACTCAGGGTCACCATGCCTTTGTCTGGGGAGTTGTAATTACTGCTCGCTGGACTACAAGAGGGTGGGAACAGGCCATGATTTAATCTTCCTTTCTATTTGCCAAAATAAATTTGCCCCAAGGGGATCTAAGAGGCTTTTTTTGAGGTCATTCAGTTTAGTATCTTTGGAATCTAACGAGTGCCTTTGACAAGGAGTCGGTGAAATCAATGCCGGCATTGACCTACACCTCGAAAATTTCCTCCTCCCACCAACTCGTTGTTTTTCTTTCATCTGTCACAGCTTGATCCTTATCAGGTGGCGTTGAGGGACTACCCGTAGACAAGGTATATTTAATTTGGATTTCTAGGTGATGATTATGGAGTGCAGACTGTTTATTTTGGGATGTTGGCACCCGAGCATGCTCTGCGGATTGCAGCAGCTGCTTCAGACAGTGTCAGAGGGTGAGATTTTGATAAAGTGCCGCATCTGCTGCTGGAACGCAGTTGTCGTGCATCTGGGGTAGCACGGTGTGTCAACACATCTTAAAAGAAAACACATGAAACACTGTTTGCACTATGTCGGCAGGTGTAGGAATGGAGGCTGGTGAACGTGAAGATGATTCTGGATTCTGTACTCACAGTCGGCCTGTGCACAGATGAGGCAGGAGGTGGTGCTGTTAAAGAAGGTGAGAAGACTCGCCACAGCTAGACTGACATCCATGTTGGTTGGCCTCAGGTCGAGAGTGGTGAAACGAGGGAATTGGACCTTTAGAATGTCTTCCGGAGCCACCTTCACATAGGGAACCTGTACCGGGACAAGGAAATTAGGATTAGGATTTACGTCGAATTATTGCCAGAGGTGTTAAATGAAACCGTCCCACATTTTGGCATGATGTGAATAATGAAAAAAATAAATGAATCTAATCTAAGGGAATGTTGTGATCATCACGTTCCTGACACCATCCGACAGTTGTCTGAGAAGTAGCACCCACAACCTTTATTTCAAGCGGCTTGAAATCAGCTGACTATTTTACTTTTGACAGCAGTTTTCACAGATGCCTGAGGAGCACACGACCCTCAACCTGAATTTGAAAGCAGTCAAACCACATCTGACATTTCCAAGACAGATGTCTGAGGAACCACTCTTCAACCTGAATTTGAACCATGGCTAGAAATTCAATTCCTGTCGGGGGGGCGGGGTCAGAGAAGTCACATGCTCAGTATCTCATTTCTGACACTATCTGATCGTGGTCTGAGGAGAAGTACCCTTAACCTTTATTTCAACTGGCTTCACATTACGCTATCAAACGTCTGACACCACTAATGTGGCATGTTTGATAAATAAAATAGAATAGCTTCGAATCACTATCCCAATTCCAAAATAAATTTGGAGGTTAGGACCTGCAACCCAAATTGGACCTTGAGTCAAATCACAACTAAAGCAGACATCTCACTTTTGGCACCCTTTGACATGACGTAAAAATAAGGACCCCATCAAACAGACGTGAATATTTTCTTTTCGGGAATCAAAGAAAACCCAAGCCTCTAAGCAGCTACTCACCACACATTTTTAGTGAGTAACAAAGATACTAAAATGTCTGTATGGATCACAGAAATTGTTTTCATACCACCCACAAGAACAAGCGCTTGTTCCACAGCATTCATTTGAACGCCTCCACAGGTTTTCAAACACATTTAAACAAGACTTCACGGATCACTACATCTACATTCCAGGTGACGTGACAAAATATATAAAACATCTCGTAAATCTACTCGCTGATAGTGTTCTACAGCTATAACAAGGAACCTTTCGGAGAAATTAACGTCAATTGATCTGCTTGGACGAGAGTGAAACAGTGTAACTCTTACTGGCATCATCCATTATCAAAATTAGTTATATCTTTCTGATTAGGGATGTTTTTCGGTACATTTTGTGCAAGCTAATTGCGTCCAAAACCCAGGTTGAAATCCCGGCTTAGTATTATTCTGAGAAAAGGATTTCATTAATGAGTAGAAAAGGCATACAGTGTTTCTTGTGTCAACAAAAATTAGACACAGAGGGTAAGAAAGGAAAAGTCAGCCAAGCCCTTGTTGAGGATCAATAAATACACTTCTCCCGTCCACTTCAGTGGGGCATGCAATCTTGATTGATTACCCTTGTTCTCACAGTGTTGATTTGCTGCAGCGTTAGAAATATATGTATTCCCACGTGGCGTGTAATTAAATCCAAACAACTCCAATTGCACTATAAGGTGTTTTAGACGCAGGCAAATTTCTACTGCAAGTGAGCAGATATGCAGAGCAGAACATTTGAAGTTAAATGCCTCACAGTAGTGATGGGCAAATGAAGCTTCAAATCGGCTTCACGAACCAGTTGTAGTTTTTGATTCCTCTAGATGGAGCTATTCAAAACTGGTCTGATCGCATAGATCGCATGACCTGGAATTGTGAAATGCGCTTATAAACCATGTCGTCAGATTGTTAAACTCCAAAGCCAATGACCTTTTCATAATGGGAACTACTCCATGTGACCATAAACTGGCTCTTGCTAACACGGCATCACAACTCAAAGCCAGCTTGCATCCATTTTCCCTGAATGAAATTAGTGCCAGTAGATGTGAGCAGATATTCACAACCATGGTTGTCTGTGAGTCCGGAGTGGGAAATGGGGTGAGAGTGAGTAGCAGGTGTTGGGTCAGTCAGCTGGCCAGCCATCAGGGCGGAGCCCAGTGGGGCTTGAAGGGGATACTGGAGGACATGCCGGGTTGGAGAAGAGCAACAGGGAAGGGAGCCTCTTCATCACGGCAGATTGCCTGTCTGAGCTCTTCTCAGCGGCCATGCATTGCCTTCCTCCTCGTCCCCATATTCCCTTGATTGGTTTTCAATCCTTGCCCATTGTTGTGTAATGGAGTCCCTTGGTGTCTGGATAGATAGAGGGGCAGTGACAGCACCCCGATGGAACATTCAAACCTGGGTAATAAGGAGCCCTAAACCTGAATAATAGTAGTGCAGCACGCAGGGGAACTGAGCCCCCACTCTGGGACCATCTTTGATTGTTTCAATTGGATTTGTCCAATCTCACATTTCACTTTACTAAGTTGTCACATTTTCTCTTGATTCTCAATGTAGGGTTCTGTTCTATTTTCCACAGTTGTCAAAGTTTCCCTAAACTTTGTCCCGGTGTTACCTTTGTTACTGAAAAAGCTATTTCCGATCGGGGACGGGCAGAGAAACGATTAATTGCTCGTTAAGAATTTGGTCAATTGTGTGGAATTGATTGTTAATTGTGCCTTGAAGCTATCAGGGGAAAATGGATAGCACTAATTCGCTGCAGTCTTCTAACATGCCGTTGATTCACTAGTTTGCCGTCTAAATAAGCAAATTTTTTTCTTTTTTCGGTTCATTAGTCAAATTTGCAAAATGAAACCGTAAGGTTGTAGACCAGCTTCTATGATATGATCTTACGAATCCCCCCACACCCTTTTTTCTTCCAAGCAATACGACGAATTGATTACCTAACAGTAGCCGCGCAATGTTTTGACTCCAAAGACAGAAAAATCAATGTCCCGACAAGAAGACCAGCGTTCGAAGCACCTGTCACACTTCTTATCTGCAACCAACAGCTCCGATAATTCACCCATATTGGTCAATTGATCGGAAAAATCGGTGCGATGTGTATTCTGTGTCATTCCGGTATAACTCCAATTATAGTTGAACTCTATGGAGGAAAGTCATTACAAATTTGGAGGTAGCACTAAAACCTATTTTCATGTGGTGACATTAAGAAATTGAGGTCTGTTATTTGTTCCACCGATTCCAAGCCTCCGTTTCCACTTTAATATAGAGTACGTGAATATATATAGTTATATTTTCATCTCATGAATGTAAATGAATATCCAATATTTTCCATCCCTCTGTTTTTAAGGTGTTTAATTTACTGTTTGAAGAGTGATTGCATATTTTTACTGAGGCGCAAAACAAATATCTGAAAGTCAACATTTGATATTTGGAATTAAATTGAAGCATATTATTTTATTTAAACATCTGCTGAGTCATTATTGACATTGGAGAAGGCTGTAAGAAAATATCAAATATTTTCCAACGTTAAGAACCAAAGGTTCTGGCGGCATTGCTGTGATGAACCGCAGCGTTGACTGTTGCTGAAAGAAAAACGTTGGTCAGCGAGCTGACTGGCGGATGAGCAGATGAAGACCGAGTACAAGTCAAACACGAGGGAAAGCTACTGCTCGATTGTCATATGAAAACAACTGAGAGTGAGATTCCAGTTAAAACTGGATAATTTGTTCTGATACATTTTTTTGTACAAACTACAGACACTATTATCGTCAAGGACATAATGTATTTTCGTTCTCAGTTAAAGCTTGGCAGATACGTTGATTTTGCTGAAATACTGCGGTTTGGCAGGAAAATGGACAGTGGCCATTTATATTCTTCTTTTGGAAGTTTAATCATGTTTACTGAGTTGTTAGTTTTTGTTTTACTTATTAAGTATTATAATCTAATGATAATTTGGCTGTGTTAAAGATGAAATGTGTTTTTAAATTAATCCTCGTTTTGTTTTAAACTTTGGCTGACATCACTCAGTAATATCGATTATAGAATGAATCATTTGATATCATGTTTCGTGACAATTTCTCAAGTTATGCTTGCCGATTGAGCGAATGGTAACTGTCTCTGCTCGTTCTGTTTTGGATTTGTGCATATAGTATGCGTGTGCTCTTGTCCGCACATATGCACACACGTGTGTTTTCCCTGCAGTGTAACAGAAGGGATGGCAGGTCTGCAAGACTGCGGCGTGACGGGCGTTTAATGAGGACGTTCTCACAGGAGCCAACAAATACAATCCACGTCCTGCTCACAGGAGGAAAGAGGATGCTCCTTTGCTCATCGGCAAACAATTACCATGCGCTTACAATAGGCTTACGTTCGTTATTGACAACATTACCCTCTAATTTGCTAGCATGACCTAAAGGAAAGCTGGAATCCTTAGATAGGCAAGACAGTGGTGTGATGTCCATTGACTTAATCATGGACGCAAATTGTGAGTTTTAGAGGTTACTGTTTTGATTGCTAATTGGGGGGGGGGGGGGGGGGGAGAGAGAGAGAGAGAGAGAGAGAGAGAGAGAGAGAGAGAGAGAGAGAGAGAGAGAGAGAGAGAGAGAGAGAGAGAGAGAGAGAGAGAGAGAGAGGTAGTATATATGTGCGGTTTGTAACGTTTTTGTTACCTAAAGCCATACAATTCTGCTTTTGTTACGAACCAGTGTGCTAACGCCTCCATGAGTCATAACAGACACTACAATGTTATGAGGACTTGCTGTGAGTCATCTTCGAATGAACATGAACAGAACACCCATTGTCAATGCAAAATCACACATTGTCACATCATGACTATCACAAAAGAGCTATATTAAGCTCATTGTTGTCATGATAAAACAAAAACTGTGTCAACAGTATAATTTGTGACTGGAATGTATCCTTCCATTTAATTTGTTGGGGAACAACAATATATGCCTTTATTTCCCCCTCGATGCAATAAAACCACCCAAACATTTACAGTTAGTCAATTTGCATCGGGGTCCAAACCAATATATATTGCGCTAGACCTTCGGGGCTAAAGTAGCCTAGCAGTTAGACAGACTGCCACGTTAAGAATTGTTCGACCCTGGCAGACGTTTTTGCTCCACTGCGGGCTATGCGAGTTCAACAGAACATTTCTGGTCATATTCAAATAACAGGCCAGGAATCACCAACTACTGTGTTAGAGTTATGCAGTCGAGTGTGAAAAGCTTTTCTGCTACCTGCCTGCTGTGAATCCGAGTGAAGCAGTGCGAGTAGGTGAGCTCGCCATATGCAGAGCAGAGCCATAATGTGCAAAGTACATCTGTTACTTTGAATAGAGGAAGAGCCAAACCTGTTCATCATAACACTTTTTTTATGGGTCATCAAACATGTCAGCCGCGTTCACACTGTTTGAAGGGGTGTTGTTTACTGTACACATGTTGCAAAGTTCTGGCTATTCATTAGCACACAACAAAGGCTTGGATGATAAGAGATCTGTCCTTGAAAACACTTCTCGCCAAACGTTCTGCTGCCTTTGTGTGTAAATCAGTATTCACATTGAAACCAATTGATAATACTCCTACCCCCAAAAAGAAAAAAAATTAAGGGGAGAAAAAGGAAGGCCCAACATGGCTGCAGCAACTCCGCCCTAGAAACCATCTCATCTTGGTGTCAGTACCAGCAGCGAGATCTCAATTTGTGCTAGTAATGAGCCTGCTTCAGGTCCCAGTAGCCATGGAAGTAGCAGCCGAGTGATAAAGATGAAGTGTGCCGCGGCTCCCATGGTGCCTTTTAGCAAAGTGGAACATTGACCACGAGATCTCTATCTCATTGATCAGACGATTCAGATGGGGGAAGAAAAAAAAAAGTTCATTTCCTCCTGGAGTCCGTTCCTCACTCCACTGCCCTTTTCCAGAACCAATGTCATTGGAAAATGAGCTAGCTAGAAAGGCTCTCCTGTTAGGCTATACCAGTCATGACCGGGAAAGCACTTTCTGCATATACCCAACCTCTTCCCTAACCTCTTATGGAGTCTTATTGGAGAGTGGTGTAAAAGATTCAGTGAGTAGGTGGATGGATATCTCCCTAGTGGCTGAATAAAGACATCTGAGGAAAGTGGTGACCGCTCGAAAGGCAAAAAGTTGAACGTGAGAAACAGTCCGGAGTCGTTACTTTTTGCTCTTAAGTATTACTCGTTTAAATTGCCCTGACTCTTTAAAACATTAATCTTAAAATTATCATCATCCACCATTGAAAACCACATAAAATTGTACTGCGGCATAATCTTTGAATGAGTCTTATCGTCACACTCCACAATGAGTATTGTAGACTAAGTCTTAACATAGTCAGACCATCTGGTAAAAGCGTATAACTAAAAAAAATAATCAATATGTGTTTTATATGATGTTTGAACAAGTTCGGCAGAAAGCCCATTCAAAATTGGACCTAACAATCATTTTGCATTTAATAATCGGTTACCACTTGTGTCCAGTGGTGGTGCTAGACCTTTATCATTGGGAGTATGCAAGATTTCCAATTCTTGACTTTGGGCATATGACTGGAATGTCTAACATTGCAGCAGGCTTATTAGCTCCATTTTGTTTTTCTTTGACTCTGCCTGGGCAGTGTCTATTGAGATTAAGCAAGCACCTCACCATCATTAATAAGCAAGTTGCAGCTTTGACTTTGCAATCCTTATAACATTCCGCAGTTTCTTCTCTTGTTGCTTGTCTTGCTGCACTGCGACCATTCAAATGAAAGTGTTTTGCAAGTTGTCAAAGACTTAGTTCCTGTGAAAGTGGATCTAAGCTTTTTCCCCGAGTCCATTATTTTGATGTCAACGCTCGTAAATGGTTTTGCTGTTAAAATAGCACTACGAATATGACTCTTTGTCAGCAAGACAAACTCAAAAGTCTGATTTGCCAACTTCTTTGCTCTTCAGCATTTTGTGACACTGCAGTTTCTCAATTTTGCAATCTTTTCACCAAAAGATGACAAACAAAAGTAAAGACACTAGCTCTCTCCATTAGCTAAAAAAATGCTTTTCATCTGGATTTGGCATGGATAAGAGATATTTAATTTGTAAATCTCCTAAAATGATGGACATTCATAACTCTGCAACATGGAGTGGCAGCCTTTAGTATTCCCTGGTTTCCATTAGCCGCCAGAAGCGTGCCTGACCCGCTTATCATTTACACTTGGGTGTGAGACGAAGGGAAAAGGGCGAGAAAGAAATAGGTTGCAGAGGGCAAATGATAAAGTAAGCAAGACAGGCGCAGGAAGAGCCCGAGAACAATAACAAGGAAAACTCGGCGAGCTGTGGCGAGTGTAGATTCCATAATAACGGATATTAGAAAAAATGTCTCTAGATAGAGAAGAAAATTGACTGGAAATATTGTATGGCAACACAAAAGCAGAGGAATGAGTGCAAATTAGAGCAACAAGTGCAAATGGGTTTGTAATATTGACAGGAGAAGGAATGTCACACAATAAATTTATGGAAATTTCCCTTGGGGGTGGGGGGGGCATGATGGGGGGCTTAGAAATGAAAATTAACTTGGTAGCATGTTAGAGAGATACGAAAATAGGTTGTATGGACTTCCCAATTGCTTTTTCGAACGTCTTAGAGCCACGAAGAGTGCAACAAAGCCAGCTATCAGAAGCGGGGTTACGAAGATTTATTCAAGCTAACCATTTTCCCTGATTATTGAAACATTTATCGTTTTAATCTTGAGGTGATGCAATTTTATGACACTTCTGAGACAGTTCAAGTGTCCAAGAGGGTTCATAGAATTGTTTGTAAATATATTTTCAACACTTTGGTGCATAATGCATAAAAATAAAAGACAATCACAAATCAATATTGTTTATTTGAGGAAAAAAATATGAAATGTTTGGACGGGTCTTCAAATTAAGTATAAATCATTTTGCAGATTTTGACAAATAGCAATCAGTTCATTATTGTCTCAAGCGCTATGTTTGGTCAAATGATTTCATGAGTTATGCTATTCCAAAAAGGCTCATAATTTAATTTGATTGCCATTATCGTTAAAATGAAATGTGTTTTGCCGGATCACGTTCTATTTTATTTACACATTTTACAAATATTGCCAGGGTATGCAAATTTATGAGCATGACTTAAGTCGGAGATCAAGGAAACATCAACTCTCCTACATACTCAATATCTTTCTAATCATCTTTTATTCTGATGGGTTGCAATGGGGGGGGGGGGGGGGGGACATCAGAGCAATGATGTAATAAAGCATGAAATGTGCAACCAAAAGAAATGTCAACTAATCTAAAATGAAAGAGATTTGTGTAATGATTAATTTAACAAGTCATTCTTTTTTTCACAGAATTATGTCCCCGTGGCAGTTTCTATTACCAATCGTATGGTTTGTCATCATTTGTGAGCAACAACTACACAATCAATTATATCGTTAATCATTTTGTACTTTTGGAGATTTGGAGATCAGAGCTTCTTATCTTTTAAGACATTGGTATCCAAGTCAAGGCCCGCGGGCCAGATACGGCCTGCCACATCATTTTATGTGGCCCGCAAAGACAAATTCTGCATCGACTTCATGCGCTAATACTAAAATTACAAATTGTATTTACTTTATTTTAAGAATTCCTCACTGAGATGGATCGCGAGAGCTGAAGAAAAGTGAAAAATGGCATCATACATGTTTTTTCATATATCTGCGGCAACATGTTGAGCACTTATGGCACTCTTATGGTACGTCTTCTCCAATAACAAATTTTTTTTATATGATGAATTATTCTTTCTTCAAATGTGATGTTAGAAAACCTCTGACACAGAATTACAGTCTTTTCCAACAACACCTTTTTTTCTGTATGATTAGTCATTCTTTCTAAGTATTTGATGTTTGCATGGCCTCTCAGACACAGTACGTTATTATTCCTCACCTGGCATTGCTAGCTGCTTTTTTTTTTTTTTATTAGCCACTGGTTCAATTTATGTCTCTTAAGCCCACCAGAGCAGAACACACTTTCAACGGCGTTGTGAATGAGAGTACGCCATTAAATATTTACTTCCTCTCCTTCGACTTGGCATGAGAGAGCAGGTATGCTTTCTGGATGCTTTTTCTGCCAGGGAGTTAAAAAAAAAAAAGCTGCAGGTCTGCATTGGTCTGGAGCAGTGAAGCAAATGAGCGATGAATATGTGTCCTGGCTGCACGACGATAGCAGCTGCCATGCGCCGGCCGGGCTTTTGACCGGCGTCTGGCACGGGAGCGCTCTAATTTAAGCATAGCTGCAGTGTAAACGCTCTCCGGGCCAGAAAGGATTTGCGGGCTTGGCTCTCGGACTTATCGAGTGACAAAAAAGCTGCTGAATAGCTGGAAGGCTCGTAGGTGAAAATCATTTTCGACAGCTCCGTAAACACTCGACACAAACTGAGAAGACACCACCATGTAGGTTATGAATAGGCAAATGGCGTAATTAGGGATAGGGAGAAAACAAAAAAGGAGCAAGTGCTTCTGATATAACCCAAAGAACAAATTAAGAGGCCAAAAAGAAGCAGGCATCAAAGCGAAATTCACATAAGCGACCGCAATTTGCAGCTGCTTATGGAGAACGCGGCCTTATTTGTCAGTGCATTGTGTGTTTATCTACCTGTGAGTGTTTGAAGGGAAAAATCTCATTATTGCTTATCTCAGGGGGCTCGTGCTCTACCAGTGACCCCTCCAAGTCAAAACTGCGCCCACCTGACCCCGAGCTCACCTCTAAATCCTACCTGAGTGCCCTACCTCCCTCCCTCCATCCACCATGTAGTGGTGTAATCTCTCCGCTCTCCTCCAAGCAGATGGCTTTGCAAGCCCCGAGCAACTACAGAACATCAGACTTGATATTAATATTCATGACTTTCTAACACATTTGAGTCACAGAAAAAAAAAAGACTCTTTCTACTTAGACACAGGGTTGATGTACATTTCATGGTACAGGAGTGGAAACTAGGTTGCAAAAATGTAAGAATGGGAGCTGACCTAATCAAGCCATCACATACAAAGTTTCCATAACAAATAGGAAAAAAAAAATTGTACAAAACTAGGCTCAATTTGATTGCCACAGGGGTTGTGAGTGCAAGGCGTTTTGGAAAAATGTTGTACTTCTAAAAAATGCAAAACAAAAGTCACCTTGGACCGACATCAAGTATAATAGGCAGGAACATAGACAAACCTATTTTAGAAAAAGGTTCAGACTCAAAAGGTTAGTCACACTAAAATGGTGGATCAACTAGAAGGCATGTATTCTTTATCCTCTGCGAAAACCGATCCACTGTATTATACTGCCCCTAAGTGGCCGAGTGGTGCACAACAGAAGGAGCAGCACAATGTCCATCAAATTGAAGTAGTTAGGCAAAAAAGTTTAATTTCTTTATATTCTAACTGAACAAATCCAAGTTGAACTTGGATGGCGTTCAATTCCTAACAGAGTAAATTGTAATTGTCGCGCTCATTGGTCCTTCGCATATAAAATATAAATTTTAAATTCCTTCATGTAAAATGATGAAGCAAATGGAGCCATGGAAAATGGAGCGTAAATTCCAGTTCCTCTGCCAGCCTGCAGATAAGCAACACGACTCTTATCTAATGCATGACTAAATATTTCTCATTAGACAATATAAATCTGCCCTTGCACAAAATCCTGACCCCGAGGTCCGCATGTCTGACTGCAAAGGATCGAAAGAAACCGGCGGCGTGGCGCGGGCAGTCAGCCGCCTTCTCCACAGTCGCTGCCCCGCCATTAGTTACTGCGAAACCCAGATGGGCTCGGTCCCACAGCGCACCGGCAGATGGAGATTGATAGGCGGCTGTCCATGATGTGCTGATCATCTCGTGGGCTCTGTCGGCCGCAATATTGGAGCAAATGTTCCACGCAAGCCGCAACGGGACGGCACAGCATCTGTGGCCTCGCTCTCACGCTGTGCGATCACCTTAGCAGTGTGCACAGTGGAAACAGGTCGCGCACACAAAGTCTACCCCCCCCCCCCGAGCAAATATTGTTCAGGGTGACCCGCTTTCACCTTGAACAACAAAAAGAAACTGATGATGTATTCGTAATGTGACAACCGCTGTAACATTTTATATCCACTTTCAGCAGATGAATCATTGATGCACTGGTGCGTTCCTTCAGTTGAAATGAATCCCTTTAAAAAAAAAATTTTAAAAAAAGCCTGAAAGAAATTTACAAGAACCAGATGCCATGACGAAATCGTGATTTCTTCTAAGTGAAATTTTTAAAATCATTTCTAGTCTGATTATATTGAAATACTGAACGCTAATTGTGTCGAGTGGGGCAGACTGGGTGGAATGAACAAATCTCTAAGTTCGGGAACTCATTGACGACGTGCCGTCAAGTCTGCACTCACAAATTCTGTGATTTTGGTTAGCAAGACTTCAAAATGGGCCCTGCAGCTAACTTTCAAGCCTGTGTATGAACAACAGCGCCTTTAATATGACATAATTACTGATATTTTTCTTATGAGTAAAAAAATGGCATCCATCTAAGAGCATCAGTGGATGACCTCTGATTTCTATTAGAGTTTCTCAAAGTGCTCTCTAAGTACTTTGCCATGTTTCTTTTGTATTATATCCTGAAACGTTGTCATTTTGAGTCGTCAAAGGTGTTTATTTTTACCGCTTCAAAAAAAACAACAAAAACCACCCAGACAATGTGAGGGCAGACACTCTTACTACTATTATTTTCACTTAAGTTTTTGAAACTAATGGTTTCTATTTGTTAGAAAAAGTTTTGTCAAGATTAAAAATAAGATCACAGAGTATTGTGTCGTAAAGTAAAAGAGATTGAAAATTTCCAAACGACTGTTTAACTTTACCTTATGTCACCATGTCATACCTTTAGTTACATTCAAAGACATCGTGACTGTCTAAGTCGCTCAGCTCGGAGGGCATTTTGGGGAGGGGGTGGCAAGTGATAGGGTGCCTATCTGATTTGGGATGCAACATTAGGCCACCAGCCAATCTTCTCATCTCCTGCGGAGCATTTTCACAGAGGCCTGCTGCAGACTATCAAATATTCAATAAAGGTTTATTTCCCAAAGGCGAGTTTCTCTCCCATGCTGTTGGATGAGCCTGATTTGCAGCAGTTTCTGAATTATTGTACATTGCGAGTACGGAGGTAATCGTGGTTGCGGTTCTTTTCTCACCAAACACATGCGCTACAATTTTCCACTGGATATGTTATTTATATACACACAAGATTTTTTTTTTTTCCAGAGGTTATCTTGGTTCAGAGTTCTGATGAGAATCAGTTTATTTTTTACTCAAAGCTTCAGCTCAAGTTCCAAATTGTAGTAAACAAACTGAGAGGCGTACACATGCATATAATAAAAAAATAAATGTATAAATAATGCCCAAATGACTTTCGAAATGGAAATCGACTCATATTTTTAACTCCTTGTCACCAAGTGTTCGGAAACAATCTAGAAACCTGAAATGGAAGCTATAGGTGTGGAGATTTTACAGCAATCCGAAGTAGGAGTAAAGAGTTCATAATTTCATAGGAAGCTATGAAACAAATATTGTTTGACAGCCATTTCTTGCAAAAATACCCGAAGCTAAAGTACCCTGCAACACCATTTCACATGACAGGAGGGATAAGACCTTGTCACTGCAGGCTGGCATTTAGATGGAGTCCAATGGCTGACAGTTTCGGAACTCACTTTTGGAAGGAAATCATTCTAAACTGTGGGGTGTGTAATACACCAAGAGTCCATTATTTCTTGTGCGATATTATTTGGGGGACAGATTCACTTACCGTTAAGAGATCAATAAACTAACCTCATAACTATCAGAAGGAAAGATGCATTATATTAGAGGCTAGGCATAGGCAAGCTAGCTCACAGCATGTCGCGCAAACGCAGTGGCTAACAGTCATTGAGAAGGAAGACACGCAGGGGAGGGGTTTAAAAAAAATCTGCAAAAATCTCAATCTCAAAGACATTAAATCTGCAGTGATATAAATGTAAAAGTCCTCTTTGTGGATCTTCAATATTTATACAATAGGGATTATCACAGTGGGTGTTGCAAAGCAGTGAGCTCAGGCAATCAATGCCAAGTGACACTCGGAACAGCAGGCAGTCAGTGTCTGTTTGCTTGTTTGACAGACTGAAACATGGCGTGTAGCACATGATGTAACAGAGACTGCTGAGGCTAAGCGCTGCCACGTATGGATGTCACATGTCATTATGGCCAAATTCAAAATGAATGATCACACAACGCACGCCACAATCTTAAATTATTCACGGACCGTTTTATAACTCTTTTTAACTTCCATGTCTTGACACTGGAAGCATCAGAAAGAAGTCAAAATGATATGATGTTATGATTAAATTATGGATGGGGAAATCGTCTCAGTGTTACATGCCATCGTTTTATAAGTCAATAATCGTATATCATGATTCGTAAAGGGCGGTCAATGAACGTAGGAATGATGTCATTTATACGGGTTGACTAGTTCAACCTCAGCTTCTTTAAACGCACACACTTTCAGATCAATGCCTAAGTGGAATGAACAACGAGGGCAGACAAATGAACCTAAATTTAAAACATTGGCAATTTCACACAGCATGCATTTCCTTATAACCTCATTAGGTACACTTGTAGGCACACAATCTATTACGACTGCTCGCCTACAGATTGCAAACATTTATGTTAAATTTTGGTAATCAGAGAGGCATTCTCTTGCTTTTAAAGTGATGCCCAACCACTGTGTGCAAGAGACCAACTTTATATTGTGGTTGAAGTGGATTTCACAAGTTAATATAACGTACATATTTTTGAAGTGTTTTGAAGTTACTTTTTGTATGAAACTGTCAAAACAAAGCCCAAGTTTTTAATTTGGATTAAATTAGCAACCAATGAAGGAGAAATGTGAGATGTCACCTCATGATTGTTAGCAGATTTGGCCAAAAGTGCAATAAATTAAAAAAAAACTAATTATTATCCCAAAAATGGATGGTGAGCCAAAAATGGAATCTTTCCAATTCATTGCCTCATAATCATGTGTCTGTTTAGTGTTGTGAGGAAAATAATCAGGTTAGATGGCTCATAGATGTAATTGAAAGAAAATAAACTCGTAATTACAGGCAAAGCAATTTTCATAATGATAATTTCCAAGCAGAGGTTAGTGTTGGTGAAAATTCATTCAAGTGCTATTCCAAAACACATCACTTGAGGAATTTTGTTAAATCCAAATTGTGGGTAAATCAACTCACCTCCTTCTCACCACAGATATTACTGATGATGGAGTTGGAGGCCGGACTGGCTGAGGGACCGAGGACCGCCACCACGCCCTTTGACATAATTTGGCACACTGAGAAGAAAAACAAGTGTTACTATTAGCAAAAAAAAAAAAAAAAGACTTTAGACATCTTTGCTTTTTCTTTGGCTTTTTTTTTTTTTGCATGATTCTCAAAATTGCACTGCTTGTTTTACTCCAGTGACACTTTTGACCCTTGTATGCATTTGTTGCCATGGTAACATTTGTTGAGCACCATCTCAAATGGATTAGAATTCACAGATTCTACTGTGACTTGTGTGAGGATCTGATAGGAATGTAAAACTGACATGACTGGAGGAGACAGATAAGCAGTAGATAAATAAACAGTAAACCACAAATGGATGGTGATAACCTGTTTGATATAACATCATGAATCCTGGTTATATGTTTTATCTGCTTTACCTTTGGGGCCGTGAATACTAAAAATTCACTCTTTGGTATACAAACTATATATTTTCATCTCCCATAACACAAACCAGATATTTCTTGTGGGTTTATAATCCCTGGCTTCCAATTAAACTTCGATGCCCAATGAAGCGAGCCAGGCACGTATAGTACAACTATGTAAGGATGAACATGTGTGTGTGTGTGAGAGAAAGAAGCAAAGGAGGACACGTTTCAGGTCCGTGTGGTGTCTCCAGAGGCAGTGAAACGAATGATTAAGAAGTAATCCCTCAGTCACCCGTGGGGGCTTGCGGAGACGTGCATATGTGCGCGTTTGCACTTGTGCGCCCATCCACATATTTGCACCTGTTTTTGTGGCTTCAGCAGATTATGAGGATGAATGATGACAACATGGTGAGACTCTTCCATTAGCACAGCTAGGAGGAGGTGTGCATGTGATTGTCTTTGGAGTATTCAAATGAATATTGGTTGGGGAGGTTTTAGACGTGGTCCCATCTTCATCGGAACTGGCGTTTGGAATTTATTAAACTACCCCGGTGCACAAAAGTTATTTGGTTTTGTCACTCGAAAGATCTCGAGTCTCATCGTAAAGTGTGTGCGGCTCCCTGCAGTAGAACTATCAATGTCAAACACAATTTAATATGGGATGCTGCTTGACCACCATCTTCGATGTTTTCAGTAACATTTTAATATTATTTTAATATATATATTTTATTAATATATATAAATATTATATATTTTGTTAATTTATTATTTTATTTATATACTTTATTAATTTATTATATTTTGTTATTATTATTATTTTATTTATATACTTTATTAATTTATTATATTTTGTTATTATTATTATTAATATTATTATTAATTAATAATTTAATAATATAAACTGTATTTGGCCTCACCCCAAAATTCTCTGAGGCATGTTTTTTTTTTTTTTTCCCTTCCAAATACATAACTGAGTGCTGGAGAAGATTTGGACTTTTTCGATCAGGTACCGACCGCTCCCTCCGTGATATTCCCATCTAACCAAGACCACTCATCCGTCCCTAATCCAATTTCTCCCTTTAATTCCGCATATTGTCACACACAAAACATTTGCCAAGTGCACACAGCACACCAACCTGCTTCATTGTGACATGAGAAATATTTTGACCGCTCATCCATGTAAACCAAAAAAAAGTAATAAAGCTGAAGCTCTGTCGGTGATAGTCGAACAGATTCACATGGAAAATCAATACACACACTCTCCAGTCACAGCAGATGACAGTAACCACATAATTCGTATCTCCAAGTCCTATGGCATTGATTTCAGATACTTTTAGATTCAAACATTAAAAGGTCAGTATGGAGATTTGCAGAGACAAACAGCATTGGGAAATCAGTTTTCATTTTCTAGTCTATTTAAATAAAAATAATGGTTGGCAGGAGAAGGCATGTGTTTGTTAGTCAGGTAGAGAGAGAGCAGGAGCTATTCAAGGTTGCATGATGAATATTGTGTGGTATTCACGGAATGTTAATGTAAAAAGGCAATTTATATTAGGAGAGTTTGGGGGAAAAAAATCCATTTACGGAAGGCATTTTTAGTATATTTTTTACTAACTACTGATGTTTATTTTGACGGTGGATGTCAATTTAATTATTACTGTAAATAAGGCCACAAAATTGGAAAATTAAATTAGAGACTGTGATACATGAACATGAACCTTGAATACTGTGAATTAATTAACTCAATCAATGATTGCTTTTCCACACTTTGCTTCACAGTCACACTGCTAATCAAAAAATCTGGACACAATATATCATGTCACATAATCAACACACGAATAGAAAGTGAAGATGGAATAAAAACTGCAGGTGATAGGACTTCGTAAAAAAAAAAAAAAAAAACTCCAAGTCAACGAGAATTTGGTCAATTTGTCAATTTTGCTTGGTTTTGAAACCTCTTTTTCTCAAATTCCTCGATACCTAATGTTCCCACCAAGTTGGGTACATGAAGGTCCAAAATCTACATTTTAAAGAATGAGGAAACAGGGAAAAAAAATCTTGTACAACCCTTGACCACAAGGCGTAAGTCTCAAAACATTTCTCTGTATAATTAATTATTAAAATTGAATCGAGTCAAAGGCCATTACTCACTTGTTTCTCCCATTTCATATTCACTATCTCTGAGCAGCTCAAAGATGTCCACCTCCAACTTTCCAGTGATGGAGCGATTGCTGCTCCTGTTTATGCTGTCCTTGGCCAGCGTGATGGCCAGACGCTCACCTCTGCTGCACTCCATAGGATCGTCAAGGATGGCAGCTGCAAAGACAGACAGACACACAGGTGAATTTAAAGAAATGAACGGGCAAGTGAACAAATGAGTCCGAAGGATCGAATTCCTGAGAATCGGCTCCCAAAATGAACTTTTTTGATCAATTTCCTCGATCATTACTAAGATCTTTTCGGATGACAAAGAGAACGTAACTGCTAACACACAGAAACACACAGTGAGTCAAAAGAATCAAATTCCGGAGAATCGGCTCGTAAAATGAATCTTCTTGATTCATTTCCTTGGTCATTACTAAGTTCTTTTTGGACGGCGTAGAGAACTTGACTACTGATACACAGAAACACACAGTGAGTCAAAAGAATCGAATTCCGGAGCATCGGCTCTCAAAATGAATCTTTTTGACTCATTTCCTTGTTCATTACTTCAATCTTTTTGGATGACGTAGAGAACTTAACTACTAACACACAGAAATACACTTGCTCTGTGCTCTGAAACAATTTCTTAAAAGTTTTACTACTATGGTACAAAAGAGAGAATGTAGTCTCTTGTGTCTTAACCAATATTCATTCATATAACAAAAAGTAATTTCTATCGTATGGAGTTGCCCCTCCATTACATGACCTTGGGGGTCTACTTTTAGATTAATCAGTGGCTTTTATGTTCACCCATAGGCTTTTATTATTCGCACAAAACTCGCAATGGCCTCTTCATAAGAGTAATGTAACCCATGTGATCTTTCGTTTTCACCTTTGTTTTCCCTTCCGTTTCTCTCGTCTCATTAGTGCTACATTTCTTTGACAAGAACCAAATGTGTGATCTCACCCCTCCCAGCCACCCAAGCGATTCTGAGTCACGAAATGGCACATTACACACGTCTGAAGAAATGTAACCAATCTATCCAGACTGCTAGGCATGTGTCTGTTAAATGAAACTTAGAATTCTAACGTGGCCCGCTCTTATGGGATCTGACATTTAGGGTCGGTCAATACGTGACAGCTGGCAAACAAGGAAGACTGATTCCATACAGGGAAACATGACTTGGCCCTTGATCCAGCGAAAGCAATCAATGAGTTGTTGGGAGGTGTGCTAAGGCTTTGGACCGTGGAAGAAAGTCTTTGTGACGGCAAGCATTTAAAAAAAAAAAGAAAATCCTCAGAGCGCAAAGCAGCAGAAAGTGATCTTTGGAGGTCTATTAGCATCTCTCACAGATGCGATCCTTTTGTAAACATGCACGCCTGG
The DNA here is from genome assembly GCF_054491065.1 of Syngnathus leptorhynchus. Taxonomy (NCBI): domain Eukaryota; kingdom Metazoa; phylum Chordata; class Actinopteri; order Syngnathiformes; family Syngnathidae; genus Syngnathus; species Syngnathus leptorhynchus. The sequence continues at coordinate 5,307,213 of NC_141201.1, read as the reverse complement.
CTGATTTGCTACGCCAATACCCATTGAGCATTCGACGGCACTAAACTATTAAGCAAATCAACTTTTTCATCTGCAATAATAGTTTGTCGAGGCAGACTGGGAGCCTTTATTGCATGGTGCAGTGCAATTACTACATTCAAATTTAATGCACTAGTTGGGCCACGTTCGCGAGGGTACACTTTGGAAAGGTTAGCCCTGATTTGGCTTGTGCTTCTCAACAGGTATGTACTGTAGCTGAGATGCCAATTGCTGCGTCAGCGACATGCATGGATAGCGTGACATCACACCGGTGTGGCACAATATAACAATTAAATTCCAACAAAGTAAGAGTCAGGAGTTCTGGTAGATTGCTATGGAATTGGAAGACAAAAGTATTGAAACTCAATCAACTGAGCCTCTCTGTTGCTTGCAAACTTTTAGGCAATACAAGTATTCAAAAAGGTGGCTTTTTATTGCTACTCCCAAACAACAACAAACAAAGCTAAACAACATAGGCGGGCTAGCAAATAGTATTGGTGTGAAGCATTTGAACACAAGTGATGGACTAACACATGTAAACAGTCAATAAAACCATACTCAAAGGCATATATTCTTTATCCTCTGCAAAGAACAATTACTACAGCTTAAGGATTTTTAACCGGCTCCCTATATGTACCCTAGACCCGAAAGTCCGACGGGGCCAAGAGGTGTATACAAGAAAGTGCAGTACGACATTTATTTGATTATTAAAACACATCCAGTCTTGAAGAAAATGGACTGTTTGTTTTCTCAAGAATAACAAAAGCAAATTGAATATCTAAAGGGGAGGCGTTCACAGTTCAAACTGCATCGGGGGGGTCAGATGATGTTCGTTGAAGTTTAGCCGCCTCTTAATGGTAAAAAAGGCAAAGGCGCTGCCCCATGCGATGCGTAGTACATGCTTTTAGTTGAAGTTTCAGTAAAGTGTCAGTCAAGGGTAAGAAACGCATTATCCTTTTGAGGAATCGACCGGCTGGTCTTATGTCTCCTTGTCCATCAGGCCGTCTACTAAATGCAGATCGAATGAACTACTTGAAGTCGACTGTACCTTGTATTTAATGGCGATGTGCTTAAAGGCGTTGGAGGTAAAAGCCATTACGTGATGGGGAAATGGTGAATAGTTCAGTTGACTTGATCTTTGACCAAAAGAATTTTGAACACGTTGTTGCCATGACTTTCATATGAATTGGACTTTTTCAGTTCATGTTTTTTTCACAAGTACTGACAGGTAAGTGTTGTGTACTTATTTGTCTGGCGAGTCAAGATATTTACAAGGGTCTTATTCAGGCTAGGTTCTAGAAAACTGCTTAAATAAAAATAGTAATTATAAAAATGAAAAAAAATATAAATAATAATTAATTCACTTATTCAGGTTGGTTTCTAAAAAAACTGCTTAAATAAAAATAATGAAAATGAAAAAAATTAAGACAAAAATAAATGGTGCGTTTAATTATTTTCCTCTAAATAAAACAATCATCAACTTTAGCCAGGAAAAGAACAAGTTTTGAAAGGCAACGTATAAATGAACATCCTTTGCGGAACCAAGCACTTTTGTCAAACATGAATACCAATATTTTTATTCAAATACATTCAGTGGAGATGTATTGAAAGAAATCTCAAGTATCAACCACTCACATAGCAATGATGCAGACCTCATAGCTGACGCACAAAGCCAACTGCCCTTTCCGATTACCTCCATTCATCCACTGTACAACATTCAAGCTGTCCTTTCTTAACAACACAAGAGCGGAATTAATTAAGGGGCTTCATCAAAAAAAAATCCTTTGAAAATGTCTTTCGGCATGATGCGCATGCGAGGTCAAGGTTTGTCAATGACGCGCAATTCAAATGGGTTTCTTTATCATACAAAGGTCGCCTTCATTACTGCACACTGTAATATAATATGGACATAGTGACGGATCCTTTTTTATTTTTATTTTTTTAAATCAAGTCCCTCCACAAACCTGCAGGAAGCACTTGTAACCTTACATAATTAGAAAACCTTGTTCTCAGAAGACAAGGTGGCAAGAAATTGACTTCCTGTCGTCACATGATGTAATCTAGCCCCCACAATGTGTGCAAATGGCCTGATGTGTGAAGTCATGTTAATGTGAGGCTGAACGCTAAAAGATAGACTGGACGCTTGGGTTGTCGCTTGAGAGGACGGGACCAGAATCAATCCATCACAGTCAAGACATGTTGGAATGTGACTAAATAAATCTTTACATTAGGGGAAGGCCATTTGACTTCATTTCCTTCATCGAATGAAGGAAACATTTGGATGGTTAAAATTTTAATAGGAAGGGAGAATCGTTCTGACCATTTTTCCATGCTACTGTCAATTATGAATTTTCAAGCTGAAGGGGGTAAAAAAAAAAAAAGCCGAAGTTTGTAGAATGACTCCACACTCGGGTTACTGTGACAATGTCAGCGTGATTACGGGACATCCACAAAGCGTAAAATCCAGCAGTGTTGCACCTGTCAGACGAGCACTCAGATTGATGAAATAGGCGCAGCCGGGGTCACGTAGGGAGTGGCAGGCGTCAAATAAGATAAATTGCGATGCATAACGAAAAACGAAACCAACCAAAGTGTTACAAAAGACTCTTGGGTGCAAAAAGCCACATGTGACACAACAGCAACGTGTTGAGTGTGATTTGCTTGGTGACAGCTAGTAAGGGTGTTAATGCTAATAAACACGGTAGTGCCCCACCCAAAAATATATATTTTTTTAGAGGTAGCAAGTGTGTAACATCAAACAGTCTGGCAGGCTTTTTTTTTTTTTAAACAAGTCCGGTCACGCAGACGTGAGCTGTCTGGATGGCGCCAGCCCACCCACTCCACTGCTTTTGTGAGTGAACTGACGACACTCAAGCAATACAATATTAGATGGCATCAGAGGTCCCACACCGCCATGTTGGACCGTACGCCCAGCCGACTCTCATCTTTGATTTCATTCTCTGATTCTATGACAGCAGAGAGACTCAATGCCAATCTCACAGAAGCTGGCTATCCAGGAAAGCAATTAATCAGCAAAAAAAAAAAACTAAATTAAATCAGCAGAGCCAAGAACAACACTCCAAATCCTGATGTCCTTATAGCTACTAATCTCTTTCCACGCTTTGTAGCTGCTGGCAGGAATTCTGACATCAAGAAGGAATGGCTTTCATTTGACAGTGGTGCAAGCGTGAGTGAGCAATGGTTGTCATGTGAAGACGGCCAAGGGAGTGCGGTTGACTGAACGCCTCGGCACACGGGAGCGGGAAGAAACAAAATGCAGAGAATCCTTGTGACAGGAGGTCGGGATAGACGTAGTCAGATGTAGCCTTCTAGTTTTCATTTACGACCCGAGCAAATGAGTGGAGGAAGCAGAGTGTAGAGGACATCAGAAGCATGAGTGCGCCATTGTGACTGCTGAGGGTTATGACTTTTCAATTAGTTTCAGAACATAACGTGCGGGCACTGTAACCTGTCTGCCTCAAATGATCTCAATAGAGAATAGAAATTGTACAAAAATGGCATTAATAAGAGGGGAACGACTTTGAAAAGAAACGTGTTGAGTTACATTTTATGCTAATTAAAAGTAAAATGGGCATGCTGATTTGAGAAGTGCACTCGGTTTTTGGTTTTTTTTTAGGCATTGTTTTATTTTTTTTTCCGTAGCAATAAAGAAAATGTGTTCCCCTGTGTTATTCTATACATCCCATCCTGGCCAATTTAAGTTAGCAATCGTAAAAAAAGTTACAGTTTTGATTTACCGATGAAAATGGAAGCTCATTGGGTGCGAGAAATATTTTTGAGTGGGATTAGGAAAATGTGATTCTGAGAAACTGATTGAAAAAAAAAAAAACGTCTTGGTGGCAATTTCCAACCAAAATACAGTGAGATGTAACGTGCCCTCTGACAGGGACATCTATTACACAGTCAAGGTTGTTAGACATATTCATTCATTCAGATTTCAGTTATATGCAGTGTTGGTCACCTTAAAATGACACTTTCAATCCTCGTTGCATTTTGGGAGCAGCAGTAGGAAATAACGATATTTATATTTTCCATAAAAAAAAAAAGTGAAATCATTCCTCCATCTAGTACATGCTCAGCAGATTGCCACATAAATATAAAAAGCTCTGAAGATACACATATTAACCTTCCACAAAGTTTCAAGTTAATCAGCTATGTTTTTTTGGGCGTGTTTCCAACCAACAAACAGCTGTCACGCTTTAGGACTTGGCAGAAGTAAAAAAAATAAAATAAAAAAAGTCATCAATGTACTGGATTCTTCCAATCAGCTCAAAAAGGTAAGCATATAAACCGGTTTTAAATTGATTGAAGCCAGCATGGCCAGTCTGGCTTTAAGGACCTTGCAGCAGAGAGAGGAAGCCATTGGAGGTAAAGCACTTTCATCTATTCACGGATTCATTCATGAAAAGATCAACCCTTCTGGATCATAACATGATGACAGCAGTGGAAATACGCATTGTGCGGTGTCTTGTAAAGTTACTGTCAAAACTGGGCACGGCAATGACATCATCCTTGAAAGGCTGTGGGCTCTCCGACGAAGAAAAGACGGATACTTGAGGAGACAGTACACCGGGACCATGTTCCACTACTTTTGTAGGTCAAAAACATGTTGATGGATAAATCTTTACAAGCAGAAATCATTTCAACTTTTGAGTTGTGATCGTGTGGTTAAAAATAGTCAAAGACTGAGAGAGAAGTGTGTGGGGGAAGACTAACTGTCAAGCGCAGAAAGTCATAGGGTGGTGAAAGTGAGAAATTCAGATTGTTTAGGTGCTGCTGTTTTGGTTAGCAGCAACATTCAGGAATTTATGTCTGTGTATGACTAAAAAGCATCAACTGTTTGTTGTTACTACCCGAGTTGGGAAGGGGAATTTATTTATGTGTTTGACAAACCCGGCGAATAAGGGAAGCGCAAAACAAGCTTTGACTAAAAGCATATAATATTGCATTCAAATTTGCCTTTCAATTTACAATACTTGAAAACGTCACCTCTTTAGTCTTTCCGAAAAAAAAATTCAAGTGTGAGTGCTAGGAAAATGAAAAAAAGTCAAATTCAATGAGCTGTTGAACACACACTATTAATTCTCCTTCTGTCTCGGACTCCAAATGAGTGAAATTTAATAAATGTTGCGCACAAGTACAGAGAGTATGACCAATAAGGCGGACAAATCAGATTATAATGAAAATAAATGAATATGTTTAGGCAAAGCCGTTGAAATCAACAGATGGGGTTTGACACAAAGTGAAAATATGAAGGCTGCGTCACATGGATGATCTCAGCAAGGACAACAGAGACGAGGTATAGACGGATGATGGTTATTATGAAGCAAATAGCAATGATGTGGCAGCTGTAGTTTGAATTTAGAACCCGAGGGATGAAAGGCTGGCAGGTTGGCAGGCAAAATAAAAAAAAAAAGAAGAAAAAGAAAACAAGCCTGAGGGAATTTCCACTCTTACTGGGTGTCATTAACTGTCAGTCGGCCTATCTTCCTGTGCAGACCTGGGCTACCAGATAGAGGCATGTAATTGTCTGCAAGGTCAAGGGAAAGCAGCAGATAGTTTGAGGAAAGGTTAAGAGGGGAAAATATGGCAAGAAAGGAGCTATATTTTAGAAATCAGGTTGTGATGACTAAAGAAAGGAGATGTTTACAAACCTCATTGTAAAACAAGTGAAGTGAAGGCCCAGAACCAAGTCATGACTTCAAACTCAGAGCAAAACCGCCATCGGCTGGTTTTTATTAACACACAAGAAGGCCGAGAACTAAGAATGGGAGTAAACTTGCTCAACTCTGAGGCAGACGTGCTAACTACCATTGTTTATTTTCTCTGACAAGAGTTGCTGTGGGTGAAATTGGAGAAATATAATTTCCTCATTTGAGATGAACGTGTCATCATGTTGATTATTATTCGATTGCACACAGTTACGATTAAGGATGGAGGAACAAGCATCAGTCTTTTTCTCATAACAACAAAGAAACCTCATGGTAGAAGAAGGGCTAATGGTAGAATTCAGCATCTTGAAACATCATAATTTGGACAAAGTGGCCCTGACGGAGCAGCACTTATCCACTTGAAGAAAAAAAAAAAATACTCAAAGTGAACTGAGCGGAAAATCAGCAGCCCTCGAGAATGTAAGTCCTTTTGAAAAGATGTGAAAGCTCAAGGATGATATCAGGGAGATATAGAATGAAATCACTAAGAGAGAGAGAGAGAGAGAGACGGTTATGAGGAAGAATGACAAGTAATGTGTGAAAGTTGAAGAGTTGTCTCCAAGAGATGCCATCGTGCAGTAGTATTCAAGAAATCTATCGAGTTGCCAATATTTGCTTGCATCTGACTTAATCTCTCTTCAGCCATTAGATTAGTTTAAACCTCAAAAATAGGTTATAGACAGGCGCGCACATAAGGGGTGCACTGGTGCGCCCACTGGAAATTAAAAATCCAATTCAAGTCAATCGTGCCACAATGGAATGCTCCAAAAGTGTTTTCCTGGCATTCTTCAACTTTTCCAGTCTATTGTTGGCCAGCAGTTTTTAAATATGTTGAAAGCATCAACTTCAAAATGAGTTTTTTTGCAAAGCAATAATGTTTGACCATTACCTATTATCTCTTTGTAGTCTGTTCAATTGAATATAGTAGGTTTTATAGAAACAAAAAGCCAAAAATGCTTTTGCAATTACAGTTGTAAAAGAACTGCAAGGTGGGCTATGCTACTATAATGTGTAAGCTGTGATAAGGTTGAAGGATGTGTAAACAGCACAGGGCTGGACATAAGCAGTGGCAAATAGTCCGCAGTGCTTCCTGGCAGGATCGCAGTCTCTAATCTGCGTTAAATTGATGGAAGAAATATAAATAGGACACCCATTGACTCATCCTGCACACAATGCTGATACCTGCAGACCAGTGCAGAGTTAATAACACAGCTGGCTGCTCAGGGAAAATAGCCGTCTTGTCTATACATGGTTAAAAGACTACCAGAGAGGCAACCCTAAATGTGAGCTTAATTACATCTGCGCTTATCTTATCAGTGTTGTCCACAATGTCCACAATTAAATACACTCACTTCCCTGAACGCTCTCCACGGTTATCCTGTGCCGATCTGGGCTTCTGAGAGCATTTGTAATGCACTAAGATCTAGAGTGCTGGTTGAAAGCCTTGATTAATGTGAACCCTGCATCAGAAAGGGAATTCAGCATGAAAATTTAACCTTAGAAATTCTGGGTGGACAAAAATGCCCTTTGCTGCTTCATTTAATTCAACTTAGACTAGGAATTTACAAACTGCAGTGATGCGTTGCAGGGAAGATGAAAGCCTGCATGCTACCTTGACAGATAGCTAGCTAGAGAGATGGAGATAAATAGAGATAGATTGATTGATTTTACTAACAGACTACTTTTGGTTGGCCCTGACCTTATATCAGAGCACCTGTTCTCACAGTGTACACGCTCAAGCCCTTCAGGCTGTCTACCTCTAGGGCCTTTTCTCTCGATGAGGTAGACTCGGCCATTTGACCCCGAGGCATTTTGTTCGGCCGCCATCCTATGAAAAACCTCCCTACAAGGGTCTGTCAAACCAAGGTGTTTAAACCTTACAGGGTACATTGTTTTCCAACACGCATATCAAAATAAGCAGTTTGATATTCAAACATGACCAAACGTGATGAGTGAACCCGCTGCCACTGAGTTGTCACACTTAAATAAGAGATATTTAAATCTATCAAAATATCAAAAATATCTGATGCCTGCATGTGTTTCCTATTCAACATTTAACCCTATTTAAACTAGACAAGCATTGTCAAAAATAATCAGAACGTATTCCATATCAGACATACTGGAATGTGTAGAACAAGAAAATCGGATTAGCTCAAGTGGTATTGTTAAGCAACTTTTGAATGTGGTCCAACAAAACATTTTTTTTAGTCATATAGGAATCTCCAGTATGATTTCGAACACAAAATGTAAACATGAAACGAGAAAAACGTGCAGAAATAAATGCAGTGGAGGACACAGAACACAGGATGATGAATTCATATAATCTGCCAAAAGCAAAACAATAAGATAAAGGGTCATAGTCGTCTCCATTAAACGGCTTTTTTCTTTAAGTGTGAATACAATGTAATATAACCTATTACAGAGATTAAAATGAAAAATGATTAAGGGGTAAGAATACACCGCTCAAAGGCGTAGTTACTGCATATTTTAGCCCCCCTCCGTGTCCCTTTGAAGGGCTTGATAAATTACCCAAAACGACACTGCAATAATTTAAGAGGAACAAAAGCAGCAGGCAATGCGAATAGCACAGCGCATATTCAACACAGTCATTAGTGAGTGGGAACAAAAAGATCATGTATGTGCTGGCGAGTTAGCAAAGATGGTGCTGAAGGCAAGTATGATGCCTGCTGATGACTGTGCTAACCAAATGTAATGTCCCCAAAAAAAAAAAACTGGCAACAACTGGGGTTGTGGAGGATCTCATGACTCAAAATTTTGAGTGGGCGCCATAATCGCAGATGTAGTGTAATGGAAGAGATGTTGGTACAGAGGGTCTACATTAAAGATGCTCCTCATGTGAGGACATGAGTGTGTTTATGTGGTGATGTTACTAAAAATAAAAAAATAAAAAAAGGCTGGATTGGAAAAACATTTTTCATCACGGCGGCTCAATTAAATCAACTTGGCCATTAGGGGGTAGTACATTATAGCCATGCAGGCCAATGAAGAAGAGTTTCACAACTACTTTTTGCACAAGCTGGTATGTATAGAAATACATGGATTTTACTACGTTTGACAATGATAGTTGGATTTGAATATACTAGTTAGAGATTAACACCCAGTATAGCAGAGATCATGTAGTCTTGCTTCACTTGCAATTCCTAAAACATGGTTACTCAATTTGAGGGGCCATGCCGTCATATCGTGTGTGTGTGTGTGTGTGTGTGTGTGAAATATCATGACACTGTTGTTGGCAAATATGACATGTGACAGGGACCTGAGCTAAAGAGAAATAGACTGTGACAAATCCACACCAAAAAAGATAGAACATAAAAATATTGTGTTTGGGTGGAAAGTTGTGGGCCATTTTAATGTTGTAGAGAGAGCTACACAATTTCACAGCATCACAACACTGACGTCAAACAAAGACGAAAGGTTAAAACAATAAAGTTAAATGGCAATGTCCAAATTTTAGCCATTAAAGATGTTTTCAACTGTGCCAGACATTTTTCAGCTGCTCCTGACCTGTGCATTTGAGATGTTTGTGATTCGTCATGTGTCTGTGACCATCGCTGCTTGGTATTACTTTGGTGGCTGGAATTAAAACGATTAACATAGGAACAAAAACAAGTAAAACTCTTGCTTCATTTAATTCCAGTTTGGTTAGACAGCTTTTAATTATCCCAGAACAGAAAGAACAACTTTGCCTGTTGATGGTAAAGACTACAGCCATATGAGTGCTTGCATAATTGGCAAATAATGTTGTGTTTTACTACCCTGATCAAAACCCACTCAACAAAAGCAGTTCCCACAGATAGGTGATAAAAAGCTAACGACACTCTACGGGATGTAAAGCAGAGTACAGTATTACACTGACTTTCAACCTACTTTTCCATTGAGATCAATTATACTTGGAGTAAGTCATTGCAGAGGTAAAAATGTCGGAGCCATAAAAACCTTTATGAAGAAAACAGTAGGCTGATACATACACACACATGTATACATATACATATATGTGGATATATGTGTGTGTGTGTGTGTGTGTGTGTGTGTGTGTGTGTGTGTGTGTGTGTGTGTGTGTGTGTGTGTGTGTGTACACACCAATACCCTAACACTAGTTTAAAGATGACCTTAATTTGACCTTTACTCACTGTTGAATGTTTCACTACTTTTTGCACAACTTTGTTTCATCTTAATAAAAAGCTGAACAAGGGTTTGAACCATGAAAATATTCTGGGACAATCACTTCTATGCCCAGCACATACAACCATTCTCTCTAGCTAGCATGGGAATCTAATGTGGCAGGTATCGCATTTTTATTCTTCACTAAGTGCTCCTTAACAGGAAAATGCGCAAGAAAAATAATAGAAAACGCGATTCAAAGTCGTAGTCTTGTGATTTAATCCAAACACCAAGTTAAACCAAGTTTACTACCAAGTTTTTGCTTTTGGCTAATGAAATCCAATTTTGCTTGTATTATTTAAGGCATATTACGACCCAAAATTATTATGGAACTTGATAGTGTCTGACCTTCTCTATTGCTGTATTTCTTTCATTTTATTTGTAATTTCATAAAACAGCCAAAAGCACAACAAGCAGTGCACACATGCGACATGATTAAAAAGTGAAGAATGCAAACATGATTATAAAAAGTGTTTCCTTGGCATGAATAACCACTAATCAAATCTTCCCCTCTAATTCCCCTTAAAAGCAGTGCTGTCCACGCCACGCGGAGCGTAATGGATGAGGGAAAGGGAAGCGACCCAGCACAAGAGCTTGAGGAGGCTTGCAGGAAATTGATGTCCTTGTCTTGGAAGATTCAACGGCGGAAGGTGCAAATGTGCACTGAATAAAAATAAATTAAGAAACATTCCTCTTTCTGCCTTGATATAAGAAAATGGGCCTCAGTCATGAATGTTTGTAATTGAAGTGTACACATTATGGAATAAATGGGAGGTGGGAAAGGTGCCTTGTGCTTTTTATGTTTTGTAAGCCGTCAAAAATAGTAAAAAAAGAAGGCAAGGCAAAACAAGGCAAAACAAAAAGCTATAATAACATGTCAAAATGAGCTGAGAGTAATTATAATTACCTTAGTAGTGGTGAGGATATTTGTCAAAATTTTTATTTGTATTGAGGATTTTTCAAAATGAGGGGGCTTAAATTTAAATGTTCCTTAATAAGTGGTCTGCACAATTGCAATTAATAATAAAATTAATAATTCTTATTTTTATTGAATTAATAATTAAAATTAATAATAATTGCTTCATGTAATAAAAATTGTATCAGTTTATCATAAGATATTTCGGTCTTGTGTTAGCCTAATGGTAAGTCTGCCTTTGCCTGAAACCACATGTAACTGGAATAGGATCCTGCAACTCACAAAAGACTCTAATGAGGACAAGCACGAAAGAAAACAGATGCCTGGATTAAGAAACAATGCGGTAGAGTTGTAATAATTAAAAAAAAAAAAAAAATCATGACGTCATTATCCATTTAATGTTCCTCCTCACCGCTCGCCTGCTCCGAATACGAAGTACGACTGATTGAGTCATGCCGTGTGGAGGGAATTGCAATTCATTTGATTGGTCTACGCATTTCCTCTGTGTAGATTTACTACCGTAATCATATTACATAACTGTTTCACTGGGAAACTTCCCATTGTTTGTCAAAATAATGGAAGATAACCCTGGGGTCCATATGGGGAAGCTGTTGTGTCAGAAATATCTGTAGCACCATGAGGTAGATGAGAAAACATCAATATTGGTGATGCTTTACTCTTCGATTGCGCAAGACCTTTGTGGTTACACAGTAAACCTTCACGTTTTAATTATCATGTTAATAATTTAACTAATAGTGTTTTCAAGAAAGAAGGTAGGGAAAAAGTGCAAAAGTTTATGGCACGCAGAGGAATTGCAGGGCTAATGAACAAATATGAATTTCAATTCATTTTTAACAAATCACTTGAGGAAGCATTCACTCGCCAAGGTTCATTTTGTCTCGTGTGTTTTGTGTATTTGTAATACAAACGCGTGGTTGTTGACTGTGACGTTATCAGATTTCCTGAATAATTTATTTGGTCACTTCAGCAGCCAAGTAGTGTGCATAATTGCAGAACATCGCTCGGCTCTCTCATTGCAGCCAATAAGAAATCATTTCTGCTCTGTCCTTAAGGGTCTTTTAATTTGCTACACTTATTAAAACCAGAGATTTATTTATTATAGGATGAATGGTACCTCTGGGTGCCACTTTAGACAGAACAGACTTTTGTGTTCAAGAATGTTTCATACTTTTTGTAATAGTTATTAATTGGGGAAATTAAAGTGGAATGACACCCAAGAGGTGAAAACTTCTGCCGCACTTTTTTGGGCGTGGTGTCACAAAGTCTTAGTGCCTGACACACAGCATCACAGACGATAAAAATACAATAAGCCTGAGGGTTTATCTCCATTGTGGTCCGCAGTACATAAAGCGACCGTAAACACAGTCAGAAAGCATAAAGTATTTTTTTTTATGTTTTTATATCCAACCACAGAATTACTATGTTGTGTTTCATTGACGGTCAGGATGGTGCTACTTGAACTAAAAACAAATTGGGGGTGGGACTTTTTTGAATTGAATATTTTTATTTCAAGCACAAAAGAAGAGAATAGAAGAAAAACTAATTATAAATAAAAAAATTGCATTTCAGCTCAAAAAGTAGCAAGAAGACATGCTTATTTAAAATATATATATATATATATATATATATATATATATATATATATATATATATATATATATATATATATTAAAAAAATAGATGGAGTTATAAGCATTGTTAGCTGCAAATTAAATGAAGGTGTAAAGGCAAAAAGAGCTTGTGGCAAGGACGCAACGATTCGTCTGTTTTAGATCTCAATGAGCTACAACAAGTGGTGATGTGGTTTCAATTGAGAAATTGACTTTTTTGCTGCCAGTGCTGCTGCTGACTTGTGAGTATTGGGAAAACATTATCAGTCATATCAGTAGTAGAGTCCACCACCACCTCGTCCAGATTTCAATTTCAATAACCCTCGCTGCATGTGTTCATACCTTCGGGCACATATGGAGTTTGTGTACTGCATAAAACAACATGCATCTCCTGACACAACCCTGGTAACCTGCCCTGAGAATTATTATTTTTTTTTTTTTAAAACATGCACTTGTAATGATTCAAATACACCGCAGCAGTCTGTTGGAGATAATGGAAAAAGTAAAATAATAGGAACTTGGACAAGAGTGACCCACTGACATTATGTATACAATATTTGATGTACACTATAAAACCTGTGTAGGAGATTTTTGTTTTCAGGATCTTTTTGGTGCTGGCTGATTCAAGTCATGGGATGGGGCGGTATGCAAGGCGAGGGTATGAGCTTCACAAGTGCTCACTCTACAGGGAATCACCAGGCTTTACCTTCATATGCACATCTATCGCAAGACAAACTCAAAACCACCCAGAGAGCTACAGCCTTGGGAACTTGCATAAACATAGCACAGGCACAGCGTTCGTCGTGCAGAAAACGAAACAAATTGAATACAGGCCAGTAAAAATCCTTGAACATGTGTTCCCAAATGTACAAAGAAAAGAAAAGCAAAAGGGAAAGAAAGGGATTTGCCTGATCTTTTGTCTGACGAGCATGCAATGGCTGCTTAAGGGCGCTCTGCAACTGCTTCTAAAGAAATTATATTGCAACAAAACTGGTCATTTGTTCAGCTCGCTTTCGGTTTGAGCTATTGTGGTGGGTTTATTTATCGAGCAAGGTGAAAGTGTCCATTCAAAGTGAATTTGGGTATTGTACGACAGTGAGGTTCGCTTTTTCTATTTAGGGTCTTTTGTGGATAAGGTTAAAAATAGATCCAGGCATTGATCTAGTTTCAATAATAATGATTTGCCCTCGGGAAAGTTGAATGTTTCACAGCACACGCTATGTCATGGTTGTCAAACCCATGGTCTGGGGGCCAAATATGGCCCACCATCTCATTTTACGTGGCCCGGAAAGGCAAATTGTGCATCGGCTTCATGTGCCAATACTATAATTACAAATTGTCTTCATTCGGAAGAAAAAAAGAAAAAAATGCAAGCAATTTTTTTTTTATTTGCATTCATTTTTTTTTTTACATTTGTTTTAATTGGTCTCTGATTTCAAAACTAGTTATTCATCAGTTTATTGTGTCGCTTATTGACAATAAAGCAGACTTTGACTTTGATAAGGTGTTGACAGTCGTCCGAAGGAAACTATGACTACAATGCGGCCCATGACAAAAATGAGTTTGACATCCCTGCTCAATATGTACTAGGGCCCGACCAACATGGAATTATTTTTAGTTCAATACCATTGTCAATATGTGATAAAATTCAGATTAATCGGATTAATATGCAAGGAATATAATCAATTTGGGGCACAAGCTAACCTGTATGTGTAACTAGTTAAGGATGCCCCGACTTCACTGAGGTCTCTCTGAAATGGGAGGAGATCACAGGACAGGACACGCTTAAGGATTTACATCCCTAAGCTGTCCCCTGAGTTCTCCGGATCGGTAAGAGAGCTGAAGTATGCTGCCAGGGAATATGATGGGTGCTCTGACCCATTTTGTTAGTGTGACAACAAGCCTCTCAAGAAGTCGAGGCAGAGAAAGATTGCGAATAAATGGGCGAGTGAAGCTAACAAATACAGACAGCGTGGCCCTCGATGTTTCCCTGAAGACTTAATCATGAAAAATGTTTTTCCAACAAATGTCAGTGGCGGTGAAAATAGTCTATTCTCAAACATTCCCTGGCTGCCCCTTTGCATAACTCATTTCTTGTTCACAGTGAGATGTGAAATGAATGGGTTTATTTTGCAATGACAGAATAGACAGTGTTGACAATCAACAGGTTTTATGCTTACAGTGGGAAAACTGGAGTTGGATTTTAAAAATAGATTTTGGGACACCTGTCCTGTAACTTTTCTGACAGCCTTTGTGTATGTCTTGTATTTACAATGTTGACATTCTCAATGTTATGTGCTGCTTTTTATTAGACAGCAGCTATATATAGTACACCTAAAGATTTTCCTAATGTAATATCATGATTACATCCCACGACATAAAATTAAATCATTTCCAAAGAGAACGTCCACCACTTGTAGCCCAAATAACCGGACTGCACTTAAAGCCGTTGAGATGAGGTCACCTTCAACAGCAATAAAGTGTCGCCCTAAGGTTAATGCATCTGAAATAAATATGAGAATAAAACACCGCTTTCAATGTTATCATTTGCCACACAGGTTTTTAAAAACACATTTGTTTCACGGGAGCTTATTCAATATATTATAAAGGTTGAAGTTTGAATGCATTTGGAAGCACGTTTCTTAAAATTGATTTTACACAAGTAAAGGTTGGAAGTGCATCTGGGTTTGGATAGCAATGTTTGATGATTGATAGTAGATGAAAAGCTTTTATAGTCATATTTGATGCTGAAAGAGGCAGAGTGCGGTGCGTGCAGTGTTTATGGAGATTCTCAATGCTAATGGTAGCTGAATACTGATAAAAGGTGCACGTCCTTCCATTTTTCTTTGTTGAAAAATAGATAACCTGCTTGGAGAAATGAATTTGTAGCCGAAGGACTTATTAAAATCAACAGCTATGGCTAAATGGAAATCTTTTTTCATTAATTTGGAAAATACAAGTACCATATGGTACCACTAAGTACCACATGCTGATGATTTGGAATTCTGTCATTGTTTGATGCAGTAAATCATCCTTTTTAGCTTTTTTGCCCCAAGACAAAATGAAATCTTTTAATTAGGTTCTTTGTCTTTAATCAGTTCTTAATATGATTGTTATTTAGGTTCTTTGTCTTTAATCAGCTTTTAATATGATTGATATTTATGCAGCGTGAGTCAGTGTTAAAGCTGCTAGCGAGATTGGAATGTTCATAATGGCATGAAAAATAATCATGTATAGTCAACACAATCAACTTCAATAAAGTTGCAACGCTAGCAATACTGAGCTAGCTCTGTCGCTTTGAACAAGCGGAAATTAGCTATGGCTACTATGCTAGCGAGTTTTAACACGACACTGTTTTTCCTCAGGCCCGGTGGTTTCTAGTTCCACTGTATTAGTATTTTTAATATTTGTCTTTTCTAATGACCAAGCATGAAACGATAAGCAAATTGATTTATGCTTCACTTCCTTTTTGTCATTTTCCCAGCGCATCTCATGGCCGCGGATGTGACACAGTGGCAGTTAATCAAAAGTCTGCTGTATGAACAACTACCGTGCTCATCTATTTAATTTCGAAAACAAATGTCAAGTTCACATGTGGCGTGCCAAAAGCACAGCTGAGATGTATTGGACTTGAGGCTGGCAAGTTCTCGTGGGGAATGTGTGGCATGGTCGAAATGCTGGTTTTGGCCCTTCTGCATTCAGTGCATGCCAGATAGCGACATGCCAAGCAGGAAGGCAGGCAGGCAGGCAGGACTCAGGGGGCTGTCATGTTAAAGACCATGTCCTGGAGCGCAAATAGCTGAGATTTGAGCTGGTGTTAGTTTGAATGTGTTTATATGTCTTTGCATTGTTTACAAATTCAGGTTTTGCACTTGCACACACTCGCTGTGTGTATGACATGAGATGGATTTGGACGGAGGAGGCTGTAGACACAGGGGGCCATCGGCGGATACATTTGGAACAATGGCAACGAAGGAAGACTAATATGATTGTGATTTTGTTGGTGCATATAACGACGTTAACAAGCTCTGCTGTTTGGGTTGTCATGACAAATGAGCAAAAAAAAAAAACATGTTCTCTTAAAAACAAGATGATGGCGGGAAGGAAAACTCCAAAGAAATAATAAAAAAGGAACGAAAAAAAAGACATGTTGACATTTTTCGGTGGTGACACTTAGTCTGATCAATGTCTGGAAAACTAGAAAGAAATATGGCCTGCCTTGCCAACTATGAGCAAAAAAAGATAATGATCTACTGTATATTCACATTGCCTCAATAATTGTAACTTTTCCCTTAGTTGAACTTCATATTTCCATAATTACTGCATAAGGTTTCTCGAGAAAATATGCCTCCGTTATTCTAAAAGAGCCTAAAGCAACCCATTTTCAGGGGGGGGGGGGGGGGGGGGAAGAGAGAGAGAAATTATTTTTAAAAGATACTTAAAAACCTCCAATTGAAACCACACTGCTACTACTCCCAGTCACATGTTTCATGTATGGGTTGAGTTAATGTTCCAACAGACTTGTAATATCCACATGGGGATCGTTAGGAGGGATTTTACATTATTAATGTACTCCCCTCTAACCTGAAAACAACTCTGCTATGGGAGCAGAAAATGAGTCGCTGGGAACATTCAGATTCACTTGGTGGTTCAGGTCTGTGGAGAATAAAAATGGCCGGTCATTATTTTTTTCTGATATGTATCTTTTCTTATAATTGCTGCATTGCTCTGTGTGATGCCTTTAAGCGAAAGCGTGGAGTCGTTTTCAGGATGCTCCTCCCCCTTGTCAATGTGACACACGCACACTCATGGCGCAACAACGGGGTACTCTATTTTGTTTAGCTACAGTATCCGTGAATCCAAAAAAACGACATACCTATTCTGAAGGAGAGCGGGCCACCAGAGGTGCTTGTCACCCACATGGCTAAGAAGAGCAGAAGCGCCCAGGCTGTGAGCATCTTCTATAACTCCTCATGGGTCCTGCCCCGGGGGTGCCCCTGTCACAGCCACCTGGAACACACAAAATATAGCAAAGTTAGAGATCGCAGGTATATGTTGAGAGTTGCTTGACGGCGTTTCAATTAACTTGCTGGAAGCTAAGCATCTGGTAAGCTCAATTCCAAAGTGCTGTGTGGCGCAAACTATTTCCGAATGTGTTTGTTGGCTCTGTGTCGTTCTTGTTGCATGCTGGGAAGCTATTAGTGAGAGTCGAAAACACATGCCAGCTCCACCTGGGATCTGCAGCACTACATTTTACTTTATTTCAAATGGTTGATTGTTTTGTACAAGTAGTAGGAAAGCTCAAATTGTGATAGCATTGAGCAAGCATACCGTAAGACAAAGGTGTACGGTTTTAAATCCATGATTCTCAATATAATGCTAATATCTCACATTTTTGCTGGCAAATTCAACGCAAAAAAACAGAAAAAACCTTTAAAGATCAAAGTTGGGAATGTAAAAAAATAAAAATTCAAAACAGTAGTTGCAAAGCTGAATATTGTGGAAGACGACGGCAGTCAGTGAAGCTAATGAGGCACATTTTGGAAGGCAAGGACATCGAGTCCCTTGTTATTGGACTCATTTATGTCAGCAACAATAAATGGAGGCTTATTTATACACGCTGTAACAATGCGCAGACAAGTTCTGATATGTGAAACAACACTCGTCAATAAGAAAAAGCATGCAAATAAATTCCTATTTGTTTGGTTACTTTATGAAAACATAATCATAAAAAGTCTCCCTTGTGTTTGAAAGCTTATGAAGGTCATTACGAGCATCATTGCAATTTCAGCAGAAAAAAAAGAATATATACAATTGAAAACAAAGAAATGATTCATTTTGGACATGTTCCAAATTATTGTTCCACATTAACCAAGACACAAACCTCGAGATATTTAATTTCATGCTCAATTTATAAAACATAGGGAATCAATCTCCTACATTACAAAACTGATTTCGTGTCATTCGATTTATTGCGTCCGCAATGTTGATTACACACTATGTAATGCAATCTTGCAATGCCTCATGGTAAATTACAAGACAAGTACTCAACAAGAATGAATCAAAGCAATAATTGCAACAATCAATTTGTGAGTCATGTACTGTAAGTACAAAAGTATTGGAACACCAGAATCTGACCATTTTTCACAATTTCAGTTTAGTGGCAGACTGTCAGATGATCTGTAGCCAACTTGCTTTAAAAAAAACAAACCAAAAAACAGCAGAAACGACCAAGGTTGAGATTTCTTATTCAGATCACTTTATCAATATACTAAAGCAACGCTATCTTCTTCAAAGCACAGATAAAGAGATGTTTTTGCCCACTTTCTTTGTTCATGGTCCTTAACAAAGCAAGTGATTTCAAAGACGTCTCGGAAGGTCAGCGAGGTGCCGGTGACAGCGTGATACAGTAATGCTAATCAAACAGGACAAACAAAGAAACGTGTCAGTGTGATCAGGAAAATGCACAGGAGGAAAGTGCCACACCTGTGAAGATGGCAGACACTTCAGTCAAAACAGGAACAAAAGAAGTCAGTGTTTTCATCATTGTTTGGACCAGCAGGGAAATGTCAGGAACAAAAGGTTAAGTGGAACTTTTTTTGGACAACAGATGAGACCATTAAACCTAAGCGTGCTGCTTTGTAGGACCATTACCTAACTTTTCAAACAGTCTAAAAATCAAACCTGAAAGGTTACTTGATTTGGAATGAGATCAAACTTTATAGAAGACAAAACAACTGCCAAGGCAGACTGAAAAAACATATTGCCAGACTTTCTTTTATTATTCTTTGTTCAGCCATGGAAAATTGGAACTGCTTCAAGACTGACATTATGAAGCTGGACAGATAGAAGATGACTACATCAACTTTTAAGAACAATATTGTAATTGACATGAAAGACAAATCACTATGAGTGGTTCAACCTCCGCTTCAAGCTACTTTACAGATGTCAACAAAAGACAACATGGACAGAAGAAGGTCTGATAAAAATCCATGTTCTTATATAGACACCATACCCCGATTAGTCACAGAGTGTGTCACTCACTTAAGACAAACATCTCTCTCGAATCGAGACTTTCCAATTAGGAAACGGAAAACAGGCAGTAACCAGCGTAATTATCTCTATTCACAGATGCTATTGTTCACAGACTGACATTAAAGAGTTAATTGCTGAGCCCATTTTGAAGGCCTTTGGTAAAGAAAACAGCACCAGCTGTGTAAAAACAGTCTCGAATGAATTCAACTGTGGAGTTACTTCTGCTGTGAACGGTAATGGAGATGAGACGATGGAGAGACGCCATCTTCAAGGACGATTATCTTTCCAGTAGACTGACATGTAAGTTTTATCCACATGCTCTCATTAAACTTTTTTTTTGTTAAAACTTTCATACCTTACCTGGAGCATTGAAACAAATAAAATCAAAGACTCATTTTCAGATGCAGTGAAGGAAGTGAAAGTTTGGAAGAGTTCAAGAGTGGCAAGAAAAGATGATCTTGTTATTTAGTTCCTGTTGATACTCTTAGTAGTGTGAGAGGGCTGATGTGAATCACTAGAGTATGAGCAGCGTGATCGTATATCTCCTTCTCGAGTCGCCAATTTGTCAGGACAATATACGTCCAGTGGCAGTAGAATCCACTCCGAGTAGAATCTGGGTGATGAATGGAGTCGGTGGTTAATCACAGAACACATCTTGCGCTATCGTCACGTGATGGATCGGCACAAAAAGTATCCGCTGCGTGTCCTGTGTGACGAAGAAAATGTCACAACCCGGGCTTCTGGGTGATGAAAATATAAAGTTTAAGGATTTGTGTTATGTTTTAAGATTTGACAGTACATTACAGATTGAGTTGAGTCATTTTGTGTGATAGCTAATGTGAAAGAATACGATGTGTATCAATGACAGCGACAAAAAACAGTTCCTGCATTACATTACTGAGTAATTGCAAAAGAAGAAAAAAAAAAAGCCCCAAGGAGAACGTGATAGGACTGTCAACACATCCAAAATATTCCTCAGACCTTTTGTTGGAAAATCTCTGCAAATAACAGCTGTAAAAAGGCTGCCCTGAGGATGTCAAGAAGGAGAGCCTCAAATGAAGGGTCTCTTCCAAAGGTAATTGAGAACCGGAAATTCCTTGCAGCTTATTTCATTATGCTCACAAGAGGATTTACCTTGCTTCATTCTTAATGGAGACTGAATGTGGAGGAGGCATGTTGTACGCAAGCGACATGCACTTCATGCCAAGAGTGCATGTTTAGTACGGCAGCGACATAAAAGATGAGATTTCCTCGATTGAAATACTGCTGCAGATAATAGTCGTAAGCTTGGCAGTTATTACTGACTGTGTGCTTTTTTTTCACCCACGGGAAAAGGAAAAGAAAGAAACCTACACACAGCTTGTGTATAACCATGATTTAATCAATGGAAGTTCATATAAGATGCTTATGTGGGTTGAGTAATCATTTGCGTCAAGACATTTATGTCACGGGCCGCATCGTACTCATAATTTCCTTCGGAAGGCCATTATGAAAGTATAATATATACAGTATAAGCTACACAACAAACTGATGAATAGATATTTTGAAATCAGAGACGAGTAAAAACGGTTCAAATATTATATAAAGTCTGGCAATATATTAATTTTGAAGTGAAGACAATTTGTAATTTTAGTATTGACAAATGAAGTTGTCTTTGCCGGCCATAAAAAAATGAAGTGGCGGGCCATATCTGGGCCCCCGCGCCTTCAGTTTGACACCAAAGGCAATAAGCTTTGAGTGCGACTCATTGTAATTCACATCATTCATGACTCAACTCCTGCCTTGTCAAAATCTGGGTGATTGCTAGTTCTCAACAATAATAAATCACCTAAAGTGGGAAAGGTAAGAGTAAACAAGGTGTATAAAGAGGGAGAATAAAGGGTCACTTATGGCAGGCATCAATGGTACTTAAGCTTCCTGAGAATCTAAATTCTTACTTTCCGATGCAGACTGGATTGTTTTGAAAACACCACGGCAATTCCAGATATTTTCTTTGCTCTGCCTTGGTATGAACAGGTAGAGACAGGCAATCATAGAGCACTGGCTTGGATTTCATTTTCGGTTTGATCCTGACCAGAATACGGATTAGGCAGCAGATTGAGAAACATTTTGTCTTTGTTTTCATTCCAAAAGCAAAGTTGAGATAAAATCACTACGACTAGTTTTGCAGTGTCATTATTGTATTCTCAACAAAGCTGTAAAAACAAGCCAAATGTTTCCAAGACACGTACAAACAATATCAGCTTCATTTGCACGAAACAGACACAGACACACACACACACACTTATTGACAAAGTGTTTCCGTAAGAGGACCCAGCAGACAAAATACAATGAGAGGTCAGACTTAGCAATCAAGTGGCGAGGTTGTCTGCACTGTCTCAATGTGGTGGGATGAAGAGGATTTGACTGACAGGACAGGAAAGTCTGACAGCTGCTTGACGTGCCCGTCACGGCGACACTACACACAATTCAAATATCACAACTGCCAATCAAACATCAAACGCGGACCGATTCACTTGCAAAATGGGATACTACATCTGGCAGTCTGATCCACATACACGGCACGAGAAAAAAAGTCATATTTGAATTTATTATTGTCCCACTGGGAGTCTCTGGAGTGGCATCAAACATGTATTGTGTAATTTATGTTCAAGATTATGATTATGCAAGCAGTGTAAGGATTCACATTTGAGTTCGAGAGAATAAAATATTAGAATATTTAAAATGTTGAGACAGGAGAGGAAACAATGAAGGCTGAAGTGTTTGCATATGGAAAACATCTGTCACAGTCAAATTCCCCAGAAGGACCCAATTCGGTGCCTACTGGATTGTAGCGGTATGAACGGTAAACAAATTATGGACTGCAGAAATGAAGTGGAAGTGGAGTGATGTTATTGTTGATTCATCCATTTATTCATTCATCCTGTTTTTTTATTGTCTAAAGTAGAGTTTGTGGTGAAAAAACAACAACAACAAAAATAACAATCGTAGACTGCTAGTTCCAAGATTATTATAGTTATTGAAAACTGAAAAAAAAAAAACTAGAATGGAAAAAATATTTTCATTAACAAAACAAAATGAAAATGCTTAACTATAAAAACACAACAAATTTGCTCCTTTGTCAAAAATCCAAAATAAAATACAAACTGACTATGATAAATCTCAATTTACTCTAACTTTTTTGCTACTTGCACTGATGACGAGCACCGAGAGGGAGACAATTTCAGATTAAATCCGGCCATCAAGAGTACCCTCCTCTTTTGCCCGCCTTTGTCAGCTCACACCACGTTCAGTCAGACAGGACCAGAGGCAGTAACAAACTGTTAATCGATAGCCATTGTAGCAGCACAGGCCCCGCTATGCCCTCCCATCCATATATTTTATCCAGTCCCTTCTTTCAACACATTCCACAATGTGCAATCAGGCAGAGTCAGAATAAGTTGAGGTAATGGCACATCAGGAAAATTGCCTCGAGATCCAACTGAGTTATGAGATTACCTTTTGGAAAAGCTGTAGATAATTGTATGGAACCTCTGAAGCCAAATACCTCCTGTTCGGCAGCAAACAATATAAGGACTATAAAGCGCACCGGACCATAAGGCGCACCTTCAATGAATGATCCATTCTAAAACTTTCTCCTTATATAAGGCGCACCGGACTATAAGGCGCACCATAAATGCATCATGTCAGATTTGTAATCCAAATCGAATCATTCTCCATTTTATCTTTTTTATTTTAACTTCAGATGGAACAAATTACTTTATAATCACCAAATAATGATCCATAGTCTTTTTGATTCATGATTCATAGTCTTCAGCGGGCCATTTATGATTGATTTCATGTCACAATGCTTCGGGCCAGTTTAAATTTAGGAATTTGGTCCATATATAAGGCGCACCGGACTATAAAGCGCACTGTCGGCTTTTGAGAACATTTTAGGTTTTTAGGTGCGCCTTATAGTCCGGAAAATACGGTAATTTAAAACACCTCTCACGCATGGTAGCAAGCGTGACATAATATGCGCGAGACATCCAAGATCCTATCAAGCAATTCATCGAATAGCTTATCTTTAAAACTATATTAATTTTGCTTCATATCAATTATTTGAATTGATATTTCCCATTCCGTGACTATTAAAGACTTATTCCATTTGATTCCTTTCAAACAGAACTTTTCCTGCCAAGCTAACAATTGTGACTGATTGGTGAAATGTTCCGAGCGTAGAAGGGGGCCGCAGTGACTGGCTGTGTAGCCTCACAAGTGGCCAGTGGAGAGGCTGAAATCAGTGTTATTTCATGAAGAAGAAGATGACAGCAGAAAGGACAAGAGGAAAAAGGCATGCTTGAATCAAAGAATGAATGGCTGCCGAATAGTGCACGCTCATCTGATCCGTCACCACTCGAGTATGTGCCTCGACGCCATCGCTATACACACGGTGTTGGTGACTGAGATGAGAGCGCGAGAGCAAAAAAAAAAAAAATTGCTGCATTTGAC
The DNA here is from genome assembly GCF_054491065.1 of Syngnathus leptorhynchus. Classification (NCBI taxonomy): domain Eukaryota; kingdom Metazoa; phylum Chordata; class Actinopteri; order Syngnathiformes; family Syngnathidae; genus Syngnathus; species Syngnathus leptorhynchus. The sequence continues at coordinate 5,283,205 of NC_141201.1, read as the reverse complement.
CCCAACTTGCACTGACAAAATGGTCAACGTGCTGATACTGTCACATTCAGACTATAACAATTTAGATCGCCATGGGCAGGTATAGAAAATACCAAACAGACGAGCCTGAAAATCAGTTCGTCTGCAGATTCCGGCAATGACGCCTCTTGCTTGGCAGAAAGCGCTGGAGGGAAACAAAGTTCATTTCAAAATCAATGTGCCACTAAATTGTAACAGCTTGTCACTCTGTTTTAACAGCTGCATTGGTTAAGGAGCTAGCACAGCAATTTATGTGGGCGTTAGCTTCGTTAGTTATTCTTTTTCTGCACACAAATAGAATGCAAGTGCTTCAGAGATTTCAATCGTTGCAAGTTGTATTTTACCACCAATGGTTAAAAAAAAACGTATCCCTTAATGCACACTTGGCTTTTTAACTGTAATGTCAATACTGCCAATACCAAACTATACATTAATATCAACAGGAATTATTTGACATTGGCTAATTAAAAAATAAATAAAAAATAAAAAATCAGCAAAACTAAATTTGTAGTTTTAAAATAAAAACATTGTTGTTAACATATTTTATGGAATACCAAATCACTGCTTGTTATTTTTGACAAACGAGCTCTGGGACCGGCCTCGAGGCCCAAAGTACTTTTCCCAGGCCCATCATACTGAAAATAAATTCAGTCGTGAAGTTACCAAGCCCGGCCCCTTATTTATCTTTCAACACCTTAAACATGCCATTAGAAATTCCAACAATATTCAAGAGTTGACATTTTGAATTAGGTCTGTTTTATGAAAGCTGTTTACTAATATTATTCCATCAAACACACACCGGCTGATTCTGGAAATGCTGAATGTCAAGCAGTACGGGTCTTTAAGCAAAAAGCTCCCGGCAAAATAAATGTCAACGTGTTTTATTGACATGGCCTGTACTGTAAAGTAAATCGACTCTGTGCACTTCTGCCAGGTAAAACTATTTTATAATCACATATACAGTACTGAAGCACGCTTCTTTGTTACTATTTATAGTCGATTAAAAAAAAAAAACTATTATTGGATTAATGCAGATGCAAATGTTAAGGAGGAAGCTAAATTTCAATTATATTGCAGTCAAGAGAGTCCATTCAAAGTTACTGCAAATGTACAGTCAACAAAATATACTCGGAAGAATGAAATAGTTGTGCCCAAAAGAAATCGACACAGTGCAAGACAGTTTATTGTAATACTAAAGAACATTGTACAAAGGTGGTCATCAGCAACCAGGTTCTTATTTTATCTACTTTCATTTTCAAGTCCCAAGAAGACTCCGATCTCTTAGCGCTCCTCTAATGAGGTGCAATCCTGACTTTCATCTGATGCTACAATTACGGGCATATCGACAAGACGGCCACTCAGGTTGTTTACTTTGCTGTGCTAGTTGGGGACACCATGCTCTTAGGCCAGACACTCTTCTGTGACTAGCAGGTCAAAATTACAACCATAAATATAAGAAAGCTGAGGGATCTTTCAGTCCATGTCATGCTGCTATAGCGAGCTAAACCACTGCTCACGTTTATTACAAACTACAATTATGACCTCAAACATACCCTGAGAGGAAACGGCAATCATTATTAGTGCAGTATAAAATATTTCAGACATGTTTACTGAAATTTGGAACTGGAATACAGTGTTTATTGGGACAAAAAGGGGAAGAACAAATGAAGATAGTTCCATAAAATCCGTCTGGTAACTCTTGCGTTATGAAGACATGAAGCATGATGGCCATTGGTGCTTATGGGGTCAAGAGTGAGTGCATTGTAGATTAATTCAATAGGTTTAAACTATGAAACCGATGTGGGTCAAGTATCTTATATAATTAACTAAAGGCTGCTCTTCTTGGCACGTGTAGCGCAACTAATTACTCTGCTGCTGCTGAGATGCCAATGAGTAAAAGGAACACACTGGCGGAAAATTGCTGGTACAAGAACACACAGCGGTCACTGAAACAATTCCAAACTAACAGAAGTATTAATTACGATGGGGGAAAAAAATTAAAGGATACGAAATATTTCTTTTGGATTGTTGTCCCCCACAAAAAAACTTGGTATTAGTAACCCTACAAAATAAGTTGACCTAGGGATCTATTAAACTAATTGTGCTATTAGCATCACATAATTGATAGCACCGATATATCGTTCTCTGAACCTGTCAAGGATGTGACTGATGAAAACCAGTAAGCACAAAGATCGATATGAAAAAATATTTATTTTACACTATATGTGCTAAATTGCATATTGACTCACTCACAAATTGTGCGCGCTGTTGGCAACAGGTGTAAAAGTGATGGAGATATTTCAAAAAGCGGTTTCGCCCTTCAGGTAGCTCTGATGATTTTTATCGTGGAAAATTTAGTAAGAGAATCGTAATCATAAGATGAAGTTTAAAGTGATGGAAGAGGCAAACACACATATTGTATTATTGAGTTGCAGAAGAAAAGTAGACTCCAGTAGACTTTAGAGAAACCGGCACAGCAACCAAACTGATTCTACAATACATTCAGGCGAACATTAGTGACCCAAGATCCATCATCTATCCCCGCATCCCATTTTACGTGAGTCGTTTTACCTAGAAGCATCAAAGTGAACCAGCTCAGTTCATCACCAATCACTCGGCCTAATGAAAGATGAAAACCAGACAGAGCAGTCAGGACCATGAGTCCGCTCACAGTTTTCGAACGTTTCTATGGTACCCAGCCATCATATTAAACAGCCATTCCGGTTATCAATCAAAGTGGCCTGGCTGGAAAACGATCACAGATTTAGTTTACCTCTGTGACTTCGCATAGTCGGAAAGAGAAATGGCTTGTACCTGCAGGGTGCAGGATAATGGAGGTTAGCGTTTGAGGCTGCAAATAAAGCACCATAGTATTGCTCCGAGACCGATACAACTTATTCAGGAATGGAAGGAACACATACATTTTTCAAACTAAGAAATAATATCTGGATTTAAACCAGACGTTCCTCTCCGTAGCCATTTTATCTCTATCCTGGAGGACCCAAAGACGTTCCCAGAGAGGTGAATAGGAAAAATCCTCAACGGATACCCAGGCCACCTCATCTGGCTCTTCTCAATGCTTTGTGTACTAAAGTACCAAAGTACACTGTCTGGTCAGATCGCCATCAGTTTGTTTATAAAGTCTCTCCTTCCCTTGGGTTTGACGCACTGGCAGCCTGTCTGCTGCAGTCAGTCAAATAAAACGTGGCAGTGACCCTCTGGTCACTCTAATCCACATTTGAAGAATGGATCGAGAATATGAAAATATGTTCGGTGGAAATGTTAGTTTGAAAAGGCACATATAGAGGTGAAAAAAAATTATCCAATTACATTTTGGGATTCAAGAATCCATTAACATGATAAAATATTGAACATCTCAATGACATCAAACACTTAAATCTTGTTGAAAATATCCCCAGAAGACGAGCAGGGAAAAGCAACTCTCCATTTTCTTCCATTTTTTAGTTCCTGTAATTGTAATCTGTCAAGTGTCATTGACTTTTGTCCATATTATAAATACTGAGCACAAAGGTCAGGTCAGGTTGGGCAATCATACTTCCACTTCCGCCCACCCATTATTTGGACACTGGATCATTTCCTGGAAAAATTTATTTGGTGTCCAAGTTGACATTCAACGTCACATTTTCATCTACTTAAACAGTCAATTAACTGCTGCCAATGTAATCTTTTATTTTCACACTCATAATGCTCATATAGGAGCAGAAAAGAAAAAGTCAGTGAATGCTTGGACTTCAGTCCAGAGTGCATTCGGTTCCAGATAGGTTGCCAAGTTTATCCTGTGCAACAAGGAGAATCATTTGTCTTTGCTAATTTCAACACACCCATAAGCATTGGTATGCACTTTGTAAATAGAGCTCATTGGTTTTCTCATTAAAATAGTTGAAATCTCACTGAAATCAACTTCCCATTTATTCTTAAATACAAAACCAGCCGTATACAAGTTGTAGCCTTCTATCTCCTAATTGAACTACCAAAAAGATTCATTTTCATGATTAATGAGCTATTTAAAGGTCTGCAGCAATAGATTCTAGAGACATAATCTTGGCATGGAGATGCAATGCATGCACTTGACTTCTCATCTAAGCCTCTGGTAATGCAACAACAATTTCTAGTGATTCATTTCACGAGGGTGTGTGATCTATAATGGCCATATTTGGTCACAGAAACAGGATTACTCTGCTTAATCACTGGTGAGGTTTTGTTTTAGTCAAGGTTGCTGGACAGCAGCTCGTGTTAGCGGGGGGGATGCCTTAAAAGAAAAATGAAGGGAATTAAAAGGATGGGAACGATTTTGTATTTTTTGAGGAGAAAAAGCACACATTAGAAGCTGTTTGCCACAAAGGAGGGCATTCTGAAGGGCAGCAGATAATAACCAGACACCACTGTCATATATTTTAAGACTGTTATATGTATGGTGGGCTGACCTTGACATGCCACGAGCATTTTTTTATGTGTGAAAAAATAAAATAAAATATGGCACATCTAGTAAAACAGAATCCACCTGTAGTTCACGTTTTATATTATACTATATAGTGTGTCGACTGACTTTTGGCGCGAGGTACATTGTACAGCTTGGTAGAAATGTGGCTTATTATAGTTCTGTACCATGGGAACAGATGACACAAAAGGCGAGATGAGGTGACGGTAAAATGCAACGTGAAGGTAAATGTAGAGGGAGGATAGTGAAAAGACGACAGGCGGGATGAAGGGTGATTTCTTCGAAGCGCTCCGTAGCCGAGGGGGCGAACGTTTTTCCCCATTACACTCAGGGATGTATGCATACATCAACTAATTTGCACACAGATAAAAAGATCGTGAGTGTGTGTGTATCTTGTCAGATGAAAAAAAAAAAAAAAACGGAAAATGTTGCCTGTGATCGTACATCTGAGGCAGTTCTTTCCCTGGACTACCTTTACCATGTGTTCATATAAAGGAGCCGATCTAATAGTGTCGTTTAGACAGACAACTCATTACGAGTGAATTTCTGAAGGTCTTTTGAAATAATGAACATTGACATGGCAGCAGGGGAGACTGTGGCATCCCATTTCTGGTATGCATGGTATGTTCAGAGGACATTCAGAATTGCTGTTCTCGATATACAATGATGCCTCCAACTCAAAACTAGTCAAATACATTTTAAGTTAATATATTGTATTTGAACATGTGGATTATATCACAATGTTTCATCAAATCAATCTGAGAAAGAGAAACAAACTGTAAAATTAGAGTAAGAGCACCATCAATGGTGAATTTAAAAAGTGTAACGATAACCATAGAAGAGAAAATGGTTGTGCATTTTGACTGCCACCATCAAATGTATTCAACAAATGTATGTTTCAACATTACTTACACCAATATTTCCTTCTATTCATCTTCCAAAAGATATTTTTGCAAAGCTAATCATCTGTCATCGGAAGCCATTGAATTGACTGCGCTTATTGAGCGATTGTGAGACTGTGCGGCCATGAGCCACATAGAAAAAGCAATGTTTGCGCAAACACTTTACAAGGTCTTTTTCATTAGACATCTTATAACAAGCAGTAATTGGTATGAAGTCATAAAAGTCTTGATTGGATAAGAAGGCCATCTAATAATTAACTGTAAAACATATATTCCAGATGTCGATCAATTGCAAGACACTAAAAGGAAATGGCAAGCAATGGTGAGCGTCTGGACCAAAGACAGTAGATGACACTCAAAATTTGCATTAGCTTGATATTCATGAAGTGAGAAAAAAAAATCTGCTACTCATTCATTAGAGGACAACCAGACCATAATGGAGAAAGAAAAACACTTTTATAATTCTAATCCTCGACAACTGAGGTTCTCACTGAATGCTTTCTTTTTTTTTTTTTTTAACATGCAGATGAAAAGCATGCAATATCTTTCATTAAAATGTTAATGTGTCATATTCTCTCTGACTCCTGAGAATCGCAATAAATTGAGTCCAGTCCAAAGTTATAAAAGTAATGTTTTTTTTCAATGACGTCTTCGCATATTTTAAAGCCGCCAAATGCGGCTGAAGTGGACCGTTGAGAAAAAAACAATACAGTTGGTGACGCAATTGAGCACCACACATCTACGTGTATGCTCTAACTGCACAACTGCGACCCTTTATCTGGTTTTGATGGTCCACACACAATATATTCCAATATTTTCTGAACCATAAAAACATAGTGTGATTTTCAAGGAAGAAGCCAATTGCCTAAATGAGAGGAAAACAACAGTAAAGCCGACTGTAGATATTTTGAGAGGCTCTCGCATTGCACTGACTGCATTCATGCATTTGGGCTACAGAGACTCTACACACTTTGCGTAAAGTCAAATGTACACATCAAACCATAATGCAAATATAGAAAATAAAATTGGATTTTTTTTCTGAAGCTAAAAACATTTTCAGTTTCATCCATGACACTCACTCAAAGTTTGAACGCCAGCAAAAGCAGACGGTTGGCCGCTCCTAAAATCTAACTGCCAAACGGTGCACATTTTTCGTGACGTGTGTGGTGGGCCTTAGGATGACTAGCTAGTTGATCCTTCTGATCTGAATGACAACAACTGCAGATTTGGGTACGTCTGTATCCTATCACATTTAATCGTCTAAATCCAAATGCTATTTTTACTACATTATATTCTGTATTGACTCCATGTGATTATCATTGTGGAAGCTCATGTGTATGCAAGGGTTGGCGTCCATGCTAAAGGCCAGGGTAACTGGGATTAGCTTTAATTTCCATTCATCAAAGAATAACCACCCTTTAAATTAAGTCAGGGTGGTGATAATGCCAGGCAGGATCAAGCAAGGTAATCCTGTAAGACAGGAGAGACTTGTTATACTGCTTGCAATTAGCAGTCCTTAAGTTTTTTGGGTACAAAATAGTAAGTTTTCAAGTTGCTTCCCAGACTAAAAAAAAAAAAAAAAGTTTGTTTAAGTATAGTGCTACCTTGAATAATGAGTTTTCCAATTTACTAGCCATTCTAATGTGAGTGAATTGAAAAGAAAATCGGACAGTCCTTTAGTTGTTGGGATAAAAAGTCCAGATCAGGGCAAATCTCATCTGTACTTTTAAAACTGAGTAAAAATAGTGTATATAATATTTGCTCCTACCATCAAGGAGCCAATGTAGAGACATGCAGATCACACAAACATTTCCTTAAAGAGATTACAACATCCTACAGCTCACCTCTGGCCAGCAAACTCACATTTAATTTGAAACTTTTTTTTTTTTTTTTTTTTTTTTTTTTTACAAGAGGAATAAAATGCTCCATCAAACAGTACCTCTACGCGTCACCCGCCATGTGGTGTTTAATTTCCACTCTGTCAGATTATAGACAGAAATGTATTGGGTTTGTTGTATGCAATTAAATGTCAATAACAAAATGTTTTTTTCCAGATGAAAATGTTACGACGTTATGTTTGATTACATGTGCATTCAAATAATTACAGTTAGGGAAAGAAAGCTATCGGAATCCAAAGTTGTTGCTAGGTAACTGCTCTTGTCAACTCTTAAGCTTGCATATATTGTGAATAGGTGCAGGTGTGTAATAAGATGAGATAATATGGAAATAAGACTAAAATGGATTTAAATGTGGTAAATGTGGAAACATGAATCTAGTAATTACTTGAAGAGGTTACAAAATTGACTGGGGGGGAAAAAAATGCAACTTCTGTATGTATACATGACATAAGGACGGACTTTAAAGCACATCTGCGGTACCAGGAATTAAAAGCTCAAGTTTATATCTTGACACAATTGACACTCATGGAAACAGGGGAGCATAATAACAATTGGACTCATTTTAGTCCACTGTTCATCAATATTTATACGTTTAACATTTTGCTATCATGACACTTTGTAATTTATGCAATTACGCCCACATTTACTAAACATTTAATTCTTGTTGTGACATATGAACACAGGCTTGTCAAAGATACACACAAAACAGGATAATCAGTCGAGAGATGGAGCAAGAGAAATATTCAATTTGACATTTTTGGCAGCATCTGTTAGTTTAATAATGCAATGGGTTAGAAGGAGATGTCAAGGCAGGAAGAGTCATTTAAGCAGTCTTAATTCACATATTTCTGGTGGTCTTACACAAACGCTATCATGAATGTTTTCATTCAGTTGAGAAGAAGTAAAATCCCAAAATCAGTTCCAATTGAATTTATGGTTTTCGATGGCTTTAGTCAACCATGCAAGATTTAAAACACAATTGTCATGTGTGCATAATAAGACACAGAATCATGGGTGTAACAAGGTGCTTGTTCTAGTCTATTTACAGATCAATGCATTGCGTTTACTGAGCAGCAACAATACAAACAATGGCATAGCTCTTGGGAAAAAATAAAATAAAAACACTTCTCCATAAACGTCTACAATGCAACAAATCACCATTTACACACCCACGTCTGAAAATGACGAAGTACAAAACACGTCAGCTAACCTGAGTGGCTGTCAATTACTTTGATTTGTGTGCAAGCATTAAAGTGACGGTTGTCATTAAAGATATGTCAGGCTGTGACATAATACAATGTCTGGCCCAAGGGCCTGATTAACGAGACCTCCACTCAACAGTCATGCTAGCAAGTGCTGTGCGGAACGCAATTGTCACTTTGAAAATGACAAATGGAAATGCGAGTTGACTGATGAGGTTTGATGAAAAATTAAGGGGATTGCTCAAGTTGGCAGCAAGCATTACTGTCTGCACCAAAATACACGCCAACGCATGTCACACTAAATTACAAATGTCAACCAACACTCAATAAAAACAAGAATGACCAAAGGCAGAGGAATTCATTCTTGACGCTAAATGTACTTAGGCTATGAAAATGAGTGGATTCTTCTCTGCTCTTCTGCATATTGTGAAGTCAGAATACGATGTTAGTGCGTTAGTTAGCCATGTTATCTAGCTAGGTACTAGCACGGTTATTTTAGCTACTGTAGACACGCTAAATAGCTGGTTGTAATACTTCATTTCAAGACAATTAAATAAATTCAATTAAATGTATTTATTAGAAAAGACATGTTAATGAACGCCATTGACATACAAAATGCAGACAAACAAGCCAGATTGTAGCCATAGGCTAATTTCCATCTGTTGTTCCTCGTCAGATATTCCCAATTTCCAAATATAAAACACCGGTAAAACAAAATTCATGGCAAAAATATATTGAATTTATCAAAGCAACGGCAATAAAAAAAAAAAAAAAAAGGGCTGCCAGATGGCTATGCCTGTACTCCGAGTATGCATTTCTGTCCTGGTCCCAAATTTGTACCCAGGGTGACTGCCAACCCCCACTCTATGCCCCTGATAGACATCCCATTGATCCATGTATTTTCACTACCAATTATCCTGCTCAGGGTCATGGATAGCTGGACTCCATCCCAGTAGCATTAGGACGAAAACCAGAGTACACCTTGAACTGATGACCTGTCAATTACAGGACTGACACAGAGACAACCATCACATTCACACCTATGGGCAAATTAGAGTCTATTTCCAAGCGAGAATAAATGTTTTGGGCATATGGGAGGAAGCTCTTGTAAGACATGAAACAGAAGGGAAGAAAATTGGGCAAGCAGGTGGGACTATCCTTTCCCACCAATTTGACTTTTTATAGATTCAAGAGCAGAGGAGAGATTTAGTGCCTGATGTCAGCGTCTGTGCTAACTGTTCATCCAGAGACGAGGCTTTACTCCAAGAGATAATTAGATGCACGTTGATGCCAAATGTATGCCCTACGTATGATTTCAGGATTTCAGTTTTTCACCTTTCATACAAATTGCTTTCTATTAATTCCTCGCTGTCATTCTGACCGTCAAGTAACCGCTAGTAGGCTAACAGCTAACAATTAAGAACCGCAACTAGGACTGTTGATGTCTGAATCATGGGGAATGTAGTCGTGCTAGCGAATTAGATCCAAGCTTTAAGTTTTTCTGGTAGCATATTCAAATACTTACAATGGAAGACAATGATGGAATAAACTATCGTATTTTCCGGACTACAAGGCGCACCTAAAAATCTAAAAATTTCTCAAAAGCCAACAGTGCGCCTTATAGTCCGGTGCGCCTTATACATGGACCAAATTCCTAAATTTAAACTGGCCCGAAGCACTGTGTCATGAAATCAATCATAAATGGCCCGCTGAAGACTATGAATCATGAATCAAAAAGACTATGGATCATTATTTTGTGTTTATAAAGTAACTTGTTGTGTCTGAAGTTGAAATAAAAAAGATAAAATGGAGAACCATTTAATTTGGATTAAAAATCTGACATGATGCATTAATGGTGCACCTTATAGTCCAGTGCGCCTTATATAAGGACAACGTTTTAAAATGGGCCATTCATTGAAGGTACGCCTTATAGTCCGGTGCGCCTTATAGTCCGGAAAATACGGTATTTAACTTGCAGTGCAACACAAAAATGATGCGTCTTTAGCGACCCTCTAATCAAAACCGTGCCTATTTATACGGTGTGCTTAATTGTCCATAAAATATGATAAACATCATTAAAGACAAACAGACACAATGACGGTCTGACTTTTTATAGAACCACTACTTTCAAATCAGACAAAGCTCTAGTCCCCTTTCAACAAGCGTACTTGTTGTAAAAGCTGTTTTTCCATTTTGTCTTTTTGTGCTTGTTGTGCATACTGTTTGGCTGCAGGCTGGTCTTTTCTAACTGTTAAATGCTGTGCCAGTAGCGGCTGCCTTTTTATGGTGAAGACCGTGGAGCTCGGGGAGAACAGGAGCAATATAGAAACAATCAATGGGAAGCCAAAGGAGCGAGAACATTTAGCTGCTTTTTGTGTTTGCGCACATTATTGTACATGTGCGCTGCTGCCTAAGCCCACCGGTGGCCTCATGCCCTGGCTTTGATGTGTCCCTTCCGTGGAGATTTCAGGCAAACAGGCCGTAGCGTCGAAGCGAATGCGAGGCTGGTTAAGCCGAGCTGAGCCCAGTTGAGCTGTGTGGGAGCCACCTACACACTGCACTTTCCTTTGCTTCTTCCAGTTTCACTTCGGCACCTCACTACGGCTTCTGACTCCGCCCCTACCAGTAGCTGTGTCACTCTCTTTGCCTTGCTTTGATACGCAGTCCATGGCTTGGAAAGCAAGAGAATTTATTTTTGGTCGTATTTCCTAGGATTGATGTCCCAGGCCCATTGAAAGATCTCAAAGGTTCCTGATTTGGTGCAAACAGCCAATAATTGCACAATAATCCTTTCCAACATCCAAGGCCAAACACCGTTTGGAATCTCTTCAGCGGTTACAAGCTGGATAACCTTCAGACTGTTTTTGTTTTGGCCAGTTGAAAATTCCCAATATAAGACTATTAAAATACCTTCATTGATTATAAAAGTTTGCTTCAAACTGTACAAGGCTGAGATTGATAGCGTGGCCCAAAAAAAAAAAGAAAAAATCACAGCCTCGCTTGAGATTTTGGAGACATATATATTGCTGGATATAGTTTTTGGTGATACACCAAGAACATTATTCAGGACATCTCACCGACAGCAAAATCTGTTTTAGTAATTTATCTAAAAAAGTAACAAAGAGGATAGTGCACGGTTAAACCTAGTAAGGTACTACTGTGATTGAAAAGGAGAGGGAGAAGGTGAAAGCTTGCTGTGCTCCACATTTTAATTGAGAACAAGTTAAGCTGCTGATTTAATCTGTCGGCTGTCTGTGCCGAGCAGTACCTACGTGTAAAAAGCCTGTTTCTTCACCTTTACTATTATTCTGTTTCTTGAAAGATATCTTTTACGAGACTGGGTTTTATGTCTCCGTGTGAGTATCTTGGTGTGTCTTGTGTGCACATATAATTTCTCGGTTTCTCTGCAGGTCTGAACTTACTTTGACTACCAGAGTCTTTTTCCACCAGAGGTACCGTAGCGTAGCATCGCAGTGGAGGAGGTGTCGGGGGAAATCACAGCGACCGCAGTCCCTTTGTTAGACATTGCTGTGCTGCAGAAAAAAATAAACTGAGTAGCTTCAGATAAAGCTATTGTATTTTTGTTTGACGAACAAAGTCACTTTTTTCGAAGTATGTGGAATAGCTACTCTTCCGCTCGCTCTGGGACTTTGGATGTGGTGGCACAAAGACGACGAGGAGCGAACGAGTATAGATAGAACCTTTAAAGTCAAACAGTCGGTTCTGTGCAACGAGCTGGGGAACAACAATTCCGACTGAGATGAAATATTAGTGGCCTAAACTGTCCCCATCATGAAACTTGTGTTCTGGCAGGTTGCAAATTTAAGCAGTCTGATATTAAACAAACACAAAGAACCACTCTAATATTCACTGACGAATGAGGAGTGCTAAAAATGTTGTGCTCATGTAAAATATTAACGATTCTGCTGCGCCATCAGTTTACATATGTGGTCTTGAGTGATTTATTGCGCTGTCATTATCAATACCTACTTTTGTCAATTAGAATCCAATTCATCATGATGAGTGAGCAAGCTCTTTGAAAGCAAATAATCCTCGGCAATGTTTTCATCGCAGCGCTAGTCACAATTATCAGCAATTTTGACACAATTGTGAGCTCTGCCAAGTTCTGCCGGTGAGCCTTGCTAATGAGATGTCATTACGCGAGCCAAATGGCCAGTCAAAAACCACGGACGGTCGCTGGCTGGCTGGAATTAAAAACATTGGAGGGTGATCGAAAATGTGCAGCAGCGGGATTAAGACTGACATACATTTATGTCATATATTTGCTTAATTGTCAAGGTTGGAAAGGAAAAGGGAACCATACGCAATTTTCTCCGGCTGACTCAGAATAAAAAGTGACTTGAATGCTTCCTAATTTACTCCGCCGTGAATGTCTTGTCATCTCCTTTTAAAATAAATGTCACTGTGATTGGCTTCGGAATATGTATCATTTTGAACCAGAAGGATTGCCAGCTAAGGGAAAGCTATTTTTAAAATTGGAGAACAACTCAGAAGCCTCATGAAGCAGATTCAGCTTGTTACATTCCTGCACCAATAGATGAACCTTGATTGAAGCAGTTTCTAATGTCAGTTTGCTCCCTCGAGGTTGCACTTTCAACCAGTTGCAGGACAAAGCCACCCGTGTCAAACACCATGTGTGCATCATAGACTACACTGATTATAGCAGACAGTCTTACTGGATTTCCCAGGTGAACGCGGCATGCCCCCCCCCTGTGATTCCGCCGCCATCTGCTAGGCCACCATTGATTTCTACACTGTGCGGTTGAAAACGTGGACATTCCAATGACCTGCATTCCATTCTTGACTCGGAATGTCTTGTTGTTTCCTGTTAGGGATGTTCTAACTCTAACTTATTTTGCAAGAACCAAACAGAGAGACAATATGCCTTTTGAACACTTGCAAGTGGAGAATCTGTTCGGTACTGTAGATACAGCAATGTCCGAACAAAGTCTGCCGTTGAAGTCATGCAAGAGAGTCTTTATTGAGAGAAGAAGGGTGGGGGTGAGAGTCAGCCAAGGTGGGGGTGACATTTGACATGTGTAGTGGGCACCTCAACAAATGATTAACCACTTGGGAGGGTCCCAGTCTATCTCTCCACGAGGCCGTGGACATAAATTCTAGTGGAGCAAAACAAGGACGCCTCCACACCACCTGGAGAGCTTCAACAACTGAATGGTTCAACTGTTCAGAATCACGGGAAGGTAAAAGGTTCAAACAAAGTTCATCATTCTACATCCCAACATAATCATACGATCAAGATAGTTTATAAACCCTAACATATCCCTCCTGTTTATCATATGATTATGCTCACCCCGATCAATAAAACATAAGTAGGAAAATATAATGAAGAAAAATAACAATAACATAAAAACACAGAAACAGCACATCATTGTACCCATCACTTGCGAAGCATTTTCGATGGTCAAATCATTAAGTTTCTGTAAAACATGCTCGGCTAAACATCATCTACGCAATCTACATAGATCAATTTTAGTGTGTGAGTGAAAAACCTGCGGCAAGATGTTATAATGCAGGAAAAGTCTCACACGGTCCCTCTGCCTTAGGCGACCATAATGTTATCAATAACAACATTCAAGACAAAAACTGCTCGTGCTTGTTCAGCCGTCATAGTCATCACATTTGACATGTCTGATATGTTGTATTTGCACTTGTGCTATGGTAGAAGACAAAAATCTTGATACAACAGACTTCAAACACGGGATAACACAAGTTGTAAATAAGCACATCAACACAAGCACAAAAAAGCACAGGAGCCACAAATTTCAACAGCAGTTGCCACCAGTTGCCAGAGAATAGCCATGAAAGGAAATCCCATTGGTGTGGGACTTTGTCTTTTGACATGGCCTGCTGTAAGTTCTTCAGTGAATTCATGGCGTCGTTGATGTGCGTGTCATTTTCCCCTGGTATGTATGTGCAACAGGAGGTCCCAATAATGTGGCACACACCACCTTGCGCTGCAGTCATCAAGTCCAGAACCATCCTGTTTTGTAAGACCATTAGCCTAATAGCCTCAATCTCTCTGTTTTGACCATCATTGACCTGCAGCGAGAGATTCACAAACGATTGGAAACGATAGTTCAGTGTCTCGATGTAGAGTGCTTGTTTTCCAACTCCGATCCAAGGAAAAAGCGCATGAACAACTTTGTCTCCGACGGACCATATTTTATGATCATCTGGCACGTTCGCACCCCAGACAGGGTCATGAGGGTCAAAGGTTGCAACAGCCCTGCGTCGACGTCCAGAAGAGTTGTGTGCTGTCGTCAGCTGATGGTGTTTTATCCTGTAAGTGTGGTCTGTCACCCACACTGGAGCACACACTCCTGTCCAGTTGGCGGGCAGCATCGGATAAACCTTGTGACCACAAAGCCACCAGCCATTCTGTATGAAGTAGGTCCCGTTAGATGGCGCAGCCATATCGGTGGGAGATCCCTCACCACTTGAAATGGCTCTCTTATCCTGACACTCAGCGGTGATGTCCAAAGCTCCCATCCAGTTTCCTCCTGGAGAGCAGTCGTCGTTGATGCATTTGTGGGTCTCGTTTCCTTGGATGTAACATGTGTAGTTCACTCCAGCTGGTCTCTCTGTGTAGGCCACTTGCGGCAATGTTCGTCCTTTAACAGTCACATTGAGATTTGTCCAGAAAAGCTGATCACAGGTACCGTCTGCAAGTCCAGGGCGGAAAGGGTCGGCATCCCTGACTGTGACAGCACGGTGTTGATATCCAATTCCTCCTATGGATGCCATACATTTTGCTTCAGTGACATTCATTGCTCTCGCCTCCAAGTGAACTTGCGTGGAGGAAGGAGGGAGTTTGGAACACACATAGCATCCCTCCTGTGTGTGAGCTCTCACACTGAACTTCACATATCGGTACCAAGCGTTGGTTTCGTATGGGTTTCTGGGGTCCCATGACCAGTCCTCGAAATTCTCATCATGTGACCATCTTCTTCCACGAATGACACTGTCCATTGGTCCATTCAGATGAGCCCACAAACCATAGCACACTCCAACCACAGCGCAGCATAGAATCCACCTGGCATATGGAATTCCGTTGCTACTAGGATGGCAGAGACACCGGGACATCTCCTCGCCTAGCGGAGTGGGGATCGCTGAATTCTTCACCGACGTTGAGACGTTCCACCCTAAACGATGAAACTCCTTTGAAGTCGGCCTTCCCCACCACTCCGAATGAGGGGTCCAGCACTCTCTGCAACTTGCAGTGGCTGAGGTGAATCCAGCTGGGCCGTTCAGCAATCTTTACTGCAGTGGGGGTAGTCAGCAAGACTTGGAATGGTCCCTCCCACCGCGGGCTGGCCCAGTTCTTTCTTTTGATGACCTTGATGTAGACCCAGTCTCCTGGCTTAATGAGGTTATCAACCTGTGGGGAGAGAAGACCAGGCGGCAGTAAATTTGCATTTAACACATCTTTCATTTTGAGTGTTCTGATCATGTAATCTGCCAAGGTCTGTTCTTCATCTGCTTTTTGCAAATCTGCAGGGAACACAGGTAGTCTATATGGTCTCCCATGTGTAATTTCAAAAGGCGTTAGCCCTTCTGAATTGGGGGTGATTCTCATATAGAGTTTCACCAAGTCTAGGCACTCTGGCCAGGCTCTGCCTGTTGATTCCATGCATTTTTTCAACCTGCTTTTGATAGTAGCGTTTGCTCGTTCAACCAGGCCTGCACTGGATGGGTGCCAAGCACAGTGGTTTTTTAACGTTATCCCAAGGTGTACAGCCATGTTTTGTACAACTTGGTTCACAAAGTGTGGACCATTGTCACTGTAAATGATCTGTGGGATGCCATGAACCGGTATGACGGTTTTGCAAATGGCTTTTGCCACTGTTAAGGCATCTGCTCGTTTAGATGGAACTATTTCAACCCATTTGGAAAATGCATCAATCATCACTAGGCAGTATTTGTGAGGTCCACTTTGTGTGAGTTCAATAAAATCCATGTGCATGATTTGGAATGGGTAAGACGGTTTTGGAAAGGAGCCTCTCTTAGGTCTCATGTTTCCTTGTGGATTATGTTTCACACAAACAGGACATGCTTTACAAAAATTTTTTAAGTAAGCATCTAAACCAAAGGTAGTGAATTGTTGATGTATGATGGACCTCATCCCTCCTGTCGACACGTGGCAAGGTCCATGTGTCGCAATTGCTGCTGCCTTAAAAAGTGATTTTGGTAAAACAGGTTTGTCATTGATGCGGTGGATATTATCTGTATCCACAACTGCACCTTTTGTCGCCCACATTCGTTTTTCCACCATTGGAGCATTGCCCTGCATGTCTGTCAGTATAGTTTTATCTATGAGTTGGGTGTCCTCTGAATCTATTAAAAAAATTTCATGGCCATGTTTCCCTGCTGCTGCTTCCTTAGCGATTTTGTCTGCAAATCTGTTTCCATTTGAGACTTCATCTGTGCCTGTGGTGTGAGCAGCACATTTACACACAGCAAGTTTAGCAGGTAAACGGATGGCCTGCAACAAGTCTTTCAACAAGGAGGCATGGGTAACCGGCTTACCGGTTGATGTTGTCATCCCCCTGCGCTCCCATTGTTTTGCAAAATAGAACAGAGTAGAAAACGCATACTGACTGTCTGTGTATACAGTGACTTCCTTATCTCTTGCTAATTGACAAGCTCTTGTCAGTGCAATCAGCTCAGCAGCTTGCGCTGACCGATTGCATGGAAGCTTCTCTGCTTCAATAATCCGGTTTGGCAACTTCACAATTGCATAACCACTTTGATTGTTCCCTTTAGGATCCTTTGAACATGATCCATCCACAAACCACTTTTCCCCTTTATCAAGTGGAGTGTCACTTAAATCTTGTCTAGGTAGCTGTAGATGTTCTGTAGCATCTAAACAATTATGTGGGGTTCCATCCTCTGGCAACGGGATCAATGTTGCTGGATTTAGGACTGTGCACCTTTTTATCATAATATGCGGTTGTGACAGAAGTGTAGCAGTGTAGGATAGGTGTCTGGCGGGTGACAAAAAGTTCATTTTGCTTTGCAGTAGCAACACATCTACAGCATGTGGAACCAACAAGTCCATTTTGTGGAAAAGGACCACATCTGCGGATAGTGTCACTGCAAGCGCTGCTGCGCATACTGCTTGGACACAGTCTGGTAACGATTGAGCCACTGGATCCAATTTTTTTTGAATAAAATGCAATTGGTCTTAGTTTACTGCCATGACTCTGCAGCAACACTGAGGTCATAAAACCATTCCTGCAGTCTACCGTTTGCACAAACGTTTTATTGTAGTCTGGTAAGATAAGGGTTGTAGTTTCCATCAAAGCCTGTTTCAGTACTACAAAAACATCCTCCGCTACTGGTGTCCATATTATTTTTTCTGTCAATGCCATGGGGACTCCATGCACAATATTCATCAGTGGTTGCGTCTTTTCTGCATAATGTGGGATCCATGCTCTGCAGTAATTGCAGAGCCCCAAAAATGACATCATTTGTTTTTTTGTCTCAGGTTTTGGTGCATCTGCAAGGATTTGTTTTCTGTTTTTTTGTATCTGTCTTCCAGCAGCTGACAACGTGTGACCTAAATAGTTCACCTCCTGTTTGAGCCATTGTAGTTTATTTTTGCTTACTTTATTCCCTGCTTTACAGAGATAGTGTAACAAAGCTAAGGAGTCTTCTTTGCAAGCAGCTTCAGTTTCAGAGGCTATCAAGAGATCATCTACATAAACTAGAAGTTGGCTTTTGTTTGAAATTTGAAAATCAGCCAAACATGCCATGATAGCTTGAGTGAAAATAGTTGGACTATCAGCGAATCCCTGCGGCAATCTGGTGTACGTATAACTTTGTCCTTTAAAGGTAAACGCAAACCAAAACTGTGAGTCTGGGTGGATTGGCACTGAGAAAAATGCATTGCTAAGATCAATCACTGTAAAAAACTTCTGGTTAGGTTTCAAAGTGTTCAGAAGTGTGTGCGGGTCAGGCACATTAGGTGCTCTTGTTTGTATTGCCTCATTTACTGCTCGTAAATCTTGTATCATTCGCCAATCAATCTTGTTGGCCTTTCGGACTGGAAAAATAGGAGTGTTGCAAGGAGAATCTGAGCACTTCCTAATAATCCCTCCTGACAAAAGATCATTTATGACAGGGGCAATCCCATTCATTGCCTCCTGTTTTAAAGGATATTGCTTAACTCTTGGACGCCACTCTGATCTTGGTTTGATCTGTACTGGGGGAATGGACTTTAAAAGTCCTACATCAGATGGGCCCTTTGTCCATAGCTCTTCAGGAAGCTCAGCCAATTCCCTCTCCTCCATCTCAGTCAAACAAACATTAACTAGTCAGGGAAGCGCATAAGCGCATGCCCTTCCATGAGCCACTTCACACACTGTTTGCTTCCACATGTCACAACTGGTACTGTAGCTCCACCCATCACCTTTGTCCTCATAATCAGTGATAGATTCGGCAAGTTTAATTCGGCAACCCACATCTGCCCATGTTATACTGTGAGGTTTAAACAATGAAATGTGGGGTACAGCCGACAACTTGTATTTGTCTTTCTGAGGAGCGGGCAGGAGCACAGCAGCAGCTGCAAATGACCTGCGATCAGTGTACAGAGCAGTGATTGTTAAGGTTACTTCTGTGTCACTGAGAAAACTTTCAATATATTCATCTTGTGGATCAGTGAGAATATTCATGGTGACATGTAATTGATTACAAGACATTTCTGATTCAGGTCGTGACAATTGCTTTCGGGCTTCACTCAGTAAACTGTTTGGTAGCTTGGGATTCTGTTCAACAGAGATGTCATACGAACAGCAAATTTGTTCACCTGCTTGTGCAGCGTATAAATCAACATCTCTCACTCTACATGCTCGCATGCCATCCTTTACTGGAATTATTGCAATTCCCAATCTAGTCATCAGATCTCGACCCAGCAGGTTTATGGGGCATTTTGGGGATAGGACAATCGAGACTGAAGCCATGTTTCCAGTTTCATCATCCCTTACTTCAACTGGGTTGGAGATACTCTCCTTGTGTACCTGCCCATCAGCAGATTTCACCCAAATAGTATTTTGGGAGGCCTTTAGATTAGGGACTTTAGTTTTTATTACGGTTTTACAAGCCCCGGTATCACACAAAAACTCTACATCACTTCCTCCAACATTTAAGGTAACATGTGGTTTTTCTTTTAATGTACTCAAAATGTCCCATGCTGTATGGACATCTACTATTTCTTCCTCTGTAGGATCACAAGAGGTCGAAGGGGAGGAATCTAGTCATGCTGAGAATTTGGCTTTACCTCTGCCCCTTCCTCCACCCTTTGATTGGTCTTGTTTTGCATATCGACACACTCTCGCAAAGTGTCCTCGTTTCCCACAGTTCCAACAGTTGTCAGAATCTGATGGGGGTTTTGAATTGTATGGTGGCCTACGACCTTGTTGACCTCTTCCTCTGCCCCGTTGGGAGCCTCGGAAGAAGACTGTTTTATCTTCATCTAGGTCCTCATCTTCATCGTCGAGATGAAATACATCAGAACTTTTGCCTTTTTTGATCACTTTTTCAGCATGTCTGGCCCACTGCATGGTTGTTGTAACGCTAGCAGTGTCCACTTCCACCATGTGTTTCCTCACCCAATTGCCAATATCAGGACGGAAACTAGTGAGGAGTGCATTTTTAAACTGTTGCTGATAAGCACTCTCAGCTGCATCATTAAATGGGATGCCACTATGCACCCTAAATTCTTTTTCAAATCTCAAGCGAAAATCATCAGTATCTTCCCCAGGCTTCTGTTTTATTCCTGCTAAATGACCATAATTCGCTCGTCTTTGAAATATATTTTGCACTCTTTGCACAAGATCATTCCATTGTGCTGCATACTCCCCTCTCAATTGATTTCCCTCAACAGGATAGGGGAAAGGTCCTTGGTTATTTCTACCTGTATAATTTCCTCTAACCTTGGCCCAGTCTTTTCCCAAAGAAGACATTGCAGCTTCTCCTGCCTCATGCCCATTCAGTCTATAGGAATGTATGATTCCAGCCATGTCTTCTGCCCATTTATCTGGGTCTTCTGCAACAGGGGTAACCCCTTCAACTGCTTTTCTTGCCTCTTCCAAAGTCCATGGCCGAAAAACATATGTATGTAGAGGGTAGCCTTCCCCTACAATAGGGTTTGGCACCTGTATCATTGGGCACACATCAACATTGTCTAAAGTTTGAGAAAATCTAGCAGCATTGGTCATAGTTCTTGTTTGCACAGGACTTCTAATTACGTGACCCTGACCTTTTTTGCTATTGTATGGGGGAGGGTGCAGGTCTGTTAAACTTGGATACAAGTTTTGCACAGGAGCGGAAAGCTCTTCTTGTTCCTCTGCTTGAGCTGCGGCTGAGACAGCGCGCCTGGGCACTGTAGCCTCATTGTCTTCCGGCCTGACAAACATACTTGCGGCCTCATCACTTTTCACCTTTATATTTTTTGTCTTTTGAATTTGTTCTCTTCTCTCTTGTGAAGCTTTCAACCACACTCTAGCACATTGCAATTCTCCCTCTTTTCTTTCCTTTTTCGGTCCTTTTTTCTTCCTAGCCACACTCTCCTCCAAAGCATCAACCACTATTTTCCACACTTCAACTTTCAACTTCCCTTCTACTCCATACTTTTTCTTCCACTTTGGCATGTATTGCATACAATTAAGAAATCTACTCGCCATGTACTTCTCATCTCCTTCAAGAGCTAGAGATTTACCGTTTTTATTTCCCATCTTAACTTGGTATTTTTAGATTTTTCCAATTTGTATTTATTTATTTATTTATTTATTTTTTAATTTATCCTACCATTCACACTCTCAACCACACAACTTTCATGCAAACAGCTTGGAAAAACAGACCAAAAAGAAGAATCTACGCCCTTCTTCAATTAAGAAAAAGAAGCTCTGACCTTTCTTAGCCTGTCCCTTCCCCTGGGGCTAAAACCCCAGCTGTTTCTTAGCCTGGACAAACCAAACCGTAAACTTCATAGCTCGGACAAACCAAACCGTAAACTTCATAGCTCGGACGAACCAAAGCCGTATATCTTGTGCACCTTTAATTTTTTACGCGTTTACAATGTTAGGGCTTTAACTTACTTGTCCCCTGGTTCGTTGCACTGCCGGATCCCGTCAATCCGCCGCTGTCAGACGAAGGCAGACCTAAGATGCTGGCCCAGCGAAGAATTCACTCCCCAGGACTTTCTTAACCAGGTCCACCTAATAGACGCTGGCCCGTCGACGGAAAGCAGCACGTCGTCCTCAGTCGGTCAGCAACGGGTATGTGGGATCCGGGTCACGGCACCAAAATGTTAGGGATGTTCTAACTCTAACTTATTTTGCAAGAACCAAACAGAGAGACAATATGCCTTTTGAACACTTGCAAGTGGAGAATCTGTTCGGTACTGTAGATACAGCAATGTCCGAACAAAGTCTGCCGTTGAAGTCATGCAAGAGAGTCTTTATTGAGAGAAGAAGGGTGGGGGTGAGAGTCAGCCAAGGTGGGGGTGACATTTGACATGTGTAGTGGGCACCTCAACAAATGATTAACCACTTGGGAGGGTCCCAGTCTATCTCTCCACGAGGCCGTGGACATAAATTCTAGTGGAGCAAAACAAGGACGCCTCCACACCACCTGGAGAGCTTCAACAACTGAATGGTTCAACTGTTCAGAATCACGGGAAGGTAAAAGGTTCAAACAAAGTTCATCATTCTACATCCCAACATAATCATACGATCAAGATAGTTTATAAACCCTAACATTTCCTCCTAATGAGAATAACGTATTTGATAATATATCTCAAAAGCTAATATTGAAATATAAACATTGATGTTCAAATATCCATTGCTTGATATAGTAACACCACCAGATACTAATCGTTGATTCATCTCGTAGGTGTGGATTAAGTAGACTGTGTAATTGTGTTTTGTTGAAATTTAATTAGGAGTATAAACAGCTTGACTTTTGGAAGAAGTGTTCGCTATAGCTGTCAGACTGCTACCTTTTGTGAAGTCACATATGTTGCGTTTGAGAATCACGAACATTTACCCGCAACTCAGAGCAAAAATTTGCTTGACGCAGCTCTTATTTTGAAAATCCTTTCACTCATATCTGTAGCACCACAGTTTATTGCAGCCCCATTAATGAAAGGATTTTGTTTTAAGAAAATATGAGCGTTGATTTCAGTTGTCTCAAAAGCAACTGCCATCTTGAAATCACTGGTGTATAGCTTCCAAACTAGAATCTCAAGGGTGAATGACTGATGGCTGATCAGAGGGAGATCTCCTGATCTGCTGTGTGAGGGGGGAAAAAAATGCATCTAACTGAAGTTGTGCTTCAAAAAGACATGTTTCCACATTACGTGGGAGGTTTATTTATTTATTTTTTTGCACATGTCCTGGCTGGTTTTCTAGAGCGTCTCATCTCAAGTAACAAAACCTGGTCGAGCGAGAAAAAGAGTGCTTGATGTAGCTGGCTACCATTGCTTGCTTTACATTATTCATGAAAACAAAAAGAAACCTTCAAGTTGACAAAGTGGGATCCCGTGGCTCCACATTCACACAATCTGACCATTCGGAGTGGCTGGAATATCAGAATTTAAAGTGCTGAAAAATAGACATTCCAATAAAAAGGATTAGAAAAATTGCTCATCCTAAAAGTCTTTGCAATAGACATGTTTTGTTAACATAAAATTTGTGGGTTCCAATTTGTACAAACTAAATCTATGTCAAGTCAAATATATTGATATAGCCTTTAGTCACAAAAGTCTCAAAAGATTTCAATATAATTACTTTTTATTGAGCTTTGCATAAACAGCATCTGACTGAGAAAAATGGTATTTACTAACAATGGATTTAAGGACTTGGCGTGCTTGAGTGTCTATTTTGGTATGCCAAATGTGAAAAAGATTTATTTTTCAAGAGTGCACATCTTGACATTCACACATTATTTTCTTGCAAAGGGAGGTTAATGGCAACCAAAGACCACTTAAAATCTACATTGTCATGTTGCTTGCTCAGGGAAACAAACAAGCTGTATAATACGTTACATCTTTGTTTAATATTTACGCAAACTTTACATTCCCTTCAACGGACCGTAACATTAGCATGTCAAAGTATTTGACATTGTAAATTAGCCTTTTATCTGCTCTCTCCCTCTGGCTTTTGTGTTATAAAGCAGCAACTTCATTCAGTCTCAATGGAGGGATGGCATTTTGCCCGAGTCAACACTTCCAAAGTGTGGCATTTAAACATTCAGCACCGAGAGAGGGACCCTCTCATCTACAGCGACAACAGCGCTACTTTTGAGTATGTTGTAAAACATAGTACACCCACATCGCCTGTTCATTTAAATATTTGTACAATATATCTCCTGAGCATCTATTGCACCGGTGACAAACTTAAGGCTCGAGGGCCACATTTGTCCCCCTCGCATAATTTTATGTGGCCTGCAAAAGTAAATCATGGGAGCCACTATTTACAATCTTCATATGTGATAAATAGATAGATATTGCCTTTTTTTGATGAACAATCTCCAATTAATGAAAAAACATCCCATTGACTGGCTTGTATCTCAAAAAACGTGTAAGTCAATTCACCCGCATCTAACGGCACCACTGTTCCGGCAATGTTAAGTTTTGTAAACAAGTAAAAAAGCAAAGTCCATCTTTTCACTTTTTATGCTACCATCTCCTATCCAAAGCATTGTCACTGACAGACTTTGGCATCCAACCCCAATGTGTGCTCCCACTTTGTGTTAGAGCTAATATTGTTTCTGAGGATTGGAGCCAAACAGATATCACACGTTGAGTGCATCCATTAAAATGCTGCAGTGTACTCCAGCTAACATCAGCAGACAGAGGGCACTGGCAAAAACTACCTTACTTCATAAAGTCAGTGAGAGGACCATAAATAACAAAACACACTTTTTCAAACTGCCTTTATATAGTGACACAATACGCACGCTTCCTTTAGGTCTGGCTTTTTGTCGGGCAGAATGGAAAATATATTTGGGTTCAATTAAGCTTCATATATGAGTACAACTGAAAGATAAAATCTTACCAATGGTTGTGCCACTTAATTTAATGTGTTTTGTTGTATTTCAGCTCACGTGAAAGCGCCCTCAAACTAAGCACACGGCTGCTCCTGCCAGAGTAAGACTTGTCGTCCACCATTCCGAGCTGACTAATGTGCCCATTTGCTGTGTGTTCCAGCATTGATCGAGATGCAAACGAAGCATACCTCATACATAATTTGGTAGTACAGCTATTACAAGGCCAAGGATTATTGCACAGTTTATGTTCCGTAACTGGTAGTTTTGGCTCACCTTGCAAAATGAATATGCAAAAGTATCAGAATATATTAGTGGACAGAGAGTTGGCCAGTGCGTTTGTGCATGAGGTTCAAATTAAAATTCACACCTCTTTCACAACATCTGTCTCTGGGGGTTTCCGTGACTGCAACATCCAAAAAAAAGCTCATCCAGGTACTGTAGTATCGACAAGGCCTTCATAAATACCTTCCATTGTTTTTGTGCCTTGTGAGGTGTGCCAAAAAAGTTCCAGGACTGGGGTCACAAAAAGTGTACTTTAAATTCAAACTCTAAGAGTTTATTATACTGTTTATTTTGCGACACCAGGCCTGGAACTTCTCTGATATATCTTCCATATTGTATTTGCAAATCTTGCATATGCCTGATAGAATACTACTCAGCTTCCAAGGAAATGGATTTTAGTGACCTGAGGTCTGGCATTCAGCAAGGATTTTCAGTGCACGATAACATTTGGAGCTCAAGGTGCCATTCATTATTGTGTGGATGAGAGCAAAAGCTTTTACTGCATCTTAATGCACAATGAAAGTTTTGGGGAAGAGTCTATAAATAGCCTTAGAAGTTGAAAACACTGCAGTGTGTGCAAGCACGGGGCGGTGCAAAGGTTAATGTATCAGAGAGATCTCTCTTGCCTTTCTTCAATCAAGAAACTTGGGGAGCTCAAGGACGCTAAGCTGTTTGGTACATCTCAGACTAAAAGGAGTCTTTGGGAAAAAAAGAAAATGACATGCAGTTCAGCTGAAGTCAAAATGGAAAAAAAATGGCAGAAAATTGTGTTAATGTGAATTGTGCCTTGTGGCACATCGTAGACATTTCAGTTCACAAAGAAATCGTACCTTGATATTATATAATTGCTGAACTTGATTTAGGCCTCCTGTCCTAGTTTTTAGATTCAAACGATGATGTCACAAAGCGGAAAAAGACGGATAATTAAAACACACCAAGCTGTCTTTAGAGAACACATGAGACAAGCTATAACATCCCTTCCCAGACTTAAGCCTTGGACTCAGAGCGGGGGCTTCTGGACTCACGTGAGAGCAGGTCCAGCATGTTAAATGAGAACGGAAGCCATGAGAACAAAAGTTGCTTAGCATAAGATTTTAGACGTTACACATGCGATGTAAACATTGTCCATATTCAGTTATGGTGCTCATGAGGAGCGACTTGAGTAATGATGCGGGGCTCAATCATCCCACTAATCATTCCTATTTTTTTTCCCCTCACTCATGACTCCTTGCTTTGACCCATTCAAACATTTTAATGCACCCATTTATTACACCATCACCTATCAATCTCAGCAGCAATATCAATTAATTGTGATCATTCGGGCTGTCAATCTGAAAGTCTTTCAAGGCTAAAAGCAATTTGCTGCTACCCTGATTGTCGTACATCACAAATAATATTCTGCTAGCCGAAAACGTCAGAGTGGAAAAGGTACGGCGAATCCAATCTCTTAGCCAGGGGTCAAATCAGTAACGATGCCTTGCAACTTTTGAAGTACAGAAGACGATATCATTCATATGCGATTTTCTAAACCGAGTTGGCCGGGCTCTACGCCGTATTCCTCACTCCTCAGGCACCATTCACATTAGCTTTTTATCAATCCAATTAGCTGCTTCTGCTGTGAGCAGCTCATGGCACTGCAGAGGAGAGCTGCATTAAGCCGCGTCAAGCTTCATGTAGAACCAAAGTGGTGATCTGACTTGTAGGGGGAGGAGACTATCGTACAATCAATCAAGCTGATGGAGAGACCTACACAGGATAACTAAAATAATTTTGAAAAAGATCTCTGGGTCTGCATGAGCCAGTTGAAAATGTAAAAGTACCCTAACGTGACTGATGTTATAACTAATGCCTATAGTCTTCACGACATGGATCACCAGCGACCCGGGGGAGATCAAGCTTGCTTGACAAATGGGTCTCGAGGTCTCCTAGAAGGCAACCAAACTTAAAGTGTTAGCGCAAACTGGAACAAATGGGACATTCACTAATCACGGTTTATGGTATTAATAATTAACCTTGGCTATCAATTAATCAGCGTTAAAATTTTACAAGCGCAACATACCACAATTGGTCTTGCGGCACGAGTGTTTATGGCTCGACTTAACAGCCGTGATTTCATTTTTAAAAATACATTGAATATCTTCGTATAGGATAACTCCAAATTATTCAAACGGAAAATATGTGATATTTGGTTAGAGGAAAAAAAAAAGTAAATATGAGCTTATATAATATGGGTTGCTGCAAAACGGGCCCTATTGCATCCATTTAAACATTCAAAGGTGTGTGTGTGTGTGTGTGTGTGTGTGTGTGTGTGTGTGTGTGTGTGTGTGTGTGTGTGTGTTGAAATAAAGAAAACAATCACCCTTAAAGAGTTAATAGTTGACCACCATGTTGTTAACCAATCAAAAAGTAATATTGCCTGAAAGTGAACGGATGGGCTAATATATAAACATGATGGTGGTGGATCTCAGGGACAGAGGAGAAGATTGTGCTAATCAATCTAATGTCTCTCCTACTGCAGTAATCATTTCCACAGGCAACATGGCACCTCATTATGCTGATTCACTCACGGTGTCAGTCAAATTCAGGACACCTTCACATCAAGCCTCGGCTGCATCATGCATGCACACGACAAACAACAGGTATCCAGATACAGAAATAGCACCAATTTATTTCATTCCTATTTCGTAAGGAAAACATACACATACCGACAACTCAACGCTGTGCCACTTTATTGACAGTTTCAGGAAGAGATAAGACCTTTCAACCACCCTTAAATCCATCTCAGTGTCATACATATACTGTATATGCAAATGCAAAGTGGCTTTTTCCAATAGGCTATGAAATTGGGGTAATTTTAAAAATGCCACACCATGAAGACGAGATGAGAGAAGGCTAAGAACAGAATTTAATGGACATCACTGGAACCTCAATCTATCCAGCTATAGGAGTCTCTCCACTTGGGAATACTGAACTCTAACCAAGTCTCCTGCAATGACTAATAGACTGCAAACAGAAAAGAAGGTAGAGACTAAAAATAACCACACAGCGACAGTACGTGATCTTTTTATTCGTTATTGTTGCTCAATAACAAAACCATTAGTCTTTTTTTTTGTTTCATCCATCTAGTCTCTTTCTCTAGCTATGCTCTATCAGATAAAAGAAAGAAGGTCTTGCATGTCCCCTGGACATTTTAATTAGCTGGTTTTTAATTCAGCCTGACCCCCTTTCAACTGTGATCAACCATTGAGAGCGTTGATAAGGACCTGCCATTCACAATAAAGCAGCAGTATAACCCAACAGCAAATCTTTCTCTCTCCTATTTGTCGACGCTGTCCAACTGTGCCATCGCAGGAGATTTGCCCACGGCTGAGTACAAACTAAAAAGCCAATGACAATATGGCACGTGAGCTGCGCTCATTCATCTCTGCTCTACATTTATGACAGCGTGGGCTGAAACCGGGTAGCATTGCAATGTGCTTGATTTTTAATTGTCGGGAGATTTGTGAAAGCAGAATTAATGCGGGATTGTTTTTGGATTTCATTCCTGAAGGCAGGCACAATGTCGTGAAACAACCACCAGCCTTGGGTTTAATGAGGCCCAGTGAAAGCAAAAATAACTACTACAAAAATAAAACATCTGAAGAGTAAAAAAATAAAAAAATACAGCAGGTTATGTTTTAATTCCATTCTGTTCTATTTGCAGCCTTTAAGTCACAAACGAGATTTTTTTGGTGCTCTGATACCTCTAATTGCAAAAACGGGGACTAAATAAAATAATGAGCTCAGTTTGCATAGGCCTGCTGTCAGACTGGCAAAATATTCAGTTTTTGAGAGCATCACCTGGCTGTCCAAAATACAAGAGGAATACATTTGCAGATCAGATCAGGTTCAGTTTTAAAACAGGGATACAGATCAGGCATGCAAAGTCACCCACAGTGAAAAGCTCAAGACAAATCCTCTGCCAACTGAGTTTTGCATGGCTACTCTCTGTGTGTGCCATTAGCCTTACAGGAAGGAGCAAAATCAAGAGAAACCGCCCGCCCCATCCAAAACTAAATATTCACCTGATAAAACTCAAGCTGAAGCAAAGACGGCATAACTGCCTAGCATGATAAAAATGTTGCGTTGAAGTTTGTTTGATCGTCACACTGACAACACGTTATGATTCCTCCGACTACAGCATATTCCCACTCGGATATCATGTCTTGTTTCCAAACTTTTCTCCCACATTTTTTTTCTCCCCTAAATCCTCCACCACATACCCGTCCGTCTTTGCCTGAGACTCCACATTGCGTCTTATCCGTCTCGGTTGAGCCTCATGCGTCTTAAAATTTCTCTGTTGGTTTTTGTTCCTATTATTTTTATTTTACTTCTTTTCATTGAAACCTCTTGTGTTTTGCATCATAGCAATTTATAAAAATATATCATGTACATTATACAATTCTATATACATATATTTATTTATTTATAATTTTATTATTGTAGATTTTTAATTTATAAAGTATATATATAATTTATGCAAATATATAAAAATATTATTATTAATTTATGCAGTGATGTTACTCCATAAAGCTCAATAATTGATAGTTTTGGCATATATGACTGTTTGCGGGCAATAAAACAAACAGACCAAGAAGGAGGAAAAAGTCTTGAACAAACGAGTCCTGGTTGATTTTAATTACCAGACATAAACTTAGTTCATTTGAACCTATCACTTGAAAACATCGCTCACACCTACACAATTAATGAGAATCAGACTTTTGGTACATTGTATTGCTGCACCTGATTCTAACTCAGTGTCCTTCAGCACAATGTCCCATTTGCCCTGTGACTGACTGCATGCAGAAAAGTGTCAAGCAAGCAAAGATGTCGCTATGCCTGCTAGGCAATATGGAACTATAATAACTTGAGCCTGAAGGCAGCGAGTACGATGTTGTCACAATTTTCAAACGTCATGCAGCTATTCCAGCGGTATGGTTCAATCAAAATGTCATTCAATGGCAGATTCATTGTCTATTTCACGTTAAACTGACTTCATAATCTGTACTCATCCTTGTAAAAGTCATTTTGACTCTTTGTGGACTATGAGATTTCCCACTTTGGCCTTCTTCCCTTAATCCACAGCCACTTCAACACAGTATAGGCTAATATATATCAAGATTTACACAGCCAACACTTTCAGAGCTTCAGTCAACGTGCTTGCAAGTCGACTTTATGACCAAAAGTCAATTAAAACTTATTTCCAACATCCTTGGTTCACAATCGGGATGTTTTGAATGGATGATTGACAATAAAAGTCTCCAAGTACAAGGAAATTGCTTGTCTATTTTTTCTCTAATAACGCAGTTTAACCTCCTTAAAAAAGTTTGAGTTCAATCCAAAGTCAATTCACAAAGTCTTATTTTAGATTTAACTACAACGTGACCTTATCTGTGTCTGATTTCTCTTGTCATGAAAAGTTTGGGCTTTCATATTGCATTTTAACAAAAGCTCTTTTTCATTCAGTCACAATTAAACAAAAAGCAAAATCCACCCTGGGCTAACTTTTACGCAGATTATAATTCAGTTCATCATGTTAGCTCATTTTTCTTACATCCCCTATTATTATAATATTCATTTTAATAAATAAATGATTAATAATAATAATAATAATAATAATACATAATAGATAAATAAAATTTTATATTATAATATAATTATTTTCTGATATGGTTGGCACAAAAAGCTCAAGAATATAAGATAAGTATTTGTCGTAAAATCCACTTCCACTTGACACGCAGTATACAACCACCGTTGTTTAATATTTTTCCACAAACTCACCGAAGCCTAATAAGCTCCAACCCCGCCACTATCCCCGTAGAGTAAATAAACGCTGCGGGCCACCATTCGCGCAAGTATGACATTCACATTTTCCGAAATATTCTCTGTTTGTTTCTCTTTGAAAAGTAATTGGCTAAGCAGCGACAGCCCTCGCAGAGTACAGGTGGCTGGCCGTGATCTGTTCAGCCATCCTGTGAAAGTTCTTTGGCCTCGGGCGTCCTGGCACTGCCAGAGTCCTCGTACCTGTCTGCCTGAGTAATCTGCCAGGGAGCAGACAAACATCAGTGGCTCTTATCTCCACTTTCCAGGAGCAGTCAGGGAAGAAGCAAAGAAAGGCCACGGGGCCCGGCGGCAACCGACACCAGACTTTCAGTCAACACACAAAAAAAATGCAAACAGTTCATTAAATCCAAGCAGGCGCACAAATAAAAACGCGCCGCAAACTGGGAAGAAGAGGCAGCCTTCATTGAGCATTTTTTTGCCCCCCAATTGAAAGACGATATAAAATGTTTTATTTGATTGCAATGCAGGTAAACATCAATGTCCTACAGGCCAGGATCAATGCGGCGGCACCCCAAGTGCTACAAAGATAACACTAATGAGCATGACACACCAGCAAGCGTCTTTCATTCCCAGCATGTCTGAGCAAAAAGGATTCACCCAACGGCAACACTAAACAGAGCGGTTGACACGTACTATGAAGGGGGGGGGTTGGTATTATACGCCATCTGCACCAAAGTGATAGTCAATACTTGCATCTCATGCAAGATTGCACATGTGGGCAATGAAACTGAAACCATCTCCACAAACCCATTTGCAATGTGCCAGAGTTGGTAAAAAGTCACACTGACAGTAGCAGATTTTGCCTCTGAGAAATTTGTCTTACAGTGGGTGCCTGTGTTTATATTCGCGGGAGCTGCCTGTGGGAGAGTAGTAGCTGGGAAAAAAAAATGATGAAAAGCATATGGTCTGTCACTTTGCGCTTGCCTTCTCTTCCTACGTTAATTAAAAAGCATTTAAAGACATGAGGACGCTAGCAGGCAGAGTTGTCCAAAAAATTGGACTTCACTAATACTGATGCTATTTTAGAATAATGTGACTTAAAGTGTAACAAGGAGTCCTACAAATAATTTAGTTACTCAAAAGCGGTACTTACCAACTCACATCTGTCTTCAGGGCTATGCGTACTTGATCTGATTGGGTTAGATTTGAAGTTACTGTGCTCTCCTCATGGGATGCTTGTAAAAAAAATTGCATACGCAAATTTAGCAAAATATTTATTTGAGTAAAAATAATGGGAAAATTGCAGCTTATTACGATTTACCTCTGCTGACAGTGACATGATTTACAGAAACTAGACAGGTAGTAGGAGGTACTATTTAAAGTACTATAATTGGTCACAGCGGCAGAGCTAGTAAGGGGGTCGCGGGGGCACTGCCTCCCCTGAAATATCGGCATTTTGGCCAAAAATCAGATGCCAAGATGTAAATATATGAGACTAATTGTCATTACATTTGTTAGCCTGTTTTGACTGTGGTTCAATGTAATGTGTTTTTTTTTCTTAACTTGACTCTTCGGTTGACAAACCTTTTTAAAAACCCTGCACTAGAAAATATTTTTTTATACTTTAACAGCTTGAACAAATCTATCCACTCAGTCTGTTACCCCTATTTTTACCCTTCCCTGCAACAATAAACAAAAGACAATAGGTAGCAGGGTACAAGGAAGCTTTCAGGCAATGGCACATTTTGTCCTTTAAATCAGCGGCAATAAAATCGTCTTTAGCGAGAGGGCATCTTCATCTGCAGTGCACAAAAACATAAGCAGGAGGTCAGGAAGAAAGTGAAGCTGTAAGCCTGAGAGAACAGGAAAGGGGACACGACTACAAATTCGAATGACCTCTGTTTGTGTTTGCTGCTTGCATAAAAAAGTCGCAGGCTGAAGGACTGTTTTAATGGGAAGAAACGACCAAAAAAAGAACAAAAATAATTACGCATTTTGTCCTTTTTTTGTTGTTTTGTTTGGACGCTTGAAGTTGATTTCGTCCTTGAATGAAATTATTTACAGCTGTCACAAGTCCGACAGCAACATTCCTTGTTTTGCATTGTCACTATAAAAAAACATCAGTGTCACACACTCGCTGATCTCACCTTGGATTGTGTTGAATAATTCAGAAAAATTGATACCATGGTTTGAAAAAAAAAAGTCAATTAAGTTGTTTGGTAGAATCCCATATCGCAGCTGTCACCTTGGTAGGCACACGTCCAAACATTGCCATCTTATCAATTCTAAAGCTCCAGCGCTTCCTGGTGCTGTCAATTCCCAAATGTGAAGTTTAAAAAACGATAAGGAAGACAGGAACATCTTCTTACCTTTGATTTCTTGAGGTGCGGGCCTTCTAATCCATGTTGCGGTGCACCAGGTTGTCAGATGTCAGTGGTTGTACAAGCCACTTAGCTTCTCGTCATCTCACAAGCACAAACTCGTTTGGATTCGGTGAAATGAGAATCGGCGTGGATACAATCTGAAAGGAAAGATGAGAAAAATCTTTGAGGAAACATTTTGATGACTGGAAACATACAAGCTCGAAAATTAGTTTTATTCTCGTAAATATTTTCTTTAAGGATGCTTTTCCGCCCCAGAGGCAAAAAAACGACTTAACGTCTGCATTTTTAATCATCGTCCTGGTGGCACTGCAGAGGACATCCAAAATCCACATGAGAATTGGCTGTGTAAAATGCAGCTTCAGAATTTACTGTCCATTTTTGCTGATGTTTGTTTTACTTTGTCCCTTACTCAGCAGCCTTCCCCTTTATTTAGCGCCTTCAACATTTTTCATGCTGTCACAGTGTATCCATTGAGTAACTTCTCAAACTCATCGGCATTCAAAACTGGGCAGAACGTGCACATTTGCACTGTAATTACTAATTGTAATATGTGCCTCATGTATTTACAATGAGCATTCATCTTTTTGCATTCTTTGTTAATGGCATGTAATATAAAATCATACCAAATGGCTTATTCCACTGTTGCTACCCATTCTTGTTTGCTACTGTTGGGTTGGTTGAGAGACATTTTATCAGTAGCAAAGAAGAAAAGACATGTTGTCACTTTTACAAATTCAATCACTATGCAAATATATCTGATACTATATAAAATTCATTTCTCTCTCAGTGAAGTTGGTTAATTCACATGGACAGCCAATATGATTAAGTAGAGATGCACGACATGGAGAAAAATATTTTGAATCCCGATACAGATCATTTTCTATCCCACTAAACTATACAGTAATATTAATATTGTATTAATTAATTATTAATGAATACTGTACTTTTTCTTAAAACTACATAAAATTAATGGCAACTTTCTGGGATGGTTTCAGCATCTGTAGACCACAATAACAAATTAAAAGATTTATAACACTAAAATATAAATAAAAAATATAAAAATAAATACATAAAATAAAAATAATATGTATTCATTTCCAACAAAATATTGGCGGTATTAAGAGGTGTATAGCATATAAATAAAAACATAAAAATAAATATACAAAATAAAAATATAGCAATAATATTGTGTATTCATTTCCAACAAAATATTGCAGGTCTTAAGAGATGGAATAAATCACTTAGACTGACGGCCCATGTCGCAAATGCCCCATTACAGTATGTTCTCTTGATGTACGATTGTTTGTATTCCTGTTTGCTGCTGTCCCTTGCCTTAAGACAAATTTCTCTTTAGGGAGACATAAAGAGCAGCCTTGAACCTTTTCTCAACTCCAGCGCCTTTCACCTGACCACCTAAAATGTTTGTTTTTTTGTTCACTCCTTTATGTCAAAAGAAACAGTCGCATCCCCAGATACACACACGTAATGATCTGAATGTGCAAAGGAACAAAACGTTTCTGTGTATCAAAAAGCCCTATGATCTGGTACATGGCCATTCAGTATTTTATTCCAATATCAACAGGAATGTGAAATCATTATGACGAGATCGTCATCCAAGAATTAAAGCATCCAGTGTTGCCTTTTCCTGCCTCCTTTTATTCTGCCACTTGTCAGAAATCGTGCACACTTTGTTCTGTAGATTTACAGTTGATTCCCCAATGAATATTTCAGCTCTTGGAGTGAACGTGGAATAAATAATAATGCTATTGGAACTTTTGAAGAGCACAAATGGAAAGCTTTGAGTGAAAGGCAATTCATCCCTTTGTCAGACTGCCATTACTTTTGTCTCGATTGTAGTTTGCAAACACAAGGACTAGTATATCCCCAGCCCCAGCAAAAATGTCAATTTTTTATTAAGTTCTAGCTCATCCAATCCTAAAGAGGAAAAGCAATGTTTAGTAAAAAAAAAAGTCAATTTTCACTCCACATAGTAATTTTGCTTATTATTTAATATAATGAGTCTCCCAATCTGTAATACGTTTGAAAAAAATCTGCATCCATTCACATTTAAATGTGCAAAGAGTCACATGCACCAGTAAAGCAGATGATTGTCATCCTTCTTTTTTTTTTTTAATATTAAATTAACAAGCGGCAGAAGAGGTATTTATGTTGAAAGCAGGGATGAAGGCTGAAAATAGATGAAGGGATCCGAGTCGGATTGAAGCACCCTGAAGGGCACTTTGTTCTACTCAAATGATTTGTCTTGTTTTTAAATGTCATCAGGAGAGAAACTCTTTGACAACAACCTCCGCCCCCTTCTCACACCCCACCCCCACCCTCTCAAAAATACAGAATGGGAGAAACATAGTGAATCAATAAATTCATGACTACGGCATTGATAGAGGTGGAATTTGCTCCTCAATTGCTCTGCTATAAAACCAAATGAGGCAAATGACGCTTATTTGGTAATAATGAAATGATAAAATCACAGGTGGTGAGTTTGTAACCCCAAAGTGTACAATTTATCATCAGGGAGCAATAAAAAAATAAAAAAGAAAAAAGAAAAATTTAGAATAAAAATAAAACTACTGCTGGGATTCTTTTTAAAATATATACAATTACTGAATGGCAGAAGGTAGATTATATTTAAAAAAATATTTCAAGCAATTGGGACCGTCTGTCAAGAAAAACAATATCAGCCGGACTTAATTTATCAATAAACTTGCATTTTGACTGTAAACTGGTTTGGAGTAGCCTCAAAACTTGTAGTAAGGAATTTCGTGCAGAGGTTCCCGAAAGTCCTGCAGCTAACAAAAAACAAATTGCAATTAACATGCTTACAAAATCTACACTCAAGTTTATTTAATAATTCAAGGCCAATCTTCTGTTAATTAAGACATTTTTTTGAAAGAAACAAAGTCCTTGAGGCATGCGTCACAAATCTCCACTTGTTTACCTGACAAAAAAATAAAACTAATCAAAACTGGTTTTAGATTTGAAACACCAAACCTCTCGACGCAGAGCAAAATTTGCAGCCTCAAGTAGATAATTGCCTTCAACCACCTCAGTGAGTCAAAATTAAACAAAACAATCCTTTTCGTGCAGGAAGACTTGAAGGTGTTCTCAAACCAACATTTCACTTTTAACTCAAGTCATGTTGCACATACATTACAATTGCCTGTGAAATTAATCAAGGTTTCACAATAGTGTAATTAATTTCATCTGGAATAAACCATTTGACTTTACATGATTTCCTATGAAAAACAATGGATTGGTTTTGACCTTGAAAATTTCGCTATCTGTGCCAAAATAACTGCTAGAGCCAATCACATAAAGCTAATTAAAATTCCAGTGTTGATAATTAAAAGGCATCCCCAAGGTGCATAAAATCAACTTTTGATTCAATAATAAAATCCAACGGGATTTTTTAGTCACCTTTCCACGAAGCCATTCCGAAAATTGAAAATGTTATTTGCAGTCAAACTGTGCCCTAAATTAGCTGCAACAGAGAGAATCATGAAATATGAACATTGATGTTTGGCCACGAAATCAATGTAATATGCCAAGAGAAACGAGTCCGTATGGATTATCATGTTTGGTTTTGACACAACCATCAATCAATGTAGGTAATCTGCGAACTTCAACAAAAACGGTTCAAGATAGCTTCTGCAGTTCAGCCAAAAGGTCAGTTTTGTAATCTTTGTTGCATCAGAGTCTGCCCCTTTTTAGAATTCCTAATTGGGTTGCGTCCACCTGACAGAAGACGTAAAACACAAGCACCTAAGAATCATTTCATCAAACGTCGTCCAGGACGGCGATACTAGTCTCAAAATGTAAAAAAATGACTTGAGTCAGTGTTAAAATCTTGCAATCACAAAGCAAGCACTCTCAAAACTTGGACTGTTGCACTTTGGTTGTAAATATTTGGAAAGTCAAACATTCTGCTACATTACTCTCCATGCTCAGTGTGGCGCATCTGTTCACTTCATGGCAAGTAAACCTGTCGACAATTTCGGTATTTGGGGCCAGCAGTTACAGTAGCCAAGAAGAAAATCACAAATCTGTTTTATTTTGCTCTTTACCAGAGTCTGACACCTGTTAATTGGTCCCAAAAATGTCTCCATTATCAACAGTTTTTCTTCAATCCAGCAAACATGGCCTGCTTGCTATTTATTTACGGATTTGTGAAGCAATTTTTTTGGTGTGCCACATTAGGCGCCAGATTTCCGATATTCACTTTTCTGCTATCCCTCAGTTGCCATTTTCAACTATGTGGTGTGAAGCAATACGGTTGCCTATCAGTCCGTGGCGCGACCCCAATTGGAAAGCCATATTCATTGCATCACAAGAGAAATGAAAGGCAGCTGCGCGCCGCCTGGGCGGTCTGCAGAGAGCCGATAAAACGTTTAGAATTCACGAGCTGTCATTACACCGTCCATGATACTGACCCGTGTCACTCTTTTGCCATCAAACCTCAGGTGGGATTGCCCGGGGGACATTCGGTGAAAAGTTGAACACAGGAAATACGCAATGGGTTTATGGAAACAAATCCTCGTTCTAGTCCGTGCCAACGGAACGGTTAGAGGATATTTAAGTAGTAAGAATCAAAACAAGGAACTAATCCGTGTATTGTTTCATTTTGTGAAGATTTCTCTTACCAAATCCGTAGGCTAATATTAATTCAATACAAGGAAGAAAGTCAGTGGAAAGCCAAAAAATGGGCAGCAGCAGATTAAAGTTGGAATTGGTGAGAAAAGTGCAAATGAAAACATTTACAGAGGTGCTCAAGATTGCAACATGTGAAGAAACACCTACAAATGGGAATTGTCCAATTAGATTCCTGATGATGCAAAATGGCAATATCACAGGCCAACTCACTATTTATGAGCAAGGTTTTACAATTATTTTTTTGTACAGTGGCAGTTTGAAAGCATCACAAGTAACTATTAATATGAGGAACATTTTTCAGAAAAATATGATTCTAAAGTTGCACAAAAATCTAAAAAAAAAAAAGTTTGATCCACATTTAAGCAGAAATAAATACCAGGAAGACTTGACGAGTTAATTTTCTTCTTTTGCCAGTTTGATAAATTAAATGTAACACATGCGGCGAGGTTGTAGACATATTTTTGTTGAAGCTGCTAAGTACAATTAGTCAACAAAAACAATAAAATCACTGTTGACCAAAAATGAGATAAAACAGCTATTTTCAATTTCCTTTGCTTTCAATGGGAAAACTAGATTCTATCTCCAAACAAATGAGATGTTAACTAATGCAAAGTAATAAGCTGATTTTTTTTTTACTTTCAAATGTTCCACTTTATATATACCAGATTAGCATAAATAAATTGAATTCGAAAAGGAATTTTCCTTTTACTTAATTAACACCCGACGGATTCTTTTTGACCAATGATTGCAGTTGCCAACCATTCACTATGTTTCCACACAGTGGCAAACAGGACACAAAGTCGAAAAGTAAAGTCTACGAAAAGCTAAAAGCAGAAGGGGCGGGCTCAGTTCGGAGCAGAGTAGGTTGCGCTGCATGGCGAGGCGAGCTGCCACATTAGCCATTGCAGGACAGAGCAGACTCATTTAGTTGTCTGCAGTCGATGCCACTGAATGGCAATAGTGCTTCCTCTGCTGCTGCTCTCAGGGACGTGCCCGGAGTGTTGAGTGCCCTTCTTCCTGTGGCCCTATATCAGTTCTCCACTAGACACACAAAGAGCAGCTGCAAACTCGCTCTCTTTTACTTTCTCACTGTTTTCCACCAACCTCGCTTTCATAGCCAATGAAATGGCCTCATTTGCTCATGCTGTCCTCAGGGGGAAAGTTAAGAAGACAACATTGACCCCCAAACTTAACACTCAGAGGGAACTGAGCTATCTGATTTGGAAAATGAATCAACATGGAGTGGGGCAGCCATCGGGGGAGCACTAAAAAGACATTTGGGGGATGGTGGCAGGGCTGGTAACTGCTATGGATGCTCAATACAGGGATGAGGTTAGCCTGTGGTGGTACCAGACAGACTCATTGAAGCAGGTAGTCAAACTGCTCATGTGTGACGGATACCGATACCAATTACCGATACCACAGGTATTTTTGACACAAAATATCCCCCAAAAACAATGACGGATAATTTTAAAGACCTATACATTGCATTATATTAATCCTCATTTAAAGGTGCATGGCATGGCAATTTTTCATGCTTTTTTTTCTATTTCTATAGTCCCAATCACAAAATAGCCACAAGAGGGCGACTGATACGAAGAGTACCAATACATTGAAACAAGGCCAGTATCGGCCCGATATCGGTACCTGGTATCGGTACTCTGCCATCCCGAGTAATAACACGCTGAGACGATTAAATGTTTATTACTTTCAATGAGGGAAGACGTAACTACAAAGCGGCCCGAGACAAAAAATGAATTTGACAGCCCTTCCCTAAAGAGAGAGGGAGAGATAGAGATCATCTGATGTGAAACAGGAAATGATCCAATTTCACTTAATTGGTGTGAAAATTATTATGATTAATTATAGATATCTCTGTTCATCTATCTATGCCAGCGACTTAATGTAGTTACGGGAAGAACAATTACATTGCACACATTTGGGATGTTTTTGTTTGGTGGTGTGTCTTGAGATTTTTCTCATGTAAAATATGCGTCGTGACTCAATAAAGATTAGGAAACTGCACACGCAATAAGTAACCCCACCATGGCTAAACAAATGGAGACAATTAGAGGAGAATAGATTTTTTTTTTTTCCCCTGGAGTGTGCCCTGTCTCTCTTAGCCAATGTCAGCCAAGATTGACTGTGTAGCATAAACTAATTGACACAATCCAGAGTATCCATCCTGGTGTTGATCCATGTCTCGTTGCGTATTCTTCAGTGACGTCCAACTTTTGTTTCGTAGGCGTATTCCTCATCAACCTGTTTGCACACTAATGGCTCTGTAATGAGATGCTTGGCCGTGAAGACAAGACGACATTGGGATAGAAGTTGAAGGTGACGCAGTAGAATCTTAAAGGAATTTATGAACGCCTCAATAGGGTCATGTCAAAGGTCATCAGATGAGCCAACATGTTTTTTTATGAAGTGACATAACGTTGCCTGTAAATGTCTTCCTGATTCCGTTCATATTCCAAAAACACGTGCGTCAAACTAATTTTTGTTGCGGCCACATCGTCTTTATGGTTTCCTTCATGGGGCCAATAATGACTTATAGTATTGCATACACATAATTAAATCCAGTAAAAATAAAAAGTTCTCCAATTTTCTAATTCAATTTGAAAGTGGGGTTTGAACAAAAGATCATTGCAATATCTCACTGTTAGTAAGAGAAAGGATAATTTTGAGTTTTGGCATTTTGACAAGAAACATTGAGTTGACGTTCATAATTCTGATTTTGCGGGCCACATAAAATGATATGGCGGGCCAGATCTGGCCCCCAGGCCTTGACTTTGACACCTGTGGGCTAAGGACTTGAATTTCCCAAGTGTCAATGGTTACTGGTTACCAGTTTCGGGCGTACTCTGCCTTTTGCTTCAAGTCAACCGGGATAGGCTCCAGTTAGCCTGCACGATCATATTATGGACAAGTGCCATAAAAATGAATGGATGGATGGATGGATGGGTGGACATTTTATGAATCATAACTCTCAGGAAAATGATCCACTCCGAACAATTGTCGCAAAATAATAAAGTGAATTGAAATGTTCTTATATAAAATATATTTTAGTGGCCATTTTGCATCTGTTGTTTTGATTCCTTCCCATCTGCAAGTGAGGAAGTTTTCCATTTCATAGACTGCTACCAGTTTTGGTTTTATATCCACGACGCACTGATTTGGAAACACGACGCATTTCTTTGAACCTGTTCTTACTTGTGATTGATGATCTTCAAAGGATGTAATACCGGCTCATTTAGAAGCAATTAAAAGCCGCTTGTAGAGGTCCCTGTGAAAAGATCAATGTATACTGCAGTTCTTATGATCAAGGCCGTCTTTTCATTAACATCAAACATGACCCTTAAAAGAAGGAATGAATATTCAACGGGACAAGAAAAAGAAACATGGCAGCATATGTTATTTATATTATTTTCTTTAACAGTAGATTAGCTTAGCATGCTAGCCAGTACTGCTTTGTTTCTTTCCAGTATGACTCCCGCTTATTGCCATTGCCTCGTGTTTCATCTTCTCTCACAACACGTCCTTTACCGCCCACCCTGCCATTCCCTCCGTCCTCCCACGGCCTCCCCGCTAATTTGATCATCTCATTTGCATATTCTGTGTCTATAATTGATTCGCCTCACGCCAAATGAAATCCACAAGCGAAAGGTCTGATGTACGTTAGCGTGAAGCGTGCTGCCAAAATAGACGCAAACAACAACATGTAATGAAGGTAAGGTTCTAATTTCCTTTGTCTATTTGAATCCTAAAACCTTTTATTGATTTACCCAAATTACAAGGAGGGCTGTGGCCCAGGAAATGAGTAGAAGCAAAACATGGACCAGGAAATTAGCACCACAGTGACAGAAAAAACAAAAAACAAAACTGAAAATAAATGAATGTTTTATTTCACACTACAAAAAAGCACTTAACTTCTCCAAATGATACATAGCTGACTCGATGTAAAATTCCTTCACTGTGTTTGATATTCAACAGATAACTGGCCTTACGATTTAAATATAGCAACGGTATTCAGACACACAACCAAAAGCGTTGTGTGACCGGCATTACTGATTTCTGCAATTTGCCAGTCCTGAGTTTGGTGGAGTTGTAACAAAGCTCCTTTAACAATTCCATACACTGATATTTATCTGAAATATGCTATATTTAAGTGTTTTTTCACTTTCATTTCTGTGTGTTAGCAAGAATCTGACTATCAATCAGAACCTGACTGAGACCGACACTGCGCCTCCGGGAACGGCTGTAATAAGCTGCTTTCATTCTCATTCTCATCGTCCCTGCTGGTACACATTGGGTCAATGGGCAGCACAGAACTTTATCATCTACTCCTTTGGGGGACATGGATTTGGAGACTATATTTCGGCTGAGAGCTGTATGGTATTATTTTGAACATTCTGCACCAGTGTGCTTTTCAACTATCTAAGGACATTTTTTCTAAAGAACTTTTTTTTTTCCAATAAAAGATAAATTATGAATATTTAATCAATTTGAAGATCAACCCAAATTTTCAGGTTTAAATTTGTGATTCTCAAATCTTCTCCCTACTTGCCCCCTATGATCGGCCTTGGTGTCTGTCGCAATGTCCCCCAATGCAGCAGAACATGTTCAAACATCTGCTCCGACACATGGCGTGCCACACAAGCCCTGCAGAGACCCTCAAGGCATCACTTGTAATTTCTTCCTAGTCTTTTTTGTCCAAAAAAAAAAAAAGCACAAACTATTTCCCAACACGCATTGTAAAAACAGTGTTAAAATAAATCCTCACAACTTGGAGACGGTCATCCCCTGAAGACTAGAAGCAGACTTTGCTGCTTCAGAAGCACTACTTTAGTGATTAAAGGGATGACACCTGCAGAGAGACAACTTCCACAGCTTTTATTTTCAGCTCCTCTTTCCTTGCTTCCGTTTCTGAGACGAGCGAGTGACTTGAATATAATCACCTCCATCCGAATATGAAGACCGCCGCGGGCAACAATTGCGCTTGAGAGGGGAATTTGGGAGCAGGAAACAGATAAATTGTAATTATGACAGGAGGGCAACACAACATTCTCCTCTGACCAAAAGTTAATGGGATATCCAATAAAACATGGAAAACTGTGAAACCTCAATTCTCAAATGCCTCAAAGCGTGTAAACCTTAGTTGGACTTGGCTTTAAATGTCACAATTTGGGTAGGTTTCCTATCGTGCCATTTTATTTGCATTCCATTTATTTACGAGGGGTCTTATTTGTGGCATTGAAGTCCTTTTGTGGGGGTTTCAGAAGGATATAAATCTTCTTGCGCTACCTTCTAGCAGCTAGCAGCAAGATAGGCTCCAAACTGGTTCGCAGCAGTAAGTCTGTAATGTAAACTATAATTATTGTGCGTTATTTATCAATATTTTACATTACAGTGATATATTTTTTTTAATGAACTTGTGACAATATTCATAAATGAGATGCATGAGGTTTATTATAATGGTGACATTTGGACCGCATCCCCATATAAAGAGCATGGAGGGCGTGATTTATGAAAACTCTTGCATGTAAAAATGGATGCAAATTTGATTGGTCACAGAAAGCGATGTGGAAGCTGAGTTACTGATTGGACCCACTCAGGATTGCGTCAGCCAAGAACTACAGTATATTCAAAAAAATGAATTCAGCGCGTGCAATGTAATTCATCAGACCGCGGGAAGCCTGTGGCTGCTGATTTTTTTTTTTTTTTAGTCTTTTAATATCGACTTTGAAAGGCTTCTGCAAACAATAACGGCATTTTCTGGATGAACATGGGAACCTAATTCACTACTGTACTGTAATTATGGTGGTACTTGGAGAGACATGTGTATTTTTTTTGATTTGCTAAACAATAATAACCACTGTGTTAAAGTCACTATGCGATTGAGCGCCATTTGGGATTTTCGAATATCAAGCCGAAAGTGTTGACCATTAAATAGATGTCATACACTTCACATAATGGCTGCTACCCAACTGCTGTGCTTTTATTTAAAACACTCTACGCCCTTGAAAATCAGCTTTCCAAATCAACCACATGACTAAGACTACTTCCACAGCATTAATTACACAATTAGTCACACAAAAAGAACAACTTGAAAGAGACAATAAATAAATAAATACATAAATGAATACATAAATATTACTCTTGTGACTAGAGTAATTGCATCAAGGGAGAATACTGAGCTCTCCTATGTTTCCATTTATTTTGAATTTTAAAAGCTGTCTATGCCTATCGTTATTTTCTTCCCCTTCCGACTGCTCTGCAAATTAAATTCATTGGAATCTCCACCTCTCTCCAAGTCTTTTGCAGCCACTCCATCACGTTATGTGATAAATGGTCCCCCCCTTTTTCAGGAGCAAATAATTCTTTTGCCTGAAATATCCTGTGTTTCATTTGGTGCCATTTGCATAAGCTCAAGCAGATGGATGTGTCTACGGAAATAGGTCCATCCCGGATGTCCGCTTTGAGAAAAGATAAATAGATTGCATGCTAAACATGGAAAA
Organism: Syngnathus leptorhynchus; assembly: GCF_054491065.1. Classification (NCBI taxonomy): domain Eukaryota; kingdom Metazoa; phylum Chordata; class Actinopteri; order Syngnathiformes; family Syngnathidae; genus Syngnathus; species Syngnathus leptorhynchus. The sequence goes on along the minus strand of NC_141201.1, from coordinate 5,238,959 downwards.
CCAGCTGCAAAAAAACCACACCTCGTATAACCCCCTCTTCACCAACTATTATTGTTCTCTTTGGGGAAAGGAAAAAAAAAAAGCGTCCCAGAGCCAAAAGTAGTAATCACCCCATAAAAACAAGTCATAAAAATGCTTATTTACACAGCATGTGACATACATTACCCCCATTTGCATCTTATGCTGTCAACTTTTATATCTTTCTCTTCATTTTCATTGCATCATCTCAACTAAACCAGTCTATTTTTATATTCCATTTTCCACTCCGATTCAAAGAATATCCCAATGTTTGCCATGACAGGAGAACGCCGATTGAAACGCTTTTACAATTGTTACTGGATTTGAAACCATGAAAAATATTCTCTGTCTATACTAGGAATATTATTCAAATTTTCCACCAGCAAATAAAACTGTTGGAATATGCTGTTTGAGTAACATTTTTTTTTTATACCATAAACTGGCTATTTCTATCTGCCAAATACAAATTAAAATAATGTAATAATCAAAATTCATATCCATTGAGATCCAGGAGCAATGATTACATCACATTCTGTCTTTTTTTTTTTTTTTTTTTTTTTAACTTTGAAAATGTTTGCACTTCTCAGCCCTCTGGAACAGATTCAGCCCTGCACAATGCTACGCTGCTTCAATTGGAGTTGACAACTATTGTGCAGACTTTGGCAGAAAAGAACATCACGTCTGAATAATGAAGGCCCAGGAGCAAGCCTTGAAATCAAAATAAAAGCATGAAAACTGACCTATGCGACAAATTGAAGCGCGTTTCAATTCTCACGCGCCTGAGTGGAACCACATTCATTGACACAGCGTTGCTGGGTGCCACTTTGCATTGGATCGAGTCACTGTAATATATATATATATATATATATATATTTTTTTTTTTTTTATTCTTTTTAAACATGAATTAAAAGTCTCAAACTGCAACAAAACCAATGAAAAATGTTACTACTACTACGACTAATAATAATAAAAATAATCATAATAATGATAATAATAATAAACATATAATAATAATGATCATTTTCAGTGATCTAAGTGAGAATCTCTGTGACTTGCTCTGCCACTGCAGAGCATAGTGTCTATTTTGTGACAACTCTACATAAGAAAAAAAAAAATGCCATTGTTATCATTTGAAGTGCACACTTATTATATTCAGTAAGTGGCCCACTCAGAAACAGATAATTGGTGAGAATTACAGTGGGTGGGAAAAATGTTGATGAGAAATGCAATAACTAAGACAGGCAAGGAAGAAAATGATTACTATTACAGTGGTTGAAATTTTTGGGGACACATTTTTAGACCCACTTAAGAATGCCATCAGTGCAAACTAAGTTTCAACATGAATTATTCTCTAAAGTCTACACTGTGGACTAGCGGCAGGGACGGACGGATCTTTTTTGATGATCGTTTAGGCGGCTCGCAAAACAGCAGGCTTCATCCAGAATTAATGTTCAAGTGAATTTTCGGGGAAAAAGAGGAGCATTGCCTCCTGGCGCAGTGAAGATGATGTGTCTGTCAGCCAGGTTAGAACATCGTCGAGGACACGCGAGGCGGCTGTGGAGTCACCGTTCTGTACCTGTGATGTTTGCGTCCCTCCCCTGGGTCCCATCTCAATGATCCAGCAACAAGCCATCTGTCACTGTCATTGTAATTAATCTGCTGCTATTTAGTGGATAATGAGAGGCTGTTGTGGGTTTTGTCCTGCTTCACTTCTCAGGGACTTATTTTCTGTCTTCGTCGGAGCAAATGTGGTTAGAAAAAAAATGGACATAGAGGAAAATTAGATATTTTCGTGATGTGATTGGAATACTACACGAGGTTGGGATGCATGGAGCAGCTTTTGAGAAGCATTTGGAATGAACAAATATAAATACTAATAAATGAATAAAACTTACATGCCTTTAACATGGCATAGATTTCACTCAATTACAAGAATGAAATACAATAATAAATTAAATACATTAATTCATTAAATAAATACAATCTGCTCTAATATTGCATATAGAACAGCAAAGAAAAAATAGGCTCTGCCAGTCATTTTAAAATTCATGTGTTCCTATTGGGTCCACTTGCATGTTTTCCATGGGGGTAGCATTAGATTACCAAGAATATTTCAGGAGGTCCGCCAATTTTTATTTTAATTATTAAAAAAAAAAAAAAATCTTACAAACATCCATTAAATGTTCCCTCTGGGTGACGAGGCCAAATGTGGGGAAAAAAAATCATGGTAATATCAGAAAATACCCAAAAGTCAATTATTTGACATGTCACCTGGGGGGATCCAAGCATATTTCCCACTTTAGCCAATGATTGGTCCAGAGGTGCAAAATATGCTCTATGTCATTCACAATGTTGTGCTTGGCTGAACAGGGCAAAAATGTGATGTTTTAAAAAAGAAAAAAAAAAACATCATTTGCTGCTTTGAAAAACGTAACACGACGACAATTATTGTTAGTTATTGTTACTTCCGTACATTTTAACATCAAACCATTTCCATAACCTATTTTGCACTGTATTTCACTTTCAATTACTCAGCGTCTCTAAGACGAGGTGTCGGGGTTAAAAAGAAAAAGGAACCCGAGTCGGACTGCGGAATTGTAACAACACCTCCATGTGTGATTGATTCCTCATAGGAACCAGGCCAATCTTACTGACATTGTTGGACTAGCAAGACAGGCTCTCCAAAAAAAAAAAAAATCTTTACCTATCAAAAAATGAAAAATTAATAGCTGTGCTAGACAGCCCATGATGGAAATTGGTCTGCCACATGTGATATCTCACACTGAGGGCCAACAATCACATCATTTGTCTCCTTGCCTCTCAGAATCATATTGTAAGGTGAACATACTTTGCAGCTTCGAAATGGAAAGACGACATCGCCCAACAGCTTATATAACACGTTAAAGCAGATCTATGACGAGGTGGCACCTGTAGGAGAAGAGAAGAAATCGGATGAGCCCGAAAATCGCTCAATTACCTCACACTTAACTTCGTGTCACCCAGACAAAGATAGAACGCTCCAACAGAGTGATGAAGTAAATTCATAAAGTTTGACAGCTGAGGGCGATGACTTGTTTGAACAAAATAGACCCAATTCTGCGCCAATCCCACGCTCACTTTACACTTCAATCAAGCAAGATGCTGACATGAGTCTCTCAAAACCGCAATCGGGAAAGCAATCCAAGGACGAGACAAAGAAGAATTTGCGGGGAACAGTCAAACGGTTTCTGCGAGCATCTCTGGTTTCGATTTTTTGCACATATTTACAACAGATTCAAAGTGCCCCGGGTATCCACTCAAGTGATCAGCACATGCTAAGTGATCATACAAAGTCGTTCACAGCATGCAAACATTCAACGAAAATAGATCAGAGACTAGAGACCTTCATTAGTTCTCCATTAAGGAGCTCATGGAGTCTACTTTGGGACTGACTCAGCTCCACTGGAGCACACCAATTTCATTTGAAATGATGATTAGCTGCCAAAAAAGACTAAGATCGACGCGGGCTAAAATGTGTTTTACAGTCATCATTAAATTTGTATAAGAATAAAACACTGCAGGAGATTTACTAGCGCTGGAGAGTGATCCAAATGCAGAGATCCCGCTTGAATAATTCCCTGAAAAATATTTTCTGGAAAATAACAATTCTCAAAAGGCCTTTTATGCTACTAATGGAGGCCACTTTAGCCTGACATGGACATGTCACACTCTTAATATTTGTTTAATAGACTGTGCGACGTCCCAACTCGTTAATCATAACAGAGGATGACTTGTAAAGCTCTGCTACGATATGTTAATGTCTGCCGCTGCCGTCTTGTAACATCTGGGAGGATGCCGCTGCTGTAATTATACTGCGTGCATTTTTATGTATGAGGAGGGGGGAAAAAAAAGGTCAAATGAGACAAGCATACTTTAAATCTTCCCGAGCAAAGAAAGATCAAGATGGCAAATTAAGGGGAGATGAAGCTTTGATCAGTGATTCACAAATAATTGTGATTTAAATGTGACTTTTGGCCAGCAATCATTCAAATGATAAAGCATTCACTTAGTTATAATGGCAAGTTTCATTATTTGAAATTAAGACCAAAAAAAAAAATCGGAATGTTGTTGTCTAACCGACTCATGACCATTAAGTTTTATTACTATGGCAGCTTATTCGGCACATTTGCAAAACACTATGTGGAGTCAAAGAGTTAAAATTTTATTTCCAATTTAATGAAGTATATTTTATGACTTGTCAGATACATCCTGTCGTTTATGCTTTATGGCCAGAATTCTGGAAAGATGAAATGCGAAATTGTCCTTCAAAAGTTTAAGCATAACTTCTGGACTGGAATACATCACTGAAATAAAGCTTTTATATGTTCAACAGGCGAGAAGCTACCAAGTTTTTTTTACAAGATAAAATATAACATTGACGTTGCTGGCACGTCGATGTCTCTGTGTCTTACTGTGCTCGTAATCAGCGCTTATTAGCATATCTTGCCGTCGTTTAAAAGGTCAAGCGTCTCAATTAAGATGTCATTAAAATGCAGAACATTCTCGCATGTTGTTTATGCAGGGCCAAATCTACTTGATCTTTCTGTTTGAAAATGAGAGTGGTGCAAACAACCTGTAGATTAGAAGGGGGGGGGGGGATTATGTATTAGGAAGTAGCCAATGTCTATTTTTACAATATGTAATTATTTGTCATTCAGGATTGGGCGGAGAATTTATGCATCCATCTAATTTTGTCTTCATTAAGGTCACGAGAAAACTGCAGCCAATGTCAGCTGACTGAAAAAAGTTTATATAGGTCAAACAATTAAATCTCAAAAGATGTGATGTTCTAGGGGAAAAAGAAAAAAGTCAAGAGATTTTATAAAATCAGAAACTGATTAGGTGCTGAGCAGGGTAATCAACGAAAAGGTTACAGCCTTTTGTTTTTTTACATTCGATTCATGGGGTGAAGAAAAGCAAAAAAGGTACAACGGCCTGAAATTTTTACTCAGCACACTCAAGCTGTTTTATTAACACCAATCTGCTTTAGACAACACTCCACAGGTTACAAGACTCATACGAGCCCAGGATCCCAAAGAAGTTCCAAAGCGCCGCTTTGTGCTGAATAGAACTTAAACGAAAATATCAGCAGGAGTCATTTGGGTGACAGACGCCCACCCTATGAAGTTGCCATTTAGGAAAACATTAAACCGCTTCCCATTTGGAGGTTGATAGTTGAAGCCATTTCCTTTCTTCACAATCCTCCTTATCTAATGGGAAACATATTTAACATGGCTTGTTTCTACCTCATAAAAACACGCGGAACCTCTCAAGACACTGGAATTAGTACAGAAACGGCGTTGCCAAATTAAAATCAGCAATAGTAATTGTGTAATTAATTCGGGATTGTTTTGTCAATCGGTGAAGTACCAGTCAATAGCATGAAGGGAATTATTGTCCGAACACTGATTACAGCAGTACTTGGACAAAAGCAATTCCATGACGCTTGTTGACCTGACTTTCCTTATCAGAGTGAGGATTGTATCCAAGCACTGGTTTATATTTTTATTCTAAGGAAACTCCTCTGTTTCTTATGTCTTGAAATGACTCTCGCTTGATGGGTTGGAAGGTGATGGTGATGAATCAGACACTTGTGGAAGAGCTAAGGCACCATGCTGACGAGGTGAAATTCCTTGTCGGAAGTGTAAAAGACAACCGTGAATATCTGACAGGATGATCCATAGGACAGAGAAGAAAAAATAAATATATATAGAGTCATAGTCTATCTCTTCAGTTTTTGTTAACAACTATGTTGTCAGCAAAGACAAAGTGGTGAATCCAGAAGCCTGCAGAAAACAGTCGGGTCATGATCCCGGTTTGATTTGCATGTCTTTTTCAAAGCAAATTCAGCCAAACCTGACATGCTCACCCCCCGTGACTTAATAATAATAATAATACATTTTAATTATAAGGCGCCTTTCAAGGCACTCAAGGTCGCCGTGCAAATATAAAATAGTATACACAATTAAAAGAAAAACAAAAATGTAAAAAAAAAAAAAAAAAATGACCAGAGAGCAGCGGCAGCAATTCGCGCCAGGGTTCACTCACATCCGGTAGACAGGTCAATCGCTAAAACAGTCAAGTCAAGTCAAGTTTATTTGTATACACTTAAATTGGAAGTTGGATCCAGACATTCAAAAAGTCAGTAGACATATCTGATTTAGGGACAGTTTGTCTGGTAATGGCAGCCTGGTGTCAAGCTAGACGGGTAATAGATCACATTCCCCGACTCCTCTGAATAGTGAGGCCACCGCATGACGTGCACCCTTGAAACATTCCTCTTGATAATGTTCACGTCATTCAGTGAGAGAGACCATTGGTCAGGACACAGCAACTGATTTTCTATAGGTGACGCCAATGCAGATATCCAGGCACAGACAGGGAAGAAGATGATGACTAAATACATTGTGGATATTTATGATCGAGCCCTGGATGCTACTTGTTCAGAGATCAATTTATATTTAGATAATCAACCTTTTCTTTAGTATTATTTAAACTCAAGTTTAATGCTTGTTTTTAAAAAACTTACAATAATCAACAGGAACTGTGTCAGGGTGGTAGCAAAATTGTGCAGTTATTTTATTATTTATTAAAATAATATATATATATATATATATATATATATATATATATATATATATATATATATACACACACACACACACACACACATATATATATAAACACACACTCTTAGCCAACATGGGCACAGCAAAATGAGCCATATCACATACGTAGGCGAGTTGCATGTTCCAGTACCTCAAGCTGTCCAAATTGGCATAACATCATTGTCTCAGCCTACTGAAAAACATTTTGTTGAAAAAGTCTGACGTTAAGGGCCTTTGTTAGTGTCAAGAAGAAACACCAGTTGATTCACAATGCTGCTGTGAAGTCATGGAAACAGGACTCAGACAGTTATTTCTAACGAGACTTCACCTGTGCATGCTGAATTGGTTTCCATTTTAATGTACAAAGAACATGCTAAAGACACGTTAGAGCCACAGCAGGAAAGCCGGGGTTTATCTGGCTTAACATTTTTATTGCCGATGTTCACTCCTGACAATGGGAAAATTAAATCAGGTTTGGTCTTCAATGTATTGGCGTTCGCATAAGCATGAGGGAATGTGATTCAATATGATTTGAGTTTTTTTACCAACTCACATTTCCTTATACTAACGGACAAAAAACAAAATCAGGAAAAGCAGTATGATCAAAGTGCAATATGTTCACAGACTAGCGCCTCCAGCATGAACACCCATGCATCATTCCCATCAGGAAAATATCCGACTAGAAGATTTTATTTTATTTTATTTTTTTAACGACAATTAGCCTTTTGATGCATCCTTCGGTGTTACTCCTCAGGCACAGTCGTATATATAAATGTACACAAGCACAGAGGAGGTAGGAGGAACCTCCAACCTCTTCTCTCCCTCGCTCATTCTTCCGTTCCCTTATCAATGGTGCCCAGCTCTTCCAGGCGTCTGTAATTTCCAAATAAATAAATCATTAGCGGCTGCAGCGCGAGGAGTAATCAGTGGCTGCTTCCGGAGCTTTCTTGGTGGGAGTGCAAGCCTCACTCCCACCATATTCACATCAAGCTGCATCAGACGCAACTGGAGTGGCCATGTTGTTCTCGCTCTTAAACACCAACCGGTCATTCTGCGGTTCTCTGATTAGTTCTAATTCTATTAAGGGGAAGCAAGAGCTCAACATTCATAGTTGGTGATATTGGGAATCTGGGAACTAGAGTGAACTACAGTCCCCTTCCCCCCCCAATTTAGCACATCGGTGTCAAACTTAAGGCCCGGGGGCCAGATACAGCCCGCCAGACAAATTGTGCATCAACATGTGTCAATACTAAAGTTACAAATTGTCTTCACTTTTAAAGAAATACCGATTTTGCTAGAAACTTTTGTTGCCATTGATTTCTAAAAAAATAGTTTTAGTCTCAAGTTTCAAACCTAGATATAAGACTCAAAGCTTCTGTGTCGCCTAGTCAATCCTTTTTCAATTAATTTTAATAAAGTCTTTGTAACATCCTAACTAAGATAATGTGGTTGAACATAATGCTTTGCCAATATTATCCAAATGGTCTTAAATTTATCAAAATGGAGCTGATATCCGTTTCTCTCCTGAGGCCGGACAAAACCCATCACTCGCAGCTCGCTCGCTGTGAGGGGTGAGTCAGCATGACCTGAGCCAGCATGTTTCCGTGGAGGGTTACAGAACTGCTGGGAAGGCGCGGTATCAAGTATTAAAGCAGCCAGCAAGACTTTTCAGTATCCATCACTTTTTTTTTTTTTATTGTTTGGTGTTTGTTTTGACAACACCACCATAATTGTTGTTGCTGGGTAATAAAAGCTGTCGATGTCGTTCGGATTCTGCAGTCGAAAAAGAAAAAAGGCTATTTGCAACATGGCCGTGTCAAGTCATTCCAGTATAATGTCAAAAATCAGTGCAGTTAAAACATACGGATGCTTTGTAAAACAATATTTGTAGAAGGCCAAGACTAACAGTGGTAATGTCTCAGTCAGTGATTTTTTGCAGACAAGGAGGGGACGAAATAAGATGAAATGTTAATTCCTGCCAGTGGCTGAGATTAGTGCAACTAGGCACACACACACAAAGTATCGAGCGGTCGTTTGTCCTAATATTGGTATGCTCCAAGGAAAGACAATTAATTTGGGCAAAGTGCTGCCGGGGTCACTTTCTCCCCACCCATTCATTAACTTGTAGAAATGTTTTGGAAACTGACGGTTTGATTAATAGGAACCATGTTGTGATTTGTATCCTTATACTGCTGTAAATATTTAAACTTAAAAAAAATACGGGAGAATAAGACTTTCTGCAGCTTAATAAATCTACTGTACACGTTTGATCTATGAAGTTTATAAATTAAATATTGCTAAGATATAAACACAAATGTTTTCTATATCGGAATCGACATCACATTTGGAGTGGGTTGAAAGACAAAGTCGTCTTGGGGAAAAAAACAGCACCGTTTCCAAAAACCAAGTTTGGAGACAGCAGCCAAAAACATGACAGGGTAGTGGTAGGAAGAAAGGATTTAAGGAGCTATTTGTTTGGGAATAAGACAGGGGCGGGGCAAAGGGACAAGTATGAGACAAACTGCAGTGAAGTAATGAATGTGCTAAGCTTGGAGTGAAACACGGGAGACGAAATTCCTTTTTGGGGGACTTGTATTGGAATGTTTGTATTTTTAAACATGATATTCAGCTAACTTAAGATATATTGGAACAAAGGGGGAAAAAAATCGTATTTCATTCGCAGTAGCAATTCAATCTATTCATTTGGCTTTGATGGTAAACACTCCAATGTCAAGAATTGAACTGTAATGTTTTCCATTACACTTGTGACCCTCTGCTATTATTTCTTCCATTTTCTGTCAGGACCCGGTTCACAGCGTGGCTCTTTGGCGCTGGAGCGCCATAGTCAATTCAATCGATACTCCCACAAGACCGGGCACGTGGCTTGCTTGCTTGGACTGCCGGTTATCCAGTGCAAACCAGACAGCTCTGTTTGGTACATACGAACGTATACAGGTATAAGGGAAAAAAAAAAAAAAACGGGTTATCAATATTTATTTCTGTCATATGTGGTTGCTAGGTGACAAGGTCATAACGTATGTTTATCAAAACGGTAAAAATGAGGTATTTACTTGCTGTTTTCCACCAGTCACACTGTCAGATGAAAAGGTACAATATTCACCTTCTCATCATCACCTTGAGCTCTGGAGTGCATACAAGTCTGACCTTCAATGAAAGCAAGCACAATACGTCAGGAGTCCTGTCAACAATGAGGCCCGTTGCAAGGATGAGTTAAGGAAGGTTATTCGCCCTACAGCTCATCTGGAAGAAAACCAGCTCCATATATGAATTGTCATGTTTGTGAGTTTCAAAACCATCACCGTGACAACCCATTTAAGTTGTGCTTTAACGATCCTAAGGTTGGCTCCTTATCAGTATTACGGAATGAGGTGTGATCAGATCAGGCATAAAATGATGGTGATACAAAAACCAGTTTTTCTTTTACAGGACTGATTTGTCACCGAGTCCAAACCTGGCATGCGGTTAACCAGAACTACAAACAGAAAATCTATTGTTTGCTCTTTGTACTGACCTGATTTTACAACCTATATGCACTGTCCAAGCAAAAGACTAGAGCATTGCTCACCTACCCCGAGGGCTTGGTTCTCTTCTCCGGCAGCATGTGTGCAAGGTACACACGCTACTCTTTTACTGTTGATGCTCATCACAAAAAAAAAGCAAGAAGAAAAACCACAGCAAGTCTTCACCATGTCAGCAGAGTTGCAACACCGCACAGCAGTCAACTAATATGATCACTAAATTATGCCAAACAAAATGATTCATTGCTAATGAAGATATGAATAAATGCAAATTTCTGCATCATTCTGTCCAGGACCAAATTTCCAAATACACTTATTGGCAACTTTATTAAATAATCCAATATTTGCTGGTTAGCAATCAGCTAACCTGTGCATTGAATAACAACTCTGCATCGCTTTTGGCTATGACTTGACCTTGATTTGGCGTAGTCTGGCTCGTCAGTTGCGAGAAAAAAAAAAGTCTTGGCTCTTTGCCAGTCTGGCTGCTAACTCACTGGCGACGACACTCTGTTTTTGGCAAAGACATTACATGGGAGAAAGTCTAGCCAGGGTGACTACTGGCGAGTAAATACCATCAAACTACTAAAAGGAGACTTCTGAAGATATCCCGATCAAGCCCACGGAGACCATAAAAAAGATGACATTTTACCATTAATGTAAAAAGACTAAAACGTGGAATATCAACTTAATGCCAACCTTCCAATCACATGACGGTACAGAAAGTAATTGTCATTGCGTTTGCGACTATATGTCAAGGGTCAGTCTCCTAAAATGTTGCCTGTTATGAAGCGGTGCCAATGTGTTAACTTGTGTCATTAATGACAAAACAGTACGGCTTTGCTCTATCCCAGCGGTGCCGTGAGCATTCATGTGGACCACCACCCTATTACAGGTGTGAGATGGGGGGCCAAATGGAGAAAAATGAAGTTCAGTCAGGCAGACAGGACTCTGTCCCCAAACAGCCGTTCAGCTGTTTGATCTACAGCACGGGGGTCACATTGTCCGCCTACTTGTGGCGAAGCCTAACCTAGTTGTATATGAAGCCATGGGGTTGATGTAATCAAGCGGGCTTGATTCACCTCTAAGAAGCTGTCGCATAATTCAAAAGACATTGCAAATAACTTCAAGGACAAACTAAAGTGTGAAAGAAAAAATGTGCTACCCGTGTGATGAAAAGCAAGTTGAAAGCAAAGTAGGTGCAGTTTTATTGAGCAGCCTATTGTTAGAGTAAAGAGATGCAAGCTGTTTCATTGATGCTCAAGCAGGCAATGATGTACTTAATGCCAGTACAGGGGGCTCGTCAGTGTACAAAAGAATTACTCCTGCGCAGTCCACGTCAAACAAATTTGTGCTGGGTCAAAAATTGGACTCGGGGGGTGATTAGCAATAAAAAAAAACTTTTTGGGGGGGTTGTTTGTGCAATAGAATGAGTTGTTTCCTTTGGGTCGATCCAATTTTCAATCCTATTTTTTTATTGGATGTGTAATTTTGACATATTCCAAAAACTGTACTATGAGAAAAACTGAGAAAGTCATTGGGTAAATAGTAAAAAAAATAAGAGAAATATTTCAAATAAAATGAGTCTTTTAGATCTTGTATTTAATGACACACTAGTCCTTTGAGTGACTTTCATAACCTCAAAATATGATAATCACAGTAATTACTTGCGTGAAAAACTTTTCTAGGCGACAACATATCAAGCACTCAAAAATTAACTCCTACTTTCTTGTGCCACACATTCAAGTATGTTAATATTGCGGCCATATGTTATGCATTTAAGTATGTCTGGCTGAGTTCCTAATTCGAGTCTATGGTGTAACTGAATAGCATTAGCAATTGATTACCTCACTGCGCTCTTTTCAATGAACGGTTACAGCCGTGGAGAAAAAAATAATATGCACACAATTTACACAGCTCATAAAGAGAACAAATGCAAAGCGCTCACGCTTGATCCACTCCAACAGACAAAACAATCCCGTAAGTATAATCAATGATACATTGTGCAAACTCAGAGCATTTTTTTTTTTCCTCTGTTGAGCCAAAAAAAAAAAAAAAAGGAGTCTGGGTGTACCTCAATAGCGGAATAAAAAGCAACCATCTTTCTGGGTAATTAATCATACGTCACACACCATAACCTTGTTTGATTATTTCCACCATTTTGTGTGCATTCACTCCATTTTTATGGCTCACGCCGGACGAGGTTTAGTGCGTGTTTGTGGATTCCTCCACATCTCTGCGTAAAGAGTGTGTATCTGTGTGTGTGTGTGTGTGTGTGTGTGTGTGTGTGTGTGTGTGTGTGTGTGTGTGTGTGTGTGTGTGTGTGTGTGTGTGTGTGTGTGTGTGTGTGTGTGTGTCTTCAGAGAGCAAGCAGCAGCTGCACCTGACCTATAACGCATTTTCCTTTGTTAAATGTGCCTCCAGTTTTGGCCGGTTGACCTCACTAATAAAACTTCGGAAAGACAATAAGAATCCTGGCTAACCATTTGCACCAATTTACTGCAATGTTTATCTGCATTTGAAACAGATTCCATTTGAACATATTTCTGACACCTTTCTTAAACGTGCCCAAAAAGTTCAACGGAAAACAAAAACTGATACAGCACAACTTGTCTTGGTTCTGTGAGAAGGCCATTACGTTACTCCGGTCGGTAATCTTCACCTAGGGCGACTTCCTCTCCACTTCTTCCGCAGCTCCTCAAATCGATAGCCGACTCCACAGAACACACAGTTGGGCCTCACATCCGCTGATCCAAATCTCTAGCCATGAGCCGATAACGCCGGGACAGGAAGGACGGCACAATAATTGCCTGCAATAAACTCATCAATTTGAGAGACCTTCTTCTACCCAATCAACTCATTGGGTTAATTAGGATGATAATACGCGGGAGGATGAGTTCTGTAAAAACGTGTACGGAAACTCGCAGCTATTGTGACACCGCTAAAAGCTATTGTGACCAAATGTTTTGTCTCGAGGTAAACTCATTCGCTACCATTGACGGCTATGGACGTCAAATCTCAATTTTCTGTCGTCCAGAGTCTGTATTTCCTTTTCTGTAATGTTTAAGGTTGTTTTTTTTTCGTGTTAATTAAAAAACTAGTGCCGAAAAATTCTGCTCCAAATCATCCGTGACCCTAACGAGGATAATAAGTGCGATAGAAAACTGTCGGATCGATGACATCACATCATTAGGCTTGCAAAACAGCTACACAAGATTTTCAGGAAAGTAATTAGAATCCGATGGGCGATCGAGCTGACAAATATACTCGGCCAAATTCATTTCGGAGCACTATTCCTTAATAGTACACTGATGCCTTAATGCAAGCTATTGAGAAAAATTAGTCATGCATTTACGAATGTCTCGCTGGAAAAGGTCAGGAAAGATGGTTCTGTAATGATAAAGTGTCTCCGAGGAGGTGTGTGCGGGTGCGGAGAACGTGTGCTTGTCGACTAAATAGCATATTCTTGGAGCACCGAGCACTCTCCCCCCCCCCTTTGCAGGTCACATACTGTGATCAGCATGAGCATCCAGGTCATTAGAGCAATCAGTTCAGTTCAGCACTGTTTCATCGCTCTTCACATTTGAGCTCATTAAAGACGCCAACAAAATTTCAAGCAGCACCAGTCATGACAGGTAGGGCGGGATGGGCGACGGTAAAGAAGAGATTTACGCAAGTCTGGATGCACATCGCCGACCTCATTTGGTTCTGATGAATTATCATTGTGGCTTAGTGTGGTGGTGGGGAAAGGGGGGGGGGTGAACTTAGAGGAATTTTGCAATTAAAAACCAAACAAAGGTAAATTAAAGCCTGTAGCTCAAATACTTGCACAGTTTTGAATGCTTTGAATTTGTCCAACATATATTTTTTGGTTCTATTTGACAAAACACTGATGATGCAATTGGCTCCAAAATTTTTAACGGTTCAGTACGATTGGTTGTTTGTGAACTAAAGCTTCCACCCTCCGATATCTCTCAGTTATTATGCGATCGCTTTTTGGAAACTAATGATGAAGCAGTTTACATCAGACCAACAAGCACAAACTTGTTTTGGTTTGAACATGAATTTAGTTTTCTTTTTCAGCACACTTTTGCCTGTTTAATGAAAGGCTCATTACTAGAGCACATTTACGATGGTCGATCTTTTACCCCTAACGTTCTTTTTGTAATTTAAATTGGTTGTAGACTGTGAAAAATAGCATAAGTTAATTCCCAGGATGTCAAAAATGCCTTTTGTTAATTGAGGATAAATAAACATACAAATTCAAAAGTCTCTTTTGAAAAATATCTGACTTCACTTTACAGAGTCTTGGTAGAATAAAACCTAAATAATTAATAACGCCATAGAGGCACAGGCAAGATGGAGCCTGAACTGGTCGCCAGCAAAGCAAAAATTCACCGCCACTGATAAAATTGCAGCTGCCGTATCCTCAGGCACGGAAGGAGTTAATTTAACCATCTTATTCTTCCAGAGCGAGTTGGTTTTTGCACGGCTCGACATGATTCTGCTATTTTTGGCCCCTTTCTGATCTCGCTATGTTAACTACCATCTTTTGATGATTTGACTCGGAGCTATCTGAAAAGGCCACGCGGTGACTTGTCGATAGAGCCCGCTGTACCTTCTGCACAGGAACGTCGAGGCTATTCTATTCTCAAACAGATACGAGGTCAGCCAATCTCATCATATCTAAAAAGCTATTAACACATATACCGTTCTCTGCTGTACTCATCATAACGGAAGGAGTTCAGATTAAACACAATCCTAGTTCGTTCCATTCAAGTTCTGTCGGCCGCGCTATGTTCCCAATCTCTCCAGTAACCCCCTCGGAGGAGGCCGTCATCGGAATACTGATGTGATCCGGTCAGAACACGGTTGAAGCGACGTAATCCCAAGGCCCCGAAACGCAAGGACGTTCTCCTTGAACCGTAATCGCCCTTACATCTCTTATCAGCCACAGCCCGGAGTACATGATTAAAAAGTGGCAGGGCATCGTGTGTCTCCATTTGACTGTTCCCCTACTGCAACGCCGCATGTCAATCAAGGCGTAGGCGGCCACGTGTGCGGTGACTCGTGAACCTTACTGGCCAATTGGAGAAGCATGAAACATATGTGGAATGGTAAATGATTTACACTGCATGCTTCGAGGGTTTTTTTGCGGGGGGGGGGGGGAAATAAAGAATTTGTTTGAGCACTTTATTGACAGTATTGTAATTGTGGTTGCAGTTGTATAAGACTTGACAATAAACATGTCCAATTAGCATCCCTCTAAAAATATCCAAGTCAGCATTACAATCATTTTAAAGACAGTTGGGGGGACTTTTAACTTTTGAAATACTGCCCACCGTGTCGTATTATGTCTCTCTGTGATGGTTATTGCAATATGATAATGTTCCCTTCTCAACATATCCCCTCGAGTATATTAAACCCACACTGATGATGATATTGCATAACTGAACCTCCTGGTGATAAATCACAATACTGAAACATGAGTACAGAATGCCAATTAGGTATTTGGCATGTTCTGAGGGTTTTAAAGAGTGTGACAATTGCCCTAGCTAAGGCAATGAATTCTAGGACTTGTGATAAAAGTCAAGATGTTCATTTTAAGACTCGAAATTATCTATAGGTGTTAATGTGAAATATTTTTGGACTTTATGGCCCGTGATCAGATGGTGGCCTGACTAGAGTGCATGCCGATTCTGACACCCTCAAGGACCATAGAAAACTATCAAATAAAATTTGTAATACATATTTAAATAAATATTTATGTTGGAATAGCATACAATAAAGACGTTCTGTAAAGTTCAAGTGGCCGTATGTAATTTATCTGCGGTATGTTAGCATCGGAACAACTGTCTTACTAGTGCCACGGTGCGTCACACTGACTTCCCACATGACAAGTTCATAAAGTATTTTTGTACTGCGAGGGCTGAAAGAAAACAGTCTGACAGCAAAGTGCAACCCACTCAATTCCGTGCGAGATCAGTTTCCTAATGTGAGAATGTTCCGATCTTGTACGTCAAGGTTACGCTTGAGGTCTGCGACTCGTAGAAATGGAACATTTTACTGGACAAATTTACTTTTCATGGCCGAGTGAAGGCGAGCTGAATTTTTAATATCATCTGCCATCAACAGGCTGAGACACGTACACAGATGTGGTGATTATTAGAATAGTGATACTGCTTCAAAAGATCATACAGTAATCCAAAACTGAGAATGAGAACAATATGCACAGAATGATGAGGGCGGAAATGTTGGCATTATTTACTATCAGCTAAACTGATGTTGCAAAATTAGAACATTTGCAGCTCATCAACAAATCTCATCTTAGTAAGCATCTTTGTGATCTTTTTTGTGATCCCACCACAAAAAATTACAGAAAAGTCTGTTCACACAAAATACAAAACGCAATCGAGGCCTAACAAATAGCAACGTTATAGCGCGTATAAATTGAAGCAAACAGAATTTGAACACAAATCGAACAGAACATGTAACCAAAGGTTAAAAAAAAGATTAGAAAACTACAACTTCTAACAGTCTGTTCTGAATTTGGAGAAATTGCTGTCAAAGGCTAGCTACAAACTAGGCAAGTCATTTACTTTACGCCTTGAAAATACCATCTGTGTCCAAATATGCTGCTTTCGGTCCTCCCTTATATATGTGAGGCACCATGGCAGTCAGTACGCAATCTATTTTCTAGTATTGATTGACTCTTACATTAGATGTAATGGCTCATCAGCACAATGACAAACTAGAGGGTAAAGTCTGGCTGCCATGGCAACAAGTATCAAGCAATCGGACCCGGCTATAGGAAGTTATTCCCTGATCACTGACCTATGCTCATCTCCAACAGAATAATCGTAGCTGCGGCGTAATGTCACGCAAGTTGCGTTACATTGTCAAAGCAAATTGGTGGCATTCCAAGCCATCTGTGAAATTAGACGTTAATCATAGCCGATTATCCGCCCCCCTCCCACACACACACACACACACACACACCACCACCCCCTCCGAAAAAGTGAGTGAGGTCTGTCCTGCCTTCTTGCAAATCCTTTATTACGTTAATGTGTTATTGATTTGCCGTTGTGCAAAGCTAACCTCGCTTGTAACGTAATGAGTCCGACGCTGCGGCAGGGAGACTATCTGTGTCAACAACGAGCAAAGGGAAATTACACGTCTATGCCATCTTTAGGAGTACGCTGCTGTTGAGAAATGTGTGCCAACTTGAGACATCAGTGCATCTTTGAATGCAACAAGTGATGGGGAAGTCAGAAATAGCCCAGTGACTAGGTCAAAGCATTTGAGTCTGTAAACGAGAAAACATTTCAAAATAGCAGTCATTAAACAGAACATAGTAATTAAACAAATCATGAAAAAGTCCTTGTTTGGTAATCTGTGATATTTTCTACCCCAAATAATATTCAATTGTCATCATCGCCATGAAGCAGAATATCGCAGTTCAGCATATTTACAGCGTCCAGCTTCTTATTCTCGGCCACAGGTAGGTCAGCAACCACGCAGGTGCTTTATCTATGGCAACCTGCCTTGCAAAAAATTCTTTATGTCGTTCATCACTGTCTCAACAGCTGACAAGGAACACAGTGGATATGGATCATCTTATAGACAGCTAGATGAGAACCTCCCGAGGGAGCACACGTACAAAATGCACTTTCATGACTAAAAAAAAAAAAAAAAAAAAAAAAAAGGCTTAAAGGAAGCACAATGGTTCACTCGGTTTTCAACAACACGGCTGCAACCTAATCCCAGTGATATTGTGCAACAGAGCTGCAAAAATTAGACCAAAAAAAAAAAAAAAAAAGACTAGACCGCAATCAGCTCTTCAGCTACCTGTCATTACTCTCTTCAGTGATGGATGAAGAGTGTAAGCGGCTTGTGTAGAACACATGCTGTAGGCACTCACATTTGAACTCGGAGTGAGCCGGCTATATGTATCGCCAAATGTGACTACACGGTCAGTGGATGCTACTTAACTGTTGATTCAACCCTTGAGAGACGAACAAAAAAAAAAAACTGCCAAAAACTGCTCCACAAAATTAAAAAAAATTAATAGTATGTTGCTGCTGAAACCAAGCCATTGATTTGCTGAAACCAAGCCATTGATTCGCTGAAACGTTCCTCAAAGGTTCAAGGCTTTTTTTTTTTTTTTTTTAGACATAAGAACTTTTTTTTTCAACTTAGCATCTTTAGATGCCCTTAAAGAAAGGCAATAATGTTCCTCCTTGACGGTTTTTCTTCTTCAATAAAGCCGTCTATGAACGGAAAGTGGCGAGACATTCCTGAGCATCATTAGGATGCCGGCTTTATCATGCCAGTCTCATTGTTGGTGTAACCTTGGACCGAATAACTCCGCTTGCATTTGCACACTCAACGTGATAAGTATTAACTGCTTTTCTCTGGGCGTCTGCTTCTGGTGATTCAAAAAAATAATATTCATATATATATTTTGCCGAGGTTATTCCACACCGGGCTGCCTCTGGTTCATTGCTCACCTTTAGAGCCTCCTTCAGTGCAGCTCCGATAATATATTGAGCACTTAAGTGTGGAACAATTATTGGAGCAAACTGACGGTAAATCTCATTTCTGGAGGAGGTTGAAATATACAGCTTTGCTTACTTCCACCTCTCATTGTGTGCAGAAGCACGCAAAACTATCAAGACCTCTTTGTCAATACACAAAAGGTGTCATGCGTCAGGGACAGACAAAAGCTGGACAACAAAATCGATGGAATATGTGGCAACAGATATTAAAGTGAACAAAGCGAGACAGATACGGACGCCGCAGAGGTGTGTTTGTCGCTTTCGCAAACTTTGTTGCAGTGCGTGATTCTAATTAACCTGAAGGCGATCAGTGAAGACCTCACACAGTAAATGTCACACAAACCCAGAGAGGCTCGGCTTGTAATAATCATGTTGCCTTGGGATTATTGTGGCCACCGAGCACGTTTGTGAGTCAGAGTTATGTTGATGATTTACTGCATGTATGGTATGAGCAATGATTTATTTGTATTTTATCTTTGTTATTGTATGCGCTAAGGCAGGGGTGTTGTTTTTTTTTTGTTGCCGGCCGCGTCGTAGTTATGGTGTCCCTCGTGGGGCCATTACTGACTATTTTATATTATTGCATAGACACAACAGAATCCAGCATAAAAAAAGTTTAACAATTTTCAAATTTATTATTCAAAATGGGGTTTTAAAAAAGGTTGTAATATCTCACTGTTATAAAAAGGGTAGACAATTTACAATGTTGGTACTTTAACAAGAAACATTGAATTGACACACGAGTTGCCTTTGCGGACCACATAAAATGATGCTGCGGACCGGATTTGGCCCCCAAGCCTTGCGTTTGACATCTTTTCACTAAGAGATGGTGTATTTTTTGAACTTGATGTATTTATTACAATTATTTAAATTCATTTCAACGAGGAAAAGTAGTTTGAGGATACAAGGTACCACTTTACATTGCCTAGTTTGACATCTTTAGCATGCAAATTGAGGAGTATCGACATCGAGGCAAACTAACATATTTCATCCCGCATAATGTAGGCCGAGCGTGGGCGAGTTTCCAGGATGGCAACTGAAATAGTTTTGCATTATTTTCAGGAATAGATGTTCTTCAAAAACGGGCCTTAATGATGTATGCATAACTATTCACGACTTCAACATGTCACGTACAACACCTCGCTAAAAGTCAGATTGATGTACATGTCCATCTCTCATGCAAGTCAAGGTCACCTGTGATGCTAATGAAAATAAGCTAACTATACGTTGTTGAGGCTGACGATGTTCCACCATCTCCCTAAACATGAATTTGATGAAGTTGTCGGATCACGGTCCAACTCGGCCACCCACAACACACATATACGATCACGCACGCAAGGACGCACACACAGCCAATTACGCTTCTATGAGAAAAAATCTTTCATCAGCCATCATATGTGCTTTATTACTTTGACCTTTCAGTCAGCCAACATCAGTCATTCTGGTAAATGTGGCTCAGACGTGCTTATCTGAATGGATAACAAGGGAGAGATATTTTCCTCCTTGCTCCAGTAATCACTTTGCTACTAATCAATTAACCTTAAAAAAAAAAAAAATACATATGTAGGGATTACTATGCTGATAAATATTCATCCTGACACTTGCAATGGAGGAAATGTTTTCTGGAACATTGTGAAGGTATATCAATAGTAGCAGCCCTGCCACCTGCAGTTTCTCTGTCAAAATACCACAAGCAAGCACACAAATAAACAGCCACATGGGGACGGGCGGCGCCATAAAACTCCACTCGGGGGGGGGGGGGACCCAAAAATTGAATTTACCGCGAGTGAAATTGGATAACGTACTAGCAGTTGTGCCCTAAATGTCATAAATCCATACAAGCGTCGTCCAATATGACGCCTGAGAATGTGTAGTCTTTTGAATCATGTGCGCTACCAACAACAACAAAGTGTGTTTTAATATGAAATGTGTCTTCAATGTTAGAAATGATAGTTTTGTCGGGCAAAGGGGATTGAGGGCGTCCATTAAGCTTTTTCTGAATCAAAATACAATCCTAACATACTTTGCTCTTTTCTTCATACTTGAGAAGGAGCAAAATAGCACCACTTGCTGGAGCTAGTGGGGCTCTGCACTTACCCCCAAAGCAGAATTTCTCATGGTCTTGGCCGGGAAATAATATTCCATCCATCTAATTTCTGGATTAAAGTCGTGGATGAGCTGGCGTCCATCCAAGACGGGTAACTATATCGAATTTCTGTCCTGGGACGATCCCGGCCTTATTTGGATGTATCGATACTCGTAGAGGCTGCCGATGCTAATACTTCAATTAGAAAAGAAAAAAAAAAAAAAGCTCAACATTAAATTTTGGTCATTGTGACAAACATTTAAATTCTGTGTGAATTTTCCTCCATTAGTTAGTGACTAAAAGCAAACCAAAAAAATATAGTAAGGGAAAACAATTTGAAGCACTCAATGATAAACTGTATTGAGCGGCAATGAAGACTAGAAAAGAGCATATTGAAATATCAGCAAAACGTCCTTTAAAAGAGCACGTCGGTGCTGTGATGTTCCATGAATATTGATCAACGCGTGTGGCCAGCACTTGAGAACGTTGCAAACAAATTGCTGACCTTGTAAAGTACATGCAAAATATGATCATGCAAGAACATACTGCCCTCATCATCAAATACAAAAATTAACATAATGTGACATATTCAAGTCTTAGGCAAGTCTCGGGGAACATTTCTGCCCGTATCAGCATTCCAAGATTCTTGCCATCCAATTCTTAAACCTAATCAGCCTAATAATAAGAATATACTAATAACGTAATTAATACACAAAACAGGTGTCCCACACATTATGAAAGCAACAGTACATAGTAACAAGTGTAAAACAGTTTCTCGTCATGTTTCGCTTAAATGAAAAAAAATTAACATTTTAAAAATTGACACGAGTGCACCTGCTTTAATCTCATGGCACTTCCCATGATATATTGCAATGCATTTGCACTTGTGGTGGGACTGAGGGTGAGGCGACAAAATATGCCTGGACCAGTCCAGATAATTGACTTGGGTATTTTCAAATTTTTCCAAAAATCTTTCTCTACATTTGTCCCCGTCCCCTGTCAGGCACATTTATTTGATGTTTATCTGTGTTTTCAAAAAATATTTTTGGTTTGTTTGTTTGTGTTTTTTGCAAACCCCCTGGGATATCTTTGGCCACCCCAAGAAAAAAATAAATAAATCCTATCACCGCCTCTTGCTCGCCACACCATTGAAATCAATCAATCACTATCACGGCTTTATGATGATGAACCAAAAGAGTTCATGCAAAGTCTTGAAGAATAATTGCAGATTTTAAAACAGATTTGCTGCCCTGCCCGCTGAACCACTTCACTTTCATTAATTTCAATACCAATTAAAAGTGCCTCCACGTACTGTATACCATTAGCCTAATAGCATAATTCCCAAGTCATTCTCAATTTACTGCTACCCAATGAATATAAAAATTCTAATGCACTTGCTAAAATTTGTGTTTTCCCTTGTTTCAGTCAACGCTGAAACATGACTTGAGTAACCAAGCTATTACGCTAGTGATGAGCTCATACATCAGAGGACAAAATTAGAACACCAAGGCGTGATTCCAATCTTGGAAAAAGCGAGTGACAAAATGATATGGACAGAGGAGGGTTGTCATGGTGATCAATTTGAGCTTACCATACAAAAATTGGCTTATTATCTAGTCAATGAAACACACTGGTAGAGTATTTTGCTTCCAAATACAATTGAAGGGGCACTTTGTCATATGTGCAGCAAAGCCTTTGTGATCCTCCAAGGCTGCGTCACACTGCCTCAACTTAAAAGTGCCAGCAGATTAACTTCTTCCCTGCAAATTGATTTTGTTGAACGACTATCTGACTGAGGAGTCCCAGCCAGATTGCTTAACGGCATTTATTCATTGCGGGATCGACATACCAAGTACTTGAGCAAGCCTTTTCCAGACTTTTTTTTTTTTTATTAAAGAAGGCTGTGAAATGATGCCTCCCATGAAGGTCTTGTTGTTTCAACATCCTACTGCCTAGAGTCCTAATTAGGCAGCATTCATGTTTTGCTATTTGTAGACACGGGAGTCATAAACAGATACGTTATGCACAGACGCACCTCGTAGTACATACCGAGAGAGGGCATCATGAACATTGTATGCCTCGTGCAAAAAAAAGGATTCACATCACAGACATTTAATATGTAAAAGCTCTGTTTGGTCATTTTTATTGGTGGGAAAATCATTATCATACGAGGGGTAAATTATTATTCTTATTTTTGAGCACCCTACTAAAATGTAAACTAGAATTGATTACATGATAGGCCACATTAAATGCTCTTTCGATCCATATATGGGCCCCCAAACCTTACGTTGACCACCTCAAGGTGGCGGTAAGCTAAATTGGTCCACAAGGGAGAGCCGATTAGATAGAGAGATAGCAAGATGAGCTTCTACTAATTGGGCTGCAGCAAGTAGGACGAAGATGAATGACCAAGTTTAAGGAGTAAAAGAGCATTTAAATGATCAACATACTGCAGCAGCAAAAAAAAAAAAACAATCAAAAGTATCTTACCTTTTTCTCTTTTCCTTTGCTTTTTCCTCTCCACCCTCCAAAAATAAGACAACTGTTCCTCCTTGAGATATAGATGGGCACCTCAAAGCCCGAGTGTCGTGCACTTGTTCTTCATTCTCGTTCAAAAGTCAAGATCCAAATATGCACACAGGTCCGTGCTCATCATCATCCTAGAAGAGGAGCAGTCGGTAGAAAGCCGAGGAAGAGTTGCATGATGGCTCACCATCGCAGTAAAATCACATTGCCGGGGGTGCACATCATCAATTGGGCTCATTTGAACACGCGCACCGGTCATGCTGCGTATCCCGTATCCCGCTGTGGAGAAACAAAAGAGACATTCCAAAAGACATTTAGCCTTTTTTTTTTTTTTCTCCTTCACACTCCAAACTGATAAACGCTCCGAAGCTCCCTTTACATGTTAAGTAGTTATGTGCGCGCGTGCCTGTATGTGTGTAGTCCCGTCAGCTCGACTGCATCCACTGCAGTCCGCTAAAAGGACGCAGAGCAGACTGAGCTGAAGCGCGGGAGGCGAGCGCCTTCTCATTCTCTTTACGCGCGCGCGCACGCACGCACGCACGCACGCACAAACCAGATTACTGGTGTCTTTCTCTCAACGCATCTGATCAGATGTGAAAAGCTATAGGATTCATGAACGAGTATAATCCGACATAAATCTACTGATCTGTTCTTCTTCAAACGTGTGAATTAGTATATAGTAACATAAAAGGTGCGTGTTAAGTGTCCATATGGACGAACATTTTTTTTTTTTTTTTAAATACCTTCAGAGTTGACGTTTTACTTTATGGACTGATGAAAACATTTCCAAAAAGTTGCAAGCTAATAAATAACAATGAAGGAGAACATAAGATCACCTGTAGGTCACGTGGGGGTGGGGCAACATTTACCTGAACTAAGGGTAGGAACAAAATTGAGACTATCGTGCACAATAACTGGTATTGTGAAAATAAGTAGAAGTGAGCGATTACTGATATCGGTATGAGACCAATATCGGTCTTATTTTTTAGGTATTGGGTATTCGTGGAGGGTGCCGATACCGAATAGTTTCCTGTTGCACTCTGTTTCGGAATCAATGGGCAAAGCGATTGCCTGACGACTGTTGAAGCTACTCCGCATAGTTCAAGACAGTTGCTTGGCACCAAGATGCCACCAGATGGCACTGTGACAATAGTTTGAGAAAAGTCTTTGGACTGAGCATAAAAACAACGAAACTGTATCTTTTTTTTCCAGTAATTAAGCAAGCTTCCTCCCTCCCCGCCAGAATGAATTCCTGACCCCTAATATGCAATGATTCACTGTATATAAAGTCACAAACACTTTTCACAGCAGCACCATCTGCTGGATCTTTGGGAGCATTACATCATCCACATTGCATATTGTATTGGAAATCAGTGCATTTGACATTATAGACCTCCATACATTGACTACTATATCCTCTATTGAGCTACAACATTTGCCAGCCTCACTAGGAAAAAAAAAACATTCATTGCTATTTTTTTCCCCTCCAGCGTGTCTCGGAGATGTACGAGTATCATTTACACAACAGCAGAGTGGCACTGCTCACCCTCTCCATGTGACACAGGTGAAAATTACATCATAACCTCCAGAGACGAGGTACGACTGACCTTCAATTAATACACAACCTCGACTTTGCACTTTGCACACTTGGGTGGGAAGGAATGCAAGTTCACAAAGGTCACACCACTGCAGCTGCCTGTGTGGTTCATGAGGTGATGGTGAGATACACACAGTGGTTTTGCTCAAACTGGGAGTAATGGGGGGGGGGGGGGTACTCCCACCACTTTGGGTGCTTAAAAAAATATTTTGTCAGAACAACAAGCATGAGCGGAACACACTGCAGCCCACTCGCATGTTGGCGTGATGGAAGAAAAATCCGTTGAGGGATGTTTTCTTCCAAAGCACATCATGGATGAACCTTTTTCTTTTTTTTATTGTTGTTCTGCATTGCTCTGCTCCTGAATTACAGCTACACTCTTCCACAGAGTTCATCCACCGTGGGGAAATAGCCAAGGCCCTATTTACAGGCACTGAATGAAAAAAAATATCATGCAATCAGCACAAATGCACACGACAATTTGTGCCGTATCGCAAATGCAATCTTGCGCACCTTGTGTTAAGTAATTTATAAACTATTAATGGTGCAGAAAAAGGGTTTCAAGAGGGACTCCATCATGCACTATTATATGAGGCCGGAATTCAAATTGGATTGTAATAGGATATTTGTGTCCCTCCTACTAATGTGGGTTGAGAGTTAATAATTTTGCATCAGCACCCGCGTGGGATCAAATGAGCCACGCTAGATAGGCTTTGTTTTTTAAGTGGCATAATCACATGAGTATACTCAGGACAGAGAACACACGGAGAGAAAATCCATCACAGATGCACACTAAGTGCTTTGGCAGGTAGTCGTTTGCCAAGCTGCCTTTCAATACTATATTAAGGGTGGCACACTTACCATTAGGAGAACTCAGGCGATTGTCTGGGGCCCTCAAATATCCCAGAGAAATGTATTCATTCATGCATTCATTCATTCATTGCAGCCATTGCACCTACAAACATATTTGGTATCTCTTAAGGCCAACAGGATCCACATTCAGCATGAAGGACAATATGCATGATTTGTTTGACTTACTTTTAGATGATTTCCGTCTATTGACATAAATCAAACACACTATGTAGCTTGCAGACGCCAACCATACGTTTCCTCCTCAAGAGCGCACCTGTTATGATTAAGTTTTCTGGCTTGAACACACATTGACCAGTAGGTGGCGCAACTGCTCATAAAAAATAGTTCAAAAGCAGAATTATATTCCAAAATTTGTTTTAGCAAAAAAAAAGCATTGCTTTTATTCTTTTAGAGTATAAATGCATCAGGGTGGAGGGCTATTTTTAGAACAAGAAGCCGACCTTTTTAAAAGGGCTCCCGCGCGCACCATGCTGGAAACCCTTCGTTTCCAGGCTGCTGGGATCCCCATGCACAAAAATGATAAATTACAAGTCAACTTCTGACACGATTGGGAAACGGAAGATTTATATAACATGGAGTTCATCCAAGCAACAGTTTTCTAACCAGTTGCCATTGCCATATGTCACTGTTGCCTCTACTGCCCCCAAGTGGGAAAAATATGCAAGGGAATGTCA
This sequence comes from Syngnathus leptorhynchus, assembly GCF_054491065.1. NCBI lineage: Eukaryota > Metazoa > Chordata > Actinopteri > Syngnathiformes > Syngnathidae > Syngnathus > Syngnathus leptorhynchus. The sequence continues at coordinate 5,212,444 of NC_141201.1, read as the reverse complement.
AAGCATATTGTCACGGTCATTTTTCCACAGTGGGTATGGGAGTAATGCTTTGCACCGTGTTGCATTGCATTTTAACACCTCACATTTGATGTTCCATTTTGAGGTTGTGCTCGAAATCTGTGCGTATGTGACGTTAATGGAGCGTGGAGAAAGTCAGAAGTGTAGCAGAAGGTCAAAGAAGCGGTCAAGCCTGGTACACGCCGTTCCCATGAGAAGCAATCAGCAGCTGGAAAGAAATTGTTCAAATGTTCTCGATAAATGTTGCATTTACGCCTTTTTCAAAAGATGATTCCTAGCCAATTACTTGTGAGATAAAACCTCGCTCATAGTGGGCATAGATGGATAACAACGTGTGGATTTTTTATGCTTCATTTATATTCCACAAATGCAATATTAATCAAAATAGTGTGTTTAGAGTGGCGGGGCCTCATACATATTGCAAAAAAATTCAAACAAATCTCAAAGCACCAATATTGGTGTTAAATATTCTGTTTGCGTCGAATAAAATCTTGAAAACACACAGTTAGTTTTCCTTGTGAGAAATAGAAGAGATTGAATCAATGCAATATGGGCCGATACTACTAACAGTTGCTGTTGTCACACTACACTAAACACTAAACATAAGGCACTTTGGGATCACAAATAATTGTTTAGTTACTTGCGACAGTACATTACATGCCGCTTTACCATGTCTAGGGACAAAGGCATTATTATCCGATGACGGACCGATTCCGTTAAATGTCCATTACGGCACTTAAACGGTTTAAGCTCAGTGACTCCCAAACTATGGCACAAGTATAAGTGGTCGGCAAATTAATCAATTAAATACAAATTAATTTGATTTAACATCCGTGAGAAATACATTTAAATTTGAATCATTATTTAAATTCTTTTTTTATTATTTTTTTTAGGTTGTAGATTGCGTAAAAACTTTCAAGAACTTCCGGTTTAGCTGATGTCACAAAATGAACCGAGTGTGTCGGCACCTCGGTGCGTCGACAAAGGTGATTCGGCCGCCGGGGAATTGCAAATCAAGCTGCCAATGCCTAAATGTCAATACAAAAGGACGCATCTCATCATGCTGAACACATTGGCATGAATGGTCAAGCCCGTCCCTTGCTGCCATATTGATTGACTGGCGCTGGCAATATGCGCCGAGTGGGAATAAACAACACTGACAAATCAGAACGGGAATTTTCCTCATTTGCATTATAAGCGGTGATGTATTGACAGGCTATGATGTCCTCAAACAACCTTTCACAAAAAGTGCTTCACACTAGATTTATCCCCCCCCAAAAAAAAGAGTACAAATAGGATTGCAGTATTTATTACGCACAGTTTGAACATTAACTCTGATACGAGAGGGCATAAGTTGAGAAAACTTTTTGGAAAGTTTCTCGATACATAAAATGATCAATGTAATGCAGCGGCTGCTTGAAAGTGAAGCGGGTCAGAATGTGACGCAGCGTATTAATCACATTATTGTCTTGGTTTGCATCCAAATGCACAGCAAAGCAGCACAGATGGCCAATGATGATGTCCTACTGTTTACCAATCATTGCTGCTAAATCATACCGTAGCATCGTATAGACACATGCACGCACGCACACGCACACCATGGATATAACACACAAGCGTCACAAATCTTGACAGAATCTTCAGTCACTTTTAGACAGCGCTTCAACTTACTAAATATTTATTAGTGCTGAATCAAAGCAGCAGGTGAAGAATTTTGCACCATCCATTCGTTACCATGCTTCCCTAATGATTTTTTTTTTAATAGTGTACTCATTACAGAAAAAAATCTAAAGTTAAAGAAGATTTTTTTTTTTTAAAGGGATAAATGAAACTCTTTTGGGGTTCAATTCAGTTGGCTGTTGAAATGAAGCACCGGAGAGCATCCAAGCATTAATGTGAGAGAGAGAGAGAGAGAGAGAGAGAGAGAGAGAGAGAGAGAGAGAGAGAGAGAGAGAGAGAGAGAGAGAGAGAGAGAGAGAGCAGAACGCCAATCGATGCTCACAAGAATCGTCTCAGGAGTGCTCGAGTCCACACAAGATCAATCAACAATCTCCGGTGAAGATGGCTGCCTGACCTTCTACTTGAGGGGATGTACTTGGATCTCCTGAGACCATCTTTAATTCTGTTCACTATTGAAAAGGAGTCATAAACCTGCAGGGGAATATTTTAATGATCACTTACACGTGGTGTTGTTTTTTTATTCCCCACCACTAATGGGATCTGCCTGCCACTCACCAATCCGGACTTGATTAGAGGCTTAAATGGCACCGATTACAAGGAACGCCTCCCTCGTTTTAGGCAAGTCTACAATCTGTACTCTTGGTCTTTATCACCACTGGTGACTTTGAGTGAGTGACCTTCATTGACACTGAGGGAATTAAGAAAGCCTCTTTCGGTTAGTTGTTAAAGCAAACATGCTGTTGGAAAGAGGCTAGTTTGTTTGATCAAATAAAGTGTTATGCCATTTATATTGAAAATGTCATTTATGGCGCTTGAAAACAAGTCACTAAAATGGGCAACAAACAAAAAACAAAAGTAAAGTAATGGATAAATAATTAGATAAATAATTGGGGTTCTGCAAAAAAAAAAAAAATTAAAACCCCATAAATTCTTTTAAAAAAATGCTGATAATGATTCATTAGATGTTTCTATACAGTACAGGTGGAAATGTGGAAAATAAATCCCGGAAAATACCCCAAAGTCAATTATCTGGTCACCTGGGGGAGGTCCAAGCACATTTCACAGGGAGGAGGCAGTGACCCTGCAGTCCCCCCCCCCCCTCTAACTCTACCACTGTTTGACAGTAAGTTGAGATGTCTCACCTTCACGCTTTCCTGCAAATAATCAGCACCTGCTGCATTCTTCCAAGACAGCAGGGCACTGACAGATGAACGGAAGCGTTCGGCGGGGAGCCTCTTCTCAAGAGTCTCTTTGGGCCTCCGTCCTGCAGAGAGAGCAGAGAGTCCACCCGACTAACAAAGAGTCGTTTACCATTCCGCTCAGGCTTTGTTGTTGTTCTTTTCTCACTCTTATCTTTATTTGCGCTTTGGGTCTGACATTAACATCGGAGCATTATTGATCAGCACTCTGCAGAAGCTTGTCAGACAGATTAAATCACCTGACCCGGGTTTGGTCCCTGTGGATAGGCGCAACATCTTCCATGGAGGCATGCATTACCGCCTTATCTGAAGGCCTCCTTTGCACAATATGGAATATCATATTTTCAGGGAATGTGTTTTTCTTCACATGGCGTTTTGTCTTTTTTTTGTGTGTGTGTGTGTGTGTATATGGAAATACAAAACGGGTCGGATATGAAACAAGGTGTGATTAGATTGTGGTGTGCTCTACAGCCCGGCCTGACATTTATTTAAGAATCTGCTCACTAAATGAATTTGTCAGTGGAAATTAGATTCTGTTTCCTTGAGGAGATTCACCCATGACCACAAACAACTTTGACGCTCATACCTCTGAAGATGGGAGGCCTTTTTTTTTTTTTTTTTTTTTAAATTCACTGTTTACAAATAGAGTCAATATAAAACAAACCTGTACGGCTTCAAAGCTCATGTAAAATTCATGCTCATGCTTTAAACATAAAGCAAAGCAGCGGTCGGGCATCAGCAACTCATTAGAAGACAGCGTGTTGGAATTATGGATGGGATAATAAGCGCACCGCGCAAGGCTGTTCATTCTCTGGACGTGCTTTCGTAAAACAATCCCGCACACTGAAATTAAATGATGTACGGACTCAATGTGCCTTTTTAATAACCCAATGGGACACATTAGCTTGTATTTATCCCAAAGTCCTTTTTACCATTTTTTTGAATGGACTTTACTGCTTTGCCCCCTTGTGTTTTGTTTACCTAATGGATTTGATTCCATTTTGACATCTTGTTTACAAACTTGTAGCAACCCAGTCGGGACAACCACACAAGTGTATTCCCTGTTAGCGGTGGTCCTGCCAGAAAGAACATCGATTGCCGCTGAGGAGGTGCGCTCCGTTAATCCCAGGTCTGCTCCCAGGTCACATATCTCCACAGAGGCTACAGAGTTAATAGGCGAGGAAAGGCGAGAGCGCTCTGCCAGCTGGAGCGCCTCGAGCTTTTTAACTAACTCCTCCATCAAAGTGCCGTGTAGTAATTAGACAGGGTTAAAACAAATCCGCCGAGTTCTTTTCTTATCAAATGTAAATGGCGAGACGATGCAAAATAACGATAGAGGAAAATATATTAAGAATAGAGGAAGGTACACATAATATAAACAGATTCATGTCAAAAATATTGCATGGAGCAGCAGTATGATTCTATTATATATATATATATATATATGTGGATGCAGCATGAAGGTAAGCAAGTCAATAAATATGAGGATGGCAATAAGACACTTGTGGACGCATTAACATATTGATGAGAAAGTCAGAATCTATTCAACGGCGCCAGCATGTGTTAATGGGAACATGTACGGTGTTATTCATGCACATATGCGCAGTCATCATTATTGTCACGAGGCTGACGGAAAAGGATTGCTTGACTGTCACAGGTAAGTCATTTAGTCAAGCATCCTTATCTTGGAATTAATCACCATGGCAACAACATCCCACTACAGCATGAGGTGAACACTGGCAATTTGTGCAAATGTATCCAATTAGCATCCAAGGCAGGGGTGGGGAGCCTTTTTACCATCAGGGGACGTTTTACAGGAATAATGTTCTGGTGGAATGATTGAACAAATGTTCGCTGTGTGCTAGGAACGGTACTGGTTTGGATGTTTTGGGGAATTTTTGAAATTGTTACGTTGATTTTTGTCCTTGAGGTGTGCTTCAAAACTATTGAATCATTTATTTATGAACAATGTAAGGTCAGGGGTGCATTAATTTAATACATTTAAAATACCTGATTGTTAAAAAAAATAAGAATCTGGGTAGATATACAATCTTATACGCTTTACCTGGAGAAATCTACAAGAGGATAAAGTTAAAAATTTAAATGGTGCAGATTTTAGAGCGCTATCTTATTTGAATGGAGAAAGTGTGCCACCTGTTGGCGAGTTCTCCGACAATGCATTTTCTAGCATAATCCTTTGGGTCCAGGGGAGTGATCATTCAAATAGAATATATTGTACTTATTATTTATAATATAATTTATAATATAATATTTCACAATGGCATATTTGTGGTTCAATAATAATAATGATAATAAATAATAATAATAATTATTATAATAATAATAAAAATAATGCATGTACTCGTATATAAAAACAGAACTGTGTCCCCGGAGATGTTCTACGAGATCCAAATGTACAATGTAAACACTACGTGGTTTTCTTTCGAATGGGTCAGGGCACCATTTATTTATTAAAGTTATGCATAACCTTCCAACATGAGCGTGGTACAGTACATGTTGAACTTCATGACAGGATTAGAGGAGACAGATAGCAGGCAGGTTAGGAAGAGTGGTGGGGTCCTTCTCGAGGAAGAGACAAGAAACCTGCAGGCAGGACGACCGGGAAGAACGCATAGAAGGAAGGTAGGGAAGGAAGGAAGGAAGGAAGGAAGGAAGGAAGGAAGGAAGGAAGGAAGGAAGGAAGGAAGGAAGGAAGGAAGGAAGGAAGGAAGGAAGGAAGGAAGGAAGGAAGGAAGGAAGGAAGGAAGGAAGGGAGAAGAGGAGCACATCCATAAGGGAGGAAGAGGAGGAAGAAGACAACAGGACTAGATCAGAGCCCCGGCGACTCTTCATTCTAGTTGGTGTGAAGTCCTCTGTTTCAAAGACAACACAGAAAGGAAGGAGTTCTTTCTATACACGGGCCTCTCTCAGTGGGACTTCACTGGAAGCGGGGTGAGCCTTGCTAACACTCACATCAAGCCTGTGTGACAGAAGAAAAGAAGAAAGAAAGCAGCCAACAGTAGCAACAGCATGCACGCAATGCAGTAAACACTTTAAAAAAAAAAAAAAAAAAAAAAAAGGGAAACAAACAAAAGGAAAATAAATACATCTTGGGATAAAAAAAAATCTTAATACATTATCTTAAATTTTTTCCTTTTCTTGCTTGGTGTTTCATATACTGTATCTAAATATATATATACATAGACCTTTATGTATATATATAAATATATTCTGTATATAAACCCACATTTCTTTGTACATTTTGGTATAAGTTCTCTTTCTTGCAGGGAGGGGGAGTTGTAAGATGGAAATATGGGTGATTGCCTTGTGCTGATGAGGAGGCGACTCCGCCCCTTTTAAGTCTCTTGCTTTGTGGAGCAACAAAACGGACAGGGGGGCTTAGCAGTGAGAGGACAAGCTTATAGACGGTCCACCATGTCCAGGACACACGCACACACAAAGGTGGTAGCACTCTTTGCCCCCCCCCCCCCCCCCCCTCCTTGAGGCAGAAGATGCAGCTGAGATGTCCAACTATCTCTTATCTGGGGAAAGACACAATGAGCAAAGAGACCGCCGTTTTTTTTTTTTCCCAAAATGTCCACAAAGTTCTCAGTATGACAGTCAATAATATACCTTTGTTTCCATCCGAGTGTGTGGTCGACTTCCCCTGCCTCTGACGAAGATTATTGTACTTGGCTTCAACCTCCTGGAACGATAGACAAATGGTGAGATGGGCACAGGGAGATTAACATTAGCCGGGTGATGAATGCTTACCTTCAGATGGTTGAGGTTAGCCTGAAGGTTGCGCAGGTGAGACAGGACTTGTCTGCTAAAAGATGAGAGGCTGCCGGCGTGCGACGCCGAGGAAAACCTCAGATTGATGCCCGAGTCGGCGGCGCAGCCTTGCGATGCGCTCAGCTGCTTCCCGGCGGGCGACATGTCGTCGTCGGTGCTGCTCTCCCCTTGCCCGCCGTATCCTTCCAGGACTAAAAATCCTGCTGATAAAGAATCAGAATACAGCGGTCCCTTGAGATATTGTGTTTCGTGACCACACTTGTGATATACAAAAAAAAAAGTGTAATGAATTAAAGTTTGTGTCATCATTTCATACATTAATTAAATGGACATTGTGTCTGATGTGCATGTTTCAGCCACCAGGTGGCAGTATATCACTACACTTAAATGTGATGATGAAACAGAAGACTGCAATTAGGCTTCATAGCAGACAATACAAAATATTAGATGCATGTTTCTTCATTTTTCGATCAAATATAATTCAGAAACGTTTTATAAGTTGAAATAAACTGCGAGAACATTTTTTTTTTGTAGAATATTTCACGATCTGCCAAACTGCTGCTGATTGCCCCAGAGCTAGTGCTCACTAGCTTAGCGAGGATGCTCACCATAATCTTCGGGTGAGTCGAAGAAGCCCGTGTCACCAGAGCCCAAGTCTTGCGCGGGGTCTTCGGTCTGGGAGTTGTTCCTCTCCGAGCCATTGTGGACCATCACGCGTTTCTCTACAGGCGTCCTCAGCGAGGTGGTCCTGAGGAGACGAGCTCCTGTGGAGCGCTTGGTTCGCTCTGCAGCTTCCTGCGACATGAGCTGCGTCACCAACACCTGCTTCAGCGCTGACACTGCCAAGAACAAAATCATTTTATGATTAGAATTATTATTAAGCACATTGTAAAATCAAAAGTGTAAATGACAGTATTACATTGGTAAAGGATTTTTGTTTTGATATGTACTTACAGGTTTTAAGTGCTTCATCTGCTCTCGAGGGAAACACATTAAAGGAGTCTGCGCTGCCGTCTTCAGTCCCTCGGTACGGAAGCTCCGGGTCCACAAAACCTTCCTCCTCATCCTCCTCTTCCTCCGTCTTCCCCGCCTCAAAAGGATTGTTTGCGGGGAGAGGGCTCGGTGTCACACGCCTCACAGCCGGACTACTCTCTTTATCTGAGAAGATAGTCCGTGATTAGCTTTAGCCAAAGGAGTACTGTGATACTGTGGAAGAAAGGTGGTCACCTGTGGACTGAGTGCTGCCAGTGGATGTGCGGTCTGGGTCTTTACTCAGTCTGGAGACGCCAGCCGTGATCTCTACACCATCTCGCTCTCCACTGGCAAACAAATAAGAGACATTTAGATCACAGGTTTGGGAGGGCTTGAAGTCACTGTATTAAGATGATGAATGGACATACTCTGTCTGAGGTAAAGGTATGACACTGTGGGGTTTGACCTTCATGGCTTCGGCTCTTTGCGTGATCAAATTCTGCCAACTGATGAATGGAAAGAAAAAAAAAAGCATATCAGCCTTAAACAGAAAACAATCACTTATTTGTTTAAAAAAAACAAACAAGATTTGATAAATAATAATCTACTGCAGTCCTGTAGGTGGAGCTAAAACATGTTACAATGTTGGCAAAATGTTTCGTACGTTCTCTGATCCGAAACTGTGGATGCCATCAGCTCATAGATCTGTGCACCATTCTCAGACATGGAGAGCACGAAGAAGGACTTGTTGTCTGACAGGTGAGAAGAAGAAAAGTGACGTTGAGGGTCCTACTTGAGGCATTTGATGACATTACAGGAGGCGGGTTGCGAGCTGACCTGTAGCCACGGAGCGCACCAGCACAGTGCTGAGCTTAATGATGGGGCTAAAGATGTGCTTAGTGTCGGCGGTGCCCGCCAGGTTCTTGCTGTGACACTTGAGGATGAGACGCTCGTCTTGTTTCTGGAGAAGGACCAGGATGTCCTCCAATAGGAGAGTGTACAGCTCTGCGAAGACACGGACAGATAACATCAGTGGGCGACGACAGCTGTTTTCAGTCCCGGTTTTATATTTTTAGATGTCAAACCAATCGTCTTGTCCTTGTTCACTTTCCATGACAGCGGCCCCTCGTGCACCATCGTTTTCTTGGTGAGATCGAGGTTCTGACAGAAGAACACGACACATCACAGGGTAATTATTATTTTATAGAATCTATAAAACTGTGATTTATTTGCCTCAATTCCTTATAGGGCACCAAATAGAAATATTTACACCAGAAAAATAATCATTACCATTATAAGAAGCTTTTGAATATCAATTCATTATGCTAGAACAGTATTTCTTCAAATATTGGATCTATTCTAATAGATGCCACTTTCAATCAACAGCTGGTTCCGTTATCCATTTAAAACATATCAGATCAATGGCTCTCCCCATATAGACGCCTCAATCTTTCTCTTTGGCGAAAACAAGTTACTTATTTGCATGCTATTGTTCACCCAAAAATAGCAAACCAAAACAGCAGCACCTAATTAATGAAAGGTAAAAATACTCATGCTGCCATGTCACCTTTAACTCCAGGATCATTGGGTTGTCTGTCTGCTTAAGGGAAGATAGGTCCAGTCTTCTCTGATAGTCCTCTAGCCTCTGTAGTAGGGGGGGGGACACAAAGTTTTTTTTTTTTTTTTTTTTTTTTTACTTCTTAAAGCAAGAGCCATAAGCAGACAGAAAAAAACCACACCTGCTTGTCTTCTGATTCCTTTACAGCCTGGTTGACATGATTGAGGATCTTTCGACAGCAGTCGGCTGCCTGCTTCACTTTGTCCTTCTCTACTGCATCGTCTGAAAAAGAATATGACATTAGCGAGGAATTAAGGCCCTCTCTTTTAAACTTATACGCCCTCCGTTCATTGAGCCAGTAAAATAAAACAGTTGGGCAACAGAACAGCATAAAACGTTGCTGTACTTTATCATTGGTGCTTTCCCAGTGTGAGACCTCCTCTGCGATGAGGGGAGGTGATGGCATCAAATAATGAGTGAGACATTTGCTAAATTGTGCACCGCTGGTTCCTGGACCATTACAATGAGAATTTCCTAATTTGTGAATCGTCGGCATGTTGCCATACATGGGCGAGAGTGTGATTGGTTTGTAGAAGAATGTGCTCTTTAGTGACATCATTGTGCCAGTGAGAAAGCCACATGGGATTTACCAGTGTACTTGGAGATATTGTCCAGCAGCAAGGGGTACTTGGTGAACCTCAGCATCTCGACAGGAATAATATCCTTCAGCTGCAGTCGCCGGCACAATCGGTTACTTTGCGCCTCCTGAGTAGCACACCGGGTCCATTTTAGCACCCCGAATGCAAATAAAAGGCTAATCGTGTCCGCATATTACCTGGATAAACGAAATGAAGCGCGAGTCTTTCTTCTGCTTGGTCTTGATGATCTCCAGAGCAAAAGGCTGATTGCTGCAGAATGTCCCCACGGCCTGTTTGATCTTCTCTTCCTCTCCACCACTGAACTGTTAGGCGCCCGCACCAAGACGCGAAGGGGCAAATACAGACAGACAGTGGTTGGGTTAATGTGGGTCAGGGGCAGTTGCCATGGTGACCGTGTTGAACCACCACACTCTCAGAAGGGGGGCCAGGCTTAAGTTCTTGTGGCAGAGACAGCTTAAATGTAGACTAGGCCCTGGGGAGGGAGCGTTTAGCCTACTTATGCCCCATTGAGATTTTTTAGACAAGCTTGAAATGTAATAGTTATGTACAAATCAGTCAGAATTACCTCGTGTGAATAATAAAACCAAACGTGTTTTCTTTTGCAGTCAAGCAATTTCACCCTATCAGTGCTTCTGTAACAAATGCAATTCCAGCTTGAGAACTTTACTCACCCAGGAGAGCAAGTCATCTCCTATCTGATCAATGACCGATGACTCGTTGCGCTTCCGCACTGCTGCCATCTGCTCCAAAATGGAAACTGGATTGAAAAGCAGAAGCGAGTTAGTCAGAATGTGTGCAAATGCGAGTGTGTGTGTGCGTGTATCAGCGCACCATGCAGTTGTAGAATCTCCTCCAAGTTGGTGAAGATGTTTTTGATGTCGGCAGGAGGTAGGATAGCATCTTTTGAAAGCTTCTGGTAGAAGATGTGATCCAAAACTCTAAGCATCCGCACGTGTGCCCGCTCCGTGTAAAACAGCTCTGGAAAACCCCAAGTAAATGTTAATTAAAGAAAATAAATAAGACACTTCTTTGGACAGTCGATAAAAATCAACAAGAATGATACAGAACTGATATTACAAAAATGTAATTGTTTTCACGTTAATCCTCCAAAGTTGTAGAAGTTTGTTTGATCAAGAGATTTAGTATTTATGATACTACGCTCTCACCGTTGATAACTTCCTGTCTCTTGATTTCAAGAGGCCTGAGACCCGCCAGAACCTCGCGTCCGACAAGCTGCTGCCAGTTAAGTGGGTCATGTTCCGAGTCTGTTCCCTGGTCGTCCTCGCTCTGGACATCGGTAGCACCCAGTCCCTCGAGCCTTGTGGGGAAAAAAATCGGATTGTTCACTGCTGCACTTCTGATTTTGGGTTAATGACACCAAGAAATATGACCTCACCTTCTGATGGCCTTTGGTGTTCCCTCGTGGGTTCTACAACATTAACACAGAGGTGAGTAATCAAGCAGCAGCGACCTATCAGCTTGTGTATGAATATGATTATTTGATGTTTTTCTTTTACAATTTATTTTTTTAATTGTTTATTCAATAAAGTGATTCTTCCCGCCTTAGATCAACTGCAAATATATGTGTTCGTGGTAAAAAAGCAAATTGATGTGAGTGTGACTGTTCAGGCACCTGTCAGTTTCTCTGTCCTCCTCTTGGAGTTGGTCCAGGCTGTAAAGGTCAAAGTGCGATGCAGGATATGGCAACCCGTCGAGGGGATCAGACTGAAGACCGTCACTCAGCCTGCTGCCGCCTGAAGTTGGAGTGCCACCTGCAAGTCAAGACTTGTATTACGAACAAAATCTCACTAGCTTCTTCTAGTCAAAATTCATTGGCTGGCTAGCTTACCTGAGTCTGTGTCTCGGCTCGCATCGGAGCTGAAGGTGGTGCTGTTTGGAGAGGAGGTGGTGACAGATGCGGGGTGTGTGAGGTCGGGGCCCTCGCTGGATTGGCTGCCCCTTAAACGCCCCGCATCTGTTTGCTCGCTGGGCTGAAGACTAGGCTGAGACAATTGCTTCTGAGGCTTAGGTCGACCGTCAAGGGCTTTGCCCACTTTGTGGAAAAGAGAAGAGCGCTCAGAACCTTCAAATGCCTCGGAAGCAAATTCCTGATTTTTAATCGCTCACCCGACGCTGCTTCAATGCGGCTGGGCCGACGCTGAGGTCCGAGGATACTGGGAAACCTCGGCTTCTTCACCTTCTCTTCACCATCCTTTTCTGTCTTAATGCTTTTCTGTTCATAAGGAATTCAAAAGATTAAATTAAAAATCAGGATAGTAGGATAAGGGATACTGTTAGCTAGCGACAATACCTTAATTTTAGGAAGAAAATTGATCCGGACCCGTTTTGACTCCAGACTGCGAGGTTCCTTGACCCTCACACCAAGGTGCTTCATGTATGTATAAATGACATACTGCATTGTAGTGCTGGAAGAAAGAAAAAAATAAATAAACCGAGCCTACCCTGGAACTTGCGACATTGAAAAAACAATGAGATCAAGAGCCAATATTACACCATATGTCACAGCGTGCCATCTGGGAAATGCTTCCAACATATGGTGGTGCGCAATGGGTCGTTTCAATCCTTTCATTTTTTTTAAATTATTTAACGTAAGCATATTGTATCTATAGCTTGTCTGGTCTTATTTCGAAAAACAAAAACAACTCATCAAAATGAGTGCTGCAATGCAACATTCATACAATATATTTAAATCAGCTTACCACTTCTCCTCTTCTGTCGTCTGAGCAGTAACCCTACAAAGGCAAATATTTCTGAGTGCCTCGTTGACTTTACACGAATGTTAATTACCAAATCTGACGTGTTGATTTGTTTCACTTACAGAATGTCCTCAATCTTGGTTATGATGTTTTCAGCATAAGAGCGTTCGCGCTCGAGGGTGACACGATCTCGTCCACGTTCTTGGTCCAGCCTGCCCAGCTCTACTTCGGCAACGGTTAGGCCCATGCTGCGCTTTTGTCTACATGTACAAACATGTAATGTCATGCGGGTGGGGTTGAGGGGGAAAAAAAAAGAAAAAAACATCTTTGGAAAATACATCGATATGACAATCAAGTCTACCTGAAATCCTCAAGGTTCTTCTGAATGTCAGGGAGCAAAGAATCTTGTAGTGTTTGGACATGTTGTCTGTTTATTTCCTCTGGGATCAACTCTGTCCGCCGTCGATCTGCAAAACCAGCCCAAATACTTAACGTTAAAGAACAATTATATATTTGAGAGTTTAAAAAAAAAAAAAAAAAAAAAAAAAAGCAAAGGCAGAAAAACTGACCAAGATCAGCAGAAATTGATTCTGGAACTGCCACTTTCAAATGCTGAAAGAAAAAGGCCAACTGTTCAATACCTGCGATAATTAAACTGCATCATCTTTTTCTGCCTGTGTTCACTATGATGAAAAGGAAGGTCATTGCTTACTGCTCCCCGATCAATAAAGAATGTATGGAGGTCCATGAACATCCGTCTGGTCTCTTTGGAGTTGGTCTGCTTGTACAAGTCAGCATAGAGGTAGCACAGCTAAGGGGACGGACACGAGACATTGAATGAATAACACAAACAAAGAGCTCCGACGGAATCAAAACAAAAGGCGTTGAGGGTCGTACCACCGGGGCCGGATCGAATTGAGATATGACGTGATGCATGAAGGCTGCGAGGTGGGCGGGCCGAGACTTGAGCTGCTCAATGCTGGTAAAGCGGTTACACTGGCCGTTTGTCTGCAAAAGAAAACCACGGACAAGGATGTAAAAACAAGACACATATAAAGATGTACCGTATTGGCCTGAATATAAGACGACCCCGATTATAAGACGACCCCCTCTTTTTCAAGACTCAATTATGAAAAAATACTTTGTCTAGACCCCGAATGTAAGACAACTCCTCCTTTTTCAGTTTTATTTGAATGAAAAAAACTCGTCTTATATTCGGGCCAATACGGTAATAATAAATGTTCTTTGTAGAGTTTTTTTTTTAAAATGTGATGAATGGCAATATAGCGGTATACACCTGCTCTTGGTCAGAATCAAAATAATCGTCCTCAGCTCCAATGATATGCGAGACGATACGAGAGGAGGGACTGCTGACAGTGGTGGAAGACAGAGAGTCCTGCGGCCAACACATTTGAACATTAGAGAATGAATGCTTCCTTTTAAAAAGTTGTCTTGACTGCGGTGGACATTATATTGTACTCCAAAGTGTCCGACAATAACACCGAAGCGGGAAATGGGTGGAGATGAATTTTTACCAGATCATTGGCATCCTCTGTTTCTGGGGAGTGGCAGGAGTTGAAGCTGTTCCTGGGTGTGCTCTTTGGACTCGGGCAAAAACTCTCTGGAGAGACGAGTCCAAATCCAGAAATCTGTAGGCGGTGAGGCACAACAATTTACAGTCAACCTCGTATTTTCGTATCACTCAAACATAAAGATGTATTGAAATTAGGATGAGGAATGCAGATGTTGCATCATTAAAAAAACAAAACCAACGTACAGGTGTGCTGCTCCAGGACAAGTCAGCACTATGCTCTCCCGCCGCAAGAGTGTGCTCAGTCTCAAACATGCTACCATCATCTGCATCTCCACCCGGAGCAGCCTCCTAAAAATCCGCAGAAATATTAGCTGCTGGTAAATGAAATATATCACAACAGAATACATACCACCAAAAAATCCAACAGAAAGGAAATGCTTAGAAGGGGAAATCAACTCCAAAGTTTTATTTACAAATATGTATGCGCCATCACTAATCTAAACATGGAATTACGATAAAAGTTGCATTCAGGGCAACCCCTTAGCGATTACGTGAGGAACTATGCTAGATAAAACGGTACGGGCAAAATAGAGTGGCTTTCCTCTGAAGCCTAATCCTCAAATAAGATTAGGATTAATGTTTGTCTGGAGTCTAAACGCTCTTCACTGACTCGCACTAGGATCTTTCGGGATTTTGCTATTAAATCCCGTCCCTCGATACCTGGCTGTGTGTTGGCAGATATTATCAGGCCTACTACCTGTGTTGCGCCGGTGGCCTTGAAGAGCTGACCCTGCAGCTGTGGAATGTGTTTCTTAGCTTCCTGGTTGTCTTTCAGTAGTTTGGGGGAGGGGTTTCGGCCGTACTCTTCCTTCATCGCCTGGACAGCAAGGGACGTATAGTTCAAATATCCCCCCCAAAAATGTACATCTAGAAATCCCGTTCAGTCATTTATAAAATGATTACCCATTGAGGTGTGGAGGAGAGCCGGTCGTGAGGACTGTACGGGCGTTCTGTTGCAGGCGAGTTTGGGGAGGAAATAGTCACGCCAAGCATTTCAGACTCGGCTTCAGACAGGGGGATCTGGGGGAGCCCCGGAGGGCGACCCAGTACTGTGAGGGCCACATAGGAGCCCGCTAGAATAAGGCGGAGAGATTAGCAATACTATTTCAGCACGACTGCAAGATTTTTGTTGAAAAAGGACTTACATTTGATAAGCTTCACCACTTCAATGTGGTTTGAATGTGTTACGAGGGTTCCGTTGACCTGAAACACACCGACCGTCAGCATGACATACCAAACACACAGCTGAGGAAAAAAAAAAAAGAGTGGCCACAAGGTGGC
Source organism: Syngnathus leptorhynchus (assembly GCF_054491065.1). Classification (NCBI taxonomy): domain Eukaryota; kingdom Metazoa; phylum Chordata; class Actinopteri; order Syngnathiformes; family Syngnathidae; genus Syngnathus; species Syngnathus leptorhynchus. The sequence goes on along the minus strand of NC_141201.1, from coordinate 5,196,971 downwards.
AGCCTACAGCCTGTTTAGACCTTTGACAAGAAAACAATATGATTCATGCAGAGAAGGAGGTGTGTGTGTGTGTGTGTGTGTGTGGGGGGGGGGGTAGTTGCAGATAAACACACTTACCTTGATGATCCTGTCTCCTGTCTGAACGCCTGCCCGCATTGCAGCACCATCTGATAAAAACACAGTGATCAGAGCATGAAAGAATTAGAAAAGGAAAACAAATTGGTTTCGTCAGAACACTCTGAAGAAAAATACTACCTGACATTTCAAAGCACCGTGCTTATGTTTCATGAAGGACCTGTTTCATAGCTCCACCCCAAACAAAAGCTAAGACTTGTGACTCCTGTCAAGCTGAAAGTCTTTGACTGACTTCTTATGAGTAGCATATGAAGCCTCAAATAAAGTCTCATTTGGGACTTATTTGCTTCGCCCGGAACGACCGATACTTGAATTTTGTTTGCGTTGATAAGCATAAGTAATTTTCCCGTCAAAATCCTCCCATGCATTGACGACACCCGATAATGCCGCTCATATGTAGTAACGAGTCAGGAAATAGACAATCCGCAGCCACAATAATGCCTCAAGTGCGTCAGCGGCGACTGCCCCGCGGCGGTTATTGCAACAAAATAATGAGAATCGTCGAGTCTTGTGTCACCTTCTTTGACGAGCTGCACAAACACCGGATTGTCACCACTGACTGTGAGCCCAAAGCCATTTTCGTCTTTCTGGATGATGACGCATCGCTGGACCAGACCTGCGAGTGAGACACAGAAAGGACGGTACATGTTTTTAAAATGAGCTGAATCAAATGTCACACATTCATCATGTTTAAAGGACATTTTTTTCTCTCTCTGTTATCTTATAATGTATACAAGTTGAAAATCAACCAGAACTGTTTTGGATCATAGAGGTCAACTGTTCTGTGTATAGCAACGAACAGCTGCATAATATCTTTGCGATACCACAGGAAATTGTTTAAACTCGCCTACACAAAAACAAACTCCGGTAAAATATTTTCCTATGATCATTACTATTATTCGGACGCGAATGCCTTTTGGCCGTGCATTTGTTTTGAAGGATGTCTGAAAGCGATCTCGCGATCCAGACATTGCTGCTTGTTTTCTCAAAGCCTAAAGGGGGAAAACGATTCTTCTCAGGTTCTTAACGCGTGGTTTCATTAGCATGGCAAGAGGAGATTAGCGTTTATCTAACGTCTGAGTGATAATGACTGGGCTGACAGGACAATGTCAAGAATTCCGAAAGGACCGATATTTTTGAGTAAATACCTCATTATCTTAGAAAGTATATTACTCAAAATTGACCCCAGCGTGTATGACCTTTGAACTAGTTTCTTGTTGCGGCCGAGATTTTCTAACCATTGACGTACCGACCGGAGAGGTGAATGGATCAATATGGCTTGTTGGGGGTTGGTGAGTGGAAGGAATGGGAGCTAATAGATGTGGAGAGGTTTGGGGAAGCAAAAAGCTTCAGGCTTGGGGAGGTGGGGGGGGGGGGGGGGGTGACACAGCTCTAGACAGAGGGAGGCAAAGGAGGGGGCAGGGAGCGAGGTGAAAGCAGAGGTGTCAAAGTGATTAAGCCATATGGGCTAAAGAGCTGGTGTGAATTTACCTCGAGATGTTGATCTTGCGCTTGAGTTCCACGCTTAACTGTGTGTATTAGGTCAGGCTTTATAAAACCTTGACAAGTGGGGAGTGCTGACATAGTCAATGAGCAGGCCCATCCATTTACAATAATGCATTATTCAGAGGCCCTAACTGATTTGTTATTGGCACCCCTTTTGCTGAAATGCTTAAAAAAAAAAAAAAAAAAAAGGACTCCAGAGGATAAACTGACATTTAAAACTGAGAGTCCACAAAAGGAGGAGGAGCCGTGGAATCTTAAAAATATTTGTCTGGATTTAAAAGGAATTCTTCTTAGCAAAGAAAATAATAGGAATAGAAGTAATCGATGTCATGATCAAATTGTTGCCCTTTTTTTCTACTTGACAGGAAATGTATGTTTTTGTTTTTGTTTTGTTTTTTACTGTTCATCAAAGCGATTGAAAATGCACCGGCAGCTTTGTCTATGCTTGCACTTTCTCCTCGCTAAGTGCAAAATAATCTTCATCTAAAGGTATTCTCACACCAGCATGTTTAGATGTGAAAAAGTTGTGCAGATGTCACACCACTCATCCCGGCAAGAGTATCCTTACCACAGGACTCAGGCTTCCCCTCTGCTAGCACACTGCTGCTGCCACTCTTCTGCACCACCAGAGCTTCTGCTCACAGCCCCAAACCACACAGACAGTATGGCGCGCACACACACACACACACACGCACACACAGAACACGAACCAACAACACAAAAGGAAGGAAAGACACCAAATAGAAAATCATGAGGGAGGAAAGTGATCATGGGAAAAAGAAACCGATAATAAAAACACTCGATTTGAGTTCCTGGCGTTGAACTTTCTGATTTGGTTTTACACGGTGCTCTGTGGACACACTACTACAAGATCCAAACATTTCTATTTCTGCTTCATTGTAGCAACAGTGTTTCCATTTGTCTGACCAAAATGTGTCTCTTAAAGTGTGTGTGGCACCTCCCACAGGCAGACAACCACCAACTTCCCAGAGAAAACAATTTGTTCATGTGCTTTTGTATCATTAATATAATCCATCATGCGGCGCAGAGGATTTTTTTTTTTTTAGACGCTTCGACTACAGAAGCTTGAGTTGTACTGTATCTAACTGTTTTTTTTTTTAAACCTTCTTATACTCTTCTTAAAAGAGCAGTCCGACGTGTGTAGCCGGTTGAAAGGCTTTGTCCGCATTTTGAAATGTGCATTAAGACCACCCAAACACACAAGACGCCACATTTGCACGCCCTCAAGTAAAACGGCTGACAAGCGTAGATAAAGAAACTAAAACGTGACCATCTAAACTATGGTAAATTTGATCGATTTGAAAGAGACAAGACTATTTTCAAAACACATTCAGAACAGAAGCGGGATAAAGATCAGACCACACTGGTCAAAGTTTTCAAAGACAACAAAACCATTAGGGGGACACACATCCTTTCAGCATCTCAGCTGCCTTGCACAAACTGTCATCGGCACACACTTTTTTTTTTTTTTAGACTGTGTTTTGTGTAACAACACAGAGCAGAAGAGGCGGGGTGCGCCGTTACAAACAAGGCAGTTAGATGAAGCGATGAGATGTGGGGGGGTGCATTTAAGGAGGAAAGGAAAAACAGAACAAAAACAGGTTGGTTGCCTGAGAGTTAAACATTACCTGTCGGGTCAAACTCATTGGAGGAAAGCGAGGTTTTGTCACTTTTAGGTCTCTTGTCCGGCGGGTGGTCTTTGCTGAGAATGCTGCTGGTTCTAAAATGAAAACAAAACAAAAATTCACCCCCAAAACTCTGTGAAAAAGCGAATTGGTCAACGTTGATGAGTGAATACTGTCCACTGTCTATCAAGATACAAACTGAAATGTAAAAAGTAAAATGGAGGTATTTTTAAACCGTATATAAAGCCACTCAGCTAAGATTAATTAAAAAATTCACAACAACAAAAACAAAGTTGTCCAGATCTCTAACAAAGTTTCGCACTATGGCAGGACTGCTTTAGCGTCAGCTCATAGCTGGTGCGGCGCAAATGAGCTTAGAGCCTATCCTAAAGTGCTTGCTATTATTGAAGTCATTTGGGGTTGTTTCACAGTATGTTACTTCAAATTCCCAGTACACTTAATAAAAAGTTCTATTGCAATTCAACTATGGAATTCAAACAATTAGCATTCCGTCACATCGGACATCAGAGGTTGCTTTGTGTAAGTGGCGGGATATATTTGTAACTGATGAAAAGTTAATTAAAGCTTGCGTGCAATGCATACGCAGCAAGCTGGACTGGCTTTTGAGAGAGGAACTGAGAATTCATCTGCCACACAGAAGCGCCAATTATTCACTTTGGCGCTGACAATAACGTGTGTGAGTCACAGCCAATGTGTCACGGTGTATAATGTGACAGCCAGAGAGGATGTGGAGGCGCTCTGCTGAGCAAGGCCGGGAGAAAGGACTTTTTCCCCAAAAGCAAGGCCACGGCCGCCGCGCGCTGGCTCGGACCTCGGCGGGCCATGTATGGTTGCCGCTGCCTATGCCGGCCCCAAATGTGAAAGGCCACTGTTCTGTTCGCAGTGAAAGGCAGTGATGGGCCGCACTTAGAAGAGGGACTCCTTTGTCCCTCACTGAGTGGTGCATGCGCGTTAGCAGCAGGGTGGGGGTGGAGGAGGCCATGTTTAGTCTGAGCTCAGAAGACTTCTGTATTGCAGCAAAAAGAAGATTCCTTACCTGTTTGCTTTCTTGGGAAACCTGCGGGAGTGGAGAGAGACAGAGAGAGGAGCCAATGTTAATATCTCAGAATGATGACCTCACCGAGATTAAAGCAAAGACGGGAGAGGGCAAAACAAGATACATTTCGATGAGACCCATCTCGTGGTAAACATGATAATCCAGATCAAACATGCGAGTTCTTGTGCGGCAGATTAAAGCGTTTTCCAGGTCAAATGTCCTCCGACTCGCAGATCACTCATTGCTCGCGTGTGTGTGTGAGTGACATCACAACTCTGCATGCTGCAGCGACTCACTTCCACACCTCGGATTTATTTTTTGTTTTTAGAATGAGCCTTGTTTCCTTGTGATTATTAGATTACCTTTACCTATATTGTTAAACTGCTAAAGAACGCACCATTAAGGGACAAAACAGAGGGGGGGCGAGTAAGTTTACATTTCAGTCGTCATAACGGGGGAGGCCTCGCGACTAACGAGCGACTATTAACTCTCTTTCTCCCGGTGACAGTGTGTTCCATTCAGACGGGGCATCTGAATGGCTCGTTTATGAAAATGCCTCGGTCTGTAATAAGTTCCAGGGACTCAGCAAGAGAGCGAGGGAAAAAAAAAAAAAAAATCCCAAAGATTTAAGTAACCAACTCCCATGAAAGCTCGAAACTGGAGAAACCCGGAAAAAAAAACAGGCATATAAACACAGAGACTGAACAAGGCGAAACTGAGCAGACTAGCTTGGGTTCATGCAGGCGCTAATGAAAACAAGACAGTCAAGTACAGTATAAAGACAGTAATAATAATAATATTAATAATAATGGAAAATAATAATATTAATATTTATTATAGTTATTGATTGATTAGGAACAATGAACCATTACGATCAAATAGCCGTCCTTCTCATTTGATACAAAATCCATCAGCAATCCTTTGGCGCATTAGTTTATTGCGAGATTAGGAAACAGCTGCCTGAAACTTTACCGAAGAGGTTTCCAACCAGCTGGTCAAAGCTTGTGGGCGAAATTTCCATATTCGCCATATCCTAAACGGAGAATTGTACCGCTTCCGCATTAACAGTCAATTGTCTGTCTGGCAGACAACAGTGCTCCATTGTTACATTTCCTCATAATGACTTAAATACTCCGATGGACACGGTAATGAGAACAGAGAAGCTCACGAGGGGAAAGAAACAGGATGACAACGTGGACAGGATAAGACGCATACTTAGTGGCGAGATCTGATTCAATTGGATTTTAGATCCAGTTGCCTGTTATCTGATAAGTCTGGGAGAACTGACCTCTTGACATCTCAAATTATTCAATGTATATTCACGTTAAAATAAAATCATTCTTAAGCACTAAAATCAGCCTACCACCATATTTGTTTTTATCTTGAATTTTTTTTCCCCCCCAAATCCTATTGAACTATATTTATAGAACTCATCAGCCAGACTTTTTCTTTCAGAAAAAAAAAAAGTTCCTATAGGCATATAATTGTTCTTCAAGCTTCAAAGAGCGAACCATTAAAATGTGCAGGAAGCGTTATGTGGGAGAAAAAAGGGCGGGGCGGGAGAGCAGGGTGGGAGTGGAGAGGTGAGGGTGCTGATGTACTGCAGCGGGCCCGGGCTTGAATGCTCCATTGAGGTTTGCTGTTTTGATGGAAAACTGCGCCAGAGCTGGGCCAACTTCAGCAAGAGTGGCAGCAAAGGGAGACCGTGACTACAAGCGAGAGGGGGAGAGAGAGAGAGAGAGAGAGATCGAGTGAGCAGCAAAGGGGAGGGAGGGATGACGAACAGCCTTATTTTTGTGAAAGAGTCTCCCGAAAGGAAGAGGAAGGGAAATTGGTGAATAATTAAAGAGTAGATGAACAGGGGGAGGATTCAAGGGGGAAGTCCTGCAGGAAGGATCCCGCACGCACACACACACAATTAAAGCCGAACATTTAAGTCAACTAACAAATAAAGTTGAGAAACATTGGGCCTCTTTACACTCCAATGCAGAGTCATTATTTTCCAGATTTTTTTTTTTTTTTGTGTCTGTTCTATATGGAGGATGGGCGGGGTGGTGTGCTCGAAGTTGACGTAGCAATTTTCTACTTTGGGTGGTAGTGCCACAGCCGCAGGGACGATGGGTGTGTGGAGAATTCCGCAATGTCGGGACTTCAAGAAGTTTATATTGGCAATATTCAGGTTTTCAAAGACCACGTGCAAAAAACCTGCTCATATCTAACTTTTAGTTATGTGGACCCTACCTGCGAAGAATGAAAACAATTCTCATGTAGTGTGAAACCCGAAGGATTGGACGATCCCGAGAGTTGCCTCGAGGCGGCGGAGATCAGAATGAGGAGTGGTCCATTCCAGAAAGACGACCACATTACCTCGCATGTAGCAGCAAATTACACTAGAAAACCGAGGGAGTGAAGGCGGCTGAGTCATATCGAGCACCTTGGGAAATTGGAAAGATGTTTGAACGCAGCCAGCGGGACCGATTTTATCTCGACTGCAGTTTGTCAATAAGAGACGGACGGCGCGCCGCAGATGTTATCGAATCTGTCTACCTGAGTCACAAAGTGTCATTGTGCACAAACACACGCACGACACAAAACGGGTCACCTTCGTTGCAAAGGAGAAAGGAGGCGTCGACACCCACGCAACTTGCGTTCCTTTCTCTATTGTCGCCATGTCAAATTTCAAACAAACTGGCGACAATCACATACTGTGACCTTAGCGGAGCGCCCTCAAGGTATCGATGTGTTAACTGGGGCACAGATTTAAAGAAAGCGTTTGAACCAGACAGAGAGGCGAAGGGGGAGGGAGGGGGTGGTGGTGGTGTGAGAACGCAATTGTTGTTGGCGTAGGAAGAAACAGAAGTAATAGTTCTGGAGCTCAAGCTAAAGCCTCCAGGGGGAAAACGCTGCCCTTTCTGCCCCAATAAACCTCATCAGGATTCCTGACATGAAGGCCGGGGGATAGACATTTCTTCACGCTATGCTGTCTCCTGTCCTCTGGGACTGAGAAAGGGAAAGGAGGTAGTCCAACGGGTTACGCTGTTTAACGTGAACACCGGAGGACTTCTCTGATCAGTCGGAAAAGTTCCTGGCATGACGAGGCATGTGAACAAAAGCTTAAGGAGCATTCATTTTCGTCTAGCCTGAAACGTGTTTTATTTATTTGTCTCATCGTTGCAGAGATTGATCAAACGAACCAGACTGTCATCAACTAAAATTATTTCATACTAATTTTAAAAATCTCAACTTTACAAGGATTTGACTTTGTATTTCTAGTTGCGGGGGATTGGCTATGGGAAAATTAGAGGTTGAGGAAAAACTCAATACAGGCTGGATCCGAGTCCGTGGCAGAACTTGTGTCCTAGTCCTGATGCTCTTTGACAAAGTGCAGCAGCGTTTTAAAGTGGCTGCTTAGCCCTGAATCAGCAGAAAGCAGCAGTGCAAGGTTAATCGCAGTGCAGTGGGAGGTTTGCTGCTCCGTTTCCCTCTGCGCATTAAGTTCTGCTGGCAAAAAGCAGGGCGTTTGGCATGGTGTATCTCATCCAGAGGGAGAGAATGGTCACAAGTACTGAACTGCCTCTTCTTGAAAAGTGAAAGCCAACCGCAGAGACTCTCAAACACATTTTATGCCACTAGGATCAAAATGATTGATGTCATACAAGAACTGGATGATTTGGCCTTGATATAAAATATCTCGACTGTATTCTAAACAAGTTCTGCTTTTTGATTTCTCCAGAAACTAAACAAGCTTTGGAAAAAAAAATAAAAAAATCCCCCTGACTGCACTTTTCTATACTCGCTCTTCTCTGTTCCCGGCCATCTTGTTCACGCAAACCACAAAAGTGAGGATGTGCTTCAAACTACGGAAACTGCTGAAAAGAAAAATCGAGTTTCGAATATCTGTGCAGTGATATAGCAGTAATAAAGTAACCACGCAACAGAGCTAAAATTATTGGCATATGGTAGTAAAGCACCAAAAAAAAACACTGGACCTATGACAGACCCTTGCTGGATCCCTTAAAATATAAATCCAGGTATGGACTATCAAATATGGTCAGAACCAACTGAGATCACTTTCAAATTTGTGTAGGAGGATTTCCCGCTTCCATTTCGAGTCCTAGCATTTTAGCAAAGCACACATTAGTGAATCAGAGTTTTTATGCTGTGGTGGAAGCTAAAAATGGACTGGAAAGGAGTCCCAACATGCCAACCATAAATCAAAGTCATCCAGTGTAGGACAGCACTGAAACTACAAGATTAGAGTCTACTGAGAATCATAACCTATATTTACAAAATACTGTCCATTAAAAAAAAACATTTTTGTGTCATCAAGACTCTTCTATACTTTTATCACAAAGCAGGAAAGTTTCCTTTTCAGATGAATTCCCAAATAATTTCCAATGCTGCTGGCCTCATTCACAGCTACAAAACATTTTCTTTCCTTGTCCTCTTTTTTTTCCCTCAGTTGTAAGGATCGTGTCTTTAGTGGAGTGAGAGTAATGTGTGGCCCTCGAGCTCCCTTTGCCTGGCTTAAGGGGGCAGGACCTTAGACAGTGTCCGCAAGCATCAGGATCATAATGCTATAGCACATAAAAGTGCTAGCTAAAAAAGCATTAACTCCACCCACTGTCTAGCATCCATGGGCATTGTTGTCGTTTCTTTCCCCCCTTCTTCTGTCTCCTTTTCAATATTCTTCCACTTTGGTGTTGCTTCACAATGTAATAGTGCCCTTGAATGAAATGCTACCATGGCAGAATGATAGCGACCTAAATTGAGTTTGCGTTTATGACAACCATAAAATGCAATTATGAGACAATGCAGTGAATTGGACAGGTATTTTGCAGAATCTATAAAAGAAGGACATGGAGGCTACAGTGGAGGATTACTTTTCATTATTGCTCACTTTGCTAATCATAAAACACAATGTATGGTTTGCTGAGCCATTCTACCAAATAATCCAAAAGATAGTTTGCCCGGCAACATTGACAAATGCGACAAAAACAAAAACAAAAAAAATGAAAATAGACGACATTTAGGAAGGCGGGAGACACAAATGATTCACAAGTCAGCAATGCTGACGACATTCCCGACCAATGAGAACTTGCTCGGTGGTCATTTTTAAATTGTCACAAGTAGGATGAGTGTATTTGGTCTGTAGTCATAACAAAAAATATATCTATAAACAGCTCGGTTTCTCACACAAATCATCAATACTACCATTTATCCATCAAAACAATCTTGCCCTGATATTCCTCACATGTACCTGACCTAGATCCATGAATCTATGAGGAGTATACAGACTAAAGCTAGCCTGCTCCCACTGAATGCTATTGTTTATTTTTTAGTGATGTCACCAGCACCACTTTCCGGGAGGGCCTCAGGGCAGGCCGGTGGGGCGGGGTAGGAGAAAAAGCGTGGAGATCAGCAGAACTTTGTGACAAAGAACCAGTAGCTCACAAAACTGACCCACAGTCCTCGATAGATGTTACATTCACACTCCTGGCCGACACAGCAAAAAACACATCACACGCATGGTGCCGCAATCGACCTGAATTGAAACACGATTAAATATTCAATTTGAACTAAACAGAGAGGAGAAAACACTAAACATCCATTACTGATGTCGGGTTACCTTTAACTCATGCAACATAAATACTGTAAGCCTGCCGTTTGCGCTCTCTATCTAAAAGTAGGAAAATAGCGGTTGACATCTCCAAAACACAATCTTCACACGGGAACGATCGTAGCAACTGCGCTCCAGTAGGTTCATTAGGGCCACGTAGTGTTGTGGTAGCACGACTTGAAAAAAAAACAGCGAAAAGTGGGTGCTAACCATCGCTGTCATCGTTCCAAATGGGGGAGGGGGTGGGTAGCAAGTATAACGGAGCTTCAAATTCTTAACGCTTACAACTGGAGCTTGCTTCCGTCCTGAACTAAGCAAGCACATTCCAGGGAGTTGGCTTGCGTTCCTCACAGGTATGTGGGACTCAGGTAGGGAGCAGGTCAAAACGCAAAAGAGGGGGGGAAAAAAATCTTTGGAGAAGGAAAACCATGCAGGAATTAACCTCATGTAATGCATCCAAGAGTATCCTCATGGATTAAAGAGAGGAAAAAAAAAAACATTTAAGTGGTGCGATTTATTTGCTGTTGGTGTCCGAGCTCTCTTGACTGATCGCTCCAATAAGATGATTAGGAGGTTGCGTCTAAATCCAAAGATCGTTTTAATGGGCGCAGGAGAAGGTAAGCGTTGAAGGCTTAGCGATGTTACCTAGCCAAGCAGAGTCTCTTAAGAACACTTTGCTGGGAAAGAATTCCATTAACCGAGCAAACATCAGCAGTGTCTCCATCAAGATCGGATGTAGCTCCTTGTTAATTAGATTGCATGGCACAGTTATTAGTCAGCGTATTGCGACAACGGCGCGGTCGACTCGGAATGCACGTACATCTTATCGGTGAGCTACGTCGGCGAAATCAAAGCGTTTCCAAGAAAGATCAAAACGCTTGAGAATAACACCGGATTCAGAAGAGTCAGCACACCTCACTAAACTCCATTTTACCCAGCGTCATATTATTGTGGAGATTCTGCTCTTTCAGCCTTGATAAATATTCAAATTCATTTTAGAAATAAAAGACCGTGACGACCTTTCACCTTTTCTTTGGCATGACGATGACACTTTGAGGGGTAGAAGTGACAGCAGAGGAAATGTGTGATAATCATAAAATCGGAAAAGGAATTTATTACAATATAGCAGCAGTGTGCCAAAAGTGGTATGTGTACCTCTCCTGACTCGTCCGTGCAATATGGCTAAGTAAACAACAATGAAATAAGAACCTAAAGCTAGCTTTGTTGAGTATTGATGTGAAGCTTTCTTTAAACTTGTGTGGCACTTTGGGGTGTTGCCAGGTAACATTACCTGTGCCGCACAGGTAATAAAGATTTAATAAAGGACTCTGGAACTACGAGTTAGCTCAATGAAATCCTAATAAATCGGAGCCTGGCTAGTGTCAATGAAGAGATTGTGCTTTTCATGCTGTAGCAGAATGTAGAGCATAAATGATGGTTATACTGTACCTGTCAGTGAAGCTGGACTGTGTGTCACTCATTGGGCTTCCGGTTCTAGATTTGCAGCAAATTATATCCGATTAACATTTTCCAGAGTGTGATGTGGCGACTTGCTTTAGCGTCCTTCTCTGGCATTCGTGAAAGGACAGCCTTGGTGTTTCAAAAATAAATATAAATATAGAAAAAAAAAAAGATGCAAACAAGAGATGCAGATGGCAAATATCCTCAATGTATGGGGGTAGTCCAAGCAAGACGGATTAAAATGGTGCAGACCCTAAAAATGAATCAGTAAAGAGATTATATCCTTCTCCTGGGTCATAAATAACACCACTGGCCCAAATTGCATGCGGGTAAAACATTCACATCCCAGTTTTTTGGGGGGTAATCCAACCTTACGGACACCGTGGCGATGCAATCCGCCTGCCACCTCCCCTGCTCGGCTTGAATAAGGGACTGAATGTCCCTGGGAGATTTGGCAGATTCCTCCAGTCGGCACTATGCGGTTTGCTATCTCTTGCCCGATTTCGTCGTTACCAAGAAGAGTCGTTCGATACCGTAATGTTGAAATCAAACGGGCAAAACGAAAAAAAAAAATGTTTGTCAATGATCTTGAAGATAGGTTGTGTGAAAATCCTCAAAGGAAAGCAGAGTTTAGTCTTGGTAGCTCTCAGCTAACAAAACAGATGCGCTCTATTGGGATGGAAAAAAAAAAAAACTTTGCGTCGTGTGCTCTTGTTTCCACTGCAGATAAACCAAGTCCGAATCTCAAAGAGTGGAGAAAAATATTGCACGAGTGTCCAGTAGTCTTTTTTTTTGCGTCCCCCGGTTTTCGAAAAAGTATCTCCGCGAGGCAATAAGAGAATCCGAGTGGTCTGTGTATGTATTAGGACCGCTCGACGCTCCTTGACTCCATGTTTCCAGAACGGAGTCACTCAGTCGTCTCTCAGCACAATTCCCGTGGATGGAAAAGCAGGCTAGGCTAAATTGGCCAAGCTAACGGGACAGAAAGTAACAAGCAGTCTCCTGCCAGTGACTTGTCAGAAAAAAAAAAAATCCAACAAACCGAAAAGGCCTTAAAACTTTCAGGGACGTTCGCGACCTTTTCTCACAATGCTCGGCGTCATTTGTACAATCCTAAAAAGTTGAAGGAACGCAGGGGAAAAAAATGCCAGTGTGCTGCTAGCAACGCCCTAGCCTGCTAGCATGCTAGCCGCCGCAATTCCTAACTTCCACCACCAACCACTTCCGCCGGGTGATGGGGAAAACTCCAACAGCATCATGGCTTTCGAAGTGCGTTAAAAATAACCATCAAAATGTAATATAAACATTTTTTTATGAATTTCAAATATTAAACTCAATTCATATGCAGCTATTACTTTATGAAAAAATATATAACATCATTCACCACTAGTTAACACCAGGTCAGTGACACCCAATGCAAGGGCTGTTTTTGATACGTGTTTTTAATTTTATCACGTTTATTTTACTTTAGTTTTATTACTATATGGGTGTATCTAACCATCTCTAACGATTGGAAGACAAAGTAAATCATACAATTGTTATCTGACGTATCACCATGAAGTAATTTAACCTCTCCTTACTAAATAATGATTATATACTCAATTATATTCTTATTAAATTATGTGGATGGATGAATAAACACTATGATGTCGAGTGATGCTTCCTCACGTAGTTAAAAGCGTCTTTGAAGCACTTTATTCTGCACAAAGAAAATCTTTAGTCATTTTCTACGTGGATCCACGTCACTTGTCAGATCACTGCTAAACAATAGCACCATCTAGTGGACATCAATGGAAATTCTACCACCGAGGTACAACTGAGCAATTGCAGATTTTTTTACCAAACACAAATTCCCATTTAGCCACTAGTTTTCAATGTTCATACAGGGAATAGCAAGGCACAAAACAGTTAGACATTTTACTTTCTCCTTATATACACAATGATGTTCCTCACCTGGCGTCTGGTAATGTGGCAGTTGGGTAAAACAGACTTGTGCTGAAAGCAATGAAATAACATTGTACACGAATATTATCAAAGTAAATACAACCGATTACAAAATAAACAAGAAGTTAAAGTTGTTTCATATTTCTCCCTGAGTAAAGCTTCCAAATCTATTCACAGTTTGTCATATACAAAACAAAACGCCAAGTTTTCGATATGACTCACATGGTTTGAGAAGATCACAAGTTGTAAACAGTGTCTACTTTTTTTACTCTGTTCATTCAACATTGCAACCAAGAGCAACATTGTTTCTTTAGTGGAAGCTTCAAAGTCAAATCAATCCATTTATTGAATTACTTAATTTAAACCCCAACCTCGAGACTGCAAACATTTTGCCACATGAATTACAATCAAGCTGTTCAACATTGAAACATTCCACAATCCCAAATTCCCCATGATGAAACCAAAACTAAAACTACTCACTATTCAAAGGTTCCAGGGGAAATAAAAAAAACTTCTCTTGTTCAACTTCTCACTAGTTATTTCCCAGAATGTTTGATTTTTTTAAATTTATTTATAAGTTTATGTTGAGACTTTGGATGAACTCCAAAGTTTGGAGCTTCCACCGAACAGTATTGGATTCCGGGCAACAATGACTCATCCAAAAATTGCGGCCATTCCATGATGTACACACCAACAGTTGCCGCCATTAGAGACACTTGTAACCAAGTGCAACATCTGCTAGTGCTTTGCTTTCCAGCCACATAAACCTCCTCTGCGTTATTTTTCCCCCAACAACCAAACAAAAGGTTCAGTCTGAATAACTGCCTAAAGCATTTTTTTACTCCCATTTTCATCTCATTACACTGAAGTTGTCTCTGGGGTCAGTATTTAGTCGCTCTTTCTATTGGCGGCCTCTTCTCGTTCCCTCTGCCGCTCGTGCCAACTCTTGATCTTGCGTTTGGCGAAGCGAACAATGTCCACCATGAAGACCCAGGAGAGCGCGTACATGGCCACGCCCCCGCACTTGATGAAAAATCTGGGCCTCGGCGAGATCAGCTCACAGTACAGCATTGTGCCTCCCACAAAGATCCGCATCAGCACGAAGAGCATCACGAACAGCGCATCCACAGTGTGCGCCAGGGGCGTGCCGTAGCGTCCCGTCTGCTTGAGGAACCAACGCGCCTGCAGAAGCGGGTTGGTGATCTCGCTGCCGAAGAGGACGGCGCAGCCCTCGATGCCCGACTCGCCCAGCCAGAGGGTGAGCAGGATTCCAAGGATGCTCATGGTGTGGTGGGCCAGCATGACGGCTCCCTCGGTGCCAAAGTAGACGCACCAGGCCATGTCAAAGAGAAAGTAGCCCAGGCTCAGCAACAAGGCACTTATCTGCAAAGGTGTGTTCTTTGTACCTTACACACAAACAAAAGTTTCAATATTTGTAAATGACATATTAATTTTTTTACCACTTGAGGTGAGCTAGAGCTGATTCCATTAAAATACACGTAAAAGTTTAATAAAAGAATGAACTTTGACAAATGTTTAAACAAACTTTTTTTAACATTAAGACAGTGTTTTTTTTCATTGACCACTAGAGGGAGCCAGTGTGCCAATCGTGACTACTACACTGAGAATAAATGAACAATTCAAATTAAAATAAAATAAAAATGAGTCAATACATGGGAAATTATCAAAATTAATTAAATTCAGAGGAACATGAATATAAACACCTACTTCTGTATTTTAATACTGGTCACAATAGTGGCAGCAACCAAGGTATTTTTTAGATTCTTGGTGAGAAAAGTTTGAGGACCACTGACCAGCAACCTACCTGGATAGGTGAAGGGCCAGGGTCCATCCACGTAACCGATGTAAGCCGTGATGCAAATGACCAGGATGCCATGCAGCAGGGTGACAAGGCGACAGTTCCACTCAGGGCTGCGGCGGCCGTTGGCGTGACACAATGCCAAGTAGAGAGACGCCCAGCCGGTGATGCTCAGGAGCGCCCCGAGCACAACCATGTTCCCCTCTGAAGACAACGAGAGCATCCCGCCGAATGAGATCGCTTACAGTACAAGCACTGTGGTATTCCTTCTACAACAATTAGCCTTTGCTTGTGCAAGAATAGCACTACAGTTGACCCGTTGAGGGTTTGGTGGGGTGAGGGGGACGTTCCTTCGCTGGCTGTGACGTTTGTACCATGCAGCTGTACGGGCATGCATGGGCGGCGGAGCCTCTCCTTGCACAATGCAAAACTAGATGAGGGATGACTGGGCCTCAGACTTTGGCTTCTTGAGCAAGTCATGTCAACAAATTTGGAAATATCTGCTGGAAACTTTCAGTGGGGATAAAGTAGGTTAATGGAGATCGATAATACATTTTCAAAATTAATTTAGGGTTTTGAACAGGGAACTTGTGCTTTTTATGCATCTTTAACATAAGACGGTTTAGAGGACTTTTTGTGCTCTGCAGACTGTAGTGACTGAAGTGCAAATTTGACTCATGCAAATAAAATTGTAGTGCTGCAGAAACTGTGCCCACATTTTTTGACTTTGTGTTTCTATTTAAAACATAACTACTAACTTTGCAGTTGTCTTAGATTGAACCTCCCTGAGAGCTTTAAATTAAGAAAAACAACTTGTGAAGTGACTGGTGTAAATTGCTGTTACAGATGTCGACCAAGCGTTTTTAAATGACGTTAAGCAACGTGAATATGTTTTTAAGCAGATATGACATGACCCAGAAGGCGAACAAACGACATGCAGTACAATTCTCGACTTCGGACATTAATGCAACACAATGGGATTGCTGCTTAGTTAGCAAGAGCAAGCTAACATGCTCATAAACCGCCCCTCCCATTTACAATCATTGACAAGGGGTTGAAAATAAATGTTACCTTGATGGCGCACATATGGATGGCGTCACGTCAGATATTTAATAAACAATGAAAATATGTTTCAGTTCGAATAAAATGTAGCTCGAAGTTGTTGCTAATTGTGGTCCAAGGCTCCATCTTCATACCTCGTTCGCAAACTCACGTTAAACGCCCACCAAGCAGACGACTCCTTTAGTGATTCGACAGATTTATTTCTAATGACATTTTAACTCGCCATTTCGCGATCTTATTCGATTTTCCTTCTCGTAATGTAATACCGTGGTTTTCTTGACCTCACGCTACGATAGATGGATGCTTTGTTTTTATTTTTCATTTTATCTGGTACGACAATGACACCATGCGGTTAGACGAGAGCAGTGCATGTGGATTACGTAATAAACTCAGACGATGGGTGCTAAACATTTCCTTAATCTGATCGGGGGAAATGGTGATAATAAAAAAAAAGATGAAAAAAAAAATAAAAACAGATATCCTTTATTATTAAAAATATGAAGGTTTACTCCAGTAGAGAGGTGCTCTTGTCCATATTACTTAATAAGGGAAATCAAGACAATACAGTGCAAAGAAAATTTAAGACAATCCTTATAAAACAAAACTCTTTAATGGCACAATAGCTAACGGCTTCATTTCCTCCTTATATCACAAATTCATGTCATATTAAAACCTCTTTCACGCAAAAAAAGAAAAGAAAAAAATACAACTTGAGCTAGACCAGGCTGGGTAAAATGTCACCATATTAAATGTATGACAATTAGAATACAAACGTACAGTAAACTGTCCTGGGTTTATTTAATTTTAGCGTTGCATGGTGGGTCTTATTAAATGCTAACCTACACACACACACATAACAAAGGTAGAAATATTAAGGCACTTGCTCTCTGGAAAAGTCCACAGATTTAAAAGTTTGGCTCTTTCGCAATATGACTGAAACAAAGTTTGATTATTGCTCTGTTTGGTCCCACAAGTTTAAAAAATTATCCTTGAACAATACATGATAAGTGTGCACAGATCAGAGCTGAACTGCATAAAGGAAAACATTTCATTGTTTGAGACAGGAAGAGGACGTAAACATGAGCCTGTTAAAATGACCGCATGGTGGCAGTATAGGCAACTGTAAGGTTTCTGTTTAGTAAAAATGTGAGCGCCAACATAGCAGTGGGTCTTCCTAAATTGAGCCTCTTTTCACCCACAGAAACATTACACCATTCTTTTGGACAACCTTTCCTTTGACTTTGGCTTATTTCGACACACACTTACAATAATGTGAGTGCCGAGAACAACGCCCGAAAATGATGGGTTCAAGCAGTCAAACGAAGAGTGTCCTATTATAAGATTGAAAACACAAAAGTCACAAATGGCAGTGTTGCAGGATTAGTTTGAAGACTTTTGTGGTTTGAGTACCCGTGGTTGACAGAGCTTACTTTAAAAAAAAAAAAAAAACAATAAAAGATTACGATAAAAAAAATATTAAAGAAAAAGACAGTCCAGTAAAATCCATATGCAAGCGAAATAAATAATCCAGCATTGGGAAGCTTTCCTCCACTTCTCACAAAAAAAGTATTGTAGATAAATTAACACAAGAGATTAACTTATTACAACAAACCTTAATTGTTTGTCGTATGTTTGATTAACCCTCAAATAAATCCTCTCTGGGCCCATTTTTGAGCCTCCACCCACAGTTTGACAAACCATGACTGCTGAAAAGCTGGTCACAGTGTTTTTCCTTAAGTCCGATGAAGGCACATCCCCATCTGAGTTTTCCTTCGTTGATGAGCGTTTTTGGCTGGTTTTTTCTCATCCCTGGCGACAAGTTTCCCTCTAAAGTGAAGTCAAAAAAATCACTTTATGGCTGACAGTAATTGTTATTTTCCCTTGATTTCTTTCCAAGCGTGAACATCTGGAACTCGCCGCAGCTCCACCTGATCCAGTTTCACTCATCATATAAAATTGCTGTCTAACTAGGTCTCCTCATCCCAGAGGCAGAGCTGTTTTTGCGAAACATAGTACGTAAAGTGGTAGCCCTTGCTACAGCTTTTGATGCCACACTTGTAGGTGGAGCCTTTGCCCGTGGTGTCGCGACTGCGGCAGTACTTGAGCAGGCACGGGTACCACTCCAGGCGTAGGCCGTATGTGCACAAACATGGCTGCCACAGGTCCTTAGTGGCGTGACAGGCCTGAAATTGAGGCGCCACAGACGTGTAGGGCAGCGCCTCAAACATGGAGCCATCCACGCCTGCAAATAATGAATTACAAGTTAGATCGATGTTTTGGAGGAGAATAAATCGGGGCGGGCCTAAAAGTAGCTACAACAAAGAGGGCAGATGAGGAAGCTTTATCATGCAAAGAAGATGCGTCTGTGACAGATAATGACGCAGGAACCATGACCATCTAACATTGTTTGCTTGCTGTAACGCTGCTAGAAGAAGACAACGGTGCAGCTTTCAAGCACATTCTCCTCACCCCGATACCGTTTGGATTTCATTGTGTCGATGCGGGGACAAGCATTCACGAGCGAATGCTTTTGTGTGGTCTCCTTTGCTATTGGCGGCTGTTCAAACATGTCTAAATTCCTGTTGAGACATTTTGGAAAGTAATCGAATTGTGATTTTTTTTTTTTTTTATCTTCCCCAAATATCGCAATTTAATATGCCGTTAAGTTTTAAAGGTCTGTGGCTTTATCACTTCTATTTTTCATATTTCCTAACAAAAATACATCTCAAGTAATAATTTTCAATTTTGAAAATTAGATTCTGCTACACCGCAATGTCAATTTATATTAGATGAATTATTCAGTCCCATTCAAATAGGAAATACCGGTAATCAGAAACAAAGATACTTATTTGGAATGTAAACGTACAAAAATAAAACACAAAACTTTATCAAAGTAAGTAAGTACAAGTACCATCAACAAGATAAGTGGAGTAGTCATATCATCAGAGTTGCGATAAGAGCAAAGTGGCAAAGCTAAACAAAGAAACGCAAGCCCTGACCTTTGTCCAGCCAGTGCTTGACGTCAGGCTCTGTGGTGTAGATGGCCTCGTGGGCCTCGCCACACATGTTGTGGATGTGGTCGCTCAGCCGCCAGGCCCGACTGACGTTGACAGAGGCGCTCATAGTCAGCTGCTCCAGGCCGCGACGCTCCTCGGCCAAACGAATGGCGTGAGGGTTTTTCTAAAAAAAATCACATAAATAAGCATCTGACATGGAAATGGTGCCGACCACGTGGTACCTGTCTGAGGCGGGCCATGGACTCGCTTGGGATGATCTCATTGCGGCCCAGGCGGGATATGAAGCACAGGGCCTGGTACTGGTTCTGTCCTCTTTCCAGCTCGCCCAGGATTAGCGATCGGAATATCTTTACTTCCTGCCAAGAGAACCCAGAGATGAGCAATGACGACTTTCCATTGAGCAATGTGCGCTTTAACCATTCATTTGCACAATGATGCAGCCAGGAATGATTTCAAATAAAGTGCTGCCTTGATTTGTGACCTTATTCCACGGCGTGACTACGTTCATAACTCAAAACACCATTCCCCATTTAAATAAATGGACATGTCATCAATCCATTCCAGCTCCACTTGCAACACTAACATAAATTTTAGTGACTGTCATGATTTTGTGCGCCAATGCCTATTATTATTTTACTCCTAGTGTGTGTGTTTTTAACAGAGGATAAAGAATATATGCATGTGAGACCTTTTCTATTTTAGTCTGTTAATATGTGTTGCTGCATCTTTTATGCTCAATTATCCATTGTTTCATTAAACAACTGTAACCATCGCAACATTGACGTAAATTGTCAAATTTGAAACTGGAAATGTAAACCTGGGATTAGATGTATAGATAAAAAAAAAACAGACAGTGACTGTATTGTTCAAATAGCCTCTGACTGAATCTTTCCCTTCCTGTAAAATGCTAAAAACATTCAAACCTTCTCTTTTATGGGGCCTTGCAGACGTAGCAAATGGTGATAGTGGAAAATCCGTGGAAAAAAAAAAAAAAAAAAGACCTTGTTGCCGTTGGCAAGTACACGCAAGATTTGGCATCAGGAGCCAAGGCCATAAAGAGTTCTGTGAGAGGACATGCAAAGGATGATGGGAATCTCCAGCAAGCACAGGAGACCTGTCCTCCCATTCATCTGACATTACCCCCTCCTCCTCCCCTTCTCCCAGCGAGACAGACACACTGTCCCTAAACACCCCTCCTCCGCTTTTCACACTCTCATATGAAACAAACAGGCTGCAGAGGAGAAGCTTTTAGTCTGAAAAAGCAGGAGGGACAAATAAACATGCCCCTGATAACCCTAATGAGCCGCACTCCCACTTCCTGCGTGCAAAACAAGAATGCGAGGCCCCCCCAGAAGCATTTTTTTACTACTCCGCTTTGCACGTTCCTCATTCAGCAAAGGACTTTTCTCGGTGGAGAGTGTCCGACAAGTACACAATAAAGGCAAACATCATCATGTGACACTATTTGACCTTTTAGAAGTAAATTGCTGAGCAAATATTGATTTAGCAATACTGTGTGACATTAACTTCATGCGTGGCAAGGAAAACGCAGGAAGTTAAAAATGCTCTTTTATCATTTGGCTTTGTTGCCGTTCATTTGTGAATTAGTGAGGATTGTGCAAAAAAAAAAATCCCAAGCTTCAAGGAAGAAATCATTCAATATAAATGTAACTATGAATAAAAATATGGAGGAAAAGTTATTTTTCCCTTCAGCTGTTTGAGCCACAAAGTAAAACATTCCGCTCCACACAATCACAATGGAGCAGTCCCCATTGGAAAAGACAAATGGTACTTTATGACATAGATGAAAGTAAAAATTCAGTGCTCCAATTTTTTTTTTTTTTATATATCTGCAAGAGGAAACACAATGTACTAGAAGTTATGTTCGCACCAATGTGGACTCCAGCTTTTTTGTGCGGAGTTTTCACAAAACATGCAAGTTAAGTTTATAGAGTTGTCCCTATGTGTGAGTATGAATGTAAAATTGGAAAATATACGACCGGCTCTAAAAAAGACACACCCGAGATACATTGACATTTATGATCTACACACATTTAAACATCATATTCAGGAGGGGGGGGGGGCACACAACTTCAGGACCTCCCGTATTGTACACACATGCTGCTACACTGTGTGCAAAGCCGAGAAAGGAAATAGAAAAGGGGGAGGCATTCATGTCAGCCGCATGGATGTGCCCCGAGGCTCTCTGGGTAATTACAGAGGAAAAGAGTAGCTGTACCAACTGTGTGTCGTCGGAACACTGCTGAAGTGACAACAGCTTACACACAATCCCCTCGTGTCACGATGAGTCCACATGAATGATTGTCTACTTCCATGGGCCACTATTTGGATTTTTGCCAAAAGGCAAAAAAAAAAAAAAAAAAAGAGGGCAACCACAATGGAGCCATTTAAAAAGAGCAGTTTAACCTTTTGCGACTGGGATTGAAGATGCTACATTAAACAGCAAAACAAACATAATGGCTTTAGAGTGGTTGTGCCCTCTTAAGGCAATTAAACAAATTCTGATGGGTGTTTGACTTCATTTCCTTTGTGTCAATTAAAAGTATCCATTTTTGCTATATTATATTATTATTTTCATTATACATTGTACATAGTCATTTACTTTAATGAAACATTACTTGCAATACTTTTTATTTGGTCGGGAATTTGCGAGCTATATTTTAATCAATGACAGCGTAATCAATTTTTCAGCTTATTCAATGATCAATTTAACATTATTTTGGGATGGTGTGTTGATGTTTGTGCACATTTGTTTAGCACTTAATAGCACTTTAGACAATTACTCAGTTTTACCTGAGGGGATGCAGTCATTAAACAAATTTCCTAATGAATATCTCAAGTCAACTATTATTGGGATGAAAGTTTCGGGTTTTAAAAAAAAAAAAATATATAATAATGCGTTGCCATCTAAGTGCTTTAGGAGACGCTAAGATAATAATCAGTTTAGCTTTCACAAGCAAACCTGCTTCTACCAATGACATCATCTTGTCCCAAATACCCGCACACTTGCGGTCGACTTCAGCTGTTCGCTTGGACGAGACGGACGTACGCCGGCCAAAACCAGCATTGCCACTAAATTATTCACAGACGTAATCATGGAAGACGTAGAATGAGAATATAATATGCAGTGCTAC
This sequence comes from Syngnathus leptorhynchus, assembly GCF_054491065.1. Lineage (NCBI taxonomy): Eukaryota > Metazoa > Chordata > Actinopteri > Syngnathiformes > Syngnathidae > Syngnathus > Syngnathus leptorhynchus. The sequence goes on along the minus strand of NC_141201.1, from coordinate 5,174,549 downwards.
CATGAATGGAGAACACAATAATGCATTCATTGCAACTACAAAGAAAATGACTACAAATTCAACTTCATCTTCAAGTAAAACTACTGCCGGTAGTAAATCAAAGCAAAATGTCTTTCAAACTTCCCAAGCACCTGTTTCACTATGAGTACCACGACTCCCCTCTATAGGATTCCATAAATCTAAACACAAAGACTCAGGCTCAAAATAATTCAGCAAGTATGTTAAACACACCCTTTAACATATACAATTGATGTTTTCGCCCACCAACATCGAGCTTCTTCAGGTATGGACGCTACAGATTAAACTGTCTCAGTCGTTAAAAAAAAAAAAAAAAAAAAAAAGAATGGTTTAGCTTTAGGCTTCTCCCCACCAGAGAGCTACAAATGTCAGCTTGGCTGTAAATAATCCAGACAATTACAGATTCCTCAGCGTTGCTTCCTCACACCCAAGACTTTGCGGGCAAAACCACCGCTGGCCCTTAGCCAAACACAAATGGGCATTCATTCTAGTGGTTCATACTTGGACCTTTAAAACAGGAGTCGGGTGCCGCTTTCATTGCCGCGTTACCTTCGGTGGGCCCGATTATTTAAGAGGTGCACAAAAAGCCTATTGAGTGTCTCAAAGGGTGCCTTTTACTGAGAATATCCTCAGTCACTGTAGTCGTAACCCGGCGTGGCCGACTCTCCGAACGAATAATTCAACGTGACATTAATGTTTTAGCGCTCCAACAATGCTATAGGTCACCCTTTTAGCAAGCATGCTCATTGAAAATCAAAACATGCATGAACACGCACGCATTCGATAAAAGCAGCGGGTTAGTAGGTGAGCGAAACATCCGCTAATCACGGTTTCCAATCCTCGCTTAAGAACCAGATAAGGTTGATGGATGTCCCAAGGGAGTCCCGATTCCCTCAATCTGGATAATGGCACAGCTTTGTGGCTAATTGACCATGCATGGAATGTTTGTTTGAATCACATGGGGACATGAGAAAAAAAAAAATCTGATACTCCACATCTGGCACTGTGTTGGAGTACAGACCTCCAAATCTAAACATGACAGTCTCGCTGTAAGTCTTCCGTTCCAGTCCACCTTTTGGATTTGTTGATCCAAAATCTTGAATCTTACATTAATCGTGATTTTTCATTGGAAGCTACAAAGTAAGCAAGTGGAATGTAAGAAGGTGCCCCTTTTGGCTTCTGTTTGTAGAAACTTTACACGATCCAATGTTTATCCTCGACCCCCGTGTCCCACCTAAAAGTCTCCGTTTGCCCTTTTAAAACAACACACAGTGTTGAGATGTTTAGTGATGGGGGAGGATGTTTGCCTTGGTGGGCAGAAGACCCCCTGCCCCCCCAAACAAGAACTCAGGTGCAGGGCAAGGGATTAAAGATCATGTCGGGAAAACAAAGGGGGCGGGAGTGGGACACAAAAGGAACCGGAGAAAAAAAGCTCGGTGCTAAGAAATGCCTGACTTGAAGCTAATTACAGAGACTCTGACGGCAGGAATGTGAAGTCACATTTGGGCTTGGTCACACCTGGCTGTCCAAAGAGCAAAGCCGTTGGAAGTCAATGGCGTTAAAAACGATACGGATCAAGAGGAGGCCCTTGTTCTATTCTGTCAACGATGGAAAGTAACCTTTAAAAAAATAAAAAATAAAAATCACTGCCACACAGAACGCAATTATCGGTGTGTGGGAAAATTTTGAATTCAGGAAATGAGACAGCTCACAGGAAAGGAAATGAAGTCAATAGATAAGGAATAAACAACGGAGAGGGCTGTCGTCCCATTCAGCCTCTGACTGGCGTCCTACTGCTTTCATATCCTGTTGCAACACACTCCAATAGATAAGCCTTACAACAATAAGAGCCTGTTTTAGTTTACCATACATTTCTGAAATTTATTCCAAATGTCATTTCTTTTTATTGCTTATCTCTCTTCAATGTTTTTTCTCTCCCACGTTGCTCAGGCACTTTACACACAAACAAGCAGGTAAAGTTCAAAAGACTTTTGTTAGCTTTTTTGTTGTCGCTAACTGATTCGAAAAGCTTGTTGGGAGCCACGTTGAGTTCCTGTGGTCACAGGGTGGGAAGTGAGAGCTGAAACAGGTGCATGAAAACTGGTCTTTCTCTAAAGCTTTTTTTTTTTTCCTTCATCTACAGCATTTCAGAGGAACATCTGGTCTGCCGGCGGGAGGAGGATGAAGGATAAAGACATCACTAAGGAACGAGGGGCCACGAGAGGCCAAAGGGGGGCCCCCTGTGCTACCCCAAGGGCCACCAAAAGAACACAGGAGGCCTTTTTTTTTAAGCCACCAGGCAACAAAGAGCGGCTAAGTGAAAGGGGAACAGGAAGGCTTGGTTAAAGCTCTCTAACTTTTGTTTTCAGATATGAAATCCAGATATGGCTCCTCGGAATCCAACAAGGTCACTGAGCAAAGCACAATGACTCAACTTATTTCAGTTCCTTTTAAGATGGATCTTTAAAGATGAATGTTCAAAGTTCTGTTCTATAGAAAGAGCTAGAACAAAGTAGCTGTTGAACTTTAAAGGTCAGTTCGGACTTCAGTAGAACTTGTCAAACTATATTTCATTACATGTAAAAAGAAGCTAACCTAGAGTAATATGGTGGTCTAAGATCATTCTTTACCCACCATTAAGTGGCAACGAGGTGTAAAAAGAAGTTAATTGCTATTATTATGCAAAACAACTCAGATAAGTGCCGACATATCACAGCTAGCTTAGCTTGCTAGCTTGCGGACTATCAGTCAATTCCAGGGACTGCACTTGATCTGTTTTTTTTTCAGTTTCCGACTTAATGGAATTTTGAAATGCCATTGTATTTACTTAGGTTGAGGGCCAGGATGACTTTTTGAACCACGTTTGGATTTGATTACATGAATGACTTCACACATTCAAGAATATAACGAGTCCCTCTGAGCTTTAATAACATCATAGGGGTGAATTCACACCATGGTAGTGATGCAATTAACATTTCCTGGAACAGGTGACACTTGCTTGTTGAAAAAAAAGTCTACAAGATCGGGCAAGTGACAAAGAAAGATGGTGCCAAAATGTGATGAAGGGATAGTCATGGGAAAAAGCTCAGGCTACTACATTACTGGCGAGCACCAGCATTTCTCACCAACAGACAAAAAAGGAAATTGACAGCCAGAAAGTTACAGTAGAACAGAGTCACAAGATGGGAAGAACTCAAAGACACAAAAGTGTGTCAAAGATAACCAGAGAGCCAATCAAATCCCCGTAGCTCTCCATTTCTCTGTGCACATTGTGCACTTTAGGGTGCTTTATTCCCAATTCATTGTTACTGCAAGATGGGCGTAACCATAACACTTTAAACACAATCTGGATAGAAAAGACAGGTAACCTACACTTGGGAAACAATTTGGTTCAGTTGCTCTTATGAAATATGAATTCATACTGTCAAACATTAACCATGATATTTATAGACAGGCTCCCTTGGCTGACTACATTTAATCTCAAATATAACACTTTTACATTTTCACCTCATGTTTTTTTTTACTTGCAACACATTTGGTATCAGCGCTGTAGTATCGGAAGCTCTTTTGCAAATACTAGAAGAGAAATACAATAAGAGCACAATACTGGCAGCGGTGTATAAAAATGCTATATTTGCAAACAGGAAGTAACTTTTACTTTGTACTGCGATGTAGAGGTATAAAAAATTAACTAGCAGCCAGGCCGACTTGCTATTTGCAAATCAATGCTGTTGGAAGAACGGTGATGATCACTGACGTGATGTTATGTGATCAGTTGCTAAACCTTGGCTTAAGTGTTTTACGCTTCACCGACAAAAGACATAAGCCATTTTCCAATAGGCTGCCATTTCCATTGAGAACAAAAGAAAGAAAGAAAAAAACCAAAATCAAAAGCATGTCCCCCGTTTCAAGTTTATTTAACCCACGTTGTAAATACTCGAATATGCCCGGGGTTAAACTGATGCAATCAGCCTCTGCTGAACTGTAAACATCTGGCATAAAGTTATGAGCAAGTTTAGTGTAAACAGAGAGTGATTAAGTGCTGCAGCCAAAGACTTTATCAGCAACCTTCCAAAGGTTTACCCAACATGACACGCTCATACGGTGAGCTCAACCGCATCACCGTTTCCACATGTCAAGCCACCAAAACCTGGACTGGGAGTAGGAAGGCCGAGAAACTTGGCCACGGATAAAACATATACAGTCTCTGTTGTGGTGCCAAACACTAGAAAAATAAAATATAATAAATATGGTTAAAAAGAAAACAACAACAATCAAATAAGGTCAGTTCAAATGAAACTGTTGACTGGCATTACGTAGCTTACACAGCTAGCAAGTGAGATCAGCGTTTATTGTTCCAAATAGCATCACGCTGAATAAAACTCAAGTGCCGCTCGGTGGAATCGTGGCTTCGTAGCATTTTTCCAAGCAACACCCATATCATTTGTCTGAAATATCACCACAGGGGTCAAATATTCAATCCAATTAAAGTTTACCCTGATAAGGTGAAAAAGCTGTCTTTCTTTTCTTTTTTTTTTTTTTTAACTCCTGCTTGGAATACAAATTGTACATCATGGCCAAGCTGCTGCAAGTGTTTAACATCGCTGTTAAAACGCTCTTCTTCCCACACCCTTCGAATTTTCATGGCAGCTGGAAGTGACAGCTCATCCAACTTTCCATAAATCTTGGAGATAGTGCAAGCGGCGCTGAATAAAAAACATATGGAGGGGAACGAGAACAGGAAGACGCAAGTTAGAAGAAAAAAAAACTGGGGGGGGGGGGCGACCTTGGACTGGAGCAGATAAAGCTGCAGAAGACTACAATCATAAGAGGTTCTATTTCAAATAAACAAAACCATATGCGCGCCTGGGTGAGTGGGGGGGGGGGTGCATCAAAAAGGGGCCCCTGCACACCCCGGCGATGCCTCTCCGCTCAAAACTTCAGAGTATGTCCCTTTATTGTGGCAAACAGAATAGGGGAGCGCAGTGAGAGGGGGGCGGGGTCACCGATGACTGGAGCGATGGCCTCTTCTCTCACTCTCCCCTAAACTGCAAATTAGCCGTTTTGGTTAGCCAAGCAGACGCGTTGGATCAAAAAGGTCAGACGTGCCCCACTTAATCCTAGTACGAGCTCCCTCCCTTCACATCTCACCAGGCCGTCAGCTTGGGTCCGCCAGCGAGCGATCACACGCGTGTACACGATCATCCTTTTGCGTCACCACTGCACACCCGTGACCACACACTCCCTGCATGCATTTCTGGACTTGTAGCTTCTTCCCCCAATCAAAATGTCCTTCCCAGTCGTCATTTTTCCACAGTCAAACACATCCTGCGTCTTCTTTCCAAATTTGATTGTCAGTCAGGGAAGGGACACTGGATCTGCCTGGCTACATTTAGAAAAATGCTAAATATGGTCTCCGATCGGTAGCGCCGGGTTTAGGGATACTGAAGGAGGTGAAAGCAGGAAGGTGTCATCCCGCATTTAAGTAAGAACAGCTGGCTTGACCTCTTTCTGTGAAAAAGATGAATTAAGCTTACTTATGGGGCGAGGGGGGGGGGGGGGAATTTTTGCCGCATTGTAACCTAAAGAACAGGCAATCCATTTCTCAGAAGAGACCATTGTGGTCTAACCACGAGGTAAATGACACAGGCTGTGGCTGCTCTAAAGGGGGTGGGGGGGGGGGGGGGGGGGAATTTATTATACCCTTAGGGTGCTACCTTAAAATGATCGTGCCTTTGTATCACTGACTTTTACAGTTTGGGAACATATTGAACATAGAACATACATTGGAGTCCAGAAATTAGTGCTATGGAGTACAATAGTGTAGCTCACGATCGAGTATTTTCTGAATCGATTAATCGAACAATTAGAGAAAATTTGCATCAAAGTGTATTACACCTCCTCTCGATTTATTGATGTTTATTTGGTATTGTTTAATGATTAAAAAAAAACACGATTCAGCTACTGGTGTGGTTATTATTTCGTTTGTTTTTATAAATGACTACAAAAATAACAAATAATTACTGTTGAAAAGCTGACAGAGAATTTAGACAAGTCTAAGGTAAAAAACATCTAAATGACGACTCAAGTATTAAAATAGTAGTCGATTAATTCGATAATCGGTCCATCGCCGATTAATCGATTCATTTTGACAGCTCCGCTTCTACCTCAGGGGACAAGAATGGACAATAACTTGTTATAGTGTTGGTGGTCAGCTGGACATCTGAGGCCATTGTGGGATCTTTAATAACAAAGCAGTCAGGAGTTAATGAGTAGTCTGAACGCGAATGTGTGTATATTGTACAGCTTGTCATTGTGTTGCTATCCTGCCTTGACATTTTTACAACCCTGGAAACAAAGTGCTGCATTACTCCAATGATTACAAAGGGAAACAAATGGATTTCAATTTGGTACAGCAAGAACGGTGTAAACAGTACTTAGCACGAGTGCCTGGCAGTCTGGAGATCCAGGTTTGATGGTGGTAGCAACACAGCCCAAAATGTTTCTAAAATTGAAATGGTTGCATGACCTGTCAATCAATGGCATTGATGCATGAAATATGTGCTCCTCGTGAAGTTGCTCTCTGTAGGTGTATTTTTGAAAGCTCTTGTTAATGAAATTCCACATGAGGTCAACTAATAACGTTCATTAGCCTCCGCATCAGGAGCATCAACTGCACAGTCTGGGTGCTAAAAAGACAAATTAGAAGATTTTGCATTAAGGATAAATAGAAAGCAATACTTGGAATGTGTGCTGAGTCTAAGTTATTGTTATTTTTATTGAAAAACTTAGACAGCATGACAGCTTCCACTATGTTACAAGTTACCAAGACTGAAAAATAACCTGTTTGCTTACCTGGAGTTCTGTGACAGGTGTATTCGATAGTTTGGTGTGAGTATTTTTTTTAATTTTTTGGTCAAAATGGCATCAAAAGTTTTTAAACAAGCTTCTCCAACCAACAGCAAAGAAAATGTTCATAAAAAAAAAAACACTTTGATTCTTCAAATCAACACTAACAGCAATATGATGATTCAAAACATCTCAGTGAAAGAAAACTTCTTACAAACTGAAAACAGATTTTACAGTCCGATGCGAAATCATTTTATCTCACCTGTTTGAAGTCAACCATAAAGGTGACGAGCGTACCGTCTCCTTGCTTGAATTCCACCGAGATGGTGTCCTTCTCACTGTCCGCCTCCAGGATCTCCTCAGTCACCAGCCCGTCGTTGAGTCGGACCCGAACCCTCAGCTCGGAGCCCAGTCCCAGGGTGCAGACAAGCAGCAGCAACAGCAGCAGAACCTTAGTCGCGCTCGCACACATCCCCGAAGACGCAAAAGCCAACCCAAAGATTGCAAGATCGGAGGCGTAATCCCGATGTGTGCGTTCATATCTAAAGTCTTCTCCTCACATCACGTACGCGGTCCGCTTTTGGGAAAAAAGCGCTCAATCACTGCATTTCACTTGTTGTGACGACTTCTCCTCTTTTTTTTTTCTTTTCCATTGAAAGGTTTTCGGTTCAATAAGATTATCTCACCGGTCCGAATATAGCACGTTGTTATTCTGCGCTCACCTAAACCAACTTTTCACGCGTGGATCCGAGGCAGCCTCGTCACTTCCGAGCGCCACACTGCAAACTTTTAGTGTGTGTGAGCGCGTGTGTGTGTGTGTGTGGCTGGTAGTAAACTCTTAAAGCCGCACACACAAGCTTCTCTGCCCATCCCCCTAAAGAAGAAGGAGGCCTCTCATGTGATTCCCTTTCTGCACTCTCAACTAATAATACCCCTCGACTGAACACTCTTTTTTTCTGATACTGTATACACGTGTTTCTCTCAAACTTTACAGTACAATCATAAAAAATAATATACAATACTCTCCAAGTACCACCATGATGACAAACATAGAAACAAAAGATTAAATGCAAAAGGATTGTACTTAAAATACCATACGAGATGTTTTAAGTAACATTAAGCACAAGTTGAACATTTATTTCAGTCATTCCTTTGCACACCGCTAGAGGGAGCCCGCGTGACACTAGTGGTATCGCACGACTGTGTATTTTACGTTTTTAGCGTTGTTTTCAAGCAACGCTCTTTTTTTCAAATATCGTTTGTTTTCTTTTGAGTGTTCATGTGTTTGTACTTCAATGTCATACAGCCCCAACCAATATGCTTTAAATAGTTTTTAGTGGGTGTCTCTTTCATATGTGGCTGTATAAACTTCAGATTGCACAGGGCAGTAAATATAAAACTGTCATACTGAAACATTAAAGTTACTTGATAAAGTAATAATTACAGCAAATTTGGAAAATTGATGCCGTTGTTGGAGTTTATGCTCAAGAGTACATGTTAGCTAACTCAGCTATTATGCTAAAGGTGTGCTGAAGAGCTATTTGGTATTTTTTTTTTACAAACCTCAGATCAGATGGAAGCTACCAAAGCGAAAAAACACGTAATCAGAATGCAAATCTCAGAACCACACTGCATTGATGCCCGATTACAAACAGCAGCATGTCATCCTTGCATTGAACCATCTGAGGTCTTTATCTCCCTCAACACACGCACAGCATTCTGGGTGGGCCGAGACCCCGGTGCCTGATGACCCCCGAATGTGCCAGCACTTGACTGCGAGGCATGGTCGCTTCAATGAAGGAGAACGCAAACAAAGAGAGGCCATCAGGCAGAGTAAACAAAGTTTTTTAGTCAGGGTCTGGAAAACCAAACTGTAGGCTGAACAGATTGGAGACGATGGTCTTGAGAAAACAAAATCTCTTTAGTGTCATCAAGAGTGGTTCACACAAAGCCTCCAAATGGCTTTCCAAAATGGATGCAAGAATCTCACTCGAAAGGTTCCAAATGTTCTTACACTCCTTTTGCAACATCCGATGTTCTTCTGTAAATTGATGTTGTCAAGCCGCAGCGTTCGTCATTGGATTAATCGTCAACATGCAATGTTTGCTGGGTGCGTCATTTCAAAATCTCCTCCACAAATTGGTCCAAAGTGCAATACTGTAGCCGCGTGAGTGAATCCTGCAGTGACACATAGCAAAGAAAAGACGCAAGCCACAATGTGCACATAACGTTCATTATTAACTCGCAATTACTTCATCGTTTACTATTTTACACGCGCGCATGCGGAGTATGGCTCAATTGTGCCTTAAGCTTACAAAATTGGAAAAGACGATTTTCCACAATACCTGTCCACTTCAATAGAATCGCAAAAGTCCCGTGAAGAAATGTGATTGACAGCTTTAAGCTAGGCACTTCCTTTAACTGTTAAAAAAAATGTGGAGCACATTCTCCTCTTTTTGAAGGCTTAATCGTGAGCTGTTTGCTTTTCGCCGCTCGTCCTACATTCCAATTCCACTCGTGTATATCTTTATGTGCATTGACATGCTCGTGGCTAAATGAAAAACCATTACCTTTGACAGGGTGAGGATTTGCATCCCTTTTTTTTTCATTTTAGCCAACGAGCTGCAGCTCATCACTTAACTACTGTAAGACTAAAAAGACACATGCTTATTTGAACACTTTGCTTTCTTTCCAAGCTCCTTTCAGAGAACGACAATATTTTCACAGAGGTGCTCGCCATGCTCTAACACCGTCTAATACCAGCTATACATCTGCAATATTTTCCTTCATAAGGCTTCGTTTTAACAGAAAGTCTCCTAAGACTTGTGGATGTTTCCCAGCTGCATCATAGCGGAATGAGGACAGCCAGCGCGCGGGGAGAGGAGGGGAGGGGGGGGGGGGGGGGGGGGAGAGACAGCGTCTGGGCTTGATCTCTCCTCTCCTCCACACACACACATGCAAAAAAAAAAAAAACCTGTTGATCCAAGGAGACGCACAAGAGCCAAAAAATCACGCTGCTTTCCCGACTCCTGATGATATTTTCATATATTTCCTCCCTCTTAAGCTGTGTTCAGTGTGTCGGGCCTGCAGCCAGACAGGCGGGAGCTCAGCGGGAGATATCCCCTTACACATTGAGCCGAACCGGGGCCAGCGGCAAGAACCGAGGAGGTGCACGGGCCCGGATGGAGGTACAAGGTCTAATAGGCACGATCGTTAAAATAGTGCAAAATTTAGGAACATGAAATCAAACCACTATGAGTAGAAATATATAAGCCCCCCCCCCCCCTAAAATTGACCCATTTTACTTCTGCATTCATGTCAGTAGCAAGTGAAACAATGCCTCATCTTAAATGCACGCTTATTGTGAAGGAATTCGATGAAAACGCCCATAAAGTTAATAACACAGTAAGACTAGGTAAGGAGGGGGGGCATGCTTTCCATTTGTGTAAAAATAAACATGTTGGGGAGTATAGCTGGGGGCATTAAAGTTCCACGGTACTGCGAATATTTCCTGCATGTGATGACAGATGATTAAACACAGGGGAAGGTACGTATCATTTCTCCTTGTCTTTCATGGTAGGTCGTGATCTTATCACTTGGGTGGAACAGCTACCTGGCAAGCATCGCCTTACTGTTTTTCACTCATTTGTTTAGATAATCACATCGGATGATAACGAGCTTCGCAGTACAGTTTGTCCATTAGAGCTGCTTTTCTGCTTGTCAAATAGATAAGAGACCAGGCCTGCTGCTGCTCTTCCGCCAGCACACAATCAAGATGCCTTTGCTAGATTATTATGCTGTAAACAAAGTAGCGTCGTGTAGTGGACCATCAGACCTCTTTTCGTTGGATCAGTATAGACTTGTGGATCGATTGGACCGGTAAATGCAAACGAGTGTTGAAGAATAAAACAAGCAGATGAACATGGGCTACAGTTACCATACAAAAGGTTAGGAAAATCGCAGTGGCTGGCAAAACAATTCACTGGTCTGCATCTGGTCATCGTATGGGGGGGCGGTTGCCTGCATGGAAAGATCCGACAACACAGGATACTCCCCAAACGATGCCGGTATGTCGGAAACTTGACTCATTGAAGATAGCCTGTATGTGCGGAAATCAGATCGGTCCTTATTTACAAAATCTGACGTTAGCTTTGATACTGAAACCACGTGACCCGTAAATGAACTGAAAACAAAGTGAAACAAACACATGGAGTGGAATGTTGTAATGGCAACATGCATTGAGGGAGGAAAGGTGAAAGTACATTGGGACTATTGCTAGAAATCAATTCACTGTGCTGCTCCATCTTGTGAGTGTGTGCATTGGCCACTAGGGGGCAGTAAAATACAGATGTACACAGTCACAGGTCCTCAGCCAGAAGACAAAATTTGTCATTCTTCGCAGTAGATAAAGAATATATGCCTGTCAGTACTATTATAGTATCTGTCAAATCTGTTTCTCCAAAATAGTCATTGATTAAAGACTTAACACCACAATGCAGATACCATGTTTGCCTGCCTTAGTGTTTTGTTATAGCATTAAGCTAGCAGACTCTAAGGCAAAGTTATGTGGTTGTTCCGAATACACAACAAGTAATTGTGTTTGATTTATGTTTAGTTTGATGGTTAACGTCATCCGAGAGTGGCAATAAACAACTCAAAGCCTCTTTTTTGAAGAATTGTTCACTATTTGTGAAGTGAGTTGCTGCCACAATAGTCTACTGGCTCAATAAAAGTTAGCAACATAAAAGGATACTGTAAATAGTATCTGGTGTAATCATTGTATTGTCTTTTTGAGTGGATTGGAAAAATGTGACGACTTGTGACAAGCCAATAAACATCAAGACTGTTGCAAATCAAAGCTGCCTTTCCTTCAGGGCGTTAAATGCCCTCAGTAGCAACATGATATTTACGACTCCTTTTTATGATCTAATTGCTCAGGTGTCTTGCGACCTATGGCTGAGAGTGGGAGGTCTTGAGCGTTTCCAATAAAAAGTCTAGCGCTTCAAACAACATTTGACTTACTTGGATGTGCTTATTTACTTTGATTGTGGAAGGCTCGTCTGCAGAAACAAGAATGGAGAATTGTTAGTATTGTGGAAAAACACCATGTGACTCTTGTTGTGTTGTTTAAACACCATAAAAAACAAATGTTTTACAAAAATGGGGGGAAATGTAACATGTCCTATTTCGTTCGTTTATGTTAGTAAGCCAATTTCTGGTTGAATGAATGGAATTTACCACCGTTTATTCTCGCAACTGTTCCATTTTTGTCTAATACTGAAAAAAAAAAGCTATTATTCAACCAGAGGGGAGAAATTCATGGTTTTGTGTATTTTTCTACCTTATCTGTATGTTAGCTGGTCACTTTATGGTTTTTGTTTCAGCAATTAACAAATTAATCTGTGGGAAGAGTTCACAAAATCTGTGTACGTGACTCAAACTACAAAACAAAATTGTAAAAGTTTTAGTTTAGTCTGTGCTTATTTCTCTCTATCGTAGCATGCTAATTTGTGGTTGGATGATGCTGATAATTTCTGAGAATGTCAGGAGTGCCGATTTAGCCACCTCATTGTCTGCATACGCGTTGGGGTCACATGAGACCATCCCGGACTGGGCTGTTTGTCGGCTCAGCAGAGAAGACGAGCCCGTGTGAGTGACTCACTCGTCTGCCTGATGTTCCGCTCTAATCTGTGGCTTGGCACCGGATAAATGGGGAATTTTGTGTGTTTACACAGACATGGCGGGGAATCTTGCAGTTTACACACTCTGTATTTGTCTCGAAAATTGGAAGTAGCAATGTAATGAGCAACAAATAAAGACAATAAAATAAGATAGCATGAAATATTCACTGTAATCATTCAAATCCATGTGTCTCAGATTTTATCTACTTAACCAATAAATGGCTGTACAGGATTACACAGGCACATACACACTCACACACACTGGACCATTTTTCTAAACCCTGAACGTGCATAAACTGTGCGTAACCTTCCACTGAGGATTTTAATTTGGTAAAGTGCAGTGCAAATACCAGTGGGAGGCAAAGAAGAATGTAGCCATGTGGAAATAATGTGTTTTTGAGGCCAAAAGTTGTAACCGCATCTGTAACGCTGTTGGTTAAATGGACAACGACTGAGAATTTTGCGCAAGTGTTTTAACAAACCCAAATTGTCTTTTAAAAAAAACTAATCATAACTGAGTATAATGTTTGTAAAGGCAAAATGTTTTGATTCGATACCCTGGACACCTGGTTAACCATTTAGGTGTGTGCTAATTTGGATTAGCATGATAGCATTTAGCTAGCAGACGCTTGTTGATTAAACACTCGCTTTACATGTCAGTTTTGCATGGAACAAGAATATAAAATAAAATAGTTTTAACTAAGCTAAACAAAGAAAGACCAAAAATGATGAAAGTGTTGCCCCATCTCCTTTATTCATGACATTGTTTCAATCACTGGCCATGCTTGGTGTGTTAAATTGAATGAGAACATTCCTGAAGCCGGGCACATGAAACAGGGCACATGCACAAATAAAAGACATATTTTATTTCATCTCAAATGCAATCATGTGCTGGAGGGCTGATGTTCTTTTATTGCTTTGAGATCATCTGCGAGATTGTAGAAGTGGGAACAATTATACTAGTGTGTGAGACCAATCAAATAAAGCTACATACCAAAGTGAAATTGATCAGAAATGCCTCTACGATACAATAAGTGTCTTTGGTGAGTTATTTTGTGTTTTGGTGAGAGAGTGAGAGAAAGAGAGGAAGAGGAAAAAGAGAGAGAGAGATAGAGAGAGAGAGGGAGAGAGAGAGAGAGAGAGAGAGAGAGAGATAGAGGTGCGCTATGATAAATGGCACCCTTGCAGCCATATCACGAGTTCCATTTAGTCGGCCTCGTGTGTGAAATCTGATGATAAAATGTGCTTTGGTTAGAATTGCAACAGTTTCATGTCAGCTCAACCGAAACAGCCAAGTGATGAAGTATTCAGTTATGAAGTGCCACTAAATTTATCTTTTTATTGCTTTGAAGATATGTTTGATTGCAATCATAAGTACACATTCAAGAACAGGGAAGAAAAGTATTTTGATAATGACAGATTTTGTTTTGTGTTCGGATAGTGGATGGATGGAAAATACTTTGCCATATTTGAGTTTCATTTAAAACGCGGGATATTTGATCACAGGTATAAACTTTGAAGTTCAAGATATTATCATTTACAGCAACTAAAGCATCTTTAAGTTATTGTGTTCAATGACTCGGAGTAGCTAAAAAAAAAGTTTAGGCTTAGCACATACACGTTGATTTTTTTAAAAACATTTCTAATCCATTGTGGTGTATAAATAAACATCATAAAAATGCTGTCATTGTCCAAATACTTCCGGACATAACGGTATACTGTTTATTTCTGTACAATTAGAAGTACAGTAATACAAACACATATATTTGAATACCCTTGTTATGTTGGTATCTGTTATGGCTTCTGTACTTTGACCTCAGCAATAATGAAACAAGTGTGTGTGTGTGTGTGTGTGTGGGGGGGGGGGGGTGGAACAATATCACACGAACGCACTCATTGCTAATGCTAGGGAAAATATTTTTGTTACTGACAATGTTTTTATGATGCTGATTGACCTTGCCACAAATTTGGAGTTGTTAAGATCATTTGTGCTGTTATTATTATATATTTTTTTAAAATTCATTTGAAATGCAAATTGCACAATGTTGACTAAAAATATTTTGGGACTGTTTGAATTTGTTAAGAAAGGAGGGAATGATATGAAATTTCTCAATGTGGGATTCAAAATTTCCCCAGTTTCCCCAGATAATCCGGATGAGTTGAATATTCTGAATCTGGAATGGTTTGAGTTGGCCAAAAAAATGGAAGAATGAAGGGAAGTAATTTGAAATTTCTCTATTTGCATTTTGAAATTTTGACAACGGGACTAGTTATCATGAATGAGTTGAATATAAATTGGAAAGGTTTGAATTGGTTAAAATGTGGAAGAAAGAGGGAATAACATGACGTGTGTTCATTTGGGATTTGAATTTAGAGAATTTTGGAATTTGATGAATAGGACTTCCCACGATGGCCTTGAACAAACATAACACTTTAAATTAGGGCAATGGTTTAAATCAGTGGAGAAATGCAGAATGAGTAGAACAATGAAAACAACCAAAATACGAGTTCTTGGTAATTATCAGAATCTGTTTTTCTGTTTATGTGGTTTTAGAAAATCTGTTCTTCAGAGTGTTTGGAGTGTTGTCAACAAACACAAACAAACAGAGCTAGCCAACGTTAACTCCACAAAGAAACAGACAAAGGTCACACGGGGGTGCCTCTCTGTTACACGCAGTGCAAAAAAGTCTAAGTCAAAGTTCAAGATTGGATGCTCCCTCTGTGCCTAACTTTAGTTGAGTATGTTGCTGTGTCGTCTCTTTGTTCTCTCCCGCCGCGACGTTTGTTGATGGCCAGAACGCAGAAACGCAACGTCTTCAACCAGACTCGCTCTTCTTAAAGTCTTTGCTGAATTTGAACACAAAAGAGGACCCCTGCCAAGGAAGGACACTCCAAATTAGTGTTAAAAAAAAAAAAGATTGATTCAATATCACCTAAAACCTGCAAGCAGAACTTTCATTCGTGAAAAATTAATTATGTCATTGAATGACATCCAATCAAGTGGTGGCATTAAAAAAAAAAAAAAAATCTGATCTATTTTCATTGACACTGTCAGAAAGGCATTAATTAAAAAAATATTTACAATTATTTTCAAACTACCCAGTGAGAGGTGTTTCTAAAATCCTCCTAAAAAAGGTAATAAAAGTAATCATTTGTATGCCTCCATTTTCTATCGCGCTTGTCCTTATGCATTTATTAGTTCTAGTTGAACTTGTTAGCCAGCTCATTATTAGCATGAAACATATTTTATTCTTTATTCTTACCTGATTGCAATTTTGGTGTGATGCTGAGAGTCGGGGCCGGCTGACACCTGATCTCGCACATCCAAGACAGGGAAGTCCATTACGTGTATCCGATTGGAAGTTTTTAATCATTGCATGATATCTATAACATTTTGCTAGAATACTGATACTAGTTGAAATGTGTGTTCACCTTGTAGTACATTGTAAATAATTCCC
Organism: Syngnathus leptorhynchus; assembly: GCF_054491065.1. Taxonomy (NCBI): domain Eukaryota; kingdom Metazoa; phylum Chordata; class Actinopteri; order Syngnathiformes; family Syngnathidae; genus Syngnathus; species Syngnathus leptorhynchus. The sequence continues at coordinate 5,158,543 of NC_141201.1, read as the reverse complement.
CATCTTATTTACAATATGCTTCTGTGAAATGCCCACCCTAAAAAAAACCATTCTGACAGTGTCAACCAATAGCGACAATTTTTTGATCTTCTACCGTGATTATGTAAATCGGTCACTTTGGCTTATTAGCAGAAATGGTGGAAAAAGTTCAAGATTGAGAGGGGGGGGGGGGGGAGGATCCATGACAATTTCATCACTGCTACAGTTTGTAGTGAATTTCCTTTCAAGCTGTTCCAATCAACAGCCTTTTTCTTACTCGTGGCTTCTATTTTTTGGGCTAACCTGAATTACGATTGCAATTCAATGTGATGAAAGTGTTTGCATGTTCCCGCAGTACCGAGAGCGGTCGAAAGAGGCAGAGACAGTCACACACTCATGACACTAAACACTAGCACACAACCAAGGCGTCACTTCTTACTTACACAGATACCACTGCACTCACTCACTGCAGAGCTTACTTCTTCTTCCCGCCTAATGACATATTTTCAGTTTTTTTCTTCTGCGCCTCATTGAACAAAAGACATACCTTTATGTTAGCAAGTGGCTTTGGATGGGGGCGGTGCGCATGCATGCATGTGTGACCGTGTGCACCTCATACGGACGAGACTTGACTTTAGGAGAGTTGGTGCCGCCGACATGAAATGTTTTGAATGCTTAAAATTGGAACTGTTGACTTGAGGTTTCAAAGTGTGGGAAATTTGTGTTCAAATATCTCTTGCTTGAAGCTCAGATACCATTTTCATCCAAGCTAGAGGAGATGATACAATGAGTTTGTGTCTTTATGAGGACCCCTTAGCTGCCCAACATGGCGCCTGATGTAAGATACATCAAATACAACACTGAACATGAAAAGGGAATGTCAGCAATTGTACTGGCTGAGATATTTCCGTTTGATATCTTCATGACCAACTCAGTGAAAACAAAACGATAACTACCAGGAATAAACTCTCACAAGGACCACTTAGTAGCCTAACAAGGTGCCTGATTTAAAGTATGTCAGACTTCCAGGCAAACTTCCATCGTAGGGGTACAAATGTTACACACCGCAATGTTAATGCTATTCATTAGCTCATCTATGACAATTTGCACTGTGTTAGCATTAAGCTAAGTGGTGTTGTAAAAAATGTCTAATTCTCGCCCGTTGTTTCATTTGTTTCAAGTTGCCCACACTTTGAAAGCCATTGGAATAGATGTTACCCAATCAAATCACTTTTGTGCAAATGTCCATATTAAAATTTGACATGAAATTTAGAGGTGTCTGCATCTGGATGATGTTCATGGTTTTGTTCAAAACGGCTCATATTTGAGACACCGACTCAACCACATACACGATAGATAAAATAGGTTTTACCTCTGTCATGGCATCGTCAATTTGTTTCAGCTCCTCGTAGTGGTCTCGGGAGTCCCTCAGGGGTTGAACCATGATCTCCTCAATTTGAGGGAAAAGCTGTTTGATAAAACACCAGTTAGCGACGTGTCAAAATATTCACACCGGTGACAAAGCGCATGTGAGCCGACCTTCATGACTGTTTCAAACATTGGGATGAGCACAAACTTGATGAAGCCGATTTGAGCGGTGGGCTTGGTGACTTTGTCTCTGTCCATGAAGGGGGCCACCGGGAGGCCCTCCGACTTCTCCCGGTCACTCTGGGAGACGCAGATGTTGATCACATCAGAATCACTTTTGTGTGTTTGGCCTTGTGCAATGACTCCCTATGTACAGTTGAATCTTGAAGACTTTTGAATATTTTTTTGAGATGAAAAAAAAAAAAATAGTTGGGTAAATTCTCACCTGCATGAAGTACTCCTCCAAAAGACAGTCCACCCACGGTTCGGCCACCTCGGTCGGCCGCACTTCATTGGAGATGTCACAGCATTTGATCAATACCATCTTGAGCTGAAAATACAACAAAGGGGATTTTCGTTGTACTAACACCAGTCACCACTAGATGGCAGGCCTCAACCTTCGAGGTTGAAATCTTATAAATCAGAAGCAAATTATGTTCACTGAATGTAAAGGAACAAAATTTGCAGTCACAATTATGTGGAGGGAAGGTTAAATGATGACAAATAAATGATATTTGCATAATTACACTGTGTTGCAAAAAAATGTAATCCAAAACTCAATGTACGTACACATGTCACATGCTCCTCATTGGTAAAGTCAAAGTTGTCCACTTTCTGCTTGAATGAGTCCAGTATCTCGCCATGTCTGGCCATGTCAGTGGCTAGGATGAGGGTGATTATAGCCTGTAGACAAAAAAAGCAAAGTCAGCAGAAGTCAGCTTGAAAACGGCATAGTTGGCATTAGTGAGCACACCGTTAGGCCCGCTCACCTGTCGAATCTGTTTAAATGCTTCGGGATCCACATTTGCGAAGATGTTGCACTCGGGAAGGGAAAGGATTTGGAAAGCCACGGCGCAGTGATGATTCTCCAGCGGTGAGATGTCGTTGTAGCGCACCGCTAGCTCCGTACGTGCGTTGATTTGATACCTGATAGGTGTGCGACATGGGTGGATGCTTTGAAAATGCTAATAGTTTTTTTTTTTTTTTAACATCCGAGAGCAAAACAAAACGCTGACAATATCTGCATCGGCGTTGTTTTTTTGGTGGTGAATAACAGATCTTACGTGTTGTTGTATCCAGGGTGGTCCAGGTCGTGACACACCGCAGCTGTCATTAGAATGCCCATATCAGTGAGAGTCAGCTTCTCCTGCACAAAAACCAAGTGAGACTTTACATATTGGTAAAGGCCCAACGAGGTTCTGAAAAAAATGTGAAGCCTCACCTGCAGGTTGCAGAGGTGGATCATGCCGTACATCATCTGACTTACGCAGAAGCAGTGACGGAAGTTGTGGAAGGGGTTGTTGCGGTAGTTCTCCTGGATGGCCAACTGCAAAATTAGAAAGGAGTATTTTGATATTTTATATTATATGATATTTTAAGGTATTTTTTTTTTTCCATATATTTTGTTTACCAGCCAGCGTTTGAGCGTGATTGGGTTCATGTTGAATTCTTTCACCAGACCCAAGTCATGGTACATATACTCCAAACAGCTCAGCATCTGAAACCATCAAGGAATACAAACAGATCAAATAATAAATAAATTAATAATTCAATTAAAATTAAGAAAGACAGAGATGAAGTGGATTTGCATATACCTCGTTATGCTCCCAGTGCCAGACGTCAAACGTTGGCTTCTTCAGTGCCTCGACAGTCTCCTGAGACAGTGTATACTGTGGAGGACAAATGTATAAGAAGCAGCGGTATCACTTCCATAATGTCCCCACCAAACACACCTTCGGATAATTAGGGACATCTCGTCTCGGAGTGACCTTCTTCCCGTCGTCAAAATTGTATTTACATGGGCAGTTTATCCTGAAGAAATAAAGAAAGCATATACAGTATGTTATTTTAAATACACAATTTGGAATGGTCTTTTGCAAAAATCATGGCAAACCTGCCGCCACTCCTCGATGTCATCTCATCCCGAAGCTTTCTCAGATCATTTTTACACTTCTCAATTTCCACCACCTTCAAGCCCTCCACTGAAGAAGGAGCACAACATTGTAGAGTGTTCATAATGTCGAGAAGATTTGGATTTCTTCAAATCCACCACTTACGTTCCACTCTCTTCTCCAGCATGGCAAGCCTATTGGTGACCTCGGTCTTCAGCTCATTGATGCGAAATGCTCTGCGAGGAAACCATATTGCATAAAAATAAACGGCACAGGGGGAAAAAACACACACAATACTTTGTTTTGACGTGTGACTGAGCTAATCTTCACCGGGATTGCGCAAGCGGCTTTAAAGGCAGCGCTTGTCATTTATTTACGTGTGTAAGATACAGCCAGAGAATAATAAACGACAGAGGTGTTACCTGCTGAACTGCTCTGCCACCTGGGACAGCACATTCTGAAACATGTCCTCCTTCTCTGTACAGACAATGACGTCACAGTTGTCACCTTGCAGGTATCGCTGTTGTTGTTGACGCACAACTGCATGTTGCTTACTTACCCCCGAGTTGGCCAGTAGTCAGGGGGACAACTTTATACAATGAGCTGTACACAAAGCAGATAGTTATAAATTGCAATTTGCATTTAATCTCGCTTGAAGGTGTGTTACAGGTAAGCAGACGAATTCAAAATAAATGACATCCAGGCTGTTCAAGGGGATGCATGGCCTTTTTATGTCATCACTTTAAAGTCCGAGTGTGGCAATATCATACTGTGCATACTTGGGTGAGTTGGTCGGCATGGTGGGATCTATCGAGACCAAGGCACCCTCTGCATCCACAATCATGATTGCAGTGTTCCTTTAGGAAACACATGGCAGGTACAGTTATAAGAATATAATCCAATCACTCATGCATTACTATTAATAGTAGTCATGCACTGCCCCCTAGTGGTATAGAGTTTAAAGTGCAAGTGAACTATATATATATATATATATATATATATATATATTCCTTTTAAATACAAGTAATAAAAATCCAAATTGTTAGCGTAAATTAGTCATGTGATGGACTACATAGCCCGTCATAGCACCTACAGTATTTGTAGAAAACTCATTCACAGAATTTTAGTCATAAAAAAAGATTACTACACTGAAATCATAATTGTCACTGAAAAAAATGTAAATCAACAAAGCAGGTGGTACCAACCTGGGGATGTTAGAAGAGGTACACAAAAGCTCCCTAATGTCACATGGACTGCAGTGCCTACTAAACACCACCTGGAAAGAACACACATTTAACTGTAGTTTTGCCTGAGATTTAATGCAAACCAAAAATACCAAAGAATGAACTTAAACAAATACATTGTGCTCCGTTTGATGTTACAGGGTGGTGCGGTGATCAGATATCGCTCTGCAGCTCAAGGCATAACGATATCACAAATATTGATAGAAATGGCCATGCATGTAGAAGAAAGACCACGAGTGATGGTGATCTTGCAGTGACCTTGAAAAAGGAGCAGGTGTAGCAGACAAACTGAATCGTGGGTTCGGGCCCTTGAGCAGACATGTGTCATCAGCAGCTCTCTACTTGAAACACTTAGCGGACCGGCAAGTGTTGCATTTAAGCTCTTTGCCTATGTGCGCTTGGAATGATGCATCATGATGTCTAAATGCAGACAGCCATTTTTAGTTTCTGGTGTAGGAGCGCTCGTAAGATGGCGGCGTGGTTATAATAATAAAATGATGGCATTTTTTAATCGGCATTGCAAAGAATTACGTGAGCAAGGATGTTTATGTGGCTACGTTTGCGTCATCTGAATTTATGGCCGTGAGGTGTTTGAATTATCTCTGTCAGAAACACCCGGAAGGCAAAGTGCGCTCTGTGACAGGTTAATTTTAGATCTGACACGGGCGGGGTGAGTCAACTGGGAATACATAGAAGGTGCTTTAAATTGAATTAGCATCATTAGTTTGATAAAGTGTCTTTGTTTTGCGACATGAAAGCATATTCAACTTCATTATTTGTAATTGTTGTTTTACAATAAGGTACACTTTGCACTATTTTGACAGTTCTCGAACTTTTTACACTAAATTCCACCCAAAAAAAAACAAATACCAACATTAAAATACATTAATGTAGTTGGCACAATTGTTTATCAAAAACAAGACAATAGTTTGATTCTTCTAAAGTGTATTTGATATCATTATAAGCTACTCTAAAACTAAACATTTGGAACAGGAATACTCTATTTAAATATCAGGAAAAACTTGTTAAATTATGATGCACATGTTGAATAGAATGCTCATAAATTTAACGTTTAAATAAAAGTTAAAGACTGAGTCCACTTTAAAAGACAAACATGTACCACACACAATACAAATAATTCATTTCTAATTAATTGCAGACAACTCGAAAGAGTCTGTACTCATACCACCCCAAAACTGGCAATTTAAAAATGTCTTTTTGCATACTCACTTTTTGTACTTTCCCATCCACATCCAGATAAATGGCTTTGGGGGCATAGGAGGAGGAGCTGGAGCCCATGTTTGACCTCCCTCTCCTCTTACACGCCCGTAGCGATGCTGACCTGGACTGACACTAATGGGCAAAGTTGAGGAGGCGACCACGGGAACGTGTCCTATCACACAAACAAAATAGGAAAAAAGAAAGACATAAATAAAAAATAAACAAGAGATAACAAGTAAGCATATATAATTACGATTACAAGTTGATGAAACACAAATCACAAAAAAAGGTCAAATTAGCGAAAGGTGCCAACAATACTCACAATACAAGATGCGCGGCTTCCCCAGAGGAGAGCGACGGTAACGTCCCCGGGGTGACGACGCTGCAGCCGGCTCACTTTTGCCTGAGTGTTCAAAATCGGCGGAGGCGAGGCGATGAGCTGAGTGGCGCGATGGAGATGCGATGTGAGGGAGCCAGAGGGCTTTGGTGTACCATCAATATAACCGGCTCTCCTGGCCGGTTGCCGGGGGACCGTTACTATGGTGAGAAATAAGACAACCCCCTGTGACCCTTCGCTGTGGTCAGATGCCTCTTGTACATGCTGAGGGGAACGATACACGTAAACACGGTGGGCATAAACACAGCTTTGATTAAAATAGCCAATAGGTGAATGAAATACGGATCCATGAGATAAAGCATTAATTTACTCTGGGTCAAGAATAACCCAATTATGGGTCAAAAGGGGACCAACCAGCACAAACGGGGTTGTTTTGGGGGTTATTCTCCCTACTGCGGACTCTTGTGACCTTTGTTTTAATAACGCATATCTCAAATAGGCACATGATGATTCTTCCTTTTGCGCTTGCCTTCTCGTGCCCTTGTCCACTCATGTGCTGACTTGCTTCTTGAGAGGAGGCACACCAGATGGTTTGGTCAGATGAGTTGAGGCCACGCAGGCACTTGAAGAGATTTATTCTTGGTTTATTTTTGGTGCTAATTTGTAGTCAGATGATCACGAGGGAACGGCATGGCCTGATAACCGGTATTGCTCCAGGTGGAGTGTAGAAGTAGTGATGAAAATCCTCGATTGTGGGTTTTATTAGAAGTTTTGTATGGATAGCCCAATTAAAAACACAATGTAAATATATATACATATGTTATCCTCCACACCCGCAAAAAGATTTGAAATGTTTTTTACTAACTCCCCCCCAAAAATCTTCAAAACACTGACAAACATTCATGAAATCGGGGGATAAAAACAGAGAAAAAGTTTTGTGTTTTCAACTTAGGGTATTGGGTCTTTTATACATGCATTAAAAATATATTGTCAAAAATAAAATCTATAAAGCACATATATTTTCCACATATTTTCCACGGGGATGGGTCAAATGCAGAGGACAAATTTCACCACACCCAAATGTGTGTGTGATGATCATTGGGACTTTAACTTAAAAGATATGTATGCCGGTGTAAATATGAGTCATTTTACCCGCCATTTTATCTACCAGTCTCCACCTGCCCACTGCCAATTATTAAAATCTTGACCTACAGTCACTGACAAAAGCCAGATAAGAGTTTTCCGACAATACTGTCACCCCCTCCCTTCGTCTGGGGAATTCCACATCAACAGGGCTTGAGTGAAAATGCTCCACCAACCAGCGTGTAGGAGGTCATTAATTAGAGATGGAGAGCGTCATGCGGTATCCATGTCCCTTGAGGCTAATTAGCATGGCTGAATCCCACTCCCTACATCTCAATACAAGTGCTACGCAATGGAAGACATGCTGCAATAAATGCGTGTGAAAAGAACATCGTGTTTTTGTGAATCAAAAAAGTGATTACGATTGACCTTTTCATATTTTCGGTTCCGCCTTAGCCGCTAAGCTATGGCTAGCTAGCATTATGGTCTGGTGATAGCAGTCAATGACTTCAAGTATTCAAGTTTGACGCTTTTAACACTAACCCTAACCCTCTAGTCCCTATCGCCTGTGAATATTTTTTGATACGATATGTCCACAGATCTACTTGGTTTGACTATTAACGTGTATTTAGAAGCTTTTATTCGTAGAGAAGGGAGTCCACATGAAAACAAACAGATATTGTTGTGTAATCCAAAGGACGCATCACACCTTTAGACACCTGAATGACACATTTCAGGATAAAAGGCGCCAATGAAATGATAGCGATTTCAATTACAAAAGGCCTGGGTGTGCAGCTGGACGGACATCTGAGAGGAAGGGAAATTATCCTGATAATAGGATGCTTCTGTTTTTGCTATGTTTGAGTGTGTTTTTATGCTCTCCTTCGGATGATTCGACAAAACTGGTGCGAGATACATTTCTGATAACAGCATCCGCTCTTCTACAATAGGTCTGCTTAAAATCACATGAGGAAAAGCTTACTAGAAGATCTGAACTTTATTTCTTATTAATCAAAGGCACTTAAAATGGTGACAGGTTGTGGACACTTGATTTATCTTGGTCGATTTTTTTCACATCAGAAAAAACTGCAACAGCGTCATACTATAAGAGCTGTTTCTAATTCTGCCCTTCTCAACAAATAATTACGTCATACGCAAAACACACACAACAGGTCTTCAAATAGAAGGAAATCATGAATGGTCACATTGAGAGCCAATTGATTGGAGGTTGCATGATTGCACGGTGCCCTTTAATCACTGCAAATCGCCATAATTGAATTAAAGCCTCTTCATGTTAATTACGCGGCCATTTTAATTCACCTAATTCCATGTTTATTTTAGGAACTATTTATACTTTGTGAGTCCAAAACTCAGCAGTTAAATAAAAAAAATGGACATGATAAATGAAGTCCACTGCCTGCGAGTTGAGAGAATGCAATGTGATGGGGACATCTTATGGACTAAAAGGGGTTAGAGCTAAAGCTAGGGTGAGGGGTCAGGAGTCTAAGGTTAGGGCTAGGGTTAGGGTCGGGGTTAGAGCTAGTGTTAGAGTTAGGGCTAGGTTTGGGGTTAGGGTTAGGGCTGGGGTTAGCACAGGTTCAGCTCTAACCCTAACCCTTGACCCTTAAACCTTAACCCTAGCTCTAACCCTAACCCTAGCTAACCCGGCGCAACTGAAATAAAAAAGATAAAATAGAGAATGATTTGATTTGCATTAAAAATCTGACATGATGCATTAATGGTGGCCTTATAGTCCTTTTAATACCACATTTACAAATGCAAAGAATAATGCAATTCTTGACTATTTTTGATTATACAGGACACAAGAGTTATGGCAAATTCTGTGGAGTGACAAACACACACATATGTGTGTATGTATATATATATATATATATATATATATATATATATATATATATATATGCATTTCTCTTACCTAACAAATGAGCTGTCACTCCACAGAATTCTCCTCAATCATACTGGCGTTTTCCAATTTCTACTACATTGTGCTTAAGAGGACCCATGAAGAAGCAAAGGACTACTGTAGACGGACACACACGGACCTTGCCACTATCAACAACTTAACAGACATGAGCGATCTGATTGCCTCTGTTCCAAATGACACCATCAAAGCGTGGATAGGACCGGAGTTTAACCCTTAAACCCTAACCCTTAAACCCTAACTAACCCCAGCCCTAACCCTTGCTCTAACCCTAACCCTAGCTCTAACCCTAATCCTAGCTCTAACCCTAACCCTCAGTCTAACCCTAACCCTTGCTAACCCGGCACAGTTGAAATAAAAAAAAGATAAAAAGAAGAATGATTTGATTTGGATTAAAAATCTGACATGATGCATTAATGGTGCGCCTTATAGTCCGGTGCGCCTCATATGAGGACAAAGTTTTAAAATGAGCCATTCATTGAAGGTACTCATCAGATATTCCCAGTGAAATGAGTAAAACAACAAAAATGGCACTCTGCATAGTTCGGTACATGTAACCTATGAAAATACTTTTATATTACGAAATGTCATCAAAAGGCTACACAAGTATTGCTGTTTGCCACAGAAGGAATTGCTGGCAAGCAAACGCAAGGAGTGACGTCACTGCTGGGGCGAACCCTGCTGCGTCTCCTCACTGGGCGCGGGACTCTTCGCCTCCACGGGCAGACGAATGTTTGGGATTCCGACAGGAGGTCGAACTTTTCGGATGGGGCTAAAACTGCGCGGGGACGAACAGGGCGAGTGGGCTGGCGAGCGTGCGGGGCTCATCGGAGGTCCCGTTGAGGCTTGCGGGAGAAGCTGTGCCAGCGGGGACGGGCTGCGCGAGTACCTGCGCGGGGTGGTCCAGATGGGCGGCTCAGTTCTGTGGCCATGGGTGGGGAGGACCGGGACGTAGCTTGCGGGGAAATTCAATTCTGATTGGCTGTAGGTATTGCAAGCGCTTTCTTCCAAACGCTCAAGAGTCTCCTGGAAGATGAGAGTGAAGAGCTACTGTTTATCTTGTCAGTGTTTTACAACATTTGTTGTTTTATATTAATGTAAACGCAGCCATATTGGATTAAATGACTCGAGGTCTCACTTACATCTTCATTGAGTACATACAGAGGCATGGGACTCCTTCGACCGAGGGTGGTTGGCTTGGGGACGACGTCAACTGCAACAGAGACAAAAAAAATAAAAAAATAAATAACAGCAATACAGTTGTGCAACACAAAAAAAATGTAAAATATCTAAAATTATAAAAGGTCATGGGACTGAAATGCATTACATCCATTTTCTTTCCCAAATGACATAGCTATAAATTCAACCTTGCTTTCAAACCTAAAACCAAAAATGAAAATACCTCAAAAAATGAAATAACCTAAATAAACTAAGACAAAATAATCTTAGCTAAATATAATCCAGAACATAAAATGGTAGTTCAAATATTTGTATTGCCATTTCCAACAATAATAAAGCATTGTGCAAAAATAAATCTTTGCTTACTATCATGGCCATTTTCTCCCTGTTCCATGTAGATGGGGGCTCTCTGCGGGACGGGTCTATGCTTCTTTCTACAATGCATTCGTGGGGGTAGAAAAAACACAAAAAACAAGTTGCATGTTTATGCGACAGGCAGACACACACACAAAAAAAGACGGCTTCTCACTTGGATGGCTTCCAGCAGGCACACACGGTCACCAGGGTGATGAGGAGGAAAATGCCTCCGGTGGACAGGATGATGTACAGCGAGCTCCGTCCTGAACCAGATGCAGATGTTTGAGATGAAGATAAAAAAATAAAAAAAACGTTAATATAAATATCCTTTTCCATACATATCGTTTATTTATTGATTGATTCACACACTGCTTACAGTTTTTCCTCCCCCCCCACCAAATAATAGTCCATTCATGCTTTTTTCATGCCAACATTGTGTGAGAGGCAGGCATGCCTCTGTGCGGCTCACTGGGATGGAATAATTGCTTTGGCATGCAACTGAAAACAACATCTCAATACATCCTGGAACCTCCCCGGTGGTGTATGATGCCACCTACTGTAGACAGTGAGCTTGACGGGTGTGCTCTTCATGCTGCTGACTGCGTTCTCCACCGTGCAGGTGTAGATGTCGTCGTCCGACATGAGGACACGCGCGATGGTCAACACCTTTTGGTCGTGCGAGAGCAGCAGGCGGGAGTCGTTGGCCTGCACCTTGCCTGCCTTCAGCCAAGCGTACACGGGCTTGGTGCCATTGTCGTGGGAGCAGTGCAAGTTGAAGTGTTCGCTGTACTCGAGGACAGATGACGCCACCATCTGGATGTAGGGCTTGGAAACTGGAACTGAGGACATATACAGAAAGATATGTTTTAAGAAATTATCATTCTTTTTGTTGTACTTTACAATACAGCCATACATTTTCTATTAATTGCTGATCTGATCTTTAGTGATTAATAAGGCACATTTTTGACTTTGTAAAAACAGCCACAAAACAATTCAAATATCGGCTTTTACTTTGGAAACAATGTAAAACATTTTTGCCAGATTTCTGATCGATAATATGGACCAGTAACTGATTATCAATTTGTGATTGTGCATTTTCTGTTCAGTCGAGTTCTTGTTTTTGGATAAAGGGATAGAAACAAAACACTTCACCGATTCATCGACAAAAATATCGTATTTACGCATGCGGGATTATTTATCTTTATCTGTGTATTTTGCAGTGATTATAAACTGCAGCCTACTACTTAAAAAAAGGTAAGATTTGTAGCAGAAGAACTCAAGGCTGGACAACATGCCTACTCACAATATAGCGAGCATCTGACAGTTCCTGACTATATTGTGGTATCATGTGAAAACCTAATGGAGTATACATGTCCATCTAAGTGGATAAGTACTTACCATCCACAGTCAGCTCAATATAGTGTTCCCCCGTGAAGGTGTCATCCGTGATGGAGATCTCCACCTCGTACAATCCTTCGTCCGACAGCTGCAGGTTGTGAAGCAGCAGCGAACCGTTTTCGAACACCAGAATGCGGTTACGGTACTCCGGCCGAAGGTTCCCGATGATGTCGATACCGATGGACTGCACCACGGTGACTGGCTTCACTTTGTCCCTCTTCACCTGCCACTTGATTACCGGCTTGTCCGCGCTGCTGCTGGAGTAGCTGACGGACAGCAGAGCTTCTTTGCCCACGATGCCCCTCACCACTTGGGTTTGGCTCGTCACATTCACCCCCGACACTTCACCTGGGGCCAATAGGAAGGTTGGATGAGGAGTTAGAACGAGTAACGTACGTCCCAAGTCTTAACTTTCAGGTTTTAAAAGAGTTTCAAGATCTAATATATATTGCGAGTAAAGTCAAATTTCAAGTGAGTTGAATCAAACAAAGCATGGAGGACACTCCCTTGTAATAAGTCACCCACTAACAGCAGTAGTTAGATTTGCAGATTGAATAAAACACTAACAATGTTAAAGTGGTTCATTTCTTCTGAAACATCGCAGTAAGTCACAATCACGTGACAGCGAGTCAGCATGAAACTGGCACCGCTAATGAAATTCAGGCCAAATTAGTTCTCCTGGACTTCCATTATTTACGTTCAGGCTTCTTTTTGCACCGAAGTGTCAAACTGTCTCCATTGTTAAAGGCAGACGATACGGTGCATTTTTCATCATGATGGGCCTGCTTATTTAGAGGCTTCTTTTGCACCACTGAGACTGAGACAGGAGCCCTACTTTAATGTCCTTTTTGATCCATTTACAGACTAAATTTATTTGGCCAATGGTACAGTCCTATTCTTCTTCGTCACTTTTTAAAATTCCTTCATGAGTCAGAAAGTAGCCTGCGAGCTAACGGTTGAACTGTCCCACTTCCCAAAAAGAAAATTAGTATGGTCCTGTTGGGCCTCTTGAACCAGGTAGTGGCCTGGAACACCCCGTCTAATCAAAAATGGTTATCTTACATTATTTTCCACCATGCTTGTCCTCAGAAGAATTTACTATTTAAAATGTATACAAAACAAAAGGTAAAATACAATAGATTGAGTTAAATATTTTTCTTGCTTTCGCTGAGTTACCATGATTTTAGCTACTTGTTTTTTCCTCCTTTTGATGGCAATTTAATGAGTCCAAATTCTTTGCATAGGCACCTTAATGCAGCCATTAGTGTGCTCACTGTGTGTTCTGCACACAAACAAAACAAAAAAATGTGCCCACACTGTGCTCATGCTTTTTCACATCTTGCTCGGTAATCCGCTTCACACAAACTGCAGGACATCCTCCCCAACATGTAAAATACTAATTTTGATTTCCATGAGATCTTTATAGGGAAGCCTTGTCTTGGTAAGCAACACAGCATAGCACATATGTTCCCTGTGGAGACAGCTTCTCCCTAAGTGGACACAAGTCCAAACATTGGCTCTTGGCCGGCTGTCTTGGGAGGAGTCCCACTGTGATGTGAGCAAGACAACAGGGAAAGAGAGAGAGAGAATAAAAAGTGAGAGAAATATTCTGCACTGTTGACTAATTCTGTGCAGCCAGGCAGTTAGCAGGGCATCGCCTCTTCGTCATGGCAACCTCTTTGGCCGTCGGACAGGGGTTGTCTAGGCGATAAGACAAAGGGCACGATTGTTGGAGCTCCCTTGAAAAGAGTGAGCGAGAAACTGGGAGCCAGAGAGAAAGTCTTTGTCAGCGGTGAAGTTGGAGATAGGCACAAGAGCTCTTAGCACGATAGGTCCAGTTCGCTGGTTCGAACTTTTCTGCTGCGCTCAACATTTTAATAGAACCACAGTCACAAAGTAAAAATAATCATTAGTAGCAGACGGAGCTTAACTATTTACAGTGAGAGAAAAAAATACATTGTCATGTGTTTCTCTATCACTATGATAGCAGATTACTTCCTGGTTCCTCCGCTAGAAATGAACAAATAAAAATAAAAATTTAAATAATTAAATCCATAAATAAATGAATAAATCCATAAAGAAATGAATAAATCCACAAATAAATAAATAAATAAATAAATAAATATTGCTCAGCAGGCTACTTCCTGGTTCACTGCCCAAAATCAATTTTGGGAATTGTAATGGCTCCACTGAGTGCAAACCCACAAAATTGAACACCTGTACTGCACCTATACACATATTCTCACTAAACTTTAAATAGATTAGTGCTTTGCAATTGGCTGGAGACCATTCCAGGGTATAATTCGCATCTCGCCCATAGGATTTAAAAGGTTGGTACTGATTATGGAGAAGTCAGTTACAACATTGATACCGCTCGTAAACAGTCATTTCTTTCTTTTGCACTTGGCGGAGGTAATAAAATGCCTAAATCACCTCTGCGGGGCCCTTAACTGTTTATAATTAAGAGTGCTATCAAATAAACTGTCGTGCAACCACCACAGGAAGAAAAACATCAAACACACACTACACAATCAACAACAATCCAAACGATGCTACTAGGAGCTCGTCCATGTCAACATTTTAAAAGGTAAAAAGTTAGGACACACCTGTGAAGAGTAGAAGGAGGAGGCCGAGCAGGGTGAGGAGTGCAGGAACGTCAGTAGAGAGACTGTGGCCTGTCTTCCTTCCCGCCTTCATCTTGTGTCCTGGGCAGAGGCGTTCTCCCACTTAGTGAGCATGGTTTAACCACACTGGGCACGTCTCTCTCCCCACTGCACTGCACTGCCTGCAACACTGGCCTCTTCCTGGACACACTGAGCCCCACTCTCTCCTCTCGGCACCCCCAGTCATAGTCAACAACAGCCCAACTGTGTGTGTGTGTCTGTGTGACAGAGACATAGTATGGATGAGCAGCCCTCTTTCACACCATTAAAAGCAACAAGAGTGTTGAAAAGGTTTTTAAAAAATACTCGTTGAATATATCATGAACTTGCAAAGAATTGCTGTTGAAAAGTGTGCAACTGTACTTGAATGGCGCACTCGAGGTCCTCATTTGTTTAAAAAAAAAATAACTTAGCTCTTTAAGCTTCTATTCAGCCTAACTGGAGCCAGCTTGGTAAATTCAAAAATGGTTACTTAGCAACCAGGCTTGCAATCAAATTCTGTTGCAGGCAAAGAGAAGAGGTATAAGGAGCCATTACTTGATTTATTTGTTCTATTCAATTGAATTGAAATGCAACATTTATTTTTTTTACATTTTTATTTTGTTGGATTTGACACCGATTCTGTTCAGACTAATTTATTGTACCATTTTTTCCAGACTAAATGATTAATAGTGCAAGTACATTTCTGCCATCTTGTAAAGAATTTGGAGTGCCCGCCTACAAAGGGAAATTTCAGAAAGCAGCAACAACTTGATTGAAAGCTCAAAAGCGAGCAATGTGAGAACACTCTCGTGTGTAGTCGGCCATCAAAGTCCATTCCCCTAAGCTCCGCCCACCACCGCCCATCTCGTCGTCCCTCATCCTCTCATCTCGTGGCGCACTCCAACTCAAGGATGACTCTTTGCAGTCAAAAGGAGGGGAAGCAGGAGCGCTGTGAGAGGACCCATTGTCACATAGTCTGACACCACTTGATGTTTTGTCACCCACGCAGTTCACAAGTCAGAATTTGATGTAAAACCTTGATTTTTTTTTTTTTTTTTTGGTCCTGATTAGTCAAGTGGGGCTCGATGCACTATTTCCACGGTGACTTCAAACCACTTTGGTGCACTTTAAAATATTACATGGAAACAAGTTCAGTTCTGGAATTAAAAGCAGACTGAGAAAAGGATTAAAAAAAAATCATTAAAAAAATAAAAACTTGCTTGTAAAAGTGCGCAAGACAATTTTGTGTGTGTGTTTTTTGCCTGTGTGAGAATGTATATGCGCTGTGCTGTGGCTCAGATGTGCGTGGGCAGGCTGAGTGGGAGCACAGGGAGGCTGAAGATGTTCACGCTCATTTCTCATAACGGGAGACTGGCTGGGTAAGCCGAGCAGAAATATTAGTGTTTAATTTGAACTGCCATATGCAATAAAAGACAGGATGGTTATTTATGAGCCTGGTGACACCATGGAAATACTCGGTAGCTTCGTGCCTATACGATTCAACAAACAGAAAAGAAGTAGAAGATACTACAAGGTATTTTTTTGAGAATATTTTTTTCACCCTTTTAATGAATTTAGCAAGCGAGTTAAATATTAAGATACAAGCACATCATAAAAACAATGCACAACAATTTAAGCCACAGAGGTCTACTGCTGATGCAAACAAGGTTCATACACTGACCATCCAAAAGAGAAGCCCTCTTATATATTTCAAGGACATTCATCTTCACGTTCACAGATCATCTAAAACTAGCACAAGTTTCACAAGTACATGCAGTGACTTGTCAATTTTGGCTCAAATACATCTGTACACACTGATGAAGACAGCTGAAGAAGTGCTAAAGTTCACGAAAAAGACAAAAAACAACACATCCTCAAATTGTTCATTTAAGCTATTTTTTTTTTCTTGAAGGAGGAAACAAACACGGTGGTAAATTGGTGCGCCTGTAAACCAACTTAGCCAGCTTGTGCCAGCCGTCCATACTTGCTTGCTACGTTGCTTAGCCTTTCCCACTTCTCTTTTTGTACATCCAGGCCAGGACGGGGCCATCGTTGCAATGTGTCATCGCTCTCTACTGTCCCCGATCCTCCTGCCTCTAAAAACAGACACGGGGGAGTGGAGTTTAAGTATGTCAGAACACCAACTTCAGTTGTTTGTTATCAGGGTCAAAAGGCTCCAGTGGTTTTGTCAGGGATAAAGACAATGACAGTGAGAAGTCAGAAAGTAGAAAAGAAAACATTCCGGCACAATTGTAGGAACAGATTTGGACTTCTCTTTAGTACTCGACGATACCGATACTAAGGAACCAATACCAATAGCTGATACTTCACATTTCTATTCAATCGATGAGATCATTTTCAAGACAGACTTTTTGTTTATTTCTGGCAAAAGGAAAACATTTTAGAGGCATATTGTCCACATACCAGTGGTCGAATTCCAAATTGTATTATTATAGTAGCACTGTGATGATTGTTATTGGATTACAAAATACCTGCACACATTTCCCATTAAAAATATCTGGAGAGGTGTTTTTTTTTTTTGCAGCTGGTGGGGACAGTGACTAACCAGATCCAGCAGATAGAGCTCCCCCTACAGGGCTGGAGTTTGTTCTGTGCAACTGATATCAGGTTGAGGTCCATGTTGGGATATTACAAAACATATAAAATGCCATAAAAAAGATGAAATGTGATCTAACAAACATGAAACTATGCTTCAATGAGGGATGCAATAGACATAAATGATGAATACGTTATGCATATATTACATTGTACATAATGCAATTTTATGTCGAAGTTACGCAACTGACTTGCATAATAGATTACCTTTGTGGCAAAAGTGAAACCATCCTTGCCTTGTACTTTTTAAAAATATGTTTGAACAACATCACATGAAATGCTACGTTAGGTAACTTTTATATCCGACTCCCTGTTTTCTGGTCTTCATTTTATGCATCCTGTACCTTCACATCAGATTTGCTGTTTTTGCGTAATGTTTGTGACACTCCTACGCAAGCGACGGGTGACAAAAAAAAAAAAACCCTGTTGCAAAAAGGGGGTCTCCCCCAGAGGGACGTTTTTGCCAGGCTCCAGATTCAGTCTGACGGGTTCATTAATTCTGCCTGGTCCACTGAAGTATGGCTGATACACCTGCAGCTATAAATACAGTATATCTCCTACATACAGTAAAAGGCAGCAAGCAAGTGGGTTAGATACAACCACTGATAGATCTTTTGTTCCCAAGCCTGCTGTTTCATATTTGATTAAGAGTGGGGACATTTTCCCTATCCAGCTAATTAAATCTTTAGAGTCCACTCAGGACCATGCTAAAGATATGAAATATGAAAGTAAGCCATGTTGCCAAGGTTAATTTGTCTGTCCCTCATAATGCATTCTTCTTCTTATTATGATTATTCATTGCGACTGTTATGCTCCTTCTGGTATATTTAACTTGGCCACCTGGGAGCAGTATGGCACAGACAGGCATCGAGCTATTAAAAGAGAGGGTCACACCTAAGCCTGCAAGCTGCCTTCATATTTTTTAAACAAAAGATGAAACATTTTTGTCCAAGTGATTTGTTATATTGTCTGTCTATGTGTGTTGTTTCACCTTTTGTGTTCAAATCTCCATTGCTTATAGGATAATGACACTTCAACCACGACAATTTGTTAGCTCATTTTGCATGTTGTGTTGTTTATATTTATTGTTTGGCTTGTAAATAAAAAAAACAAAACAAAACTCAACGTCTATTTTTTAGCTAGTACAACCACAGAAACAAGTGCAACCCTTTTTCATTTTTAACAGCGTCTTCTAAAGAGCGACTGTCTGCTCAATTACCATTTCAATTCGACTAAATGACAACGTTTACATCTCTCTGGTGATTGAACAATGTTTTGAGAAGCAGGTTAATTTATCAGCGCTTTGACGATTCAGTCGGCTGCTGCCGGAGCGCCTATGGGGTAATTAAATGAGTCACTCAGTTATGCGTATGCCTTAATCACACATAACATAACAGAGGGTGGGCTCTAATTGGTGTAATTAATTATGTATGACTTCTAAATTGTTTATTGGTCCATGTGAATAAGATGATGCTAACATTATAAGGAATTAAAAATTTGGATGGCTTAAAAAGAAGATGTCCGTTGAATTGTTTAGTATTTTTGGGTGTCAGGATAATTAGCATCATCAAGCAATATAGCATCTTTAGGAATATTATTTTGTGACATCACACCTCCTCTCCTTCTGCTTTGTCCTCCGGCTTCATCTTCTTACGGGTCATGTGGCCACGGAAGCCCGCCTGGATCTTGGCGGCTGCCCTGTTGGCCTCGGGGTCATCCAGCGGGATGTCCATGATGTCCTCCTCCTCCTGGGGTCTGCTGCGCTCCTCCTGCTGAGAGGACCATAGCATGATGGTACATTAAATGCCTGATTTTTATTATGATAGTGAAAAATGTGCACGGAGGGAGGTCAGTAACCCAGCTTTAATTTTTCTCTCGACTTCTTCTCATCATATGACTGAGTTGGCTTGTGTACAGAATTTTAAGTGGCTTTGTTGTATGATTCCAAAACAACATTATCCACATCATTATATCGATCGTGGCTTTCAGAGGGTATTGTAGCTGCGCGTCATCATTCTAAAAGTGTTTCTCATATTTTGCCTATCTCACAGCTAAATAATAGAACTAAAAAGCAGGGTGTCCCAAAAGTCACAATGTGCTTTCATTTCTTCGACTTCCTTTCATGTATCGTTCAGAGAGATGTGAGGCCATCAGAATTTGACAGCTGAGGCGTTGCAATTTTTTGTCAGCGTATCATTCCCTTTGCGCGTCACTCACCGACTGACATTGAAGTTGCGCAATTGGCGCCTTGTTTTCCCAGACTGCATTTCAATGCCAGTTTGAGAAGTGTTAGTTTCTCAGTATCAATAAAAGCTGGAGCCAGCGATTACTTCCGAGAGTTATCGAGCTTTTCCCCGTACTGTTGTTTGAAGACATCAAGTGTGAGATTACGACGCTCAACAACCGAAAGGTTTATCACTCTCCAAAGGAGCTGCCTAATCGAGCTTTTTGTTGATGTCGAGTTCTAGTGAAGCCTTCTGGATACTTTGATTGCCTGCTGTACGAGTTGGGTGTTTTCATTTGTTGTACAAGTAGCAGGCCTTCTTCTGCGTGGTTTGTAAAAAAAAAAACAAAAAAAAAACATTCTTGTGCTTGAAAGTTACAAATCATCCCAAATATTATTAGTAATAAAACACCTTTCAGTAAGACACATTTGGATGACCCTGAGAAAAATGACACCAGCATCCATCTCAGTCAGTCAGCATCCCAGAAGTGTCCCGAAGGAAAAGTGGTGGGCGGAAGAAAAATTCTGAAAAGTGTCAGCCGCATATCACGGCTGACAACTTATGTAAACATTCATTCTGATTCTGTGGCGCAAACACCCGTCTCTGGGGGAGAGGGGGGGGGGGCGTCGTATTGACATTTCAGACAAAACAGTGAGCCCACCATCGCGTCTCTGGTGTGACACCCTTCGATGTAGGAGGGTGACCACCCACCTGTGCAAGCCAGTGTTCATTAGCCTCAACTCACTCGGTTGCCAAGTCTGGGAGAAGGATTGTGTTGCTTAGCCACATCATGTGACACATTATTATTATTATTTTTAAATACCGTCTTGCAAATCAATCCATCTATGATGAAAACAGCACAGTCGGATTACCTCAGCAACAAACTAATATTTACAACAACAACAAAAAAAGTCAGAAAGTTGTCGTAAAAATATTACTCACGTTGCGGCAGTCCATATTAAAACTCTCAGAGATGGGCTCGGTCTTCAGGTGGTGCGAATGTGTCGCCCTCACTCTCTGCTTATATACAGATGCCTCGCTGGCTCTTACTAACAAATCATTGCATGCTCAGTAACATTCGCTCACACACAGAGGAAGGGAGGGAGAGAGAGACACACACATATAGAGAGAGAGGGAGTGTGTGTGTGTGGAGGGGGGGGGCTGTAAAAGAGAGACCTCCTACAAACATGTCAGCATGTGTTCCATCTTTTCAGCCTCATTAACGTTACTGACTTACTGCGTTCACATTTCTCACACGACAATATAAAGTTATACACAGATGTCGTGCGTAGATAGAAAAAAAAGAACCCAACCCTGAATTTCAAATATCAAATAATCATTTGAAACTTCCAATTCCAGCTAGTAACAGTGCAAAAAAATAAAAGCAGTGGAGTTGCGCCGGGCGGTGTTATAAATGTATTAAAGGCAGCGTGAGCTGACAGCCTTCTCCATTCCTCTGATCCCAGCTGGCGAGGCCGCCCACACGCCGCTGCCAGCCTCGGAGACAAGATGCAGGGGCAGAGAAACAGCCATTAATCCCACTTCCATCTCTCGTGTTCATTCTCTCCCACCGCCGCTTTGTTAAATGAGTCCCACGTTAACTGAGAAACACGCTTGAGTTCTCTCTGATGACTTGAATTCACTTTGCCGCCATCGATCGTCGGGCGGCTAATATGAAGAGTTAACGAGTTAAAGGCATGATCAATTTTAGGAGTATGGCCAGAAAAAGTCAAACAAGGGCTATCAAAGTCTTTTTTTTACTATTACACACCGTGCGTGGCAACAATCACCATCTCCTATTAATTCCACGACTAGAACGCAGGATGAGTAGTGAGGCGTTACCATGGCAACGTCCTCAGCCACTCTTCCTACTCCACCGATTGAAGACGGACGCTCGCCTGGTCCGGGCGAATCAGACGAGGTGGGCCAAGTGCGACGGCGGCGAAATAATGCTATAACGCCGACTCTAGATGATGATGGACGTCTCAATCAAGTTGCAATCTGTGGGCGCAGCGGCGGCACTCAACACAACTCGGAGCCATTAGGGACTAAGAGAATTACGGTTCATATGTGACCACGAAAAGGGGCTCAAATCGGGAGGCGCTGATTCATTTGCTCAATAAATAATGATGATGAACATACAATTAAAATGAGCATTATTTATTATAAAACTAAACCTTTAAGTAGGTATTTTGTACATTTCAATATCATCTTAAAAATCAAATGTGGATCTTGAAGAAAGTTCTTCTGAATGATTTGACAGAAGGTTATGGAGCTAATGTTATGTCTGGTTGATAACCAAAAAGCTTGTTAAAACTTGCAACGCAGCTAATGAATTGGAAATAGGATGACTCAGTCACACAGCATATGAGAAACAGAGAAAAACTGCAAGCCATGTGGGTTACTAACCTCTTGAGCGAAAACACTCAGCGTACAAAAAAAAAAAAAAAAAGCATGCGGGTCTCACTGTGCCATGACTTTCTCGACAGGAGGAACGCGGCTGGTCGCAGGAAGAAGAAGGCGGCATTGACACCTGACCACGATCCGGGTTGACTTTCATGATCACATGACCCTTAAGAAGATGAAGCTGGAGAAAAAAAGCAGAAAGATGTGCAGTTACTAATTATCTAACAAATATCGGACTTCATCAATACGTTTTACTATCTACAGTACAATGACGCTATTTAAAAGACATTCATAATAAATGACCTCGCCTGTCGAGGCTCCGAGTTGTTTAGTGTGATTAATCCAATGCACAACAAAGTGACTCTTTTAATTAACACACAAGCTCTCCAGCAACAGCTGACTGAATCCTCGCTCCCAAAGCGCTGATAAACAAGACACATATTGTTAAATGAATACAACACCCCCGATAACAAGTAATTACACTGGTTCCAAAGCGCCTACAGTGGTTTATATTGGGTCTGTCACTATTTTTAGAAACCATTATTCTATTCATTATGCCATCGATTGATTTTGTTTTTTTGGTGATGTCCATTGTTTTCATCTAGAGCATGCACGAAATATTACCTCAATTCCTTCTAATCGCCGGGTTCGGGTGCATCCGCTGGCCCGGCATCCTCGAGATGTTCATCGGCCGCTTGACCTGGAGTGTTTGGATTTCGTGTTTAATGGCTTTTAAGACCTAATGTTAAAAAACTCTATAGAATGACTTTTAATGCTTTTTAAGGACCCACAGAAACTTTGTAATGTATTGATGATTGTGTCCAAAACGTTAAGAGTACCTTCAATTTCTTCATTGTTGGTATCATTTTGTTCTTCCTTTTCAGGCTCCTCACTGACTTGCTCTTCCTGTGTCAACGTTTCTGAAACCTCCTCTAGACCTTCGCGCTGATCTTCAGCACTGATGTCCAAATTTCCTTCTGTATCAGCTGATTGGCCATCTTCTTCATTAGGAGCCTCGGTTACAGCTCCTTCCTCCTCATTTGGCTTTTCGGCCTGATCTTGAACTTCTTGTTCGTCAATGAGGGTTTCACTTTGAGACTGTGCTTCTTCACCTTCTTCTGTCTCGGCTTTGGCGCTCTCTTCATCAGCAGCCTGTGAATTATCTTGATTATCAGCAACCGTGACGTTCTCCGCAGTTGCGTCTGGTTCTCCAAGCTCGGCTGCTTCCGCCTCAGTGGTCCCTTCAGCGTCCTCGGCGTTGCCTTCAGCATCCTCTTTGCTGGCGCCCCCTTCTGCGCCTTCCTCGACATCCGCTTCAGCCAACTCCTGAGCCTTCTCTTGAGCCTCCTCCTGAGCCTCTTCCTGAGTCACTTCTATAGCATTCTCCTGAGCCTCTTCCTGAGCCACTTCTATAGACTCCTCCTGAGCCACTTCCTCAGCATCCTCCTTGGCTTCAGTGTCCTCCTCAGCAACCCCTTCAGCCAACTGAGCTCCCTCAGCTACCCCCTGAGCTTCCTCCTGAGCATTTTCTTGAGCCTCCTGAGCTTCTTCCTGAACCACTTCTATCGCCTCCTCCTCAGTCACTTCCTTCGACTCTCCAGCTTCTGTGCTCTCGTCTCCCCCTGAGACTCCACTTTGTGTCTTGGACTGAGGTACGTCCTGATCTTGCTCGTTTTGAGCATCAGTTTGGTCAGTTGTTACGGAGTCTTGAGGTTGTATGGACTCTGAGGACTGAGCGGACACTTCTTCAGTGTTTAGCTCAGGTCTTTTTTCTCTGAAAACAAATGGAGATCGACACTTGTGTTTGTCTGAATATTAAAATGTTACTAAAAATAGTGCCTGTGCACTGAGAAAAAAAGCTCTTTCAATAATGTGAAGAAATTCCACATAATTCATTATTAAGCACTACCTAAATTAAATGTCTTATCATAAGGTATTTGGGTTGACTCAACTTAATTTATCCTGGTTAATTTAACTAAATTACAAAATTGGTTCCAATTTAATTAACTTGGATTTAATAAACGTAATTCATTCAAGTACAGTTTATTATAACTAATTGAAATTAACATTTACATCTATTTAGGCAGTCAAATTTTTTTTGAGTGCATAATTAAATACTGTATGATGGAAACACTTTTAGCCTGGAAGAAAAGAAAACTTAGTTCACACTCATGGCTGAGTTTGAATTCAATTAACCTAATGTGTATTCTCAAATTGTAGGAGGAAGCTGGAGTACCTGGAGGGAAACCCACGCAAGCAGTGTTGTTCCTGACAAAATTCATTTTACACAGATATCAAAGGCAGCGTGGTGCTCTAGTGGTTAGCAATTCTTTCTTGCAGTTCTGAGATTTGGCAGTGTTCAAATCACAGCCTCGGTCCCTCTGTGTGGAGTTTGAATTTTGAATGGGTACATTTGATGAATTATTATGAATATCTTAACAATACGCATGGATGAGTGAGTCATGGTGTGATAACGTGATTGCAACACTTCATTTCAAAGCCCATTTTTTTTTCTAATCAACTCAGTTGTTTAGTCATAAAATAATCCGACAGTTAATTAAATGTATCTCTTTTTATAAATTGGCACTGGTCTACATGGCGTCCCTATGCATTCATGTCAATTAGATTAAATTAGATCATTCAGTGATTGCAGATCGATCAAAAGTAGCACAAGGCAGAAAATGCACAATTGCATGAAAAAAACAACCTAATAATTAAAAGACAAAAAATAAACTTACTCAGAAACTCCTGTTTGAGGACCATCCTGCAGAAGAACAATATAATAAAAGGTCAGAGCTATTGTAAAAAAAAAATTGCAGCAGCACAGGCACACACACAAGAGAAGCCTAATAAGCAAGATGGAAGGTGACATCAATCACAGTCGACGTTGATTGAGCACCAACTGGCCTGAAATGAACGGTCGTTGTCAAATCGCTCTTCCAAGCTGGCAGCCCACTGAATTGGATCCACGCCACTGTCTGCAAGGCAAAAACAGGTAAGCAATTGCAAATCACTTCATTGTGCTGCTATGGTGACACGCCACAGTCAATGAACAAATGCAAAGATGATTACTTTCTCGTTGGCCGAGAAGACGCTTGAAGTAGAGGGCAGCATATTTGGGAATATCTGCAGGTTGGTCTCGAAGGATTTCTCGGACCAGTCCTTCCAGAATGGCACCGAATCCTCGTGGAATTCTCAATTGGGTGTTGCAGAAAGGCACCGACATGTTGACAACTCGTTGAGGCAAGAATTCCGGAAGAACTTTTTTTTTTTTTTTTTAAGGGAAGTTAACTCGCGAAAACTTTGTCCATGAGGCTTTGCTGTTAACCGGCTACCACTCTAAAGTCATACTTGTCCTTGGAATGCCTGTCAATCTGTCTCCTTTTCTGTTAAAAATATAATACGTTTAAAATATACTTATGTGTATTAAGGTTGACGACTTAGACATAGCGCTGTGACCTACCTTGAGTGGCTGAACGTTTATGGTAACGGTGTGTGGAGACGCTGTTGTTGTTACCTGTTGCTAAGCAACGTTTGTAACGACGGACAAGACTCAAATCTCACTTTTAGCTTGTATTTTTTTTAAATCTTTTTATATTTGCACTGATCGCTTGGCACTTTTTCATTTCGTTGTACATGTAACAGTGATAATAAAGATCTATTCTATTCTATTCTATTCTATTCTATTCTATTCTATTCTATATATACGCACGGACGCACGCACGGACGGACGCACGCACGCACGCACGCACGCACGCACGCACGCACGGACGCACGCACGGACGCACGGACGCACGCACGCACGCACGCACGCACGCACGCACGCACACACACGCACTGAAAATGTATTTTGGCCTATCTCAGGAAACTTTATTTTTTCACTTTGCAAAGACTTAAGAAACATGCATACAGTCATACATTGCATTTATACTAACATGTTAGAATTATTTACATTATAGTGACTCAAAAGATATCTCTTTATCCATTGATCCATCAGCCCATGTTTTTTCTG
The DNA here is from genome assembly GCF_054491065.1 of Syngnathus leptorhynchus. Taxonomy (NCBI): domain Eukaryota; kingdom Metazoa; phylum Chordata; class Actinopteri; order Syngnathiformes; family Syngnathidae; genus Syngnathus; species Syngnathus leptorhynchus. Next base: position 5,132,420 of record NC_141201.1, on the reverse strand, counting down.
TCTCTCTCGCTCCCTGCAGATGATGGCTGCTCATGTCTTCTCAAGTCAGGCGTATGTGATGACTGCGTACTCGGAGTTGGTGCTCAGTTTGCGTCTGACCTCTCTGGGCTGCGGGAGGTGAAGTCTTTCAGCCGAGCGCGAGGCCTCTATGTGACCCATCGATTCACAGCCTCGCCACTGAAGCAGCAGAGCAAGAGAGTGAGTATTTGAGTAAATAGAACATTAAAAAAAAAAAAAGAAAAACCTCCACATAAAAATTCACACTAATAGTAGTAGTACTAATAGTAGCCTACTTCTCATCCCAACATAAAATATAATTCATCTTTATCATAGGACCAATGGATTTTTTTTTTCAAGCCATTTTTCTGTGTCCATGGTACTTTGAATTCAATGTGTTCAACAAAAGTAAAAGAAAAATATAAAGTGTTAGACAGAGAGTCCCTTCGCTTACCCGTTGTAAGTCTTCTGTTGCCAAGTAGGCCTGAGTGAGTTCTGGTGTGCTGACACCTCTGATTGAAATCATGATTTCAGCATATGGAACCTCACTTTGACTCTCATTGTCTGCATATTTAAAGAATATTTTATTTAGACATAAGTTCAGCCTCTGTCAAAAGTATCTTGCAGGGGAGATTTCACCTTGAGAGCTAACCCTTAAGGTCCGTTGTTCATTTTGGGATGCTGATGAATCTGGACGGAATAACGAAATGGTAAATACCAGATTTTTATTTGGTGAATGAATTTTTTTTCATATTACCATTTGTGGGTGAGAAAATCACTCGGGAATGTGTCGGCGAACTGAAATTGGAGTAAACAAAAATGAGAAATCACAAAGTCCTAATTATGGATATAGTATAACAAAAATGAACCCTGACCTGGATATAGTATCATCATCGTCATCATCATACTCTGAAATGTGTGTCAAACAATTAAATAGTATTCAAATTTCAGATAAATTTGACTGATTTTACTTTTCCCATCATACTTACCATTCCTCCGGCATTGTTTGTGATTCAAAAATAAAAAAACGACCAAAGCCATCACCGCCATAGCCATAGCGACGGAAAAGGTTGCCAAAACTTGAATTTCTGTAAATCTCCATGCTTCCAGAGAGAAGGAAAAAAAAAACCATGTTTCATTGCTAATGAATATATTTGCTATTGTGTATTTATATAACAAGTGGTTTCTCACCTCCGCTTGAATCCATTGGCTTAACAGTAGCAGGCACTATGAATGAAAATCACAGTTTGTGGTGGCAAAAAAAAAAAAGTGTAATGGAAATAAATGCATTTCATGAATCAGACAATATGTAAATTACAGAGTGCCAGATTTTTTTCTACTTACTATTACTTGAAGCAACTGTCCAGCTTCGGGCACTTGTCCTAGCTTCAATGTTATTATAGCGTTGATTACTTTTTACATAAAGAGATACAACTTGCTGTGTTTTGGTTTTAAGATCCGGGTCATCTGTTGCCTGTGTGTAACAAGTGTAGTTAAATTTGAGGTCCTGTGTGGAAATGTTGGCCAGATGAAGAGTTACTCCGCAAGAGTTGCGGTTTAGGTCCCCGAGGCACTTAAAAATCTCGGGCGCGTTGCTCCAACAACCCCGAAGAAATTCATTAAAGCAGTTGTAATGGCATTTTAGTGTGAGGGATTGCCCCAAAGTAACAAGCTTGACCTCAAAGGGCACCTTAGTGTCCTTGCAGCACACTGTATCTGTAAAAATAGAAAAATCTTTGTTAGATGATGATATAATTAAAGAAAAATAAAATCAATATTACCTTTGGTTAGCCATAGATAAAGCAGTGTTAAATGAAATGCGATCAGCATTGTTGTTCAAATGAAATCTTGTCAAGTGCTGCCTTTTAAAATGAACTCAGCTCGTTTATAGAATTTTGGAAATACACTGCCGAGCCCCCATCTAACCACAGGAAGTGGCATACGTAAGACTGTAAGAAAATAACTTTCCATTTTGTTGCAGCTGTCGCATTGGTACGGAAAGTTCAGTTGAGGGATGACAAGCTTGTCGTCAAAGATGATATGCCAACTGTAAACCCACTCATTGATATTTAAAGGCACTAGAAAATTGTTGAGAAAAAAAAAAGCGTTAGATAAATGATGCAATAGATGAAGATGTGGTACATATATGTTAGAAATGCGACTGATGCTTATTTCAAACAGGATGTGATTGATGTTAATCTTGAAATCCTAAATACGCATGCTTGAAACGAGCGCATCGGTTTTCCGTTTTTTTTTTCCATTTTTTCATTTTTGTATTTTTGTGTGTTCTGTTCGCTTCATTGTCACCACCAAACGAATAGCACAGGCCGCATGAATAATTACAAACTTAGATACCAAGTTCTCTTTAGCACATAGTCATGCATTATGAAGAAGGAGAATCCAGTTACACTCCATCACCGAACACCATTATCAACTTCGGCGCTCTCCCGGCAATCGTGCTCTCGTTTCACTTTCAGCGACTGAGAGCTTCTCACTTTCATACATTAAACAGTCACGGAGGTTCAGACCAAACAGATCTGAATTAACAAAGTCTATTGCGCTTTATTGGATGCTTATTGAAAATGCATCTGTTGTGGTTTTTAGATTTATTGATTTTTGTGATGTGCGTCCAACTCGGATTGACATCTGGTAAGACCGATATATTACTTCATCACTTTTTGTAAGTAAAATCTCATATGTAATATTTGTGTCTAATCATTTGAAGCCAGCGCAGATCAATTCTCGAATGAATTTCTCGAGTGTCCAGAAGGAACATACTTCTCCCACCAATATTGCTTGGAGTGCCCCTCGGGTCATTTGTAAGCCACCAATAAAATCAAAGAAAGAAAAATATGCAGGTAAAATATTAATTTAATGACGTATGGCTGTTCCACAGTTGTCCTGGAAATGAATCCGCGGCTCAGAGATGTGCCTTGGGAACATTCAATCCGTATACGGGGAAAAGCAGACTCACTGACTGCAAGGTAAACCAAACATCTACAACACATGTGTCAAACCCAAGGCTCGGGGGGCCAGATACGGCCGGCCACATCAGTTTATGTGGCCCACGGACAAATTGTGCATCAAATTCATTCATTCCTAAAATTGCAAATTGTGTTCACTTTTAATCTTTTTTTTTCATTTTTAAAAAAAATATTTGAACAGTTTTTACTCGTCTAATTTGAAAACGTGTTATTTGTGAGTTTGTTTCATACCTTATACTATACATTGATTTGGGTTGACAGTCATAATGGCCCTTCGAAGGAAACTATGACTACAATGCAGCCTGCGACAAAAATGACTTTGACACCACTGGTCTACAAAGTCCAATAAAACAATTTGTAAAGAGTCAAGTTCTTCTTCAACACGATTCACAATGGCCTTAAGGTCTTGCCAAGATTATATTTGTTATTACGAGAGCCATTAATCATAACAATTGAAAAAAAAAACCCCACACAAGACACGTTCCTAATTTTGAACAGAAAAAGTTTTCATGTGGTTATAGAAGGGGGGTGGGGGCTCCTCACACGGAGTCTGTTGACCTCATTCTTTAGCATACACATACTCAGGCATAAAGATGCACTGTAGAATACCAACGGTGGTTATGTCTTCTATTATGAATGAGCAATTCTATTATGCCATGACTCCCCGTGGTGTGTCACAGCCTTGTTTTCCAGGTCTGATGGCGTCCGAGGACCGAGTAAACTGCAGGCTCTGCCCAGCAGGTTTCTCCTGCTTTCCAGCCAATGGAAGCATCTCCTTATGTCTTCCCGGGGAACATTCTCCTGAAGGGATTCTTCAGTGTCTAACATGTCCTGTAGACTCAGTTTGCACTTTTGGATTTGCACACAAAGTAAGAGATGATTATTATGTTTTGCTACGTGGATTTTTTTTTGTGCTAACTACTTTCGCGGCTAACAGTGTGGACCTGGAAAAGAGCCAAACTTTGATCACACAGAGTGTAATGACTGCCGCCCTGGATTCTACTCCAGTGTGTGTACAATCCACTGCCTTCAGTGTCCTGCAGGTTTGATTTTTTTTTTCAATGCAAATGAGTGCACATGATTTACAACAGCCAATCAAATAAAAGTAAAATATTCCACAGGGAGTTACTGTCCACACAGCGGGATGTCCCAGCCGTTCTCCTGTCCACCAGGCTCAACTTCCACACCGGGTCAGACCTCGTGTCATAGATGTAACGATACCTCCTCATTGTGCCGAGGAGCCACGCCCCCACTCGGGAGGCGGCAGTCAAGTCAACCCGGTCCATGTAGACCAGGAACATTCAAACTTGAGGATTCAGTTTGCGTTACGTGTCCAGGAGGTTAGTGTCCATCTATATTGTAATCATTTGTCCCGGAAGGGATATAATAATGTCTGTAATGTATAAAAAGTATTTACCGTAAATTTCGGAATATAAGCCGCTACTTTTTTCTCAAATTTTAAACCCTGAAACATGAATATTAGCTGGTGCGGCTTATAGTCCGGTGCGTCTAATAGTCTGAAAATTACGGTATGGTTTTTTTTTTTCAACATAGGTCATTACTGTGAAGGAGGTGTCGCTATACCTTGTCCCGCAGGGAGTTATGGTCCCAAAGAAGGTCTCCAGAGACGGACAAACTGCACAATCTGTCCTGCAGGTAGTAGATTGATTAGATTGTTGATGAACGATTAAGGTAATTTATCCTTATCCACAAATACTTGTCTCTAGGGTTTTACTGTCTGGAAGGGACCTCAGCTCGGCCCTCCCTTCAGTTCTTGTGCCCAGCGGGTTTCTATTGTGAGGAGGGCACAGCCATCCCTCATGGGTCACCTTGTCCTGCTGGAACAGCAGGAGAACAAGTCGGTCAGACAAGTAGGGCATCTTGCAAAAGATGCAGCGAAGGACGATTTTGTCCTGCTGGTAATTTCAACCTGATGACTGGAGCAAGGAGAAATACGGTAATTAAAACCGAAAATGTAATATGTGTTTGTATTGACAGGCTCCTCAGCTCCTGGCTTGCCTTGCGCTCGCGGAAAGTTCTGTCCTGCTGGCACCCCGGAAGAAGTCACATGTCCCCGAGGCACCTTCACCCCTCATCAAGGAACAATAAGTCGGTTTGCATTTTATGATATCCCCAAACATATTTAATGTAATTAAATATCTTTTCATATACGTGAATTCCTTCAACACCAAGCTGAAGTTTGCCCTTTAAGGATGTGTTGCTTGAAATGTCACTGCAGTTGTAAGATAAAAATGATGTCCTTATATTCAGGATGACTCATGAGATAAATATGAATCTAACAGACGGGATGCCAAAACGGGTACAGAGGGGTTATCTTAGAAATAAATGCCAGAAATTGTATAGAAAAAGGAAGATAAAAATAAACGTGCTCCTTCGCCAGGTTCTAAGGACTGTCTCAGATGCCCGGCCGGTTTCTATTGCCCCGAGGGGATAAGTGACCCTGTGCCGTGTTTGCCGGGCTCCTTTAACCCTTTGGAGGGTCAGGCTGAGTTGGCTGATTGCAGAGAGTGCCACGCGGGAAAGGCCTGCACTCGAATCGCTCTGACGGCTCCAGATGTGGATTGCATGCAAGGGTGAGGAACCGTCGATCTCGTTTGAATATATCACAAGTCATCAATCAACTCTTGAGGTATTAATTAGAATCTGAATATTATCTGGACTATTTTGACTAATTGCGCCCCTCCCCACGATGTTTTATCACAATAGGTTCGCGTGTCCTCCCGGTTCATCGAAACCCGACACTCCAAGCAACGCGTGTCCTCCAGGGACACTGAGCAACCGTACGGACCTCACGGATCGGTCACAATGTCAGCAGTGTCCGGCCCGATATGCTTGTCTTCGAGGTTTGTTTATTGAAGTGAAAAAGTATTGATGAGTATTTGAAAAAAAAAAAAAATTCTCATTCCCAATATCCACACATTGGTTCTTAGGGACAGGTGGCATCCACCGACCACCTCTCTCCTGCTCTGTCGGCCATTATTGTCCACCTGGTACCAAGTTTCCCACCCAGTACAAATGTCCCGTGGGCACTTGGAGCGGTCAGAGTGGATTAGAAGCCGAGAGCGAATGCCAACCATGCCCACAGGGTTGGTACTGTTTGGTGGGATCGGGAGCGCCGTCGGGCCGATGCAGCTCTGGCCACTACTGTCCCGAAGGTACACAAAAATCAGAAATCTCTCGAGGAACTAAATCCATTTATGTGCATGACGTTTCATCCTTAGGGACCGCATACGGCGCCCAGTTTCCCTGCCCCGCGGGCACGTATAGCCTCCACATGGGCAACAGGCAGAAAGACGATTGCCTGCCTTGCCCCGAAGGCTCATTTTGTCTCGAAGGAAGCTCCAAACCTGCCCCCTGCCCCTCGTAAGCACCGATATTAAATATCCGAGAGGACTCAGTATATGCACTCTCGTTCCATCTTTGTCCAGATCAACATTTCGCCGCCTGAAAGGAGGGGAGACGCTGGAGGACTGCTCCACTTGCCCCGCCGGTTATTTCTGCTCCCACTCAGCCACGGTTAACCCCAAAGTGTGCGGAGCCGGCAGCTATTCTGTAAGATTCATCGCCCACCGTCTTTTGTGACTGGTCAGCTGATCAGTAAGAAGCAGATAATGTTTGTCATCCTGATGGTGTTATTTATTTATTTTTATTTGCTTTTTTTTACATTTTCAGCCTCCGCAGTGATACAGCTCATATTAGTCACCTCCTATCTGTAGAGGAGAAGAGCAATTTCTTTTTTTTCATTCTGTGACGCTGGCTGACTTTTCCAAGTTCTGAGTTTTATGTATGATAAGTAATTCGGTCAAAAGCTGAAACTATCACCATCACAAAGTTTTTTAATTTTGTAGGTAGTTGGTTAAAATGGACTTAATGATTATTAGAGATATTATTATCATTGTTTTCATTATTAGACATATTTAGATTCAGTTTTCTTGATTTTTGGTGCGTTATTAAAACGTGGCCTACTGACACTGAAAGCGTGGCAATTTTTAGCCAATAATTCCAGCAATATTCATATTTATCTACATTTCAGAACATTTTTAATCAATAAAATCCCCCGACAACGCTGAATTAGTTTTGCTGACAAATAATAGTGTTATATAATGTATTATTTCTTCAACCTTCCATTTCCTCTTCTCCTTTTTGTCTTCTCCAAGTTTTCATCTTGCGATATTCCTCCCCCATACCGGTGGATATCTTTAACATCAATAACTTGCTGAATCTTCCTCCATAACCTTTTAACTTTTTCTGTTGTGTGTAGGACGAAGGTGCTGCAGAGTGTTCTCCGTGCTTGCCGGGGCACTTCTGCAGTAACGAGACCACAAGTGAAGAAACCATGCTAAGTGTCATGGTGTGCCCCCCGGGCTTCCTCTGTTCTCAGGGCTTAGCCCGAGACCCTCGCCGCTCAGCCATCCTCTGTCCTCGTGGCTTCTACTGCCCTGGAGGAGGCATTGTGAGTTTAAGAAGTGCACATTCGGACTTGTTAAACATGGCTTGTGACCTCCCGACACATTTCCCTGCAGGATCCCAACCCCATTCCCTGCCCCAATGGTACCTACAGTGCCAATCCCGGTTTAAGTGAAGTCACTGAATGTGTCCCATGCCCTGAAGGGAAGTACTGTTTTTCCGAGAACCCTGAGGAGCACCCCATCACAACACCTGTAAGACTGCATCAATCATGCACGTTTCAGTATTTGTACTTGACAACTCAGTTCTAGTTAACTCCTTCACGACCAGCTCAGTTAAAATTGATATTTGACATCGATAGCTGTCAATGGTACTGAATGAGTTCATTAGAAAACTTTATGGATTCCATAAATTTACCTTCACAGAAATAAGAACAGTTAAAATGGATATTTGACGTCTATAGTCGTCAATGGTAGTGAATGGGTTCATTAGAAACGTGTATGGATTCAACAAATTTGCCTTCACAGAAATTTATTTCACACTACCTTGTCTTGCAGACTGGCTTTTGCCCAGACGGGCATTACTGCCCTACTGGAACTGGGTACAAATATTCCAACCCCTGCCAAGCTGGGCAATACAGAAGCACAGAATTTGGTCATAGTGGAGAAGTGTGTGTTTCATGCCCGTCCAGACACTACTGTGACCGAGCAGGAATGCACACCCCCTCTGTCTGCCCTCAGGTGGCTTTACACACTCTTTTATAGACTGACACTAGATTTCCAGCAGTTTCCCTTTATTAGTGTCCATCTTTCATTGCCTTTATAGGGTTTTTATTGTCCTAAAGGATCCTCCTCCGCTCAAACCTGTCCGGAGGGAAGCTATGGCTCACGCTCAGCTCTCAGTGATGAGTCTGAGTGCTCTCTTTGTGGTGCCGGTTGGTTCTGCAGTGGGGTAGGCCTGGCAGAACCTTCTGGTATCTGCAAAGCTGGATTCTACTGTAAAGAGGGAGCTAAGTCTGCAGTATGTTTGGGGATTTTTTTTTTTTTTTTTTTACCAAGAATAAGGACCTCACATATTCAATCACATGAATCTTTTATTGTGATTCTAACCAGACTCCAATGGATGGAAAGACGGGCGGTTTGTGTCCTCCAGGAAGTTACTGTCCACCAGGTTCTACCTCACCTATTCCATGCCCCCCTGGAACTTTTAGTAACAGCTCCAGTCTGGGTAGACTTCAAGATTGTGTCAGTTGTCCACCAGGGTAACATCATGTTACAGTAAAAAAAAACATGGTTTTAATACCTTGAGCATCCTATGACATTTTGCTTCTCTTTTTCTAAGTTTTTATTGTTTAGGTTCCAACAACACCTCCCCATCAGGTCTTTGCTCTCCTGGATATTACTGCACTGGCGGTTCAGCTTCTCCCATCCAGCACGAAGCAGAGCAGGGTCACTATACATTGGAAGGAGCAGTCAAGCCAGAGGCTTGTCCTTTCGGAACTTTCCAGCCAGTATGAAGAAAAAAGTGACATTGTGCTGATGCAGACTTGATATATTATTCAAGGTTGTTTTCTCTTCTTCTCCAAAGCGCCGAGGTGCACAGTCGTGCGTGCAATGTCAAGGAGGACGACTGTGCAACCAGACCGGCTTGTCCCAGCCACCACTGTGTCCAAAAGGATACTACTGTCCTCCAGCATCATCTTCTCCTCACCCCTGTCCTATTGTCAGTTGAGTGGATAATACATGAAATGGATATAAACTTTATATAAAGCCTTTTTTTCTGTACTGATAATAATTTAATGTCAACAATATGTAATGTGATGATTCAGGGTCGGTATTCAGATGAACCCGGTGGTGAAGATATTCAGCATTGTCGCCCATGTGAGGCAGGATGGTTTTGCAGTAAAGCTGGCCTCGCTGACCCCGAAGGCCCCTGTGACCCCGGGCATTATTGTACCTCGGCAGCTTCTACAGCTTCTCCAGTAAGACAAGCAATCTGGTATGACATCATTAGTTTTCATAAATTCCTTTCTATCGTTTATTCCCTGAGGTTGCTTTGGACTCTGGGGGAGTGTGTCCCGCAGGCTATGTTTGTCCCAGAGGGACCAAATACCCACAGCAACACCCCTGTCCACTTGGAACTTGGAGTAATACTCTTGGGGCCCAAAATCTGTCAGACTGCCTGCCCTGCCCACCTGGACTATACTGTAACACAACTGGAATAATACAACCTTCAGGGACATGTGATGCAGGTGATGTTCTGTCAAAGTATAATTGTCAATACATACATTTATTCATGTCATACATTATATTACACAAAAACGTACAACTATAATACATGATTGCCTTTTATAGCCTTTTATTCTAAATAGAATAATAATTAATAATAATAATAATCTCTCCAACTTTTAATTTCCTTATAATGAAACTTCTAAAGAGCTGCAATAAAAAAAATGATATGCTCTTCTTGTTTATAATGTTCCTTTTATTGCCTTATAAAGCTAATTTGATGTTGACCAATAAAAATAAAAAATTATGGCTGATAGTGTTTTAAATCATTAAATTTCTCCAATTTTTTTTTTTTTTTAGGGTTTTATTGTTCAGGGGGCTCAACGTCTCCAAAACCTTTTGATGGTTTGACCGGGGACATTTGTCCCATCGGGCACTACTGTCTCCTGGGTTCAGCCTCCCCTACACCGTGCCCCGATGGGACCTTCACAAACGCAACAGGTACTAAATACTCGATATCAAATACAAATACATTTTTAAAATTCCTTTTTTGATTTGAAGGTGCAGAAGCCTGCAGAGATTGCCCCCCCGGGAGCTACTGTCTATCAGGGGAGGGCATCCAACCTTGCCCTTTAGGTCACTATTGTCTCGAGGGGGATGTCGAAGGCATCCTGCCCTGCCCGCCTGGCACATACAACCCTCATTTGGGCTTCAGCCAAGTGGAGCAGTGCCTCATTTGTCCAGCAGGTGAGAGTATTGACTCATATTTGGTCTCACTCACTGGGGAAAACCCCCCCCCCTCAATTTTATTGTGACTTTCTGTTTTTGTTTTCTCTGGCTTGTTATCAGGCTTCTACTGTGAGGACTGGGGTCTCTCTGAGCCTACTGGACCCTGCCAGGCTGGTTACTACTGCATAGCAGGTAGGCTATTTTCAAATTTGGCAATGTACTGATGAACCGGATCACAAATAAAAACTTTTTACAGGTGTGAACTTCCCAAATCCAGATGGAAATTACAGTACTGGAGTTGGAGGAGCATGTCCAAAGGGGACATACTGTCCTGAGGGGACCAGTCTCCCGTTCCCATGTCCCCTTGGAACCTACTCGGATAGGTCAGGGAGAAAGAATGCAAGACATTTTTAAAATCGAAACATTTTGACATTTCTTTGTGCTTTCAGTCTTTACGTGACAGATATCACCGGATGCAGTCCGTGTCCGGCAGGTCAATTCTGTGCAACTGAAGGTCTGAGTCGACCGTCGGGAAAATGTCAGACAGGTTTTTACTGTCCAGGTGGAGACTCAGTAGCAACAGGTAACACAAAATAATAAACTAATAAATTATTTTTTGTCCTACAGAACCTCCACCAATGCCAAATGCAGGCAATATGAATGCATGACGATGTTTTGTTGACAGTGATACATGAATTAGTCGGGCTTTATCACAAGATTCATCATAATAACAGCTTAACGGTCATGATCGCAGTAATTTGCCGCATCTAATTGCTTTTCCCCTCCACAGGCTCGGAGGGAGGTCTTTGCCCACCCGCTCATTATTGCCTGGAAGGCAGTACAGGCCCAGCATCCTGCCCAGCTGGATCCTACACAAACCTCACAGGACAGTCAATATGCTCAACCTGCCCTGCTGGCTACTACTGCCCGGAGAAGACAAGCGACTTTGCTAAGTTTCCTTGCCCGCCAGGGTTCTATTGTCCCGATGGTAGGTTCACCCAGAAACACGTTAAGACCTCTTGGTGTTCTTGGTTGGCATATCTTGCTCGCTGGACAATTTATTAGGTACATCTGCACGTTTAATGAGATCCAATACAAAATTGAGATTTAAATTGAAAATCTGAGAGAAGTCTCTGCCACCAAGATACTGTAAAAAAAAAAAAAAAATCCGCTAAGACTCGTCTTTGAATTTTAACAAAATAAAATGTGCATTATTCATTTTATTTTAGTTTATTATATTATTTAGTATCTATACTTAATTGTGTATTCACAGTTCTTTTTAGATGTTTCATTTTGTTGTTTCATTTAATTGTACTTTTTTTGTTTTGATTATTAAGGAAGAACCTGTGTGAGTCATGAAGTTGCAAAAGTGACATTTTTAAACAACCTGAACAATTTATGAATTTGACAAAAACAGTTTGCAGCTGAGCTAACTTTAGATTGTTTGGCCTGTGCATTCCCTTCGACTCAGATATTTAGAGACTGAATTTTCTCATATGAAATACAACTTACATTCTGAATTTATGTTAAAAGTTGGTGAGTAAAAAGGAAAAATATCACAATTAAACACTCCTAAATGTATTGTATGTATACTCCAGGTACAAGGCATGCCACTCAGTACCCGTGTCCTCGTGGTTACTACAACCCCGAGCGCATGACCCAGAGTCTGGACAGCTGCCTGCCTTGCCCCCCTGGATACTTTTGTGGGAAGGAGCGGCTGACTAATGTGTCTGGAAAATGCAAAGCTGGTGAGTTCCAATTTGTTTTTTTTTGCTGTTGTTGAGCTCTAAACCCCAAAAAAGAGAAGACTCATTTATCATTGTCAGTACACAGACTTCTGGTCGTGCCAGATTAAGCAGCACTGCACAAAAAAAGCTTCTTCTAAATCAGGTTATTATTTTCCTGACCCATATCTTAAACACCACCCATTGTCACAATCATATTCCCCTCAGGTTGGTTTTGCGTCTCAGCGGCGTGGAACTCCCAACCCTTTGACCTGGATAATTATACCAACGCCAACTGTCTGTGCCCGGCCACTGCCACAGGGGGGCGCTGCCATCCAGGCTTTTACTGCCCCACAGGTAGCACGGAGCCCCTTCCTTGTCTGCCTGGAGCTTTCTGTAACATCTCAGGTAATTTGATGAAGCTCAATTATATACAAGCTGTGACAATCAATATATAATCCAACTGAAAAGTTTTTTTCCCCCCATCTTCATAATAATTGAAATATTGGATTCAGTAGAATGTGAAGTATCCCCTGGGTGTCGTATCGGTATATGATATACAAATCTACCGTTGATATTCAACAGGTTTGGCTTCGCCCATGGGTCCCTGTTCTCCAGGTTATTATTGCAAAGGAGGAGCCACTGAGGCCAAGCCAACAGATGGCGAAACAGGCAGCATCTGTCCAAGTGGGACATACTGCGGTAAGCGCCGCTGTAATGCCGAGGAACAGTTGTTTCGCTAATTGCCAATAAGCATTTTTAAGTGAGCTTATCAAAGAGTATAAAACAAATTCCATTTGTTCATGATGGAGTGGTAGGACATCACTTAAACTACAGAATGAAGAATCAACTTTTTTTGTCACCCTACAGTCGAAGGCTCCGGAGAACCGCAGTTATGTCCCGCTGGTACATTTTCTGCAGTACCAGGTTTGACCAGTAGAGCTGATTGTCAACCTTGTACGGCTGGATTCTACTGCAGTAGATCGGGCCTTAGTACACCAACTGGGCCCTGTGATCAAGGTTTGTGTCATGACAATATGATATATTAGAGTGGAACCTCCATATTTGAGCACGTACAATTTGGCATTGAACCTTAATTTTCTTCTAGTAGAATTCCAATTTTAGCATAGAATTATTGTACTGAGAGTATGGAGCTAGAGGGAGACCGCGGGGGCACTGCCCCCCCCCTGAAATATGCCCCCCCCCAGGTGCTATCATTGTCAGCATTTTCAACAGAATACTTTGAGTTTGTAATTTAATGACTACCCTGAGATATCCTTGCCCCATGACCCCCCCAAGGAAAAAAAATCCTAGCGCCGCCAGTGTAGACAAGTCGGATATAAAATAAATAAATAAAAGATTGCCACTAGATGGCAATATTACTCTGAAAACTCCCTCCTGTTCAGTCTCAAGTGAGTATTTTAACTTGAATTTTATTTTTTAGTGCTAATTTGTATGGCCGTTAGAAATGTCCAGCCAATCTTTTTTCCTTTACTGCTTATCTCATTCAGCTCTGTAACATAATTGGAATTTCGACATTAACTGCCATGGAACTATTTTGTAACACTTCACAGGTTATTGGTGCCCCCCTGGCCAAATTGTTGCAAAAGCTCTGCCATGTCCACCGGGTCATTTCTGCCTCAATGGTAGTTTGGCTCCAGAGCCTTGTCCATCGGGAACTTACCAGGACAGAGAAAGGCAAGCTGCGTGCATTACATGTAAAGCAGGTGAGTCCACACAATGCAGGTATTTAACATAACACTTGAACAAGCATCTGTGAACATGTTTACATTAAATGATGATCCACATGCTGACATTAATCCAATTCGTTAACCTAATGTGTCAGTGTTGTTTTAAGAATATCCCCATATTATTTAAATATATGCATGTCTCTTTTCACAAGGTTACTACTGTGATCCCCGGCTGAGTACAGCTAACGGTTCCTTGCTGAGGCTGTGCCCGAAAGGACATTACTGCCCTGCAGGCACAAGCATGTCCAAGGAGCACCCTTGCCCCGTAGGCTCATTCAACCCAAGAGAGCACACGGACAGCCTTTCAGACTGTATGCCGTGTCCTGGTGGACAGTACTGTCCTTCGCTAGGACTTTCAGAGCCGGCAGGTTGGATCAATGTTGTGATTGCAGTATTATGATGCCTTTTTTCAGATTTATTTATGTATTGATTTATTTATTCATGCATGCATGTATTTAATTATTTTTAATTAATTAATTTATTATGATTATTATTACTTTTTTTAAACTACCCTTAGGACCATGCCTTGCTGGTTTTTGGTGCCAAGGTGGAGCATCATCTCCGTCCCCGTTGGATGGTCTTTCTGGTTCAAAATGTCCTCCTGGTCATTACTGTCCAGCAGGTAACTAAGTCATATTGTAGCAATGCACAATATTGTACAATGTGATTGACAACATACCACATCAGAAATAACAATCAAACATAAGATATGAGTCAATTCAAAGGAAGAAGACATGTGAGATAAGGTGGGGAAATTAAATTATTCTTAAAGGAATTCTAAAATGCACACAGGTGGAAGGAAGCCAGAATAAGAGTTCTATGCTCCCTCTTATGTGTTCCAATTAATATTCCAACTGGAGACTTTTACTGACTGACTCCAAGCTGAGATGTGATAGGTTACTTAAATATGTAAGATACCCAAAGGGTGATGCTGGACACTATTCAGTCACCGGCCTTACATTTTTTTGAAGCCTTAGATTTTCCAGGGTTATCTGAGCTCACACTTCTAGCTAATGTAAGCAAATGTATGCCGCGTGCAGTTAACATTCTGCTCCGTCCTAGTCTAAGGCCACTCCTGTTTTATTCATGTTAATTACCATCTAGTGGCCTAAAGGATTTTCTGACAACATCTATCTTGTAACTTTTAACAGTGCTTTCTTCAGATTAATGTGTTTACTCACAGCAAAGGCACTGACCCTTTTCTTTTCAAATGAGGCCATTTTTTGTCCTTAACTACTGGTTGTGGCTTCTGAGTCCGTTTTCTTTTTTTTTCACCTCCCAATGCAAAAGTGACGTGTATATTTTTACAATCTTCTCTGCTTTTCTTACAGGCGCCACTGCTCCTATGGAGTGTCCCACGGGTAGTTGGTCAAACAGCACAGGATTGCAAACACAAGAGGACTGTCAAATCTGTCTTGCGGGATTTTACTGTGACCGAGCTGGGTTGACTTCCCCGACTGGACGCTGCCTCGGAGGGTATACTACCTTTTATAAAGTGTCCAGAAAGTCACTAGACGTTCCACTTTTTTTTTTTGATTCAGGTTTTATTCAATCAGTTATGAGGTCAGCTTTGAATTTGCATATGAGCCTCATTTTTATGGCTTGTCAACATTAAAGCAGCAAAATTGCTGCCTGGCAAGGTTTATTTTTGTCTTGCATAGTGCTCATCATTTTGTGATTTTTCTGTAGATATTATTGTCTTGGGGGAGTTGTCACACCTACCCCTACTGATGGAATGACAGGAGGACCTTGCCCCAAAGGCTCTTACTGCCCCGAAGGGACGGCCGAACCAATACCTTGTGATCCGGGGACATATGCTGCCGTCACACATGCCACTCAGTGTGAGCCTTGTCTTCCAGGCTGGCACTGCGTGACTGGCATCTTGCAAGCGTGTCCTCCAGGTTTGATTCAGGATGTTCATAGACTACAATTGCTCAGATCTAAAACACAGACCGAATGTTAAATTCAACACACGGTAAATCAAAAATTGAGGGAGGGGGGCGACAGTTTTTCATCAGCCAACATTGTCCCTGATGACAACATGCTGTATATTGGCTGATGAAATGTGCATTTCTCAGGGTGAAAGGTTGAGTGGTGACACAGGACTGTTTTGCAATCAATAGCTGAACACGTTGTTTTTGTTCCCTCCAGCCCAACAACTGGGGACCCCAGCACTTGCCTTTATGACATTTCTCCCTTTTTAAAAATGCCACTCCATCAATATACACAAATTTCCATTTGTATTTTTTGTTGTTGCTATGTTTAAAGACCTATTATTTGTTTTGCAGGCTTCTACTGCCCCGAGAAAACTGGTTTTGACCTGAGAAGCTGTCCATCAGGGACATATGGTCCTGACCCGGGATACTGGTCTGTCACTCAGTGCAAGCAGTGTGATGGAGGCCATTACTGCTCCTCCACAAATGGCACAGCTGTCAGTGGAGCGTGCCAGGAAGGCTATTACTGCGTACGTGGAAACGCCGTTCCTCGACCCGGTTCGCCGGCTGCAGGTAAACAAGCACGCAGTATGTGCTGCTCGTTTATAATCTGCCCACTCGCTTGACATTTATATGACGAGGAATCTCCATCAATGGGCCTGTTTTGAGATGCTTGTCAAAAAATTTTCCTTCTCACCAGGGGAGGGGGGGCCTTGTCCTGTTGGCCATTATTGTCCCCAGGCCAGTATCCATCCTCGACCGTGTCCTCGTGGTACTTTCTCCAACCTCACCAAATTAGCCTCCCAGGTGATTTGTTATGGATGGATGGATTAATGGATGGATGGAATGACCCATATGCACGAACACAGTTATTGAGAGAGAGAGCCCATGCAAAATCCAAACGAAACACAATTTATTATTGCATCATGTTTTCATTTATGTCCCTGTGTGGTATTACACACTTGTCCGTTACAGTTACGGTAAATCAATAATTTCTATCCTCCAGCTGCGCCTCGCCACGTCCGTACATTACTTCCAGTAATTAACGGTTTTCATTGTGGCAGGCAATCAATATTTGATCCTTTATGAATGTTAAAATGAGGTACACTCCCTTTTTCATTCTTTTTTCTGTGTGACCCACTTGTCTCCTCTCAGGAGGATTGTGAGCCCTGTCTCCCTAGTTACTACTGTGATGCTGTCGGCCTCTCGGCGCCTTCTGGAAAATGCTTGGAAGGTTTTTTCTGCGCAGGGGGGGCGGTTCGGCCTGATCCAACTTCAGGAGATGACGGTGGTGGACTGTGTCCAAAAGGTGATCAACACAAACGAGACATCTATAGGAAGAATAATGTTCTCAAAGGCTTAATTCTTGGGTTTTTCTGAAATATTTTCTCGAGCCATTATTTTTTGTGTAGGATGTGTTATGCCATAGACGTCAAAGATATTAATTGGGTTGGCAGTGAATAAGAGTTTCTTCTCTAGTCAGCTTGGAAAACAGTTATTTTCTTTTACGTCTATTCCTCCTTCCTGGTTGTATTTTCTGTCAGTCTCGATGACTCATACCACCGTGCATGCTGCCTTCAGTTTAGGGTTAGTTCAGTTCGAGAGAACGAAACTGAGAGTGAATGAATAATGGGCTCATTTGCACATTTTGCTCCAAGAGATGGATTAGGGAATTATTTGCTGACAGAAATCTAATTTAGTATTATTTACAACATTTATTTCGAGCCAACTGTGGATCCCAGCGAGGGAGCGTCGTTCGATTTTGTCGTTGACACAAACGTGTGCCAAATGTTCAAGCATCAGTCGAAAATCACAGACTAAATCTTTGATACTTAGGGAGTCACCAGTCCCAGCCAAGCCTTGTCACAGATAACATGAGACAAACTTGGCAAGACTTGAAGCAAGCAAAGGAGGTTGCCATGACCACCTGGAACAAGGTGTAAACAAAGCTGGTCACTCACTTTTTAAAAATTGGTTCAAATCAGTTTTAAAATGTTTAGACAAATAGGGATAATGTTGTTACCCAGACAACAGGCCATAACAACCTTTTCTATGCATGTCACAAAAGGGAACATAAAGGCAAATGCAAACAATAATTTCATTCCGAATTTACATAAGCTCAGTGCTAGCCTGCTCAGCTTGTAAACAAAGCTCTTCTTCAAGTTAATAGGTTTAGCTAAACATGAACAGCTGCTGTGCCGACAATGGAAATCGAAGTGTGTCCGTTGCGGATTGCGAGCGTCTGCATTTGTGTGCTTAAGTGTGCATCTCTTTCATGACTCTGTTGGACACGCAACTAGGTTATTACTGTTCTAAGGGCTCAGCGGCTCCTCAGCTCTGTCCCCGGGGAACCATCAGCATGGAGGATGGCCTAGCCAGCTGCAGTGTCTGTCCCCAAGGGTAAACCTGCTAAAGCAAGACACAGTCACCGTAAACACATACGTAGATGTTTGTGCAAATGGGAACACTGCTAATGATGGAACAAAACTATGCTCCACATTACTTTTTAATTCAATATTTTTATCTGGATAGGTTCTACTGTCCCGGAAACAGTAACGGTTCTTTCGAAGAGTGTCCAAAGGGTCATTACTGCCCAGTTGGGACATGGTCCAAATTCCTCTACCCATGTCCAGCTGGGTCCATCAATCCCTTCACTCAGATGGCAAAGGCCCAGGACTGCCTACCATGTCCACCAGGTCAACACCCACACTTTTTATTTCCTTTGTTTTTGTTTGCTATTACATTCTAAAATCACCTTCATTAGATAGCTAGCTAGCTAGCAAGCTAGCCATCCAGCGATCTAGCTAGATACGACAGATACAAAGTTGCATTTCATATCAAGTCATTGACATTTCTGTAAATGTTCAACCTTTTTCTGCCTGTGTAGGTTTGTTTTGTGCATCACCTGGATTGGCCGTCGCATCAGGCCAGTGTAAGGCTGGTTATTATTGCACCTCTGGGGCTTCGTCACCCACACCAGCTGATGATGGCTTGACAGGTGACCGCTGTCCTGAGGGCCATTATTGTCCACAGGGTTCCTCAGCTCCATTATCTTGTCCAGCGGGACATTACAGCAATCAAACCGGGAACAGTCAAATATCTGACTGCCTGCCGTGTCCCTCAGGTCAGCACTAGTTAATCACGTTTTCCAACAATTAGTCTTTTCGTTGACAGATGTCTCCCCGTCTTCTCGCAGGGTTTCTTTGCACCACCGGAGGGCTCTCTTTACCTTCTCTCATGTGCTCAGTAGGCTTCTACTGCCCTAGCCTCAATGCATCAATACCTTGCCCTTCTGGAAACAGGTGTCCACCTGGATCCCACAGACCAGTACCTTGCTTGCCAGGGACCTTTCAAAATCTACCTGGGCAGGTAAGAAAGATGATGACTAATACTCTACTCATGACTTTTCAGCGGGGAGAAAGACATCTGGACTCATATGTCATACCTTACAGGTATCTTATAATGTAAGATTAAAAAAATGTATTATGTAACTATGACTGCAACTATGTCAGGAAAATTCTGCGAGAACATCTGAACTTTATATGCACTTTGAACTAACACAAAACACATTTTGGGGCAAGCTCAGCTCCAGTGCAAGAATTAGCCAGTTACTATATGTCTGATCTGTTTTTTGGCTCTGAGATGTTGAACTTTTTTTTTCCCTCTCAGCTCCACAGTAATACAGCAAAATGTTACAGCATTGCTGGAGGATCGTAGCACTTACATCATATCCAATCAGAGTACCAATGGTTCTTACAAGACCTTTGGGGCATGTTCGCACCGTATCCAGGGATTGTTCTAATATGCTGTGATGCATTTCTCCTTTTTTTCCTGATAATTTGCCACAGGGAATTACATTTAAAAAAAAAGCAATTTGTATATTATTGTGGTTCTAGTTTACAATGGTGTAGGAACTGCAATACATCACATTGACAAGTAATTTTTGTTCCGAGTCAAGCCACGTAACAGGACCAAAAAACACACACAGTAATAATAGTCTCTTGTTAAATTATAATTACATGACAGATTCAATCAAAGGGGATTATTATTAGGTAGTAAAAGCGGCATTTTTATGACAGTCTTTGTATTGGATCTCGCTGCGTTGTGCAGGTGAGTGCATATAACCTTTTAAAATCCTTACGGTGTCGTTAGATGTTTTAATTGCTTACTCGATTGAATGTTACAGTTCCCTTGAAGTGTTGGAGTATCGCAAAGTTTATAGTTCACACTCCGCCCGCAAAGCGAGCGGCTCAAGGGTTCACGTCTGTTGATTGTCGTAAACATCTGCTCATTGTCGTTCTATTTTCCCCAAAGTATGAATTTGCAAATTGTCTCTCCACAGGCCGAGTGTGTTACATGCCCAGCAGGATTTTACTGCTTCATGGATGTCGACACGGGCAATATGTCCGGGATTCACACTCCCACGCTGTGTCCTAAAGGACATTATTGCCCACCAGGTAGGACGGCAGCCATTTTGACAAAAATAGGATTTTTTTGATTTTTTTATTCGTTCTCCCCCCCAAGCAGATGGTTGCATTAGTAAACAGCGCCAACATTATTTGGCAAATATTTCTATCTGAGTATAATCATGATAACAATGGTCTTCTCCAACTCTTCTCTGATGACCAGCAGTACAATTGATATGCCGTTTATGCTCAGGGTCACCGTCTGGTGTCCCATGCCCAGCTGGGACCTTCAGCAACCATATGGGCTTGTCTACTGAACAGGGCTGTGAACTGTGTCCTCCTGGAGCGTACTGTGCCTCCTCTGGACTGGAAGCCCCCAGCGGGCTCTGCTCTCCCGGGTAAAACTGATTAAAATCTCATCTTGGTTTGACAGGTTTGTTCGAAAAGTTAAATGCATAGGGTGTAGAGCCCTCCATTTTTAGGAGGTCGTTAAATGGAGTGTGGCTAGGCACTTAATGGTGGTCCCTCTAGTGATACTCGATATAATTGCTGCCCGAGTACAATTCAGTTATATTTAACTTTGAAATGTATTTTCCATTTACTCTTTAAGATTTGATTAGAATTTTTTTGTATGAACACACTATCTAATTAAATGTCCCTTGTGCTTTCACAACTATCCCTTCCCTCATCACCCACCCCAAATTGTCCTCATCGTCCCACTTCTGCGCTAGTTATCTCTGCAGCCACAGATCTATCTCTCCCCAGCCTGAGGACGGCCCAACTGGTGGGCGGTGCTCTGCAGGGTTCTACTGCCCAGAGGGCACCAGCACTATGCTTGCATGTCCCGCAGGCACTTTCAGCGTCATAGATGGTGATTAGACACAATTATTGATATGGAAATTTGCCTGACTACACAGCTACATGTGCGATGTAGATAATCAGAAAGCAATTACCCACCCATTCATTTTCTGAACAGCGTATTCTCCTAATGTACTCAACATATTTGATACGTGTAATCTATTATTATCTATTATGTGATTAAAATCTCTTATGGTTCGATAAAACCAAGGTTAATCTACTATGTACAGTTAATCAATTCACAGCCGCTCTTTCTGTAATCGATTTGATCGTAAAAAAAAAAAACCCCGGTGTTTATTCAAGGCGCAACATCTGTGGAAGGGTGTCAGCTTTGCTTGGCTGGCCATTACTGTGCCCGAGCTGGCCTCTCATCCCCATCTGGACTCTGCAAGCCTGGATTCTACTGCACAGAAGGCTCTGCAACTGCAACACCTTTTATTAATATCACAGGTAATGTTGTTGATTGAAATATTGCATTTTAATTATTTTTTTTAATGCACATTGATTTTTTTTTACTTAATTGCATCAGGGAAATCGCACTCCTGTCCTACTTCTTTCTCCCTTTGAATTACTTTACAAAGGGCCTTTCACTTTTGAGTCAATCTAATGAATCAAGTCAACATTACCAAAGTGACTAAGAAATCTAATGATTCTGAACTGGTATAAGAAAGCTGATTCCAAAAGATTTTTCTCAGCCCTTGTCAATTCTCCAATGAACATTTAGTTTGTGGATGACAGCTTGCTTTTAACTACATCAGCTCCTTAGGTAGCGTACAGTGTCGTAAAGCCCCAAAGGTACAGTAGATGAGTGTAATGTATTCCCAATCCTGAAAGGAGGTTGTAAAACTAAATGGCAGTCCAATAAAAGCGTCAGCGTGGTCGGTGGGCTGCTTAACCAAGCGAATCAATGTGGCCGTTTTGTAAATACATACATGTTGCTTGATGCACGAGCACGTGTTGTGACTGACCTACGGGACATGACATGATAGGCACTTTATACTCACGAGTGAGGAGGATTCTGCATGACACAATGCACATTACAGAAACAAGAAAAAAACAGATTAGCTTTTTGATCTGATTTGGCCACAGGATACGAGTGCCCACCCGCCCGGCCACGCGTGTCCATATGGCAGTACTAAACCGTCCATCTGTGACCCAGGAGCTTTTCGATCTTTATCTGGACAATCTGTATGCAACAGCTGTCCCATAGGTAGAATAGTTCACAAAAGCATCCTCCGTTTTGCAAAAACAGAAGAGGAGTTTATGGAATGAGAGCATATCGTTCAGGTTTTGACTGCACAGAAGGTTCCGTCTCCCTGTTCAATGGGCACTATCAGTTTGACACCCGGTAGGACGGCCCTCTGTGACTGCAAGCCAAAGGGCCTTCTGCAACAGCTCTGTTCTCATTGAGCCGTCTGGAGCCTGCAGCCCACGTCTGATGGCTCAACCTTACGGGAAGGGAATATCTCTAAATGAGTGTCTTCGTCTTAAGTGTAAATAAGAAACAATCACATGATTTTTATTTTATAGTCAATACAGCACAGACGCTCTTGCGCTGTCTTGAATCTAAAATAAAATTAAGCAATTAATTTAATTTAAAATATAAATTAAGAATTTAATTTTGTTATACTAATATCTAAGAGGGAATTCAATGAGGAAAAACATCATTTATAAATAAATAGCTTAAAAAAAATGAAATAGAAAGCTTTTTTTATTATATATATTTATTATTTTTCTCTACCACAGGATATTTTTGTTTACGCGGGTCCACTGAGCCGTCCCCAGTCTCCCAGCCTCACGGAGATATATGTCACCCCGGACACTTCTGCCCTTCTGGTAGTGACTCACCCCGGCCCTGCCTTGTCGGTAGCTTCCTTCCTGAGCAGGGCGCTTCCTCCATGTCTCACTGCCGCCCCTGCCCACCTGGGAAATACTGCCTTAGTCCCGGAGCTTCACGGCCTACAGGTGAGGGGATTGCACCTTCCGTCCCAACAGTCATGGAGCAATGCATCACACATGCTTGTTTCTAATCTTATGAATTGTTTTGATTAATTTCTAGTCCTAATTAGACAACAATCACCTCTTCTTGTTGTAGGTTTGTGTTCTGCCGGATTCTTTTGTACCATCGGTGCAAGCAGTCCAGCACCTCGAGCCAACTCCTTTCAGCTCAGCTGTCTTCATGCAATACTTCAGGAAATGTCCCTCATAAAAATGAACGATGTGTCCTGGATGTACAACATGTCGTGCTTTCACAATTTCTGCAATACCGGTAAAATTAATTGATTCAATTGTAAAAAGAAATTAATCAGTCAAATAAAAAGCAGTTTAAATCAGCTTGAGAAGGAAACTGGGCATAACTTAGACATTGTTCTTGCTGACTCTATTCTGTCACAGAGAGAGACTCCAAGTGGATCAAAGAGGATATACGCTCAGATTCCCAATTTATTGTTACTCACTCACCACTACACCTCAAGAGTCTACACGATGGGAAATGTGCCACCTATACGGGAGATATATGCCCCAAGGGTGGGTAAATCTCAAACGTCAACTGCATGGCTTTTCTACACACCCTCATGCACACATATTCATGTTTAATTTTGCTATGACATATTCTTGATTTCCTCTGGGTCCCCTGGACTTTTTAGTCTTTTCCCTATGTTTTTATTAGTTCTCAAAAATAAACCGGGAACAGTTTCAAACTTCCCCCACACAGGAATTGAGACATGCTGACAAAAGCAACTGATATAAGGAGGAGTTTAAAATTCTTGGAGCAAAGTGGTTATTCTTCTAAGATTGCATAAAAATCAAGTAGGTGTCCAACTCAAGGCCCGGGGGCCAAATACGGCCCACAGCATCATTTTATGTGGCCCGCGAATACAAATTGTGCATCAAATTTATGTCAAACTAAAATTGCAAATTGTCTTAACTTTTAAAAATCATCTTTTTAAAATATTTAAACATTTTAAACTAGTCTGATTTGAAAACAAAGTATTTGTCTGTTTTGTAGCATATACTGTATGTAATATGAGGCGTTCATACATTTACATAGTCATAGATAAGCCTCACTTGACCTGTAAATTCTTCTTGATAAAGTTCAGGGATATTTTTCCTCTATTTTTCAGGTTTTTATTGTCCTGTGGGCTCTGCCTACCCGCAGCCTTGTGAGCCGGGCTCTTACTGCAACCAAGCAGGTCTGGAAGCCCCAGCTGGCCCCTGTGCTGCGGGATACTACTGCCCGAGAGGTTCTGAAGACCCCCGTGCCACCCTCTGCCCAGCGGGCCACTACTGCCCTCTTGGAACAGCTCTTCCTCTTGCCTGCCCGCTTGGAACAATACAAAGTAAGATTTTAATATCCCAAGTAATTGAAATGCAACACCTAATCCTCTTAGTTGATATCCTTATAAGAACTGCTGTGTGCCTTTTACAACTCAGTAATAGGGAAGAAAATTCTCTCCTGCGGGCACTTGTGAATCATTTCCGTCACAAAGTGGTTTAATCATGTACAGTAATTGTAATCTTGTCTTGCGGCAAATTGCTGGAAATGTATCAAATTTCGCCTTTGTGTTGTCACGTATTAGAAACTGCGACTTGATTCCAAAAGACTCAAACTACTATATATGATAATTCGGTTATGACATTAGTGGATAATCCTCCACTTAGTTCTACCACACAATTACATTGGTGAAAACATGTACAGCTATTCTCTAATAACGTTCGTTCCAGACTCTGTTGGTGGGTCCTCAGCGGAATCGTGTCGGCCCTGTCCTGCGGGTCATTACTGTCATCAGAGAGGCTCGATTGAGCCAAGTGGCCAGTGTGCAGACGGCTACTACTGTCCGCCGGGGCAGAACTCGGAGAAGCCGCAACAGCACGTCTGCCCAGTGGGACACTACTGTGAGAAGGTCAGACAACCAGTGTCCCGAGTCTTGCAGCTATTTTCACTCATCACTGTCACATAGTGTGTGAGGAATTGTTGTGTCAAGTCCTTGCTGGAGGTTGTTCTCATGTGGTTTGTTTTAATGAGGTTTTAAATTTTCATCGCACAGTATTGATAGATAATATCGATCATTAATATATAAGATCTATACTAATATCATCATTATGGTCACTTCAGGGCAGTGCGGAACCAACACCGTGCCAACCAGGCAGCTACCAGCCCAGTCAAGGCCGGGGCAGCTGTGAGTCCTGCCCTGCCGGTTTCTACTGCCAAGGTCAAGGTTCGTTTCAAGGCAAATTAGCAGGCGGTTTTCCTCAGTCATCTAAATGCAAAAATGTAATCTAAATTTCGTGTAAATCAGGAACTTCCTTTGCACTTCTCTGTGAGAGAGGCTTTTACTGTCCGAGGGATTCGGCAACTCCACGGCCCTGCCCGGCGGGCTCTTACGGAAATCTGATAGGCTTGATTGAAGCGTGGCAGTGCTCTTCGTGTGACCCTGGAATGTACTGCCGAGGAACAGGTGCAATGTGTCCGCAGACTGATACTTCTGCTGGAACTTTTTCCATCTATGATTCACAAAAGCAATGTACTTACATGTTTTTTTCTGTAGGGAGTATTTTTCCCAGTGGCTTGTGTGCCGCAGGGTTTGTTTGTGTTGGGGGAGCGTCTGAAGCGTCCCCAACGGACAACGTGACTGGCTTTTTGTGTCCTCCTGGATTTTTTTGCTCTGCTGGGACTTTGGTAGCACAACCATGCCCCAAAGGAACATTCAGGTTCATAATCTACCATGCAATGTATAAGCATTTACAATTTGCAAGGCTTTCAGACTCATGAATAACATCTGCTTCATAATTTTAATGAACCCCAGGTGGATCTCAATAAATTAAAATATCATGGAAAAGTTGGTTTATTTCAGGAGTTCAATTTAAAAAGTGAAACCTATTATATTATGCAAATTCAATAAAAACATAGCATCGTACTTTTCGGAAGGCCGATTCTCACCTAATTTCTATATTAAAAAAACATCTTGGTTATTCGTTATGTATTATTCAAAACTGAAATACATCGGTAAAATGATACAAAATCATATCTGATAATAAAACTTTTCTCTGTGAAGCAAATCTGAAGACTATATTAGTTTTAAAACAAAAACCGATAACATATCACTGAGCCAATCAAAATCAATTTATTAAGTCCATTTATAAAACTTTGAGTATAATTGATGCCTATTGGAATAAGTTAAAAAACAAAGCATCAAGAATATGAATTAATTTATTAATCCACTTCTTGTATTTCTTCTCTCTGCTGTTTTAATTTAACATGACAGCGAGCAGAGCGGGCTGATGGATCAATCACAGTGTCGTAATTGCAGCCCGGGCTTCTACTGCTCAGAGACGGGCCTCTCAGCAGTATCTGGACCCTGCTTAGCTGGTATCAGCATAGAAATGGCTTCATCACATCATGCACATTTTACATCCTCGAGAAAAGCGTTTGCTCAACACTTTTTGCTTCAGGATTCTACTGTCTGGAGGGATCACAGACCGCTGCACCAATGTCGAGTGTATCTGGAGGCGTGTGTCCAGCAGGGCACTACTGTGCAGAGGGTAGCAATGTCCCCTCCCCCTGCCTAACTGGCTCATTCCGAAATGAGACCAGAGGAAAAGGCAAAGATGACTGCCAGCCATGCCTGCCTGGTAATCACATAACTTGATTTATGTATTGGAAATGTTTTTTTGCGACCATCTGACACATCTCTTGCCAGGATTCTACCAGGATCTCTCAGGCCAGATTGAGTGTAGGCGCTGTCCTTCCGGCTTCCATTGTGAGGCTCTCAGACTAAGCTCAACAAGGGGGACTTCTTCTGGACTATCCAGTCCTCTACCCTGCCCTGCCGGGTTCTTTTGTCCCGGGGAGAGTCCAGATGGCCGACCCGTCCCTTGCCCCAAAGGCACATATGGGCCTAGTCAGGGTCTCACCTCTGAAGGTAAACTGCACAGCAACATCAACAAGCTCTACTAGCTAACACTTTATTGTGTTTACAGGTGAGTGCTTAGCCTGTCCTGCAGGTCTCTTCTGTGGGTCTGAAGGTTTGGTAGAACCTTCTGGATGGTGTCTGGATGGATTTCTTTGCCTGATGGGAGCGTCGCTTCCAAACCCTACTGACAACACGACTGGGTCTCTTTGTCCACCTGGTGGCTTCTGCAAACAGGGGCTTAAAGCAGGTACAACAAACTGGAACATGATTACAATGCATTTCTCCTTCAATCAATGAATCCTCCACGTTGT
The DNA here is from genome assembly GCF_054491065.1 of Syngnathus leptorhynchus. Taxonomy (NCBI): domain Eukaryota; kingdom Metazoa; phylum Chordata; class Actinopteri; order Syngnathiformes; family Syngnathidae; genus Syngnathus; species Syngnathus leptorhynchus. The sequence continues at coordinate 5,105,158 of NC_141201.1, read as the reverse complement.
GCCATAGGCGACTGTTGGTCCGGGTTTTATTGTGGCCGGGGCTCGAGCAAGGCAGATCAGACCAGGTGTCCGGCTGGTTTCTTCTGCCCTCGTGGAACACCTGCACCTGTTCCCTGTCCCGCAGGAACTTTTAGCTCCATTACAGGCAACTCACACCTGAGCAACTGTAGTGAATGTACTGCTGGATACTACTGTGACGGTAGGAAAACAAAATTCTTAGGAATAATCGCCAGGTGACTGAATACAATGTTATTTTTTGCATTTTAGTTGAAGGTACTGTCCAGCCCACATTGTGTCTCGCCGGGTATTACTGTCCGCCAGGAATGACGCAAGGAACGGGCTTACCCTGTCCAACCGGTACTGTTCAGAACCAACTTGGAGCCTCAAGTATTGACGCTTGCCTTCCATGCCCTGCTGGTAATTGTTTGGCTAAAAGTATCACAGCAATCTGATGAAATCCGAAAGATTGAATTAAAAAAAAAAAAGAAAGAAAGAAATTCTGAAGTTTTAGTTTCTACTTGTCTCACACTGATCTTCATTTGGGGATTGTCAGTATATAAAATAAATGTTATTAAATAACATATTGCTGATTTTTTTTTTTTCAGGACTGTTTTGTTCTCAGCCTGGTCTTTCGCATCCCACAGGATTGTGTGAAGCCGGATATTATTGCCCAACTGGATCCACCAGCAAAAACTCTTCTGAATATCAGGTTGTTTTTCTTCTGTACAAAATAGAACATGTTGATCCAATAAATTATATGTCCTTGCCTTCACCTCCAATCAAATTCTTGATATTTACATCCCGTTTCATTTAATAGGAAAATCCGTGTCCTAAACGAAACCCACATCTAATCTCCAGATATTATTTTCACTTTCCCCTGTGATGACCTCTTCCCTTTTCATGTCATTAGCTTTCATCCAATCAAATAAAATGTCAGATTTGTTTACAACATGGCCAAATGACAGTATTTCTACAAAATTGCATTTTTTTTCTCCTATTTGTACAACCTAGTATTCAAATCCAATTACAACTTTGGCCTGACAAGAAATGTCATATTTCATGGCATTACTATTGTAACACATCTATCATCAGCCATTTCCAAGAAGTGATTCTGGCAATGCATATTACTCTAAATAAGCACGGCCATTTTGTGGCAACACTACATCAATACATACTAAATTGCTTTTGCTCTTCTTCAGAGTCATTCTGCCAGAAGCCATCTTTGTCTTTCTGGCTACTATTGCCCCGCCGGAACAAAAAATCCAATTCCATGCCCGGCAGGCACGCTATCCATCTCCCGAGGTCTTAAGACGGTTGAGGATTGTCCCCCTTGCCCCCCTGGACATTTTTGTGATAGACCTGCAAGTACACAACTCTCTGACGCTCTTCCGTGTCATGCTGGGTAAACATCATTTCAATGTTCTGTTTTCCGCTTACTCTTGTCACTTGCGCATGAATATCCATCTATTTTTGAAGCCTTAGTATGTAATTTTGAGTAATTTTTTCCTCACCATTATGTAACTGTCAAAAGGGAGGGATTCTTTTTGCTCTTTTCAGTTCTCTTGAAAAGATTGCCAAGTATTTGCTGTCAAATGCTAATGTTATGCAAAGTGCTCTCAGTTGGCTCCTCATATTTCTATGAAAGTACAGTTACAGCCAAATAAAGTTACCAAAGGTACTCAGAAGAACAAAGACAGGAAGGTTGGAAGTCATATTTTCTTACATGCTCAGTATTCAAGTGTGTTCATAAAGAAAAACACCGTTCAAAAAGCTTAAGTACCACAAATGGATAGCTTGAGATTGTTCAATTATTTGTGTGCGGTGGAATTGCTAGATTATGAAATATGCATGTCTGTGTAGCCTCTCAGTAAACCACAAACGTTAAATGGAGGCAATTGCACTCTTCTTGGTTCTTTGAGATATATAACCTTTTTTTGATAATGTCAGGATAAATAAGTTATGGTGTAAATCAACGTCATCTGATTAGAGAAATCTGGTTTTCTCCAGAATTTGTACATTATTCTTTTTTCTAGAAGTAGTCCTCATCTGATGACAATTTAAACATAAAACAACCCACAATAATGTTCATCCCACATTTCCAATCGTGTCTCTGCTTTTTACAAACAGATACGTTTGCCTTGGCGGCAGTCCTAGTCCCGCCCCTTCCGACGGTTCCCATGGCTACCGTTGCCCCGCCGGCCACGGCTGTCCTGTCGGCTCAGCCAGAGCGCTGCCATGCGAGCCCGGCTCTTACAGCCCGGCTTCCGGAGCCGCCGAGTGCGTCCTATGCCCCAGAGGAATGATGTGTTCCTCTTCAGCCACCTCGGAGCCCGCCATCTGCCCACTCGGTGAGCATGAGTCGAGTATGAGTCAGATCATTAAACATTGCCTCTTGGCAGGTAAATCAACTCCATATCAACTCTGTAGGTCACTATTGTCCTGTTGGAACAGCACTGCCTCAACCTTGTCCTTTAGGGACTTTCAACAATCAGACAGGCGCACACTCCCACTTGCTCTGCACAGCCTGTCCTTCTGGATCCTTCTGCAGCACATATGGAGCTTCATCACCACAAGGTGCTTAATTTAGCCCTGGCCTGTATTTTGCAACAAAAAGAAAAAAAACACATCCATCCTACTGTTGTGCTATTCAAGTAGTCTAAAAAAAAGATGTAATTGGACAAATAGGGAAGTCTATAATGCCCCTTTGAATTGTGTCAAGGTTCTTGTATGCAAGGCTATTTCTGCCAAAGTGGAGCCATGGGACCAACTCCACAAAACTCTGATAACTTCGCTGAGAATGGGCCTTGCCCTGCGGGTCACTACTGCCCGGCGGGGTGCTTCTCGCCAATTCCTTGCCCTCTTGGCAGCTTCCGCAACACTACTGGTAATCGGGAAATGTTTGTCATAGTAGTTTGCTGTAAAAAAAAAAAAAAAAAAAAAGGGAATGTTTTGATTGTATTGTGCTCTCGTAGGAGGTGTGTCATTGGAGAGCTGCTCTGCTTGTCCTGCGGGTCACTACTGCTCCGCTGAGGGTCTGGCCAGCCCCAGTGGGCTCTGTGCGGCCGGTTTTTACTGCCCTTTTGATTTCTCTTCAACCACTGCGTATGCCTTCCTGTGCCCCAAGGTATGTCTCTGTCTACCTTTGATTGTTGTTTTCCTGTGCAATAGTTCACTCGTTCATTTTATGTTTGAAAAAAAAAGTCATAGCACACTATCAAACAAAAATATGGAAACAAAATGAATTTACTACAAAATTCAGTTAACTCTTATTGAAGTAGATAAAAAAAATTCCATGAGGACCCCAAAAAAATCACATAAATCGCAATGTTCAGGGGCAATTATATTATTTTTTTTAATTACTTGGCCCTAATAAATTAAGCAATTTTTGCACAATTTTTTATTAAAAATAATATGGGTTGTTGTAGCCAACCATAAAACGATTTTGCAATATTGAGGGGCAATTAGATTATTTTTCAAAATTGCTTGGCTGTAATAGTTTAAGCAATTTTTGCACATTTTTTTTTCATTCTCTTATTATCCACACTATTTCAATACCATTTTGAATGCCATGTTTGCTTCTCCCCAAGGGCCACTACTGCCCAAAAGGTTCTGCCCTCGCTCTCCCATGTCCCAGTGGAGAATACCAGCCTAATCCAGGCTCCAAAAACTGCATCCCTTGTCGACCTGGCTTTTTCTGCGAGGAGGCCATTCTAGGCGAGCCTCAAATCTGCCCACCGCATTCATTCTGCCCAGCAGGTATATTAAAAGTGACCAAATATAATTCCGAGTCAAAATAGTAATCACTTTGTAATCATCCTCGGTTATTCATTTCTTTACAGGTACCATGGTGCCCCATCCATGCCCGAATGGGTCGTATAGTGATCCAAACAAAAGAGGACTACAGGAGACCCGAGAGTGTTTACCTTGTCCCCCAGGGAGGTTCTGCAGGTAAATAACAAAACAAAATGCTAGCAGATCTCACGCATGACAGCACTTTTACACCAACATGACCTCCTGTCAGGTGGCACGTGTTTGTTGGCAAGATACAAACGCAGATGCACTGTTAGCATGCATGTGAGGACGTATTTGCTCAGAGGGAAATAATTGTGTTTCTGCTTTGCTCAGGTAAACTAGCGTACTCCCAATTTAACTCTTGTTATGAGCATCTGAGGTAAAAAAAAAAAAAAATCACCTTGTTATAATGACGTCTGTGACAATACGCAAAAAAATATTTCTAAAAATCTCGCTGATCACTTCTTTAATATTCCCAAGAAATCACAACATCACCGCTGAGCTATTTTTAAAACATGCCCGCTGGCTGCCCTAGTGGCTACATGGTACCCCACCGGCACCTTAGCAGTGACCCTTGATCCACTCTTTCTATTCCTGCATGTTGTTCCCTTCCAACAGAGCTGGTAGGATACAAGGAGCATGTGCTGCAGGGTATCTATGTGTCTACGGCAGCGCAGATTTCACTCCTCGGGGATCAATGCCTGACCTGACCCAGTGTCAGTGGGGGGTGCAGTGTGCCGGACCATGCCCACCAGGTACACTTTTTCACCAGCATTACATTATTTTCAATTCTCCAGTTAGAGGCTTTGTAAAATAAAACGTATGACTAATATTAGCTATCAAAGATAAGGTGGAAGTAACTTTGTATCCTTATTTTTAGGTTTCTACTGTCCCGAGGGTGCTGAAAAGGCTGTGGTCTGTCCTGAAAATACCTTTAGGAGTTATTCAGGGGGTGCCAGCGCACAGGACTGTTCAAAATGTCCAGCTCGACACTGGTGCCGACCCGGTATTGATACTCATTATGTGCTTTAAATTGGTCAGACTGTTGTGAAAAGTTTTTAACTTCTATCATGCTTGTCTGCCATGGTGCTAATTGGACTCAGTGTGCAAGAGGATAAAAAAAAAGCTCTGTTTGGGAATTATGTCCAAACCTCGACTCTACAAGGCTCGCAAATGACATCATAAAATCAATTCTTCAACCCCAGTGCTAGGACTGTAATAAATGTGCAGTGGAAGAGACTCCATCCATTAATCGAAAACAACCCCCCCCTCCTATTTCCCAAAATAACACCCTTGCGTTTATTTACAGGCGAGCCACATCCTCGTCTGTGCCCCGCTGGTCATTATTGTAACAGTTTGCCAGGAGGTGACAGTAACGGATGGATCGGGCCCAAGCCTTGTCCCGCTCACACCTATCGAGCCGATCCTGGAGCGGGTAGTATGGCCGACTGCCTTCCCTGCCCTCCCGGGTCCCACTGCAACAGCACAGGTGCCGCACAAAGCATCTCAAACAATGAGCACCACTCTTCTCCTTGAAATGTTAATTAAAGTGGCGGCGGACTTATTCATAATGTTAATTAAAACGGCAAATGCAAAGTAGACACGTTGTGCAATATCTTATAATGAGGTGTAAAATATTGCGTGGAGCTTCACCACGATATGCTTCTCTTCCAGCCCGACATTACTCCAACACAAATTCAAAGCAAACTGCCTTTCCGGGTTATTTTAATTTCAGTCTGCACACTATTATCCTCCGTCATCGAGCCTGTGGCGGAGATAAGAATGCAGTCGTGAGGTGACACTGATGATTGGTGGATTTGGAACAGAAGATTATTTTTTTAATCTACCACACACCTGCTAGACATAATAAAAAAAACATATTGATATCATTTCTATGAGATGATTCTCCCGTCTTTATAAACATGATATATCTCATAAATGATTAAAGAGCTCATTTCAGAACAACTTTCTACCAGGTCTTGCAGATTATTCCAACAATCCTTGCCCACCTGGATTCTGGTGTACTGGGTCTGGAGCACCCATTTTCTGTCCAGCGGGCACAAAGAGGATGTTGCCTGGTGCTGCTGAACCTAGCCAATGTGAACCATGTGCTGGGGGGACCTTCTGCCCAGACCCTCAGGCTACTGGGGAACCTAATGTGGATGGGATCCCATGTAGGGCCTCTTATGAATGCCCCATGGGTGAGTTTAGTCACACTTGCGGTGAAAATGCAGATATGGAGATGATGACCAAAGAAGGGAATGAAAATATGTTTTGTTGACTCTTCAGGTTCAGTCTCAGAGAAGTTGTGCAGAGCTGGTTCATACTGCGAACCCCAGACTGCTGAGCCTGAAATTTGTCCGGCAGGTTATATTTGTCCAGCGGGGTCACGGTTCTACAATCTCCCTAAACAACTGTGAGCACACTAACCTTTCAATAGCCAAATATTTCTTGGCATAGGAGGTATTTTTTTAAAGGTGATTTTGATAAGGGAGCTTACTGACTCTGCAGTGTGTGGATTTAAAAAAATAAAAAAATAAAATAACCTTCATTGCACTCTCTCCGCAGCTGTCCGTTTCCCTTCTACTGCCCGGCCAACAGTTCTTCAATGAAGTCTTGCGATGGCGGCTCAAAGCCTGTCAACATCAGCCGACTTAGAGGATCCAAAAAGTGCTGCTGCAGTATATGTGAAGGTGGCACCTATCGACCTTACCTACCAACTCTCTTCGAATGCCTGCCATGCCCTCCAGGATACTTTTGCCCACCAGGTGTGTACATCCAAAAAAGGAAATCATCAATGTCAAGTAGTATTTGTGTGAAAAAAAAAATCCACCCATCCTAATCGTCCATATTTCACTTCCTGTGTTATTATGACTTAGGTACTGAGGACTACAAGAGCAACTCTTGCCCCGAGGGCTATGTATGTCCAACTGGATCCACACAACCGACACCTTGCCTCCCTGGCTCCTTTGGCAACCTGACTAAAGCTCAGACACTCGGGGATTGTCACCCATGTCCGGCGAACACCTTCAACCACCTACATGCCCAGAGGGCTTGCTTCCCTTGTGGCAGTTCCTCCACTTCTCCACCAGGTTAGATTGCCTCATCTATATCTACAATATGTTTTGTGTCACTGCAAACCAAATTATTGTGACACTTTACACATTCACTGCCATTGACGGCTATAGACGTCCAATATCCATTTTAACTGGGCTGGCACTGAATGCGTTAAAAGAGAAGTGAAAACGTAAGAAAGTCCACAACTGGCTTTATTCCAAGTATTGGAACTCATTTGTTTTGAGGACATTGCTTTGCCATGCTTGATCAGACAATGGCCTTCCACAAAATTGGAAGGATATTATTTTCAACTTAAAAGGAATCATATCCTTCCTTTCCCATTAACCTGATAAGAAAGAGCCGAGTCCCAATATATATATTTTTTTGCCGATACTGTTTATTCTTACAGCTCCGGAATAGCCACGTGGCACATTTATGTCTTTGTAGGTTCTTCATCTTGTAGCTGCACCGGCAAAAATCGCTCTTTTCAACGCTCGGACGGTGCCTGCTTGTGCAGGACCGGCTTCATCTTTTATAACGAGCTGGACTTCAAAAGCTCTACTTCTGACAGTGCGCTGGACTGCCAGCCTGAGGTCACTAGTAATTATATTACAGATACTGAAAGCGAGTCAAATGTACACTACCAACTGGATATGATGTACAGTATTTATCTTTGTGTATGTTTTAGCTATACAAGAGATGTGCTCCAGGGCAGGTTCGATTGGCGGCATCCAGAGAATGTGTATCACCTTCCCTTTACTCCTGTAATGTAACATGTGGACCAGATGGAGGAACTCTGGATGTGGAGATGGGCATGTGAATAACACTTTTTGTGTTTCACTCCATAGTCTGTAAAAGTGTTGTCATTTCCATAAAAATGCTTGTCGTGACTTTCCAATGCGGTATTGTTTTCGTTACCTGTTTTCCCCAGCTGCCATTGTCAGCGATACGTGTCTGCTGAGGAGCTGTGCGACACTTCTTGCCTCTCCAAAATGCCTCAACTCTCAGCCCATGTCGCTCCGGATGGACAGTTGCTCCTCAGCGTCAAAGAAAAAGACAGCACAGTCTGGGTCAAAGTAAGATTTGGAATGATGGTCTTGGTACAATTTACTGATTATAACTAATTGCTACTATTTGATATTACTATGTGGACCTTTGTTCTGGTGTACCTTGAATTTACCTTGAATTTCTGGGTAGAGTGCGTTTGTCTGTCTGGATGAATTTTTTGAGTGTCTCTCAATAAAACATGACAAATACTGCTGGCCCAAAATGAAAATATTTTTTTACTCTAATGGGATTTTTATGTAGCAAAGCTGTCCTTGGTTTTCCAATTTTCAACACAAGCAAAACAAAAACAGCTAGCTTTCATAAGTGAAAGTTAATAGTTTTTTTTTTTCGGTTTATGATGTTGATATTTAGTCTTACATCAGTGGTTCTTATTGGACCTTTTTTTTAATTTTTTTTCCCCTTCAGACTTTAGTGGATGTTTTAGGACCAGACCCCCGTGCAAAGAACATTGGCAAAGTCCATTTGGTTCAGTTTGATGCTCAAGGAGTGTTTGGTTGGATTCCCAAACAAAGAGAAGACATTGAAATATTTCTTTCCGGTGATTTAACTTTCCAATAACAATCATCTATTTTCAATGTAATAACATTTTTAAAAATGGAAAAATTACTGACTTCATTTATCTGTTCTTAGAATCAATAGATGTCTTTGCTCCCACACGGAAAAAGAGAACCACAGGTGATAATGAAGACGACTTGCCTGTCCTTCCTCGTATTCCAAATCCAGTCGCTTGTCTGTCCACTGGTGACATGCTCATTTTCCATCTAACCATTAACCACACAGGTAAATCTTTAATTTAATTTTATTTTGTTTTGACTGTACTAATTCATTGGGTAACCATTAACCACAGTAACTATTAACCACACAGGCAACTATTTTATTTCATTTTATTTTATTTTGACTGTACTAATTCATTGGCTACCAATAAGATCGCAATCTCAGCCACTTCCCCTTCTACGAGAAAGACCACTTGTTCAACAGTAATCCCAGCTGGGACTTTGGGGTCTTCAGACGTGTGCAAACACTCATCAAGCAGTCAAATCTGAATAACACATGGTAAGTCCCTGCCGGAATAACTTCAGAGTACAGGACTTCAATATTTCCGATCATCATGCTGTTGGATCTCCTGTCAGGTTTGCCCATACGTTTTGGGAAGCGGGAAAATATGTATTCCTGGACAGCGCTGTACCAGATTGGAGTTTGGTGGTAGTGGTGAGTGAGGATGGGACAGAATGTGACCCGCGGGCCCCGGCCTTCCAGGCCATGACCCCGGCACAGCTTATCAGGTGTGGAGTCATCAAGAAACACCGACTAAACCTTCTACCAGATTGGGGGACAATCGCAGGTCAGTATCCAACTCTGCTGTTTTTTGGTCACATAATCGTCCAACGTGACATCCACACTCTGTTCAGGCCTCCTGAGTCTGCTCTTTGTGGTTGTCGTGGTCGTAACCACAACAGTTGTGGTTCTTTGGCCCAGCAACGCCAAGCTGGTCTCCCAGTGGAAGACAAAGCCCAAATGGCGCAGCCTCGGAGAACCCCTGCGTCCTGCGGACTGTCCGTGCAGTGAAGACAGGTACATTATGCCATTTTAAGAAAAGCTACAGATTCCCTATTTGTATTACTTTTATTTGTGTCCTCTTTAGTCTCGCTGGCTCTCCAGGTAGTCGAGGTGTCGGAGAGGGCGCGGAGGCTGAGGAGCCAACTATCTCCAAAGGTGGTAAGCTCGCATTTAAATGTCGGCGAAATGTGATCTATACTGAGTAGGAAGCTGAATGGATCTTGAAAATAAATTTGTCGCACACATTTGTAACTGTCTCTGAACATTGCGAAATATTATAATCCTGTAAAAAAAACAAAAAAAACCTTATGCTAGATGTTGTCATAGCAAGGCTAAAACAAATGTAATGAAGGCCGCAAGGCACTACCAGTTCAGTAACCTCGTATCGACTCGAGCTTCAAGTTTCCTCATTGTGTTCTTTTGTATTATTCATGCAGTTTTATAGCATATTTTAGTGTCCGCCGGCTGCATTAAAAGTCCACAGAGCGTGACCGGCCAACATTTAAGAGCTCCCACCCCTATTTGATTGATGATAAGAGAACACAACGGCCATTATCACATTGAACTGTGCTAGTATTACTATCTCTCCGTTACCCTTTGTGATTTTAATTGTGTAGTTATTATTCGTTACATGCGCCATCTCGTCCTGTCAAAGTCGAGAGTTATTACGCGGGCGCAGATAAGGTGAATCGAGTCGTGATAAGCGCTGTTCCGACGTAGGAATGGTATCAGGGCGCTGCGATTTGGAGGAGTTTAACGTCAAGACGTTGTACGACAAACTGGAAGATCAAAACCTTCACGTGGCTTCGCAGTTGGCGCGGCATCGCAAAGATACGCAGGAGTTTTACCGGAACATTCATCAACAGGTGGATGCCCTACAGGTGAGATGAGCAAACACTTTCAGATACTTTGACAATGTCAAGCCTGTCTGGTGTTCTCAAGTGATACTTGCTTTTGGTTTTTTTTTTAAGAATGTGTTTGAGAAGATGGATGGTAAAAAGCTGCATATCCTAAAACAACTGTTAGCATCTCAAAATGCTATGAAGGATAACCCGTATAACAAGACTGTTAAAAACACCAATGATGAAGGTAAGAAAACAAATTCTAGTCATGTAAAATACATTATATTTTGATGAATGTATTTTTTTAAAATTTTGATTAATTTCTTTTTTATGTTCATTTTGCTAAAATAAATAGATTTTTTTAATCTCATTTAATCTCTGGTATTTACCAGTTGGTGAATCCGCAGCACTACTGGAAGCTGTTCTCAGATCTGTGGAGACACTCTTATGTAAGATGAACCAAGAGACTTGGCAGACCCAGGATCAAACCTTTCACTTACACAGCCACAGTCAGGAACATGAACGACAGGCTCAGAACAGTACCGAGACGACACTGGTACAACATCCCATAGTTCAATTTGAACCTTTAACTTAATTACTGAGAAACTCATTCATAAAAGTACTGATTCCTAATATTCATATCTAGGTTTCACCTATAGATTTGACCCAAATGGAAGCACTTTGCCATGATGCAAGTAAGTAACAAACCTTCAAAGTAGTTGATTAATAGTATTTCTTTTTTTTTCTTGCAGTTAATTTATCTCAGCTCACATCACAACAAAGAGCAAATTTGCAGTGTATGCATAATGTTTCAATAAAAATGGATCAAATCTACCGTAAAAGTCAACTTAAAATAAAAAGAATTAAATTGTGTATTTTTATGTATTTATTTGACTTGAAGGTCCCCTACCTTAATGAGTTGGGTATATAAATGACAGCTATGTTTGAACACAAATGGTGCAGCAACATATGTACACAGACAACATAATAATATTCAAACCCATTTTTTCTCTGCCATCTGCAAAAAAAAAAGACTAATACTTAGAAATATGGCAAAGAAATTGTGTTCAATAAATGCTTCATTTTTTTGGTACGATTTTCTTCTTCCGTCAATTACAATTTCTTTTCTTAGTGCATTCAAATACGACTGCCCCTTGTCTCAGTGATGTGGATCTCGCCAAACTAGTCAGCATATCTCCCTTGTACAAGACCCTGCAAGAGATCCACCAATCCCTCCAGAATCCCACCCCATCTCATCCCATTCAATCTTTCCCCAATGGTAAACAAACACTCAAATCCCCCAAAGCAACCAACCGGTTCTCAAAAATCCCCAAATAAACTCTAATTTCCTCTGCTTCCACAGTAATTTGCCATACATCCCAAGAAAACCCCAAAGTGCAACTCATTCCAACCGCGCTGGACAGCCTCTCTCCTCCGCATTCGGCCGTTTTCCTATTTGGCTGCCGGGTGATGGAGCTGCTTGAGAAAAGCCTCCCGTTGCCCTCTTCTGTGCTTCTCACGCTAACCAAGTCTCTCCCACTTTTGCCAGCGTGCTCCGATAATTGCCTGCTGGCACATTGCAGGGGGGACTTTTATTTTGACGCCGGCCATCAAGTTCTTTATCTGTCCGAGGCTAAACTCGAGCACGTGGGACAGTTTATCGCCACCATTCTTCAATCCATGGTGCACGTAGCGTCAGGTGATGGTAAAGATAAACTGAAAAGTCAGTTAATCGCCTTTGGAAGCCGTTTATTTCTCTATTCCCAAACCACATTTTAAATGTATTTTTCTATTTCTGAACTTTATTTTACTTGACAAAAAAAAAAAATCATGTCTCGTTTTTTATTTTTTTTCAATCCAGGAAACAATGCCCAGAGCTTCATGCAGGCTCTTCATGATGCAATCTCAGCTTTAAGTCTTCAACTATTCAGCCTATCTTTCAAACAGAGCACAGCAGAGGTTCGTATTTGATGTTTTAATGTCACGACTGATACCATATGGCGTCATTTGACTCAATGAATTTCTCTAGCCCCAGGGTGCACTAAGTGAAGAATTTATCAACATCAGAGTTCCCAAAGGAGTGCATTTCACTGATCTATTAGACGCAAGGTGAGCTAATAAAAAAGTGGAGTCGAATTTCCACATTTATTTCACGCAATGAATTTTCTCCTTTCAGAGCGGAGAAGTACAATCATCCTATGTTAGAGCAGCTTTTTGCAAATCTCTCATTAAGTACAACTGAGGAGACACAGACAGGTAAGAGCCTCCACACAAAAGAAGAAAAAAAAAAGTGCATATTTAAATTTGAGTGCATGACCACACTTAAATAATTATTGTTGTGCTGACGCGGGCATACTTGTCCTCTTCATTTGTTTCAATGAGAATATATGATCACAACCTAAAGCAGCAATTATATAGGAGTTTGGAACATAATGTTGATTTTGTAAAAGTGTTTCCATCAGCACAAAAGTGTCCTGCTGTTATTAGTCAAACAAACCAAGCGTCTCCGCCTCCACACCTCTGGGCTTCCGCAAGCCTCACAGCAGGCAGAGGTGTCAACTTTTCAGCCGCTGTACTTTCAAACAAATACCTTAATTATACCCCCTGGGAAATTGCTTAGTATTGCAATCACGGGGAAATTTATTAAGATCACCAATTGAGTCGGTCGGTCATAAACATATAAATAGTTCATATTCATATTGTTCACAAATCAGTTTGTTTTAGAGTTCGGGGACCGTTTACCTTGTAAACAACACACGTGTGCATTGGACCGTAAAACAATTTACAACGGATCTGAAATGATAGAAAACAGCTTTAAGAAGACGAAATGGAAAAAAAATCATTCATGAGCTTGCATGGTTGATATCTTTTCATCAACAAAGAATATGCATTGATTGTGAAAACCACACTCGTCCAATTATTTATATATCTTTATTATAGTTATCAAATGATGCATGAATCCATAGACACCAATATGCTTATAAATAAATAAATTTTTAGAAAAGTTGTTTCCCGATTGGTGATTTTAAAACAAGACATCCCTGAAACATTTTGACCGTCTACACAGCACTAGCTTAAATATTCAGGAATTAAAAACGTCAACCCTAAAAAAATAATTGAAAAAATAAAATGGTCCTTGTCAAGCACCGCTCTCATCATGGCAAAGACAGTGAGAAAAAAAAATCTGCAATCTCCCCACATGAATAATGATAATGGGCTCATTCAAACAAATAAACGCGTCCATTTGCAAATGGAAAGTGCGACCCCATTTGATATTTGGATGAGGAAATGACCCTGAAGTCACACTCCTTGCTTCGGCTTAAAGACTTCTAGTTCCAGGTGAATGGTCCAATATCTTGCGCGGCAAAACATAATGTGCTTTTTGTAGAATTCAATCAAACATTGACCAAAAATCACTGTTATGCCTTCCCACGTTGCATTTTATGCCCTTTTTTTTGTGCAGTTTTACCAACAAATGAGACTCCAATGGAGGTATGTGTGGCACAAAATAATCTTCATTCTCTTAGCCCGTTAAAAAAAAAAAGCTGCTTTTCAAGGCGTCCTGTGTGGAAGAGGAGATAGATCGTATGAACGAAGCCTTCTTGGAAATCAGCAGGCAGCTGCAGAGCAGAGGTCACGTGAGCAAGACAGAAAAGGGGGAAGAAGACCAGTCTGTGGTAAGAAGCTGTTGCTAGAAAGTGTTTGTTTCCCCGACTCATTTTTAAATAAATATAAAACACTGATTACATTATCAACCAACACAAGAAATCACATCATGAGTAACACGCTGGGTGATTTTGTCCCATACCAGAGGTCAGTTCTGCCAAGCTTGAGCCGTAATAGAACACTCCTGCTGGATTTGAAGAGACGCTACATATCTCAGCGCCTTGATGAGCTCCAAATCACATTGGAGCGCATCGGGCGGCAGGGACCAGGCAGCGTGTCCAGCGCCGAGACGCACGAGTGCAGCGGCGCAACTCAGCGGGCGCCTCCGGAAAGCTACGCTGGCACGGAACATTTGTGATTCCTCCTGCGGTATTCCAGCTGGCCGCGCTCGAGGCCAGCAACCGGCGGAGGCAGAGGTCTTGATAAGAGTGACCTTGATAGTCACGTATCAGCACAATAGAGTTGAAACTTTGATACGCTACTGGGCTGACAGATACCACAGAGTCCAAACGTGCTGCATCGTTCAAATCACAGTTTAGAATATAAACACGAAAGCATGTGATGACCTTGTGAGCCCAAATTTTTATGCGGCTGCTTAAAGAAGTAAACACTGGTTGTTTAGATTTTTCAGAAATTTATTGTCCACACCTGTCACCATTTTTTTTTTACAATTTGGGATTTGTCATTTTTTTTATTGTTTTACGAACCTCCTGAGGTTTATTTATTTATTTATTTATTTATTATAATTTCTTCATTACCTAATATAATCAAATTGATACATGATTATCATGGGTTATATTTACCGCTACCCAATCAATTCCCTCTGCACTGCCACCTCAGGTTTCTAACACTCCAGTTGACATGTTAGACAGACCGTTCGTTAGCACACTCTAATTAAGACAATAAACTTCATCCGACTAGACACGAAAAGAGCCCCGCGCCTCTGTGTAATGGCCGATGACCAGCATGTGTTCATGTATAATTCATAATTCATCTCCTTGTTGAAAAGAATCCTCAATGGCACCAATATGTTATCCAAGTACAGTATATTTAGCCATTCCGATGACACGTTCCCTGGACGGCTTCTTATAATAGAACAAAAGGTGTCTATGTGCCAAATCACAAGGTCAGACCGAGCTAGTCTTCACTTATTATCAGTATGTGTTTGTCGCTCAGTGCCAAGTCGACCCCCTGAGTGGAAACTGGCCCGAGCCTGGGGCTGTGTGTGTGTGTGTCTTATCAATCAGATTAGTTGCAGTGTGGCAGTGAGGTGTTTGCATCAGCAATGCATCAGCACATCCACACTTTGCTGAAATGGAGCTTAGTGTGTGCGTCAAGCTTTTGTTGTGTAGTATTCTAGAAACTATGCTTGTTCTATTTAGTTAGACACACAGGATAGTTATTTTTAGATGCTAGCGCTCACAAGAAGCATGTGTATGTCTTTTTGGTTTTGTATTTATGTATTAGGGCCACGCTAACAAATCACGATGAATTAGACTAGAAATATTTATTTTAAATTAAACGTTTAGGTTCAGAGGCCTAATGCAAAACCGTTCATCCAGAATAATGTACTCTGAGGATTTTAAATATTAAAATGTATTATCAACTAATTTGGAGAAACTATTCGAATTCTCCTAGCGAAGGCCTCTTCTGCTGGTCACCATGGCGCCGCATGGCTGTTGCTATGGTTTCCGTATCACCAGGATATGGCTCAAAGCAAACCTGTCTTATTTAGGGCTCCCCTTCGTTTCCCAGAGTGCCACTGCTTCCTCTAATCTAACCCGAGAGTGGTTTCTTCTCACTTAAAGATGAGGGCTAAAAATAGACAACAAGCATCCCCAATATTTTTTTCTGCTTCTAAACCTCCCATCATCTCAAACTATTATCTGACAGACTCAACGATTCGTTCCTAACATTGCACCCCCTGAGAATACTTCACCGTCGCTTCATCTTCCCTCTCGCTGTGTTGTGTCACACAGTTGACAGATTATCACGTTAAACACCACTTTAATCCACATCTGCTGTCTCTGAGTCATCGAGGATAAAAGGGAGACTGTTCTTTAGTATATAAACATGCATTAGGTATTGAATCATCATTGTCTGTACGTGCCTGATGAGAACACCGCACAATTACAGGCCACATTATTTTCCACACCTAATGTAATTAAATTCAATCATACTTACCATTTTCCCACAAATAGTGCCTATATTTACCGAAGCAAAAATGAGCAGAAATGTATATTCGGAGGTACCAAACAATGTTACGGGTATGTTACAATATGTAACGCTTGTAACTGGACACCAATTTCAGGGAAACATGCAAAATGTTCAAAATGATAACAATAGAATATGTTTAATTGAATTGATTTGAATTTATGGAACAATAAAACCACATCGAATATTTTGATATTTACTACATTCCCATGATGTCTGAGTGATTGAGAGCACCATCGGCACTTAAGAGGTATTGACCCAGCTGACGTCACGCTTGGTGATCTAGTCAATAGAAAGCATCACTTTTCAGTTCGAATACCATTTTAACAATGCGTCCATTTGTTGTGCTATATTTAGTGAAACTATTCCACTCTGCTGTTGTGCAACCCGTCTGCCCGCTCATGCAAACAGCTGACTTAAAGGCGACGCAATGTGTGTGCATGATGCACATTTACGTACGGTGGAGGTGGGAGTCTCGCGCATGCGCCTCAGTGCCCATGAGCGACTACTGGAAAACAAAAGGGAGTGGGAAAGAGAGAGACAGGCGAATGTCTCAAATCATCCTTTAATGGCGCAAATAGATTTGAAACGACTTGAAGCGTCGTTGCTATTTTTCGAGTGCTGAAGAGAGAAGTGGAGTCATTGCTTTTCGTCTCGTGGATTACAAATCTGAGAGTGAATCCACAGGTCCTTCGCTTTTTCTGCTCCCCGTCTCGTTGATTTTGAAAACGATGTCAGCGCGTCAGGTGAGCACGTTTCAACTAACGAATGGAGGCAATGATGAAGTTAATTAGTTACGATATGTATGGAATCTCGATTGCATGGATTTGTATTAAAGTCCGAGCCTCGCTTCTGAATGAAGTCTATTTATTTATTTTGTAGTTCCTGCCATAAAGTTGAAGTTTGTGATTGACTGACAGTCTCGTGGACGGAGGTGAGCTGCGCGCGCACCCTGGCCGAGGAGTGGCGCTGTCCTGGGTCCTGAACTCCCATTGAGAACTCTGAACTCCTGACCTCGTTAAGTGTGGAAGATCCAAAAAGTCAATCTTCAGCAGTACCTACAGAGAAAGTTGAATATGCAAACTCCAGCCAGAGTTCATCTACAAATTGTGGTCCTTTTGCTTTTTGGGGGTGAGTTTAAATCATTTGTTTGCTTAGTTGTGTTTATGTGTAGATTAGCTGTAGTCCTTTTAACGGTTACATCTGAATGAAGTTCAAAGCTTGTCCGATGACACCATTAATAGGCAAATCTTTTTGGCTTGAATTTTGATTTTTAGCATTTTTCTCGATAAAGATTGGGTACCCCAAATGATTACTTTGGTTAATAAAATAACTAAACCTAAAATTACTCAAATATTTTCAACAAAATTAAAAGGCAAAGATAACAGTAATGTAATAAATGTACCTTCACTTAGCCATTTTCAGCAGTAAAAATGTTATATTTTCATCTATAATGAATTTGCTAACTTCATTTGATAACTTCACAGGCCTTAAAACAGACCTGTGTTTATTCAGATTGGGTACTGAACTCAAGCTTCAGTTTAATCCCATTCAAATTCTCACTTTAATTGACCACTTTCGGTCGTCCCCTGAACTGCCACAGAAATGATGGAATCAATGTTGTCACAGTCTGCCTGTGGGGCAAAGGGGGGGTGGGGGTGGGGGCTTTGGTTATATAAGTAGAACGTTACCCAGTCACACTAGAGACATCCATGTGGCCAGCTGGCAGGCTGCTGCTGCTGCCACGCTTCACTTAGAAGACATCCATCTTTGTCTTTTATAATCTCTTTTATTCTTCTCAGTGCATCCTTCCCACTTGGTCCTGTCTCCTATAATTTGACTGTCACATTTTTTTCCCCCCTTCTCCTCCCATACCTCCCACTCGATTGTCCTTCCCCTTAAAGCAAATACTAATGTGCAGAGGCCATCATTAGTGCTCACTGGCCTGGATGAGCTTGGATTTGTGATCAAGTACTGAGAGGCAAACCTTTTCCCAGTGCTCGCAGAGCTGTAAAATTGAGTGGACGTCACTTTAATGCTTACTGAGCTTTGCCATTTGCTCCAAATTGGATTCGGTGTAGACTGAAAGGCTGCAAGGAATCGATCATAGGCAAGACTGGACCATTATGTTGTGATACTTTATCTTACTAATAAATTATTAGAAGAAACACAATATATGTAATTTTACACTATTTTATTTACAAAGCTGGAATGCTAAAAATTGTCTCAATGTCCAAAAATCCATGGGGCTGACTTTCCACAAGCTGTGATTCATTTCCTTTTGTTTGTGTGTTGTTAGCAGATAAGCTAATCATATGCTCTTCTTCCATCGCAGTGCACCTGAGCCAGCCAGTGTGCGTAGACCTCCCCTCGGGGACGGAAGCGGTTCTGGGAAAGATGATGAAGTTGACGTGTATCTCTTGTATGAAACGTGAGGAGGTGAAAGCCAAGACCCATGTGGATTGGTATTACATCACCAAGAAGGAAGAAGGTGTCACACCTGACAAAACCCTCGTAAGATCTTCCACCCAGTCCAGTATTACATATCCAAGTGATGATTATAAAACAAGAGCATCTTACTTCTTCGGCCCTCCTTAGATATACAAGTATGAGGGAGACTTTCCGATGGAGATGGATGGACCGTTCAAGGGCCGGCTGTTGTGGAACGGCAGCCAGGACCTGCAAGACCTCTCCATCAGCATCGTCAATGTCACCTACAATGACAGCGGCATCTATGAGTGCCATGTGCTTCGCCAGTTCGAGTTTGACTCCTTCACTCCGTCATCTTATGTTTTGAAGAACATCACGCTCAACGTGAAGGAGGAAGGTGGGATTAATTGCCAGACACAAGAATGTGATGGCTCAAAATCTGATTTGTGGGTTCATTTTGAAACCGGCATTCAGATTTTTCATTATTTTCAATTAATTTCGGTTTGAGTTGAGCTTTTTAAATTCACTTTTAATTAGCATTTATGTATTTGTTTGTTTGTTTAATTGCAGTTTTAGTGTTTTAATATATATTTGCGGTATTTGTCAAATGCAACATATGTGATTTAAATTGATAAAAATAAAAAAAAAGGTTATTTTCAATATACGTATTATGGCTAGTGTGAGTGAATTTTATAAATGCAAGATGTTTGTCTTTTAAAAGCATTTTTTTCCATTCATTATTTTTTATTTTAATTTAGTTAATTCAAGTAATATTAAGGTTGACATCCCCGCAAAAGCGCAAGTATTTGTTTGTATTTGTCTTTGATGGCAGCTGTTTTCTCAGAATGCTTTTTTTTAATGAGCAGCCTCAACTTGATTATCTCGGACTAATAACTAGCCTCTAAATTATTTACGTCACGTTTCAGAACCGGGTTACTTTTTTAGAACCACATTAGTGTAGGTAGCCAAAAAGCTAGCAAAGTACAGAAGAGCCATGCAAATTTGCCAGTGGAGACAGGGCTAAATGTCAAGCAGAGTAGAGTAGATAACGTCGCTTAAATGAGCCTTGCGCTTGGCTTGCATCCAGGGGAGGATGTACCCAAACTCTGCTGGGATAGACTCTAATGAAGATAAGTGCAATTGAAAATGATTGGCTAGTACGCTTTCAAGTTCCAATTAAAAATTTCCTTACGAGACGACTTTTTTTTTTATCACCAAAGTCAGTGACCTATTCTATCATGCCTAAAAAGGCAAAACCAGAAACTAAATCATCATGACCATAGTGTACACCCTCTCTGTGTTCTGAAGGATTAATTGTGTGTTTTGTTTTGTCTTGTCTGCCCTTTTGTCTGCTTTCTTTTCGCAAGGGGTAATGTATTCTGCTTCCTGCATCTTTGACTTGCATTTGAATGCTTCCATGACGCCATTCGTTTACAATACATACACTCGCCGTCACCGATGCCAACATTGTTTCCCCGATTTAGTGTGTTAGGTTTATCGTTTGAAAAATGAACAGAATGTTTAAGTTGAATTTATCTTAAATTATTTTTGCTATTTTGGAACAGTTTTTCTTCATGGCACCACCTTCCATTGCTTATGTTTAGTATATATATATATAGTATAGTATATAGTATATATAGGTAATTAATCGAAGCATTTTCCTTCATATCCCACTTCTGTGTTATCAAATGCCACGAAGAATCCCCCGTGTTCTGCACATAATGACGACCCGGTTTTATGTTCCACTAATGATGTTCATTGTTGTCAAATGGATTATATAGCTCAGTGCAAATGTGTGCGTGTGTTTGCGCCAGTGTGTACTTTGCCATGCAAGGGATTATATGACTATAATAGAGCTATTTGCCGAGGCTGCAGATTCACATCGCTTTGTGGAATTTGGCACCTTGTATTCAGTTACACCATTATTTACCATAGCGAGTTTAAAAAGTTGGATTAATGACAGATATTTAAGGTGTAATGTGCTTTACATTGCTTCTCTTATCACATACATGACCTTAAAATATTCCCCATGCCTGAAAGACACGGTGATTTTACACAATTCATCTTATTTCATATTTTGAAGGCTAACTTGTGGAGGTATTTATGTTGTTGTTGTTGTATTGGAGTGTTTTTTAACCATCAAAAATGAAGATTATTCAAATCTCCACAAGTCGTCTTTACCTTCACAGGTTGTATTGTTTGTAGCACAAGTGATACAAGACATGTTTTTAAAAAAGTCTGCTTTTGAAAATGTAACATAGTCTATGTAAAGGCAGAATTTTTTTTTATACATCTCTTGTATTGATTTCCATTACATTGTGCAGGTGTGCCGAATAAATTAGCCACTGAGTGGAGTACCTATTATATTGAAAACAATGCTCAAAAGCATGTCTTCTTTATGATGCCCCGATTTGTTTATTGTGGGTTGCGCACATCCTCCTCAAATCTGTGAATAAAAAGTACCGCTTGATTCGCAATAGAAAACAACCCAAAGGTATTGAATAAAACATGTTTGTGTGCTCTCGCAGCCAGCCTGGACGCCACAGCCCTCTACTCGGAGATCATGATGTACTTGCTGCTGGTCTTCTTGACCTTTTGGCTGTTGGTCGAGATGGTTTACTGCTACCGCAAGATCTCCAAGTCTGACGAGCTGGTGCAGGACACAGGGTGAGTCCCACTGGGATGAATGACAAGTAGTGAGTGAGATAGGAGCGACGCATTCGGGCTTAGTTTAAAAGACGGTGATCAAGTTGGGTTATTTGGAGCGTTTGATAATGTTTTGATAGTGTTTTCATGTCAGCCAATGTTGCTTTGTAAAGAACATGTTTGTTCCTGGTTATCCAAATCGTCTTTCCGGATTGAAATGAATGGGAATGCCATTAAACCGTTCCAGGATCACCTCAAAAACGTTTCTTACATCCCGTCCATCTATATGTGATCAGAAATTGACATTGAAATAGAATTACGTGAAAATAATTTGTTTTTTTCTTAGAACGGACAGGAAGACATAAATAACGTAAATGGACAAAAAAGAACTAATAGGATTACAATCACCCGTTTGACAGAGTACCCGCTCCGGGACTCAATGAAGGTGGTTGCTCATATTGCAACATGATACGTAGGTGTTGTCACTGCTGCCTGACTTTCGGCGGATTGCATCAGTCATTTCAAACACTTGGAAAGTGAAGAATTTTCAAGAAAGAGAGACCATAGAGAACCTGACAGAGCTGACGAGAAAACAGCCAGACAGATGGACAGCAAAGTAATCGAGTCCGCTTCACATCTGTTTGTTGCCCCCCGTCTAACAGTAACCCATCTTTTTACAAGACATATCAGACGGCGCCACATAAATCTCTGCGGAATGCTCTTTTTTTTATTGTTGGAAGCGCCATCTTTGCGTCGCCGCTCTGTCAGAGACCGAGCATTTGCGTCACCTTGTCAGCGCTTACAAAAACCCAAAGGCACCTGTGTAGTCGGCTCCCGCTAGACGGCCATTGTGTTGACGGGGGCCCGTTGATCCAGACCGACGGCAGTTAAACAAGCAATTTATTTGTGCAACGGAACAATTGTAACAAATAGATGCGAGCCTGTTTTGTTTTTTAACTACAATTAAGGCCTTTGGCAGACAATGCGACAATGTGCATTTCCTGTTTCCACAATAGTGACGATCCACAGAATGAAGTGCATAGAATCCCCAAAAGCAGTCAGGTGCTTTATAAACCAAAAGTCAACCCAAACCTTTTCTTTCCAATAACATCTTCCATGTGCCCCCCCCCCCCCCATTACCGATCTAAACAAAGCTTCACAAATTGAGAAGATTGTCTTCTGCTTTGCCAGGTATTGAAGGACCATGACGGGAAAATAACGATCGGCGCTCCCAGAGTCCTGCCAAGCGAATCTCTCACCCCCCCAACGCGATGCCGTTTTCCTGTGAAGAGCCACAAATGTCAGTTTCTTACCTTTCTACGCTAAACTCAAGTGCCCACGCCAGTAAAACAAGTTGAGATGTCGAATGTCACGTGGAAAAAGTCGGCTGCACTTCATGTGAACTCGGGCCTCTTATTCATACCGCTTAGTGCCTCTGTCATGTAGACCCTTTAGAAATCAGTACAATCAAGTCAACACACTTTTATTGCTACTCAGCGTTTTATTTATTGCCTGTAGTTCTCTGGATTTTATTCAACAATATTTTATAAGATTATACTGAGAGGCTGATTTTATTAGTATTGGCTAATACCTTTGTAAGAAGAATTACATTGCTTTTTTTTTTATTGTTATGACATGCATTACCGCTATAAAGAACAAATATATGACTATTATCTTTTCTCTGCTGTATTTCTCTAGCTTTTTAGTTCTTCCTCTTATTCTCTCTGTATAAATCTTTAATACATATGAAGAAGTGAGATCTTAAAAGGCACTGCTTTGCCAGTTGCTGCTGATGTTTGACATTCAGTGAAGGCTTTATCACTACTTTATAATATTTTGGATACATTTTGCACTTAATGTCATTTGGCGCTGCACCTGTTCTGCAAATGTTTGAGTAAATTCCAAATCTGTCGTCAATTGTGATTGGAAACCATATACACGATGTGGCTTTTTTTTTTTGCGGTTATAAAAGTACGTAGTTGTGACAACAGCTTCAATAAAATAGCAAGCCTAGCGGTACTAAGCTACCATTAGCATGCTAACACTACATTTTTCTCATACTATTGTCAGGTCAGACATTTGGCATGTTTGCTGTCATGGATTTGCGTGATAAAATGTGTTTCATTTTTAATTACAGTCTGCAAGTGAGTCAGCAGAAAATATCTGCTTTTTTCCCCGGGAAGGAAAAACAACATAGCTGAGTTAGTCGGCGGCCATGTTTTTTTCATACTGTGTTTCAGATGTTTCGCCGTACATGGTGTTAACTTTTAACTTTATAGCTGTTGTGGTGCTTTTCAAGTACGCTGGCTCAACACAACACTGCACAATAAGCCCTCACTAAAGCTTTCGACTTTACAAAAAGGAAACAAAAGCTTGCAGGATAGTGAACTGAAAAGAAAGTACAAAGAGGTTAAAATGCAGGAAATGTAGGTTGCTCTGTTCCAAAGCCCATGAGCAGCTGTTGTCATGGCGACCAAGCTATACCTTTATCAAGGCGTAATCACGTGACTAAAGTGTCCTCCAAAACTCCCGAGGTCAGATAATATATAGTCCGGGCGGTGAACTGGTAATATCACTGGTGCGAACTTTATCCATCCATCAGCTTCATATAAATTGGTTATTGATTGCGCAACACATCTCGTAAAGCGGTAGTTCAGAGTCCTCGTCTGTCCTTTTTCTCCCGACATGCTTCTTCCCTTTCGTGTTGCCGTTTATATCCCCGAGGATACAGCCCGGTAATGTGGCCCACATACGTACCAAAATACATTTGGATTAAAGCAGACGGCCTCTGCTGCTGGCAAATATTTGAAGTCCTATCACATCAGCCACTCAGACAGGCCATGACTATAAACACCTTCATTTGGATACTTTTTTCCCCCCCCTCATGTAATCACGCCACATGTGCCTGAATCGATATCACACTGAGAAAAAAAGCGAAAGGCCATAAAGATAACCTAGAGCTAAAAAAAAAAAAATCACATCTTCATGTGACACCTGCCCATCCACGAAGGGTCTTTGTCTCCCTCTAGTGTAAAGTGACATCAAATATGTCATCAAAAACTTGTGATGGTTCTTCAGTCATCACTGAATGCTCATTTCACGTTTGCCGCCATTGATTTATCGAGTCCCGCCTCTTCGGGGGCCACGTTGATAAGACACACGGTCCGGGATGTCGCAGCCGAGATGATGCGGAATGTTGTCTGCGGCCAGATGCGCCTTAGTGGATCAATAGTCACTTTCCCGGAGCTGGCGTCTAGCGTTTGTAGCATTTAAGTGTTATGATAGACTTATTGATAAAATGCAAAGTGTGTCAATATGATGCTTTGGTTTGCTTCGTCTGGCTAGGATGTAACTTGTTAACCACTTCTTCTGCAAATCAAAGTCTGACTAAATTTAGTTTTTTTTTGTGACTCAGTAATATCTGTATTCACTTCAGTATGTTACTCCTGACATGCCATGTATTTATCTTTATATATTTGGGTTTATTTCTTGATTTATTTTTCCGCACTTGATTTTTAGTCTTTCTGTTCCTTTTAATGCCGTTTGAAAGAAAGAAATTGGCCACTAGGGGCAGTATAAAACAGTCATGTACCACAAAGCTATCAGAAGGCACAGTTAAGTGCTCATTTTAAATTGACAAGTAATTCTGTTTGTCTTGCGTGAGGGGAAATCTTGAATGATGTCCCCGATGCCTCACTGAAACATCTTTAACAATTAATCAAAGCCCCGCCCCCCTTCATTAGAGTTCGAAAACCTTCCCACCTATAGAACATCCAGATCCAAAGCAGTGGCAATGCTTGATGATAACATTCTACCACTGGAACACACGGTGACATTTTCCAAAGGTGTCGTTGATTGAACTTCATAATTGTCTCTGAGTGAACTCCAGTCGAGTGCTTTTCCAAGCGTGACCTCATTTATTATGTACAGTACACGGATCAGTTAACCTCCTTAAAAAGGTAGCGGTTGTTATCACTCTCACTTTTCCTACTCTTGCAACGTATTTGCGGCTTGATTTAAAATTTGTATTCACACCGTCATGCTCGACTTTAGCATTTTGAGATAGTGAGACTAGAGCAGCAAGTTGATTATGTAAGTGAGGGTCGATCGGCGGGTTTGCAGTTATAAGTCGCTGACTGTATTTTTTGGGGGCCGATTGTTCAGTTCAGTCGCGTTCAGCCTTAGGCGCGGCATTAGTAGATAACCGATTGTATTACTTTCTATTCTGTATCCTAATCATACATCTTTGCACATTCTATGCCTCTATAAAGGGCATTGCTGTTATTACGTTGATTTGCAAAAAGAAAAAAAAAAGTTAATTAATTCTTGGAATATGTAGATTTATCTTTAAACGGTTCTCTGGACATAGAACACCAAAGTGATGACTTTGCATGGATTTCAAATTATGTAAGAAGCTTATTTGGAAGGCCGGCCAATTTCGAAGTGTGACAAATGGTTGTGTCATAGTTTGATGAAGGCTAAATATCTTGTGCACATCAGTCCAAATGCTATTTTCCTGTGGCTAATTGTCATCTCCAATCGGCTTCTTCTTCCCCGCTAAACAAAGGGAATGAGTGTTTTTTAAAATATTACATTTTTCGACGAGTTAAGCGCGTGATTTAAATACAATTATTTCTTCATATCTCCCCTTGTTCTTTTGACTCATGCATTATTCAGAGTCGCTTTGTGATGGAATCACAATCCAGCTAGCACAACAACACATCGCTGGTGTTTTTATTTTTTTATTTTTTTTATTTTTCAAAGACCCGTCCTCCGCTTTAACTTTGAAGCAGCTCCACGGGACTTTTGCAAAGACACAATGTATGCAATTATTCTAGAGTGTTCTGAAGAATATTAAATGACATCTGATAAAGGTGTCACTTGACATCATTTGCATACAAGTACAAGGAGGTGAAAAACACTAAAACAAAGCTTGTAGAACAAAAGCGACGCCATCATGTATTTTTTATTGTGTTATTTGCAAATCGGGGCTCCGAGCAACACTTTCTTCCAAAGGCCTACAAACATTTGATCATGTGACTATATTTCCCAATCTAAATCTGTTTTAAATTATTTATAATCATCATCGCACACCAAAGTGCACCCAAAGCCGTGCTTCTTATCCAAACAGGACAAAAAAAAAAAAAAAGAAAGAACCCCCCTTCAACCACGGGCCAAGCTCAGCTCCCTCCTGGGTTCGCATCTCCCACCTTTCTAATCCACGCTCTCTTGCATTTCAAACAAGAGGCATCTTTGATTAGCAAAACAAAGAGCATGCCTTAAATAAAAAGAGCATTTACAAGTCAGACTGCGCTCTCATTTGCGAATGAGGGTGAAGCTGGCGCCACGCACGGCACAATGACGCGCTCGCTCTATTGTTAGTGAAATGAACACCTGGCTGCCAGGCAAGTGTTAAACCGCACCTGATGCACTGCACACAATAAGATGACACAGTGCACAACATGGCATTGGATTCATACCGGCCTCTGCACACACCCGGTCTTTTTTTTTTTTTTCCATTCGCAAGGAGGTCGTTGATTAGAGCAACGTTTATCATACCGGTCGCGGCACGGTTTCCTGTGGGAAGGGGGAAGGTGATGAAGAAACATCGCTGAGATTGATGACAGCGGTAGTGGCGCTCTGTGGATCTCTAATAAGCATCCTGTGGAGATCTGAAAGGAAACGAAAAGGGAGCTTTTGCCAGATTTTTGAAAAGCTTCACTGCTTTTGCGCAGCAGCCAAGGTGGCAGATGGTTGATCATATTTTGATATTTGCTGGCTTTAAATGTAATCCCGCACTTATAAGTGAGTGCATGTATAAGGTTTGAAATGCTAATATAGCACTGTTTTAGTCTTAGTCCACCACGAGCATGATTTAAACAAAGAAATGAAACTTCTTTGCTTGTAGAGTTTAAAAACTGATGAGCAAGGTAGAGTCCAATTTCAACAATGAATTCTTTGAAGAAGCCAAAACTTCCCGCCGGAAAAAAACCCTCTGGGATCAATTAAACCAAAGGAAACGCTTTGAGCGCAGTTTTGATCCTTTAGTTATTTGAAATCCCAGATTATTTTTGTGAGTACTTTGTAATATTTGCATACATAATACCACATCTTAAATTTGTTCCGATTAAGCCTTCAAGCTGACAGAGATGAATGCGAGTATTGTCTGTGGCTTAACTGATCGTTTGGAGAGGTGTGTAATGACCACACTAGATCGATAGCAAAACAACAGCCAGGACAATGCTCTTTTTTTTTTTGCGGGGCCACTGGTGGGAAAGGCTGATTTGCTGGTCAAAGGCCTGTAAACAAAAGGCGCTCTGAACAAAGGAGCTACTTTTTGTTTTTAAAATAATAGACGGTAAAGGTAGCCTGGAGAGAAAATCATTTCATCCTTCCAACAAACGTCAATGTCCATCCCCTTGAGACTATGATGCGGAATCTATGGACGTATTAATTATCATTGATCATGCTGAAACATATTGAAATATTTGAACATTATATTATTATTATTATTATCAAATTAATTGATAACTGAATTAATTACATACATATTATATACATATATTTAGAAATATATTTATTTAAATATATTTAAATATATTTCTTTGAATTCACATGACTGTTTATTGCTTAAATGTAGTAGTTCATCGTAGTTCTGATAGCGTGGTACAAGTAGTACATTAAAACATCACAAAAAGTAAAGTACATTTAAGGTACAGTTCAGTTGTATTTAACTTTTAATTATGGTGCACAGTCATTTTTACTAAGTCAGTAACATTATAGTGGGAAAATGTTGAAAAAAAGAGGCGATAAAAAGAGTGACATTTATGACTATCACTAAGACCTGAAAGTGGTCTCCAAAGACGTAGACCTCGTAGTTGAACCCAGACTGTCGCCACAAGCGTCCCATTCCCGTCAACAGGGTGTCGCACCTCTCCGCAGTGCAGATGAAATTTACTTCACCCGGTGAATTTGATCTGCACTGCGCCATAAAAAATCATTTAATCAAGTGAATTTGATCTCACTTGAGCTGAATCTCGTCGACTATTGTGCAGCACCGTGAGATAGACAAATATTTTATTTGCATTGAAAAGCGGGCCTTGACTGGCGAGCACTGAATGACACTGAAAGTGGAACCAGTTAACTTGAATGTAAACCATAAAAACAACCAAAAAAAATGTTTGAGTGTGACACATAGCAGCGCATTTTCCACAAATGTCTTAAAAGCACACAGAGTATAGCCACCTAAAAAGAGGAAAGCTAATTTGTCCACTGTGTCCATTCTTTCTCATTGTTTCAATCACTCCCAGAAGAGCAAAACAAATCAACTGGTGAACCTACATTTTGTCCTCAAGCTCACAGCAAGGACGTCCACACACATATCAAGGAGTCTTATCAAGGCCATGCTGAAAAAAAAAAAAAAAAAAGGTAAAAGTGAAGTCATAAAATGATGACAGTAAAGTTGTATGATAGAAAAAAAAAAGTCAAAAAAAATCATCTTATTTCAAAAGTACCGCTTAAGAAAATGGTTATAATAATTTCCTCTCGATTGCTAACAGTCGTGCAGAGTCAACAGAGGGGGTCAGCAAGATGGCCGAGCGGCCGAGTTCAACATCACGGCATGATCAAGAAGAAGGGTGAGGGGAGGTGGGGGGGGGGGCTAAAGGTGATGCTTATCTCCTCTCGTCGCCTGGCAACATATATCTGTTTGGCATTCTGTAACAGCCTCACTTATGTGACTGTTCTCCTCATTTCTGCTGACATTTCAAAAGCTGTGTGATCAATTTAAAATTATTATAGATGTGTGCCATATTCTCAGCAGCAAAATATGTCGCATTTGTTCCGAGTCCATTATCTTACAATATTAAAAGAAAGGCGTGATTCACATCGACTAGTTTAAAGTACATGACAGTTCCTGCTGAGAGAAATAGAGAGCGAGCGAGAGAGAGATACAAAGAGAGATTGATAGATTGATAGAAAGATAGATAGCTATGCAGCCACTTGCCAGCAAAATGAGAGGCAGCCATTGAAACCTCGTAGCAAAGTTCAGGCTCCATCACCGGTTGTCATGGCAACAAAAGCCGGACTCATCATTGGCCTAGCTGCATGTGGAGTAGGCTTGATCACGTGAATGAAATTGGGCCATTCACTAAAAACAGATAAGCAAATATGTCGCACGTATGTTATCAAGACAACTGATAATTGTTTTAAATTTTCACATACAACTCCATTTTTAGAATTTTTTAGAATTTTTATTTATTTATTTATTTTATTTTTTTATATGAAAAAGTAAATAAATAAATCACCAACCTGGAAACACTCATTGTTATAAAAGCAAGCCCTAAAGTTCGCCTGCATTTCAACTTGTCGTAAATAATTAGTTGGAATCAGTTCGTTTGTACCCCAAAGAAGAAGCACTAACAAGCAATCATTCTGTATAGAGCAACCTACAGCCATTCAATCAATGCCCTCAAATGAGCATTACGGCAAATTGCTATTTTTCCATCTCTCTCTCCTCTTAGTGCTTTTATGCACGCATTTTCATTTATGTGGCTTCTTTTATTCCACTATAGTGCTTCACAGAATTTCACAGTCCTTATACAAGCAGAAATTCTGACATGTCCAACTTTTTCATTGTGTCAGTACTTTTCTTTCACAAGAACTTGAATGTCAAAATAAACAAGAGGTGTTTAAAAAGTTAGCTGGGATAAGCTCCAGCTTACAGGATCAACTCATTCACTGCCAGCTCAGTACAAAATCCTTAAATGTAAGCTGTTCAGATGAACTGCCAATGTTTATTTCGTTTACTTTTGAGCTCAGTGTTGTGATTGGCCGATAGCGTTTTTTAAGAAAACTAGACAGAAAGATTTGTGTTAAAATTCATCTAACATGTCCCTCCTACTTGTATTTTCCTAAAAAAAACAAAAACAATTTTCTTGACTTAATTGGGTTCTTGCTCCTTGCCAGACACTCTCTCTCTTCTTCACTAAGGTTCACTTTATTATATTAGAACCCGGGATTAATTTTTTGAAAGCACATATAGGCGTTTAAACAATTATGACAAGAAAAAAAGGGTCATAAACGGACAAAGAAAAGAAATACACCAAGGACTGAGGCATAAAATATAAACGGATGGATATATTTTTTCAAAACATTATTGCAATCATGAATCGTTTTTTAAAGAAGTAAAAAAAAATCTTACTGGATTCTCACTATAATAAATATTTAAAAACCTGCTCTGGTCCACCATGTGCCCTTGAAGCCTGTAGAGACGCTCCTGCTCACCTCTTGGCTACAAAGTGAGACATTAATTGATTGTGAAGGTTGTGAAGCCTCTACAGTGTGACAGTGAACAGCACCTTTAGTGAAGGCAACTCGCCAATCATTTCCCTACACTCAAATATTTCCTGTATCACTCTAAAACCAACGCTGGTCATGTACTGCTATCACACCATGACAAGTTAGGAGAGCAGCCAAAATCACAGATGAGCCACTGGTGGCTTGCAGTACACTTAAAAAAAAAAAAAAAAAAAACACGCACACAGCAATGAATATTTTAAAAGTGCTGGAAGCTGTCTGTGAAGTTTGTTTACATAAGCAAAGCTAGTTTGGAGCCACAATGCTGTTTGATACCACACATCCCAGTGTAGCATCACGCGCAATGTTTTGTTTGCAACAGAGACAATGTTGAAATAAATGACTCGATTTAAGCTCAACGCATTCCCCTGCTGTTTTTTCGACAGCAGGATTCTTGCTTATTCGGTTTTTGTGGTCTTGGTTGTATTCATGGCCCCACGCCAGCCTCCATAATTGTTTCTTCTTTATTCCCGGCCCATCTTCGCATCATCGTTTCCCCTCTTTCAAGTTTGAATTGGCATGAGTCATCCTCTGGCAGACTCTTAGTGGCTGTTTTAGTGACACTTTTGGCGATTCACTCCAACTTTTTTCATCCGTTTGGACGCAAAAGCCCAATCAAGACGCTGCTAATTTTAATATCTCATTAGCATAATAGGAAAATGCTGACACTGAACATAAGGACTTAATATTATAAAAAATCTTAAAATACTTGGTTGATAGGAACCCAAATGAAATAGCGAACCCAGTATTTTTTTTTTAAGAGTACATTTGCCAGATGGAAAAATAGTCAACAAATGTGACTTCATATTTTCTTCCTTTTTGTTTGAAAGTCAATAGCGATGGGGAAGGTGGAAATGCAGAATAAATGGTTGCTCAAATTTGTCAAGACAAAAATAATTACAATTCACAAGCATGTGCTTTTCAAAATGACATCTGTTCTCGAGGAACATTGCATTCCTCGACATCAACAAATCCATTTCCGATACTGCTTGTCCTCATTATGCTGCATCCAGTCACCATTACCGCAAAACATGAAACAGATAGATCTGTTTTGTTGCCGTTCTTATGATACATACACCAAAGGCACTTTGATATTGACCCCCTCATATCTTTTTTTTTTTCATTTCAATGTTATGATGACAGTAAAGGAGTCCGACTGAAGTTGGAAAGGGTGACTTTGTCCTCGTTGATGACGGCATGTGAAAGGCACGCACACGATGGGATAAAAGTGAACAAAGGGCGGAGACGGCAAGAGAAAATGAAGAAGGCCATGTGACATGTGTCTCATAGTTGACGCCGCCGTGTATGGAAAAACACAAGTGTGGTCTGCGAGAAGCCCGAGGATGTACAACTATCACCCAGGAACCGCCAAACACACACACACTGACACGCTAACCCTTCGGCAAGGAGACTTTCCGCCTTTGCCACACTTTCTATGTTAATAAGATTCCTTTTCGGGTCATGGATAATCCGGGCGATGCTGATGAGTGGGAGTGAGTCAGCTCGACAAAATCAGCATTGCAATTGAAATGCACACTGGCAGAGCTAAAAGGTGGGCTGGGAGGGCACTGCCCTCCCCCAGAAAAATATTTCCCTAGGTGCCAGGCAGACTTTTGGCTATTTCACGATTTTTCATGATTTTTTTTTTTCAAAATGTACACCAGTACAGTACAGAAGATGTAATGAATCTTTATTGTTTTCTGAAAATTGTTTAGGGTTTGTAGGGAAAACGGTTTTGTGGACTCCCTGAAATATCCTTAGAAAAACATTGTATGTAGCTCCATCCGTGTGTGTCTGTCAAGAAAAAAAAAAAATCGATGCATGACCTTTGATCGATAGCAAGTCCGCTTTTCTGTGATGTAGCCGCAGGGTTGAGATTTTTACACTTCCATAGTTTTAATGGTTCATTTGGCGCTTCCCCATTATTATTTTTCCTCAGGTGCTCCCGGTCACACCTTTTGCGTTTCATAATTACCGACATAAATTAAGAGATTCTCCACCAATTATTTTCCGCAGTGACCTTTCCGAACAAATCAAATTAGAGGAGGAGCGTTCGCTTGTGGTCTGACGGCAAGATGCGACGCTGAACGTTTAGCCTGCCAGGAAAAGGGCAAAGGGTGGCGGCGTGGGAGTGGGGATGACAATGAATCAAGCCAACAGGTATTTTTCGCCCGCGATTGCATGAGCGTTCACGCTACAAAGTCTTCCATCAGTATGGCGTCATCGCCATCTGTAA
This sequence comes from Syngnathus leptorhynchus, assembly GCF_054491065.1. NCBI lineage: Eukaryota > Metazoa > Chordata > Actinopteri > Syngnathiformes > Syngnathidae > Syngnathus > Syngnathus leptorhynchus. The sequence goes on along the minus strand of NC_141201.1, from coordinate 5,072,293 downwards.
CTCATACAATGACACGCCCGCATGTGTCACGAGCGGGAAACTCATTTTGGATGTCAGACTATCTAATATTCGGGAGAATTGTGGCCCTGTAATTGCCATGGCAACCTCGCCTCTTCTTTTGTAAAAATAGGAGACGCGGTGTGAATTTGTTGAACTGAATCAACATTTTTTTTGACACTACCATAGTTTTAGGAAACAGGGAAACAAATAACTTCCTGAATCAATCAATAAAGTTAAATATAACTGAACTGTACTTAACAAATGTACTTAAAAAAAAAACTTTAAACCATTATGCCCAGTTTGAACATTTAATTCGGCAATTAAAGGGAACCACAATTTAAAAAAAATCACAAAGTAATTAAATAATTAATAACCTGACCCAGAAGACAACAAAGTTATCCATTTATTTATAAATACAAGGTTTAATCTGTTTTTATTCATCGAGGATATTTTTGTTCATTTCCCCTCTGTTTTTTTTCCTGCCATGACTCATCCAATTGGTGCCACTTAGCAGAATAATAATAAAAAATGGTGCCACTTTTTTCCCAAGATGTTTATATCCAACTAACTTTGCTTGTCAACAAGTACTTGTTTACTACGCTTGATTTATATTCCCCAACATGGCTTCACAGCAAATTACATTTGACAACTGTAAAGGGAGGCCCAGAGCAAACTAAAATGTTTCTCTTTCACGGCAGTTTTAGGGCTAATTCCAACTAACCCCAAAAAATAAAGCTGGCAGTTTTTAAAAGAATCCTCTGCGGGAATTTGGGAAATGGAACACGAAACATTTGACTTTGGTGCTGCCCCATGTGTGGGGGTCTTCCTTTTTTTTTCCTGCCTGATTATATGTTGCTCTTCTCACAAGTGAAGCTGACTTCACCTTCCACCCCTTAGCTCATTTCTCATCCTGCTCAATATTCCAGCACAACGTACTCCCAACTGCTCTTCTTGACATTGATAAATTGAAACGCTAACTTGACTCCACGGCTGATGTGTCAGAAGGATTCCCGAGATGAATCGAAATATTCTTGGCGTGCACTCCTGCCTCTCTTTATTTTCCGCCGTCCTGCCATACCAACTGCAACCTTTTCTTCCCCCTTTTGGCCTCCATGGCCATGTCGGGCTCATTGTCCTTCCCGCTCTCGTCTCCACCTGACTCGGGAGAGAAAGATCCTCACTCGGGCTAATGATCACATCATAGAGCGTCTTTCACAGCACTTGGCTGGCTTCCAATTATACGCCTTCTCTTCCTTTAAAATAAAGATCCTTAACCTTCTGCTACCCACTGCCTTCATTACCAGACATTCTCTGTCCCAATTTCTTTAGTTTTGGCTCCCTGTGGATATTTCTTGCTCTAAATCACCTTTTAAATGCTACGTCACAACCTGTATTTGGTTTTGAAAACTAACAGAAGCTAAAATAAGCTAAAATGTTTTATTATTGATCAAAGTAATACCACATAAATATAAACATTTCTCATGTCCTGCTTGCTGTTTATTATCCATTAACTTAGCACTTTTGCTCATCTGTGATTTTATTTGAGGAGCAAATTGGTAAATTGGAGACAAAAAGTTTAAAAAGTTGATGAAGATTCAAGTTAAATTCACACAGAAATCTTGAGAAGTGATGAGAACTTGAGAAAGAAAGTGCAAGCAATCTGATGTTGACTTAAAAAGGTCTGTTGGCATAAGGAAGATGAAACCTTTTGAACAAATGTCACTCAAAGTGTGTGTCTTGATGAGTCATATCGATTCACCAAATTTGTCCTTCAGCCGTTACAGCTTACGGAAGAACACGAAAGAAAATGAGTCTGTCTTTTGCGCTTGTTTTCGGCTAATGTTTCATTTGCATTAGCATGTCTCCATTAACATGTTCCTATTAAATATTTAAGGTTTGGGGAAATGTTGCATGAGTTCACGTCTGTCGACAAAATGACACAATACACCGCAACGGAATTTCTACAATCTCAAAGTGACTTGCAGCTATTTCTTCCCTCGGGCATTATCCCTCAGCAGATGGGATACATTTGTGGCTGTAAAACTGACGTGCATTTTCTCCTTGAATATTTAAGTTAGCGTTTGCACGAGCAGACTACAAAAATGTTTCGGGGTGGATGCAGTGATGCAGTGTACCTCGAACAAAAATAAGAGACAAACAAAAATCAAGTGTTGCCACTCATGACCTGCTTTTCCTCACCGCGCCTCATTGCATCCATTTGAGTGCTTTTCGCTCTGTCCCGAACGCTCCTCTTTGCACCCAGGGGTCAAGCTAAATGCTTTATTGTTTGTCCGGGAAACACGTTGTTGCGGCTTCACCAATAGCAAACTGTTGCTTGTTCTCTCACCCAAACACACAGAGGTCGGTGAGATGGCAAACACAGTGTGTGTGTTTGTTGTTTGTTCTGCTAGCACTGCTGCACGCTAACTTTAGCATTTACGGCTGCAGTACCAAAATTGCGAATATTTGTTCAGCCTCAAATTGCTTAATGGATTTTTTTTTTTGGGGTCATAATCAGCTAGCACAATTGTTTCTGTCAAGTCATGCTGTCTAACTAATGGGATATAAAAATTATATAAATATATAAAAATGTAATAAAATTATATATCAAATATATATCACTCAAATTGCATCGGTTGCAACTGTTGTGAATTAATGTTGTAGTAAATGTAGACAAATACATTTTCTAAAAATTATAAATTGTGTTTCGCCAGTAACGGTGGTCTTTGTGTTTGGAGTTTGCATGTTCTCCCCTTGCCTGCGTGGGGTTCCTCCAAAAGTTTCCCCCAAACACAATCCAATGGGTCAAAAGGTAATCCACCCTTGGCTAATAGTTACTCTATCTGCTCATGCGGAAAACAATACATAATGTTTTCATGTCCAATTCTGTCCAAAACCGAAGACCTCTTTGTACTGTACCTACACCCTTGACTTCATCCATATAAATGTTTTGTTTTGGGCAATAAACTGTACTCAGGAAACTATTTTTCTCATCTAAAGCTTTGATAACCAGCCAGCACAGTAGCTTCAATTCAGAGCAATAATGAGTCACGTGTGAGAGCAATTGCTTTACACTCTACAGTCATCCACATAATACCCGTTCGCCCCTTTAACCACTTGCTTCTCTGAACTACTTCAGCAGATTGCCTTCAACCAAGTCTCCAACTTGGACAAATAAATCCATCACCGTTTACTGTCCTTTCCAATACACATTGAGGTTTTACATTCATTAACTCACCATAGAACGAAGCTTTTGAAACTTGACTCACTCCGTAATGAGGTCTATGACGTGCAAGAGGAAAACATTAGAAGGATCTTAACAAATCCATCGTTGTCGTTTGCGGTCACGTGTCGCCGAAAGAGTGTGTCTATTGAGTGTATCAGTGAAAACACTTGAATGACCTTGAGCTACTTTATCTGCACTCCAGCGTGTGCTCCCGCCATTTAAGAGCTTCAAGTTTCCTCTGATTCTTTTTGTCATCCCAAAAAAAAAAAAAAAAACTCATGGCGTGAAGCAAGATGAGATTTCTTTTTAATTTATTTAGTTTTTAAAAGTCCCGCATTAATTATTTATTTTACCGCTACCGTGCTTATGTTTCACTCTTCATTGCTCTCTCTTGTCTTCTCCGGCTTCTTCCAAAAAAAAAAAGATGAAAATTTGCACCGTTATCACGCATTGCACAGGAAAAGAGGTGTCATTAAAGCAAAAAAAAAAAAAGGCTTTTTAAATAAGAAGCCTCCACTTGAAGGTGGCTTCTGTTTGTTGACTTGACTGCCAACATCTTTTCTTCCATGACATTCACTTAAGTATATAATTGCTGCGGCAGAGCGAGCCGTCTCAATGAGATAATAATATGTTTTCAATGAAGAAAAAGTGAGAGCGCTTAGCTGTCATTCTCTGGAGATGTCTTTAACCCCCTATCCCAATTAAGTACCATATTTTGCCTTTAATTCATTTTGCAGAGGAAAATCAATTTTTCTGCCTATTGTTTCTATTTTAATTTCATACCTTCTTGATGGGTTTAATTCCGTTTGGCAGCTTAGAGACACTGCTTCTCATATTGATACCTTCAAGTGTTATGGTTTCAGTCTGGCATTAGTGAGTGCCTCTTGAAATCAATCATTTCTCTGCAAGGTTTGTTTCTACGGAGATAAAAAAACAACAACAACGATTTCTTCTTTTTCACATTAGACTGACAAACAGTGTATGTATTGATGTGCTTTGTCTAGGGTTGTTTTTTATTTCCTACAGAGACATAAGGCCCACACCCCTTTACTTCCTCTTAACCCAAAACCTTTGTTTTGCCCCTTCACCTAACTCTTAAGAAGAGAAGACCAAAAAAAATCCCCTGAGAATTGGGAACGTACTAAACGTGTTATGTCACAAGCGTCTATTTCCTTTAAGCTCGCTCTTTAGATAATGTTTACTAACAACTCCTTTCCTTTGTCTTAATCCAAAACCTTTGTCTTGGCCCTTCCCCTAACTCGTACAAAGACAGGAGAAAAAAAAAAATCACCCGAGAATTGGGAACACACTAAAGTCGTAAGCTTCGACGCCATTTAAGCTTGCTCGTTAGCTAACGTTTACTAACAACTCAGAACACGTATGGAACATTTAATCCAACCACGAGTGGCGTGACATTGAAAGGACGAGATGTAAAGTCTCGTACCGGGATTGAACCCAACTCTGTCTTCTTCATCAGAGTCTCATATCTTCATATCATAGCTCCTGAGAGGAATCAACGACCACGTCCTTTCCCTCTGCTCTCCTTTCACCGGGTCATCTTTTCTTTATGTGCCAATCACTCTCACTCATACAAGCTAACCCATGTTAATATTGTAAATTTTTCATGGCCCTAAACCTTCAAGTGACAACCAGCATGCAGAATGTTGCCATCCCCTTAGCATTCCCCCAACATCTCTTCATCAACTCAATTTAATAGAGGCCATATTGGGGTGGCAGCAGGCTGTAAAGTTTCCTGATGGCAGTCAGCATTTACATGTGTTTGTGTCCTCCTCGCTACAAACTGCGAAGATGTGAGCGTCCTAGCCGCCCGTATGAATATGAGGACGCGTCTTCCTGGGGTGCCGGCACTCGGTGTACTTTATGTTTTTTCGAAACGTGCAGGAACAGTTACGACAGAATCTGTCCCTGATGTGAGCCCAGCATGATCAATGCATCCAGCAGGATTGGCCTCACGCTGTGGAATGGTTTTCTGATTGTATTCTAAATAGAAACTGGGAAATAATTTGAAATGTACTCTTGGAAAACACATTTAATTGTGGCGGGAAACTGCGATGCAATACACGAATGTTTTAACTCTCACTGTGAAACATTTTTGCAGCGCTTTTATTAAATTATGAATTGATACGGGAGATTACAAAAGTCTCTTCAATTACACATCTGAATAAAATCATAATTACTATCAAGTTCCTGTCTGTTTTGCTTTTTTTGTGGCTTTTGGTGTCTTTTTGTCCAACAATTACTGTGGGGAAAAAAAACAAGCGGTACATGAAAATAATCGTGAGAACAGACTGTTACATGATTATTTAAGGGGGTCTTATTTTGCCAGTTTCAGCAGTAACAATAAATATTTTGTCTGTAATGAATTTGATAACTATATTTTTATGAATATTTCTCTCTCTCTCTCACACACACACACACACACACACACACACACACACACACACACACACACACACACACACACACACACACACACACACACACACACACCTGTATCATGATCAGATAATCTTCAAGGATTGGGTAATGATCCTCATCATTTGAATTAAGGGTGCAGGTAGACATACAGGTCCCCCCCCTCCAAAAAAAAAAAAAAAGTGACCCAAATGGTTCCTTTTTGTTTGTGTAAGTGCGTAAACAAAAAGAGCTCTTTCAGTAAGGGAGGATGGAGTACTTCGTCTTGCAGAGCGCGAGAGTCTTGCAGAGCAGTCCTAATACCACGCCTCAAGCATCAGCCACATTTCCGGTGTATAAAGCGCATCCTTCCAAATTTAATTTCCACTTAATACCCATTTAATTTCCCGCTACATTACCACCTCCACTCAGCCACTGATCTACGGCAGGAAAACGTGTCCACTTTGTTCCCCGCTGATGCCATCACAAGAGTGCGCGTATATTACGCACGTTTGAACGCATTCGCGGAGAAACAGAAGAACGGAGACGCGGTGAGGCACAGCGTACTGAGTGAGCGTTCTTCCGGCAAGCGTGCACATTAAGCATTAGAGCTTCGGACAGATGTAACCCCGCCTTCTTTTGCCACTTGCTCACTCCTTGTCTTCAGCGTCACCTCCTCAGTCAGTCAGTACGGAAGGTAACTCCGTGCGTAAAAGCTGCCTCTTGGATGCGCTCTGCCTCTCACCGAAAGTATTCCTGGAAATGCATTTTTAATCATTAACCTGCTCACGGTTGATGTTTCAAATCGGGCTGAGCATTACTGTGGCTCTTATGATCATTTCAGGTTGTTTTTCTAAAGTGTTTTTTTTTTTTTTTATTCCAAACGTGCCCGATGCCTCCTGCGGGAGTCGATGCAACCACTCGTTCCTGCGTGAGAGCGCTCGACAACGTGCAAAGCAAATGAAGGCGAATAAAGTGGGGAGTTAATTGCCAATGCTGGATTTAAACGAAGGCAACAGAACACAAGCAGCGACACAGATCCGCTCAAACTTATGGCGTGAAGGTAAGATTGACCAACTTTGCCTTTCAATCATGCATGTATCACCTGATTGTTCAGGTTAGGATGCTTGGACTGAGGCAGAGTAATTCAATAGTGATATTAATTAATTAACCACTTATATTAACTGTTAAAGGTGCCTTCATCACTACGTGGTTTTAGCAAATATCCAAATATGAGTAAATGGCTCCACAGCTTAAGAGAGCTCTGGTGAGAAGCATTTTCCTTTCATGGTCCATACTATAATGCATGGAACACACATTACCATATGAAAAAGATCATCCATTCTTAATTTGCAGACATCATTTTTCTTGCCTATATCATGATACTGACCATCTCTGCTAAATCGCTCACATCCTTAATTGAACACATCAGGGCAGTGTTGTGTTGTCTGTAAAAGTGACTTTTAGGGAGCTTGTGGGTTAAATGTTTTGAATGTTGTGTGTGTGTGTGTGTGTGTGTGTGTGTGTGTGTGTGTGTGTGTGTGTGTGTGTGTGTGTGTGTGTGTGTGTGTGTGTGTGTGTGTGTGTGTGTGTGTGTGTGTGTGTGTGTGTGTGTGTGTGTGTGTGTGTGTGCAGAAGGGTATGTATAGGACCATAAGTGCATTCCCCTTTCTTACTGTATTGATATTGGCTTTGTATGTGCTCACTAATAAGCTTCACATTTCACGCGTTTACAGCCTTGCAGAAAGTCAATGTGTGTTTGTCGTGTGGGTCTTTGCAGTGTCTGGGAATTAATTGCATGTGATTCTTCTGAAAATGAAGTCAACAGTGAGGGCATTGTTGAGTTTAACCTTTTTTTTTAAAGACAAAAATAGTCACATTTTTAATCAGATGGGTGATGTTGACCTTCAGACTTCCAGACCGATCAGGTTTATTCTATTCTGAGACTAATAGGGAAGCAGAAAGAGCAAAAACTGCAATGAGTATATATTTTGAAAATATATATCTTTTGTAAGCAGCTGGTCTAGTTCTGAACAACTGGCACTCAAATTGAAACTGTCATTAAGAAATGATGCCTGTTAAGCTGTGTTTGGTAAAATAAGGTGAACACCACGTAAGCACTTAGTGCAAGTGCATCCTGCAGCAAAGAAAATAAGGCCAATGTAATAGCGGCGTGCAGTATATGAAAAAAGGATGTCCTGTAAATTTGCTTCCCAGTTGGAGCCTTCAGTATTGGCCCATATGGATCCTCACAACTGATTCAGCTTTTTTCTTGAGCACTTATCAAGCCATGCAGATGATTTGACAGAAATAGCTCCAGTGAATCAAATCTCCTGGAGGGATTCTGAGAAGGGTCTGTCTGAAAGGCATGTCCGCTCCAGCTGCATTTGATTCTAATCAGCAATTGATAACAGGAAGCCAACTTCATGTTGCATGTGATTTTTTTTTTTTACATCTTTGTAGACACAAGGGTCGCATCATGCTGTCTTTAAGTGATTAAAAGCTCCGGCATACCACAATGGCTGGGGGGGGGGGTTAAAGCCAAATCACTTTATGCAACTGGTCAATAGTGACATTTGAATTGAACAAACTGCTCTCTTGGGTGACCATATGTCTTCAGCACAACATGAATATGTTACTGATCATGTTTAATCACATAAGCATTGATCTATTAGCTGGTCCACAATAACATTGAGCAGGAGTACCCAATGATGTGTCCATAAGTTTGCATCGTCATGTACATCATGGCTAACTTAATCACATCACTTTTTTTTCACCTTTCTAAATGTTTCCTCCACCTTCTCCTTTCACTCACTGCAGCTCGCAAAGTCATCTGCAAACATTGTAGTCCAAAGGCATTCCAGGCTAACCTCATCTGTCTGGCATCACTATTGCAAAGATGAAGGGGGCTTAGAGGTGATCCCTGATTGAGTCCCGCTTCTATCACATTGACAGATCTTTTGCATATCCTTGTACAACTTTGTTGTGCAGTACCACAAGTATACTGTACATCACCAATGTCATGTACATTTACTAAAATATCGTCGTATTTGTAACTACGCTTCATGTGGTATCAGTGTGAGCCTGGTGCACAAAAAAAGATTTTATTTGGCCCAGGATGACCCCCAAAAAGGCAAAGGGATGTAGACAGGAGCTTCTCTGACCTTTGCGTGTGCTTCTATCAGTATCATCAGGACACAGGGATGAAGTACAGAAATACTACAAGGACTGACCCCGAAATAACAGAATGTGTAACCCCCCCCCCACACACACACCAAACAATGCTGATAAAGTTGTGTCTGTGCTGCACATGATTCATAGGAGTAATTTTTGGTGTAGATGAGAAGTGTTTTGCTTCATTTAGTGTTGTTTTTCACAGAATCCTCATTATTTTTAGCACTCGTTATAATTGCCCCCACACACGTTTTTTTTTAAGTGCGCCTACATTGTCACATGATAAGATGCCCATATGCCTCACATTGTCCAAAAACATTTGCAGTTAACTAACACCTACCTTGTGGTGTTTTTTTTTTTTATATTTTGAAGGTCTGAATAAATTAAAAATAAAAACATCCAATTGCTGGCTACATCTCATATTCACATGTTTTTTTGTACATACTGATCGTGAATAACCTATGGTGTCAAATTATTAGGACCGTATTTTGTCTTATTTGCAACCCTTGTATTGTTAGACAAATTCAATATTTACAATCGCAAATCAATGCCTTGCAATACAGCGCTCGTCAGTGGATTTACATTATGGATTGAAATGTTTCTCGTTGATTTTGCAGCACTTTCCCTGTTAGTACCGTCAACCATAAAAAGTCCATTTATGCATTCTTAAAGCCAGGGATTACCATTATGGTCCATTACAGTCCATTGGAGGCGTTCCGGAATGCAAACTAGCTTAAACGTGCAAGGGCATTCCGGTTTTTAAAGAGATGGGATTTATCATCGGAGAGTATTTATGGGTGGTCCGTGTTTTTAATGCGACACACATTCTGAATATAAGAAGTATATAGAGCTTTGATAAATGTAAGGTTAAAATGAGGAAAGTTATCCTACTTTTCCCCAGGATGGTGTGCAAACGGAAGTAAAAATGCAGTCCGCTTGAGGAGTCCAGATTGTTAAATCAGGCAGGCTGATTGCAGCACATGAAACCTGACACACGGGCAAGATTGATTTCTCAGCTGGCTCACAAGCGCTGAGTGAATCACTTGGTTCCGCTCCCAACGTACTGTAAGTCAAAAGGTCACATTTGGAAAAAAAAAAAAAGATCAAGTAAGGTGATGGGTCAAGCTGCTGGGCTACGCCTCACTTCAATGATAATTTTCCAAGCCCTTGTGTCAAAGGTTGGATATTGCTTGCGTGGTACTAAACGACATTTTTACTGAAGGCTTCTTTGACATTTTACTCGAGAGGATGCGAGTCGTTTGTTGAGCACAGGAGTCTTAGATACTGATTGCCTTCCCTTTCAAATGGAAGATCTGTGCAGCATGGTTCAGGTGGTAGAGTCAGTGGTATCAAACTTGTGGCCTGGGGGCCATTTGCGGCCCATATGATGATATTCTGCGGCCCCATTGACATGTAATATTTGTTAGTCTTTTGGGTTTTTGTTTGTTTGTTTGTTTGTTTGTTTGTTTGTTTGTTTGTTTGTTTTATGGGCTACAGTAGTTCTGGCAAATGACAGCTTTCCACGAAAAATAATTAATGATAGTTATTAATAGCAATGAAGAATAGAGGATTTTTTAAATTATTTTTTTGTGGAATACTGGATGCAGCCCAAACACAATTAATTTTGAGACCCCTGATCTAATAGATACTTTTTGATGAGCTTGGGTTTGGTAGGTTCAGTCAAGCCCAACGAGCTAGCCTGGCGTCAAAAGGCGATCAAGTTGGAATATGCCATCGTTATTGCTTTGACGCAAACAAGTTGGCTTCCTTATTGTGTTTGCACGATTGCTTTCGTGTAGACTGCATTCTTGAAACCACTTGCAACCCATTGAGAAGGACATTGTGTCCAAGAGCCAATCATTATATACCGTTTTCATGATTCTATTTATGTGTTATTGAACAAACTATCTTTTCACTGTTCAACGTGTCAAGTGTTGGTTCGTAGTGCTAGTAAAATATTCTTTTAGAGCACCAATTTTCTTCCTTTGGCAGCCTAGGCAAAATGACAGCACTTGAAGAAATGCATGAAAAACATAAACTGCATAACTAGAAATGACATTCCTTTACCAATAAACTGTCTTCCCATTTACGCTTTCAATGAAAAGCATAAATATAAGAATAGAGATATTGGCTTGGCAGGAAAATCGATGCTGCATGAAAAAAAACTGAGTAAAACATTTGAATACCATTTTGTTATGGCTTGTCATAAACATAGTCATTTTTCTAATTGGCATAATCCACATGGAATAAGACGATTCAAATTAGTGCAAGAAGGACATAAATAAGGGGACGGATTAGTCGGAATGTCACGTTGGGGAAATCGGATTGTTATAACGGCTGTAGTAATCTAATTTGGATTCACTCACAATAAACCTCGTCACGCGTTGTAAGCGACTTCCAGAAAGCTTTCAAGTGGATGTAGAGAGACTGAACGAAAAAGGGTGAAAGTGTATTGCTTCATCTACAGTCATCCTAATGGCACAATGTTGAGTCACCATTTGTTTTTTATTTGCTTTTGCTTCTGTGCCAGACATAAAAATAACTGCGTGATGAGTTGACTCGCCTGGTCTGTGGGGCAACGAGAGTTAGCCACTCTTTTTATTAATGAACGTGCAAACATGCATTCAATTATATGTCCAGTCTTCCATTTGTTAGATTTAATTCCTACAGATAAAAAAAAAACATCATAAAAATGTATATCAGTAATATAATGAGAATTTGTTGAAATATGAATATTTACTTTGTAAGTAACAGTGTGCGCCTCTTATTCCACCCGTAAACTTTGCTCTTGGTTAGAAAAAAAATAAAAATATAATAGTTTGGAGCCTTGCAGCTATTTTCATGTTTGAAGTGTGCATTATTTTTCTCATGGTTTGAGGAAAACTCGATGCGCCATGATTTAGCATCAGCTTTAGAATTCATTGAATCACAAATACACTTGGATGCACAAATCCAAGTTCATAAAAAGGACATTCGCATAAAAAAATGAGTATATAAAATAAAAATCATATGCAAATTTGAATCCCCTTTCAATACAATCGCAATGATTATTTTTTTATAATTACCTCAAATTGTGAAAAAAAAATGATTTGCCCTTTTTTGATTGATAAAGAACATAACTAGATGCAAATACATGCTACATGAGATTTACCTGCAGTCACGACACTGTGCAGCTTTTCTTTTGTGTGTGCTCCTGTGTGTGTGGAATGGAAAAACATGCTCGTGCCTGAGAAGCGGCCTCACATGAGACAAGATTGGTTGTTAGGTTGGAGCTTTCCTACCTCCTAATGAGACTGATGAAGGCTTGTAGCCAACCTCTCCCTCTCCCCCCCCCCCCCCCTCTCTCTCTCTCTCTCTCTCTCTCTCTGTCTCTCTCTCTCTCGCTCTCTTGCTCTCTCGCTCTCGCTCTCTTTATCTCTCTCTCTCTCTCGCTCTTTTTTTACCCTCTGGCGACCTCTGAGCTCCAGCAATGCACCTCAAGCTTAACCTTCGTTCCTCGTCGCTTTTTTTTTTTTTTAATAAATGTGTGTTCTTGTGAAACATCCAGGAATATCTCCAATGTTTCATTGGCTTTCATCACTTTGTGACACTACCCACTGTAGAGAACAGTCGGTCCCCTGCCAGCTGTGAAATATTTTTATTGAGTGGCGTTTCTGTCATCATAGGTTATTGCATATGTCAGTCAAATATTGGACTGAGTGGCTCCAGCCATTTTAAAAATATATATATATGTATATTTTTGAAAATAGCATGTCCTTTCTTTCCAATGACAGGTTGATTTTTAACATAATGCTAATGTGTTTTCCTGCATTGGCCATTGGGAATTTCGGGAGATTCCCCAAACAGCTGGTCTATAAATACACTTTATATAAATTTTAGAGTGAAACCGCTTAAAAAGGTTATCTATCCACCTCCTTTTGAAAACGTTTTATCCTCTCCCTGTAATTTCCAATCAAACACTTGATGTGAAAATCCTTAGGAAAGTCACTGCATGTTTAGAAATTTGACACAGAAATCTTTGGCAATGACAAGAGCACAGAAAAGAGGGTGTATAATTGCAATGCCAGGATAGTGACACAGTAATTGCTCAAACTCGAATGCGCAGGTTTATTTTGAGCGCCAGTTAATGTCATCGCAGCCTCCACCTCCACAGTCAGCCAGCTTGTGGAACATAGTGAGGTAATTGTGACTTTTTCCTCATATGGCGACAAAAGAGATCTTTTCAGTGGGGAAAAAAAAAAAAAAGGATTTTACAAGATAGCCTTTGACTTGTCCAGCATCGATGACTTTCGACTAGGCGACTAAGACATTAATTAGGTAGACTATCGCAAAGCTAAATCAACATGTTGACGGTATTGCAGTGGTTTTGCTGTCGCTAGAACTCAGGAGCACATTTTATGTTGATGGAGCTTTAGAGTGTGATCAAAGTCAATCCTCCACTCTTCGAACTATAAGCCTATTAACTTATTGCCTACACAGTTTAGCAAAAAAAAAACTTTTCCACGAAAAACTGTGCTGCTAGAAATAAATAACCATGACTGATTAAAAGATTAGAATAAAAAGCTCGAGGTTTGCATAAATACATTTTAAAGACAGGGCAAAACTGCACAAAATAGTCGTATAATGCAGAAAATGAAATAAATGTCAAATTTCATTTCAAGAATAGTGGCAGAGGATCTTAATAAAAAGCGATGCCTTTTGGAATAGGAACGTAAAGGTGTTTTATTTTCCCCAGCAAAATTACTAGCAATTCAGGCAATGAATGCATTGCAATTAAAGGTAGTTTCTTTCAATGAGGCTTTGTGGCAGAGCAGCTCATTTTGAATTATGACACCATTATTGCGTTATTGTAGCAGAGGGTAAACTATCCGTTGATGTTGCAATAAACTCAAGTCTTCTATTGTGCACATAACTTGGATGCATCCTAATGTATTACACTCACAAGCCACAACATTAGGTACTATCTAATAGATCGGTGTCAAACTTAAGGTCCGGGGGCCAAATCCGGCCCACAATAATTGTATGTGGCTTGTGAAGGCGAGTGATGTGGGTTGACATGTTTCATGCAAATTTTCTTGACTTTTAATATCACTGAGATGAGATATTGCAAGATTTTTGTTTGTTATGACCCCCCCCTCCATTTTAAATTAAATAGAAAAATAGTTTAACAAACAATTTACTGGCGTTTGATTTCTAAGCTAGTTATCCATAATTTTTTTTGTGTATATGTGAAAGTCAATCATGGATTTATCTGTGTTCAAACTTCACAGTCATAAGAGCTGTCAAAAAATGTGTTTGGGAGATAGTGAAAGCAACCAATTCCATATAATTGACCAAATTCTTAATTACCCATTTTATGTCAGCCATAATTATCAAATTGTCATGAGCTGTCTACAATCAAGATACATGAATTATTCAAAGTAACAAGTTTTGTTTTGCTGTGAAATAATCACCCCACCCGCCTGATCGACTGTCGGAAAAACTTTAACAATTTGCACGTCAGTGTAGAAAAGAACGATTACAGTCGCTTCTTCGTTCTTCGCTCGTTGTCAAAAGGTCACATCCAGTTTCTATTACCTTTTGGAAAGTGAAATTCTCTCCACTTTTATCTGATGAAACAACAAAAAGTAGTTATTGTGAACACGACAAACATCCTTTCATGTGCTTCTTATCATAAGGTCGGAGAAACGAAAGCCCAGTCGCTGTAAGTGCGGTCGAGTTAGATAATACTTCCCGCTTTCATAGATCAGTGCCGGCCGGGGTCACCGGGGAATAAGTGCGCCCTTTCAGATGCGAGACAGAGCATTGTGGGTAAAAAAAAGTGAGGTCGAGCTGTTTAAGGATTTCGCTCATAATGCCGAGGTTACTTGGCCGGGTCGAGATGCTGTTTAACTTGCTAATCGAATCTACACTACTTCCATCTACACTGTATAATATGTGACCGTGTCCCTTTTTTTGAAAAACGGCCTAGCACGACTATCAGTTCCACACCGAAGGCCGAATGTGAATTATCGCTTGGCACAATGTAATGAAATTGATCCATCTTTCCACATCGCTCAGTGTGATGCTAACTACTGTTTTCAAATCCGACAAAACGCAATTTACAGCTCTTTATAAGGCGCGTTTAGACGGCAAAATCATTTGGGTTTTTTTATTTTCTGCCCACAGCAGGCTCACAGTTGTTGAATTAAAAGTTGATCACAGTTATTTGGCGTGGCGCTTTTAAGCAGCTCGTCATTAATAAGCGTATGTGCCGACAAGTGTCATTTCAACCCGGCCGTTTTCAACAGAAACATCCCATCCACAATTTACACTTTTGGAATTGAGGTCGGTGGAGGGGGTACAGAATGGATGCTTTAAGGTCTATTTGTGAGAGATTGGATTTGCCGGAGGGATGCTGTAAAGCGTGCATCCATCCATTTTCTATATCGCTTATCCTCCTCAGGGTCGCTGGGAGCTGGCGGCTGTCTCGGATGACTGTGAGGGAAAGGCGAGCATGTTAGTTGCCGGTTAATCGCAAGGCACTTCAACTAACTGTCCACACTGTCGCCGAGTGGCTCAGACTGTGCCCCCCCCCTCCCTCCCTCGGTTGCTGCGTCATCAGAAGGTGAATGAGGAGACACTGTCATAGCATGATACAAATACATTCATCATTTAATCTTACGTATAGCGAACTTGAAGTCGGTCATTAATCTAAATAAATTCTAAGTCAAGTTAAAAGGATATGTTGATCTGATGTTATTTAGTACTTTCATTTTAATTTGTTTTGGAAATGTACATAAAATAGTGTGATGCTTAGTGTCATGATATTTTGTATTATTATTTTTTTTATTGAAGACCAATTAACTGTGCATTCTGAGTATGAGGTGCCTAAATGTGTTTTTTTGTCATGATAGTAATTTGACATTACCAAGATGCTGGGCGAGGCTCTAATCTGTGCCACTTATTTAAAAAAGGAATCTGAATATACAGACACACGAGTGGGGCTGTGCTTTTTCTGGCTTAATTGAACTCATTAGGGACGCGGATGATCCTGTGATTATCGCAATTGACTTTGAGCAAAAGTGGGGGGGGGCAAAGGACCCAGGACACCAGCCATTTGCAAACAGTATCAGTCAAAACAGAAAATTATTGTAATATCTTGGGAGAAGTGAGTTTTTATATGGCAAATTATAGTTTCTGCGCTTTCATTGCTGCAATCTCAAGACAATCAAGATATTGAGCTATCTAATTGCAATCCATTTTTTCCTTTGAGCTGTTGGAGCCAAAACAAAAATCTAATATTCTCTTCCTCTTTCTACAGTCATCATCATTTATTAACCTTTTGCAATGAAGAATAAACGAGCACGATTAAATTGTGCTGCTGTAGACTGAACATAAAAGGAGCATCTTATACAAAGTCCAATTTGTATCGCATAAGTCTCTTTTATACAGCAGCTAATTAGCCGTAGAATGTATTTATTGTAAAATAATTGCCTGCTATGGTTTCCCCTTTGTAGTGATTTGAAATCTTCCCTATTTGTACTTTACAACATATACATTTTAACTCTTATATTTACTGCATATCCACATATTTTTTTATACTCTTTATTTCCTAAATTTGAATTATTCCCCACTGTTCTTATTTGTGTCAATTCAATTGACGTTGCTGATAATTGTATAGAATTATTATTGTTGTTGTTCCACTCAGTGGCAATATTTTGGGGTTTGAGAATTAGCATTTAAACGACATCTCAATTGTGTTGATATATAAAGAGGGGTGATTATTTTTCTATTTGTTGACATTGTCATAATGTTGTTTTCTCATAATGTGTTTGTAATGGTAGAAAACAATCATATTCCTATGAATTAAAATCTGTCGCGACTGAGTTGAGTTGAATTGCGATTCAAGTCATCCTTTGTCTTCTATGTGTTTCTGTCAACTTTAATGATTCATACCATTTTTTTTCCCCTTAAATCAGAATTGCTGCAGGCTGCTTTATACTCCCAATTATATTGTGACCATTTTATGTGAGCGGGAAGGTTTCATGCCAGTTTATTGACTGGCCTCCTCATCTGCACTTCACACAACACCGGGGCACTCGGGGAGTCGAGAGGATAAAAGCTGGCACGCAAAACGCAGCCCCGCTGGCTTCTATCCAGGGTTGCAACCTTTCTGCTCGCGTCGCAGCGTCCGCGTAGTTGAAGAGTAAAAAAAGAAACTCGAGAGACTGACTTAACAGGATCATTGTCAAATACTCCTCATCTCTTTTTCAAGAGAGGTCAGGGTGAAAGCTCATACAACATTCAAATAAATTGCTGAACCAACTTTAATGAAGTTGCTAACCAAAACAGCAGCACAGAAACTGATTTTATGTAAGAACGATTAGCACTGCTGTGCTGTATGATTCATCCACAGTCTTTTTTTTATAATTATATATTTGCTTTCACTTGGCACTTTAACGACTGTGATTTTGAATATGTTTGAAGGTAGTGGCGAGAATTTAGTCCATTCCAAGCAGTTGTCATTTCTTTCAGGGATTACATAGATGTGAGATACTCATTGATTTATGTCAGGAGACTGACATTATTATTATTTTTTGCATGCTATCACTTGGCACTTTAACGACTGTGATTTTGAATATGTTTGAAGGTAGTTGCGAGAATTTAGTCCATTCCAAGCAGTTGTCATTTCTTTCAGGGACTACATAGATGTGAGATACTCATTGATTTATGTCAGGAGACTGACATTATTATTATTTTTTGCATGTGACAGCTTCCAAAGTGACAACAAACTGTGAAAGTGCTCTCTTGTTGTGCTGTCAAAGCAGGAAATGCCTCATTACAACTGTAAAGAGATTCAAATCAGCCTGCTAATCAATATCACAATCAAGCAGACAACTTCAAAGAGGGAATTGGAATGATTTTTTTGGCTGTTGTGCCTGCTCACAATAGCCAAAATCACGAGGACATTCTGTCTGGTGATCACAAGAGACGAGAAACGATCCAAATTTGACAGAAAACGTTGATGGGTTGCCAAAACGGATTTCACCAATTGACGCTTGCGTCGGCCATTTTAAGTCAACACAAAACCCAATTGGCAGTTGACGGCGGTGGATTACAGTAGATACGTCGTTGTGTATTCATGTGGGCCTCATGCCTAATCGTGTTTGTGATACTGCGGGAAAAAAACAAAAAAGTTAAATCGTTAAATATCCATTGTCAGTGTGTTTGCCAAGTGGCGATTACGCTCTCAGGCTGCTTCCTTGCGCCTCTTTCTAAACACTAGCAAAGGATCAGTGAGCCTTCCCATAGCACAGGACTACTTGATGAAATGTTTACAAGAAGGCAAAATTGATTGTTTTGTTGCTGTACGTGTGTATTTGGAAACTGTCTGAGGAGTAGGCAATTCAGGCCAACACCGAAACAAATGTCGAAATGTTTTCATTGCTTTTTCCCATCAAAGCAATCGTGTCACCTTTGAATGGTAATTTTACATCTGAAGAGACGGAGGCAGCAAAAATGCCCCGGACTGATTGACAGACTAAATCGCTCTGTCATGTGACATGTAATTGCATTGTAGGTCACACGGGTGACAACAACAGTGCTGCGTGGGATGGCTCGCTAATAGTTGGATCAAAGGAATAGAAATGCATTAAATGTGCCAGATTGCAGTCGAGCGTGTAGGAGGTTTGAAGTTGTCAAAATATCGACGGTAAAATGAAGTGCTGCGTTGCTTAGAGTAACTTAATGCACAATTTATTTATGCACACAAACCAGTGCGCAATCCTTGATTATGAGAAAATGAATAATGATAACGACACAGATTATTGTTAACTAACTACTCTCGTTAATTTTCTTGCCTCCTTCCAAGTGTGCCGCATTGAGCTGATTTAATATTCTGTAGGTAACTCAAGCTGCTGGTTTAATCACTTATCAAACAAACGGAATTTATAAATGGCTTAAGGAGACACATATTAAAATAAAATCTTTCTTTGCTCACTGCACATTTGATATCAAAGTTGTGTTTTGGCAAAGCCTAATTGGGTGTTTGTTTGCTCACCATCTCACAAGGGATTGCCAACATCAACTTTTTGCTTCATGTCGATGTTAGCCGTATTGGGCGACGACGGGGTTTTTCCAACTTCAAAATCGTTGCGCACCTTGGTGCTAATGAGACAAATAACAATGGAAGAATGAGTCTTGTAAGGTACTTCACAGTGTGGAGCTGTTTGAAAGGCAGGGCAAGAGACATTTTTTTTTCTATGAGCAGACATACATAAAATTTGAGGAACACGAGCAAAAAATGAAACACACCGTAAATCGACTGACTTGATTTCTTCTCATTTTCACTATATAACTCATTATCACAGTGACAGCAAAGTTTTAAGGCGATTTCCACCAATAAGCATTTTCCACCCCAAAACCCGCCCTTTTTTATGCATTCGCCAATCATAGTGCACACCCCTCCCTCTTTGGTGTTTATCTCATTTCGAGTTAATTTAGCAAACCAGCTCATTTATGCATGATTGCCAACAACTTCACTCATGTGTGGAGCAGATGTTTGACAGCAACAAAAAATATCTAGTAATAGTAACGCTACTGTGGGCTGCAAAGGGAATGCGATATTAGTTTCCCTCCCACAGTGGAATTAAAAAGCCACATGGCAAGGAGGAGGAGGGATTTCTTCAATCTGTCAGTGGAGCAGAGCAGGCACCTTGTTCCTAACCCACAGACTGCACTGAAATCATAACTTTCAATTTATTTCTGTCGGGAAAAAGCAACAACTATTATATATTTAATATTCTTATGCTTTGGAACAGTTAATTTCCCTTGTGGATGAACAAATTCTCTCCCTGTTGAACCTACAGGGTTATTTGTCATCAGCAGGTTGAGCACAAGGTACTTTGGATAGTTTAAAGAAGGTCAAAGTTCACTTATAAAGATTGAAGAGCATTTTAGGTTCATCTTGAAATGTCACCCCAAAGATGAATAACCTTTTGTAGTTAACGTGAAGACTACATGCATGATATCTAATTAAGGATTTTTGTCATGCCGTTGGGAGGTGCTGCTGTTTTGGTTAGCAAAAGCATTCAAATGAATGAGAGGTAAAAACGGCAGCTATGCGGCCAGTGGTTTCACAAATAAATAAGAATCGACAGCACGGGGCATCTGCAGGCTACATCCACAAACTAGTCCCCCGGAGCACATCATTCTTGCTTCACTCACTCACTTAGTCTTTCTTCTCTTTGTTTCTCTGCAGAAATTATGCCATCTCTCGATGCACCGAGGCAGCCTCCTCTGGCATTTTCTCTTATTAAATAGGCTGATTACGCGTTTAGAAAAATGCAGTCGCACATGCGCTCATGCACACACACACACACACACACACACACTCTTGCACACTATTGCAAAGTGTGGACATTTGCTTCATTATGTAGCCGTATTAACATATAGCGTGTGAGGGGGATGATGCGATTATCTACCCTTTCCTGCATTTGCAATCCCAGACATGGCGAAAGATCCACATTTTGACCGCAACATTAGCCACACATGTATTTATAGATTTCCGTAATTACTTTCTTTATTATTGAGGTTATAGTTTGTGCTGTATCATATCGATTGCTGTGTAGTGAGCCATTTAAAAAAGGTTACAGTGGGGAAAATGAGGATTTAATGTACCACGGATTTTACACGCTTGCCCACTTACAATGGCAAGGAATGTAAAAACAAGAGCAGAAAATGATAGTAATATTTTGAAATAATTTGTATTTTGTTATTCCATTGAATTTATTTGATCACCTACCAAACCAGCAAGAATTACGGCTCTCACAGGTTTTATGGGTCCTGAAAATATGACTGCATGGGCAAGCAACTTGCTGAGAAGAAACTCCAAAAGACCATCAATGATGTCATTCTCTATTTAATTTAATTTCATTTCATTTCATTTCATTATTTTTATTTTATTTTATTTTATTTTATTATTTATTTATTTTGTTAGAAGGAAAAAGTTCCAAATCAGCAGCACTTGCTCACCAGTGTACAAAGTCATTCAAGTGAAGCATGTCCAGCTGATGGAGCTCCACTTGTGACACTTTCTTGGAACTTCTCCCAAGCTCCATTTTCTCTGACTTTATTGTGTATCTTAAATGAAGTCAGTTTCTGGTGGTGACTATTCATTCTTCATTGATTTCATACAAAGAATGCTGTCAGTAGAAAGTTGCCAAGTAGCTCTAAATGAAATTTCAGTCAATGGTGTCTTATTGTGTTTCACTGTGTTTGCCTTTTTTTGTTGCCTATGCTGTGTGGATGTGTTTTATACATTTGGGCCTTTTTTTGTTTTTTCAACCCTGTGTTTGGCCTTGACCGGCGGAGATGTTAACTTTTTTTTTTGTTTTGTGCGTATGCGCAGAGCATTATATGGTTTTTCCACACCTTCCTGCTGCAGGTTTGCCTCAGGCTTTTGCGATATCCTCCCCAACTGCAGCGGGCTTCTATTGTTGATCCTTCAAGCATCATAACAGTTTTATGACATGAGAATGACACCAAAATGTGGTGTTTATGAAAGATTGCAAATGTTTTTGTTATCTCTTTGAAATAATGTTGAAGTAACAATCACCCTTTAGAATTCAAAATCCATCCAAATCCACTGAATACAAATAAAATAGCAATTTTCTATTAACATGATGTTTTTTACAAGCTTGCATAACATGGTTAACCTACTTAGAAACAATTTATCAACCGTGTAGTATGATAAAGTCGCACCATGAGTAATTCTAGGCCTCGGGCATGATAGTGCACACTAATCGCATCTGCAGTCGTCATTTGTAAGTCGCAAGCGACACGAGAAGTCAAAAAACATGCAGGCTTCGGTTCTTTGTCTCGCTGTCTGAACAGCTCCCGCGCTTTTGCTGCCTCCTTTGGGATGTCTTTACACTGTTTGTGTCCCGCACTGAACTCACTGAAAGGGAGAGGGGGGGGGGGGGGGAGTTGACGCCTCCAATCATTTGTGCTATTCAATTGTTATATTACATTCAATAAACCAAAAACTGTGAAGCAGATGCAGAAACCTCAAGGCTGTCACTGCAGTCGCCTTCTACAACTGAATGATTCAAGATTCCTCAGACATTAATTGTTCCCAATGAAAGTAAAGTACTGGCTTTGGTTGCCATGACAACCCATGTCGCCTATATTTATCCATTGTTGTTGCTAGCCCAATGAGCAACGATCGAACATACTATATATATATTTTTGTTCGTCTCATAAATCCATTATTTAACCTGTTTTTTTATTTTTTTTTATGTGTGTTTCCAGGGCCGGTTGCTGGCCTGCATCACTCACAGCTAATGGATGTCTTTACTCACTATGCCTACAACGACAGTTTCTATGACAATGCAACATGGGGCTTCAACGAGACGGCTCAAGAGCAGAAGCACGCCTACAACTACTACGCCATGCTGCTCACGCTGCTCATCTTTGTCATCGTATTCGGCAACGTGTTGGTGTGCATGGCGGTGTCACGGGAGAAAGCCCTGCAGACAACCACCAACTACTTGATCGTCAGCTTGGCGGTTGCTGATCTTCTGGTCGCTACGCTAGTTATGCCCTGGGTCGTCTACTTGGAGGTATTCATATGTAAAAATTCAGACATAGCTGACTTCACGGGTAACTCAAAGGGTCACAAACCCCGAAAAATCTTCTGAAAACGCTGATGAAGAATCACTATATGTTTCCTTCGGGCGACAAAAAGTAATATTGAAAGAAATAATTCTCAGGAAAATGGTAAAATAGCCAAGAGTCAATAATCTGGCCTGTCACCCGGGAAATCCATGAATCCCCCCCCCCCCCCCCCCAGTTGCACCAGTGGATTCCAGCCCATTCTACACATACTTTTAATACAGAAAAATAGCACAACATTTTACATGTGATATTTATATTTTATATCTATTTTTATATGTATTTTATACATATTTTGTACTGTAAATAGCAGCTACATCAGACCATAGCATCAGACTATGACGGCAATCACAGTTCACACTATTGGGAATATTTCTAATTTTGGAACCATAATCATTTCATATTGTAATATAATGGCGACACAGCTGTGAGTCATCAGTGCAACCCAGAATGGAGAGCAGAGGCTGGGGTTGGGCATGAAATTTCCAATTTAAAAAAAAGAAAGAAAGGTCACTCTTTTGATTAAACATACATGATGTCATGATAGCGGCGATGGATATTTTTTCTGTACCTATACTGTGGAAAATGGTTTTGCGATATCAGAATTTTGGGATGGACGGATAGGCTTGGACCGTAATATAACACGGAGAATAAATAAATGAGACAAATTGTATAGGCTACTGAAATGTTTTAAATTGTTCATTTTATTAGGAATATACGTCTTTATTTTCCTTTCAGTTTGATTTCAACTGGCATTGGAAATTGCTCCCTCCACTTCCGCTGTCAAGTTTTCACTTCCTCATCGTAACACCTTTGCATATTAAGCCCAGACTGCTGACACAATTTGAATGGCAAAAATCTTGCAAAAGCAAAATCCCCCTTTGGCTGGAATTTGAGCGTGCGGAAATGAAAGCAGCTGCGGCCCCGCCGACAAATGCACTTTTCTTTAGGCATCACTGTCAAAAAAAGACAAAGCGAGCAGTTGCCCGTCCACGCAAAGTCTTGTCCTGCCACTTCTGACTTTTTGTTCTAAATTAAAGCCGGTGACCTCGCAAAGTTTGCCATGAAGCAGCGAGAGAGAGGAAAAGTGATCTATCAAGACACTAGTCAGGTTCTAAAGGTTGAAAAATGTAAAAGAGGAGGAAAGGGGAAAGGTTCAAAGGCGGCTCATTAGGACGTCTAATCTTTGTCAGATCGCTGTTTTATGAAACGTTTGACGCTTAATTTTAGGACAACAAGACCTCAGGGACAAAGATTAATCGACCCCCTGATGCGAGGTGGCCGGTGGGCTCGTGTCAGGCTTATCTGGGCCGTGTTGATAATGTTACGTTCATAATGGGGTGCTTGGACTAACCGCCGGCTTAGAAATGCACACCTTTTTGATTGGAAGCAGCAGGAGGGCTACAAGCACTGAATGAAGGTAACCAATGAAGAGATTGGACTATAAAGCGCAGATGTTTTAATGTTTAATATCAGTATATAAGAGAATATGCACAAATCCTACATCATGATAAAAATCATGTGCAAAAAAAAAGTAGCTTCTTATAGTCTGGGAAATACGGTACTTTTTGTCCCATTTGAATATGTAAAAGGGATTCAAGAAAAGAAATATCTGTTACAAGCATTGAATTGGACTTGCTCACTTGGGCGTAGACTCACTTGTAGACGAGCAATTTTTTTCGGCGTTTTTCCTAAGTCCCTCGGCTTCTTTTTGTTGATGGTTGCACAAAGCCGCCACTTGTCGGTATTCTTCCTCTTGCAGGTGGTCGGGGAGTGGCGCTTTAGCAAGATCCACTGTGACATCTTTGTCACTCTTGACGTGATGATGTGTACCGCCAGCATCTTCAATCTGTGCGCCATCAGCATTGATCGGTGAGTCAGCCGATGCTCACATTGCTTTTTCATTCCTGGCACCTTCACATCGATTTTTTTTTTTTTCTCAAGGAAATGTTCACTTAATGAATAACACCCTGAACATATTTTTATATATAGTAATATGACGCATGAATATGCTGAGAAGAATCTTGATCAAATGCAATACGTTCATGCAAATACTTCATTCATAGAAGTCTGTCTATGTTTGTATAGAGATTGAATTAAGATTATGAAGCATTTGCAAAAATACATTTGTATCCGAGTCGATAATTCCAGTCTGAACATGTAAATTGTATGTTCATATTAAAATGCAACGGCAAGAGATAAAAAAAAAAAAAAAAGCACGTCGTTAGTCGAGAAACTTAATTCTATAGTTCACCAAAGTGCAGACGTTTATTAACAAGAGTACATGCAACCAGCAGGAACCAATTAATAAGACAGGATATGAATTACTGAAATGAGTCACGTCAGAGGTTTTGAGACGCAGTTTGGGAAAGGTGTGCACCCGACCGCATCTTTTCTACTTTATGACTACAACTGGAATTATGTTTTCACTTGTTAACTAGTCACAAGGGGACGTGAAGCAGTGACTTAATTAGATACTGTTGAAAATCAGAAGACAACCTCAAGCAATGCTTTGGTCAAATGAACGACTAGTTATTTGTTTAGGAGGGCGAGTATAAATACATTATTTAAACGTATTTATACTTATAATCTGGACATATACATATATGTAATTATGTATACTACATATACAATTCACTTATACAATTATGTACATATACATATTCTTATACTTCAACACATTCTTATAGCTACACATATACTCATACATATACATACATATACACATATGCATATCCACACACATATATATGCATATATTTGTACATATGTATGCATATCCACACAGAGAGAGGGGAATATTGTCATGTTTAATTTTACATGATGTTCTGCTTGGCTGCACAGAACAAAACACTTGCTCACACCTCATCATATAGAATTGGAATAGAATACATGTATATGTCTCTTTTTATTTTTTTCTGGAGAAAATCACATCATCACATATAATCCCCTAATGCATCATCATTTGTTTTTGAAATGAATGTCTATATAGAAGCCAAAGGTAAATGACACCACAATTTGCATTTAGATGTTATTTATAAGACTTGTATACGCTGGGTGTTTACTTGCTGATTCTTGAGGGGATGACTGTGGTGGCTTCCAGGACTGGTTTCTTCTTGGTTGAGAACATCTTAAGTGTTTACCTAAAGGATAGTTATTTTACGAGAGTCTTGGATGAAATGTGTCGTGAACAGCTAGAGGCAGCGGCTTCTTTCCTACATGAAAGGATAGTTTGCTTCTTGTGCTTCCTTTGCATATATCGCCCTGTTCTTGCTTATCAAAGTGGAGTAAATTGGAAAGGGCTCACTTCACAGCTTCTACTTTTGTTTCGTGTGCTCACACTGCAGCTACATGCATACATGAATGTTAATATTTTGGGACCTCACAAAGCAAAGTTGAATGTAGGTTGACTATTTTGTCAGAATATTGTTGGGTTTTTTTTTTTTCCTAAGGGTTAGCCCTAAAAAAATCACTTTTAAAGCACAGCACTGAAAAACACATTACAAAAAATGTCGGTGTCTCAGGTGACTGGTAACATTACAAAAGCTTTTGAGGCTGGAACGGATAACTGGCGTTTCCATTCATTTCAATTGGGAAAGATGATTTGGGACACTAGTAGTTGGAGTTACGCGAAACAAATACCAAAACGTACCTGTGAAGACCCCTCTGCATAAAAATCAAACTGACTTGGCCTTGTACTTTTTTAACATTAATTGCACATCTGTCTGCCCAATCATAAACACAGAATGTAAACAATCAGTGTGTTTGACGTTTTTTTTAACAACAAAATCAATGAACATTATTTTACCTGAAAGGCCAGATGTTCTTGAAGACTGTGTTCTCAACTCAAATCGGATCAACTTTACCTATAGAGCACTTGAAAAAAAAACAGCTGCATATAATAAATAAATAACATAATAGTCAACAGGAAAAGTAAATTTAGGCATTAAAAATAAAAATGTGTATGACTTTAGTGCACACTTGTCTTAACCGATCTATTTTGTCTTTATGCCTTCCCTAACGGACGTTCAAAGTCGACGTTCATTCCAGGAGACATTCAACAAAATTACATTTGGCCAAAAATATCAAGACATCGAGACACCATAGCTTCGAAGCCATGCATTTCCTGGCGATTATCTCCGCTCCACTAACAAGGTCAACGAATACATCAAGGTGAACGTATGAGAGTTCCCTGCAGCACTCGGAGTGTGAACCTCTACTTTCCTTGCAACGGTCCAATCCATTTTTCTCACATCACACATACACACATAATGCTTCCATAAATCATATCACAGGTTTATCCATCCACACATATTCAATTCAAACATTCTCCAGATTGTTTTTGTCATCACTCGCCCTCGCTTCTGGAAAGAAAAAAAAAAATCCTGACGATGTCCCTGATTAGAAGACTAATCAAAAAACATTGATTAACCGATCTGGGTTGTCTCCTCGTATCTCTTCCACAACACTCTTATCATTGCTGGGAGACATAGCAAAACTCAAATCAAGATTTCAATCAATCAGTACATCACTCAAACCGAATGCGTCGAGGAATACGTCATCGTGGACAAGCTGCACGACTTAAACAACTTAAGTCATCAAGTCGGGGTAGTGGCAAGACCACTGGAAAAATCAAAGACTATTGAGGAATCAGCCTGAAAATGCCCACAGGCAACCTTGATCGACTTAATCTGCCGTTGGGGGATAGAATGGGAGAACTTCAGCCACCATGTTGTTCCAAACAAACAACATAATAGTAGCAATTGACAAAAGTTCACCGCTCAATGAAGTCAGGGCCACCTCTACACTTCAAACCTTCAGTCCACGTCATGCAGGGATGATTAATCCTCGTCTAGCTGCACTACTTGACTTTTTGTGGACTTGACCTACCTTGGGGCACTAGTGCTGAATGCACTAGTCAATGCAATTATTTATTAATTATTATTACAGTTAATTTATTTTCGTTTTTTATTTTTTAGTTAATTGATGATTTCATGTATTATTTTTTATGATTACAATGAACCTATATTTTATTTTATTTTGTATATTGTTATTCATTTGTTAATTTATAATTCAGTTGAGTATTTTAGCATCAATTTAAAGATCCTACATGTCATACTGTTTCTGTGACTTGAAACAAAGTTGCTCCCCCCCCCCTCTCAGTTACACAGCAGTTGCGATGCCTATGCTCTACAACACCCGCTACAGTTCCAGAAGAAGGGTGACTATCATGATCTCAGTGGTGTGGGTGCTCTCTTTTGCCATATCCTGTCCTCTTCTCTTTGGGCTCAATAATACAGGTAAGAAAACACACAATATGATTTATGACTCAATGTATTAAAACAAATAATAAAAACCGAGAGGTGGACACAATTTTGTTTGCATTCGTCCACATTGCTGACGTACATTCAAGTAGTTCATCTTCAAGTGTCCAACTTGATAAAGATGTTATTTGCTGGCTAGGGCAGACTGTTCCCTGTGAAAACATCACTCAGTTGGAATGAAGGGAAAAAAAATTGCGCCGCTCTGACCTTCAACATAAACCACCGTTTGTCTGGATACATTCTATGACAAGATTTGAAATAAGACCTCCACTCCAACTTTGCCAGTTGTGGAGTTTACTTTATTGCACAATACTTACAGTGACCCATTTACTCATGTGCGTGAAAAATGACAACTAAACCAACGTAAAAATTAACAATAATGAAAAATTCAAAACTTCCCTGTCCTTTAAGTAGGCTTATGGAATTTTTCAAATTGTCTTTACATGTGAATGTATCTCACCTAAAATTAGCACGGATGGCTCCAACCAAGACCAGAATGAGAACAAGCATCTGGGTGGATAGTTTTAAAATGCTACATTCCAAGCAGTTGGATTCACAAAGGTGTTGTGACTCACCTGGTTTGAGTACCCAATCTGGTGGGAATAAAAAGTATCGTCATGTTCCAAGCGATGGGGAAAGGAGCCTAATAAAAGGAATTGTGTAAATAACCCCCAGGTGAGGCCGGGCGACATTTTCTGATGAATTTCCAAGACAAACACTCAGTTGTTGCCGAGAATGCAATTTCAAGGAACAGCATGTTACACACGTAAGATGCCTTTTGGATAAGAGATCAAATTCCACACCAGTCATAAAAAAAAGGGGGCTAAACACGAATCCCTTTATTTATTTTCTTACGGGTAGTTTTGATTGTTCTCTGTTCTCCACACAGCCACCCGGGAAGCGTCGCTGTGCGTGATCGCCAACCCCGCCTTTGTGGTGTACTCCTCCATCGTGTCCTTCTATGTTCCTTTCATCATCACCTTGCTGGTTTACGTGCAAATCTACGTGGTGCTGAGGAAACGAAGGAAGCGGGTCAATACTAAACCTAAGCAACGTTTGGGTCCGGCCGCCGTTCCTGATGTGGCCACGTCACTCAAGGTGGGCTTTGAAAGCATTCCAGAAAAAAAAAAATCTCTAATGATTTTTAGGCCATCATGTTTTGAATGGACGTGGATTGTGTTGCATGAATATTGATTTTTGTCTCAGTTACAGTACATTTAAAGGCGATATCTTCTGCAATACATCCCGAGTTTAATATATATTTAAATGGTGCTTTCATCATCATCATTGGTTTAAAGTCCGCTTTCCAGGCGCCGCTGGGTTGGAGTGGATTCTCGATATGGCTTTCTTCCATCGGGAACGGTCCATGGCCATCTCGTGGTTGATGCATTGTAAAAAAAAAAAAAAGAAGAATTAAATTGGAACAACCCACAACTATAAACTGTTGACATTTGTTGACACATACTGTGGCAGAAAACATGTCTGTTGTGTATGTGTGTTTGTATAATGACACAACAAGTTTTGATTTTTTAAAAATTTTTTACGGTACATTACGATATAATTCAATGGGCTGTGAAATCATTTCATGGTAGCATCTTGACAAATGAGCAGATAATCATTATGATGAGGAAATAATCATTGTTGAGTAGGCAAATTACATTTCAATGCAGCTACCGGCTGCACTTGTTTGTAAGGAAATAACCTCGGCGTATACTTTATGATGCTGTCAAATTAATGGGCTGACTTTCAGCAGCAGATCACATCCTCGCTGAGCTGTCTCGCCTTGCCAACGCTCATGTATTCCGCTTTGACCTTCCAGGATGCCGTATCTGCGCGATGACAGCTCCCCGTTTTTGTCACTCGTAAGCTGACATTGTACCTGCTGCTTGCTTGACACTTTTTTTTTTGGGGTGGGGGGGAATTGCAGGAGTGCACTCACCCGGAAGATGTGAGGTTGTGCACGATGATTGTCAAGTCAAACGGGAGTTTCCCCACCAACAAGAAGAAGGTGGTGCGTTGTCATTTTGCTCTCTTTCTTCTCGAGTGTGATGGAAAGCGAATGTGATGGACCCCGGGAGAGATTTAGCAAGATGTCACCTTGAGACGTGACATCCCATTCACTATGTTAAACGACATAATAATTGCTTAGTCAATTGTGTAGAACGGATTCATTGTGTTTTGAATTAATGGACCATATGCACGGCACTTCTAGTACAAAGGTCAGTTGCCGCTGTCAATTCGTTAAATGCTACGGGGACACCATCTGACCAAAAAAATAACCCCTGTAATTAAATTTGGGATGTTGGCCGGGTTTTAAATTGTTTAACTATGGAGAATCTAAGATATTAGTCAGCACATCTGACTCAGAGATGTGCATATACGAGCTTCAATCGACATCCTGGATTGGTTACCAGCCAATCACAGGGATCATATGAACAAACATCAATTAAATATACTGTGGGTGTATGCAGTTATATATTTGGAATATGTAGTTTAAAAAAAAAATCATAAGAAAGTAACATAAAAAACAATAAAGCAACATGTTTTTAAATTCAATTAAAAATAAATAAACATAAATAACTTAAACAAATAAACAAAAATAAATAAATAAACTAACACAAGGGCTGAGTCTCATTCTGTATTGAATGCCAGCTGATATAAATGAATTTTAAGGGGTGTTTTCAGAATGGACAGCGATGATTATTTTTGGCTACTGTGCACCAGGAAGTCATTCCATACTTTACGACTAGCAATAAAAAACTCTTTATCCAAACTCAGAAGCAGTGGAACAGCTGCACTGTCTTTCCGCGGGGATCAATTCTAGGCCCACTGCTTTTGTCTTTGTATTTGCTATCTTAGGGTCTTGAGATGGGGATTTTTCTTCCATTACTATGCCAATTACAAGATTTATGATCCATTAAAAGTGATTTTATTAGGTCCTGAAGACATTAATGCTTGGATGAGCTTTTAATAAGCTAGCTCTAATTTTCTGCTACCTTTTGACACTTCTTAGATATTTATTAAAGACGTCACCAACAAGGGTGACAATTTAGAACTGGACGAGCTCAACAGTGGAAGCAGCAGCCATAAACAGAAGCCGCAATGCGCCCTGGGAGACACTCCGGCCACGAGTCACCAACGGCTGATGCCAGCCAAGGCCAATGCGAGCCCAACTTCCTCACCCCCGACGCCTCCGGAGGAAAGCCAGAAAGCAGAGAAGAACGGAGACCCCAGCAAGGAGGCCTTGGGAGATCCCACACAAATGGTGGCCAAAGTCTTCCAGACGCAGACGTTACCAAACGGCAAGACGCAAACATCGTTGAAAAGCATGAGTAAGAGGAAGATCTCCCAGCAGAAGGAGAAGAAGGCCACGCAGATGTTAGCCATTGTCCTCGGTGAGTTTTACTGTTGCAGGTAAAAATGAAATCACCAAAAAAAAAGTGAAAATTTAAATCTCCTCTCATGGAGGCCAATTTCCTCCAATCATTGAAAAGGTTCTCCTTTCTTTTCAGGTGTATTCATCATATGCTGGCTGCCATTTTTCATAACTCACATCTTGAACACCCATTGCGCAAAATGCAAAGTTCCTGCCGAGATGTACAATGCCTTTACATGGCTGGGCTACGTTAATAGCGCTGTGAATCCCATCATCTACACCACTTTCAACGTCGAGTTCCGAAAGGCGTTCATAAAAATTTTGCACTGCTGAAACGCGGCGAGGCATTTTTTTTTTTTTTATGCTGAAGGATGGACACAAATATGTGGCTGGGCAAATACCTCATCTCGGAAAGGACCGCACCACAGGAGGTAACTGAAATTTCATTTTCAAAGTCAGGGAGCTAAGTGACTGAAAAAGATATTTTTTTTCTCTTCGTTGGAATCGTTTAAGGAGGGTTTTTTTTTTTTCTCTCCGAAACTCTGAATGTAAAACAAGAAATGTCTGTAACAACGGCTTGTTTGGCAAAGACAAATGTATCTTGTTCTCCAAAAAAAAGAAAATCATTGTGCTTGTCCCCGTGTACTGTATACACTGCACACACAAAATTGCTATTTATTGTGTGTATTTCTCGTTTCTAAAAAAAATATATACATATATCTATAAAATCAGTGTTCATTTTCAGTGTTCTATCAAATATGTGAGCTCTATATTCTGAAAACCTATTTGGAATGTGTGTTCATGGCAAAAGACTCTTTATAGTACTTGCTGTATACCGTGGCTATGCCAATAACCACACGATTGCAATTTTATAAATTGGAATGTCATATTTCATTTATTATCATTATTATAATTTGTTGTAAATATGTTTTTCTAACACATTTATTGTGTTTATATTATATATGCCTGCGACGGAAATGTGATGCATGCTAAACTGTTTCTCTACTCGGCTTCCCATGAAATGTATCTGTTCAATTGAAAAAGACAAAAAGATGTCCAATAAACAGTGAGACACTGTCAAGTGCCATTTGATCAACAGTATTTTATTTGTGGATATGGTTACACCCCAAAAATTGGACTGATTACATTCCCAGCACTGTTTTTTTATTGATGCCGTTTCCCGGAAGAGAGCGCTGAGCTCTCATCTCCCCGACTAATGACTAGCTGATTCGGAGGGGAAGTTTAGTCAAATTTCCTTTGCATAACTCTTAAATGCTGAAAGATTTTGATATGTCACCTTTAAAGTGTCGCAACGACAAATGCTGGAGTAATGCACCAAGTCATTCACTTTATTAGGTACATCAACTGCTATGGTTCCTCATATAAAGCCGTATATTGAGATTTAGGTTTGAGAGTGGTTAGATGGACAGGAACAGCGGATAAGAGTAAAAAAAATATCCAACGATCCCTAAAAAATAGTGGGAGAGGCTTTTTTGTGTTATACTATTTTTTTCCACATGCAGTTCATGTTAGGTCAATGTTGAAATGAAATGTTGAAAACACTTTTCTTTTTACAGATGTCTGTGATATTATCAGTCATGGTCACGGAATTCATGTGCCGGGTAATTGAAGCATTTTGTCAATTACAGTGAAAGGCGCCATGTCTGCAGTCTACTGTGTTTTGGATACCCAAAATTGAGGTGATCGTCATAAATCAATTTTTCTATACTGCATATTCCCCTGAATTGGTCTCTGGCCAATCACAAAGCACATCTAGCTAACCTTGCACACCTCTGGGCAATTTAGAATCTGTCATAGTATAGGCAAAAAAAAAAAAAAAGGATGAAATGGGCTGTCGCAATTTATTGAGGTATGGTGTCAATTAGAGCAGATGGCGGTAAATGTCAGTTTTACATATGCATGTAAAAAAAAAAAAAAAAAACACGTTATGATCTACTGATTAATTGCAACACATGGTGGTGTCACAGTTATTGTAAAGCTGAAAAAAAAATAATGATGTGGTTCAGCTCGTGATTACATAATCCAAGTATCGGACCAATTAGAGCTGCTATTGTAAGAAATACGGCATGTTTTTTTTCCACAGTTCCAGTTCAATTTATGGATTCCATATGTGAAATAACAGTGCTGCTTATAACAAAGAACTGTAGCTTCCATATTTAAATCATGTGAAGAGACTCTTCAAAAGCAAATGTGATGTGGAGGTCGGGTGCGAGTTTGTGGTTTAGTGAACCCAAGCGAAAGCGGGTGTAAATTCATGCCTCAAAAAACAAAATGTAAATTAACAATTTGCCGTTCAATGTGGCGTCGCATAGCCGCTTTGCCTCAGTACCCTTCAAAAATCTATCACGGTGGCCCTGACACTCAATTTCCGCCTGTAAGACTTTGCCATGCAGCCCAGCAAAATTATAACGATAAAATTTGGACTGGGGGAAAAAAAGCTAGAAAAAAGGAAGTATCCATGCCAGCAGCTAGCACGATATGAAGGTTGCTGAGCAGCTGGTAATATTCAGTGACCCAAAATGTTCTGCTTTACAAAGCAATTCATCAGTTGCAGTTGAAGCGCTGCGGCTGACAGTCAAGAAATGCAGAGGAGGCTTTTTGGTGTTCAAATGTCTTTTAATCAAAACAAAATGAACAGTTATGACATAATAGATGAATGTCTGTTGACGGTTTTGCAAGGGAATCCAGAAACACAAATTGTACCAGGAAAGGTGAGTGATTAATCAAACATTTGTCCGCATAAAGGGAGTTGTTGAAAAGGCCTACGACATATATTGCACATTTCTAACTGATCTTTTTTGAATGGCTTTTGACAGTGTGCATAGAATTGTGACTTCAATCACACTTGGTCTTCTTAAAGAAATGCAGTACGTAATTCAGAGCAAAGAGAGATGTAAGTATAGTTACCATATTTTCCGGACTATAAGGCGCACCTAAAAACCTAAAAATGTCAAAAGCCGATAGTGCGCCTTATATATGGACCAAATTCTTAAATTTTAACTGGCCCGAAGCATTGTGTCATGAAATCAATCATAAGTGGCCCGCTGAAGACTATGAATCATGAATCAAAAAGACATTATTATCATTATTTTGTGATCATGAAGTAATTTGTTGCGTCTGAAGTTGAAATAAAAAAGATAAAATGGAGAATAATTTGATTTGGATTAAACATCTGACATGATGCATTAATGGTGCGCCTTATAGTCCGGTGCGCCTTATATAGGGACAAAGTTTTAAAGTGGGCCATTCATTGAAGGTGCGCCTTATATTCCGGTGCGCCTTATAGTCCGGAAAATACGATACCCATTTTTGACATTTTAATATTCATTGATCCCACTGAGCAGAATGTGTGCTAAAGAAGCAATTTTTGTTAAAGTTTTTTAATGATGATCGCATTTATGCTAATTGACATTACCTTGTTTTTAATGACTATAAGCATTTATGCTAATTGGCATTTGCTTGTATGATGTTGACATTTATTATGTTAACATTAGTTTTGTAATGATTTTGGGGGGTTTCAAAACACAATTTGTATGTGTTCTGTTTGCAGGACATTTTGTTTTTGTTATTTTCAACCCAATTACTCAAGTAAGTGATCTGATATGTTGTTAGAGCATCCAGCACAATTCTCTCTTGTTGTGTTAGCGCTGGAATTAGTTTGAAAGCCTCTAGACAGAAATTTGCTCCCCCGTGAGGCAATTTTTAACAAATTAATATTGTTGCTCTTCAATGAAAAGCATGTGTCTTCATTTCCCCCCGGGAAAAATAAGTTCCTCATATTTGAAGATAGTAAATAACTCTCCATCACGGGGTACTGCTTCATGCTCTCAATGTTCTGCAGATTTTTTTTTTTTTATCCAGCTCATATTTGTAATTTGTCCAAACGCTCGGTTATACTGGGAATAATTCCGCTGGTTTTGCTTGCCAAAAGGGAGCTAATTGAAGATTTAAGACTTTTTCTTCCTTCTGTAACTTTTGGTAGCTTGTCTTGAGATTAAGATTGCATGTTGTGTAAATGTGTTCTTTTCAAAGTCTTGGAGAGGACCAGCTTCTTCCCTTTCAGCTAAATATAATATTTTTAAAAAGTATCCAATTAATAAAGTATATCACCCAAACAATTAATTACCCGCAGGTATCTATTTTAATGTATTTTTTGAGAAACAAAGAGTGACAGGTAAGTATCAGATGGCTTTCTGTGCTGCGATGTGATTGGCAGAGCTGGAGGTGGAGCTGAAGTCAGAGGCAGAGCTGGTGTGGAGCTGGTATCGGAGGCGGAGCTGAAGTCAGAGGCAGAGCTGGTGTCGGAGGCGGAGCTGGAGTCGGAGTCAGAGGCGGAGCTGGAGTCAGAGGCGGAGCTGGAGTCAGAGGCGGAGCTGAAGTCAGAGGCAGAGTTGGTGTGGAGCTGAAGTCAGAGGCGGAACTGAAGTTAGAGTCAGAGGCAGAGCTGGAGCTGAAGTCAGAGGCAGAGCTGGTGTGGAGCTGGAATCGGAGGCAGAGCTGAAGTCTCTGACTCCAGCTCCACACCTGCTCTGTCTCTGACTCCAGCACACCAACTCTGCCTTCAGCTCCACCTCCAACTCCAGCTCTGCCTCTGACTTCAGCTCCGCCTCCACTCCACACCAGCTCTTCCTCTGACTCCGCCTCCAACTCCAGCTCTTCC
This sequence comes from Syngnathus leptorhynchus, assembly GCF_054491065.1. Lineage (NCBI taxonomy): Eukaryota > Metazoa > Chordata > Actinopteri > Syngnathiformes > Syngnathidae > Syngnathus > Syngnathus leptorhynchus. Next base: position 5,036,441 of record NC_141201.1, on the reverse strand, counting down.
TCTGACTCCGCCTCCAACTCCAGCTCCGCCTCCAACTCCAACTCCACACCAGCTCTGCCTCTGACTTCAGCTCCGCCTTTGACTCCAGCTTCACACCAGCTCTGCCTCTGACTTCAGCTCCGCCTCTGACTTCAGCTCCACACCAGTTCCGTCATCGACTCCAGCTCCACACCAGCTCTGCCTCTGACTCCAGCACACCAGCTCTGCCTTCAGCTCCGCCTCCAACTCCAGCTCTGCCCCTGACTCCAGCACCAGCTCCAGCACCAGCTCCACACCAGCTCCGCCTATGACTTCAGCTCCGCCTCTGACTCCAACTCCACACCAACTCTGCCTCCAACTCCTTTTTTGGTCCCACCGGGATTTGAACTCGGGTCGCCGGGGTGAGAGTCCAGAGCACTATCCACTTTACCATGAAGACTTCACTAGTGTTGCAGGGAAGGAATGTACACTATATGGTTTAATGGAGCAACCTCTGACTCCAACTCAGAGTCCAGCTCCACATCAGCTCTGCCTCTGACTTTAGCTCCGCCTCCGATTCCAGCTCCACACCAGCTCTGCCTCTGACTTCAGCTCCACTTCCAGGTCTGCCTCTGACTCTAACTTCTTCTCCGCCTCTGACTTCAGCTCCACCTCCATCTCTGCCTCTGACTCCACCTCCGACTCCAGCTCCTCACCAGCTCTGCCTCTAACTTCAGCTCCGCCTCTGACTCCAGCTCCTCACCAGCTCTGCCTCTGACTCCAGCACACCAGCTCTGCCTTCAACTCTACTTCCACACCAGCTCTTCCTCTAACTCCGCCTCCAACTCCACACCAGCTCTGCCTCTGACTTCAGCTCCGCCTTTGACTCCAGCTCCACACCAGCTCTGCCTCTGACTTCAGCTCCACCTCCAGCTCTGACTTCAACTTCACACCAGCTCTGCCTCTGACTTCAGCTCCACACCAGTTCCGCCATCGACTCCAGCTCTGCCTTTGACTCCAGCACACCAGTTCTCCCTTCAGCTCCGCCTCCAACTCCAGCTTTGCCTCTGACATCAGCTCCACACCAGCTCTGCCTCTAACTTCAGCTCCGCCTTTGACTCCAGCTTCACACCAGCTCTGCCTCTGACTTCAGCTCCGCCTCTGACTTCAGCTCCACACCAGCTCCGCCGTCAACTCCAGTTCCACACCAGCTCTGCCTCTGACTTCAGCTCCAGCTCCTCCTCCAACTCCAACATCAGCTCCACACCAGCTCTGCCTCTGACTCCAGCACCAGCTCTGCCTCTGACTCCAGCTCCACACCAGCTCTGCCTCTGACATCAGCTCCGCCTCTGACTCCAACTCCACACCAACACTGCCTCCAACTCCTTTTTTGTTCCCACCGGGATTTGAACTCGGGTCGCTGGGGTGAGAGTCCAGAGCACTATCCACTATACCATGAAGACTTCACTAGTGTTGCAGGGAAGGAATGTACACTATATGGTTTAATGGAGCAACCTCTGACTCCAACTCAGACTCCAGCTCCACATCAGCTCTGCCTCTGACTGTAGCTCCGCCTCCGATTCCAGCTCCACACCAGCTCTGCCTCTGACTTCAGCTCCACTTCCAGGTCTCCCTCTGACTATAACTTCTTCTCCGCCTCTGACTTTAGCTCCACCTCCATCTCTGCCTCTGACTCCACCTCCGACTCCAGCTACTCACCAACTCTGCCTCTAACTTCAGCTCCGCCTCTGACTCCAGCTCCTCACCAGCTCTGCCTCTGACTCCAGCACACCAGCTCTGCCTTCAGCTCCGCCTCCAACTCTACTTCCACACCAGCTCTTCCTCTAACTCCGCCTCCAACTTCACACTAGCTCTGCCTCTGACTTCAGCTCCGCTTTTGACTCCAGCTCTGACACTAACTTCAGCTCCACCGCTGTCTTCAGCTTCACACCAGCTCTGCCTCTGACTACAGCTCCACCTCCAGCTCTGCTTCTGACTTCAGCTCCACCTTTGACTCCAGCTTCACACCAGCTCTGCCTCTGACTTCAGCTCCAGCTCCTCCTCCAACTCCAGCTCTGACATCAGCTCCACACCAGCTCTGCCTCTGACTCCAGCACCAGCTCCGCCTCTAGCTCCACACCAGCTCTGCCTCTGACATCAGCTCCGCCTCTGACTCCAACTCCACACCAACTCTGCCTCCAACTCCTTTTTTGGTCCCACCGGGATTTGAACTCGGGTCGCTGGGGTGAGGGTCCAGAGCACTATCCACTATACCATGAAGACTTCACTAGTGTTGCAGGGAAGGAATGTACACTATATGGTTTAATGGAGCAACCTCTGACTCCGACTCCAGAGCTGGAGGTGGAGCTGAAGATAGAGCTGGTGTGCTGGAGTCAGAGTCAGAGGCGGAGCTGGAGCTGGAGTCAGACGCAGAGCTGGTGAGGAGCTGGAGTTAGAGGCAGAGCTGGTGAGGAGCTGGAGTCAGAGGCAGAGATGGAGGTGGAGCTGAAGTCAGAGGCGGAGCTGAAGTTAGAGTCAGAGGCAGAGCTGGAGATGGAGCTGGAGGTGGAGCTGAAGTCAGAGGCAGAGCTGGTGTGGAGCTGGAGTCGGAGTCAGAGGTTGCTCCATTAAACCATATAGTGTACATTCCTTCCCTGCAACACTAGTGAAGTCTTCATGGTATAGTGGATAGTGCTCTGGACTCTCACCCCAGCGACCCGAGTTCAAATCCCGGTGGGACCAAAAAAGGAGTTGGAGGCAGAGTTGGTGTGGAGTTGGAGTCAGAGGCGGAGTTGATGTCAGAGGCAGAGCTGGTGTGGAGCTGGAGTCAGAGGCGGAGCTGAAGTCAGAGGCGGAGCTGGTGCTGGAGTCAGAGGCGGAGCTGAATTCAGAGGCGGAGCTGGTGTGAAGCTGGAGTCAAAGGCGGAGCTGGAGTAAGAGGCGGAGCTGGAGTCGGAGGAGGAGTTGGACCTGAAGTCAGAGGCAGAGCTTGTGTGGAGGTGGAGCTGAAGGCAGAGCTGGTGTGATGGAGTCAGAGGCAGAGCTGGTGTGGAGCTGGAGTCGATGGCGGAGCTGGTGTGAAGCTGAAGTCAGAGGCGGAGCTGGTGTGAAGCTGAAGTCAGCGGCGGAGCTGAAGTTAGAGTCAGAGCTGGAGGTGGAGCTGAAGTCAGAGGCAGAGCTGGTGTGGAGTTGGAGTCGGAGTTAGAGGAAGAGCTGGTGTGGAAGTGGAGTTGAAGGCAGAGCAGGTGGGGAGCTGGAGTCAGAGGCGGAGCTGGACTCGGAGGTGGAGTCAGAGGCAGAGCTGAAGTCAGAGATGGAGGTGGAGCTGAAGTCAGAGGCAGAATTGGAGATGGAGCTGGAGGCGGAGCTGAAGTCAGAGGCAGAGCTGATGTGGAGCTGGAGTCTGAGTTGGAGTCAGAGGTTGCTCCATTAAACCATATAGTGTACATTCCTTCCCTGCAACACTAGTGAAGTCTTCATGGTATAGTGGATAGTGCTCTGGACTCTCACCCCAGCGACCCGAGTTCAAATCCCGGTGGGACCAAAAAAGGAGTTGGAGGCAGAGTTGGTGTGGAATTGGAGTCAGAGGCGGAGCTGATGTCAGAGGCAGAGCTGGAGTTGGAGGAGGAGCTGAAGTCGGAAGCAGAGCTGGTGTGGAGCTGGTCAGAGGCAGAGCTGGTGTAAAGCTGGAGTCAAAGGCGGAGCTGAAGTCAGAGGCAGAACTGGTGTGAAGCTGGAGTCAGAGGCGTAGCTGGAGTCGGGGGAGGAGCTGGACCTGGAGTTGGAGGCAGACCTGGTGTGGAGGTGGAGTTGGAGGAGGAGCTGGACCTGAAGTCAGAGGCAGAGCTGGTGTGGAGCTGAAGTCAGAGGCAGAGCTGGTGTGGAGCTGTTCAGAGGTGGAGCTGAAGCTGGAGTCAAAAGTGGAGCTGAAGTCAGAGGTGGAGCTGAAGCTGGAGGCTGAGTTGGAAGCGGAGTGAGAGGAAGAGCTGGTGTGGAGTTGGAGGCGGAGCTGAACTCAGAGGCAGAGCTGGAGTTGGAGGCGGAGCTGAAGGCAGAGCAGGTGTGGAGCTGGAGTCAGAGGCAGAGCTGGTGAGATGCTGGAGTCAGAGGCGGAGCCGAAGTTAGAGGCAGAGCTGGTGAGGAGCTGGAGTCGGAGGTGGAGTCAGAAGCAGAGCTGAAGTCAGAGGCGGAGCTGAAGTTAAAGTCAGAGGCAGAGCTGGAAGTGGAGCTGGAATCAGAGGCAGAGCTGGTGTGGAGCTGGAGTCGGAGTCAGAGGTTGCTCCATTAGTCAGAGGCGGAGCTGATGTCAGAGGCAGAGCTGGTGTGGAGCTAGAGGCGGAGCTGGTGCTGGAGTCAGAGGCAGAGCTGGTGTGGAGCTGATGTCAGAGGCAGAGCTGGAGTTGGAGGCAGAGTTGGTGTGGAGCTGAAGTCAGAGGCAGAGATGGAGGTGGAGCTGAAGTCAGAGGCGGAGCTCGAGGTGGAGCTGAAGTCAGAGGCAGAGCTGGAGTTGGAGTCAGAGGTTGCTCCATTAAACCATATAGTGTACATTCCTTCCCTGCAACACTAGTGAAGTCTTCATGGTATAGTGGATAGTGCTCTGGACTCTCACCCCAGCGACCCGAGTTCAAATCCCGGTGGGACCAAAAAAGGAGCTGTTGGTGTGGAGTTGGAGTCAGAGGCGGAGCTGAAGTCAGAGGCAGAGCTGGAGTCGACGGCGGAGCTGGTGTGGAGCTGAAGTCAGAGGTGGAGCTGGTCAGAGGCAGAGCTAGTGTGGAGCTGAAGTCAGAGACGGAGCTGGTGCTGGAGTCAGGGGCAGAGCTGGTGTGGAGCTGGAGTCAGAGGCAGAGCTGGAGTCAGAGGCAGAGCTGGTGTGGAGCTGGAGTCAATGGCGGAACTGGCGTGGAGCTGAAGTCAGAGGCGGAGCTGGAGTCAGAGGCAGAGCTGGAGTTGGAGCTGAAGTCAGAGTCAGAGCTGGTGTGGAGTTGGAGGCGAAGTCAGAGGAAGGACTGGTATAAAGTTAGAGTTGGAGGCGGAGCTGAAGTTAGAGGCAGAGTTGGAGGCGGAGCTGAAGTTAGAGGCAGAGCTGGAGTTGGAGGTGGAGCTGAAGGCAGAGCTGGTGTGCTGGAGTCAGAGGCAGAGTTGGTGTGGAGCTGGAGTCAGAGGCAGAGCTGGAGGTGGAGCTGAAGTCAGAGGCAGAGCTGGTGTGGAGCTGGAGTCAAAGGCGGAGCTGAAGTCAGAGGCAGAGCTGGAGTTGGAGGCGGAGTCAGAGGAAGAGCTGGTGTGGAGTGGAGGCGGAGCTGAAGTCCGAGCCAGAGCTGGAGTTGGAGGTGGAGCTGAAGGCAGAGCTGGTGTGCTGGAGTCAGAGTCAGAGGCAGAGCAGGTGTGGAGCTGGAGTCAGAGATGGTGAGGAGCTGGAGTCAGAGGCGGAGCTGAAGTTAGAGGCAGAGCTGGTGAGGAGCTGGAGTCGGAGGTGGAGTCAGAGGCAGAGCTGAAATCAGAGGCAGAGTTGGTGTGGAGCTGAAGTCAGAGGCAGAGATGGAGGTGGAGCTGAAGTCAGAGGCGGAGCTGAAGTTAGAGTCAGAGGCAGAGCTGGTGTGGAGCTGGAGTCGGAATCAGAGGTTGCTCCATTAAACCATATAGTGTACATTCCTTCCCTGCAACACTAGTGAAGTCTTCATGGTATAGTGGATAGTGCTCTGGACTCTCACCCCAGCGACCCGGGTTCAAATCCCGGTGGGACCAAAAAAGGAGCTGTTGTGGAGCTGGAGTTGGAGGCAGAGTTGGTGTGGAGTTGGAATCAGAGGCGGAGCTGGTGTGGAGCTGAAGTCAGAGGCAGAGCTGGTGTGGAGCTGAAGTCAGAGGCGGAGCTGAAGTTAGAGTCAGAGCTGGAGGTGGAGCTGAAGTCAGAGGCAAAGCTGGTGTGAAGCTGAAGTCAGAGGCGGAGCTGGTGCTGGAGTCAGAGGCAGAACTGGAGTTGGAGGTGAAACTGAAGGCAGAGCTGGTGTGCTGGAGTCAGAGGTAGAGCTGGTGTGAAGCTGGAGTCGATGGCGGAACTGGTGTGGAGCTGAAGTCAGAGGCAGAGTTGTAGTAGACGGCGGAGCTGGTGTGGAGCTGAAGTCAGAGGCGGAGCTGAAGTCAGAGGCAGAGCTGGTGTGGAGCTGAAGTCAGAGGCAAAGTTGGTTTGGAGCTGAAGGGAGAGCTGGAGCTGATGTCAGAGGCAGACCTGGTGTGGAGCTGAAGTCAGAGGCAGAGCTGGTGTGGAGCTCAAGTCAGAGGCGGAGCTGAAGTCAGAGTTATATATTTCAGAGGGTTTTGCGTCGCAGAAATGAATTACTGCCTTTTCCTGGTGGTCTGACAAAATCAGTAGCTAAGGTGTCATGTCATTTCCACTCCATTCCTTCTGGCACTGAATGACTGATGCGACGTGCTTGGCGACTCAGTTTAATGGACTTACAGCATCTCCAAGGACATTTGGGTTCTGTTTGGCCCCTCTGGCTATCATAAGCGGAGAAAAGTGGTTAGGTATAACTGGGAAGGAAAACAAAAAAGCATTTGAATAAATACATGAAACACGGAAGGAAGGTGATTCTACAGGGAGACCAACACGTTTAGAAAGATAATATAACAAAACCTAACATGTTTATTATGTGCAGAGGCCATGTTACGGCTTATTTTATTGCTGCCAAAAGAACCTAACATCCATGTCTGCCATATGGATTTTCTCCAATATAATCCAGGGAAATAATTTCCCCCATTAATGCAGACCCGCTTCAGTCACATATAACGCATATTCTTTCCCTGCACTCCTTCTGTTGCCATAATACCCGCATAATCAATTTAATTATTAACTCGTGTTTATGGGTCTTGTTGGTTTCATCAACTAATGCCTGACTGTATGTATGTAATAATTTTATATATTATATATATATATATTTCTTACTTATGATATTACTCTTGTAACACTGTGAAGTCATACTAAGAGTTTTGTTTGTTAGGTTTTTAATTAAAAACTAAACCTATACTATTACTAATCCCAAACAATAATTGTTAATGTCATCAAGCACGCTTTAAGGTACTTTTGACTTAATTTCCCTCACAGTGTGGATTGCAGTATTAGTTTGTGCTGTGCTGATATTTACATAGCTGTGTAAATAATTAACTCCTCATATCGCTGAAATTAATTTCAGTGGTAAAAAGTAACTGGAAAATAACACAGGACTGAATTCATGAATAATTTCAGAGTGTGTGCTAAACTCCGGTTCCGTGACACACGGATTGCGGCAGGCATATGCACACAAACACGCAACAGTGATTTGCTTTGTTTGTAATTCAATCAGGCTTGATTGGTTTGTAAGTTGGGTATTATTTCATCATTGTTGCTTCCCAGACACACTTATTAATTTTATGATTACATCAGATGCAATCTCTTCATTGTTGGCCACCCACACTCCTGCACCTAATCTGATTTTAATCCAGATACTTTGTCAGTCTTCCGTTCTTGTCTCTTACCGAGACAATCTAAAGGACGCATGATGATGCGTCTGTACTCACTGATACTGATTTATGAGTATGCATTCATTAGCATCGATTTTTACTTTGAGGAATTTCCAAGTCGAAAAACATTGGTGTTTGGCGAGGCATGATGGAGGGGGGGGGGGGGATCCTGCTGCTCAGTTGAGCACATCCCTTACTGGTCGTCCAAGTGTTTTTTCTTGTCACCTCTGAGAACTCCACATCTTGGTGACAAGCAGTTCTAAAAATAGTCGTAGGGGTCAAAGCAGGAAAACAGAAGTGTACAGTGTTCCTTCGCTTTACGAGCCGACAATTGGATTTCGTTGTTGCGGAACTTTACTATCCCAGTTCGTACTACCACTGCACAGTTTTGAGTTTCTGGGTTCTGGTGAATGGATGAGCCATGATTGGCTAAAGATTTGAATTGTCTCCGCAATTATCACCAGGAATAATTATCAAGGCCCAAATGTTCATGTTGATTTTCGAGGGGTGAAGCTGCACTAATGATTATACCATTAATGAGGAAGTCTCCTGTGCTCTTCCACAGTGATTCTCGCAAATCAGGTGCATGGAGAGGTGGGAAAGTAGAACAAAGCCCAGCTTCTTCTTTCATACTGAAAAGTGCCTGAGGGATGGAAAAAGTGTTGGACTTGAATTCTGATTGATCTGATTGCGACTAGTTGGTATGTATGACAATCATTTTTCATCTGATTCAGCAAACTTGAGTTTATTTGTGTTGCTGGAAACAAATGAGCAAAGTTCTGCCCCTATGGTTTTTATATGTTCAAAATCATAATCTGTGCACCTCTAATTTACCATCTTGCTGAGTCACTTGTACTCATTGAGTCGTCCCCGAGGCAGCATATCAATCTCAACCTAAACACAAACCAGCCAATCAGATGCAGGGAACGTGGAATAAGCCGAACATGAGTTGTTGTTAATTGTGCTGGGACTCAACATAAGCCATTGTGAGCGCTCTCCTGGCACAAGTAGTCATAATCACATTCTTAGATGACTTTGCTCTTCAGCGGTTCAGCTTGAGTTCTGTTTAACATCAGTCACCTCGCTGCCTATAAAAACGACTCCCTCCTACGCGGAATACCGTAGCGTATTGTGAAAAATATTTAAATAACAAAAGATTATTAAATTATTTAGCAACGGCAATAGAGTTTGAACTTTTTTTTATTAACCCTAAAAGAACTTTATCAAAGCATTCGCCGTCTTTGTCCAGAATATGGACATTTTTCTCCTCAAAAGCGTAATGCTTCGCTTTGAAGTGCAAGTAAACAGTCTTGAACCAAGTATTTATTCTGGCCGGACTCCAGAAATTGCATAATCAAAAGTCATTGTGCAATGTTGAATTTAATGTCTGCAACACAAAAGCAATAACGCAATGCCAAGTGGCCCGGGGCCACCTCTTGCTGACAGGAACTATAAACAGAAACTAAATAATTTAGGAAGCTGTAAATTTGCATAATGTAGATGACTTGTAGACAGTTTGGCTAAGGATTTAGTCGTCTGGCCAACCTGGCAGGACTGCATCTATACATGAAGAAGAGCGATATAATCCGTCAAACAAAAATTAGCAATTGCAATAACACCGATCGTCCGTGTTGCACGTTTCAATCTCAACTACATTTTCCAAGACTACGACTTGAATCCTATTTGTGTCTGAGTGTGTGCCACCCACCCATCTGATTGATTGCTGATCAACCTGCACACCTGCTCTCCATCATCTCATCAACTGAGAAGAATATTAAACACGTTTTTCATGCCGGCATCACCGCATCACCAATTCAGCCAGCGTGTGGGTCAGCTTTGTCATCTTAGTTTGGCCCCAGTAGCGATTTGATTACAGAGTACCTGTCTAAACAGAATCGCCGCATGTCTGTCCACGATGCGACTCGCTTCTCTCCTGACCTCCATTCTCGACTCCCAAATTTTACGTTGCTTGTTTTTACCCGGCCTACTTTCTGAGTCAGCAGCCCCTCACCTTAAGTGACCCCCACTGCCAAGACAACGAAGCCTCTCCTCATACATCTCCATCGTACTTTCCGTGCCCCGGCATCCGAGTGTCGTTATTGCGGTAGGCTCTCACTCCACATAAGATTATATATTTGGGTGTATAAAGCTCTGAATCATAATTCTATGATTTCCTTAATTATATAAATTGCAGTGCACTTCTATGCACCCTGTAGATGCTAATGAATTCAGCAATTAATTGCAAGGTTTATTTAAATAAGTATGAATGAGTTTTTTGAATGGCTCAAGAATTAATACTGACCTATTTTTGGAGCGTAGGAAGAAGCCACAGGGAGAACATGCAAAGCAGCAGGTTGAGGAAATAGGAAATCACGCTGAATATCACACATCAATGAGATTAGATGGATGGATTGTGATTGGATTTTTCTTCTTCCAATATTGCCAGTGGCAGTTAAAACGTGGTAGTAAAGAATCCCAATGTCTTTCTTGTAAATCAAGCATATGCACGTAAAAAATTTAATACAGTCAGTGTTGTCACTATCTGATGTTTTATATGAGGCTAATTTCAGCAATAGTGTGTAAAGTGTACTATAACTCTCTATCCTTTAAAACCTCTTGAGTAAGTGAGCGAGCATTCATCAATAGTCGACACAAAATGGAGAATGTCATCCAGTTGTAATAATTTATCCCTTCTTTCCATCCTTAGCATGAGGGAATTGATCTGCCAGCTGCTTAGTAGCATCCCTTCCATCCCAGAGGACCGGTGGGATCCACAAATAGTGCACATATAAGCTTGGCACATCTTTCTCAAAGCTTTATCTTGAAACCTCCAAGATTTGAGATTGAATGGATGTTTTTGTTTTTTTTTTACAAATCCAACTAAAAACCAAAACCATGCTAATGATGATGATGGACGGTTGTTGTTTTTTACGCAGTGCTAACATTAAATCACATCAGGGTTGAGCAAGTGCACTGAAAGTACAAGTACAGAAAAGTAAATTAGTTCTATAGTGAATGAACAGTCTGAATTGAGAAAAGTACCAAACGACTTTATGTTGTGTGAAGAGTGATTTGCTCTATTCCGAGATTGGCCTCGAACTCTTGTACTGCCAGAAAGGAAAACAGCATCAGAGGCTTATGAACCACCGTTAAAAAAAACAGTCAAAGCTCGGTAATTCAAAGAAATCAATGGGTTGTTGAGGCCCTTTGGAATACTTGACCATATCTCACGGAAATAGCCTTACTTCGAGAAGATGGTCCAAGGAGGACATCGCTATTCTTGTTAGCTGTAAAGAAATAAAAAAACATTGTATGTTATCCTAGAGGGGCTTCTATATGAAAAAGAGGCGGCAATTCAAGAGATTTATGGTCTTAGCAATAGCTGCATTCCTACTTCATATGAGATAAGCGCTTAGCTCTGTCAACACGCCGGCAAACCAATTTTGAGCAAATGGATTTGAAGGCGTTAGTCAACCGTCCCATTTCAAGACCTGAGCACCTCCATCAGCAAATTGACGGACGCTTTTATTGCGGTTATCCACTACTGAAAAGCCCAAACTACCAAATACATGCATTAGGGTCAGTCTAAGAACTTTTTGAACAGCTGTCATGGCTATTCATGGCTAGAGTTGACATTTATTTTTTTGGGGAATCTCATTTCAGAATGGATTTTGTTGAACTAGAGAATCCTGCAAAAAGTTGGAGGAGCCAAGTGCAGGCAAGCAGGGAGTGATGTATAAGAATTTTTGTTTAAAGAAAAAATGCCCCAAAAAAAAGCCAAAGAAGGAAATTGGAATCTAAAATATTACAAGTCGAAAACAATTATATCTAAAAGTATCAAAACACAAAAACAAGAAAAGCTGCTACTGTCGGTTACGTGACTACTGGCTTGCTGCTAGTAAATAAAATAAATAAATAAATAAATAAATAAATAAATAAACACAAATCAGGTTTTGGCCAAATTTATATTATTTGTATTATTTGTATTTTATTACATATTTTTGGCCAATTTTATATTAAACATAAGTGTGGCCAATAAAACAAATATTTTGATTAAAATACAACATTTCCTTAATTTAATTGTCAAAAGTGTCGTCTATACAAGAAGGAAAAGACAAATCTGAATTCTTGGGTGATTCAATTTGAGCATTTTTTGCAATCCAGCTATTTGGGTAAATATATATTTTGAGCTATTATTTGTCAAGGGATTAAGGCAGTGTTGCCCTACAAAACTCCCATTACATGCAAGACTGGCTCCAGTCACCGTCTTCAATTAAGACACGCCCACTTGGAATATACATTTTCTCTCAGTGCTGGCAATTTAATCTGAAAGACAGATCTTAATGGCTTCCTGATTCCTTTTCCCTACCTCGCGGAAATAGGGAATATCAAGGGAAATTTAGTGGTGCATTTCAATGAGATTTGCCGTAGATGCGTTTTAGGGTTTAGACTGCGGCCTTGTGCCAAGAAGATTATTACTACTCTAATTGCATCAAGTTTAAGTGATAGAATTTGGTCCAATCCAGCAAAGCTTTTCGATGAGGATCAACTATCAAAACTTAGAAATCTGTCATTCATAGTTTACTTTTTTATTACGTGACGACATAACACAGATTTCGTTTTCACTCTATGTCAGCTAAACACATGAAATTCATAAGGACAAGGGAATTGAGTATCCGCTTTCCTTCTCTACCCAAAAATGTGTCTGCATCTGAGTTTGGTCATGATCGTCATTTTTTTGTTGTTGCTATATTCCTGCAAGGATTTTATTCTGAAACTACTTCCCCATGCTGTGCAGTACTTAGGCATGCATGGCCACTTGTGCGCAAAACAACACTGTGTTTGTTTATTTATTTGTTGTTGTGACAGCACTGGTTTTGCACAAGTGTTTGTTTTCCAGTGGGGGATAGCGGTTTATAAAGGAAAAACAAATGTGGAGGTTGGATGGGTAGAAGGAAGAAGGGAAGCGGAGAGGAAATGAAAAAAGATGCATATCTGAGTGGGCTTTAATTCACTGTGGGTCGACTTGTGCCGGCAATCTATGGCAAGAAGGGGGGGGTTTGGATGTTTTGAGACGGCGATCTCTTCGGCACTCCCTCCGCACATCTGTAATCCCTTGTTTCCGATAAATTATCAACAAAAACACTGAAAAAGTGACAACGGCTATTCATTAGAGCTCTCATGCATGGTAAACACACACTCCCTGAATGCCACTTATTCTAATGTATTCAAGCACGAGAAACACAAAATGCAATCATTCCCCGGGGTTGGATTGAAACATGAAGTGGAGTTGTGAAATTAATATTTTCTTCCAGCGGAATATTAATATTCTTTTGTGACATTTTTATCGCAGCCAGGATACTACACACTCGATCAAGTGTTAATAATTTTGTATTGTGAGAACATGATGTGAATACCGCAGACTTAATTGGTCGTTTTTGTAAAATGATACCATGTCATCATGTCGTTTTATCAAACCGTGCAGGCCTTTTTCTCGTGACGAATTTTTCAATCACAGTTGTATGATCTTTCACGCTCGAGATCAAATATGAACTCACACTGGGATCCTTCCAAGCAAATCTACATCCAATACAGCATTGAAGCATCCCTATGGTGAAATGTTGTCAATCTATAGTGGAGTGCATTGCATTGAAATATTGTTGGTGGATGCGTTCTGTGCCTGTGAGATAGCTGCGGCATTCACCATTAATCATTAGAACATGACAAGACCAAGAAAAATCAGCGTGAAGAGATAATAAGAATATACCGAAGACTACAAGTCCCTTCAGAATAGCGCCGTCGGCTAAGACAGGACTTTTTTTTTTTTTTCAACCCGTTTTATCTTTTGAGTCCAGTGTGAAATTAATCGCTAAAACACCTCATTTCATGGTAGCCTGTGAGGATCTGTCAAGAGGACCACCAGTCAGCTTGAGCCTTTGACACATAAAGACAGCTTGTGTGTTTTTCCCACTGTCAAAAGAAAGAAGTCATCCAGAGATGACAATAACCACCCCAGGAGATTTGGATGAGCAGAAATGTGTGGATAGATGGACCGGTTACAATGGTGAACAGAGACAGAGATTGTTCAAGGCCACCGGACACCCACCGTGCTGTAGTTGCAGTAAGTGGGCTTCTGCGGAGAACGTCTAATAGGTGACCTCATGACATAATCTCCAAAACATTAGTTTAGAATTCAGTGAAACATTAGAACTAACCCAAAATCCCTATGATAATCCATGGATTTGGTCCCTTTATTTGTGAACTTGATGTTTATTGAAATTATGCTAGTTTATAGGCTAACCTATTTTACGAGCAGCAATAAAATTCTAATCAAGGTTTCAAAATGCAACAAATCGGAGGTGGACCAGAGTTAATGAGCCATAACAAGGAACCCAGCTCTGATATTTGTTGCGCTAGACGTTTAAATTCTTCTTCATGATCAAAGCAATTAAGTGACAAAATTGTTGGCGGCAGCTTTGTGAACTTGCTCATTAGACACAGATCATGAAGTTATTGCATCATACAGAGACATTGCGCCACCAAATAATTTGAAGCTATGACATAACGTTTGCCTCGCAAGAGTGCAGCAATCTGGAAGAGGAATCTTCTTCCTGTCTGCTGCCTTGCTGCAAAATAAAATTAGCTTAACTCAATTAACGGCTAATAGAGGGAATCCGATGTGTCACCCTATGTGTTCAAAGGTTGCAGCGGCGCCATTGATCGAACAGATTAAAGGTTGTTTTGAAAAAGGAGTTTACCTGCCTAGCGCCTGGAATGACAATGATGTCGACAGAAAGTGTCTTTGACAGTTGGAAGGAGAACAATTTTGTTAAACAATTCCGTCAAAGCCTCCGACGTGGATTCCGTAAACGTGTGTAACCTCGCATGCTTTACCGTGCACAACAATCATAAAGTGTTTTTTTTAAGGTATCTTCTAAAATACTAACGGCTGGATCATATTCAAACTGTCACCAACGGGAAGCTCGTTTCCATAAATCACGGAATAAAATTTGAGAACAGCACAAAGTCGAGTGGATAAATGAAGGCCGGTGCAAGGTTACCGGATTTTTCTCTTGGATGACACCATAAATCAGCATATCGTTCATCTAACTCACAAACACTGTTTGTAAGTGCTCCCTGATAGCTGTCCAAAAGGATTAGAAAGGAACAGGCGGATTTATTTATTGAGTGTCAGGATCACTCCGAGGAGAAAAAGACAGTCAAGGCAATAAAGTAGAACACATTGTTCATTGGGCGAAAGCGCTAAACCGCTACTTCTGGGCATGGGTTACAATTACCTGGTCACCAATTACCAATCTCCAGCTAATTAAGGGCAGGTGTGGCAATGCGCTGGTTCCGATTAGTTCTGATTGTATTGCTTATTTCCATGTGCCTTGGAGTTTTCAAGACCAGTAGTGAAAACGTTTGTTTTTTTCTACGAAAAATTTCGATTCATTTCAGTTAAAGCAAAACCAATTTTTAATTCTAATCGGTTTTCATTACACCCCTAAGACACATCATTTTTTTATTTACATTAGCCTTTTCTGTATCCTCCATTACCTAAACAGTTGGGCTCCTCGCCAAGACCCTTTAAGCTGTTTGCCATTTCCCAGCCACTGACATGGGTGGGTTGGCATCAGAAAGGGGCATCTGGAATAAAAGACGGTGCCAAACATATCATGCGAATAACTCGCTGTGGCAACCCGTGACTGAAAGGCACTAAGCCGAGAGTCAAACAAAAACAACATTCCTAAAGAGAGGAGATTTAAGCTGTTGCTTCCATTTTAAATGTCACTGGATCTTTTTTTTGTTTGTTTTTTGTATATAAAGACCCAGAGGGAGTAAACATTATGTAGTTACTTCGCGCTAACCAACCCCTGGAGAGCAAGCAGAAAAAAAACAAGTATGGTAAATTGTCAGGGAATGGAACGGAAAATAGCTGAAATATTGATTTATTTTATTTTACCAAGATGTAAGCATTAAACGAAAGCCAATATGCATTTTTAACAGAACATAAATCAAATAAATAAATAAATAAATATGCTCTAAGCTCAGTGTAAACTAGTGCTTAACTGAGATTAGCATTTTTGTGCCCAGAGTACTTTTACAATATACACCAAAAAATTGCATAATGAATTGTTGCATTTCAACACACCACAACAGTCGTTCATTTGGAAACGCATTTGGAAAGACATAAAGTCTTCTCTTCAAGTATTCATTTGACACCACCTCACTCACAATCCTTCGTCATTGTGTCTGAGTCTCTTGGCTGCTTAAATGTTAAAAAAAAAAAATGGAACATGTGAGTCAACACAGCTCCAGACTTCATGCATTTCATTTTAATTTAATAAGGTGTCACTGTGGTAACGGAGTAGCGCTTATGCCGAGATGTGCTTTGCTCCGTCTGCAGGGACGGACTTAATCATCAGCGTTATCTCGCAACACTATTTTTTACCTTGTCACAATCCATCGGTGCACTTTTAATTAGAAAAGTTCAGTAAAAAGATTCAAAGTAGCACAAATAATGAAGAGACTGCATTGAATTTATTGTTTTAATTATTTTGAGGCTTATAATGTTTAATTAACTATTGGGGTCTTCATTTACAATATAAGATATATTGTTGAAGTGAAAACATTAGTTTAAAAAAAATAAATAAAATGACAAAATGAGGTTTTGAGTGGAGGCCATTTGTATTTGACAAAATCTTAGCGCTTCCCAGAGGATAAAGAATATATACATATACAATATATAACAATCTGAGTACTAATACAGGGGCTGTATCAAAACTTTTATCAACAAATCAATGAAAAGATCAAATGAAAAATGGATGTCAATTTTCCAGGAAATGGACTATTTCATATTTTCCGTGCCTCTTTGCAACATCAAGAGGTGTCTCTCCCGACGAGTCTCGTTGAGTTCTGTTGGCGCCATTGAGCAGTAAAGCCTTCACAATGGGCGTGTGGCCGTGCTGAGCGGCAATGTGTAACGGCGTAGCTTGCGCTGCGCTCGTAGCGTTCACATCTGCACGATGAGAAATCAAGTGCAGGACGCTGGGGAAGCTGAGACTGGCGCAGGCGATGTGCAACGGCGTCCACTGCTCACTCTTCTCAGTCACATTCGGGTCGGCGTGGGCGGCTAGGAGTTTAGCTACCATTTCGGCCTCCCTCTGGTGGCAGGCCAGGTGCAGAGGAGTCCAATCGTTCTCACCAGGAGCGTTAACGCTAGCACCGAGATTTTTCAGGTCTGTCATGGTGGTTTCGTGCCGCTTTATGACAGCTAGGTGCATGGCGGTCCAGCCCTGGTGGGTTCTGGTGTCCGGGCTGGCCCCGTTGGTCAGAAGCTGCCTGCATATGCCTTTGTGGCCATTGAGAGCTGCTAGGTGAAGCGGAGTGTGTCCTCTTTTGTCCGTGCTATCAACCACAGCCCCGTCCTTCACCAACTGCCGTACAATTCTGTTATGGCCCGCCTCGGCAGACAAGTGAAGAGGAGTGGACAGGGAACTGTCAGTAGCGTTGAGATCGGCTCCCTGGGAGAGGAGCAGTTTGATTATATTGATGTGACCGTAAGTGGCAGCCAGGTGAAGCGGCGTCCTGTTCTGCACGTCCTCCCGCTCCCCGATCGCCTTGACGGAAAGTCGCGTCAGCAGCAGGCGGACGACCGTTTCGTGGCCGTTCTGGCAGGCCAAGTGCAGGGGCATCCAGCCGGACTTTTCACGAGGATCCGGGGTCGCCCCGTGTTCCAACAGCAGACGGATGGCCTTGTCGTCGCCGTTCTGTGCTGCGAAATGGACACTCGTCCACTGGTCATCATCTCCCTGATTGGGATCGGCACCGTGCTCCAGCAGCAGAGAGATGATATCATGAAGCCTGCAGGAATGAATATTTAAGACAAAAATTTGAGTTAATTAACTTTCACAATGCAAAACAAAAGTAAACTGAAGTAATACCATTGACAGTATTTTTGTCTTAATATTAATTTACTGAGGATCCAATAAAAGTTCCCAACCCACCCATAAATTAACTTTTTTTTTTGTCGCCCAACTCATAAATGTGCGTGCAAAGACTTACCTTGTCCTACCTGACTGTGCACTTCACACCGCCTGTTACCAAACAGTGCCGGGCAATCCGTCAAAGCAACCTCAATTACGTAACAACTCAAAATAAAAATAAACCCAGCCACCACAAGTCTTTCTCTGTAAACCACTATCACGCCAATCCCAAATATCAGACATACTGAGATACGATTACAGATTCACTTTAATTGTTTTTTATCCTTGGCGTCAATTCAAGTTAGTCTTTCCGCATCGCGGGGAAGACAGCTGGACCTGTGAGAATGCACGTCTCCGTCAAAAGGTTACAAGCGACCTTGTTTTTTCCAGATTTTGTCATTTACTGCCAAAACTGACTGCACATCCCATCCCCTTGCTATATGCCTGACCTTTTCCAAACAATGTTATTCTTTAACCAATGTTATATACCAATGCAGTACAGACCTGTTGAGGACGGCTACGATCAATGGTGTGTAGCCTTTGGGCATGACACAATCAACTTCAGCGCCCAGACTCAAGACGTGCTCCACGCTCTTCACATCCCCGCTGGCCACCGTGTAGTGCAGGAGACTCTTTTTGCCGTTAAACTGCGTGCTCACATGCTCTCGCTTCACAGACGTTCGGAAACTACCGAAATCCTTCTTAAAGAGGAACGAGAGCACGTTGTCCTTGCCGCATTGTTCTTCTGTCAAATGAGAGCAAAGGGCGTTGTGGTTACACGAGTATGATGCCCTTCAAGTCAAGGTGTCCCGGTATGTTGTCAACTATGTAAACTTTGGAAGAGCGACAAATTTTAAGAATGTAGTAGCAGTGGAATGTTGGGTACATACAATTTCATTTCATGGTTAAGATCAACCAACAAGAGACTCAATAAGATTGTTTATGAATTATTTTTGCAATACTTGGAATGACAGCTTTTATTCTCTCTCTCTGGTGCAGGGATATTAATAATGTGTTGTGTTTTTAACAGCAGCACTCCTGGCTAAGGATCCATGATGTGCTTTTCTGTGCTTACCTGCACGAAGGTCAGGAAAGTGAGGCGAAGAAATCTAAGAGGAAAATGACAAAGAAAACATTAGAGAAAAGGTTTTGCTTAGAAGCTACTCGAAAAACAAACCATTATATCAGTATGGTCCTACATTAGGAATAAATTAGCTTTAAAGGGCCCAAAAACAAAACACTCGGCTACTCGAAGCCTAGAGGTCATTTTAGATTTTTTTCTAGGCTTTTGTGTCAAAGAAATAATTACCGTATTTTCCGGACTATAAGACGCACCGGACTATAAGGCGCACCTTCAATGAATGGCCCATTTTAAAACTGTGTCCTTATATAAGGCGCATCGGACTATAAGGCGCACCATTAATGCATCATGTCAGATTTTCAATTCAAATGAAATCAGATTCAAATTACTTTATAATCACAAAATAATGATCCATAGTCTTTTTGATTCATGATTCATAGTCTTCAGCGGGCCAATTAAGATTGATTTCATGACACAATGCTTCGGGCCAGTTTAAATTTAGGAATTTGGTCCATATATAAGGGGCACCGGACTATAAGGCGCACTGTCCGCTTTTGAGAACTTTTTATGTTTTTAGGTGCGCCTTACAGTCCGGAAAATACGGAAAATATTATCAGTATTCCAATATGGCTACTTTGTGACGTTTCAGTTTTGTGAGATAACCCTTTCCTAACGTAAAATAGACGCCTTTGCTGAATCAAGGTTGGAAACACTGTACTAGACAGTGTGACCTCTTTTGCGTTTATACTTATCAAACTGAATTAACTTCATAGGTGCTGGGAAATTCCAAACTGTGTCCATTTTCACTGCTGCGGTGGAAATCGATTGGTCCGGGGATCTTCAAGACTTCACTTAGGGCCTCTGTTTTCCTCACAGTTTCTGCAAGAAAACAACAGCAGTCAGGTATCGGCATGAATTTACCTAATTAAAACAGATTATGCATTTGCTAGTGATGCTAAAATCCCGTTGGAATCTCATCATCGCTGTAGCAACATTATAGAGTGTACCTTCACGCATGACTTGCAGGTTAATGCTCTCATCGAGAGTCTATGTTATTAGCTACCGTTCATGAATAAACATGATTTTTGTGAGGTGTAAGAGCTTGTTTGAACAAAGTTGTGCTAGATGTATCGTCTGATCTCCTTTTAAAAGCCCCCCTTTGTCACTCGCGCGTAACACACAGTGACAAAAAACAACCTTTGCCTGAAAGCAATTAAACACATGACAAATCAGCGTTGATGGAGCCAATTGCATGTTATTAGCACTTCTCAGTCTTTTGTCACAGCTTGGAAACTGACTGCTGGTAGTACAAATACATTTTACGGGTAGCTTGCACAAACCTGTAAAATCCTTTTTGAATGCCATGCATGGACACTGAAACATTTAATTTAAAAAATCAATAAAACATCCCATAAGGATATGAAATGAGGCTTTACAATTATGAAAATTTGAAACATCCCTTCAGCACCAGATGTTAGGATTGTGGACTAAATCTGGTCCGTTCGTCTTGGACTTCATTTAGTGCGGAAATAGATGTTGAGATTTAAATGGGTTGTGTTTAGCCCGACCCGTTTGGTCCAATTTTATTCCACAAAAGAACGTTAATAATTGGATTGTGTTTCGCTGTGTTTTGCTGTTTTTGAAGACGTCTTTCCAACAACAATGACGTCTTTTCACCTTTGACTTTTTGACCAAGACATTTTTTTTTTTAACGATATGAAAATGTCTTTTACTTTTCAACCAAAATCCAAAATTTTCTGGACGGTTACCACGAACGTTTTTTAACGTGTTTTTTTTTTTTTTTTCCAGTTTTTGCTGAGTGGGCAGTTTCTACAGATGTGTCGGCTGAATTAGCTGGAAACGTTTCTCTAATGTATCCTCCCGCTCAAAGAAAAATTCTCGCAGCACAACAAGTGCTCAATAGTCATCAAATGTCGGGATAGCCACGATTATAATAATATGAGCAGCTTTGTTTCATACACAGTTAATGAATAAGCTGCTGTATATATAAATGTCGTATGTGGACGGACTAGTCTGTACCTTTTCTATTGGTGTGAATTGACTGTCTGGCCTTTTCACGAGTTGTGAATGGGATTGGATACATTTTAGCAAACATAATTTTTCCAATGCAAAGCGTTCTCTTACTTAAAAAGTACCCACTCAAGGCTGGCGCAAAACTGCTGGGGAAAAAAAAAGTTATGTACCTGAGAACGGTGGCCTCTTTTTTTGTTCCTGATCCCAGCACTGCTTCATGATGCTGATCATCTGATCACACTCACGTGGCCTCTGCTCGGGCATGATCTCCACGCAGGGTCTCCTGCCATGTGACACATTTAAGAGCACGGTGGTCATGCTGCACCCTGCAGCCACAAAATAGATGTCAGCCAAGACGGTGGAAAAGTAATTGGTCATGCATGTCCACACTAACTTAAAGCTCTTAAGAATACAATTGTGTGATGGTTGAAGGCAGGACCATTTCCAAATGGGATTTACAGTATAGGTTGCCTTTGTTGACGAAGAATCCAATTTACACGGTGTTTATGAGAAATGCTGCCTTTTTTCTATACGAATAATGCATATGCAACGGAATACACCGGCCAGTCGTGAAAGCATAGGCACTGATCGAATGGTTTTTTGTTGTTTTCAAATTCTATGAAGCCAATAACGCTAAAGCAAGGTCTACTTGTTATTCTTGTTATTGACTTCCTATCGTGTTTATTTTTTTACACAGCGTATGAGCTGAATTAATTCTTACCTGTGTACGGTTTCTGTTGTGTCAGAATCTCCCAGATTACTATTCCAAAGCTGTCAATGAAAGAAGTGAGAGAAAATGTAATTTTAAATTACCATTTTCATCTGATTTGCATGTAGTACAAGCTGAATCCCACATGAGGTCAATTAGACTACATTGCATTGAAACATGAAATTACTTGTAGTCTGCAAAAATGGTACTTGGTGAATCGGGTGTGCTGTACAATGTTGGAGAATTTCCCGTGTGATTTAAAAGTCACCTGTACACATCGAAGGAGTGTCCAGGAGGTTCACAGGACTGAGTGAAAATCTCAGGAGGAATGTAGCTTAGACTTCCTCTTGCAATCAAATGCTCCATAAACAACTTCTTGTCTGTTCCTTCTTCACAATGGATTAGACCAAAGTCTGAAATCTAAAAAAAAACATCAAAATGATCTGAATCAGAAAATCGGTTTTGATTCAAAAGATGTGTGCACTTTTTTTGGAATGAGTTATCTTTGAAGAAGATGCCTACAGTATTCTGGACCAATTCATTCATTCTGTAAAATGACAACGAGAAACATTGTACCCAATGAGACGTACCATATCGACTCCAATCGCTAAATCGTATCGAGACACTGACCTTGACATGGAGATGGTCATCTATTAGTATATTGGATGGTTTCAGGTTGAGATGGAGTAGTGGGGGTTGCAGACTGTGGAGGAAGTTCATGCCCATGGAAGCCTCGTGAATGATTTGGAACTTCTTGGGCCACATCAGATTGTGACTATTCAGGAGGGTGTTCAAGGATCCATGACTCATGTACTCCATTACAATGGCAGGCACGTCGATGCAGAATCCGTAGACCGACACCAGGTACTTGAATTTAACTTTTGCTATGTTGGACGCATCCTCCATTAGTTTTCTGGGAAAAGAAGGCATAGTGGTACAATACAACTGGAAAGAATATAAATATATAAATATTAAAAATCCAGTGTCTTGTAGCTACCCACCTGGTATGGTTGTCTGTACCCACGGTTGTGTCAAAGACTTTGAGGGCGCAAACCTCCCGCCACAGCTTGATCTTGACTTGGTATACTTGTCCAAATTTGCCTTCTGCCACTTTAGTCCAGTCTGTCTCAAAGTCGTTCTTTTTAAAGCTCCTGAAGGGTCCAGGAGCCACGTCCAGACATTCCATGAGTGTTGTCCTCCACTTTACGCAAACTCCGTGAAGGCCCTCGCTTTCTAATCCCAACCGTTAACGGGGTTATTCCTCATTGTCCCGTCGGTCGGCGTCGCCCGAGGATGTATGCAAAATGCACCCCATGGATCCAAAATCAAGCGTGTGTCTGAAATGCGGATTGAGTCAACTGTTGATATACGGGAGAAACTGTGTCTTGAAAACCGGTTTGCGGGTTTGCAGTGAATGTTACAAAACCGGTTTTGGACTAACACTTCAGATTTACGATTGAGTTCTCTCACGTATCAGCACATATTTACACAATGGTATTCAAAAGTGGGACACTGGGACACTTTGGCACAACAATACTCTTGATGTGTTTGCTTTTATTTATTCTTATTTTTACAGTTCTGTCAAACTCACAAACAATATTTTTCACCCTAGTGAAGATAAATGTTACAGGATCTTCTGGACATGGTATTAGATAAATCATCATTCTGAACTGCTGTTATATTGCATATTTGTATAGCATTGATGGTTTCTATAATTGTGGTGTGAAAGTGGTGGTATTAGGCAGTGGATTAAGTTCCCACTGAAGGTCCAAGTACCTAATACCATACATGGCTCCCAACAGTGTATTATAGATTTTTCCCCCCACTCATTTCTGAACAATTTGAACTCCGAAGGCTAACAAGTGAGTAGCGTATACTATTAGGTTAACAGTGTTGTTACCTTGACAACACGGGAACAGAACAAGGGACATTTAGAGGAAATTATTTATTATGTTTGTGGTCCATTGGGAAATCCGTAATGTAACTTGATGCCAATCTTCCCAGTTTTCCCTCTCTCAAATAAGGCCACTATTCACAAAACTTAGTCTTACATTTCATCTGTTGATTTAAAAAAAATAATACACCTTAAAAATGCAGAATTAAAAAAACAATAAGAGTTAAAAACTTAAGTTGGTCTAAATTTTAAGGGTGTATATGTGTCATGTTCTTTGTTTGTTTGGTTGTGGTTTGGACTTTGTTTTGTTTTTCTCATCTCTTTTGGCAGTATCATGTTTTCCTTGGTTTCTGTCTTTGTATTTCTTATTAGATCATTGCTCCCACCTGTTCTTGTTAGCCCCGCCCCTTGTGTCTTCCAATCAGCTCCCTCTTCTTTGTCTTGTCCAGGTATTGCTCATTGTCGTGTCAGTTTGTTGGTATTTAGTTCCCTCCTTTCTGTGAGCTCTTTGTTGAGTCATTGTCGTCAGTCCCTTGCCATATGTGCTCAGAATCAGCTTTATTTACCAAGTTTGTGCATGCCAAACAGAAAATTTGACTCCAGTTGATCTCAGCCTCTGTACAACATTTAAATGACTGACAACATTCAGGTAACAACATTTAAGTAGCGAGAGCAGGATGTTTTGCACAGTGATGTCTCTGATTTTGATTTCGTTCCTTTTTATTTTGCCATGACCAGTTCGGCCATGTTTTTTTTCCCCCTTCATTGAATTCAAACCATTTTGATTGAAGCCATTGCCTGCTTCATTGCATCCCTGCACATGGGTCCACCAGTCCCCAGATACCTGACAGTACTATGTGTACAGAATGGCCAAAACTGAATGACTTACAGTTTCGGGGAAAGAAAATTAAACAACAATTAAATCAATTCAAGATACTTCTCTTGGCATACCCCCTTAAGTATTCCATTGGAATTTAAGAACAAAACTCTTGCTCAGGGTGCCAATGTCTCTCTGAGATAAATTGTATGCTGTGAAATTTGTGGGCACACATCTGAATGCTAACTCCTCTCTTTCAATGGAGGCAAAAGTGAAAATGAATAGTTTCCTGGCATCTATTCATATTCAAAGGAGTACAAAACTTTTCTTTGTCTATGAAAGCAAACACTCTCATTTTCAAGTGTCGACTGGGAGTCCCGCAAACATGTGCCAGGTTGTTCTCTTACTTAACACTTGTGACTTCTCAAACTGGTTTCCCTTGTTTTGAATATGACTGACACGAGACATTGGTCATTTACAGTTATTTTACATTACAACATCTTATGTATTGTTTTCTGGAAGACTCGAGTTGCTTTTCCAGTAAGGCACTGTTGGGGGCAGCTCCAGGCATTTGGTGGCATGTACGAGAGATAAGACTTTTGATGGCACCAAAATGCTTCCAGCACAACTGCCAAATCACACGACCACAATTATGTTCGGTTGGCTCGATACAGGGTTACAGAACCTCGCAATACCCAACGTCTCATATGACCTTGTTTTCTTTCTCCCAGGGTTGGATCTATATATGAGCAGGCAGTAACATTGAGGGGGATCATGTGACAGTTTTTACAAAATTTGCACAATGTTTTCCCTGGAACACCAGCTATAAATTAAAAATCATGGGAAAATTCTGATTGCACAAGCTATTGTCGGTCAAACAAATAATCAAAGAAAAATAAAGATAAGGGTTGAATAAAAGCCATGACAACGCATAATTGGCAGTGATATAAACAAAGCTTACGGTATATTATCAAACCAAGAATTGTCAACTTTGATCATTTGAAAAGTTGCCCAACTTTGAATGATTACATGTTTTTGCTGTATTGAAATATTTTCTCTTTTTCTTCCTGTTTCAATTAGATCTTAGTTTTCCTTGGCTTCCTCTCAATGCTGCTTTTCTACATATATTTTTGTTTTTTCTTTTTCAGTGGTGTTTGCCAGAATGTCTGTCTGTCTATCTTTGGAGGGATAAACGGATATTTAAACTTTGTGCTTTATCAGATTGGATTAGTCTGTCTTCTTAAAATGCATCAACTGAGTTGTTCTTTGCCACCTGTCTTTTTATTTCCACTTTCTGTTGGGTTTAACAGGGATTATCACTAGCATTTCACCACCGTTCTCTTTTGTGCAGAATTTCCAGGGGACATGAAGTGTTTTGTCATCTGAGACAAGTTCAAGCATGCACAATTATAGTAGCATGGTGACACAGAGAAAAAAATACTGTGCCTGTATACGGCAAGTTCCAATTGGAGGTTTTGAGACACATAAATATTTGGGCCATCTCTTGTGGGTTTTATCATCCAGAGTACATTTAGATTTCATGTGGCTCCGACTGTGAGCACAAAGCAAAGCACGCTGCTTATGACATTCGCAATCGTGAGCAACCCCAGCAGTTCATTCCACTTTGTTGTAAAAGTAATTTATTGTGATTTTCGGCAGACAGATTGTCTCATGGGGGTGACGGGTTTGATTTCTGCAGTCATTGACACTGTTATCCTTTCTGACTGTGTGAGTCTTGTTTGAAAGTGAGGTTGACATAATGAATCATTCTTGTCTAATGGGAATCATTGTCTCTCTCTTCAATTGGATTCGCATTGCTGCCCTGTGCTCGGTGAGCAATTTGCATGTGGGATGATTTATATTCAGAGATGTCCAGAGAAGACATGAGAAGACTAACTGATGACCTAACTGCAAAAGTGGTTAAGCCGGTGTAATAAATGTTATGTGTATTCAGCAAAACAGGTTGAAAGGCTCTTAAAATATTTGTACAAGATGTCTTGGATAGCTACCAAAAATGATCATCGCTGTTGTTTAGGCTTCGATTATTGTATTCAATGTTTTCCTGGAGACAAAGTATGCTGTTATTTCATAAAATTCCTTTTTGGAAACCAAAATGGCAGACAACCTGCGTCACAGATCAAATTGTGTTTGACCTTAGAGATTCACCCGTACCAAAGTTTCACTCGCCCAAGCAGTCACTCCGTTTTCAACGGTTTGCATCGAAACGTCCAGATCCACCTCTGTATGCAGGTGTTGGGATCGATGAATTTAACATTCACCGGCGGCCGTGGTTTCACGCTCTACCAACTCGCACGATTATACGGACAGACTCGTGGATTGATGTTCCAATGAAAACCTCGAGCTCGTGATCGGATTGTTGATACGCTACCTACGGGCGAGAAGTCTATCTTCATCGAAGAAAGTTGCATGTCGTCAAGCGGCCGAACACATTAGCAGGCTCCACCACACCGAGGCGAGCTCTGACCCCTTAATATCCTCTATTAACTGACCTTTTTAAAATCCTTCATCTGTTTATTGCTGGCTTTGAGAACGTGGAACAGACCCAAACATAATTGAAGTGTGGTGGTGGGCACTAAAGAGACACTCATTGTCGCACTCTTAGCATAGTGAATACTTGGATGTGGGTCACTTCATCACTAATGAGCTTTAAGCATGATTTAATGATATAAGTGTACAGAAGCAACTTTTTGTGTATTTCTCAAGACAAATTAACATATGAAGGAACAATATAATGCAATAAACGATGCATAGAAAGGATATCGATATTAGCGAGTCCCCCGGCGCACCCCGTATTTCAGCAAGTGTGGTTCTGGAGGATGTTGGAAATGTATCCTACAGTCTGAAATGTCACACACAGACTTTCACCATCATTAGTTGACTTATTCTCACACTAGTCTGCATGGTAATTGATAATTAGCCTTCAGCAAAAATGCTAGATTGTTATCACGATGCCTCATCTCTATCCGTGCGTATTTTGGCGGGTCTTTGTTACTCCAAGGGAGGACTTTTATGACTTTAAACGAGGCAAGATCAGTTTTGATGATTACAATTATATAATTAATCCCCACAGGAAATTAATTTTCCCCATTACCATGCTGGAAGCAAATGGATAGCATTCATATGGCAGACAGAGACTTTGGTGAATAGCTCGAGGGCAACGGCATCTCCAAAACAAAATTTGAAACGTTACAACCAACTAGGCCCTGTAGTGATTGAAATAGTTGAAACGGGATCAATCCTACTTCAACGCACCCATTTATTCATCCTGCTGGGACTCAATGGCAACCAATCGAGAGTGCAGTAGACCACAATTCAAAGTGAGGACTTGAAACACAACTCAGCCTACTTATTGACAATAAGTAAGAAAAAAAAAAAAAACATGCGAATTCTCTGGTGAATAAGTGGTGGCCGAAAGTACTCACAGGTCTACGTATATTCTTTATCCTTTGGACGGAATATTTCTGCAATACTGAAGAGCTGAGATTGAGCAAATAATGTGGCCCAAAATTTATTTAATTTTAAATTGAGAGTCTGCAAGAATAGACTAGCATTCTATAATTTCAATGGGAAAATATAATTCATTTTTTATTTATTTTATTATTTATTTATTTATTGTATCTTAAAGCACCGCTGTATGTAGAAAAACTCATGAAAGGTAAACAATAAAATCTAGAGAGCCTCTGGGAACTAGACCCCCCCATACTATTTGTGTACAATAGTGGGGCAGACAGATAGGGAGCCTCTTGACTGGATCACCAAGAGCAAACTGAATAATTGATTTAGCCGATGGTTTGCATTGGGGCGAATACACAGAATATAACATACAGAATCAAACAGGAGAATTTTTGTTTCATAACCAAACTGCAGGCATGCGAGACAACCGCAACAGATGCGATGTGGGAATCAGGCAAAAAAAGTATTTCTGGCAGCATGGGAAAAGCAGAGTGAGTAACAAGTGGCTCATCTGTTCCATTTGAAGATTTCTGAGGCCACTTTGTATGAACGCCACACATGCGAGTCAATGTCATGTGTGACCAAGTCATCTGGGCTTTCAGTTAAGAAGATTAAAAAGGTTAATTATGAGTTTTTTTCTTAACGTTTGATAGTGTTCTAGATGCAAAGGGATGAAAAAGGCATGCGACATAGACAGCGACCCCGAGGGACGCCCAAGTTATCATCTGATCCGTCTCTTGTTTTCATAATTGCAAAGATGGCATCTGTCCCTGACGCCTTTGTTTCTATCGCTATCGGCTGCTTGCACAATTTACTTTGAGAATTGTTCTCGCCCAAAATCATAATTAATAACACAGAGGTATGCCTTTGACTCGCCAATAATTGTCTCAAGGTGATAATTGGGACCCTGAAGCGCTCAAAACTAACTTTGCTTATTCTTTGTCAATCCAGTTTTGCTTATCAATGTACTTTTTTTTGCTTTTCTAGCTTCAATTGACGGCTTGTTGATTTTATAGAGATGAAAGGTCCTAAGCAAGAACTGAAGAGACTGGTAAAATTGCACAATGTTGGAACGTACAAAAGATATTTTCCTTGAAACTGTTCTTAAAAGTAATTTTGAACTATGACATAATCTGTCTATCCACATTTCAATTTTTGGAAAACCTATTTCAAGAAATTCATGTCTTACTGAGAACATTTGACGACAGAGGTGAACAACATGTTCACATTAGTTTTATTCAATAAATGGATTATTTTTATAATTCAACTTTTAATTGCAAAGGACTTGAAAATTGTTAAACTGGTTATACGCAGCATTTTACAAAGCATTGGTGAACAAAGGTTTAGCTCTGGGCTGGCCTTCAATTCTCCTTCTTCTCTTTACCCGTCTGAGTCAAGACTAATAGATAGATACAGTATATTAATTCACAAATACTGAAGTAGATGTTTTATTTATTTTTTTTACTTCCATTGGGTTTAACCTTGTATCAACACATTTGAATTCCTCTCATTGAGTTTCCCCCTTAGTTTCTGTTTATGCCCATGACCCAGCAGTTTTGAGTCCAAGGGTAACACGGAGTGTTTATCTATGCTAATAGGACCACAGTATTGTTCAAGGAAATCACTTCACCAAAAGTAAGTGCTTCATATTCTGTACTTGAAGTCTTTGACTTTCTTGAGTATAAGAATGAGGCCCAGTCTATTTTATTTTATTTTTTTATAAATAGCTATTTTGTTAACAACAAATAAGACAGTCACAGCAGTCATACATCTAACAATCGTTATTGTACAGCGTGTTGATTTTCTTTTGGTGATGAAAGAATCTCAATCCCAGACGCCCTCACTGAACTGTTGTGGTTTAACAAGACGCAAATGACTCCATTATATTAAAACCTATATGAATGAGCAACCAATCTCCAAGCTTTGATTTGTTTGCTCTGTGAGGGGATTAACTTGACTTATTTCAGCTAAGGTGTTGAATGTGAAAGATTGTTAATTGAGCCTCTTTTGATTATGTACTAAATTTGACGGCAGCACCTGCGCCATTTCTGAGGGTAACTAATGTGTGAATTGGATGGCTTTTCAACATCCAGCCCACTCTGTATGTCCACGCTCTGTATGGCACTAATATGATTGACTGCATCAATGTCTGTTGACTAACGTAATTGTCTGCTGCTATTTTGGTAAAGGACACGATCTACCTTGGACCTTCCTCGGTCACTGGAGGCAAGAATGTCCCTCCTTGATATGCCGGAAACGAGCGGGCTTCAAATGAAGGTTGTCCAAGTCTCGTTGAATTCAAGGTTGGTCAGCGACGACTTAAGATGAGTCCCCATTTGTTAAATGTTATACATCCAACTGTGATTAGGTTTACAAATTCATAAGAATAACAGAACTGAAGTTAATTTGGGAAGACATCTGAGGAAACGTTTATCATTTATCATAACATTGATTATCATTTAGAGACCTTTGCCAAATTCAGTATTACAGAGCTATCAAAGATATAAAATGAAGAGTGAAGATTGAAAACCAACTTAGACCATCTCTTAATGGACTGATTAAGTCCCTAAGACTTTTGGCCATTGTCTTCTTTAGACGCAAATGCCTTTGAACATTTAATGGTAAGCTCATTAATATCTCCCATATTTGCCCACCGAAGGTTATTAAACAGTGTGACTCTTATTGTCACACGGCTCGGATAAGCTCACAATGTCCTTGCCTGCAACATTTTCCCATGCTTGTTATCTCAGATCGATCATTTTGGTTTTAAGGCACCGTTAATAATTACTTCAATAACATGTGACCAAAGTGTGTGACTCCCTGAAATTGGCGGCAATAGCCTCTGAACTCTCAAAGAAGATAACTTTGCTGCCTAAGACAGTGGTAAGAAAAGACAACAGCAAAATGTAGTGCGTGAGTATGAAAAATGTCAGCATAGCAAACGGGTAATTAACTTTTTGGAAGAAGGATGAGGCTACTGTTTTTGTCTCAAAGATAGCAGGCGCAATGCAGCCACATGGCAAATGCAATAATACAGGTGGAGCTGCGTGATTAATGTGTCAATGTTTACTTTTGGGGTATTCAAGTGCAGAAACGAGAACTTCCAAAAGAACGATTTGGCCTTAAAAGTGACGGCATCCTTTCAATCACACATCTGTCTGTGCTGTGAGATGTAATATAGAGTTTTGCTGTTGATAATATTTCTTAGAGTGGCATGTGGGTGAGGATGGATTTGTTTGTTATTGGAAAGTAAATAAAAAGCAGGTGTAGAAAGTTGAATGTCAGCATTGTTTCATGTGTCAGTACGCACCATGTTGAAAAAATAACTACACCACTAAGGTCACCTTTCCAGCGTATAATACATTCATATCATTTTATTTGAATCAACTTGGCCGTATTGTGTGGTTCCTGTGCTACATCGCTGGAATTTCTTTTTCTATCACAAATACCTTTGGAGTGACGTCGAATCTACGTTAGCAAGTAGCCTGCTAATACAATGTAGCATTAAACCATAGGTCTCAAACCCAAAGCCCGGGGGCCAGATACGACCCGCCATATGTGGCCAGCAAAGACAAATTTTGCATAGAATTTTTACTAAAATTACAAATTGTTTTCACTTTTTAAAAATAGATATTGCAAGCAATTTTTATTACCATTCACTTTTTTAAATCAGTTGAACAGTTTTTAGTAGTCTCTGATTTCAAAACTAATTATTCATCAGTTTGTTGTTTAGCCTGTCTGTATATAAGACATTGACAGCCATAATGGCCCTCCGAGGAAAACTGACTAAAACGTGGCCTGTGACAAAAAATGAGTTTGACACCCCTGCATTAAACCGTGTTAGCTGATAGAGCGTACAAAGACAAATAGATTTAATCATTCAATGATTGCTGTGAAAGAGATTCACAAAAAAAGAGGAAAATTACCAGGTCAACTAAAGCATGCTATTCAGTTTATAAAGAGACAACCCCATTCTACACCATTGTATATGATTCCATACAATTCTGTGCTGTTTAGAAAAGGTTTAATAGTGCTATTCATCATGACTGAGTTTCACAAAGCCAGATGCAAAAATGATTGGAAACCAATTGCTGTGTGATATTTCTGCACTATCAGGAGATAGTAAATTGTATCGGACCATTGGCACTTTTTTTTCGCCACGCTTAGTGTTTTACTACAACTTTGAAGACCATATCTGACCTTCAGAGTGCATAATGACATGGCAGATGTATAAAAGCTGCCTCCCCCCCTGAGTTTTTCTGAGCCAAGTACGTCACACCTCAAAACACTCGGGCGGTCGATGAAGTGTCCGTGATTCATACTATATCCACTCTGCGAATAGCTTTTATCTTTTTTTTAAATTGAAACAGACATTTTTTTCTTTTAATAACGTCCTCCTTCTTTTGACTTTTTTTGAATAGCAAATTACCTGACTGGCTAGTAATACTCCCGTCTTAGTAATACTCCCATCTCTCATCATCTGACCACATAAGCTGCCATTTGTACGATATCCCGACAGTCACTCCCTGGACTGTCATCAACATCATCTTTGCTGGATTCCTTCTTTTTTTCTCCACGGCATCGCTCCCTGTGTTACTAAATTTAAATCACTTTCATCGGCTCACTTTGAGTACATCCACTACTGTCCTCCTGTGTCACAGCTTCCCTCAGGCGGGCCCTGAGATCACAGTGCACACACACTACATGGTAATTATTCATTTGAGGGAGACGGATGGTGAGGCTGGCACCACTTGACGGGGCAGCAGGCGGCGGCACGATCCCCGCCGGTTAACATGAGACACCAACGCAACTGCTATAAAGTCTTACAATAAAGAAGTGAGGGAAAACGCTGACCATATCCCGAAGGTAATGTCAAGTGCCAAAACGACACGAAGGCACGGAAGATGCAGACTGGCTTGCGATCAATATTGTAAATTGAATTGAGTTGAAAGGTTAAGAGAGAAGAAATCATGTTAGATAAAGGTCAACATCCCTTTTAGTATCACCGCTTATGGTGTGTGCAGTTATCAAATAGGGCACGCCATAAAATAAAAAAATTTATTTATATTTTTATTTCAATGATTTTTTTAATTGATTTTGAGGGATCTTTCGAAATTTGATTTGATCTGTTAGAGCTATAGTTTAGTTTATAGTATTACAATTATATCATTTTTTCTATTGCTGATTTATTTATTTTTTCCACCTCTCCTTTTTATTATTATTATTATTAATGATTAAAAATATCTTCTTTCAAACATGTTTTCTGGATAAACAAATTGACTAAGACTATTGCTGATTTATTTATTTTTTCCACCTCTCCTTTTAATTATTATTATTAATGATTAAAAATATCTTCTTTCAAACATGTCTTCTGGATAAACAAATTGACTAAGACAACCGGCCAACAGAAGACGACTACTATTAATTATTCATACACGTCGTATGTGTACAATACAAAAAATACAAAAAACGGTTCTGATTTTCTGTCAGCTTCTAACAGAATATTTTAATAATTAAAATTACCATATTAATTTGTATTCCACTTGAAATATGTTTGTAGGTTAAACGGGTTCAAATATGCAATCTCCTTCGCGGTCGCTTCTAATTGTGAAACAACAAACCGAGTAAGACACGGGCGGTTGCGTTGTCGTTGCTTAAATAGACTTCAGAAGAGCTACGGCCTTTCATGTTTGTGATTATTTGCGGCTGTAAAAGCTATTATTAAAGCAATGGAAGCTTCGATCCCAGCTGCTGATAATGACAATGTAGTAATTCCCTTGAGTTTTTAAAGTCTGGCTCCGTCGACACGTGTTCCAGATTGCACCCGGGACTCATGAACTGTTATTTCTCCTTTATCTACAACGAAAGCTGACCCGGTGGCATTTTTTGTGCTTCAAATATCTCAGCTTTAGCTACGCTTCGAGATAATTGTGTTTTTGTTTGGGTTTTCCATTTTTTTACGGTCAGCGCTGGGTGCTCGGTAGACTTTTCAATTGCCCGTGTAGTTGTTCATCTTCAAGTTCAGGTTAAAGTGACCTCTGCTTCCTGACTTGTGAGCGCCAAAGGTCTCTGAATTTCTTTTTGTTGTTTTCTCTACAGGAGTTTACTTTGTGACACGGGGAACCCCAAGTTTGTACGTTTTGCTGCAGTTCTAAATCCAGATATTAGTCCATCTGGCTAGTTTCATTCATGTTATTTTTTTAAATCAAATTCATTGTATGATGTTTCATCAACATTTGTTTGTATAATTCAAGCTGATTTTTTTCATTGAATCTTGAATTGAGCGCTCTACAGCCGAGGTCACTTGAACTTGCACGCTGTCGCTCCCGCTTTGATTTGTTGTATCAGTAACAAGAACACAGCATGGACACTCGCACATTACATATTCATAGTCAAAGTTTGTCCTAAATATTTGTATTTAATTTACACAGTTTGACTTGTCAGTTATGTCTAACAAGAACCCCAGCATGGCCACTCACAAATGACATATTTTGATATACAGAGAGATGCCTTCAGAGCATATACCAGTGGTGGAGCTAAAAGGGGGAGGCCCAGGGGCACTGCTCCCCCTGAAATATGCTTGGACCCCCCCACCCCCTGTCAGACCACTTGGGTATCCTTTGATTCCCGAAGGAAAAAAAATCCAGCTTGTACTGATTTCAGTTTCTGACCATCAATAAGAGCAAGCAGCAGATTAAAGTGTTGGTAACAAATAAGCATCACTTCCCCGAAGACATGGACTGACAAACCTCTAGGCCAGTCTGACCTTCTGAGTCACAGTATTGTAAATCTGTGAAAAGATTCTTCAAAATGAAATGAACAACTTGAACATTGCTCGCGGTCAGTGGTTCTTCGGCATCAGATTTAAATAAACGATGTGAGCACTTGCTCTTAGTCAAGGTTGGCCTGTAAAGATTTCCCTGTGTGATTCCACCATGAATGCAATTACATGGTGAGAAGTATTTACTTTTACTTTTGAGCACTCGGTACTCGCAATTGATCGCCGCTAGGGAAGAAGCAGTGAGTGCCAAATTATGACTGATGGCATTCAATACAAAGTCGCACTAATGTGGGGAAATTGCTAGCTTCAAGCGCCATTTGCTAACTTGCCAGATAGTTTAAGGGATTGTAATTGGAATTTGTTTGATTTGTTTTGTAAGTCTAGGCATAATTGCGCTGACACAAAGAGCCAGTCCTGTGGGGAACTTTTCTCCTTTGTCTGTTTTAATTTGTTTGGGATTAAATTATCAGAGTACTGGTATGAATGAGCCTTTTATTAGTTTTGTAGTGTTTTACGCAGATTGCTCTTTGGTGTGATGGCTTTATGATTAAAGTAAACGGTGTTAGGAAAGAATAACATTGCTTTGGTAAAACTGATAGAATGACCGTATTTTCCAGATTATAAATCGCATTCTTTTTTTCATAGTTTGGCCAGGGGTGCGATTTATACTCAGGAGCGATTTATAATCCAGATAATACGGTAGTAGTGCAGGTCACTTGGTGTCACCTGGTTTGCTTTTTGTGTCTTTATTTATTACTTATGTTGCTATTTGTAACTTCAAATTTCATGGCGAGTTAGTTATCAAAAGTGAGCAAGAATTCCCTTTCCTATTCTCGACACAGAATCCTATTTTTTTTGTTTCAAGTGGCTATCTCACTTGAAACACGCATTCACCAAAGTCTCCTACGCAGTAATCTTTTAGTGACTTATCTCCCTTCCTCCCACAATATATCTTCTCGTTCTTGAAGGAACGAGTGACGTAAACCCAATAATGAGGTTGGGGATTGTTCCAAACGCAAAAGGAACTGACCTCTTCTCATCTATCAGCTGGATCAAAGTGAACTTGGTCAAGATGTTTCCTTACTTTAAATCTTTGGCTCTGTCATGATGGAAGATGGATTACATGCGGTTTAATTGGTTCTCATTGCGGCAGTTTTATAAGCCTCCTTTTTATCAAAGATTGTTTGTCATCATTACCAACCGCTGCTTCATAACCTCAGTCTGCAGTTATATAAAGATAATGGTTTTGAGAGTTTTATTAGCATGGAAAGTGTGGACCAGTTTAGAGTGCGTGAATAAATTAAACTTTAAATTCTGAGGTGGCACTCGTTACTGATTTAAAAGCAGAAGGTCGTTTTATTGAGATATACGGAAATTGCGAGTTGAAGTTTTATGGAAATAAATAGTTGGGATAAATGTTGTCTCCTGCTTTAATTTTTGCCAAATAATCTTCTCATTCAACGTATTCATCAACTTGTCACAATGGTGTTGTTAAGAGGAGGGTAAAAAGATTCATGTTTGTCTCCAGAACAGTTTTCCAAACACAAATGGAGTGTGCAAACATTATTCTTTCCCATTCTGACCTTCCGTCTGTGGGTTTGTTCAATATTTAAATAGTTCCTCCTTCACCTGACCCAAAATAAAATGTAAATTTTTTTTTGGTCTTTTTTACTTGTCCTCACTTCACACTTAAGATTTTTAAAATCCTTTGCCACCATCTACATCATTCAAACACAGCCACACAGAAGTAGCAAAGGAATGAACTATTTATAATGTCGACTGGGCATAACTGTCAAAAAGATACAAAACATTCTCAGAATATTAAAGATACACACCATTTTTTTTTTTTTATAAATATATTTATAGCGCCTTAAAACTATAGCGGCTGTGGATTAGTGGAGCTTGGCGAGCACATCACTCAGTCATGTAGCTAGGATGCTGAAATATTTGGGACAAACATCTAATTGGATTCATGTTTCATATCCGGCATAATTAATAACATTACGGTCATTTTTTTTGGAATGTATTAATCATGTTAATATGGCAAAGCTGACTGAACCGGTTCCATCGTTGCGGCATCTTGCTGCTAATGAGTCTGCATTCCATGTTGGTGTGAAAAACAAGGTCAGTCAAGAACAGTGTTCCAAGTTGTAAAATAAAAAAATTATGAAATGATTATTCTCACATCTTTATTTAATGAGTTTCATACAGGAGTGCAGGATCTCAAAGCCGTGCAGCTCTCGAAGTTTGTTCACGTGTCTGAAAAATAGAAATTCAAATGGTGACATAGGATGTGCTTTTATGAATAAAAGTCAACTTTGATCTTGAAGGGGAAAAAATAAAATAAAAAGTCGCTGTGAAGGTGTCCCAGCAAGGAAATTACTTATTATGTTTGACTTTGATTTTACGCAACATCGACTTTAATTAGGAAGGAAAATAATTGCAGATGAGGAGAGTTATTGACAAGTTCTACTGTGGTGAGGACGAGTAAATATAACAAGTGGCCATGTTTCGTAAATAGATTTTGAAACTCCTTTTTGTTCTCTGATGCTTTGTTCTTTCTTTGGCACCCTGCTGAGTGAGAGACTGACACAAACGTTTAAATAACAGAATGATGGCATTGGTACATTTCCAATTTTATCCAAATGTGTTTGACCTTTGTGCATTTTTTTTTTTTTTTTTGCTATCCTAAATGGGCCAGATAGATGGGGAAAAAAATCTGGGTCACTTGAGCTATATAATGTAAATGCAGCCGCATGCCATTAATGTATGTAAGTATGTTACCTCAATTTAGTCTTCAGTGAAATGTGGAAAAGTAAAGAAGGCAAAGGGCTTTTGGTTTGTTGAGTTCATACAGTATATGAGTAAATATGAGTGCTGGAGAGGAACTAAATGCCTAATTTGGGTTTTGAGTGGAAGAATTTGGAAAAACTATTAGCTGCTTGCTATCTAGCCATTGAATTCAACTTCAAACCTCATTCAAGCATATAATTACCACCATGTGTTTTGCAAAGTGAGGTGAGGGCGCACCTGGGCTCGGATTGACATAACTTCCCTAGAGCAACGGCTGCGTTCTGCTGCACAGCTGTCCTCTTAGCGTCTCCGGCGGCATGGCGAAGCAGCTCAAGCACGATATCGGTGCCCAGCAGGTTGTTGGCGATACCCTTCAATTCCAGGCAATTGGCCAAACACAGGGCAGCGTTCCCCGACACCATCTCATCACAGCTGGAGCTCAGCAAACGGCGGAGAACAGACAGCTCTGTGACCAATGATAAACCCATTTGGAAGAGAATATGAACATCCATGTGTATTTTGCATAATCGATAAATCCGAAAACGGATTTTGTCGATCATTTCTTACTTTTGTCAGACTTTACCAGCTCCTCCCGGGCCATTTGGCTGGCGGCCGTACACACTGTCAGAATCTTTACAGCGTACTTAGTGGCGCCCAAGTTGGCTTGCTGGCAGACGGTCAAAACACAACAAAATAAACATGTTATTGGACAAATACGGAGACACAGTTTTGAAATGAATAAAAGTATCCTCAGGGCTCAAGAACACTGAAACAGAAAATAGTGGTCAGTTTCACTGATTTGACCAAGGCAGTGCAGAAATAAAAGAATTTAAAAAATGTAAAAGATTTAAAATTAAGAAAATTAAAACATAAGAAATGTAAACATTTAAAAATTTCAAAATATTTTATTTTAAATTTAAAAAAATTAATAAATGTCACTGGTTAAAAAAGGCACCATCTTGTGATTTAGCTACCAAAAAAAAGTGTTCAGTCCTAAACATTTAAAGCAGAAGTAAAAAAAATGTATTCATAAATTGAATGTCTGTATTTAAATATAATATGTTCCATTTCAGGCATTAATACCCCCAAACCGATTTTGTTTTTGTGTACATTTGGGCACCTTGAGTTGCCGGTGCACCGTCTTCACCACGTCTCGCTGAACAACATGATTAACAGCCTCGGAGGACTGAGAGAGGATGTTGCTCAACACGCCCATGGTTCCCTGGAGGACAAAAGAGAACCTTAAGCAAACAATAGCCACTCACACAAAAGGTAGCTGAAATATAAAGCAAAGGTGATGGACTTTGAGTCTGTGGAGTGTTTTTGTGTTTGGGAGAACTTTTCCGAAAAGAGAGAATTCAGAGAAAATAACCTCTTGCAGGAGGACTGAGTCATCATGGAGATACGTTGGAAATGGACAAAGGATACCAGGTGCAAGCTTTAGTATATGCAATCAATAAGCATTAGAGGCTGAATTTGAAGACATCGAGGAGCATAAAGGCATTGCACAGGTGGTGAGGATTCAGTCTTGTATCGGCCATAAAATGATAAAGGCCAAGACAATGAAAAGAGAAAATCAAGTATTTAAGGCCTGAGGGTCTTGTCTGATTTGAGAGGCAGTTTATAGATTAGGGACTAACCACTGCTTCGAAGTCCAAGATTGCTTTTTTGTCATGCAGTTAGAACACCAGACTTATTTTTCGAGTTCTAGCACAGCCTTTTCTCAAACGTTCAAATTTGCAACCCAATTTTGCTCACAACGAAAGTCAAAACAGAAAACATTTCAAGACACATCTGATGTGATCCATCAATTGAAGAGGTGTGTCTCAAAATATGTCATTATATCAAAATGTGACAAAATGAACAAGAATCTCAAAAAATGCTGATAAATGTGCATTGTATGTTCCCATACGAGTTGGAAATGTGGAAAAACAATTCCCAGAAAAGTCTAAATTAACCTAAAAGTCAATTATCTGGAACTTAGAAGGTACGCACTTATTTTGAGTGGGGTGGGCAGTGCCCCAAGGCCCCCCTCTAGCTCCGCCAATGCCTTGAGAAGGATTCTAATGCGTTTAAAAGGCAGTGAGGAAAGATAGCACAAGAAAAAGCGAATGTCAAAAAAAGGATGCTGACGAGAGGCAGCAAGACAAAAATGAACCCGCCGGGCAGTTGGTGCGCAGTAAAAATGAGTGACGAGACAGATGGGTGGAAGCGTGGGACACAACAGCCCCGATTTTAGGTAGAGTGGAACTGCTGAAACGGCCATTAACGCACACGACAGCACCTGGAGCTGAAGCTTTTTATCAAATACAGCGACGTATATACAGCAACCCCTGAACATTGAGAAATTCAACTTCTCCATTACGGCTTTGTTGACTGAGAGTTTACAAGCCAGGGAATGACCCACAAATGTCAGGAGGTGTTACTTTAAAAAATGTAATAAAAAATGAAAGCCTAAAAGGAGTTAGGTCCTTCTGGTGCTTTTTGTTGCTATATTTTAGCGTTTTAGCATGTGCTATAAAAAGGATCAGCCACTCACAGCAACAACACCTTCGTCATCATCCCTCAGCAGGTCCAGGCAGCAGCCGCACAGTGAAACTGCGTTTTCCTACAAAGAAACCTCTCACCTCTTAATGCAAGGAAGAGAACATCATACTCGGCAAATATATTATGCTGGAGGATGGCATATAAGAATAACCTTACCTTGATGACAGAGGAGGTCACAGTTGAAAGGTTGATGATCAACCCAAGGAGAGGGTAAAGGATCTCCTTGTAACTGCTTGCAAGGCATTGCTTCTGCAAAGACATTCAACGGTCATAAGGCCAGCGTTATTGCGGTTAATTATTTATATTACATATTCAATAATTAGTTATTATTATTATTCAATAATAAAGTTAATGAACTGATGAATTGATTATTTTATTTTCTGTTATTATTTATTTATTTATTTATTTATTTATTTATTTATTTATTTGATTTTTCTTTCCTGTCAAATATCAGAATCAACAACAGCCTCAAAAACTCCATATTGATTATAAACTCTTCCATGCAACTACAGTGGTCACAATTTCACAATTACGTGATATAACCAAGGGGGATATAATCAAAGCATTTTTTTTTTTTAATTTACATGATTACATTTGAAAAATTACTCACAATGGCAAGCAGAAAGGCCTTCCAGCACTCTGCATCGTGAGCAAGAGCGTGACGGATGACGTCATCTTGACTCATACTGCCAACAGCTGATAAAAGCGATGGGACGACGTGACGATTGTCCTCGCTGATGTTGCTCTGGAAAGTGAAAACGTACATAGAACATGCAAAGAAGTAAATTCTGCTTCTTCTTTTTTGATCGTCTCACCATTATGGCAGCAAACTGCTCAGAGACCGAAATTGTAAGCACATTCCTTAGCTGGAGGCAAAATCTGCAAAACACAGTAACACAAAAGACAGATATTTGCATTTCACTGCACATTATGGGTAAAATTAATAATACATGATGAAGTTCAACATGCATGCGAGCTGATCACATGGAGAGTTCATTTACAATGAGCAAATGTAACCTTTCAACACGATAAATTGCTGCATTAAATGACCATCTTGTACTTCCTAATCTACAAGAAATGTCAAACCAATTAGGAAAAAAATTTCCAATTCTGTACTGACTGATCGCCTGGGAAGACTGGACTCTGCATCCGCAAAGCCGAGTTGATGAAGAAAACTTTAAATCCAGTTCAATCCATTTTCTACGGTGCATTAGCTCATTAGGACTGTGAGTCAGCATGGATTTTTTTTTTGCCGCTAATCACTGGGCACTATGTATTCATACTGTATTGAATATGTCAGTATATTCTCTGGACACTTGATTAGGAACAACTGAATTATCCTAACAGGAATTTTTAGTTTTTACACGACTCTAAAAAGACTTGGAATTGTTCTAAGGCAGTGATTCCTTTACTTACCACTAGGAAGAGCCTCGTAGCAGACTTTAACATTTCTCACTTATGTAAACACTCAAGCTGTATAAAAATAATAATAATTGTGAGAGATGGTGATATATTATTTTTACTTTTTTTTTTTAATCTCACAAAAACATCAGAGGTGGTGATATATATTATTTTTACCTTTTTTTAACCTCACAGAAACATTAGAAACAGCTGACTACCACGTTATATTGACTTAATACCCAGTCTGTCAATTTTAACAGAAAATTATAACTTCAAAGGCAATTTTTTCCCCCCAATTTCTTTTCTAATCCCATTGGATTTAAACGGTTGTTATGCCCGCTGTACAGTACCGAGAAAATGCATGATTTTGACCCCACCGAACTCGGTGCCACATAACTCTCCGAGGAAGAGACGGCGGAAATTGATCACCCCATTTCAGCGGCTGCCGCATCGACTTATTTCCTGCTGTGTTCAAGAGCCCCAGTTGTCCTTTCATGTCTGTTTTCATGAGGCTTCGGAAAGGGGAACAGCTTGAAAACAGCGTTTTACCTTGAAGAGACATTAACTCTCGGGCCGCGCGTTGATTTATTAAAGATGCTACCTTTTCCATTTCTCTGAGAAGCTTTCCGTGATGGAGCCACATTCTGAAGTGCATTTAATATAGATATGATACATGGCGGTATAATAGGCTGGCCTCTGGGTCACAGTCACATAGCTAGTAAGGTTTGTTTCCACATTTGGAAATCCGAATCATTTGCGAGGAGAATCGAATTTGTAGCGCTGCGCTTTTTACTTTTTTTCTCCGGCCAACTCCTGCAAAATGACGAGCGCTCTGTTCTCCCGTCGCCTGCCTGGCTTCGAGACGCACGCCATGAGGCTCCTCGTTAACCTTTAGAGTCAGATTAAGAAAGGGAAGATAGGAAAAGGGGGACACAAAAAGGGAGAAATGATGAAGCGTTTTGT
Organism: Syngnathus leptorhynchus; assembly: GCF_054491065.1. NCBI lineage: Eukaryota > Metazoa > Chordata > Actinopteri > Syngnathiformes > Syngnathidae > Syngnathus > Syngnathus leptorhynchus. The sequence continues at coordinate 4,994,506 of NC_141201.1, read as the reverse complement.
CCAATGGTACGTTATTAATCTGAAATTCCATTGAGTTGGAAACGACGTGAACATTTTGAGAGCGGTTCCGCCGAATCCTCGGCTACAACGCTAATAAGTCCAATTTTAAGATCGTAATCCAAAATGATGCCATTAAGAATTTGATAAGGCTATATAATGAAGCTGCTTCATAAATGGAAATTGTTCTGGACTTTTCAATTTGCCGTTTTTTGACACATTATGAAGGAAACAAAATGCATCACATGACTTGAATGTGATACAGAAACATGACAAAACATACTTGAGAACATCCAAGTTGTCCAAGAGAAGATGTTTGCCATGTGCAGTTTGCACAAACAAACATAACAATTCCAGGCACTCTTTCTCTACTGCGTCATGTTCAGATGAGATCAAGTCCACAATAGACTCTTTGGACACTGGACTCGTCATCAGTATTTTCTGGTTTTCCTCTGTAAACCACACAAAGAGATTTTTACGTTCATATCGGGACATGGAAGGTTAGGAACAAAAGTTTAAGAATGCAATCAGGAACAGAAAATGGAGACTAATATCAAAATAGTTTCTCGCTATGGTGAATGATGTTTTTGTTGTCAATCATCCACAACAACGTTGCTGTGTTTTATACAAAAGCTGCAAAAAAAGGGGGAGATAAAAAAAGAGAGCTGTGCTGTAAATCAGCGGTCCCCAACCACGGGCAGCGGAACGGTACCGGTCCGAAAAATTGGCGATTCTCTCCCAATTACGTCCGTCCACCCTAGGGTTAAGGTTGGGGTTAGGGTTAAAGCTAAGTGCAAAAAAGGTTGGGGACCACTGCCGTAAATGATACAATGCGGATTACTTCACCATTAGGATTTTTCTCCTTCTGTTTACCTTGAAAGGACAGCAAAGAAAGAACATTGGCTTACTCAGGCTCTTTTCATTATCTCCATACCGTTTTCCTTGCATGTGATCATCCAAACATTGAGAATGCAAGCACACAAGTCTTGGCTGCATGGGTCATTTGCTTCCTGCGACAGGCAACTGTGGAGAAATGCACAAACTATAGTTTCCTTCAAACTGATTAGTGGTGACTTTTTAAATTGCTTTTTTTTGGTGGGAGGGGGGGGAGTAATCAGGTACGTGCAGCCATGTGAAAAAATAAAAAAGATAATAAAAAAAGAAAATAAATATAATAAGAAAATTCATAAAATAATGAAATAGTAACACAAAATAAAAAAGATAATAAAATGAATAAAATAATAATGAAATAATAAAACAATTATAAAATTAAATAACAATCATAAAAAATCATGAAATAATATAATATACTAAAAAAGATAATAAAATAACTAAAATAATAATACAATAAAAAACTAGTTAAAAATAAAATAACAGTCGTAAAAAAATCATAAAATAATTTTAAAAGTCAAAATAATAATAAAAATAAATAAATACTCTCCCTAACCTCAGTTTCTCCGTCCAATAAATTGGCAGTTACAAGGTGGAAAACTAAGCAGCAGTGTTATATTTGGAGCTGCAGAAACTTTGATCCACTTCTCAAATTGGATCTCATCAAATACACACATGAACCGAAATGAAGTGTCTGCAAAGCGTGGCTGTACAATGATTTCAACACCTCTGCCGGCAGAAGCAAAATGAGCTATTTTTACCAATCTCCAGCTGCATTCAACCGACAATGAGTCTTCCCACTTTAATCATGGCGGCGCTAACAACTGACGAGTTAATTATAACCCTACTGACATGACATGAGGGAGTCATGAGTGGCAATTTCTGAGAGGAAAAGTAAAACAAAACCAAAAACCCCTTTCACTTATTTCAATCTTTTGATTACAATCATGTCCTCGTACAACATGAGCAGACTCGGTCGGGTCAGGGAGGGATTTCCCATCATTTTCCGTGAATGTGCCTATCTGCTACTCCTTTTGTCAATGCTCCGTTGAGAGCTGACAGCCAAGTCTCCCTCCGGTCTCTTTACCTCCTCATCGTGTCATTGCTGTCGATGATATTGAAGCCATTGTGCAACCTGAAAAGCGTCTGGCCGCTGCCTGTTAGGACGAAAGCAGAGAATGACATCAGATGTCAGTGGACCATATTTTATGACAGTGGAAGCTGTAGGCAACATTAAGGTTCATTTTCCTTGTTTGCATCGTAGCTAGGACGTAAGAGGAAAAAATAAAACATGATTTGGGAGCGACTGCAAGCTTCCTCGCTAACAATGAGCCGCAAAAAAGTCAAACCGAGAAGTGAGACGTTCTTTTTTATTTTAAAGCCGTAATGTCAACCCTGCTGAGATACATTCAGCGGCGAGTTATGTAAGAATTGCCCTTTTCTACTGAATGGCACCGTGAGACAGGTATTATATCACTCAGCAGTCATCAAAATGAAGAAAAAACAAATATTAGATGAGAAACAGCGGCCCGTGCGACGGGAAACAAGTAGTGATGCGTAAAAGACGATTATTACATGAAATGAATGAAGATCCGTCATTTTTAGTAGGAACTGTATTTATACTGTGGGATGCTTGCCAAAGTGTGTCATAATTAACATTAAGAAGAAAAAGAAGGCAGTGAGCATGATGGATTATATGCAAAGTACAATATCTGCCTTTGGGCAATGCCTCAGAATGAGTTAGTGTAAGCGGGTCACCGTTGGGTCACAACAAGGTTGAATACCAAATAAGCATTAATGTAACACAATTGTGCAGAAATATTATGTTGCATTTATTCAATATTACATTATTTTCTAAAATATATTGACCAAGAAAATAAGGAACTATCAGCTATAAATTAAAATGTTGGTACACTGAATATCCTGTTTGAACAAATTGTTACTATTGTAGGTCTGGTGACAAATTATTGTAAGCAATTAAATAACTGTAGAAAGGAGACTTTGAACTTCTTATGATTTAAATAGAAAAGTCACTTCCTTGCTTCAGTTGATTCACTCCAAGCATTTACTTGATTTTTATTTCCTTTCGTAACTTAACCTCGCTGAGATCAGTGAATCAGTGGTGCAGGTTATTAAGAAACTTTAGAATGAGCACAAATTGATTCAGTGGAGACAGCGACTTTAAAAAAAAATAAAAAAAATAAATAAATAAAAAATAAAGGACACTCACAGTCGGTCACTGCTTGGGAGAGAATCTCCAATATTCCGCAGTAGTAGAGCAGCATCTGCCCAGGCTCTGACAGCTTCTCCACAAGCTGAGGGATTAGTTTGGCCTTTTCCACTCCCTTGTCAAAATCTTGCCTGGCGTTGAATTCTTCACTCTCTTTCTTCTTTTCCAGCTCCATCTTGATCAGGTATTCTGTGATACATGAATCGTGTCTCAAAGCCCTGATGTGGATATTACACTCGGGATTTCCCAGCTCAGAATCTGAATCATCCATAGCGGCTAAATATTTACTTTTTGCTCTTAAAAATTCTGAACATACTTGGGTCTTGAATCGATTGCAACTGGAGTTATGTTTCTGATAAGATGAGAAATGTCTATAAAGTCAACCACAACAGTCCAGTTGCGATCAAGTCAGGGCCCCGAGAATGAAATAATCGGCAACTACTAAATTCAAAATGTAAATGTCATTTAAATCATTTATTTGATTAAAAATGTAAAAAATGGTCCAAATCCTCAAAAAAGATTAACTTTGTTTTTCCACTGTATTCTAACGAATTCACTGCCAGCACAGTTAAAATTGATATTGAATGAGTTAAAAATGAGCAACGGGAAACAACTTTACCTTTAGCCATCTTTTCCATCTGTGGTTCGAGTTGAGCTATCTTTTCAAAGCATGCTCTGGACTGCAGAAAAAAAAGGAGAAATATAGTCTCATGCAGTATGTATTGACACTCACTCAATTATGATCTCATTATCTACCATTGTGTCAAAGATTGTCATGAAAGGCGTTGCCCAGAAAAAGTGCCGAGTCAAAAATCAATAACATGTTTTTGTCTTGTTTAATGAGATGTTCAAGTCGCACTATCCTCCATTATTCATTTTCCACCTTTCCCGTCTATGAATATTTAAAATAAATAAGGCTTCTAGTTCTGAACCTCAACTGTTTGAACATCTCCGTAATTTCTGTCCCTCCATAAAATATGTTACAGAAATATAGATCAGTGCTTCTGCCTTAACGGGGAGGTTTTATCATGGGAGTTGAAAGAAAAAAAACTTTCATGTGGGTCGACAAGTAAGCTCGGCAGCTTACTCGAATGCGTGCTGAGCCTTGAAATTCTGTCAAGTTGTTCCTACCTCGCCGGCATAGAAGCATCAACGCTAAAACAAGTCCATCATCATTAGATGAGATGATGAGCGTACTGCGGTTGCACAAAAGCCACGCATTAAATAAGAAAGAGTGTGTTCAGAGATAATGAGCGCTAATCATACTTACCTCGCTGTACTTCTTCAATCCGACATACGCTTTGCCCATGTGTAGGTAAGCCTTAGTGCACTTCTCATTACACTGATTAAAAAAAAAAAAGAGAAGAGTAAAGCTTTTGTAAGGACACAAACAGCTTGCGAACCTATTACAGTGGTGTCTTGAGATACAAGTGTATTTTGTTGGAAATACTCTTATCTCAAATTATATTTCCTTCATTGAAATGAAGAGTGATGCCTTGAATCTGAAAAATCAACAACATTTTTAATGTGTCATAAGGAAAATGTCAACCAATAATATTGTACTTTATATTAAAAAAAAACGTACAGGAATAATAACGTAATTAAATAGAAAATAAAAAAGCTAAACAGCTCAACTTCAGAAAAGTGATGAGTCATGATTGGTTGCTGGCACCTGTGATGACATTTTCAGTCAACAACAAATGGCAAAATGGCCGCCCACTGAGATGGATAAAAAGAGCTAGATTTTGCCTGTTTAATTTATATTCCGTAAACAAAACATTAGTTAGAGCATTGTGTTTTGACTAGCTGGACTGCACAGAACCTATTATTTTAAAAAAAAAAATTGGGTTGATGTCCTCTTTAAAGATGAATCTAACCAGAGGGGAGCAAGCTGTGAAACCCAGGTTGCCACATTTTCATTAACATCCACTTCATAAACAGCACATCCTTCCAAAATTATCCCAGCTGTTTGCGGTAAAATTGCCTTAAATTGTGGCTTGATTGTAAACAGTTATATTCCACAACAGGCTTTGTCTGACTGCTTTCCCATCAATACTTGTGACCAGAGGGTGACACGCTATGACAAATGAGGCTGCGAATAACTGAAGCAAACATCCGACAGTGTCTTACCTTCAGAGCCCATTCGCAGTCGTTGATGGCCTCCTCGTACTTCTCCAGATTGATGTAAGCCTATGGAGGTGCAAACAGGGGTCAAAAAATACATGCGGCATCACAATATGCAGACGAGATTATTGACGACTGAGAAATTTGGTACACTTGCACAATTTTGTAATCCAATGCAATATCTAACAATCTCATTACTCGCACCGTGCCTCAATTACTCGCTAAGGACATATTAAATTCTATTATATTCGTGATGATGAAATATTTATTTTGTTGTTCGTAAAAAGAGGTCAAAACAATATATTTTTTTTTATTTTACAATAAACACCTCTAATGGACACCTGTTACTTTTTGCTAGCTATGGGAAAACGGGTTAGTCGGGCTCATATTTTAGCTGAATAAATTGATAATCGATTGACACTCTCAAAGAGGTATTTATTTTATTTTTTTAGAGGATGTCGCTGTGTTGTGAGGTTGCTGCATATTTCTAATACATCTATATTGTTTACTTTATATTGTATCATCATCAACAGAAATATTAACATGGGATTCCATTTTAAGTAATATTTGAAATATAAAGGACTGAGTACAGATCTTTGTGGAACCTCATTTTTAAGTAGTACTGAAATACATGCTGTTTTCCTTTATTACAAGCAATGCTGCAAAAGGAATTATTTTGTCATAGTAGTCAAGCTCATTTCCCCAGTCAAACATTAAACGAGTAAAAGCAATTAGAAAAAGTATTCACTTGTGCTCTGTTGGTATACAACTGCTGCATATCACGTTGTTCCTCCAAGCCTTTACTGTAATATTTCACGGCGGTCTCATAATCTCTTTGAGCATAGGCTTGATTTCCTTTGTCCTTAAACGCTGGGCGGACAAAAAGGATAAAACGTTAAACAGGAAATACAGCTGGCCCTGCAAGATGCTAAAGCAACCCGTCCACCTCACTACAACAGATTGAAGTGGCAGGTAACAACACACCAGTGGCCTTTTTCTCTTGAGCGAGCCTCCTCTTCCTCCTGTCCTCCGCATCTCTCTCCATAAACCTCATAAAATTCTCTGGCCATAAAAAGAAAAACATTTCTATTGGCATTTATGTCTCTGATGTAGAACTCCCTGGTGACATACACAGTAACAATAAAAAGAAATATAAAGAATCTGTTGCCTTTCATTACATTTCTTTTCATTGGGCCTTACCCGCACTTTCAGTTTGTGCATCCTGCAAAACATGAAGAGATATTGTTGACAATAGATTTTTAAAGGAGGAAAAAATGTTTACGCATGTGCATTGGTCCATGTGCAATTGCCGAACAATGACAACATCTTTACCACAGGAGCTTTCGGTGTTGGGTTTGTATTGATTGTGGTCTTGTTGACTTTTGTCCTGCAGGATCCATTCAGGGATGCAATTTGGCAATCTGCCTTTTTGATAGCTTTCTGCTGGACTTCAATGTCTGGTGAGCTTAGATCCTTTACAAGCTTACCTGGCAAAACAAAGTGTCATTAAAAAAAATCATATTAAAAACATTAAAACACTACAGCCATTAGGAATGTTGTTATATAAAACAAAATAGCATAAAAGATTAAAACTGTATACTAGCTTCAGCACAAACTAACAAGTTAACAAAAAATCTATAGGCTAAAACAAATGAACATTACTTATTTCGTCGACATTCTTCAAGAAACGATCCAAGTCTTCAGTTGAATCAATGTTGTTTAGCTCCATTTTTTCTTTTTTTTTTTCCCCCTAGTGAAGTGTACAGATAGTTAAGGAACGTTTTCACATTAATAAACCTTTGGTTGGGCACTAATCAGTAAATTTTTATTCTTCCAGGGTGCTAAACTGCCACCTAAAATATGTAGTGAGACACCAGCGGGTACCAGACCGCGTTGTTTGTTTATCAACACATGGTTACCATGACGACGAGATGCCCTCAACGGTGACTAATCTGAAAAAAGATGACACCGTTGATCCAAAATTGAAGTCCAAAAATCAATTGAGTAGTCTTAAAACGAACACACTATTGAGTTCAAATTGTTTTATATATAAAATGTCAAAAAAAAATAAAAATGAAAAATGGTTTGTCATCCGTTGTACAACACTGCCCTCTAGTGTTTCTTTTATGTCACTGAACAGTACTGTTGTGCAATTTATGCCAAATAATAATAATGATAAGAATAATAATGATAATAATAATGTGTTACTTCCACCAAATAACAAAATATATTTGTTTCTACCATTTAATATTGTGATCATGGTCCCTCAATGGATAAGAAGCAGGTGCTTTTGGGTTATGGAAAGTTGGTTGTTTCACTTTTTTCATTTCCGTATTCATCAAATTTAAAGTTTTTCTAAATACTTGTACCGTCAGTAAAAAAAAATACAATTTTTAAAAGTTTTGAAACATTGTCATTCATGTAAAGAATAAAAAGTTTGGGGCTGAAACCCGACCCCTGGGGGACACCACAGGAAATGTTTAAACATGAAGATGTGTATTGACCCATTTTCACAAACTGCTGTCTTTTACTTATGTAACTTTTGACGCAGTTCAGAGCAACTCTAATACCATAATGTTCCAGTTGTCACGTCTCGTCCCCAGCCGTTCCACTATGTGTCTGTTGTTATGGTTTCTGCCCCTCCCCTCCTGTGTGCCCATGATTAGCTTCTTTATTCTCACCTGCCTCTTGTTACCTGTCGTGTCTATAAGTCCTGTCTGCCCTTCACGCCCTGTCGGATCATTGGTGTCTTCATGTCTTTTTGGTTGCTGTCATTTTCAAGTCTGTTTCGGTCGATCAGTCCTTCATGTTAACGTTTTGTTAAGTCATGTCAAGTCAGTTTGCCGAATTGTGTCAACATAATGGCCGTACACCTCACTGCTCTCCTGTTGAGCACATGCCATTTCGGCAGGCTTTTAAAGTCTCTTTAAATAGCAAAGCTGATATTTTTCCACAAGCATGACTTGAGAGGTCAAGTGCTACTCAAGAAGCACAACCTGAAGATTCGTATAATCTGCTTGCGATTGTGGAAAGGGAAAAGAAGTTTGGGAGTAGCAAAAGAAAGTTTCTGAGATGACTGTCTTTTTTTTTTTTTTTCTCTCTCTATGGTCAGTGCAACTGCTGTGGACATCATCAGGGTACATCTCAAAGAACAAAAGCTCGTGACATTGATGAAATGCCCGCTTTGCTCTTTATCTGCCTTTCCACAATCAATCCACTCGAGACTCAGAATCTTTTCTCCGGGGTTATCTCCAAAGAAAGATGCCCCCCACTGCAATACAACACGACAAGTTAGGCTTCATTTACTTTTAGAAAAAGGTCTGAATTGGAGAGCGAGAGAGAGATATACACACACACACACACACTATAGTCTACCATAAAAACATAAAACCCAACAATCAGGTCATGAGGAAGAAGCTGGTTCTATTTTTTAAGAGACGGAACCATGCTCGTAAATGAGTGTGAAACTCTCGAGAGTCAGGGGACTCCACCCCATACCATTCCCATTTATAAGGCGACAACGGTCACCCTTCCCAACCACTTGATCTTTGCATGCAAGGCAGTATGGAGAGAGGACAGAGCCATTCCGCAGCGCCCTCCTATTTGCCGTGGTCCATCTGCAACACTTTATTTTGCTGTCTGCCAATTGGCATTGCAGCGATTTTCTTCTCCTCCAAGGTAGGCCTTATTTTGCTGTACCCACCCCAAAATAATATATTGCCCAAGTTGTTTCAAATTTGAATCCAAATAACCCTGAATGGAGCTCTTGTTTTATTTAAGGTAATGAAGGCCAATGCTACGGGGAGCTCGGCAGCAGCTGCTGATGCGTCAAGGATAGCCAAGATCCTCAATATCGTGGCGCTGGTGTGCGGATTCATTTTGAGCGCCATATTAATCACTGCGTTTGTGCTGGGACTACCGTATTCAAGTGGGTAGTTCATGTACTTGCCAAAATGAACAAATCAAATCAAAATGTATGTATGAGTTCAAGTTTGTCCACATTTGAATAACAACAAATAAAATCAGTCAAAACTATGAAATGTGATTCGCAAGTTTCATAAAAAATAAAAAATCTTATTACCAAACAAAGATCGTAATTGTATTGAATATTTACTGAATGTTTTCATACAATCAGGTCACATAAACAATATGATGTCACAATATTTCAACTGATGTCACTTGAATACGAATAAAAGTGATTTTTATGTACCGTATTTTCCGGAATATAAAGCGCACCTTCAATGAATGGCCCATTTTAAAACTTTGTCCTTATATAAGGCACACCGGACTATAAGGCGTACCATGAATGCATCATGTCAGATTTTTAATCCAAATCAAATCATTCTCCATTTTATCTTTTTGATTTCAACTTCAGACGCAACAAATTACTTTAAAATCACAAAATAATGATCCATAGTCTTTTTGATTCATGATTCATAGTCTTCAGCAGGCCTCTTATGATTGATTTCATGACACAATGCTTCGGGCCAGTTGAAATTTAGGAATTTGGTCCATATATAAGGCGCACCGGACTATAAGACGCACTGTCGGCTTTTGAGAAAATTTTAGGTTTTTAGGTGGGCCTTATAGTCCGGAAAATACAGTATGCTTTAGTTGTCTTTTGTTTCATGGGAAACTGCAGGGAAAAAAACATACTTTTGTAATAACCTGAAGACATTTTATCACTTAAATAAATAAATAAAAATAAATCACCAACATCACCTTACACACAAATGACCAGCTAGCCGTTTCTACCCAGTGTCATGAGAAATAGTTTTTGTACTACTTTGCAAAAGTATTAGCCCCTTGAACTTCTTGACTTTTTTGCCACAGTTAGGCTTCAAACTGCATATACTTCCTGAGCAACTTGTGCGCTTTTTTAAATTTCCAAGCGAAGTGGTGACCTCACAAGTTCCATCATGTTTTTTCTTCCCATCACTTTTCTTTACTGATCGATTGAGAGAAATCACATGACAGCGTGCTTCCTCGTCTCAAAGGACGCTTTGGGCTTTCCTCTTTTGCTGAGGTTCTTTGTCTTAAAACCCCTTCGAATTTTGACACCAAAGACGTTTCTCCGTGTTTCCTTCCAAATTCCTCGCCGGCCTATTTCCCAAAGACAAGTTTGTTACTCTTGGCTTGGATCACATGATGCAAACACTGTGCAACTTCACTGTCTCTGTACTCACGCTGCTTGGCTGTGCTCGAGAAGCAGTCTGTTCCTCAAAGCTGTGAAGAATGACAGACTTTGAACATCCCTGAGGAGGTTCGCCATCACAAAATGACCAATGGGCTTCGTGTGCGGAGACATCTAAGCCCACTTTGGCCTGAAATAATTGGCCTAGAGATGCCTGGAGTACCTACAGTGGCACAACAACAACTTGGCTCAGTAAGAGAGCAGCGTGACCATATCTGGAAGTGCTGATATAACTTGATCAATTATTAGGTGTTGGTTTCATGATGTCAAAATGTGAACAGCATGAGGGAGAAACCAGGTTGAATACCGATTTCGTTCATGGTTCAAACACCTGCAGTGAAATACGCCGTTCTGGGTTTTACCGGCACCACAGAAAAGAAGCATAGTCTGGTTTCGACTGGCTTTATGTTATTTAGCTCTTATTTATGTTATTTGAAATCTAGAAAGACTCTTTTTCATTAAAAAGGAGTAGACTATTTATGTGAAGTAAATCCATCAAAAGAGTCCTCTTTTTTTTTTTTATAATTACGGAAAGTTAAAAACGTCTATTTTATTGTATATATTTATTTTATTATTTTATTTTATTTTTTTAATTTTGCTGTTAAAAATAATGATGATATACTTAAAATAATTACGGAAAGTCAAAAACATCAATTTGATTTTATATATTTATTTTATTGATTTTATATTTTGCTGTTAAAAATACACTTCCAATCAAGTGGCAAAACCAGGTGACTGCTGAATGTAACTATTAAACTAACTCGACTCTAATTTAGTTACTTTTAAAAATAAAGTAGTCAGTAAAGAAACTATTTTAAGTAACTGTGGCAACTCTACCTATGAGCTGCAACAAAAGTCCAAAGACACACTCAAAAGTGACCAAGAAAGGAAAATCTGAATTCAGGATGCTTGCTTGTTCGTACCTTCCAGAAAAGTCTCTCGAAGGCAGGGGCGGAATCGTTACTCATGTCTTTAATTGCCACATGGGACAAACAGTGCAGCAACAGCAGGGAAAAGCCCCCAACTGAATGAAGTCTCTGGCGGCGGACAAAGAGCGTCTCATCTACTTCCTGTCAACATGGTGACATGAAGTGTACAGTGAGAATTATCAATGAATGGCCACTTTAGTTTCAGCCCTCAAATGGCAACACTAAGAGGCGGGAAAAAATGGATTGAAAGGTCAAACAGATTTTTCACAAAAGTTGCCATTGTGCAAAAGCTTTTTTTGAGTTGATACACTTTCACAATAATAAACCATTAACACTTTGAAATGGTGGAAGAATATTTCTTTTTATAATATTTTTGTTGCTTTTGTTTTTTTGCATTTTAGCAAATCAATTTTTCCAATTGACAAACAACTAACATTTTCTGTGGCTTATTGATGTGACGGGTTTCAGTTTCAGTCCTGCTGTTGGACCAATAGAGAAGACTTTAAGCATATCGGAACATTGACAACAGGAAGATCTTTCGGGTTTGGGGTGAGCGTTCCAGGTAAAACCCGACACTGGTAAAAGTGCGGTTTGTGTGACCAAATCGACAACAGGAAGAGTTGTGGTGAACGGTTCAGGTGAAAAGGTTATTCCTTTCACCTACGCAGCGAGACTTTGAGTTGATGTGCAAAAAATTATATGCAATTAGATTTTTAAAAAATCACATTTTCAGATTCAACATTACCTGATAAAAGAAGGAATTCCTGAAGGTGTTATTATGGTAGTTGTTACTGGGAAGCCTCGTAGCTATTTGGAGAGAAACTGTTGGAGTCTGTGGAGAGAAACGAAAAAAATCATCAAACGGACTCCTCATAAATAAATACAGGCACAATGTATTTTGTGAAATAATAATCATGAGAAAAGTTTCAAGTGTTACAAACAAGTTTTAATGCTTGCAAGGTGTGCATGAGGAACAGTCCATGTTGGTACACCAAGAATTCTTTGGGGTTGAGGCTGGATGGCTCCAACGGGATTAACTCTCCCTCACACTCCCACTGACATTCCAGTTCATCCAAAAATATCTCGCCACTTTTGTCTGAGCAAAACAGAGGCCGATTATACACAGAGAAATGTGTCGTCATTAGGGGAGAATTTTTGATTTTTTTTTCTCAATTTAACACATCTAATATAAAAAAAATTATTTAAAAAAAGCAATGAAATATGATGTAAATTCTCCCACCTTTTAGCCCTTGCTCCACTCCTTTCAAGAGCTGGAATAGAGGTGAAAGTTGCAGCAGCTTTGTCCACTCCTCCTCTAGGAATAAAAGCCAAAGCATCATAATGTGGCACGAATCCAGCACTTTAAGTATTACAACTGGATTACCTGGAATTGTTGGGAGAGTGATGTGACTTGGTGGAACACATGCTGTCAAGAAATGTCATTTTTATTGTTTTGGAGCAATTTGCCTACTGTGATTGTGGTGGAAAAGCAAAACAAATTGCTGGCCAACGTGTCAGTTGCTCTTTGATTAAACTAGGAAGCAGCTGGGACATTGTATTCTATCTTTAATATGGCATTTATCCTCTGCCACAACCTCCACCTGTTTTAACCAACCAATGTTTACATCTGCGAGACTTAGTGACAAATACATTAGGATTGATTACGGAATGTGGTAATCAAAATCACCGTTAAAAATTAGTCCACTCCCAATGACTCATAAAAAGGTCTTTTTGCATTGGATCATATTTTTTTTCCAAATTGTTTATTACCTCCATCTGGCTGCTGGTTAGTGCCAAAAACACGTTGGCGACTGAGATCAGGGTTAGAGTTGACTTGCTGTTTATCAACCGCAAATTGCTGGTTCATTCTGTCCAGCAGAGGTAAAATCTTCCTTTGGAGCAAACTCATAACGTTCCCGGTCGGTCTGGGTCGACACAAGCGAATCAGACCGTATTCTTTGTACCAGAATTTTCCACGCAGGACTTCCTGAACAAAGAAATTTTAATAAAATGGAAGCTTTACTAGAAGTATGTTTTTTCTCATCAAAGTGATGTGTGCCAACCTGAGCCGTATCAGCGCGCAGCTTGGAAAGGTGTCGAACAAAATGCAGCTTAATGAGAGCAACATCTAAATCGGACAATCTAGAAGAAAATTGCTCCCACATTTCTCCCAGCGTCGGCTCTCTGTCCTGCGGTTACAAATTGAACATACGGAAAATGTTAAGACATTAGAAACTATTTTTCCTCTCCAAAAAAGAAATGTTCCGACCATGAGGCGGACACTTGCTATCCATTCTTCTCCTCTTTGTGTGTTCCATTTTTCCTGATCTTGTTGCAGCTGCTCCATGCGTAAGTCCATCATGTCGAGGCCTGACATCAACTCAGAATACCACACACAGTGCTGATCCCACTCCTCTTCATCCACTAAGCGAACAGAAAAAAAATATATGAATATCAATTAAAGGTTTCTTTTTATTTGTTTTTCTGTCATAGCAGCTTACCCAGGCTGAGGATATTTAAAACATGTGGAGGAAGGATCAGAGACAAGGTGGCACGTTGGGCTACTCTTCTTTGGGATTCAGCCTGGGCTAAGTCGTGCATTTCCACAGCTGCTTCCCTTAACGGCCTGCCTGACCACAGGACCTGCAAGGCAAGGTGAAATAAATAATTAATTCACTGAAATTAATTGAAATAAATACATATTTTTTTATGATTTTAAAAAAATATATTCATAATAATAAAAAAAATCGAAATTGATTTAAATTAGTAAATAAATTGAAATAAGTCACACCTCATTAACCTCCTGATGGCTGCCAACATCCATCAGTCTCAGAAAACACGGGAACACAGCTGAGTCCACATCAGCAAGGATGTCCTCCTCCCGTCGCTTCTGCTGCTGCCAATAAGTGTTCCGTGCACACGTTTCTCTCTCCAGAGCCTCCACCTGGTCTCAAAATCAACAACGATTACCAGAAAGGCCTGATTTCATGCAAGTCAAGTGCTCTCTTCCCTGATCCAAAAAGAAAAAAAAAAGAAACCTGCAAGCTGTCATTTTGATCCGCCACAGACAACCAGTAGGAGGCTGTGATGGGTACGACGGTGTCGGTGAACACATCCCGCCTGGCGCCAACCACAGGAGCCAACACAGCAGTTACAGGATCAACTGCCTGAGAGCCATAACGGATTGCCACCAGACCTGCAGAATTGATGTAAGCCTATTTGCTCTAAAAATATATCAAATCCTGCACTTTTTTTTTTTTTATACCATCGCCATCAGGGTCCTCCATGGTTCCCCCCAGCCCTATCGTGCATCCTGTGATGAGATCGGACTGGCACCCCAACACGGGTACGCTGAGACCTGTTCCCATTGGATCAGGGTAGTCCATACCCAGCAAGGCAGGGACTGATGTGTTTGAACCTGGCAGAGTCATGTCTCCTGAAGGGCATAAATGTTGCGTAAGACTTTGTACATGCACCAGTGACTATCACGTCTAGTTATGTTCTCACCCAGAGCGCCTCCATCTTGCTGCAGGCCCACTGTAGTGTCCAGCAGGATCTCCAACCTGGTCTGAAGCTGCAGCTGACAATGCTGACTCCTCCTCCAGTTCAGATGGAGGTCCTCTGCCATTGCACCGATACGATCTTGCCAGTGACACCCTCGCTCGGCTCCATGATGAAGCTGCAAAGCCGGTTCTGATTCCCACTCCTCACTCAGAAACCTGAGGAGCTCAATCGTTTTGAACATGACCGCCAGAACCTATAATCAAAGGTTTATGCGTTACATATGTTTCTTTTAATTTCTTTTGTCGTGTTTGTTCATGAGAAACACCTTGCTCTCTAAAAGAGTCTGGTATCCTCCTGCATGAGGTAACAGCTGCCCGGCTCGGATGTTTGCACCTCCCACTCGTGCCATTCTCCCACTCAGAGGTTCCATAAAGGGTTCACCCAGTAGGACTCCTCCGACTGGCAGCACGACACCTTACAAGTACACAAAGTTGTAATGAACTTTTGTCGTACTTTGTCATTGCCGTTTGATTTGTTTTACGGTTTCCCCCATTGTAATGAATTGAAATCTGAAAACTAATTAAAATAAATAAAATAAAAAATGAAAAAAATAAAACAAAATGAAATCAAATTAATAAATAGCACTGTGTAAACACAAAAGACAAATACCCGTCACCGGATCGAGACTGACGCCGACAGTCAGCACAACGTTTCCCGTCCGAGGATCCATCATTGGATAACCAATCTGGACAGGTTGCAGCAAACGTGTGATGGGACATATATGTGTCTTCCCCAGTGGGTAGACCAGACCAGTTTGTGGCTGGATAGTAACTGCCAGAATAGGTACTGGGACTCCCGTGTCTGCGTCTGCCATGGGGGCACCCAGCTGCAGTTTTTGACCTGGTCGAAGGCCTCTGAGACAGATGTTGGGTAGAGGCTGGTTTGAGTGGCAGGTAGTCGGGTATGGAATGAAAGGTATAGGAGGACTTTCCCATTTCTTGTTGTCTCCTTGTAAGGATAAAAGATGAGACGAGAGTTAGAGCAGTGATTGTTATTTTCAATGTGTGTTATTTGTAGAATGTCACTGCTTAATCTAGTTATACTTCATAATAATATTTGCATAGTGTACATTCCAAAACAAATTGCTCCCTCAAGTTAGTTGTTAAGCCAGGAACTTGAGCAGAATTTTGCAACACATACACATATCTTGCTGGAATAAAAAGAAAAGTCAACAAAAGTTTGAATTTCACTCTGAACATGTCAATGAAAAAAAAATGTTCACCTTTGTTGTTCCATTTTAAATGTAAATGTAGGTAAAGCAATAATTTTGATGATAATGATTATACCAATAATTATCAACTTTAGTCCGGTACTCTTGTTCAGTGTTCAATACCTGAACACAAATCAGTCGTGATGACCAAAGTGGCACTTTCGGGGTCATAGGCGACATTCCCAACAATGGGTAGAACATGACCGGTTTGTGGATGCACGAAGAAATCTGGAGGAACCGCCATGGTGTGACCGTTGCTCAGCAACATATGGCTGTGAGCGTTTGGTCTAACGAGGCCTGTGACTGTGTCATAATGAGCAGGGCAACATTCTCGCAGAGATCCATCAGAACCTGGAAAGACATTTGTTATTGCAGTACACACATTGACCAACAGATGGCAGTGTGTGTCAAGTTAACGCTCACCAAAGATGCCGTCTTTGCTCAGCACTGTACCTGTGTCAGGACAGAGCAGCTTGGCCCCCGTGCCTTCACCCAAGAGCCCCCAGGAGCCCTGGCGCCGACATTCTGCTGATACCAACCCTCCCATCTCACCCACTAGCGACCTTAACCGCTGGATCAAACTAAGAAGAGACGAGCAATGAGAGTTCAGGAAAAGACCTCAGCTTCTGAGAAGCTGTATAAATGGTAATACTTTTGTTGGCGCTGTCCAAAAGCTGTCTGGTAGATCTTGCCCAGTATTCTGCTACATTCTCGCACTTGAGCCGTGAACACACTGTGGACCTTCTGCTGTGCCTGCTGCTCTCGCCTCAAAACCTGGAAGATGCCAAGTGGAAAAGAAATACTCTTTCCATGTGACGCTTCCACTCTGAGAGTTATTTTTAATATTAAATTGGTTGGAATTATGGATAAACACATGTCAATTCAACCTGAAGCTGACTGTTGAGCAGCATCCTCAGGTGAGAAGCCAAAGACCTCCTGCGGACCACCTCCTTCTCCACCTCTCTTATGGTCTTGTCGTAAACATCGTCCGTGCTCTCCTCATCCACCAAGCGAGGGTGGAGCTGCCGGAGTTTCTCAAGAACACCCTGATAAAGCTCCTTGACCTACATTTACAAAAGCCATACTTCGTCTCGTAGCAGGATCCCGCCTGGATAGATCTGAAGGTTGTCACGCGCACCTCGGTGGTGAGCTGTCCCAGCCGAGAGGTGACTGACACGCTGTGTTTGAGCAGCAGGTTGTAGAAAGTGTTGCTGCTGAAGGCCTCCAGATCCACCTGGTGTTCGTAATCCCAGAATTCCTCTGAAGGCTCTGTACCGAGACGATCATAAAGAGGTCAGCTTCAACAAAGACAAATTCAAACCTGGAATTTGGGAGTTCAATGGTCAGACCTGAAAGGTTTCCTAAATATAAAAACAGGCAATGCAAAAAAAAATAATAATAATCACATGTACCAGTATGTTTGTATCTCCTGAGTTTGAATTGTTGCCCCAAAAAATGATTCCGGTGTCTTTGAAAAAATATTTGTCTTTGTCTTTTACACACAGACATTGAGGATGAGTTTTTACATTTTTATAGATTCATTTTTTTGACTTAAGATACAATATACCGAGCTTTAGGAAACCCACATTTGTAGTGGGAATGTGTAATAGCATTTTCAAAGTAGTTTTAAAATATAATGTATTTCTGATCATTGTCTGACCCTGCATGTAAAAACAAGCCAACTCAGTAGTAGGAATAAAAATAAAAAAAACATGTTTTGACATCATGTTGCAATTAATACTTCTATCTCGAGATCTGGGCAATCAACTCTCAGTACATGTGTGTATTGTGTTCATACATGAACATTCTGTGTATTTCAGGTGCACGTGGAGCAGAGGTTGCGTAACACACAGTGTACATGTGTCGCGTGTACCTGGTTGAATGGAAGTCAACCTGATGACAGCTTGTTGTTTTCTGTGTATTTTCATTTGCGAGATCACCCTTGAACCTTTTGATGCGTAGTCTTCCATGTGATAGGTCATCTGCCGTTTGTGATACCGTGCCCTGATTGGCTTCTTCTCAGGCCAACCATACTCGTGGAAAAGGATCTGAAACGTGAGTTCAATATGGTTGTATGGTACACACAAAAAAAAAGTGAGGGATGAAAATATTTTGGGGAGTGGTGTACCAACCAAGACAATCACACATAAACACAAGATGAAGGCGGCTCCAAACAGAAGACCTCCCGTCACCAGCCAGTCAGGACGCAATAAAAGGTTTCTTCTCTTCCTGATGCCCACTCTTGTGACGTGACGTGGAATAGTTGCAAAGAAGGGCCCCGGCTCGTAACATTGGCCTCCTGCAGCCATTACCCGCACATACTGGTGAGGGACAAAGGTGGAGGTCAAATACACACAGCAAGCAGAACATGAAATCTTGGAATGTGAGATTTGAAGACCAAACCGCATAACATTACATAATCTTACCATATGTTTGTGATGATGGCTGCTCAGCCTAAAAACATAAACTCCGGGCTGGTTGAAGACAATTGAAAAGAAATTGGGAGGTGTCCAGGAGAGAGTCAGCTCCTCTTTCAGTTTCCTCAATGAACCCCAGTCAAAATCACTGTTTGTGTTGTACAAGTTGTCACTGACAAAAAGATGAAGAATCATCTATGGTTGTCTTAACTAAGAGAAACTTTAACTGGTCACTTACACGTCATACTGAGGATAGTCACGAGGAGTGACGGTGAACAATAGAACATCGCCCAAGTGGAGACATGTTGTGGGATTGAGAATTCCACTGAGACTTTCCCTTGATTCTTCCTTATTATTATTATTATCCATGCTCCCGCCACCACTGCTCATATTTTCCATTTCCCACGGAAGGACAGACGCATCTAAAAGGAGTATAAAATAAATAAAAAATATTTACTGCCTTGCTATTTGACTGTTGGAATTAGGAATCGATATTATTTTCAAACCACGTGAGCTCGGAACATCCCGCAGCTCTGTGAGTGACGAAAACAGTTGCTGAAGTTCGATGCCGTCGCTAAAGAGGCCGATAAATCCCGTTTCTGTATTCGCACGGCACATGAAGACAAAGGAAAACTTGAGAGACACGTACAGAGAGGAACAACAATGACAAAAGGTGTTTACGTGTGAGCCCAACCGCTTGTCTGAACAATGTAGACGGGGCGTGGAGGGGTGTGATGGTTCCCGCATTCCAAACTCCCCTGGGAGTCCCAAACTTTAAAGAGCATCTCCAGCACGGTGCCGGAGAAGCCCGACACCTGCATACAAACAATATCTGTTGTCAAAAGTAGGTCAAGACACTGAAGAAGCTTGTCTGAACCTTTCGCAGGAAAGACAACATAGTTGTGGGGCTTTGTGTACATTGTCTGCTTAGCTCAAACTATTTATTGTGTTTAGTATTGTCAGATGGAAAACTGTAGTCGGTGGAACACCATGAGGAAAAAAATATTCGGCAAGAACTTTCCCATTGCTGCTGAGTTTTGATGAGAAGTGCGGTTACACACTGGATTGGTCGGCAGCCAATCACAAGGCACATATGCACAAATGATTCGTGCTAACATTCAAGGGCAATGAGCAATCACTGGCGGAGCTAGAGGGAAAGCCCTGGGGGCACTGCCCCCCTGAATTATGCTTGGACACCCAGGTACCAGGCCAGATATTTTTTTATTTTTTCCAGGATTATTTCCACTTTATTTCACCCTGTTATCTTTTGAGATCTCAGAAAATTTGGGGAATTTGGGGAATTTATAAAAAGAAATATATATATTATTAATTTACAGACCACCTAGTCCAGAGCTACCCCAAAGATAAGAATCTAGCCCCGCCACTGTCTTCAATGAACCTAACATGCATGTATTTAACTTACCCGACTATCAGAAGCCAAAACCAGCTCCAGTTCTCCACTAGACTTGCACTGTAGTCTCAGTTCACTTTCAGGCCTTTTCCTACATAAGTCTCCACACGCAGCTCTCCCGGGAGGCTCTACGCACACACAGAGACCGAGCTCTCCGTCATAACCCTCATAGTCTTCTGCAGATGGACACACCTGCAGAAAAGATAGAAACTCATTTAGATTATCGTTCCGCTCACATTCACAAAGGATCATTGGGTGCTGTCAGCTGAGTGGGTGAAAGGTTATTTACAACATATTCAGAAAGTGTTTGCATTTCACATTTGGCTCTTTGGTCTTTTGCTTCACTGTTAGTTTGGGTGAAAGGTTATTTACACTGTTATGTCAAAAGACATTGGGCTACTTTCAGTTTTTGCATCCATGTATCATCTGTGTGCGATCACATGACCTGTGTCTTGCAGTGACTTGACCACTCATGTCGGTCCAGACACTCTCCATGCTGGGTCCGTGTTTTTCCATCCCGGCAGATGCTGTACACTTTGTGCACACACACATCTTCACCGTCGATGGGTTGATAATTGAGACTACATTGGCACTGCCCGTCACTCCTCTGTGGAAAAGTCCATAAGGTTCTGTTATATAACTACAAATACAATTCTAAAAGATGATGCAACATTGTACCGCTCTGACATTCTTCTTTGTATTCAATTCAATGAGCTAAATGAGATGGGGAAAAAGAATCAAATCTATTCTCCATGAGTGTAACGGTGAGATAGAAACAAGACCCCGCTGTGCACGTGGGAACCTGATCTGCTCATCTTTCAGCTTGATGCAACAGATTGTTCAGGTTTCTTAGCTTAGTGCTGAATGATGAGAGTTAATTGGGTAGAGGAGCATCTCACCTGAAAATTCTGTCCCTCTCCCGGGCAGACGCAGGTGTCCTGGCCAGAGAAAGGCTGCTGAGCCACCGATCCACACGGAAGGGATGAGGACAGACCCGGTCTGGGACAATAATGTTGAGGAGGACACTCAAGACAATTTTCCATTGCTATACTATTGGCAGCAGGCCCATACGTTCCCCTTGGACAAGGAATTGGAGTGATGCTATCCGGTAGGCAGTAAAAACCTGACAAAAGCAAGACCATCATAAAAAATAATCATCAAAAAGAAGTTTAGTTTCAGGTATTCAGCAGATTTGTATTTTATTAACACATATCAATTGATGAATGGTATATTCCAAGGCAAAATTAATTAATAAATTAATTGAAAAATTCTTGGGTGAGATTTACGTTACGTTACGTTATGTTACGTTATGTTATGTCACGATGCATTACATGATATTACATTACGATACATTACATAAAATGACATTATATTAAATTACATTGCATTACATTACATGAGTCATTCTAATTTGTGTCAACTAGCGCAATATAAAACACATTTGTACGTACATACCAGGTTGACAGAATGGTCTTTCTTGGACATATCGGCTGATATTATCTCCATAAACAGAATGCAGACCACAGGAAAGCAACAAAAAACAAAGATACCTCATGAGATCATCACAGCATCCTTCCGGCATGGCGACGACCCAAAAATAAAGCGATACTCTATTAGATGGAGCTCTGCACATTTATTTGACTGTTTATAAGACGCAAAGGGAACATGCGAGCTCGTGCATGCTGAATGATTTATAGAGCGGCAGAGGGAGAGTAGAAAGTATCACATTGCTCTATTTGTTCCTCTTGATGCAAGAATGAGCATGAAGGTGATTCATGATCTGGCGTGTGGCTTTGCTTGAGCGGTTTCTAATATTCTGTACTGCTAAAAGAACTCACTAATACTGGCGGAGCTAGAGGGGGGGCTGCAGGGGCACAGTCCCCCCCTCGTGTACAAGTTGATCGCAGTATTTTTTACTGAATTCTTTGGGTTTATTTTTTTTCTTTTGTGGACCCAAGGGGAAAAAAAATCCTAGCTCCCCCAGTGTTTGCAAAAACTCCATTATGACCTGCCATGATACGAATAGCACATTCATTCTTGAGCTGTGTTTACTTACTAAAGGTGACATCGGTGTTATTCACATTTAGTGACTGTTCCATGCGTCATCGGGTGTTCGTATCTGGGAAGCAAGTGTACATTCAAAGAAACTCCTCCAAGCCTTCAGGTTTTTTTTTTGTTTTTTTTTAAATTGTTGTCTTTTCCCCTGAGAGGTTTTTCACAGAAAGGTTTAACCTACAAACAGCAACAATCTGTGCAATCTGCCAGTGAAATAAATAAAAATCAGGTTGTTAACCTTTGTTCCATTTTTTTGTTTCTACATTCCAGAAACTCATCGTATAAAAGCATCATTTTTTTTTTCTCCCAGACATCTCAGTATGTGTTGTGTGCAGTCGACATGCAGGAAGGTGATGTTTTCATGGACAGGAATGCACACATTTCTTATTATTGTGTTGACCAGACTTTGGACGACAGCTATAACCTAGTTAGCTCATCATGGCAACCGTGGACTATGACCTTGGGGTGACGAGTCGTGGCTTACCTAAGACCCACTTTAAGCAGCAGAACATGCAGCAATGGCATTGCATTTGTGCAAAAGTGCTAAAGTCCTTTTTACATCATCAGCATTGGTGATTGACTTATTTTTGGGTCTGTGTTGTGTTAACAAAAATGATTTTGACAAAAATAAATCAAACTACCATTGCAGACGCTGCACCGATTCACCTCATTTGTACATCATGAAATTCATAATAGCTCGTAGACTTTCCCCAACATCATAATTGAAGATTGCTGGTTCATCTTTATGGTGGTTTGACATTATTACCTCTAATCATGCTATGTCCATAAAATGGAAGTTCTATAGCAGTTCATCTGTGTGCGTAGTGTGTTTGTGAGTGCAAGTGTGTGTTGTGTTCCGTCACCCGTGTGACCTTCCACGTGTTGACTATTGACACAGGCAAGATCTGATAACAAGGTGCTTTATAAGGCCGACAGTGCTGAGAGGTTGCTCTATAGACACCTTGAAGCTCAGGTAAGGGCCAACATTGGTTTCTCTGTCTCTCCTTGACTAAAAATACAGAATCTATGAAGATAATACCATTTTCATGGCAGAGTCAAGGATTAATGTATTCTATCCTCCACAGAAAAGAAAATATGCATTCAGAAAAAGTGATCGCCATCATTTGCACCTTTGCCATCTTGGCAATTTCAGGTATTTTCCTCAAATTATTGTCAATATAATATCACTGTATTCTTGTATGCATTTCACTTTTCTACCGCACATTTACAAAAACAACATTTTAATTTTTTAATTTATTTTATTATTTATTTTTATATTTGTATATTTATTTTTTTATTTATTTTTTTATTTGTTTTTTTCAGCTTACCCACATCGTGGCATCAGGGAAGTGACTTGGACTGATTCCAAGGCCAATCTAGCACAACCCAAAACAGAAATCACAAAAGAAGCAGAGTAAGTTGACAATTTAGGACAGCATTAGTATGTTTTGAATCTTTATTTATTTGTAATTGGGAGCTGCAACAAATGAATAGCCACACATTAAAAAAAAAAATCAAACTGACTGGTTATGTCCTGCAGTAAAATCTACAAGAGCCAGATTGACGACAGCAGCCTTTACAACCACGAGCACGAGTACAACAAAAACCCGGTTTCGGATGAGATGCAGCGTAAGCTCATCGGGGAGGCAGACCGCCTTCGAGCCCGTTTGCATCAAGAACTGGCACAGCTGAGGGAGAGGCTGGCTCCGTCCCAGGCCCACCTCGCCTCCATGCTGGCCGTCGTGAGGGAACGCTTGGCCCCGCTCGCCCAGCAACTCGACAACAACACACACGGCCTGTGCAACCAGCTCAAGATGTACATCAGTTCGGAGGTCAATCCGTATCCGGAGGTCCAGGGCTGGATGAAGCAAGCGCTGGAGCAGAGCGACTCCAAAATGGCTGACATCCTAGCTGAATTTATGTCTCAAACCGGAGAGGTGACGGAACGCCTGAGAGAGATGAGTGAGGTGGAGGTGGCTCATGAGGATTTCTGGCGGGGATTTAGTTCTAGGCTAGAATCAGAAGTGAAGTTACTCAAGGCAGAGGTACAGAATAGTTTGGAGACTCTTAAAGCAGAACTCGCCAATCAGTCGGAAAGCCCGCGGCCCCTCAAGGCCGCGGTGGAATGCTTCTGCCAACTCCAAACTTCTCAAGCCAGGATTGAGAGATTGCTCACGTCAATGGAGAAGGAGCTGGAAGTCCAGTTGAGTTCTTCCCACCCTGTATATTCTGGTAGCTTATTGCAGGAAGACTTCTCTGTCAAACTGTCCGCTCTCATCCAGGACATTTTGCATTCAGTGCAGTGACATGTCAATACAGAGACGATAAACTCAGACACCCTCACCGCTTGTTTGTTTACCACATTGTTGGCTTACAAGGTAGTGACCAAGCTTTACATAACCTACTGGGTCAAAGGTAACCCAAATTGGGTGAAATCACTCATCCACTACTGCATAGGTGTCAAACACAAGGCCCGAGGGCCAGATACGGCCCGTCACATCATTTTATGTGGCCCGTGAAGATATATTATATTATATTTGAACAATTTTTGCTAGTCTCTGATTTCAAAACTAGTTATTCATCAGTTTGCTGTGTAGCCTATACTGAATCAGCACGTTGGGTCAAGATTTTGTTCCATCAATAGGTAGAAACTACGAAAGATAACAAGAAATGGGTTTCCAGAATATCAATATAACGGTAATTGAAAATTCTTGTTTGAAGTCAGCAGTATTACCATTAACAGTTTCTATGAATGTTACCAGTCCTGCAATCCTAATAGATGTACTTCAAATGCAAATGCAAAGTTTTGCTCTTCAACGTAACGACCACCACCACATGCACTCCAGGAAGGATTTTAGTGGGATCCGTCCTTATTTTCAAAATGGCTTCCTCTAATGAACATTTGAAGGGAAATCTTGTTATGACAACAATCCTGAAACTTTTAGTTAGTAGTTGCTTGTCAAATGTTTTTATTGTTTTGCGTGTTAACACCGGACTTTAGTAGTATTTTTCATATATACAGAAAAAAACTGTTAAGAAAAAGATATTTTGTTGTTGATGTTTGTTTCATGTTTGTAGTGAAGTCTTTTACAGTACATATGTAAATGTTAGGGCACTACATGATGTGTATATATAGAAACATTTTGTCAATAATTGTTATGTAAATATTTTCTATATGGTTGTAAATAAACTGGGAACTGTACATGGACTGTACTGTACTGCAACATGGGAAGTGTAACTGTAAATGTAAATGATTCCGTGTTTTATTTTAATCTCACAAGAAAGGAAACACTACAGTGCAAATGAATGACAGGAAGTAGCTTTAACACAAAAAAAAATGAGCTGCCATCCATCCATTCAACAATTTTCTACTGGAATATGGCTGAAAATATTATATGAATGCAAATATTTGCTACTTTGACTTCTGATATTTAATGAGATGTTTTTTTTAATTGATCAGGTACATCTTGGTTTGTAAACATATAATTGGTATCAGTTGAAGTCATGAGGTAAAAGGCGCGTCCTCCAAAACCTTTTGAGTACAAACCAGCCGCCAAGAACCAACAGAGCGCAGGCGGCCGATCCAAACACCACCCCGACTACCAGGCCCGTCACATTCAAGTCGTGATTCCGAGATTCCAAATTATTGTCACCTGATGATATACAGAAGATTAATAAAGTTTGAATGCTTCCTAGCTGAAGCTATGCATGTGATGTAGGCCAAATATACTCACTGTAGGTTTCTGCAGCAGGCCTGTCTGTGATTGGCAGAGAAGAAAAGAAGTGGGGGAAAAGTCAAATATTTGTCAAAATACATAAACAAGTCAAAAGTGGGGACCAGTGGCTCCTCCTACCTTCTCCGGAGGTGTAAAGTGGTCCAACGGAAAGAGTGGCTGAGTCTCTTCCCTCCTGTCCGAAAGGAGTCAAGGATCTTTTTTTTCTTTTGTTACAAGCCTGCGGAATAACCAAAAGGTGTTAAATTCAAGGAATGTCTTCAAGCAAGGGATATTTTTAAAAAAAGGATGAAATATTTTTGACTTACGTTCAAGAGTTCTTCACATTTAGTGGGCTCACAGAGTCTGACAATGCAATGTAGGTAGATACTAGACTTGGTCTGATCACGGTGTTGAACAAAGCGGAAGGCCTCGAAATCAAAGCGGGCAAAATTCGAGTTCCCGTTGGTATTTATTGTTGCCATTGTGTCCACTGAACACCTAATGGGGAGTAAATATTGACATTTCTATCAAACTACAAATTGCAGTGTAAAAGGTCTTCGGACTAACGTTGCGGTTACACTGAAATCGAGATGTCATCGTAAACAAACACAAGTGTTATAACATTGGGCAGTGAGCCACATACTGTCCAAACATAAAATCTGTTTTCTGATTCCATGTGGTGGTCAATATCTGTTTTCCATCCAAGAAGCCATATGTGTGTGTTTTTTGCCATCGTACCCAGTGAAGAAATTATGTTGCTCGGTTTGCGACACATTATAAGCACTGGGAGTTCCGAAGCAGTGATCCAACAGCACGTGGAAGCTGGAGCAAACAGGCCAACCAGTTACTGTTTTGCCAAGGAACACAGTGTGTTTGGTTAAAGTGGATTCTAAGAGTTTTATGACCTACTTTCCAGTCAGGTTCACAGCCTTTACTTCCACGTAGATCCTCGTTCGAAGCTGTAGTCCTGACGAGGGGATCATTAGCGGGTAGCCATAGTTGGAGTCCTACAGATATACGGGAAAAAAAGAGGAAGAAGCCAAATAGAGATTCATTTTGCATTTACACGTCTTAACAAAAGCTTACTTACATTATAGACGCTCATTTTTAGCGTGTCAACGAAGCTTCCATTGTTGTCACTCGTTGCCACCGAAACCGAAGAGCTAAAAATACACACCAAGAAAAAAAGAAATCAATCAAGAAACAAAAGAACGAATATCTGTTCAGAAAAATAAACAAATAAACAAATAAATAAATAAATAAATAAATAAATAAATAAATAAATAAATAAATATTAAAATTTTAATTATATATAAATAAATCTTAAATAGACAGTAGTTGCCATGGTTACTCACGCCACTATCTGTGTGTTGTTGACAAGATACTCTAAGGGATAGCGGCAGGAGAAATGATAGTAGAGGTCCGTGTTGTAGCTGATCACGCCCTGCTCAGATCTGGGGGTGTCGACGAAGCCTGTGATGATGACCGACTGGATGCTGAGGAAGTTGCTGAAGGGTCCCGTGGGGTCCGGAGTCTCATCCACAATCTTAACCAGAACAGAGCCAAAGCAAAGTCATCATGAAAGTGAATTTGAAAAGTCATGTCATATACTGTTGATGTGAATATTGGACTTTTTTTTCTGCCCCAACACATCCAGCAAATATTTTTTCCGTTACTACCGCACCAGTCCGATCATCTTCAACCAGACATGGTTCTGACCTGCAGGGATTGTCGGCAGGGGTTTTGGTCACTGTGGTTGACCGGAAGCAGGTAACGAATGATGGGAGGGTCCACACTGGAGTCAAGTGAACCCTGGCACTCTGTGACGTTATGCTCCCCGTTTAGCGCCATGCTAGAAGAGTTGAATCCCGCCCACTGGGCCGTGCACAGGTTGAGCTCCAGCGTGATCGTGGTGATGCCGCAGTCGACTGTCAGATCTGAGCTATCTTCAAAAACATGACAGAACAAACTCCAAAACCTAAAGTCCAAAAATTAACACCAAGTAGTTGTTTTTAGGAATAGCTACCTGGGAGCCTGTCGTACTCAGAGGAGCAGTTGTAGAGGCAAAGGGTGGGATGCAGCAGTATGGCCAGCAGAGGAAGACAAAGGGGGATGAGAGTCATCTTGTTGGAATGCGGCATGTCACGTCAGTCGTGTGCACTAAAAGGGAGCAACATTGCAACAGCCCAAAGCAATGTTATTGATTTATGCATAGTCTATTTCAGGAAATGTATACAAATGTTATTTGGAAAACAGATATTCAATATTGTCAAATGAAGTGTAATGCATGGATTCATGTTATAATCTTTTAAAAGCTAAAATAATATTTATAATATGGATTGATAAATATTTATTATAAATATGTATTAAATATATTTATCATGTTTTTTGATATATAAATAATAATTATTTAATAAAATTGTCATTGCTGACAGTTCATGAAATGAAACAAGTTTAACAGTAAATGCATGGAGAAAAAAAATTAAAAAGAAAGATTTCATTAATTATTAACATTTTGAAACATTTTATTATAATGTGTTACATCAAATCAAATAGATAAAAATAGATAGCCTTACCTGTCTGGTACCTGAGCAGGTGTTTCTCTGAGCCTGTCATCCAAGGTTGCTTTTATAGGATGAGACCTCCTCGAGACACCTAAAACCTCCAAGGTGTGTCTCACAAGCCGTCTGTCTCCTCAGCTAATTTTAGACCCTTACACATAAAAACAAATGAGCACTTCCTAGCAAACGCCTCAAGTTCACTTTTGCTGTAGTTTTGTAACATTGGCAAAAGTCCCCAAAATTACATTTGAACAAGAATGCAATTTACAGAGAGGAGTCAGATTTTGTCGAGTTTATTTTTAGTTATGCAAAAAAGAACAATTCACTGCTTGGGGGTAAACATCACATCCATAGTTGAAATATCATTTTTGGAGATTAACAGGCATGAATGGCAGTTTGATGTGAAATACTATGCAAAGCTGTAAACTGATCACATTTGCCAAAAGCTATAAAGTGTCCAAGCAAAACTTTTAGTCATTTCCCATGCATGTCAAAGCTGACTTTTGTCTCATTTGTATGCTGTATGATATAGTGCACATAGCTACAGGCAACATCAACTGCTCAAGTGAGAGAATGTCATTGTTCACAAGAGGAGACAAGAAAAGAAGCATTAATCTGCCCCATGATGAGACGGGACATTTGTTACACTATCCACAAATCACGTCACTCCATACTATCTCCATCACTCATGACTTACGTCCTAAGACTCATCGACACAAAACCCTTGAAAATATCATATCTCTCCAAGTTAATCGCACTATTCTTTCTCCTGATAATCCATTTGGGTGAATGGATTATTTAAAGGTAGTGAATGTGCTGGAACAAAATGTCCCAAAGTCGCATTGTATTATCCTGAGAGGAGCAAATAGCAATGAATCACAAAGCCAAAATGGAAATGGACAATATTGGTATTATTTTACGGATTAGACGGGTTGATTCCTCAAGGCTCAAGGAAGGATGTTGAGTTGATTTGGGTGGGAAAAGATACACTGGGAAGTGTACACATGATCACCTATGTGCACCCACTTCATCGAATGTAAAATTTTGCAATTAGAAAAGTATTCAAGAAAAACAAAAATAAAGTTACTGTGCACATTGATTCATACTCATCAATAGGCACGTTAGCTTTGAGTGCGTATCTCTGCTGCCGTCTAGTGGCCAAAAGTAGACCTGATTGAAAGACAAACGAAAATGTGTCAGAAAAGTCCCAGGACTGGAGTCTCAAGCCATTCGTTTTAAATATGTTGTAGCAGTCACCTTCTTTCTTATACTTCTTGGCCAGATGGTGTTAACAAAACAAAACATAATAGAATGGAGTCAATTGAGGATCTCAGGACAAGTATCTAAATTCTTTAGAAAATCTTACAGTAAAAGAGAAGCACTGCTCTTCACTTTTCAACTTTAGCGGCCTTCTGTGAAATTAAAGATACATTCCTGCTAAAGCGTCAACAATCACTTGTGTGTCCGCCACCAGTGAGCTTCAGTGGAAACGACAAACACGCAAACTCGAGTCTTCATCACATGACAAAAAATCATGTGCTTGCATCCTAATCAAATCATGCCAAGAGCACCACCCAAAAAAAAAAAAGGACTGAAAAAGTAAACCATGTAGGATAAAACCAGTTAATTTGCACAACTGTGATCAAGTCTGATTTATTTGGAGGAGTCTAATTTAAATCTGTTTCATAATGATCAACTTAATGCTCACTTCCACAATCTGGAAATTCTGGAAATTAAGTCACATTGCCTAGAGACGAAAGAAAAGCAAGGAACAGGAAGTATGGAGTTAAAAAAAAGATTTCCTCTCTTTCCTCTGGACTGCTTCCTGTCCAATGCTCAATATATGCAACACACTTCTCCACCAATTCTCTCATCACAATGTCTGTTTTGATTTTGTTTTATTTTTAAAAAAATTTGCAGCATGCTTTTGTGCCAAGAGTTCACCAGACGTGAAGTGAATAATGCGTTTGACAGTAGATCCGCTCTCACTCGCACTCTTAGCACACTTCATTGCTGCTTTTCAAGTCAAGATTGACTCTGTGCTCTCCTTATGTGTTATTTCTCCCCAGACGGCATTCACTCTTTTTGGTGTGTGTGTTCAGTTCTCCATGCACCCAGAAACTAACTGCATCAAGCTCGTGACACGGCCACATCCCAAACTACAAGGGGGTGTGCACATTTATGCAATCCGATTGTTTTCAGTTGTTTATCTCCCATCTAAAAAAAAAATGTCACTTTTCATTTGTTTGTAAAGGCTGTAAGTCAATTAATGTTGTAAATGAGCATTTTGAATGAAGTACATCACAATATTTGACTTTATTATGAAATGTAAGACAAAAACAGCGATGCCTCTTGTGCTGATCACATTGATTAGATTTATAAAGTGACAATACTTTTTGTGCTTTGTCTTTTTATCTGGAGAGGGGGGGACCCTGGTGGTCTCATCCCCCCCTCTGTCAGACGCCGAGCGCACGACCCACTTTTCCATCCACATCCCATTTCATCGCGAGTCTTGGTTGCGCGTTCGTCACGAGTTTTCTGTGGCGAAAACGGCGTGATTCAACGCTTTCGGTTTGTTTTCGCTATAACGGCGCAGCAGCACACCGACGTGAACATGTCGAGATGGATTTTATGAGGCTGTTCGGCGCACTGATCGCCTTCCTCTTCCATAATGGGTGCGCTTCTAAAATCAATGGTAAGACGACAACACTTGCTTGACTCGGGAGTTTCGAACTTATTTTAAAACTTGCATGCGTCTTTGTGCATTTAATAAGAATAGGCAACCAATCTACTGAGATTTGAAATATTGTCAGAGGGACTGAGAAGGGGAAAAGCGCGTTGGCATTGTAATTATTAACAGGCGGCGTGATGTGGAAAATATCAACAGCCACATGTTGTTTTCGTCTCAGCTGCTCAGTCAGGAGGTCCCATCTTGAGTTCGACTAAACAGCTTCAATCCTGACGCCAGTAGCAGGAAATATGACCACAAATCAGTCGCGGAGTTGCTTTTATACTAGTTTTTAATATCATTCAAATATTTGGGCCAAAGCTGTCAAAGCCAAAGTAACAGATGAAAACGATCAGAAAGTTGCACAGGAATAAATTGTTTTGCCAAAATCAATACAAAAGTTGCAGACAGCAGTCTATCCTTCACTCTAATGTTGTGATTGTTGGGTGAAAAAAAACATTGTGTCAGTGCTGACAAATTGGTAAGCAAGTCCAAATCATATTTTTAGATTTTATAGAGGAAGACAAGTTAGGATACATTGGCTGTATTTCTCTCAGTCCGTTATTGGATATATATAATTCATAAAATTTTAAAAATCAATCAAGTATTCAATATCTGATTGATTAAGGCCAGTGCTTCCCATTTTTTTCTGTTTTCTGTTAAGAAGAAAACATTTTGTGTCCTTTTAAGAAAGCAGAAAGCATCTCGCACCTCTGCAACTCAGTCAAATTCATATAAATTTATGCCCACTTACAATAAAGAATAACTTTATTATTTTTTTTTTGTCTGTAACGGAAAATATTTGAAACGCAGCAATTTGATTGAAATTGGAAAAAAAATAAAGGCTCTGTTTTTGCAAAACAAATAACCCCCCAAAATATCTATTTTTGCCTGGTTTAACTTAAAAGAAAATTAAAAACTGGCTGATGATGAAATTAAGATCACAAATAAAACCCCCATGATGTAAAATAGATCATCAACTGGTGGCCCGCGGACGAGATCCAGCTCATCAGACCATCCAATAAGGCCCGTGACTGGTTTCCATAATAAGGAGAATAAAAAATAAATAAATATATATATATATATATATATATATGTTGTCCACTCTAATGTCATTTTTATTCCATTTTTATTTGATAATCCGCCCCCCAAGGTGACTGGTCCTCTGACAAATATCATTGATGACCTCTGCTGTTTAGGCATTCCCAGTGCAATCCAGCCCCATTTGCTTTCTAATTTTTCAACCTCGTGAGAACCACAGAAAGTCTCAAGACAACAATCAACCTCTTGTTTTCTCCCTCATGCCTGATGTCCCCGTCCAGGCCAAAGGATCTGCCGGCGAGGGACGGAGCGTCCATGCTATAAAGTGTCCTACATCCAGGACAGCAGGCGAAGGCTGACCTTCCAAGATGCCAGGCAGGCCTGCAGATCAGACGGAGGAGATCTGCTCAGCATCGAAACAGAAAGCGAGCAGCGACTGATCGAAAGATTCATACAGCAGCTCCACGCCGCCGATGGAGATTTCTGGATTGGCCTTCGCCGCAGCCCGCAACGTTTCAGGACTGGCAGCGTCAACCCGGGATGCCCTTCTCAATACTTTTGGCTGGACGGGAGCAAAGCCAAGTTCAGGTTGTTTTTCTTTTCACAGATGCAACTCAGAAATTGTCCTTGCGTGTGCTATGTTGGTGTTTCCACTGCTGCTTCAAGACTGATAACCACAGACATTATTTGGGGGAAAAAATTGGAATCTAGCCGGTGTCATAAAAAAATTGAATCACTATTGGTTTAAATGAGTCATTGTTGGGAGTATATCCAGTTAGCTCTAGCAGTTTTACACTGCAAAACGAAATGTTGTGAAATAACAATATAGGAAGCAGAGGGTGTACTGCTTCACAGACAAGAGGTCATGGGTTCAAATTTCTTCCTGGGCTTGCCTAACTTGTCTCCGGGTACTCAGCCGCATGCCAAAACATGCATGTGAGGTTCACCATATTTTCAAAATTAGTGGTGTCAAACTCATTTTTTGTCTCTGGCCACATGGTAGTTATTAGGGATTGGACTGTACTCTAAAAAATTGAATCCTGTTCAGATGCTCTGCGTGGGACAATTCACCATTATAGAAGGCATTTTTTCTGTTTTGCAGATTGCTTAACATTATCACATATGTGTGTGCAGGGGGGCTGCTAGGTGGTGGCCAGGTGTGGCCATGGCCACCCCTGAAAATAATCAGTGCTATAAAATAGAATGAATGGAGTGATTGAAGATATTCTGATTCAAATTAATTTGAGCATATATAATTCTTTGCCTTTCAGGAACTGGCACTGGGACGAGCCTTCCTGCGGCGGGGAAATGTGTGTGGTTCTTTACTACCAACCGTCTGCACCACCTGATGAGGAAGGCCATTTCCTCTTTCAGTGGAATGACGACAACTGCAATGCCAAGAACAACTACGTTTGCAAATATCCAAAAGGTGAGCCAGAGGAACACTCATCCATATATAAACAGTTTTCTAACATTATTATTGGAATTAAAACAACATGTATAGTATTTCTAACTCTCATCAAATGTTAGTGTTTTTTGTTTTGGTTTTTGTGCTGTACCTGTTGATTACATAACTGCCTGTTGTGCAACTGAGGAAACCCAATCTCTTCTTTATATATTTTCAGAGAAGACTACAGTATTTACAGAGGCAGGGCAAGGGAACGCAGCACATGCAGGTACAACATGTACCATATGAAGTCTCAAGTGTCTGATGCCTCAGGGCTTGAAAATGCATTCTGACAAACATACAGTTTGTCCTTGCTGGGTTTAGAACATATGATTCCTCTTTCTAACTGGATGCATCATTAATAAGACATTTTGAATGATTTTTCCATAAACATGGAGTCATTTCTTTTGTTCCCCCAGTTCCTACTGTGATACCAAATATATTCTTCACGACATCAAGTGGCGAGACGATTAAAGTAGGAATGCCTGAGTCATCAGGTTGGAAGAAAACTGACTGTTTTACACGCAGCCAAGTATATTTTGGAATAATATTTTCAAAGCTGTTTTTGTTCTCCCTTTCAGTATCTTTCTCCGACAACTCCCTGTATGTTCCCTACATCCTGTATGCAACCATTCCTGCACTACTGCTGCTGTTGCTTGCAGTTTCAGGCTTCTTCTGCTACAAACAAGCTAAGCGGTATGAACCAAAACACAAATATTTATCTAACGTCTCCAAAAACATTGCCTTTTCCATGATACAGTGCTAACACGGCAATATTCAATTTGAGGAGTCAAAATTAGAGCT
Organism: Syngnathus leptorhynchus; assembly: GCF_054491065.1. Taxonomy (NCBI): domain Eukaryota; kingdom Metazoa; phylum Chordata; class Actinopteri; order Syngnathiformes; family Syngnathidae; genus Syngnathus; species Syngnathus leptorhynchus. The sequence goes on along the minus strand of NC_141201.1, from coordinate 4,960,187 downwards.
AGCACTGTTCATGTTTTTACAACTATGACCGGAGTTGGATTAGGGAACTTCTGTCCATGGGCGGATCTAGGAATTTTTTTCTCTTTGGGGGGGCCATGGGGGCTAGCAAGGATATCAACTCTCAATTCAAACCTACCTACAAATTGTCGACAGACATTGAATCAAGACTTTTTTTTTCAAACAAATGCAACCCAAATGCACTTCTTCATATTTTTTTCTGCCTTCAGGAGAAAGTCAAAAACCAAAAACTCAACCGGCCAACCAAAACCATGGTTGCCCACAGAAGCGTCAACCTGCCCTATTCAAGGACCCTATGCCTTCAGTGATATCACCAGACTTTCTCACCTTACTCCGGACAGCACCCTGCCAGCTGACTTCAAAACCAAGTACCCGTACGCTGCTACAAAGGAACCCCAGTGGAATGATTACGAGAATGTATTTTTAGCAGACAGGGAGAGCGGCTTTGTGACAAATGACATCTACGAGACCACTGGAGCTCACTGTCGCCCTCAGCCTGGTTGGGTTGAAAATGAGATCTATGGGTAGGATGATACACTCTTCCGCGGCCTGCCAGGTGCGAGCTAAGGAATCTTACCCTGTCAGACTAAAGGACGTATTCTTTATCCTCCTTCTCTACCACATGCCCGGTGCATGATACCTGAATTGTGACTGGAAACTATATTCACGTTGTGCATCTACATTCTGGTTCTACAGTGGAATTAGTAGGACTTGAGACTCTATTAATGTCATGCATATTGTCAATGCACAAAAAGAATTATTTGATCAACGGCTAAAAACCCAAACACCGCTGCATATAAAAGAATCCATTCAACACAGTCCCGCATGCTTAATGTCTGGAATGAGTGAGGCAGGTTATGCAATCACAGATGTTTTGATTGTATCCATTTTGCTTCTTGCGGTTTACATTGTCCCCTTTTATCCATCATTTCTGTCGAGTTATGTAACTGCAGTTTTCATTTCAAAGAGCCAGTGATTAACCCAAATATTCCGCCTTGTCAGCTTGCCCGCAAATGCACCGCTTTTCTATATTTGGTTCAGCATGTTTTCATGCAAGGTTGTATTCATTTAATAAAATTATTCAGCAGGATAATTCTGGTCTTTTCCTCTGAACTTGAAAAGTAACTGTGTAAGGCGGGTTCACCTTTGTATTTAGCTTTTTCTTTTTTCAGTGTAAGGCTTCCTGTGTGGATTCTTGATGTAAAGGAACAGGACATGTCGAACCACAGATGACAGAACGTAACGTAAAGCTGTGAGCCTACCTGACTGTTCGATAAACGTCCGTGACAATGAACAGATTTGTAGGACGTTTTAGACATGTCATGGCTTCACTCACCAGCGTGCCTGTCTCATAAATGATCTCTGACTGAACAAGTACCGTTCGGGTCTGCGTGTGTCATGGAAAGCTTCAGCCAATCCAGTCAAGAAGAGGCTGAGTATGTTCTTGGAGAACGCTCGACAGGAAATGCCAAAAGCACATCTGGAACTCTTACATTCAGGAAGTCTAGTGCGTGACAGCAAGGGCCTTCAGAGCACAGTTCTGCCTGTCTACAGTCCACCGCTCAGTGGGAGACAGCTGCCTGTGGGCTGTACATCAAAATGTGACACTTGCTTGGTCACATTGTTCTGTATTAAAACAATACATACGGTATACTATTTATATTGTTTATTGGATAAATGCAGCATAAATTGTATGTAAATAATACATATTGGATATATATAGATGTAGCTGCATAGATATTTTTAGCTCAGTCATGAAACGTTCACTAAAGACAAAATTATCCATTGGTGTGAATGTGAATGGTTGTTTGTCAAACGTTTGTTCTTTGATTGACAGAAGCCCAGTTCATGCAGTGTGATGACACTAAGACAGGTTAACCAGCAGGCCCCGTGAAGGATTTGCACGATAGGGAAAATGATGTATGGATCCACCATTCGATAAAGGTTTAATAAATAAGGATAAACCGTATAGAAAATGGATGGATTGATGGTCTTGTTGCAATTGCCTTGTTTAGCCTGCAGGTGGTGCTATAACGTAGCTGACCAGGACGCTCGGGGCTGATAAAATGTTTTGTACTGTATATCACGAGGACTTGTGTCAATGCTATAAAGTTTAAATTAGAATTCTCTATAATTGTTTAGTGCGCATCATAAGGATCTGGAATGCATTACAACTATACGTCATCAGAAGTTCGCAAATTTCAAAGCATGTACAATGTACATAATGTCCACATACTATACGGCACTTTTTTTTTTAACCCACGTGACAAAAAAAAGGCAAATGAAGGTCTAGCTGAACATGAACATTAACCCTTTTGTACCTCGCCAAATTTGATGAAGCACCTGCATGAGCTGCACAAAAAGAAAGTTGCCTTATGCATGCAAGCAAGGGCGATGGATGGGAAGGCAGGCATTAGAGCAAACACGCATTTCGGAAGAGCAATTTTACCGGTTGACGTAAGAAGTGGGTCTGGTTGTCGTGGCAACCAATTGGCACCGAAGTGTGGAGCGGCGCCGTGGCCCCGCCCCCTGTACAAATACCCCCATGGCTTTGACGTCAATGCACGTCAGGCGGAGAACATGATGCCTCTTTGCGAGGCAACTCGTGTGTGCTGGCTGAGAGAGAGGACCGTGAGCTGATTCGGAAACAGTAGAGCACCATTGTGGCTGCAGGAAGGTGACATACAAGGTTTGCCCCCACGCCCCCCCCCCCCAAAAAAAGAGAGAAAAAAGAAGAAAATGGACCTCCTGGTTTCGCCGCCGTTTTGAAAGAATACGCCGACAAATAACTAAAGTATTTTTTTTAATGGACACGCTTCGAATGGCGGCGGCGGTGGAGGCAGCAGCCGGTGGTTAGTTGAGGCTTTTTGGTGTGCAAAAAGCTGAAAGAAGCCCGTGTGAGCACCCCACGCCACCATCATCACCCCCCAGCTCGTCCTCCGCCGCCGAGACAGTCCCGTCGTCGAGAACAGCATGGTCATGGCTGACAGCGTCCAGAAACCGCTGCTCCGGGGTCCGGTCCGTGTGGGCTTCTACGACATCGAGCGCACTTTAGGAAAGGGCAACTTTGCCGTTGTCAAATTGGCCCGACATCGTATAGCCAAGACGGAGGTGAGTTTAAAAAAAGAGGAAAAAAAAGTCTTGCGAAGTGGTTAGCTTAGAAGCTAACTTAGGCTACTGTGGAGTTAGATCCAAGTTACATAACTTTTTAGCCATTGACACCCTGTGCATTTGGGGACGACATTGTGGAAGCAAAAGAGAAAGTTGGTTCGGTGAAGTGTGTGTCTGTTAGCCCCTAGGTTGGCGGAAGGCTGACAGCGTGCACGTTTAACCCTGCTTGGCACGCTCCACTGCCGGTAAGAGCAAAGAGCGTGAGCGCTGCTGGGAAACACAAATTGTAAACATGCATGGCTCCATGGTGAACGTTCATTTGGCATTATGATTCACTTAGAAAGATGTCTGCGTACCGTTTAGCTAATAAATGGGACATTTATGTAATCTTTTTTTTTTTTTTAACCCAATGGCATGTCTCTACGACAGAATAGACATGTCAACCTTGGCGACATGAAATAAGACACAATATGGTGATACGTTACAACCAAATTATCTTTTTTTTTGTATTCCCAGCAAGACGGATGTCACTGTAAAGAGTTGGAATTAAGGAACGGTATTCTGATTTTGTTAATATGTTAAGAATTAGGAATATTATGACATGTAGATATCTTTCTCCATTGTTACAATGGAATGGCCTGTGACTGAAACGGTACTGTACTGTACCAGATTCGACCTGCCACCTTTTTATGTGGCCTGTGAAAAAAACAAATCATGCAGCAATTTAGTTTTTGTCATCTTAGTTTTTAATCCTATTTTGCTGCAAAATGGTGCAAAATTTCCACGTCTTTCTCACCTGCAATTTACCCCTAACCCAGCAAAACAGGATAAATTGTCACAACTGTGTGCTCTTGCAGCGCTTGGATGTGCGATGATGTCAGCACATGTAAATTCCAATTTTGAGAGCAGCCATTTTCTTGAACACGCCAGAGACAGAATTGTCAACGACTGTTTTTTTCCTCCAACACGGGTGTCATACCGCCTCGGTCACAGCTGCGACACGACCCATGAACACGGAATATTTTGCAAGTACAGAACCTGTACTTTCTGTCCCCGACAGTGCCACCTGCATTTATACTTTATGTGCTAATTACTAAGCAATTTTATACCACCCATTTTGGGGGGTTCTGAAAACACACACAGTACAACCATGTATTATTTTACCTTCCAGTTCATGTTGGGCAGCTCTATTTTATTTTTGTGTTTTGCAGGAGTTGCGACCAAGGTAGTTTCTCTGTCTTTGTGCCACCATGTGCCCTGTCGCTGTATCGCTGCTGACCCACAAAGTGTCACCATGTACCATGCACCTGTACCTTTTGTGCTTATGACCCACACAGCCATCCCAGCCAGCGACCAAGCAAAGATCCCGTCTGGGTGTAAACACAGCCGTTCCGTATCTGGGGCGAGCTTCATGGGTCGGCGGTCTGGTTACGTAAGCCAAATAATGACGTGATTTAGTGGGTTTCTTGTGCCTCTGGTTCTGAAGAGTAGGATACACTGAAGAGATCTGTGTTTGGGATGTGTTCAGCTGCACGCACGCACGCACTCCACTGACATTGCCGGATTTGACATTCGAAACACTCTCAGGCCAAGCGCCACAAGGAGGGGAAGGGGGGGGGGGGGGGGGGGGGGGGGACAGAGATCCAAATTCTTGACGTCATCTTGCAAACTGGGGCCTTGCGTGCTTGGTACCATACAGAGCCGAAGACAAAATAGGCCACGAGACTTGCGAAAAGGACCTTTGATCACTTGGGTCTTTCAACAGTTTGTGGCGTAACATCAGCAGTGATAACGTACAACAAAAGCACCATTGCCAAGACGAAGCTCGCGGTGCGTTTAAAGACTGCCATTGTTGGCCAGCACGTTGTAAGGCTCTTATCGTTAATCCGGTTAGTAAAGTCAAGTAATACAGCGATAGTCTAGCCGGGGTCATTTGTAGCTATGGAGCGCTAATCCCAATGCAAATGCATGTTACACAAATGAGACACCTGCCAATTCCATAGTTTCCTTCATGTGTTAGCAGCTCACACGAGACTGGAAGGCAGCTGACCTGGTCCAACCTGGAGATTGTAAAATTACCCAGAGTTCTATTGCGGGTGACGCAATTGAGTGCTTTGGCGGGGTCAATGAGGAAAGGTTCGCCCAGTGTGTGTGTATATAACCTATTTTTTCGACTTTAATGTGATAAATTTGCTGGCTTTGGTCCTTCAGTCAGTCCACCTCAGCAGGAAGTCATTTTACGCCATTTTGACCTTTGCATTGTTCCAATTGTCTGGTTTTCTTTTTTTTTCATCTTCCGAAGCCCTTATCCTCTGTACTTAACTTTCAGTGTGACTTGAAGGCTTTTTCCTCAAGTGAACATCCACAAGGTTCTTTGATTTGATTCCTTCAAGTCCATGTCAATGTCCTCTTTGAGCCATAAATTAAAGCAAGCAAGTTCCAAATCTATCCAATTTTACTCTCTTGTAACAGATAATTGGGTTTGTTTCCTGGAGTGAAAAAGTGTTTGGAAATCTGAAACTACTTTTACATCAAATTAATGAAAGTTGTATATTTCCAGATGTACCCTGCAAATCACGCAAGACTTTTATATGAGAACAACTGTTGTAATTCATTTTTCTTATGAGTCACTAAAATGGCGTACAGTAAATTGTGTTGTTGATTTGCGAGATCATGAAAATGATTGTGAAAATCACGCTTCAGTTGAAATTTATCAAGCCGGTAGTCGTTCATGAATAAGATGGCTTCATTAGGCACTCACCCGTTTCTTTGTAAAAATGACACATGGGAGGAATGCGGTGGATTTCAACTATTCATATCCTAAAGCACTCAGTGACGTTTTTAATAGTTGACCCTGAATGATTTATGATGACATAGTTATCAGTGCGATCATTTTCTTTTGACCAACGTAGTGTTTGTGCTGTGGTCCGGGCATGTGGACAGTAGCACAATGCCGTGTGTGTTTTCTCAAAACACAGTGGCGTTTCTTTCCACTTTGTACGTGAGGAATCACAGCTGTGAGGGGGAGCTGGGCTGTCCTCTTGTTTGCGCTTGCAGCTTGAGAGAACACTGCGGACCAATAGAGATTTTTCCGAGGTCCATTGAGTCATAATTATTGGACCCGGCCCAAAATAGTCTTAATGACAGCCCTAAAGTTGAAAGATTTTTTTTCTTTTCTTCTTCAAAGAAGCCAAACAATGTTTACAAAGCCATCACAAGCGTGACAAAGTGAACAGTAGGTAAAAAAACAAAACAGTGAAAGTCTCAGAAACTTATCAGTACTAAGCAGTCGTGAAATTAAAAATTTAAATCTTGTGGGATTTCTTTGCAGGTGGCCATTAAAATTATTGACAAGACCCAGTTGGATGCTGTCAATCTTGAGAAGATCTACAGAGAAGTGCAGATCATGAAAATGCTGGACCATCCGCATATCATCAAGCTCTACCAGGTAAGTTGCGCCACAACTCGGCCCATTTTTGGCATTTTTAAAATGTGTTCATATTTTTGTTAAAAATATAATTGTATTAATTAATATAATTACTTAATTAAATAAAAAAATGTTGCTCCCAAAAACTGACTGAAAATCGGGGTGAAAAAACGAGCCAGCTTTTTCCTAGTTAGACACCTTTCCTGTTGTCCTTGGGGAATTGGATCCCTCCAAGACACATTCTAATGCTCCATAAACAAACAGTTGTCTTGACGATCCTGACACCAGGATGTGCCTGTGTGTTCTGCACCTTGTCACGTGCACTTTGCATGACAACTGACCAGTCCTGTAATGTCTCTGGATGAGTTTTGAAAAGAATTATTAGTTCATGTCACGAAAGAGTAAAATATCTCATAAGAAATAAATTGCGGTCTTTAACTGCAGTCATGGCAGCACTTTCAAATCCTTGCAGCATCCGTCTTTATCATTCATTTGGCTTTGCTGAAGGCACCTCCCCCGCCTACTTTGCTATAATGATCTGCATCTGTTTGGAGATTTTTTTTATTTTGCGCATTTTGGAATGTTTGTTAGGGGTATGTAATGAGCCAGGAATTCCAGAGCGCTACAATGCAAAGCAGACTACATACAATCATTTTTCTGATTTGTATTTCCGTGAGCAGTCGCAGTTCCAGGAGTTTTAAATAAGGGAAAATACACAAAGATTCTACACAGATTATAATAATATTTTTGGGCTTATGACAAATTTAGTGATGATGTTAAAAAAGCAGCAGCTTGGTACTAAAATCCCAAATTGAACATGCATAACTGTTGAATTTGGTTGACAAAGTAGCTTGGAAACAAACTTCACCTACCTGACACAATAACATCAACATTCTGGCAATATCTGTGAAATTACATAAGCTTGTTGGGTCCTAGTTTGTTTGGACAAAGTGGACAAATGTTCATTATCCTTACACAACAACCACGTGGCCATGTTCCAGTGTTCTGCCATGTTATTTTGGTGGTCATTCTTTCCAAAGGCATAGCCAACCAATCAGTTCAGGTCAATTAGTGATTTCTTCTCCCGTCTCAAACCGGCGTTGGCCTTGTGGCCCAGTGGGACGCCCAAGCCAGTAAAGGGAAGCACGCAGGCACAGGCACAATGGTCCCTACTCTCGTTTGTCATTTGTGACATTGTGTCATTGGGGACAATTCAATTGTTTTTGTGTTTGCTATACACTTTAATGGAAAATAGGATTGTGACAACCGTCCAGTCCATCATCCATTCATGAAAATGGGAATAAATATGGAGGTGAGCGCTTGTGTTGTCTGTACAAGGTATGAGCCTGAAAATGAAATAAACATAACCACATTAGAATGCTTTAAAAATAGTTGCAGTCAACATTGCGGCGTATATGTACAAGGTTTTTTTTTTTTCAGTACGCACCACTGGACTGAACAGTCAAGCCAAGATGGGCCCTTTAGATGGCTAACATGCCTCGCCATTATCTTGACTTAGCACTGAACAAGAGCGATCGCAAATAATGATCATTTGTACGTGCGCTCAGCATGCCAACCATAAGGCTTGGTTCATAGATCATAATTGGAGAAGGGCCTGGTTACATGCTTGTCACAAAGCAACGGCGCATCGCTTTGCCCTGTCTGGAATTTCAACTATGAACCCCTCCGCTTGTACCGCATCTTATGTTATGACATGACACATAATGGGCGAGAGTCATTTCCCTGCATAGCATGTCGTCATAACAAGGAGTCTGTTTACGGCAGGGACAGCTAATACCCGAAAGCTACTGCGATGGCTTGTTAGGGAGGTTCACTTTCACCACTTTTAGATCACTTTTTTTTCATGCTATGCAGGTGTGGTTTGCATACTGCAAGGAGCCCTTTGATACAAAAATAAATTCAATAAATAAAATAAAATAAAAATCTACCATCATCATCACCTAAATCAATCACAATGGCATTACTCATTCATGAATTAAATAAAAAGTAAAATATTAGTCTCTGCTACAAGTACAGATTAAAATAAATACAATTACTAAATAAAATAAAACAATAGTACCACCGTCATCAACTAAATCAATCACAATGACATTACTCAACTTGGATTCATTGAATTGAATAAAATATTAGTCTCTGTTACAAGAAGACATTAAATGAGGGCCAAAAATCTGAAATCTTTTTTTTTGTTTTTTTTGTTCATTTGCTCAAGCTTCCTTATAACCAGAGCAGAGCCCAAATGTGTTATGAAACAATGCTGCACCTCTTCCAAGAAAACATTTCTTCACTCAGTGATTTTTGTCAGTGGAACAGATGGAAAATTGATCATCAACAAAAAGAGTGGGATCCCGAGTGTGAACGTCTGGCTCGGTGTGTCTGATCCCGAGTGTGAACGTCTGGCTCGGTGTGTCTGATTCACCCTCCGCTCTCCACATTTAATTCTGTTTGATCTCCTGAATGTTTCTGCTTCTAAATTGGGTCTCCGCCTCCCACACACCGCCGCATTGAGCAAGTACAGCCATGGTTTTTCGAGTCCCATTCAGATATCTACCCGTCCACCTCCACTCTCTGTGCACTATTGTCGTATCCGCACATTCTTTGTTTCCCCTCGATCCTCATGGAAGTGTTGATTGGGTTATTTCAGCCATCACAAAATGTGGGTGTGATGTCTTTGTGTGTATTTCCATTCAGTACTGCCCTCTGCCCTTCTTAGGTGATGGAGACAAAGAACATGCTTTACCTGGTCACGGAGTATGCCAAGAATGGGGAGATCTTCGGTGAGTGATCTTTTGAAACTGCATTGTCAGCACGCACAACCTATTGTGTCCCTCCCAGCTCCGTTTCACCACATACCTTCCCCGATGCGTCGCTTTAAACAAACAAGTATCAACGTTTTAGATTGGTTGCAACAGTCATGTGGTTTACGGACCTCGGTGGCAGTCGTCCTATGATAGAAATCTGAGCTCAATGTCCTGATCAAGTGTATGTCACGTGCTGCACATGTGAGTGAACCGTCACTTCAAAAGGAGAAACGTTGCATTTATTGCTAGACGGTAGATTCAACTGATGTTGATTTAGTTTCTTTATACTTCTGCATGTCATTAAAGCTGATTAAATAAAACGCTTCACAGCAGTAGATTGATTACACGATGAGTGCTAAAGGTATCGTTGTTTTGCATCTGTAGACTGTAGCAGCATAAAAACACACTATTTACCCGCTGTACCCGCTGAGCCATTAGCTCTATTTGCACTACACAAGTAACATTAAAATTGACGTATGAGAGACAGGATAGGCAAACATCTAGATGAGGCCATAAACTGATATACACACATGGACATAATTCTTGGAACCTTTCTGAAAACCTTACAAATTTGTCATTGCCAAGTTTTGACCAAATATCTCTAAAGCACAATTTGAAAACACATCAGTAGCAAATTAGAATGTGGAAAAGATTAATCACCATTTGTAGCCTAAAGGTCTTTGCTACTCGCCCGTCTGACAACTAACAATGGATTCAACAATAGATGATGTGGCCTATAAAGGTACCAGGAATAGCAATATCTCGCACCCGCATGACCCTAACGCACGCAAAAAAATAGCCTTTTCAAACTCAACACTACACACCCACGGACAATACAACCGACAAGTGTGAAGTAGACTCCATGAATGATTGTCGGTCAAAACGACGAAACACACCCACACATTTAGTCATTTTTTCTGAATCAAGTCTGAATGGTTCGATGTTTTTTTTATATATATATATATATATATATATATATATATAGAGAGAGAGAGAGAGAGAGGAGAGAGAGAGAGAGAGAGAGAGAGAGAGAGAGAGAGAGAAGAGAGAGAGAGAGAGAGAGAGAGAGAGAGGAGAGAGAGAGAGAGAGAGGAAGAGAGAGAGAGAGAGAGAGAGAGAGAGAGAGAGAGAGAGAGAGGAGAGAGAGAGAGAGAGAGAGAGAGAGAGAGAGAGAGAGAGGAGAGAGGAGAGAGAGAGAGAGAGAGAGAGAGAGAGAGAGAGAGAGAGAGAGAGAGAGAGAGAGAGCCCTTTGCAATATGTAACAGCAGTAGGTCGTCTGATTGAATGTTGAGGAACAGAGTTACTTTTTTCCCTTTAAGTGCTATCACATGTCACAGAAGTCGTTGTGTAAGCATTTTCGTACATACAGTCTTGGATGATGCACTGTGTTTATGCCAATGCCTAGCACAAATAAAGCCACTCATGTGGAAAGAAGGAACATAACCAGATCTTAATCTTTGTCTGTTGAGACCAGACAAGTGTGTGCGCCGTGTGATATCTCTAAACCCAGCCAACGGGACATACTTAGGGGGACCACAAATCAAGTAGTTTTCTTTTTTTTTTTTTTTTTGGAGGGTAGGGGGGGGGGGTGATGCAAGGATTGCATCAACTGCAGCATCGACTTCTTTGAAAGACAAATATATCTGGAATCATTCCAATTTTCTGATGACACCTCAGGCTAGTCAATCAAATATTGAAAGAGCTGTTTTCCAAATGTGACTACTTAGGATCACAATTTGTGAAAGACCTATTTACTGAGACCAGCAAATTTGCAACTATTATTTTTGTTCATACAGCGATTGTCACATGAAATTGTGACAATAATGGAGAATCCATCAATTTAATTCATCGGCTGAGTTGTAATATGAACAACAGTTGTTATGACGGGTATTGAAGTTTGAAAGGAAACTACAGTTTGCAGTACAAGGCGATATTCAAAACGAAATAATGTGCACAATGGAATGGCACAGGAAGATTGATCTGATATGAACAATATGCAAGCAGATCACGATCCGCTTATCAACCTGACCTATGAGACAGTCTGAGAATGTATGAAACCTAATTCCAGACACAGTTGATTGGAGAGGATTACTCAGCAGTCTACGTAACAAACAGTCTTTGCGTGTCTTTGAGGCCAGTGTTCCACTTGTGATGTTGACTCAGCAACTGCCAGTCCGGCTCATGTGACCCACAGAGCGCTAGGAGGCAGACAGTAAGAAAAACTGAAAAGGAAAAAAAAAAATCAAAAATAGTCGGCTTCACTGCTGCTTCGGCCAAAAGAGAAGGGATGGCATGTACAGCTGCCGCCGCGTCTCGTTCTCACCTCGTTTGCCCGCGTCTCTCTTAGATAACCAATGACGGATGGATATTTCACATTGCACAGTCTGTATATTTCCTCTCGGATCATCGCCGGGATTTAGAAAACCATTGTGTCCCGATTCCTCTGACCCCCTTGCCCTGATTGCACAATGGAATATTGTTACGCAAGAGCCAGCGTATATGTCATCATCAGTTGCAGCAGTCACCGCTTGGACTCAGACAGGCCAGATATCGAAAGTGTTTTATTCACTTTGGTTTGTGCAATCACCAGCAGTGGAACCTTAAAGGTCCAACTATTTTTTTGTATTTCAAAACATTCCCCCCCACCCCCCCCCCCCCCCACCCCCCACAATAAGGCAATTTTGAGTTGAGCCGCTTATGCTGCGCTTCAAGAGATTTCCAAACAGATCAAACTTGGAAATTGGGTCAAATGCAAATACAGCAGCAGTCCAGTGAGTGGAAGCTCAATAGAATAGGAAGAAGAATAGAACGGAGAAGCGTGTGGCGACATCCATTTGAATTTGGAAGGTGGTGGTGAAATGTAGGGCATGCATATTTAAGAAAGCACTACTGGCGTGATGAGGAGAGCGTTGAAGCTGGCAGCTCGCTCGCTCACTCACACAGATCTCAGTCTGCCTGATGGGAAAGGAAGGAAACATTGTTGCCTTCAAAGAATTCCTATTTCTGATACACCGCCCTATTTGCATAAGCTGTCAATTTGCGTTTGCTCATGAGCCCTCTGGCATATCACGGGGTCACTCGTAAAATGAAAATGACTACACAAAATGTGTTTCACGTTAATCTGGATCTCTTTGGATACTTCAGCAAAACAATTGGCCCGTTTCTCTCAATCATATATTTCATGTTACTGTACTCAAGCAAATTTACAAGACCATTGTGGATTTTAAGAAGAATAGTTAGCTAGGAAAGAAGGTTTTGACCTACCTACCACAAAGGAGTCATGAGTAAAGTAATCCCACCAGCAGCTGTTTTCTCATGGACATGAGTGATTGTTACATCATCGGTGAAACTCACATTTGCACACTTGACTAATTTGATTTCAAGGACGAAAGCTTATATAAATAAGGAACCAAACTAATACATCCCGTCCTATCTGTGGAATGTCATGTGCTGTTGAATAAACAAACTATGTGTACATGGCACGCATATCTCATTTGTTTGAAATCGAGACGATATTGCAAGTAGTTAATAAGTTAATGATCTTCTTGCGGGGGGGAAAACTAACTACCAGTGTTTGCGTGGGAGTGATGTAGAAAATCGTCTGCCAGTTGCGTGCAGCTTCTGTCAAGTGATCACAGATTAGATTTCAAACCAGTGAAAAGCTGAAAGACAAACAATTGTTGGACCCCAGCTACTTCAAGCATTTCGTATCGGTTATCATCACTCTGGGATCTTGCTCTGTCAGAAAAGAAATAGTTTGACCATCATCGTTTGAAAATGACACCCAGTAGAGCCCTCGCAAGGAACTGACCTTTAAAATAAATACTATTGTCGATATAAAACAAAACCTGAACAATTTCAAATTCTTCATGGGTGTTTGGCTGTCTCGGCTTTAATTAAGTCTTTCAAAGATTAGCCGTAATATAAAACTAACATTACATAAAATAACATCATGCTTCAATGTTACGCCCACGAACCTAAGCTTATAGATTAATAGAGCTCAAAATATACAGTAATGAAATGTAATCACCTGGCTAGAATAGGATTTAGATACTATAAAATTATATCTATCGACCAATCATTAATGTCTTTTAAAGTTGATGATGCTTCAATCGTAACATTAGCGTTTAAGAGAACAGTGCCACCTGAATTGATGAAAATGTTCCTTTTGGATCACATTTTGTTTTCAAACCTATTGAAATATACGCGTCAAAACCAAACAAAAATCAAATCGTAGTTGTAGTATATTAAAAACCGAGCTGAGCTCCAGCTGGCTCCGAATCACTCCAGAAGGTAATAAGCACCGCCGTCTCTCGACACGCGGCATAGATGTGACTCGAATGTGGTCGCTTGGCTCGGCTATCGGTTACTGATGTGGAAAAAGTCCGAGTGTTTTTTTTTTTTTTTGCCCCTTGTACTTCACACCCGCAGACTCTCTCTCTCTCCTCTTTCCGACCACGGCGTGATCTGAAGCTAGGCCAAGGATCGATCCAGCAATCTTCCCTGTAGACACACTACACTGTTTGTCCCGTCTAAACCTGAGCAGCTGTTACGAAACTCTCTCAATTCCTCCGCCGGCTCTCTGGCATAGCTCAGCGACTGGTGATCTGTTCCCTAATACAGCTATGAGTCACGCTTGTTCTGTTGAGTTCTTTGGCCTGGCCAACATTGGATCTAGGGATTATTCATCCTGCTTGACTTTGACTCGCTTTGGGTACTCATTTCCTACTTAACGGCCCGGTAATTAAAGATGGCTTGTTCAACTGGAGTTCAAAGTATGTGCGCTCTTTTGGAAACAAAAGCTTTACATGGGTCAGTGCTTAAACCTGACGTTCGACACGTAGTGTGCTTTTGTGTATTTATTTATGCTATTTGGTTTAAATATTTAAAGTGTTGTAAACACGTTGCAATCTACCTAATTATATTCAATATAGTCTTTCCTTAAACCAACACTCAGTGATAATGATTTGCAAATATCAAAGTAGTAAACCTCAAATTGAATCTCTGTCCTCGGGGGTTCTACTCCCATTGCCCAAAATTCTCCAGGGCACGTCAGGTGATTCTATTTCCTTGCAGCCTCAAAAGACCGCGGAGGGATGACGTCCCTTTCGCGATCTGCTCTCTTGGACCTCCTCGACACATTCCCCTCTGCGGTGTTTCTTTTGATTAGCAACTTTACATGAAAAAATGAAGCTCGGCCCTGGTCACCGAATGGCATCCCGTTTGGAATGTACCAGCTACTATCTAATCAGTAGCCTTTTCTCTGATGTTAGCAATTCCTCTACCGTGCTGTGGGTGATTTAACGTTCCCTCGGAGCAAGACAAAAACGAGTCTTAACGTCCTCGAGATGCTTTTATGCCACAAGACTGAGTCCTTGAATAATTTGCCACTTGATGTGCGTTGCTGGTTCGTGGGAAATATTTTGCTCTACTTAAAATATTTGATGTGCATTTTCATCTAAGGACATTGGTGTCAAACCCAAGGCACCGTGGCCAGACACGGCCCACCACATCATTTTATGTGGTCCATAAAGACAAATTATGCATCGACTTGGTGTGTGAATTAAGATTAAAATTACAAATTGTCTTTGCTTTTAGAAAATACCGAAATTACTAGGATTTATTACCATTCATTTTTTTAAATTTTAACAGTTTTTACTAGACTGATTTTAAAACAAGAATTTTGTTTTAAGATCAAAATTTAAGATTCAAAATTTCCCGAAGTTGTCAAATTGGTTTGAGATCGTTAACTGTGAAAATATTATTACCTGATTTCTATCACTTCAATACCCATCCAAATATTCTGAACCACTGTGATTTGAAATGAAAAAAAATCCTACACTATACGTTAACTTTATAACCAATCAAGGATTGAATTGATCATTTTAATCATTTTCCTCTCTACTTTTGTTGCAGACTATCTGGCTAAGCACGGCCGACTAAGCGAGATAGAGGCCAGGAGGAAGTTCTGGCAGATCTTGTCTGCAGTGGAATACTGTCACAACCGCAAAATTGTCCACCGGGATTTGAAGGCAGAAAATCTGCTGCTGGATGGCCACATGAATATTAAAATTGCAGGTATGACTATGCACACACAGACATGAATTTTGACGCAATAAATTACGACAATTCAAAGGCAATGTCTTATTTTCTTTGCTAATGTTCATTACATTTTTATTATAAATATTGTGTATACTATTTTTCTTTCACTAAGTGGGGAGGATGGGCCAACAATTTTGTCAACATCTGTATTCCCCCGTGGGTGTGAAATCTAAAAGGTTTTGATCCATAGCCGCGCAATGGCGTCAGGACTGACGCACTTTAGAAATGTCTTAACTACCTGCTCTGGCCATTCGCACTTTTGTGTTGGGAAGTGGTTGGGGGTTGCGTGTGAGATGACTGTTTGCCGGAGCAAATTCTGGAAAAGGCTATCCTTTCAAAACGGATGTGGAAAGAGTGTGAAATGCCTCCCTAGGGACACCACAGCTTCATATTTGAAACATTAAAGATGAAGGCCAAAGAAGAGAAACGATACCAGATGTAGGCATGAAGAAATCAGTGTGGACAGTTTTAGTACTATTTATGCTCATTTAGAGTTACTGTGTTTACAGGCAGCTAGTCAGGATGTCACTGGGTGGAACAATGAAAGGAATAGTGATGGCTGAGATAATACGTTTCTGTTAATTCCGTTTATGCTCAGTAGCTTGTAGTGCCACTGAACTGTGCCGTGTTTTACTATTGTTTCAACAACACATAAGGAGCAAATTTGTTCCAAGAACATCAAATTACAGCAGCTGTTTGTTCATCCGCAATGTTCCAAGCCGAAAAGGTCCATTTTGACAGAAGCGTATGACTGTCATTTTACTGGCACATTGGTCCTTTGCGTGGAGATGTTATTACCTCAATTTAAAGAGACACTTTTGACTCGCAGCCAATTGTTCACGTCACAGATGAGCTTTGAAAAACAATGAACAGAACATTACTTGGCTAGTGATTAGGCGGAAGGGAGAAGAAAAAAAAACTCTCTGGGGAGGAGATGAGCAGCATTGTACGCTGTGTGCTTTTTACCCAGAATGCACTCTGACAAATGGAGGGATATGATCAACTGAGTGTAAATGTGGACTTCTTTGTTTCATTGACATGAATGCAAAATTGGTAGCGCTACCAAATAGGCTCATTAAAATGACAGCAAATTACGAAATACTATGAATCGTCAATATTGGGGGTGGGGAGGAATCTTTTCAAACTAATTGGGACTGAATCAATAGCACCCACGCGACTCAAACCGCCGAAGCTAGAAATAAATTTTACATTTCCTTTTTTTTTTTTCATATTGTCAATATTGCTTATACTTCCTATTCCACACATTCCTAACATTGGAGCCAATTGGATTTTTACTCATGTCTCTCCTCTCCGGGTTAGCTATTTGAAGCTCATCCAGGTAGCGGTCAGTGAAAAAAGGTCAGGCTCAAGTAGACTGCCGAGTGGAGGGGGCATCAGAGGCAGCAGGGAGGGTGGGGGGTGCCCTTCATGTTTCCACCTCAAAAAGCCTTTTTACATGCAAGGTGGGCTGTTTGAAGCTGGGTAGAGAGGTGGGTGAATATCATTTGCAAAACCAAAATGACACTCAGATCTCCAGTTTCCCGGAGCAGCACTAAATTCCGAATCTTTTAAGGAAGCTGCCGTCATGCACGGCTGAGTGCTTGACTGAGACACGAAGTGGAATACAAAACAAATACCGCATTTTATTTGGATCTTCACCATCTTGAATGGGTTCTTGCCCATCACTCAACCAAATTATACTGAATTGTGTTGAGTGGGTTCTTGTGTAATCATCCTAATATTGCTTATGGGCAGCTATGAAAAGATAGCCTTCTTGACAAAGGTAAATAAGACGCTGTTGTTGTACAGCCTCAAGCATAACACCACCATGGTGACATGTTTGTGCAACAGAAGCTCAAGTTGAGCCATCGGGGCAAAGAGATGACTCAATCATCTATCTGTCTTTGGCATATGGAGATATCTGCAGGCACTAGTTAGCTTTAGCCAACAACAGCGAGCTACTGATGGTGTAAAAGCCTCATTTTGAGCAAGCAGTACAATTTGGTTCATTTCACCACGGTATAATTAGGGTCAAATAAACTGTAAACATATTTCTTGAGCTCAGATGTCTTGGCATCGCGTGACAGCGCCACTTAATCGCCTGGCAGCATAAACTTTGATGAGCCTTTAGCTGTACACATTTTTAGTGCGCCATCGTTAAGGCTAATATTATGCTAATGTCGTGTGTGTCACACACACACACACACACACACACACACACACACACACACACACAGCGCAACTTGCCCGCAGCGTGCGGCAGCGTTTTGACGTCAAACGGGCTGCTCAGTATTCCGCTCCACGAAGTGGGTCACAGCTTGCGAAGCTAAATCTGCACTGGCAATAACGCGCACACACAAAAAAAAAAAAATTCTTACCTGTGTCACATCACAGCAGCATCACACAGCGAGCACCATTGGTGTTAGCGCCCGGTTTGGAACACCATTTTATAGTATTAGTGGCACTTCTGATGGAGTTCTAGATGTTTACGTGAGAACATTTGTCACACCAATAATTATAAAAGGTTCTTAGTGCCGAACAGGATTATAAAACTCATTTTGCTTCACGCTGCACAACATGTGTGTGTCCATGTGAGTCTGCACTCGTGGGCATCACCTCCCGGCCTAATCACCGTTATTTATTCTTTTTGCTTTTTTCCTCTTTCCTGTTTATATAACTTTGTCAAATGATGGGGGAAAAAAACTATGGGGACAAAGGTTTAAGTGAGCACCATTGTCTGTGCTTGTTATCAGTGGCTGCCATAGGAATCATGGATCACATTGGTAAAAAGCAAACAATACTAGTTTATTATCCTGACCTGTAACTTTCCATACACAACCACTTTTTTTTTTTTTTTTAATCCACTTTGGCCACTGGAAATCTAAAACACTGCTCATAACTTCAAGATAAAAATATCCTTTGTGGATAAACACCGCATAGATCGATATTCTATATTAATAGACAAGGTTTTGGTTTTTTTTAATTCATTTTTCACTTAAGATCCCTCTGTTTTTACAGCTACTACAGCTTGAACTTTGATTTTAAGACGTCGCCTCAAAGTGTGTGTACGTGTAGACGCTTCCCGTGTCATGCTTTTCGGTAGATAAAATCAGACTTGTTTGCTCTGCAGACAACCAGTCGGACGGAGCAAAGCCTTTGATGAGCTCATGTGATTTGAACATTTTTTGCTCAGGATACAAAATATTTGGCTTGTATATCACATGATGCAAAGCCCACTGATACTAAAAAGATGTTACACGCCTTACTCGATTCAATAAGGATTTCCTAGAAAAGTCGAAAAATTGAAATGTATTCAATAAATACATAGGAAAGTCATTTTCAGATGGCCTATTCTTACCTAATTTCCATATTAGACATAATCCCCAATTTGATGTTTTCTTTATGTAGTCATTAAAAAAAACGTAAAAATAAAACAATGAAATACTCTTTGCTGTTGGTTGTCAATAAGAGATTCCCTTTTTGAATTTAACCAAAGACATTTTCCATGATATGCTAATTTATTAAGTTGCACATATCTAGAAAAACAACTCAAAAACTTGGTTTTGAGATGAAAACGCCTCCAGACTTTGACAATTAACGGGCGGTTTCGGTTTGCTTGACCATCTCATCAAAGACACAAATGTTCCATGGCATTAATTAGACTAAACTGCTAATTGTCCAGCGTAAAACAATTGTATTTCCATTGAGCAAGCACAGTTGAAATTCACATAACAAAGATATACAAGAAATCGTTTTTACATACCTGTGGCATCTCTGAGCTTCTTCATGAAAGCTCTTCCAATTTAGTTAGGATTTAGATTTTCCAACTTGGATCCACTTTTATCTGAGATGTCATAACTAATAAAGCCTTGTGACATCAACAGACAATTTGAAGATGCTTATTTATTGTCAAATCTACTGGTATGGATTATACCACTGGATAATGGAATTGAAATAAAAACTGATAATCTCATGTAATTATTCTCAACTGCACAATATTATTTTGAACTATTATAATCCAAGTCCATGTTTTGCCATCCATGAGTTGACTGCTTTGTAAATGTATCAAAGTCAGGATTTTTAATCTTCTGGCAACACTTTGAAAATGATCCCACCGTTGTGTCTTTGGCAGATTTTGGATTTGGGAACTTCTTTGAGCCCGGCGAGCCTCTGGCCACGTGGTGTGGCAGCCCCCCCTACGCGGCCCCTGAGATCTTCGAGGGCCAACAGTACGAAGGCCCCCAACTGGACATCTGGGTAAGTTGTTGACAATATTCTCTGGTGCTGTTGATAACAATCCCATCTGAATTTTTATTTTATTTCTATTTTTATTTTATTTTTTTGGATTGTCCCAGAGTATGGGTGTGGTTCTATACGTGTTAGTCTGTGGTGCCCTGCCCTTCGACGGACCCACTTTACCTGTGCTCCGACAGCGAGTCTTAGAAGGAAGGTTCCGCATCCCCTACTTCATGACTGAAGGTAGGAAACCCTCCCTTGATGCAGGCAAAAACATTTATTCCCCATGTGACAAGCATCACACCTTCTGATTGGATTACCACACGCTCAATGTTACTGCACCATGTGTTAATGAAATGGATCTTTTAGGTCAAGGACACAGAATGATAGTAAGCATTTCTATTAGCGTACTTTATATGTCAAGGGAGCCACGCTTTCACTGCCCATGCCAGCTAGTTAGCAAGAGATTAATAAATCCCAGAACCCGAGCAGTCGATGGGCAACCGTGCCATTGTTTTTATGTTTGTGATTGGACCTTGAAACAACATGATGATGTCAGGAGAGTGGCAGGGAAACTGGTTGTTCATGAGAAATAAGAACAGTATGTTCTTGTGCTCCTTCCTTAAATCACTCGCCTGCTTTGTTGTGTTGCTCATCTCACCAGGCAGTAAATACAGTGGAGTGACAAAGTGTTTTGTCCCTTAAAACTAAGAACTCCGTGGCCCACCCAAAGCAACAACAAGCATTTGCAATACTCTTAACTGGCGATGAGTGTTTCACATCTCGGTGGAGAGATTTTGGCCCACTGCAAACATGGTCTGCCACCATTCTCGCTATTCCACAGCTGGATGTTGGCACACCGCAGAAGGACGCGTGAGTCATGTTATCCAGGGAAACCGTCAACCCAACACCGCGTTTCTATTTGTGCATGTCAGACAGTTGTGGCTGAAATGCATCAGAAACGGCAAACCAGAGTATCATTAAAACTTAAGTCATTGGCTGTAATAATGCAAATAATTAGGAAAGAATTATTTTCTTCATGAGCATGTTATGTCCATATTTGTCCATATTTACTGCAGGGGGCTTATGAGGAGTAATTTATAGCATTTTGCCCTAAGAAATAAATTTTAAAGGAACAATTAATCTGTTCACTTCTAATGAAAAACTCATGTATTTTTTTTTTATACCCTTTGAGCTAAAAGCTTCACAATCCTACAATTCAAATCCATTTTCTGGTTCATAACAGTTTAACAAGGGTAACGTCTTAAACCCTAACCGATCTTTGAATGAATGGAACCCGAGTACAATTGCCGGTGGGTGAATATTCAAGAAATAGTCGTTATTTTATATTGCCCTCAATTCAGTGGCTAATAGATTAGCATTGTTGTTTTACTTAGTAGCCATAAATCCAAAGATTTGCTTTGTTGAAGCTTTTACAGTGAAACATTTTATTAGTTAATGACATTTTGAATTATAATATTTGCATCTAGTCAAGTTTATTGGTATTGCTCTTAATGAGAAGAGTCACAAAGGGCTTCACAAGCCCGTAGTTGACAATTAGTGACATCAAAATCTAAATGTACTCACTTACTCAACTAACTCCATCATTTAATTTCGACAGGGCTATTGATAACAATTATGACAATGTATCGCTGCATATAAGTCCCTCTCCACATGCCTAATGGACACTAATAAAGCGTCGCTAATGAAGTACCCGCTCCTTGGTCGGAGTGGAGTGCCGTTCCCCTTGGCTTCATATGCAATTCTACACCACTCGGAGGCTGTGAGTGTTAACTGGAATCCTTCTGTGCTTGAGTCATGGTGGCGGTGGTGTAATGTCCTGGCTAGGAGCGGCGTGTCCGTCAGTCAGTCAGTCAACTAGCTTCCAACCGTGTCGCCCCTGACATAGTCCACAATCTTCACGGGGCAAGTTAGACCTTTGAGGGAACATATTCGTCTTCGGGTGTTGCTATAAACACAGCTGTGGCAACGAGGACAAACCTCCTTCAACTTGCCGAAAATCCAACGACGATTGCTGCTAGGAATGTGTTGAGATGAACTTCTTCCTGGATCTGCACGTAACGGGGTGAACTTTTTATTCAAGTGTCTGGAAGGTTTAAAATATGGATTGTGCATCTTACAAGGGGCGTCAGACAAGTTCCAGGATTGGTGCCTTGAAAGAACTCCAAAATAAAAATGTTCCACATTGAAGCAAACAGACTTTGCCAACCTTCTCCGCCACGCCTTGGAAGGATTCTTCAAACGAAAAGATTATCTTTAGAGCTATTCCGGCAATCGCAGCGTCCTGATGATTGTCGGAAAGGGAAAATCGACTCAAATCAATTGGCTGGCGAAAGATCCCAGGTGTATTACACCCTTCCAAAGCATATTTCAAGAGCCTCGCAGCGGTCGGTGCGAATGGCTCAGAGTGCCGTGCGGCGGCTCGGAATGCAGTTGAGGCGTTGCGGGAGCAGGCAGGAGAGCTTAATCCTGTTAAGAACCCAGCTGTGTCTGACGTCAATCTCATCCAGCCATTAACGAGAGGTCAGGAGATTCTATTTGGGCGGGGAGGGAACTTGAAAGGACTGTAGACACCGCTGTGTCACACAGAGGAAGAAAATGACATTTTAACGAGAATCATGGCTAATTTGTTCATTGCCGTTTTTTTTTTTTCTTTTCTTCTTCTATTCCCCTCTCTCAGACTGCGAGCATCTGATCCGCAGGATGTTAGTCCTGGATCCGTCAAAGCGTCTGTCCGTAGCGCAGATCAAAGAGCACAAGTGGATGGCGCTGGATGTTCCGGTGCAGCGGCCCGTTCTGTACCAGCAGCCCGTCTCCGCCGAGGGCCAGACGGGCGTGGGCGAGTACAGCGAGCAGGTTGTGCGCTTGATGCACAGCCTTGGCATCGACCAGCACAAGACTGTCGAGGTAATGAGGCAGATTAGAACGTTGGACATTATTCATCACTAATCATTTAGGATGCAGTTAATATACACAAGTAAGTAGAAATCACGTAATATCTTTGAGTAGCTCTGTCACAAGATAGAAACACATGAGAGGTCTTTGATTTCCGAAAACCACATAATCACAGTACATACCACACGGCATTGCAAAATAGGACTCGGAATTTGGTAATGAAGGAATTTTGCTTCTGGCTTGTGTGCAACTGGGAAAAAAAAAAAAGGCATAACGGAGGTTATTACTGAGCCAACATGAGGGTTAGCTGAAGTGTTGCTAGAGGAGCAGACACTTAGGAGTGCTGGAGAACTATAATACTCCAAAAAGTGAGTGTTTCACACCCACTTAAGTTTTGGTCGCTTCTTATAGCAAAGTTGACTTTTTTTTGTTTGCAAATGAAGGTGAAGTCAATCCAATAATATGCCATATTCAATGTCAGGTGACATTTCAGGATTAACCTGATAGAGGCGTTTTAACCAGTGAAGATATCTTGATCAAGTGATGCCATCGTGTCTGTGCTCCAGTCTCTGCAGAACAAAAGCTACAACCACTTTGCTGCCATCTACTACCTGCTGGTAGAGCGGCTCAAGGCCCACCGCTGCAGCTTCCCCGTGGAGCAGAGGCTGGATGCACGTCAGCGGCGGCCCAGCACCATCGCCGAGCAGACGGTCGCCAAGGTAGCTCGTGAATAATCCATAGCCCGCGTCCTCGCTCGCCGCCATGATCAAAGTGCTCTTATTCACACCTGCATCCACTGACCGCAATCATTTCTTTTCTCCAACTGTTCTTCCTCTCAGCCTTGATCTTTATCGCTCGCTTACGCATTCTTTTCTCGTCGTACCCCCCCCCCCCAGTTTAATTGCTCGTACCGTTCGAAAACGGCAGCATCTCCGTTTGTCGCATGGCCGTGCTCGGAGAGTCAACAGCTGCGATTTCGAGAAAGACTCAAGTCTTTCTCTTCTCTCCGCAGTCGACGAGCGGTTCAGCCCAGGTGGGCTTGCTCCCGCAGGGGGTCCGTCTGCTGCGATCCCCCGCCGTTTCCCAAGCCGCCTCCGACGCGTTTACCTTCACCCAGCCCACGTGCGCCCTGGAGCAGAACTTCATGTCTGAGGATGTCAACACGCCCAAAGTAGGTCCAGTGAGCAGCGGCAAATTCAGTTGGCTGAGACACGTGCGTCTTTGGAACTCCCGTGTTTGCGTGCATGTTCTCTAACCTCATATGACGGCCGATCGGCTTTGGTTCTGGAAAATGCAGTTATTACAGTCATTATCGTGCTGCCAAAGAATGTCCAGAAACATTATCCTGATGCGCTCTGACAGTGATTCGTTTTGATAAGCTCACTCGTTGTGAGTCACAAGTGTGTGTGTGTGCGCGCACGTCATGCTCCTTTGAGGGCTCCAGCATTTGCTTGCTTCGTCAACCTGCCAGAGTTCAGATGACTCGTCCTCTTATGTAAGCTCCAAGCTAGTGTGCGCATCAGACAGGACAGCGACCTGTCCTCCATATGCCTAAGACTCACACAGACTCAAAACACACTTTTTTTTTTCCTGTTTATCTGTGCCAACTAGCGACCTTCTTCCTACTGGCCTGATGCGAGTTGGCAGATGATTAAGAGTCCCACCGCCGCGCACACATGTAGTTTTCATTTAGCGGTCCCCAAAATGTACTTTGCAGAACCCCCTCAACCAGTGGCTCCAACCAAATGTGATGTGTGTGTGTGTGTGCTAAGCAGAGCAGTGCAGGGAAACGGGCGCGCGCGTGTGTGTCTGCGTGAATGGAGCCCGGTTATGTAAGCAGTCCTGCGATGATGTGACTGACTAAATGTGTTTCCGAGCGAACACGCATGGACGTGAAGCCGCAGCGCTCAACCACTAAAGTGAATACTTAAGTTTTTCCGAGCCGTTAACTCAAATGCCTTTTTTTTTTAATTTTATTTCCTTTACTTTTAATTGTTACTCTACTTTTTCTCGTCGTTTGTGTCTCAAGTGACGGTTTCTCGTTGTGTTATTGTGTGCGCGCGTGCGCGGCTGTTGAGTAACTGCATTCCGATCCAGTGCACTAGTGAAAGCAGATGGAGAACTTGGGCAAAGTTGCTGTCTCCATACCGACAGCAGGCTGTTATTGCAACAAGTCATTTGCATGCTTTGGCAGTGAAAACACAATTGCTGCCCCAAAGTGGGCAATAAGAATGCAAACAAATGTATCTTCTGCATCTCTTTAAAGGTAAACGGCTGCATGCTGGACCCCCTGCCTCCCATCACTGTACTCCGCAAGTCCTCCACCTCGTCTCCTAGCAACATGATGGAGATGTCGATTGACGAGGGTATCGAGACCGAAGAGCCCGACGCCGAGGAGGACGCGCCCCACATGTCTTTGGCCTATCTGGCCGCTCGTTTCGGCCAGAGGCGACACACCCTCTCTGAGGTCACCAACCAGCCGGGAACGTCAAACCAGGGTACGATGCCTTCAGGTCTTATGTGTGTTGTTTTTTTTGTGTTTTTTTTCTCCTCGAGTCTTAAAAGCCTTTTCCACCAGGTAAAATGTTCACCTTGGGCCACAACCCTTCCACGGGCAGCGTGGACTCTGACATGGGCTACGACATGGGCTCCATGCACAGCGACCTCGGCCTGCTCGAGGACCCCCCGTCGCTCAACGAAGTGGTGCTGGCCAACAGCACGGCCCCCCGCGTGCCCCCAACGTCCTTCCTGAGCACTCGGCCGGCCAACCCCGCAATGGCCGCCTTGACCTCACAGCACAGGGACACCCACAACCGTTCGCCCATCAGCTTCAGAGAAGGACGCCGCGCCTCTGACACCTCACTCACACAAGGTCAGGAGCCCACTCACGCTTATCAGTGCGATTCAACATGCGTGCAACTCAAGTTCAGATAGATTGAGCCAGCTCGCCCTGACAGATCCCGTATGACCGGCAAAGTCACCGGCGCGGAAGGAGACGAGCGTGACTGCGAGAATAAATAAGTGTCAGATCATGTCTCTTTGGATGCTGTCATGAGGTGCCGCTCTGGGGGGGGGGGGGGGGGGGGAGTTTGACATGCATCAGAGCACACAATCATAACACGCCGGCTGCAGCTGCTCTTTCACACCCTTACCTGCACATACACTCATGTGAATATAGATTCCAGATTACAAAGTGCCTCATTTTCACAGTCGTTCACGCTCTCTCCCTCTTTCTTGCCCTCCCTCCATATCACCTCTTCTACTCGGGCCCGCCGATGACTGATTCATGAATCACCGACTGATTTTAGAAAGTTTCAGCCCACACATGTCGCCATCTTACCATTTCTCCCGCCACCCGTTTCGCCCCGCTTGTCTTGCTTTTCCTTGAGACATCACTGTAGACGGCTTGTTACCAGATTGTGATGGCGTTCGGTCGAGGGGCAGACCTTTCAAGACCAAATATGGATCGGCACAAAATCATACAGCTTGAGAGATATTCAGCTACTGCTCTTGCCCTGTCTAGATCAGTATCAATGTTTAATTACATCGCACCGTGCTCGATCCTGCCATAAAAACAGCAATAAAAATCTTGATGGGGGGGGGGGGGTAATCAAGAAGGGATTTCTGAACACTCTCTCTGCCATTCCATATACTGCCTCCCTGATCTTGGCCCACACGTTATAAAACTCACACGCTCTTCTGCCGAGCCGAAAGGATAATTACAGCTTGAAAACATTTGTTTCTCCGGCTCCTCATTGACAGCATGCAATGTGTGCGCTCCCGTTTGCTGTTTGTGTGACTTGTTTCTCTCACTCACTCACTCACTCGCCCGCTCGCTCGTTTTCATTTTAAATCCTCTTTGGGGAGAGAGAGTCGATGCGGCGAATTCTTTTGCGTCAGACTGCTGACTTGGGTTAGAAATAACTCCCACCAGCACAGTGAGTCAGGACATATCGTACACAGCCATTCCTCGTCACCACTGGATGGCTCTTATCAGGCTCACGCAGTGTCATATGTGCGCACACACCAACACACCCACTACGATTCAGTGACGCGTGTGGAAGGAGATGTGTCAGAAAAGAGATAATAAAATCTGACATTCAACATTCTTAATATTCGCACAGGTCTGGTTGCCTTTCGACAACATCTCCAGAACCTGGCGAGGACCAAAGGAATCTTGGAGCTGAACAAAGTCCAGATGCTGGTGGAGCAGATGGGCTCGGATGAAATGACAGCCATGGCACCCCCGGCAGCCCAGTACCACTTGCACAACCTCCTGGAGGTCAGTCGCACTCGAGAATCCGGACATAAACACACACACATGGCAGACTCATTGCTTGGCAGTTCATCCACTATCCTCACCCCATTTTGGGCAGGGGGAGAAAAAAAAGACAGTCACTGGGGTTGTTGTGTAACCCCGAGAGAGCTGGCCAGCCGAGGCTTGTTTACCGTGTCTCGTCCCCTTGGGGCCCGCAGCCTGGGCCAAAGTGAATGCCGCCATTGTCAAAGGCTGTCAGACTTAGCCATAGCAGAGACTGGCCGTTCAATAAGCCCAAATCACAAGCCCGCTGAATGAGACACACTGTACGGGAACAGGAGTTTTCCAGTAAGTCTAAACACACAATTAATAGGCAAAAGTGACAAGATCTGTTTGTTCCCGTTCTTTCATAATGCAATAACAAGCAATGCGACCCATCATACTTTTAATATGCCGCTAGTATGTAATCCCCATGGAACATGCCATTTAGTGAAAAGGCATCTGGCAACACAAAGGCATTTTGGCAGCCATACCGTACGGATAAGCCACTTAGACAGAGCCACGAAGCACCCAGGAGCACACGGCGGCAGTGTTAAAGTGTGTCCTTGACTTTATGGTATTGCGTGGAGTCGTGGACATCCTGTTTGTGACTTGTCAATGTTTGTGTTGGAAGACCGAGGCAACCAAGCAACAGGAAGGCCCCACTTTGTACCAAGGTGGGCCGCAGCCACCCCTCCTGTCCCGGAGGCAGAGTTTGGAGACGCAGTACCTCACCCATCGTCTGCAGGTACGCTCCGACGGGACACGGCACACCTCCGTTACGTATTCAATCGGGCTGAACTAGTTGAACTCATTTCTTCAGTGTTGACATTTTGAAGGATCTTAAATTTGGCTAGCACATTTTGTTTGCAACTCGAGACAGAAATGGGCTCATATTGCAAAACTTTTTTGTAACTCATCCAACACCTGACGTTCATCGAGCTGAACCCCATCTTGTGTTTCTTGTGTCCATTAGACGGGCGTTTTGGCAAACAGTCCTGCAAGCTGTCAGATGTACTGTAAGGAGTCCCCCCGAAGTTTAGAACAACAGCTACAAGAACACCGGTAAGTCATCGCTCCAAATTGTCTCATTGCTAACCAAAATGGCTGCACTTATTGATATAACGGGCACCCCTGGAGATTGTTTGATCAAGTTCTGATTTTGACAGCCAACGCACAAGTACGTCTAATTCGGCCGTGTCGTCCTAACAGACTGAACCAGAAGCGGATGTACCTTCAGCAGTCGCAGGGTATAGGCCTGCCCGTCTACTTCAATCAGATGCAGATTGCCGAAGGCTCCTATCCAGCGGCCGGTGCACCTCTGGACCCGACAGCCTCCCAGAACTCCCCACAGGTCTCCCCGATGTCGGCCGGCGGCCCCCAGCCTCAATCGCAGCCGCAAGCCTCGCCGCCTTACAGCCACCCCCACAGCCTGAGCCCCCTTCTGGAACCGGGGGAAGGCCCTCTTTATGACCCCTACATGAGCCACCACCACTACGCCCAGCACATGCTCCCTGTCCCTCACCTTCAACACCACCCCTTGCAACCTCTCCACCATCAGCACTTCCCCCACCACCACCACCAATCGCCTCATGAAACCTCAGCCAGCAGCCTCGGTTTCTGCTACCCTGTAGAGCAGCAGGCCTGCTGCCCCTCGGCCGAAGCCCTGCCCCCAGGCCAGTATGAGTTCCCGCTAGACCTAGGGCTGCTCCCCCCTCCCATCATAGGAGAGGCGGAGAGGCCCGGGGCGGAGGCCTCATGTGACCCGCGCCAGCGCGAGGGTCTGGTCCTGCCCGAGCTGCAGAGCCCGCTCCTGGACAGTGAAATGATGGAGACGGTGGACTCCCAGCACGGCTTTGTGCTAGTCAATTGAAGACTCTGGTGCAAGGGGCCGGTTTGAAGCAGTATTAAGCACAGAGATCCCGAAGGGCAGAGAGATTTGGAGACACGGGCGTAGCAGCGGGGAAAGCGCAGATTTTCGTACAACCAACAAAAACTGAATTTCTTACTTGGGATGAACCTCGGAGAACCTTTCGTACCAAAATCCCTCCCTTAGCTGACCTCCTTTCCCTCCTCCTCCTCCCCACCTGTCGAGCGAGACAGTGCGGCGGGAACTCGTGTGGATGTCACGTCGCCGTGGCGAGGCTGCTCCAGCGGCAGCCCTCGTGAGACGACGACCATCATGTGCAGCGTTTCACACGGAAATGGCTTGGGAAGTGAGCGCTTTTTGGACTGGGTGGCAAGCAAAAGCACAAAATGGCTGCCAGGACCGCAGGTTGTTTGAGCACTTCTTTGACATCTAGCTTAAGGTCCATGTGCTTCGATGCTCATTGTCCTTACCGGTATGGCAATTTTCAAGCTGCGTGAGCATTATTCTGGAGATAAAGAACCGGTAATGTGAGTTCAGTGTACACCACGTTTGAAGATAATTGTTGAAAACATGCAAGTTTGCACCATTTAAAATTGTCCTGATATTTTGGAGAGGGTGCGGTTAGAAGTTGAAATTTGAGCACTCGCCATAAAGCTGCTAGAGAATTTATTTGCAGTGCTGTAGAGTCATCACTAGTTGGATAAATAAACGAGTCAAGCCGACGAGTGAAAACAAAGAGCGTACAAACGAGCACTTGGACCTTAAACTGGGCTTGCAGGAAGTGCTCAAAAGGCTCGCCATAGGCAGCGTTGTTTTTCTGCTAAAATAAGACACCTTGACAACAATCGCAAGTCGTCGTTTTAGCGGAGAGAAGAGACAACGGCCCTCGTTTATCACAAAGCACAAATTCAGGTGTCACTTTGCACTCTGGTGGGTTGGACCGTAGCGGGTGGGCGGGCTCCGTATTGACCACTCGCAACACTAACAATAGAGGCACGCAGTATTTTGACAGGAGCACTCACCAAGTGGATGACTACACAACACAACAACACATTTCCTCACTCTCCAGTTTTTTTTTGTTTTTTTTTGACAACTACTGAACTAACACTACTGAAAGGCTTCTCCACCTTCTATCCTGAGGAGCGCTTGATTTGTGGCTGGTGGTAAACGAGGGCTCCCGTAGTTGAATGTTTGGTGACAACAATTTATTATTCTACCTTTTTGTGGCAATACTGAAGCAATATTAATCTTCGATGGTGATCATGCGCCTAAGCTGCGCGGCTCACCCTGATCTGATTCGTCACGCGGAACTGTTGACATCAGCAGGAGTGTTTTTTTGTTTTGTTTTGTTTTGCACAAGTCGGCGAGAATGTCACGTGACTGAAAAGGACGAGCTTTTTCGTGAACGAATGTAATGGATGACGCCACACGTGACCACTTTTGGGGCGAACGGCAAAAATGGCGTCGAGACGAGAGACTTTTTTTTTTTTTGCATTATTTTATTCTTTAGTTTTAGCAGCACTCAGACTGTGATGAATACAGTTGAAGTATCTTTCCGACAAGTGACATTTTGTGTGAGTGTGTGTATGTGTGGTCAAATCAAATTGAAAATTAATTCTTTGGCGAAGTGAGGTGTCTGATAAAGTACACCGACCGTAGCAACAATGGCAGACTTGGAGGTCAAATCCACCATTCAGACCTTTCACGTACTTATCAATAGCAATAGACATCACTTATTCACCAAGGACTATTGGAGCCAAGCTAAAAAGTAAAAACAAAAAATAAATTTGAATACACAAGTCAAGTGATCTTATGAAAACTTCTCTCACCAAATGACATTTTCTGTGAAAATTGCCACGTTTCTTGTAATGTTACAATTTGCACATGCACCAATTGGAATTACAACATTGATGACTATCTGATGAAATGACGACAATTGTCATGCTACAATTTTGTTACAGTTTCAACTTGGTCACATTCTCTCAAAATGATTGTCCTCGTAAGATTACAATTTAAACATTCGCTTCTAAAGGTCACAACTTCATCTTATTACAACTATTCTCGTTAAACGAGGACTTTTTTCCTCTGAAAATAATGACTACTGTTAGAATGTTACATTTTTTTCATTCAAGCATTACCAATTGAACTAATGTCGTCACATTCCGACTTTTTTCCCTTGCCGGATTACAATTTGATATTCACTCAATGAATTGTAACTTCATTGCAGTGACTTTTCCCTCCGATTTCGATGTTATTGTTTTGAAATTACATTTTTAGATTGGCCCTAATATTCATTGGTACTTACAGCAAATAGGCCCTGTATATCTTTTCTTTTCACGTTTCATGAATTGTGAGTTTATATCGATTTACAGTCAGTCCCATTTTGTCACCTCACGTCGCCATCGTGACAGTAAAAATTAGTAACGGCAGCAATAATAATAGACCCACGATGCATTGCAGCCATAAGTGACAGAAAAAGGTGTGCAAAGAACTCAAATATTGTATCCATATTTTCAGGTAGCTCAGGTTTACTGGACAGAAATGTATTACTACCGCTGTAGGACATCAACTCATATTTGTCTGAAAAAGTGTACAAATTAGCGTTAAATACAGCGAGCTGGTAGTGTTTGTATTCTGTGTGCCTTTTACTTTCCACATTTCAATTTATCGATGATTTATTCATGATTAGCTTTTGTTATTTGTCATCCCCCCTCCCCCCCACTCAAATGAGTACAAACCCATTTTTACAGAGGTACAAAAACCAAAGTCCCGCAAAGGTTTTGCCAGTATGAGCCGCCATCTTTGTGACTTTAAACAATGTTCTTTTTTAAAAAAATAACACAAAAAAAAACTGTTGGCTCGGTGGCCGCACGTGTCAAAAGTATTCTAGCAATATATTTGTGTATAGGGTGAAGACTGAAATAATCGGGAGAGTAGTATTGGATACAATACATTTATTTCACACACACATACGCCCCCCCCCACCCACTCGACTACCTGCGAATGGAACACAACAACGTGAAATAGACTTTTCTATATTTCCCCTCATTGTTGTCGACCACACATAAGCTAATTTGCTGTTGAGATTAAAAAAGGGTTATTGAACAGCTAAGTGCCGCCTTGTCTTCTTTTGGCTACAACTCCACTCAAAAAGAATACAATAGTGCTCTGAAACTGTCTTAACATACACGCAACTTTTTTTTTCCAAAAACTCTAGGAAGCAAAACAAAGGAGAGCTGCATGACTCAGCAGAAATGACCTCACCTGACCATCAGTACAGATTTTTCACATTTGTTCAATGTTTTCAGCAATGACTGCGTGAACCAACTCAACCCAACACAATCCCATTACTCATCAGTTATTGGTTTTCTTTTTTGGTATGTACTGTGGATATAAAAGTATACACACCCCTGTGCAAATGCTCAATCGATTATTTCAAAAATATTTTCCACATGCAATGTTACTGTTAAGACATTGAAAAAATATCTGGAAGTGTGTTGCAAAAGTGTGCACACCCTTGTAATTAGGATGAAATTTGTGTCCAGAATTAACCAATCATATTGAAACCCAAAATAAACCTCAAATAAAGTTCAGATGTTACCGTAGGCATCTCATGATCTTGTGCTGACACTGTCTGTCGGCTAGCAGGAATATAAGCATTGTTTTGCAACCCTGTTATTGTAATTAGAAGAATGCTCAAGTTAGTTTTCAAATCCACTTGAACTTTATTCTGTTATAAAGGATTTCTTGAGCAATGTATGCTATTAACATAGGTGTTTGGCCACCCAATACACAGGGAAGGTGACAATGTAGCAGAGAACTCATGGGGTAGAGAACACCTAATCCCTGAGACTAGACGCAGATGAGATGGGGGACGGATCTGACCTCTTCATGGAAAAGCAAGGCGTTATGGCTTTCCAGGGAATATGATCACATCGAATGTGAAGGACACATTCGTGACCTCAGTGGACATGACAGTAAATCCTGCTCACTATTAACAATAATAATGTAGGGATTTGTGATGCTTATTACTACCATACTTGCTAAAAAAAAAAAAAGTGACCAGTTTTTAGGGGGGAAAATGACAATGTATAGCGAGGCTGGAATGTTATGTGGATATTTCCATCATAAGTCTTGCTTGCAGTGCAAAGCCGATAAGAAGAAAAGGCACAACAGTGTATTTTTCCCCCCTCAGTAAAAAACGCACACACACAGGTCAAATTTTGGTGTGATGACATCATCCGTTGCCACGACAACGGGGGAGGGGGCTTGACAACATCCAACTGCGTCTTTGCCAGCAAGATGAATGAAAAAAAAAAAGGAATCCGGATTAGAGCTGATCCGTTCATTAAAAAAAACATTAATAAGCCTTCTACCTTCTCAAGATTAACATGCATGTTGAAATGACTCAGTGCACTTTCCCTTTATACTTTGACTGGATGTGACGTAAATGACATGAATCATGAGGATTATCAATGGAACAAAGACAGGCCTCGCTGTTGAGAGCTTGCATGAAACCTACACGCTGCATGCAGGAATGCGCACAAACATGCGCGTACACGCGCGCACGCACGCCTCAAGCGCAAGCAAACACATACTGACCAGCAGATGGATGCAGTCACAAGTCACTCGACACCATTCCAGTGCCAGGATTAGGGGGAAAAAAAACCTTGTAATGAATGGTTAAAGAAAACGAATTTTAATTAATCAATCAAGCAATTAATGTTTCTTCATAAAGCACTTTTCATCCAAAATGTGTAGCTCAAAGTGCTGTACATCAGTTAAAAGCAAAAGTACACAATACCTGGAAACATAAAATGGCTCTATTATCTGTCCAGTGTCATCACACATTGGCTTTTGCTCACATTTGTCACGAAGATGAAAATGGCGGTGTACCTAATGGAGTGTCCTTGTGACGTCACAGATCAACCAGCCAATCAGAAAGTGGGGGGTTGTTTGGGTGTGGCACTTTTCACTTTCATTTAAATTTTGACCATGATTTTTCCCTAATGAAGTGGCCTGTGATTAGGTACACCTGAAAATGGCGGTGTACCTAATGGAGTGTCCTTGTGACGTCACAGATCAAACAGCCAATCAGAAAGTGGGGGGTTGTTTGGGTGTGGCACTTTTCACTTTCATTTAAATTTTGACCATGATTTTTCCCTAATGAAGTGGCCTGTGATTAGGTACACCTAAAAATGGCGGTGTACCTAATGGAGTGTCCTTGTGACGTCACAGATCCAACAGCCAATCAGAAAGTGGGGGGTTGTTTGGGTGTGGCACTTTTCACTTTTATTTAAATTTTGACCATGATTTTTCCCTAATGAAGTGGCCTGTGATTAGGTACACCTGAAAATGGCGGTGTACCTAATGGAGTGTCCTTGTGACGTCACAGATCAAACAGCCAATCAGAAAGTGGGGGGTTGTTTGGGTGTGGCACTTTTCACTTTCATTTAAATTTTGACCATGATTTTTCCCTAATGAAGTGGCCTGTGATTAGGTACACCTAAAAATGGCGGTGTACCTAATGGAGTGTCCTTGTGACGTCACAGATCAACCAGCCAATCAGAAAGTGGGGGGTTGTTTGGGTGTGGCACTTTTCACTTTCATTTAAATTTTGACCATGATTTTTCCCTAATGAAGTGGCCTGTGATTAGGTACACCTGAAAATGGCGGTGTACCTAATGGAGTGTCCTTGTGACGTCACAGATCAACCAGCCAATCAGAAAGTGGGGGGTTGTTTGGGTGTGGCACTTTTCACTTTCATTTAAATTTTGACCATGATTTTTCCCTAATGAAGTGGCCTGTGATTAGGTACACCTGAAAATGGCGGTGTACCTAATGGAGTGTCCTTGTGACGTCACAGATCAACCAGCCAATCAGAAAGTGGGGGGTTGTTTGGGTGTGGCACTTTTCACTTTCATTTAAATTTTGACCAGGATTTTTCCCTAATGAAGTGGCCTGTGATTAGGTACACCTGAAAATGGCGGTGTACCTAATGGAGTGTCCTTGTGACGTCACAGATCAAACAGCCAATCAGAAAGTGGGGGGTTGTTTGGGTGTGGCACTTTTCACTTTCATTTAAATTTTGACCATGATTTTTCCCTAATGAAGTGGCCTGTGATTAGGTACACCTGAAAATGGCGGTGTACCTAATGGAGTGTCCTTGTGACGTCACAGATCAACCAGCCAATCAGAAAGTGGGGGGTTGTTTGGGTGTGGCACTTTTCACTTTCATTTAAATTTTGACCAGGATTTTTCCCTAATGAAGTGGCCTGTGATTAGGTACACCTGAAAATGGCGGTGTACCTAATGGAGTGTCCTTGTGACGTCACAGATCAAACAGCCAATCAGAAAGTGGGGGGTTGTTTGGGTGTGGCACTTTTCACTTTCATTTAAATTTTGACCATGATTTTTCCCTAATGAAGTGGCCTGTGATTAGGTACACCTGAAAATGGCGGTGTACCTAATGGAGTGTCCTTGTGACGTCACAGATCAACCAGCCAATCAGAAAGTGGGGGGTTGTTTGGGTGTGGCACTTTTCACTTTCATTTAAATTTTGACCAGGATTTTTCCCTAATGAAGTGGCCTGTGATTAGGTACACCTGAAAATGGCGGTGTACCTAATGGAGTGTCCTTGTGACGTCACAGATCAAACAGCCAATCAGAAAGTGGGGGGTTGTTTGGGTGTGGCACTTTTCCCTTTCATTTAAATTTTGACCATGATTTTTCCCTAATGAAGTGGCCTGTGATTAGGTACACCTGAAAATGGCGGTGTACCTAATGGAGTGTCCTTGTGACGTCACAGATCAACCAGCCAATCAGAAAGTGGGGGGTTGTTTGGGTGTGGCACTTTTCACTTTCATTTAAAATTTGACCATGATTTTTCCCTAATGAAGTGGCCTGTGATTAGGTACACCTGAAAATGGCGGTGTACCTAATGGAGTGTCCTTGTGACGTCACAGATCAAACAGCCAATCAGAAAGTGGGGGGTTGTTTGGGTGTGGCACTTTTCACTTTCATTTAAATTTTGACCATGATTTTTCCCTAATAAAGTGGCCTGTGATTAGGTACACCTGAAAATGGCGGTGTTTGCTGGTTGATCTGTGACGTCACAAGGACACTCCATTAGGTACACCACCATTTTCAGGTGTACCTAATCACAGGCCACTTCATTAGGGAAAAATCATGGTCAAAATTTAAATGAAAGTGAAAAGTGCCACACCCAAACAACCCCCCACTTTCTGATTGGCTGGTTGATCTGTGACGTCACAAGGACACTCCATTAGGTACACCGCCATTTTCAGGTGTACCTAATCACAGGCCACTTCATTAGGGAAAAATCATGGTCAAAATTTAAATGAAAGTGAAAAGTGCCACACCCAAACAACCCCCCACTTTCTGATTGGCTGGTTGATCTGTGACGTCACAAGGACACTCCATTAGGTACACCGCCATTTTTAGGTGTACCTAATCACAGGCCACTTCATTAGGGAAAAATCATGGTCAAAATTTAAATGAAAGTGAAAAGTGCCACACCCAAACAACCCCCCACTTTCTGATTGGCTGTTTGATCTGTGACGTCACAAGGACACTCCATTAGGTACACCGCCATTTTCAGGTGTACCTAATCACAGGCCACTTCATTAGGGAAAAATCATGGTCAAAATTTAAATAAAAGTGAAAAGTGCCACACCCAAACAACCCCCCACTTTCTGATTGGCTGTTGGATCTGTGACGTCACAAGGACACTCCATTAGGTACACCGCCATTTTTAGCTGTACCTAATCACAGGCCACTTCATTAGGGAAAAATCATGGTCAAAATTTAAATGAAAGTGAAAAGTGCCACACCCAAACAACCCCCCACTTTCTGATTGGCTGTTTGATCTGTGACGTCACAAGGACACTCCATTAGGTACACCGCCATTTTCAGGTGTACCTAATCACAGGCCACTTCATTAGGGAAAAATCATGGTCAAAATTTAAATGAAAGTGAAAAGTGCCACACCCAAACAACCCCCCACTTTCTGATTGGCTGGTTGATCTGTGACGTCACAAGGACACTCCATTAGGTACACCGCCATTTTCAGGTGTACCTAATCACAGGCCACTTCATTAGGGAAAAATCATGGTCAAAATTTAAATGAAAGTGAAAAGTGCCACACCCAAACAACCCCCCACTTTCTGATTGGCTGGTTGATCTGTGACGTCACAAGGACACTCCATTAGGTACACCGCCATTTTCAGGTGTACCTAATCACAGGCCACTTCATTAGGGAAAAATCATGGTCAAAATTTAAATGAAAGTGAAAAGTGCCACACCCAAACAACCCCCCACTTTCTGATTGGCTGGTTGATCTGTGACGTCACACGGACACAGGTGTACCTAATCACTTTATTAGGGAAAAAGTTTAAGTGAAAGTGAAAAGTGCCACACCCGCCCTCACCCCCACTTTCTGATTGGCTGTTTCATCTGTGACGTCACTCGGACACTATTACACCCTTTATTGAAAGGCTGAAACAGATTAATAACATTGCCATTTATTCCATTGGAGAAAGGTAATTTGAGAGGCGTTTTAAGTTACAAATCATCTTAGCACTATACAGTCTATTTTATAACCCAGTCACGGAAAGCAAAATGTGAGCCATCATTTTTGACCCATGCTGGTTATTTGCCCGTAGACTAGAGAGCAACTGTCTTTATGTTTAGCTTGTGTGTACATGTGTGTGCGTGGGTTTTGCTCAACTACTTCCACTGGAAAGAAGAGTCACAGTCCTGGGAGGCAGCTTTATTGACGTCAGGACCTCTCACGGCTGTCTGCTGCCTCACTTGCTGAAAATAACAGCATCCCAATGAAAGCGAGCGGACTGGCGGCCTCGAG
This sequence comes from Syngnathus leptorhynchus, assembly GCF_054491065.1. NCBI lineage: Eukaryota > Metazoa > Chordata > Actinopteri > Syngnathiformes > Syngnathidae > Syngnathus > Syngnathus leptorhynchus. The sequence goes on along the minus strand of NC_141201.1, from coordinate 4,922,507 downwards.
TGGATTCACCATTTCCTTTCCACGTAATCTCCTTTTTAATGAACATTAGGGCTCTGATTTCAGAAAAAGCTTTCACATGCGAAGAGGAAAGACGATCAATTCTCTGAGGTGCCATCCACATTCACACCTCCTCCCGTCTTCAGAAGTACATCCTCGTGCCTCCGGGCCGTTCCCCAAGGTGCTCTCACACTGGCAGAATATGCTGATGCGCACCAGACAAGTGCATCACAATGCAGCAGCAAAGGAGGAAGAAAGCTAGCTGCAGAAGTAAAGAGGAACTCAACATATAGAAGCCAAGCAGGAGTCAGCATCATTCAAACCTGAGACACAGAAGTGAAGATAAGACGCCAAACAAACTGAAAGCAGGTGGCAGGTGTACTGGCTGCTTGGTTTCAAAGCTTTCATCTCAACACTTGAGGTCAGAGTGGGTAGAATGTGAAATGAGATTGTCTGTCTGGTAATGCAGGGGTGGGCAAATGTTTGGGCTTAAGGGCCAAATTGATTTTGAAGAGTGACTTGTGCCAGGTTTGACACGTGAGTTTGCGTTAGTCGGTCAAAAGAAGTGTGACACATGAGTGTTCTTTGTTACTTTATTCAGATGAAGGTACAGTAGAACAGCATCAAGTGTGTGAAGCACTGAAAAGAACAATAAAAGCACACTGGTCATCAAATGGTGCACAAAAAGGTCTGACCCCCCCCCCCCCCAGAAAAAAACAAAAACGACTAAGTCTTTTGAAGCCTAACTTGAAAACGCTAAAGAGGCATTTTAAGTCCAGAATATTCCTTGAAGACCAACGCCTTTCATGAGCATATTAAGCCTTGGAGTGAGTTTCCATTTCGGGTGTAGAATGAACACTGACAACTCGGGAGTCAAGATGGATTCTGGGTCTTTTACAATAAGTCACCAATTAGGATAAAATATTGCATGCTATCTTTTTCGGCAAAAAACTTTTAGATTTTGTCTTTTGACAACTTTTGCCATTCTTGCACAAGGATTTGGGGAGCAACGAGTGAGGCAACTTAGTGTTTTAAAATAACATGAACCAGAATGTCACATTTTGATGTTAAAACAATGTGAAGTAAAAAAAAAAAAACATGTAAAAAGGAGGAATGTGAGAGGGGTCGCTGGGGCTCCGAGACGCCTAACTAGCGAGTAACACTTTGTCAGCATGCACCACTTGATTGACACTTGACGGTGAAGCATCTGTTTACAGCGAGGGAAGTTGGGGTAGGCGATGTGGGGGCCCAAGGAGGAAAATCAAAATTATCAGATTGGTCTATACAGTTAGCCATTGATCTTGAACATCAATAAATATCTTGTAAAAGGGTTGCGTTGAGATGCGCTGCTTCACTTATGCCAGGGCAAGACTGGAGGGAGAGCGGAAATAACCATACAACTATTAGAATGATTATCATCATCATTTGGAATAAAAATCGACAACGGAAGTTCCATAGGCTCACCGCTGATGGCCTCCTGGGCAAAGTACTTGACATCCATGTCTGTATCAGAGGCCAGCTTCTCCAGCACCGGCTTGACTTCATCCCGCAGTGTGCTGATGACACAAAATGGCGGCCGGTCAAGGGAGGGGGTGCCCACGAGCGGACGGCGAGCGCAATTTACCTGCCGTCCAGGATGGGTCCGATCTTCTGCAGGGATTTGGCTACGTTGAAGCGCACGTTGGCCACCTGGTCATTGGACATCTTGAGCACCACGGGGAGCATCTGCTTGGTGGTGATCTCCTGACCGCACGCCTCCGACAAGGCCTAGAGAGAAAATGTCAGGCGCAACTCCGAGACTGCCGAGGGCGTACCGGCGCGAGACCCACGTTGATGCAGAAGAGGGTGGTCATCCTGTGGAGGTAATTGGGGTCGTTGGCCATGCCCAGAACCTTTGGCACGATGGTGTTCTGCGCCCACTCGGCTCCGAACCTCTCCACCAGCTTCATCAGGTTACAGGTGGCGGCCTCGCGGATGGCGTACACTGCATGGCGGCGACAGCAAACGGATGTTACGCTCACCTCGATCGATAAGCGGTGACGCATGTTCATAGAAGTCTATCTCGGGGTTATCTGAGCTACGTTTTTGCTCCAACTCAAAATGGCCCTTTTTATTCTCACACAGCGAACGGGCGACACTGGCTGCTCAAAAGTGATCACCTCGCGAACCGCATGCTTTGCACTATAAATGGCCGCCTGTTGCGAATGAAAACAAAACGAGTCAAGGAAAAGAAAGCAAAACGTCAAGACCAGGGTGCGCTATTGCCCGCCCCCCGCTATTGCCCCCCCCCCCAATTCACTCTTCCAACTGCATTGCAGTAGAGGAGCCCAAATTGAAAGCAATGTATTAAAGTTGTCCAATCTGCATCCCAAATGGCAAAGGTGCTAAAATGATCACATGAAGTCAGTGAGGAAAGCATTCTGGAGAGAGCACGTCCTTTCTTATGTAACGGTAGCCTGGCCCTTACCCTAACCCCCCCCCCCCCCCAGACACACACACACACACGACATTCCAATGATGTAATGGAGCTGGCCCTTTGTCCTCAATCACACATCTCTAATTGGGGGAAAGTGGAGAGAAAGAAAGCCCTCAACACAAAAGACAATGTCCTCATGTGTAGGACATGTACAGCCTTTCCGGTGACTGCGCGTTTAGATCAACTTCACTGGAGTGGCAAAGGCAACGGCGCTGATGGACAACGTATATTTCACTATTCTCGATATATAGCAATTGTGAAGGTAAGGCTTTGAAAAAAACTGGAGCTGCACCGGTGAGTGACTTGGGCGTGGGCGAACACGTACGAGCCACGCAACGACAAACGGCAGCAAGCATCTTACCGTGGTCAATGAGCCAGGCCATACAAAGTGTGTTGAGCTTCTCGTCAAAGAACTCCACACCCTAAGCAGACAGACGCCATTCAAATCAAAGTCAACAGCAGAATATTATTATGGAGAGTTGATGACTCACCAGCTGACCGGCCAACAGGGGCATGTACTCAATGATGGCCAAGCGGACCCTCCACTTGGCGTCCTCGGCCAGCTCCACAATGGCCGGCAGGAGCGACTGGGACAGTTGACGGATGCCGATCACCTCGTTGACACAGTCCAGGTTGGAGATGATGTTCAGACGCACCTCGGGGCACTGTGAACACAAAAGGGCAAAAATGAAAAATTTTTCTTGGCTAAAATACAATTTGATGAGCCAAGTGGCCTTTTTTTTATTATTTTTAATTATGACTTCTGTTCCTGTGACACAATACAAACTTGTAGGCAACGTTATCAGAATGCCCCCCCCCCCCCTTGCATCACCTTCAATTATTGAAGTTCTGTATGCCAAAGCTGTCGAAGTTTGGACAGTAATCTAATTAGACAGTCGTGGTCTTTTTTAGCAGTGACAAGAAAGTGGGCCAACTTTAAATAGGACTGAGGAACGCAGAGGGCACAGATGACAATTTCAAATCTTTCAAAAACATTTTGTAGGATAACCAGTTTAAAATATCAGAACAAAGCTACACAAGCGTGCTACATACACTCCACTTTTTTTTTTTTTTTTTTTTTTAAACCATCAAGTCAAAGTAACCCGTGTAAAAATCATGTGATGGTCACAAAGTGGCTGTAGGCTGCGTGAGAAGTAGAAAAAGAAAGAAAAGTGCATTTCCTTTACCTCATCCTTGAGCTGAGCCAGGAAGAGAGGCAGTAAATGCTCGATGGTGTTATCCTTGCCCAGGATGGCAGAAAGGCCCATAATGACCAAGGCCAGTGCTGACTTGACATGTTGGTTGGTGTCTGAAACCAGCTCCTGGGCACACGCCACAAAACAGTTGCAACATTAGTTGGTCGTAGGTGACACAGTCGAACAAGAGTCTTGCCCCCCAAAAAATATAAGCCACATCAGTATTTAAATTTTAATGATGCAAAATGGGAACAACTTTCATGCGGTAAATAGTGCCCCCTGCTGTTTGAAAGCGGTGCAAAAAGCTGGGCCCATCCAAGCTGGTTGTTCCCTCTCAAAGTGTCGGCAAGTGCTCATAAAAAGTGAAGAGGTGGGCTGTAAAAAGAGCTTTTTGCACTCACTATCAACGGGGTCTGAAGTTCACCTGGAAATGACTTTTTTTTTTATTCATATACCTTGACGCAGGGCAGGATGTGAGTCATGATGATCTGCTCACGATTGTCCTCTGGGAGGTTCTCACAGAATTCTAAGCAGAGGAAGAACACTTAGTAAATTGTTGACGTTAAATAAGCCTTGTTATTGTAGACATAGCACGCATTCATGGACTGACCTTTGACTTTGTTAGCAGCCGCGGCACGGACCTCAGCTTCGCAGTCCTTGAGAAGGTTCTGGAACGCTGGGACCAGGTCATTCTTTGTGATTTCGGGACCCACTGCCTTTTGAAGCTAAAAAAAAAAATAAACTTTTTTTTTCATGATCCAAATAACTGTTTAGCCTTGATGTATACATCTCAAACATCACATTGACCTTTTGACTACTCAGGCCCAAGTAATATGGATTTTTTGGGGCGAATGCCGATTCTGACAAAAAAATAAATAAAATTCGATTACTTTTATGATTTAAGTATTACGATACTTTATCTTCAACGATTGGAGATCCCGCTCAGCATCTATCAGAACGGCATGGACGAAGCGTAATCTCATAACAGGCACTTAGGCACAGTGGCAATCAATGTCAGCAGGAAAAAAAACGGCTTATTCTGCAATTCAACAAGGTCCGCCTCATTTAAATTCACAGCAAGAGGAGTCTGTCTGAACAGCACAGCTGAATTCCACAATGGAGCCCATCCATCTCCTCTGCAGCTTTGCAGATAATGATTCCGTTGATGTGCAATCCCATGTCAAGCTCACCTCGGAGAACTTGTCGGCAACCATGTAGCGGACCCTCCAGGACTTGTCCTCGGCGGCCTGTCGCAGGGTGGGCATCACCAGGGTCTCCAGGTCCTCCTGAGGCAGCAACGTGGCAATGCTGACGCAAGCCTCCACGGCCAGAAGCCGCACAGAGTCCTGAGGGAGCAAAGTGAAGCCACGAGTTTGGCAGCCGCAAGCGTCAAGTGATTACTTTGGCAACACTTTGTAAAACTAAACATTGAGGGAGGTGCATCAGCAATGTGAAGTTTGTAGTTCCTCTTCATCCCTTTTGTTTTGGAACCAACCTGCTCGTCGGAGGCCAGAGCCGTGAAGAGGGAGATGATGTCGCTTCGAACATAATCCAACTCCAACACTCGGGCAAACTCGCCCAATTTTGAAGCAGCGGCGCGACGGACCATGGGAGTGTCGTCCGAACACAAGGTGCGGAAATGCCTAAAAGTAACCGCATACAAGTTTTGTTATGCATCACCTTGGAATATAAATATCAGCTTGTGGAAGAACTTACTGGCGAATCTCCGCCTTGACCGTGCTGGAGACGCGTGGATAACAGACACTGAAGAGCCCGCAGGCCGAGGTACGAGAGGTGAACCAGTCACCGCAGGACAGACGTTTGACCAAGGGCTCAAAATGGACCTCCAGGTCTACCGGAGAATGCTCCTGGGAGATCTTGCGCAGGGACTCCACTGCTTTGTCGCGGACCACAGTCTCCTCCACTGTGGCTAGGCTTTCCAGAGGAGGCTGCCAGTCAGGGTAAGGAGGGCAGTGGTAAACCACATATTGGGACAAGTTGATAGATTATAAGAAGGCATGAGACGTACCAGGAGACAGTGGACGTATTCGGGGCCTCCCACCAACATGGTAAAATTACCAAGCTGCTCAGCCAGAGCCAAAAGCACCTCATCTTCATCGTAGATGGTGTCTGCCACAGGAAGAGGTCAGCGGTTCAACCAAAGTCAGGATACACAAATATTCTTGACAGCGTGTGACACCATTGTTAAAACATTACCGCTAAGTCATAATGTGGTTTAATTGGCACCGGTGAGTTAAATTGCTTACCTGTGAGGAAAGGAAGCAGTTCAGTACGGGTCCGCTCCACACCGAGAGCCAGTGCAATAGTGGACAGCTTCTTGATGCTGTTCAGTCGCAACTGTTGAGCAATAGAAAGAGAATTAGTGACAGGGAAGTATGTTGATGCCAGATTCAACGCGTTCGTCAGCCCTCACCAACGGGAATTTTCTCATGACAACTATTACCTGAAAAGGGCAGGACCCAAATGTGGGTCAATATCATTGTAAACTCAGAACATTAACGCTTCAAAATGGCGTTTGTGATTTTATTTTAAAAAGACACACACACACACCAAAGACAATATTGTGTATAACGTTTGGTAAAAACAGTAAAGGACATTTTAGAGGGGGTGTCTATGGTTTGCGGCAGGTCTGATCGAAAAAATTCCGCGCATATCGAGGGTTGACTGACTGGATTTAAAAAAAATGATCAGTGCTGTTGCTATCGTTTTATTAACCAGCTGGCGCTGACTAACACCAGCAGAGACGAAAATCAAAACATTACAACTTATTGTGTATGAGTTTAGAACATGATAGAAAAACCAAAGAATCGCGCTGAAAACCAAAGGCTCCTGTCAAAACCATCGATACGGCAAGACGTCAGCGACTAGCCCGATGACTAGAGACTAATGCCTCTGATTCCTTCAAGTAACAGCCGAAGATCAACTAGTAGTGAATAGTACACATACTATTGGTGAATACTGTCAGCATTAAGCACACTTGCTATGACAAACGAGCGCTGAACGAGTCAAGGGTGCGCCCCGGTTGACAATGCTAGATAGGCCCCGCTAACCATCTTCGCTAGTTAGCAATGCTAGCCAGATAGCAACCGGCGATGAAAATGTCACAGGGGCCGACTCAAGGTTCCAGCGGATTATTAACTTCGAGGTAAAAAGAAGCTTTCGTCACCCACCTGAACATCTTCATTCCGCAGTTCGTCAATAAGAACGGCGATAGGGTAGAGAGAATCGTCTCCATCGGCTCCTGCCATTTTGGATTGTACGGCGACGAAACGAATGGCGCTACTGTGGCCGACTACGGGGTTTCCGGCCCAGTTATAAAAGGGAGCCAATTCGCCTCCACAGACGTTTGTTTTGTTATCAATTCAAACCGATGACGTATTAAAAAGCACGTTGACGAATAAGCAACACTGTGTTTAGAATGCAAATAAAGCAGTCTCTGTGTAAATACAATCACGTCATTAAAAAAAATTCAAACTGTGTCAAACTAGATAATTATATAAAAGAGGGGATCCATACCCCAGGTTATTTTTAACTGGTCTGGATTTATTCATGTATGTTTATAAATCTATTTTGTTTTGGCTGCTCTCATTAAAAACGTTACAATTATAAATATAAACAATATATATCTGGGTCAACCGGAAATGTTTATTGTGTTTCCGGTGTCAGTGTGGCGAGCCTTGCCAAGATGGCGTCTCAACAACAAGCCGCTTCTCTCCAGCAGCAACAACAGCAGCAGCAGCAGTTGAATCAACAGCAAGACTTCGACCCGGTGCATAGATTTAAAATGCTCATCCCGCAGTTGAAAGAAAGTCTTCAGGTAATAAAACCGAAAAGCCCATTGTAGGATGCCCCCCACATGCGGCGCGGCATAAAGTTGAGTGATGCTTTGTGTTCATCTCACAGAACCTAATGAAGATCGCGTCGCTCAACTTGACCCACAACACAATCATCGATAACGGAGTGTACGAACCCTCGCCCACCACTTTTTTTAATTCATAAAACTATACTATACAACGATAAAGTACATTTAGGATGATGGCATAATAGTTTATTAAAATCTTCCCGCTTGTGCTTTAGTACAAGCAACGACACTGCTGTTCAGCGCTTTGACAAAAGCTTGGAGGAGTTCTACGCGCTTTGTGATCAGCTGGAGCTGTGTTTGGTGAGACTTCAAGACTTTCACATAAGATGTGCTTACCGTCTTCTAAGCTGTATCTTGCTCTATACACAGAGGCTGGCGTACGAATGCCTCTCGCAGAGCATCGACAGCGCCAAACATTCGCCCAACTTGGTCCCCACCGCCACCAAACCTGACACGGTGCAGACTGAGTCCATGTCCTACGCCCAGTACCTTGGCATGATCAAGTCCCAGATCTCGTGTGCCAAGGACATCCACAATGCTCTGCTGGAGTGTTCCAAAAAGATCGCAGGAATGGGTCAGCCTCCAGGAATTATGTAGATCTCGCTTGGACTCCTTTTCTCTTATTTTTTGATTTCTTGCTGTTTTTTGTACCACCTCCAACAGAGGAGTAATGCTTTGGGTCATTTTTTTGGGGGGGGGAACGTGGTCCTACAAGATTGTAAACAAAACCTCACGTCCTGAAATTTAAATTGATGCTGATGGCAATTACACTTTATCAAACAAGTATTCTTACGTTGTGTTCCATTATGGCCAGCAGGGGGTGCCAGATGTGCACTTATCTACCGTTGTACAGTATTTGACTACTAAAACATTTGTGTTGAAATCATGATGTAAATCTGCAGTGATCAATAAACCTACACATTTATAAGATTTTTCCCTATTTGGGATCAGTGCAGTCTGATAAAATTATTGTCTTTTTTATGATTTTGACAAATACCTGGTGTCATTTTAAATATAAGCCTGCATTTCAACAGGTGTGTGTGTGGACTTGGCATCTAAATTGTAGTTGTTTTGCTTGTCGGGCTTCAATAAACATTGTAATGTTTCAAATCAAATCCAAAATAGATGTAGACACATTTTGATACAGACATTTTTATTTTTTTGACACTAATTGTATATTTAAAATATACAAGAGTTGCAAATGGCGTTACAGAGCTTGGATGAAAAATGAAACCGTACAAAAAAGGGAAAGAAAAGACTCTTTGTACAAAGCAGACACAAAACATTTCAGCTCCTCGACAAGATACGTTCAACCTATTTTAAGTGCATTTGTGGCTCCTAAGTCAGTCAACTCAAGTTTTTACGGCCCTTCGCATTCATCCCATCAACTAATCAGTCAACAGCTCATGTCTCGTGAGCTAAGAGTGGAAAAACATTTGCTAAAAAAAACACAAACTATTCTTTGCTCTTCTTAAAAACAAAAACACTGTCTTGTCTGATAAAACTGCCGCTGTTACAAGTTCAGGCGTCGCAGAGCTGCCACTTACTGTACATCTCTCACCTATCGCTTTGGAGACCACCGATTGGTCCACTCGTTCAGAATCCAGCTCACTAAATTCACCGTTATTCAGTCATGGGCAACGCGTCATTTCCTGACTTCCTCAACCTTTGTGCCACTGCGACCAAAGTTGGAAATGTGACAATTGAAAATAAGGAGATGAGAGCAGAAGCAGCAGCTTAACAGTCACGTTGCCAAGCAGATCAAAATGTTTCAATTCATGGGTCGGCTCTATCCAATGAAGTCATGGGGATAAGGCCATCGTTTGTGTATGTGTGGGATGTGTGAGTGTATCGTGAGAGCATTTGCGGAGATGTTGATGATTTTACTGCTTTGCCGAGTTGGAAGCTTTCAGGATGCTTTTACTTTTGGACTTGGGTTGTTCACTGGGGAAGACAACAAAGCATAGAGCTGTTGCAATAATAATAGATATTTCTTGCCAAGGAAATTTAATAGATGGCTGTGAGTGAGTAAGTAGTTTGAAGGTTTAAATTACATTAATGCTAGTTTTGGATGCCTGTCGATAGAGTTTTGCACATTAAGCTAGAAGACTTCCAGAAAAGAGAACAAAATGGTGTTTGGTTGTGTAATTTTCTTTCTTTAAAAAAAAAAAAAAAAAAAAATACTTTTACTTTTTAAGTACTGTTTTATGAATACTTTTAAATGTTTTAAGTATTGCAACGATTTAGCACTGACTACAAAAATTTTTTGTTTGGTTTTACAAATGGAGGAATCATCGCATTACGGCTAACGTGTGCTAGTCATTACTAACCTGCGGCTTGGCTCCGGACCAGCTAGACTTGCCTGCTGACCTCTGCGACGTCGGGACGGCTCCAGCTGAGCCATGGAGCCAGACGGCCTGAAGTTGGAAAACTCCTTCTGCCACTCCTCGTCAAAGGACTGCGCTTCAGCTAAGAGAGAAGAGTCAGGACAAGAAGGTCAGAACAATGCAAATGAATGGAATGTGATACAAGTCATCGACCCACATTCATCTAAATTCTGGAAATCCTGTAGGAACTCCTTATCTCCTGTTTTCTTGTTCCTTTTCTTCTCAACGACGTGCCCTCTGTCTTTGATATGGTGGCCGATGGCCATCTTCTCCAGGCCGCTTTCAGAGTCTCTCAGGGATTTCACAGTCTCCTTCACCTGCACAAGCATATTTATAATAAGAAATTGTTCTCCCATCCTCCATGAGATCCCTCAGTAGCTCCACTTACACCTCCCGGGGCCTGGCGTGTGGACGACGAAGCCTGAAAGACCTTCGGGGGTTCGTTTCCAACCTTGGAATAGGTCATGACTGACGAGGAGCTGAACGTGTGAGCGTTGGGGTCTGTGGACATGTTCTCCTGACATGCAAATAAAAAAATTGGCTTGCAAATGTGCAAAGAGAATACAATTCTTGGTGTTGAACTCACAAAGTTTCTAAACATGCCGTCCATTCTGCTCCTCATGTTGCTCATCATACTGTCGAACATGTTGAAAGGGTTTGTGGCCGTGTCCTGCGCCAACACACAAGATAGAAAGAATAGTCACACAGGCTGGATGCTCGGACGCCACCTGCTCTCGGTGAGCTATACGTATAAATATATCAAATTATGGAAGCCTTGGGTGGCGAGGATATCTTTCTCAAGAACAAAAACTGCCCGTGTTAGCGTCTCGGCATCTATCGCTATGCGCGGAGGGGCTACAATCGGCATCAGGGGGGTGTTGAATGACTTGTGTTCCATGTGTAATTGGGTCGCATTGACAGAGATTAGCGCGGGCTTTGACACTGAAACTGAGATTCATTCTGGGAAAGCTACGCAGGGGTGGCAGAGTCCAAGGCTGCTCCGCTCGCTCAGCTCTTTCCCAAAAGGTCAAGCTGATGTAAATAAAACACTCCTGGTCACTGTCGGGCTGGCCAATTTGATTCGACGTTGGCCTCTATGGACAAATAAATGCCACTTCCATTTGGGACCTGATTATATTTAGATCTGACTTGTCTTTGAGCAGAAGCTAGATAAGGAACCTGTTGTTAAGAGGGCCAATGCTATTAGCTCCGTGGAAGGTAAACGGACAGAACTCATATTCCCGCTGGGAAGCTAATGTGTTGCAATCGTGATTAAAAAAAAAAAGGTTGTCAAACCAGCACAATTTGATATTTTGACGTGACTCTCCTCCTAATTTCCTCTAACTGAATCGCCAATATGTATATTTAAATTTTGACGTTGTATTGAGGCGGCACTTGGTCTGCCTTACATTTCTGAAGTTGGGAGTTCGAATCAATTGGCTTCCTCCTTCCTGTGGGGAGTTTGAATGTTCTCCTCTGGCTTTTCTCCGGGTACTCTGGCAATATTTCAAAACATGCATGTTATTGAAGACTTTATATGGCTCTTAGGTATAAACAGATGTCAGTAACCTATCATGACTGACATTTAACACATTTTTTCAAACAGTCTTGCCAAGTTGCCACACAAGCACCCCCCAAAAAGGATCAAATCAAGTGTTTGGTTAACTGCTATTTAGTCACGGAGGTCATTAGCGCAGGACGCTAGCTCGAGTTAATAGCAGCAAGCTGCAGGAATTGAGAGGCATCAAGTTGCTGCCTTATTGAGGCCAAGCTTGTGATGAAAGTCATTATCAAGGATAAATATACAGACCTCAATGACATGGAAGGATTAAACTGGTTTCGCATGCTCGGCCTGATTCGAGGGAAGGTTAACGGATATGAAACTCCGTTTTTTTACTGAGCGGCGTTGTTCAATTTAGTTTGTCACAGTACAGCGATTTAGAAATTAAATGATGCTACAAGATGGCAATCAGTTAATTGCTAAATAATCGCCACTTGAAAAAGTAAAGGTGGTTGGTCTTCATTGGCCGGACACTTTTGAGAGGTCCCACTGTACTTGCCAGTAAAACAATGGCCTATTAATAGTGCCGCTATGGGTGACAGATATAACGGTTGGCGAGGTCAAGGGTGTTGACCTTCTTTGAAACCAGACACTAACATGGCCTCATGCCCGCCGTGTGCAAGTTTTGCTCCACTTAATCCTCTATAGTTTGCTTGCTCAACAAACTCAACTTAATGAGGCACGCAGACGTGGATTAGTTGATTGAACTTTTGGTATATGTCCCGATCATGTTCTCACCCGATGTTCACCCCTTAGTGCCGGGGTCTCCTCCGCTTCATGGCTGCCGATTCTACCATCCATGATGCTGTGCATGTAGTGTCCGCCAAACGGCTCGGAGAAACTTCGCATTATCTGGCGTGCATTTTCCTGGTGTGCTCGGAATGGATCTCTGCAAAGGAGATGTCGATTAAGAATGTCGCTTAAAACATTTCCAATACAGTTGATAAAAGTGTTGATTCTGGAGTCTTCGATTCTATTTCCATTAGGTCCCGTGGAAGCTTGGAGATTGCAATTTCCAACGTCTAAACTGTGATAGTGTAATACTTCATCTACTCATATTACACTAGAATCGTCATTCTAGGTGTTTCTAAGATTTTGGGGTGGGCAAATGATAAGATTTTGGGGTGGCTTTTGCCCTATCATTCACGAGATAGCTACGCCTTGCAAGGAGAAGCAGCACATATCCTCATTCAGGAGAAATAAAGAAATTTGTTTTAGGCTGGCAATCTTCAAAGCAGTATTGGAGAATAAATAACGTGATAAAATGGACCTTGAAGAAGAGGGTGCCCCCACCAACACCCCAAACTGAAAGCTCTTAACTTCTGGGCGTCACACAAACGCACAAATTCGTTGTAGGAACTTTTCCGTGCTTTGTAATCCACCATTTTTACATTTAAAAAAGAAATGCAATTTGTTATTGATTATATTAACAAATAAATGAAAGCCATTCTTTATCCCCTTTTGACACCATGAAAGAAAAAAGCTTCCTCAAATTTGAGGCCAAATACTTACGAGAAAAAGGGGTCCTCGTTAAAGTCCCCGAACTTGCTTCTGAACATCTCGATGAAAAATCCGTCAACTAAAGTAAAATTGAGAAATAATACAATAAAATGCTTAAATAAACATAACAGTCTTTCTCCGTCTCTCAGGTGGAGAGTGGTGATCGACAATAAGTATAGTAATGTCCCCCACGGGGGGAGGAGTCAGGTGATTTAGGATCGAGGGCATCTTACCACGTGACACGTTCCCGTCCTCCCATTGGCTGATCAACGCGACTTCGCTCCACGAGGTTTGTTGTCTTTGAGGGTTGCCATGACGATGGCGCTCTCAAAGCTTCTGATTAAAAGTCCTAAAACTCACTCTCTTTCAAACACGTCAACGTTGAGTAATTATGACACAGTAACTTTCTTACAAAATGACATTGACCATTCACAGCAATGGCTTAAGATTGCTCTGACTTACTTTCGAACATTGCTTGTATTTAGGACTTCATTACCACACTGGCTATTTGGAGATGATGGCGGTGTGACAGTGTCCCACGCTGGGTATAGACTTACCATCTGGAGCGCTCCATAAATAGGCCTGGCTCTTATTCTCTACACAGTCTTAAATTGTTACTCATAATTAAAATTCAGCCGTAAAAGTTAGTCAACAAGGTCACACATTGAATAAGAAAAGTTTTCAATCAGTACTTTTAATTGAAGTTGTTTACAAAGGAGAATACACGGCAGCATATTCTACAATGAAAACCAAGAAGATCAAATTGTTTTGCTACCATTAAATGTGACCTACAAACTGTACAACTTTGCCACAACAATGTCAATTTTTGAACGTCTCTCCTGGCGTTCTCCGGTTAGGATACGGGACTTCCCATGAGCCTCTCCTGGCGAAGTGAAATAAGCCTGTTGAGCCACAACTCCTCAGCCTTCTCCTTGTCCATGAACAACTGTGTGAGAAAGAATTCACAAAGAGTACATTTTTAATTTTTCCTCAAGCACTGTGACAATGTGATTCATTTTCTGTTTTTTCAATTCTTATTTCAGGACAGTCCCAACCAGTCGATGGCTGCCCCATATTGAGTCTGGTATTTTCCTTGCCTCTGTCGCTTATGTTAAATCAAGTCTCCGTTAAGATGTAACACAATGAAACCTAAGGATTTGCGTGTGTGTGTGTGTGTGTCATGCAGATTGGAGAGCAATCCTTCACTCTGAATCTGACACTGCCTTCCTTGATTGTTATTTTGTTCGACACTGGTGAGATCTTGTCTGTCGGCCCCACGCTAGTGTTGTAGGGTTAATGTGTGTGTGTGTGTCTGCGATGACATGATGTGGACTGGTCTAATGACTCATCTGTTCTAATTGGGATCGGAGCTGAGGCCAGGGCCCGCCTGGGGCATATTGATACCATACATCAGCCTGTCGCCGGCTCTTGTATGCATGTGTGTGTGTGTGCGTATGCGGTTATCTGCATATGTCAGGTCATAACTTGGTTTGCCTGCAGGAGATAGATGAGTGGGAAGCCCTGGGGAGCATTAGTGCAGTTGAAAGTTTTCCTTCTCGTTTGTCATCATTGCCGTGCAGAGGAGGAGGTGATAGAAGGAGGATATGCAGCGCACACACACACACACATGCACGCGCATGCTAAGGAGTGTGTTGTGAGGGGTTGTCACGGCGACCACTTACGGCGGGATGGGCCAAAGTGTCGGTGTCGTTATAGACGATGGACAGGGGGAAACTGAGGTCCGCGTAGTCCGTCTTGTCCGATTCCTGCTTCACCACGGGCTCAGTCTGACAAAGAAAAAAAAAATATGGGTGCGGGAACAAGACAACTCGCAAAAGTACAGAAAATGAATAAGCGTTCGGATTCAATTCAATTATGATACGGTTCGTGGTTATTGCTTTATATGCTGACAAAAAGTGCCCGAACTTGCCGATGACGCACAATTGTGTGTTACTAAGATATAATTAATAAAGGTCCACTGACATGACCAATAAATAAACAACTTGGACTAATTCCAATAAGTAAAAACTGCTTGTTGTCATACAGCGACTCAGGAACTTTTTATCAGCACATTGCCATGTACAGTATACACCTAGTAGGCGTCATTGAATGAAGCCTACATTTGTCCACTAGGTGGCAGTGCAAGTCTGTAGCACGCATGAAGCTCCGAGATAAATGACAATACAAAAGGTGACAAGATCGTCCAAAGGGAAGCTTAATAAAAAAAAAAAGCAAAGACAATACTGACTTTTGACTGAGCATTATTCTTTTTTAAATGTTTTGATGTCATTTTTTTTTCATTGACCGTAGCTTTCAAACTAATGGCTAATCACTAATTGATACTAGTGGTCAGTTGGTCTGTAATTATTATGACCACAGACTTTGCCCACATAAATAAATGATCATTTTTAGCAGATGAAAACTATCCATTAAACATGACTTTGAGAAATTATATTCATGTAGGTGCAAAACAGTACATGATGGCAATTTAAAGTGTACTTCCAATTTTAATGATCTATACTCGGTTGTGATTGGACAGCGACGTCAAGTTCCCTGGCGGAGGTCAACGTTATTGTGGTTCTCGACCTTGACCGGCGTCCTCCGAGCGGACACGAGGTTACTGTCACATGTTCCCGCCTGTCTTCTCAAAAGAGCTCAGACAAATCAAATCTTTGGAACATTTCAATAATGACTTATGTGTTTTGGGTGATAGATGCAGGACGCACCAGTTTATCTGAATGGGGACGTTTGATTTGTTGCGAGGGAATTGAATGAGGGAGCAAAAAAAAAAAAACTGCACCTTGACGTCGTCCCGGGATGATTTGAAAGCCTGCGGAACAAAGGAGTCGTCCTCGATGGCCTCGATGTCCTTTATCCTTCGCACTTGCTCCTCCAGAGAAGCTCCCTCTGGAAATAAAAAAAAACAAAACGCAAGGGAGGTGCGTGAAGAAAAAGGCCAAAAAACGGCAGCGTTGGTTGATTCCACTTGATTGCATGTGATCTGTCTGCAAAATGCTCCCTGACGCGTAATGTGACATATGGGATGTTATTTCAATCTTTAAGGGGGTGCCCCACCAAGGGCACGTAGCCCCCCCCCCCCCCTGTAAGAAGGCAAATAAATGCTAACAAGATGAGAGTAAATTACACTGGGAATAATGCATTGTAAAATAATCACAAATATGAACACAAACTGCTGCGATGGAATTTCATTAGGGAAACAAAATGGGATTAGGTTTCAGAGGGTTTTGGTGGATCACAGACTATTGCCGATGCCGTTTGTCCAATCAGGAAAGGGCTTCCAGTAAATGACGGCTGCATATAAACACGTCAGGACTGCGCATCATCACACAAGTGCAGCTTTTTGCAAGCGTAGGAAGAATTACCCAAAAAAAAAAGGAAAGTTTACCATTTTCGACTATGAACACCGGCGCTATTGTGCGGCTGTCAATCTTAAAACTGATCGGTCAATATTCATCCCTCGCTCCCGCGTCTATCCATCCTCCGCTGTACTCGCTCATTTCCCCATCTGTCAATCATTCACGCGTGTTACTATTTGGGCGGTGTTGTCAAAATAAGCAATTGTTTGGAAAGTCAAGTACGCCCACACGGTTTGTCACAAACACCACACAAGATTTCTGACAACCTTTCCATTAACGTGTTAAAGGAGCCATTAGGACATTTGTGTCAAACCCAAGGCCCGGGGGCCATATACGGCCCGCCACATCATTTCATGTGGCCTGTAAAGAAAAATTGACTTTGCTGTACAAATTGGATTTTTTTTTAAATGACCATTCATCTCTTTAAAAATATTTGAAGTTTTTATTAGTCTCTGATTTCAGAGCTAGTCGATTTGGCCCGCAACAAAAACGAGTTCGACACCCCTGCATTAGGACCTCAATTTTTTTTTGCCCAACACATTATGGGTGGATAAGATGACTTTCACATGTTGTTTGACAGATGTCAGCAACCAAGATATGAATTTCACGAGGAAAATCACACATAATGGACTTGAGAGCACGGCCCCGGTGAGCTCAGAGGCGGACTGGAAAAATCAATAGCGGAGCCGGCCAGGGGTGAGCGCACTTGGCGGCTCGGCGAGGTCAAACTTGATATTTAATATTGACACGTTATCTGACAAATGAATTTAACTGTCAGCGCATTAGGGCTGCTTTGTGTGTGACAGCGATGAGAGGAAATTGAGAGGGAGCGAGATCTTGTGTGTCGGGACTGTTCAAAAGACATTCGAAAGGGATCTGATGCACGAAACGACGGAAAACAAATCATTCCAAATGTAATTGATTCAAAGTTCAACCTGTGGTAGTCAAAGTGAACAAGTGCGAGAAGACGCTCGGCCATGAGTCGACAAGTAAAAGCGGGAGTCATTAGTGAGATTAGTCGGACAGACAACCACGTTGACGTGGGGATCGATACGCTATTGTTCTCTCTAAATAGCTGTTTGTCCACCTCATTGATTAAGAGCACAAGAGGAGCAGAGAAAATCAAACAAGCCAATGGCAGCTTGATTCAGAAGCTGGCAGCTTGATTCAGAAGCTGTCACCTTCAAAGCCTGAAAAAAAAAAAAAACAATGGCAGTGTGTCGCCACAAGAGGGAGCTGTTCAACAGCGCACGACAGACGCTGATGTTGCAGCGCGGTGTCTGACAGGGTGGACATTTTTGGTTAACGTGAGTTTTTTTTTTAATGAGCAATTAGCTACACGATTCAGCTAGCAAGCTAACTGTGTACTGTTCAACAACGTTTGAATATATTGTGAAATGAATTGTTGACATTTGAGCATTAGTTTCTTTTTAATATGCAGGAATGTTGTATCGGCTCTCATTAGATTGTATATTTTAATTTGACGACTGCCGGTCGTTTGGCAGAGATGAAAATTTCGGAACATAAATGTCTATTTTTACGAGTCGCTAACCCACACGCATGCATAGAAACACATGCTCACGCAGCAAAATCCCAGGTTTCAATTAAGTGTCTCCCTGTGCTGCAGTAAAGATGTAATTCACCGCTCCATTTAGAAGCCTCTCAGTGGAATTTTTTTTTTTGTGCTAATTGATAGAAATTAAGCCATTAATCAAGCCACTAGCCATCACTCAGCCCAGGGAAGATGAATACAAACTTTCATAATAAGCACCTTCCTCATTTTAGCCCTCATTAGCATTAATTTTTAATGTAATTATGCTATTCTTTTACAGTGAGCTCATAAATTACCGCTCTTTTGTTGCCGGCTGGCCTTGTAAAATCCAAAGTAATGCTTTGTAGTCTTGATCTTTAAGGCAATTACTCCCTTCTTTACTCTTTTATCTCTCTGCATTTCCAATAACCTGCTCTCTAATGATTTATCTCTGCCGTACCCCCTCCTTCTCCTTTTTTCTCGTTCTCTCTCTCTTGCTACACCAGCGGCCAACTGCCCCGCTGCCACCCCCAAGACCCCCCCCCCCACCCCCCCCCCCCCCCCGCCATACGCCCACATGCTCCCCATCTCGGAGTCCAGATGCACGAGGCACCGATCCGTGACGACTAATTGTTTACTACCTCCTTTAGCTCGCGTTTCGTTAGCAACCATGACGTCTTGGCAATTTTGCTTAAGAGTTCTTGCTCTCTCAAGCGGTCTCCCGTGGGCTTTACCTGAAGGCGAGCGGCTGCTGTTTGTGGGTTAAGCTTAGCACGGTGATGTGCCGGGAGGCGGAATAGAGAGGTGTTTTACTCCACGAGGACGTAGCAATAATGTCTGCAGGCTCATTCTGAACTCCTAAACAACAGGCTGCTCCAATTCACATTTCAATACACGACTAGAAACAACAATGCTAACCGTATCACATCCTGTCTATACAAAATAAGAAGCGTAACAGTCTCGATTGTTCCGCATCTCGAAAGCTTCCTCCAATTACTCGCAAAAAGAAACCATACAGTCTGTTCAGAACCTCAAGAAGCGTGGAGTTAGAAGCGCGCAGACCCAAGTTGATTCATTAAAAAGGTGTCCGGTGCAGGCCTCGCTAGGCTAATACTTTTAGAGTGTATTGATTACGGAGAAGCTGACAGCTCCTGATGTTCGAGCCCTGCAAATGCATCAAGTGGCTAATGAGCAGCTATTAGGGCCATCGATTTGCTGATTTCAATTGATAGCCGGCGGGCCAAAGCTACATGTCAATATTTTGCGTAGCTGATAGCAGCAGCTTCAGGCATTGACGGGAATAGAAACGACGTCAGAGAAAGAAGTTAGAAATGGGAAAGTAGGAGGGTGGATAATATCAAGCAAGCGCTAATGAATGAATGAATGAATCAAAATTCACTGTCACTATCAACAGGTTTCTTCCAAATCAAAATCCTCTAATTTGGCATGGAACAAGAAAAAATTCCAATGAAATATTTTGGCTAGTAAACATCTGCTCTACGCTTGAGCCCAATGCACAAATGGTCAAGATGTGTCACATAAAATCATGAATGGTGTTCCTCGAAATTTAGCTGGTGCCCCAAAATTTTGAATTAGCGCTACACCCGTTGGCCGTGAGCATTATTTGACCTTGAGAAGATGATGCGATATATTGATGCAATATTTTACATGCTATCTATTTGGCATCAGGAAATGAAATGCAGCTGATCACTGGATGTCACACACAGGCCACTACACACAGACACACACACACACACACAAACACACCCTTGTGATAGTGATCTCCCACTCTCCAGTCAATAAAAAAGACGGAATGATGAATTAAAGAGGCAAACAAGCTGCTAATGACAGGATGACACGGCCGTGCTTGCGCTATCTCCTTCCACATCTGAGCTCATGGCGCTCGACTCGCCGCTTCCGTCACTCGCTGTCAAGTCGCCACTTCTGTCCTTTTTGACTACATTACAGTCACAGAGGTGAGAGGGCACACATACGATATAATCGGCAATTCCTTCACGTCGGACTCGAACGCTATTGTGCTGAGTGGCAACGTGGGATGGATAACAGAAACCAGGTGCGCTTGAGTACCAGAGACGATTTCCAGCGCCTGGCCAGCATCAACTACTCAACATTAATCGTTGACGCTTTCACAGGGCCGGTGGTGAGATCTTAAAGCTCACAGCCACTTTTTCTATCGGCAGAAAATCCGTGATGACATTTTATTTCTATTTTCCCGTTTGCATTAGAATACACTTTGTCAACGTGAGGCGGATGATAACATTTAGGATGACGGCGCAGCTCCTTTATTCGGTACAGTGTCATTTTAGTGCAACGAGAAAATCAAGTCTTGCCCTTTAGCAGGAATAACAAGCAGTTGAAGGGACGAGCCTGACAATTAACTCGGCTGTCCTCCTATATGTGCTTGTACATGCAAAAAGTGCAAAGGTCTCCGGTATTTTGATCCCTGGTCAGCATCTTTTTTCTTTTTTTTTAATGAACAAGTGTATTAGCCGAGAAACACCAAGCAGCTAATTACTTAATTGGGGAAAGCGCTTTAAAATGAAAATGATGTCATCCGAATCCAGGAAAGGAGCTCAGTTTACTAGCAAACATGCGTACGCGACAGTCTTCTTGACATGTAGCCATCGAGCAACTCGCTCACGATCTAATTGATTCTCTCTTTCATTGGACTGCTTGACAGGGTGTGTGTGTGTGTATGTGTGCGTGTGTGCGTGTGTGTGTGGTCTGCCTCAAAATATATGAGGAAAGGTCACGGCCGAGTGCGTGTGTTTCTGAGTAACAATTAATTAGGAAAATGCCCCCAGCCCTCCTCTTTTGACCTCCTTTGTCGACTAATAACCTTTTTAGTATTATATTTGTCCTTTTTTTGTAAATCGTTCGCATATAAAAAATGTATTCATATTTAAAACGATGATAAGACACGACTAAATATAAAAAAAATATATCTCTTGAAATGTTTTCCGCTGGTCATCGGCACTGTGCTTATGTCACCGAGAAATACACGATCACTTGTATGTGACGGCTGATGTGTAGCCTACAGGGAGTTGGAGGGGCTAGGCTGGGTCAGCGCCACCCAGGAGAATGACGCCATTTTGACCTAAAACGCTCTACGGGTGTGTCTAACTGCTGCAGTCTGGCCACCCGCTTAGACCGCACTGAGCTGGGCTGCCGTGAGATCATGTCCAGACGTACGCTTGTTCCGCTTTGACACACAAGGGAGGGGAGGGGGCATTTTTCCACTTCAGCAGGTCACAGCTCGACAAATAATTTGAAGTCGGCTAAAGCTTTTAAATAGAATGCTAACGTCGCTCGTAGCCAAAAAGAAGAGGGCGTGCTGATTAAGTGGTATCGGTGTCGTAGTATCGGTATCGGCGCATCGTGGGATAATCGCACCGGATAATCTTTAAGAATATCTGACATATCTTGCTTTTGTTGATCCTGAAGAGAGGAATGATTTGCCGCAATTATTAGTATGTGTAGGAAATACACAATTGTCCAAAATATCTTGGCAAAAAAATTGAATAATAATTAAGATTCACGGTCAAATCGTCATACTGATTAATTCAACAATTATCAGTGCTTGTCCTTACTCGTCACTCATCAAAGGTTTGCTGAATATACATTGTGCTACTGGTAAGGGGTTAATTGATAAGGGTGACCTGGGAAACGATTACCAATCACAGAAGGTTAAAAGGGGGCTGTCAATCACGCCAAACCTGAATGAGCGCCAGACAAGGACTTGAGGAAATCAATTACATGTAACTTCGGTTTGTGTGTGTACTCACACGCAAAGCCATCCCTAAATACAAAATAAAGACATTTTTGGGAGGATAGACTTAAATATTCCCCAAGCGACCATGATGCTGGTCTCATTTTCAAATATTTCCACACCCTTGAGGCACCACTGTGTCGTTCACACAAAACCGCGTGATCGGCAATCAATCAACTTCAAAGCTTTAGTTATCATTGCGCAAAGCTGAAGTCGACACGCCGACTAGTTTGTTGGAGCTCTGGTGTGTACGTGTGTGTCTGAGTCGCACACAGGTACACGAGGTCACATGGGGTGAGTGGCTGGGATTGGGTTCTCGCTCACATGGCCAGCAGTCACTGGCTCATATACACCGTCGACATCTATGAGGGAATATAATGAGATGGGATGGGAGGGGTTAGAAGGAAACTTGCATTAATGAAAAGAAAGGGGTGGTGGAGGATGGGGGGGGGATCAATAAAGGCGTAATTGCTTGGTTTATCCCCTTGTAATGAAACAAATTGAGAGGAGACAGAAGGTAAAGAGAAAGCTGGCACCCCGATGGTATTTTGTATTTAGTTTTGGTTTTTTTTTTTTGGGCTGAGTTTGGGCTTGAGTTGGGGAGGGGAGAGGGGGGGAAAAAAGGTCTTCTCGTGATAATTAAATCTTCTCACACTGATTTTCTGCCAAATTTATTTCCCCGGGGAGCATAACTGTGATTCAATGCTTAGCAGCCTTGCATAACTAATGGTCTCGGTGTGGGGTGGGGTTGGGATGGGGGGGGCGCACACCTGAATGAATAGGGAGGAGAGAGGAGCAAATAAAAGCAGCCTGTGGCACTTTTCATCTCCAATCAATCATTATCCCGGCAAGGCACAAATCGAAAGGATGGTTTTATGCACGTTGCAAGCGGACTGTTTTAAAACGGGGCCTTTGAAGCAAAAGTGTAATTAATTGCCGGTCTGCTCTGCTCTTTTTTTTTTTTTTTTCTTAAAATGACTCCTGCAGTGCATTGTGGGCCAAAAAAAAAGAAAAAGTGAGCTTTAATTCCTGGAACAAATAGAGGTGGTGAAGTGTGGGCTCAATGTTGCTCTGACTGTTGCTGGCATGATTGTGTTGAACACAATAACACAACAAATAAGGCCATTCATCACAAGTAAGGACGGGAGACGGGGCTCACGTCGCCGATCGTTAGCAAATCAATACAAACGGGATTTTCTTACAGCAAAATCACTGAGGGGGGATCTGTGCAGTCATAATTCATGTGCGGATCACGTGTTACCACAAATACTAATGACATCTTTCAGTGCCGTATGTTATTGTTAATGTGATGAGATGGTGGACAGTTGACGGGAAAAAAAAAAATATATATACCGTGTTTACTAGCGGTTGAATTTGGTCACTTGTCCTTCGGCGCGCCACAGGGTGGCCTCGGTAATTAAAACATTTAAAGCAAAGCCAGCTCCCCTTCGCCCCGCCCACCACCCCCCTCACTCACCGGGTGTGATATGGGGGTCACGCGCCTGTAGATTCTAATTTGCGCGCCATTTGTATTCATGACAGGCACGTGCTAAATATTTAACAGCAGCCCGGCAGGAGTTTGTATTGTTCGGCTTTGCGGGGTCAAATAATTTGATTTCAAGGCAGATTACATTAAGCATCAATGTCCAAGCGGGCACTCTCACTTGCCTCTCATTTCCTGTCTTTTATTGCAGCTCAAAACGAAGGCTTTGGATCACACAACAGCATCTTATCCGAGGGATTACTTATTACTTTCAATTAGAAAAGCCATCGCGTCGTTTATTATAAAACACACAAACCGGCCGGAGCTGGATGCAAACGGAAATTTTAGAGTGACAAATTGTTTTGTGTTTGTCCGCTTTAGGAAACGATTTATCCAGCCGTCCATTTTTGAAAGCGCTTGCCATCATAATATTTTGTGTTGTGTATTAGGAAGGACAAAACAAATGTATGACATTTTCTCTTGCTGGACGCAAAAACCTTAAATGAGAAAACTGGCTCAGGCGACTTTTCAGTGGTGTCAAACCGCAGCGCATTAAGCAGGAACAGGAATGTGCAATAGAAAACGAATGGATGGTTATTTATATATAAAGTGATCAAATGAATACTTTCAGACAATTAATATGGAGAAATGTTGTGCATGTTCACCAAATAAAACATCTCCCGAGTCACGCCGATTTCCACGCCATAGTTGCCGACGACGTGTACGCTTTGAGTCTAGTTCTTCCAAATTGGACAAATGGCGACCCAAAAGAGTGAGAAGTGATTGACAACAGAGCTAGTTAGACAGCGACGAGGCCTTAATGGTTGCTGGGTCGAGCGAGGGGGGGGGGGTGCTACAGCTGAATATTTAATGGGCATATAATTCCTCAACACACACACACACGCAGACAAGGACACACCCACCCCGTGACCTGTCCTACACACAAAGTAATTAGGGAAACAGTCCTTTCGTTTAGCTGCCCAAAGAGCAAAACGGTAGGTATAGATTCCCCTAATGATGTGGGTTAAAGAGCTATTATACGTCTCATTAAAATATATGATCTCCCAATCTGCTGCTAGTTTGAGGTAACGGGCAGAGAGCGGCACGCGGGGGGCTAAAACATCATCCTTGTTAGGCCCGGTGTCACATAACATATCGACAGAGATCCACTATTGGACTGCACAAATAAAACACTCTTAGTAATTCACCAAAAAATCATAATAATCCAACAAAACACTAAATATTTTTGATTTATTTATTTTCTATGATTTTTTATATATATATATTGATTTATTATTGATATATATTTATATTTATTTTTGATTTTGTGGCTTAAAATAAAATAAAACTTGAGTCACAGCTACAACTTAGATGAGAACTTTGTACATTGTGCAGGCGTACCTAATGATGGGGCCTGTAGATTGCCCCGAAAGCTTGGCGAACTTCACGACTGCTCGTTGTTAAAAGAGTGTTTGCACAACAAAAAAAAGCGCGCAGCGATTGCGCCGCGCTGATGTCAAGTGCGCCTTGTGGGCACGCAAAGTGCAATCTCTTGACTCGAAGGCATGCGGCTAACAAAGGAAACCATCCTCCCCTTCTCATTCTCGGCGCCTTTCATTTCGCACGTTTCCTTTTTCAAGCGCTAGCATCATCTGGCTGCCCTTAACCAGCGAGGCAAACATTTCTTTTAAGTGGAAACTACTTTGTTAACTGATGGCCACGGGGCCAGTTATTGATCCCTTTTCTTTCTCTCACAAAAGCCCTGATGATAACCCCCCCATCATCTCCTCGCAGCAATGATAGCACGCACATCACAGCGCTGACATGAATCAGATCCGGGTGGTTTCGATTAGCGCTACGCTAACGCGGACGCGCTGCCAGTCTCGAATCTATTTATGAAACGAGGCGTGTAGGAGGTAGCGTTCCGAGCTCTTCCCCTTCCGCTCTTAAAAGGTTCCCTCGTTTCGCTCGACTTTAGCGGCGGTTCAAGTGTAAACTTTTCTCGCGGAGTTGACCTCGGAGAGACCCTGCGGGGAATGCGAAAGACCCTTGGTGATCTGTTGCTAAACTGCAACAGTGGCCCACCTCTTCCATCTCGCTGGTGCTGGGAGGAAGGGCAGCGGAGGATACGGTTGGCTGGATCGCTACTTGAGCGAGAAGGCCACTACACAACAGGGAAAGTTCACATCTCGGGAAGGAAGTTAGCCTTTATCACACGGCCTTCCTGGTTAGGAATATTAGGCAGCATGGGTTGAAGGGCAAACTATGTTTTGTAGTTGGTTATTACCCGATGAGAGTCGAGTCAAAGTCGATTGATCGACGACGACAGTGATAATGATGAGGGATGGTTGCTAGTTTTACTCTATGTAACGGCATAGAAATAAATATGAAAACAAAAAACTGAAAATGAATAAAAATGCAACTCACCATTAGACTACATTAGTTGTATGATTATAGAATATATATTTTTTTCTTAATTTGTCATATCATTAATCTGATAACTAACACATATAAAATATAGCAACATACTTGTTACAAATGGGTGTATCTTAAAAAAAAAATATATCAAACATGACAGGCTAACAATATGAGATTTTTTTTTTCTCTTTTTCAGTGTGTGTGAATATTCCAATCCCCAACCTATTACTGAAACCTTCCACGATTTA
The DNA here is from genome assembly GCF_054491065.1 of Syngnathus leptorhynchus. Taxonomy (NCBI): domain Eukaryota; kingdom Metazoa; phylum Chordata; class Actinopteri; order Syngnathiformes; family Syngnathidae; genus Syngnathus; species Syngnathus leptorhynchus. The sequence goes on along the minus strand of NC_141201.1, from coordinate 4,896,660 downwards.
TGGACAAAAAATGGAGGCACGATTAAATTTTTAGCTGTTATGTCCCTGGGCTGTCATTATAGGCAGGAGCCAAACGAGGCAGCAGAGAGCCGGTCAGATAAAACCGAGAAAGCGAGACCAAAAAGTTTCCGTGTTGATGACACTCAGCTAATGTTATCCTAAGGGTGGGATAGAGAAAAGGAGACAAACAACAACAGGGTGTAAAAGAAGAGGAGGACGAGGAGAAAAGAATACATAGTAAGCAGAGCTGGGGACCAAAGCAAGAGTGCAAGGCTAATTACTTTCTGATGGCTGCACTTTCATTCGGCCAAAAAGGCCAGCTAACTTTAAAGGTCACATTGCCATTCCTCCTCCATGGAAGCACACACAAAATACACAAAGCTACAAGAGTGAGTCCAGCGATAGAAAAAAAGAAAAAATCAAAACAAAAGAACACCCACACTAGAACAAATTATTCTACTGCTAAACACACACACAGACAGACACATTCTCATTTATATGGTGCCCTGGTCAGAACAAGGACCAGCCTCATTATTCTATCGCAGGACTTTTATTATCACCAGCATATCCAGTGGAAATGACTCTTGGCTTTATTTGAATGTCTATCGGGACGTGTGTGTGTGTCAGCGCACGAATGTGTGTGTATATATACGATATCGCCGGCCATTGGGGAGCTTCATGCTGGCAGCAAAAACTGGCTGTAGTGTAAAGAATCTATATTTCCAATGCATTTAATGCAAATGAAATCCCAAAATAAACAGACATATGTACGTTCATTACGGTTGATGGTGTGGAAAAAGTAAACGGAAAAAGAACAATTGATAAGAAACTTTAACACTCATTGAAGTTATGAGCAGTAAAAGAAAATGTCAACAATAATCTTAATGATGAAATGAATTGCTATGAAATATAACATATATATCTTCATCACCATCACAATCATCATTATTACTATTATTAAAAAAAAAAATACAATGTAACAAATTGAACCATTTGACATTTTTGCTTGAGTTCAATTAATTATTTTTTGGGATTTGGGTCATTGATGTTTCAAATCAATCTAACATGTTTTTTTGGGTTTAAATGTATGCAGCACATGTTCACACAACACTCACCCATATCCAGCTTTTTTCGGATCTCCTGCTCTTGCCTGGCTATTTTGGCCTTAAGAACTTCATCTGTTTTGGCTAAAAAAAAAAAAAAAAAGAAGAAGAAGAAAAGACATGGTTAATGAATTTGATAATATCAACTGTAATGCAGAAACAAAGTAACACGTTTAGTCTAAAGTTAAACATGATGTGCTGAAAACAGTATAGAACACGATACAAAACGAATCTTGTTTTCTCGCAGGCAGGAAGTAGTTTCCCCTGCAAAAAGTCAAAGATAGCAACCCTGCGCCTCTCTCTCTTTCTCTCAGCTCTTTATCTCGTTGGCATAATGAAATGCTTAAAAGCGAGCCGGGCGGCCGGGCAGGAATAAACACTCGTCAAGCATCTCTTTTCATACCTCCGCCTAAATAAAAAAAATAATCAAAATGTTTAGCAACATTAAAAAAAACCACAATGTGCCGTGTGGCAGGACTATCAATACGACCTGTGAATTAATTACATTTCCGTGGCGCACTACATCATTTATTTTGCGGGCGGCGAGGCCTCGATGGAGCCATTCGCCTTTATTGCGATCTCGCCTGCTTGATGAGTGAGTTATGTAAAATTGAGTCTCCGATATCATTACACTTAATGAGTTTAAACTTTCAGCAGGGAAAAAAGTAGGCTGCAGTGTTGTTGTTTTTTTTTTTTTTTTTTAGGTGAGGTGAACGTAATACGAGAGTGGGAGGAGAGCGCAGGGAAAGTGTGCGCCCGCTATAGGAGGGCACAACTGTGGGAGTCTGACGGCAGATTGTTGCAGGGAGTGTGCTTTGTTTGAAATGCCTCATTGGAAGTGACTGGTTCTATGAGCTGCCAAGCAAACATGTTACATAAAATACATAAACAGTGTATACATTGTGTGTGTGTGTGTGTGTGTGTGTGTGTGTGTGTGTGTGTGTGTGTGTGTGTGTCTGCACGCGCGTGTGTGTGTGTGTGAGGCCAGAGGGTGAGCTCGACTGCGCCGCCGGTTTTGTTCGCTAATTGGCGTAGACAAAGAAGCCGTCACACGGCTGTTACGGCTGGTTAAGTCTGGAGGTTACGCATCTTTACTAACAATGACTCGACACGGATGAGTGAACCCTCGTCTACCTCCCTCTGCGTGTGTGCGTGGAACATTGCGCGCGTTGTTATTGGATCTGTTTAACTCCACGCTAAAAGTCCCAATTTAAGAAGCCGAAGGTTCGGGTCAAAAAGCAAACTGGGAAATTCAGCGTTTTGTTTGTTTTTAATGACTGTGAAAGCTCTATGGTCAAACGTGATACAGTACATAATTTTGTACAATTTAATCGGGGGGAAAAAAAAAAAGATAAAAATATTTTTTAATTTAATTGACTTTTTCATACGTCATTGAATTAAATGAAAATGTCCATTCCAGCTCCAAATTTCTATAATTATTTTTCGCACTCTTTTTAAAAACATAAACCGAATGTGGAGAATTAAAGTTTGTGCATCATGACGTCATACTTTGACGCCTATTGCCATTGTGCTACTTCTTTGGCCACCAGGAGGCAGTATACCTACATTCAAATTGAATGAAGAGTTTCACAACTACTTTGACTTGTAAAATAATTGAGGGCCTGACCTTTTAATCAACTTTAGCTTTTAAAATCAAACTTGTCGCTGACTATATGTCATAAAAGTCATACTTAGTGTAAAAAGCTAGACAACCCCTGGTATAACAAATGGCATTAAACTAACTAGCATCTTAGCAAAGGAGGGGGGGGGGGGGGGGGGGGAGAGTGATGTAGCACTATTTGGCATTTTAACTCCTCTACTCTCCATTGCGTGCTCTCATTGCAGCCAAGAATTTATTTAGCATGCACAGTTGTGTGTTTGTGCGAGGACACCTGTGTAGGTGTGTGCGTGCGTCGCTTTGCTCGGGGCTACGGAGAAGGCGGGAAAGAGATTAGAGGTGTGATGTGGGAGAAAAAGGGAGGGAAAAGGGTCCGGAGACACAAGCGGATAGATGGCAGCCGTGTAGGAGAAAGGAAGTACTGACAGCTTGAGGGGGGGGGGGGACAGCCAAACAAGCGAGCGTGAAAAAGATCGCGAACAACATCCCCTGATTTGACGCCTCTTTAGCGATGTTTATCCTCCACATCCATCCCTTCATCCCTTTGCCAAAAGCGTCCCTTATCCTCTCCTCCTTCTGTTTTTTGCCCTCTACCAAGCCCTCCCCGCGTTCGCAGCGTTTCTTGCTCGTCTCTCCAGTACACCGAGCCTTGGGGCGATAGCAGCAAATCAAACTGTTTATCCATCTCTCATCAGCGCAAAACGCCTGGCGGGGCCCCCCGGCCCCCTCAAAACAATGGAAGCGAGGGCCGAGCGCAGAGCCAGGGATGTCGTTTTAATGACATCAACATGGGCGCTTCTTGAAAAGATGAACTGCAAAACATACAGGTGCAAAAGTATTGGGACACCTCCGATTTGATTAACTTGGGGGTTGGGCAAGTAAAAAAACAAAAAAATGGCGACCCTAACCTGTTTGTCAAGTTAAGTTGGTGTCACCAAATCCAAATGTGTACACGACAGCAAAATGCACGCAAATCCCAATTTGTAGGGTGGTAAAAGACACAAATGTTCATTCCATAAAAATATCTTTCCTAGCCGCTTTCGTGGCTTCAGTCCAATATTGAATAACAGCACGATGGCCTTTTATTAAAGCGGGTAATAAAGGCTCTTTCACTTCATTTAGTCTGCGTTCCATCTTGGCCGTGTGAAAGGGGCGGAGCGCGTCCCGATTATGAGCGTAATTGCAGCTCGGGGGAATCCCCCCCCTTGCAATGGCTGCCAGAAGATGTTTCACGTGAAAGGGGAGGAAGAAAGTGAGGCAGGTTGCCATGTATTTCTTTTCACTTCCTCCATCGTTTCTTTTTCCTCTTGGCAGGATTAGCGGGGTCTCGTTAGAGGGGGGGGAAATGTAATAACGCTCCCACCAGGTGGAACGGGGCCATTATGAGCCGGGAGATGGATGGGCCGTGTAAGGCCGGCGGGGGCCACGCGGCCCGCTCACAATTTCGATTCAATAAACTGGCAAAGCAAGAGCCGCAATCTGATTTATCTCTTTATACGCTGCCAATGTTCGCTTGCTCCGACGCTGATTCCCTATTACGGAACGGTGAAGGACTATTCATTGGACGTGCCGAGCGCCGGTCGCAGGGGCTTGTCGGGGGACGGCGGCAAAACAGACACAGCAGAGGGTTAATGCGTTTACGCGCGGATAAACAATTAAATCTAAAGCCGAGGTGAGTTATGGAGTTATTAAGGGCGGATAAGGGAAGGCGAGTGCGCTTGTTGCTTGGGCCTTAGGCGAGGTGCTCTACATACATAAGTGAGAATAGATATTATATTATAGAGTTTGAAAGAGCAGCATCCAGCCCACGTTTTGTAGCGAGTCGATACCACGTTGGAAAAAAATAAATAAATAAAAAAAAAAAAAAAAAAGCAGCCGGCCGAGGTCAGCGCAACTGTTATTCACTTAGCTCGTATGCGTGTAAATGCGAGAGGGCACGTGTTGGCGGACAACATATCCCGTTTGACTGCGGGCGTGCGGGCGGTGGCCGTCGATGGCCGCGGCCGCCAATCAAAACGAGGAGGAGATAAAACAGCCTCACGGCCAACGACAAATAGAATATTAGAGACCGCGCGCCGCCATCGGGAAAATGTCCCTTCCAATCAAGCCGGATCGGCACGCGAGCCCAAGACCAGAAAAGGAGAATGGCGGGAAAGAGGAGGTGATAAATGAATTGAATTGGTGTTTAGAATTTCAAAGAATATCTTGCTAATCGCTTTGTAAAAGAGTTTCAGATCCTAAGGTGGCAACATAATATGGAATTGGAAACAACAGGAGGAAAACAAACACCATCTTCCTCCCCAAAAATGCCAGTTTTTCTTTTCATTATATTTAAATAAGTTTTCTGTCAACTCATCTGACCTCATGCTGATCATTTACAGATGCTCACAATGTTTTTAGCATCCATGTAGCAGGTCCACAGCAGTTGCATTTGACCTCAGGGAGAAGCACTACCCAATTCAGCCACTAGGTGACGCAGCGCGCAGGCAACATGAGTAAGGGAGGCCTTTCCTCTCAAGTGTGTTTGCATGTGTTCATCATGTGGCTGTCAAAAGACAATAGTCCACAGGAGATGTCACACATGAGTCCGGATTGAACGCCTCACACTATAAAGAGATCAATTAGAGCTGCTGCTGAGGTTTTCGTGGAGGAATGAAGCAGAGGCGGAAAACCGGGCTGACACGCTGACCTCCGCACTGAACTTGCCAACATCTGACAGCCAGAAGAGCTTTGGAGTAACATTTTAAAAGAACATTTTGAACGCTTCCATTTGTATCCATCAAACTAATTGAAATAGAACAAACAGGGCCATACAAATTAAACCAGAAAGGAAGTCATTAGCATGTAGCCAATGTATTTACGATTAACTGATGGTCTGCTAACCTAATGTTTCACAAAAGTAGGTATTAGGATTTAAAAGTGTGTGTACCAAATACTAATAAATTACTAATATTTTATTTTTTTTATATTTTTATTAAAATAAATTATTGGTGTTTATTTTTTTAAGGATTTTGCTTTGACATTTTGAACTTTTGAGTTATTCTATGAAGCATTTCAGTCCTATAAAAAAAATAGGAAAAAAAAAGCTGAATATTTTGAGGATCTCCACCAAAGTGCAGGTACAGTACGTCTTTTTTTTTTCTCACCCCACCATGAATAACTTTGTGAGTGATTTGCTCCTATGTTCTTCTAAGAAGAACACAACACTTGTGTCAAGGCCATTTCCTCCCTTCAGGTGCAACCTTGACCTTTAGGAGGTTGAGAGCAGGTATCATGAGATCAATACATTTTGCAACGGGGTCTTCGTGGGTGGGTGTTTCAGATCCGGGACTTGCACCTGACCTTTGGACCGGAGCAGTGGCCCCGTAACTCGCTCAGCCGGGGCCGGCGAGGACACAACGGAGGAGGAAAATGGGGAGGGAGTTTCAGAGGCCTACGGCGGTCAGAGCGAGATCAGAAAGGGATCTTACTCGGGAGGACTGCGTAGCGCCACGGGCTTGCGCGTCCACTAACAAGAGGTCCGTCCATCTGCGCGTGCAACAGAACACGAAGCTGCCTAAGGGGAACGTAAAGCCCACAACAAACCGTCTACGATATAGCCACCAGGTCAAAGTTCAAGGATGGAAATATCATGCATAAATTTCAATCGCCTCTGCGCGGATATTAAAACATTACGTTACGTCGTACGTCTTCTAATTGGCTTGTGTACGCCTTTCAGACACGGCGGGCTGAAGTTCTGCGAGGAGAACTTTGTCAGAGATGAGTGGCTAAGTGCACATCGCAGGTCTTGAGAGGGCAATCAGAGCAAATCCATAATGCAGGGATCACTCTGTGAAATATTAAAGCATCCCGCGGCCCGCCAATGACATCTCACCCTGGACTTCAACCCCGTCATGTTTCGGCACGCTACGTCCTCTTTGTTATGCCTCCGATTTTTTTTTCTCCTTCCCTCTCATCTCATTCACGTCCTTCAAATCTTTGCTTTTCTTTTTCATTCTTGGCATCTGGTGGACTTGGCTTTTTTATTTTTTTTCCTAGCACCCTTTGGACTGTGGGAGGATATCAAAAGGTACACGGAAAATATTTGGCTAATCATGCTAGGTCGGGTTACCTATTTGGAAAAAAAAGAGACAAACATCCACATCCAATTGCCAAATACTCGAGTATATTCAAATTAAACAACTTTTATGCAGGCTTCCCCCAAATCATCAGTAATAGATTTATTTTTCTGTCACTCAAGAATATAAAAAAAAACTGAACGAGTATTTTGGTGCATGTGTGTGAGGCCGTGTGTGTGTCCACTTATTTTAGGGTGAGCGCACTTGATTACGCTGTTGAATGGTGGAGAATAAAACTCACCCCCTCCCACCCCGGCCGAAAGCCTGTTGGATTCCATTGTGACGGCACAGCGCTGAGTAGGTGTCTTGTGTGTGCGGCACTACTCGTGTTGGGGAGGGGGCTAAGACCATCAAAACCCCCGCCGCACATGAAAGGTAGACCGGAGCGGCTAATCGCCATAATGACACAAGGAGACTACGAAAAGGCTCGGCCACTTAGAAGAAGAGAAAAGCGAGGAGAGGTTCTGGCTGTGTCAATGGGGCTCGGCTCAACTGACCACATTACAGGAACAAACACGCAGTGCCACAGCAGAGCCACAGGCTTGGTGGTCTGAGTGCTCTCTTTTTTTTTTTTTTTTTTCTCCTTGTGGAAGGCTCAATGTGCATGCATTGTAGTCTTTTTTTGGGTGGGCGGGACTTGAAAACACTATTAAAAGATTGGGGAAAAAAAAAAAAAAAAGAATTCGGATCTACACCAAGGCTTGGAAATTCAAAAGTGAAAGTTGGGATTGAGTCTCTGGGGTCAATTTTTAATTGTCAGAGTAAAATGTTAATATAATAGCAATGGATTGAGAGAGAAAGATAGAGATAGAGAGAGAGAGAGAGAGAGAGAGAGAGAGAGAGAGAGAGAGAGAGAGAGAGAGAGAGAGAGAGCTTGTGAGAAGATGACCGTAGCATCACCCCCCCCCCCCCACCCCCTCCCCTTCTTGTCCCTTAATTCTTATTTTCATGGCTTTGCTTAAAATATTGATCATCAATTAGCAGCACGTCTGTTTTGCTACAAGAATGGCTGTTGCGCTCTATCACACTGTCAGGGCCAATTGGCCGCTTATTCAAAGTTCATCTTTTTTCCTCGGCGGCTCTGCGCCTTTGGAGGAGTCATTACGTGTCGAACATAGCCTGAGGTGCAATCACCTATTCTCTTTCATTACCGGCGAGATGGAGAAGGTGAGAGAGATTATTAGAACTTTGGAATGATCACAAAGCTCCACGCCGCCTGTCAGATCCCCCCTACGTGTAATTCATCTGGCCTCGCTCAGCCAGCACCCCCCCCCCTCCCTTCTCCCCCTCTCTCAGCCAGGGGTTTGGCCAGAGACATTATTCATGAACATCTGCAGCGCGCTGAATATTCGGCAGCTTTCGCCCTGATGAAAAGGGAGCTGCCCCCCTTTAGACTAGAAAATTAACATGCCGGTGTGGCGATTACGGACGTTTCATTTCAAGCCCCCGGCTTTGACACACCCAGACCGACCACTGACGGAAACTCTCTCATTGAAATAGCGTGCAAGAACCTTTTGGGTGTGTCGTCAATTAGAGGCAGGGGGGGGGGGGGAGTCAACCGCTAAAATCGTTCCTCAAAGATGGATGCCCAACCTGTGGCGAGAGCCAAAAATGTCTCATTCCACCCCCTTCACCTGCGTCTTTGATTTTCTCCTGCTTGTCTCTCCACATGAAAATGCCGGCAGATAACGGAGGCTATTCCTCTCTCACACGGCGAGGAACACAACTGGAGTCCAGCCAAGCGTTCTGTCCCTCTCCCTCCCTCCCGTCCATCGACGAGATGTGCTCTCACCCAGTGGTGCTTCTGTAACCGTGCCAAGCCTCGGAGAGAAATTGGTTGAAACACAACAGGGCAGCCTTTTTACCTCTGGAAGGTAAAAGGTGTTTGCTCCATATCCTTTGGCCTAATATTTAAGCCAAAAGCAAAGTTTGTACTAACAAAAAAATGTTCATGCATTGTAGATTCATTGCATGCCAAGATCTTGGATTGATAATGGGAGCGTTTGGACAACCTCTACAAAGTCTCCAACATATCCCAAAGACTCTCCTCAAAGTGTGCACTCTCATTCTTCTACGACCATTTTTTTAAACTATTGGAGTCATATGAATCCAGGCGGCCATTAATGTAAAATAAATAAATAAATAAATAAATAAAACTACCGGAGTCATGTGAATCCAGGCGGCCATGAATGTAAAATAAATAAATAACAAATAAATAAAACTCGGTGCCACATTGTAGTTAAAGCTTGACGCTCAGCTAAAAAGAAGCGATGAAAGAAACGCAAGAAATTTAAGTGGACCCGAAAGACAAAAAGAAATCAGCTTTCATTGCCTCTAAGAAGAAGGAACACTTGGAGGCTTCTGTTCTGACAAGGCTGAAGCAGGACTTTGCGCTGCCCCTCACTGACTGTAAACGGGCGGAGCAAGTTTACACCGGCTACGGGATCCCAAATGAGATCTGGCAGCTTTGTCAGCGAGTTTGAGGAGCTCAGCGGCGGGGCGGGAACGGCGTCGACGGCCTGGCTTTTATCTCGAAATCGAAAGGCGCGCTCCCGTGAATGCTCCGCAGTTAAGGAAAAAAGGGGAGCGTGGTTGCAGAAAGACTTGTCAAAATAGAACAAAGCAAGACACCAAAAAAAAAAAACAACAAAAAAAAGGTCAAAAGTGGAGGGAAGGGGAGATGGACGCAGAAGGAATATGCCAGAAGATGTTAGGCACCTCGATATTCAGTCCGTGAAATAAAGTAGAGCTGCTTTGGAAGTTTTTTCAAGATTTTTTTTTCTGTTTAAACACAATTTCCATAAGAGTCAAAAAAAAAAAAAAAAAAAAAAGGGACTGTCAGTATCAACTTAGCCTGATATATTTTCCTTACGAGCGTAATTACAATGAAATTAATATTCCGTCCATTTCAGCAACTTTTTTTTTTTTTTTTTTCCCCGTCGCAACTGAGCTATAAATGTATCCCAAACTTTTCCTCCATAGAGCACAAAAAAGGCAAACGGAGATTGCAACGTGTTGTGCGAAGGGATTGTAAGAATAAAAGAAGCCTTAGTGGGTATAATATCACGGTTGAATCCCCTTGATCCCTTCTACCTCGTTCCGCTCGTGTTGTGGTATTTTCTTTTTTTTCAATTTGCAGGATTTGTTTGTGTGTGTGCGACAGCGAGGAGGATGAGCTATAAAATTCATCTTTATCCCCGGTTTTGTTGCGTTTGCTCCTCCTTGACAATGCGCGGCGGTAATTAGTCGGCCGGTTTGGTTCCAAGCTTTTTCGCCGAGTGCCCCCATTTGCCAACTTTCGCCTTTTGTTCTTGCCACACAATGCCGCCCACTCGCCCGCGGTGTCGTTCTCCCTCGCTCCCTTCTCTTCCCTGCTCACACCCACACAGGGCGTGAAACAATCTAGCCAAAATGCGCTTCCATCTATAACCCCATTACCGAGTCCCTGTTGTTTTGTTCGGCGCAATTAAAACCAAAAAAAAACGGGCCTCTTCATCAGAACTCATTCGCTTCTGTGGTTCCGTGGAGTTACTGTGAGCCGGCCCGGCTCGGCTCCGCCTAATTCTTCAGGTTTTGTTTACATATAGGCTTAGACTGGTCCCATTTGAAAGGGCTCAGTGCCATGCTTCATCCTTAAGCCGAGATAATACCGGCGAGTAACTTCAGCCAAATTGAAATAAAGATATTCTACATAGACATGTTTGAAGCTAGCGTGAAAGAGCGCTTGCGATATTACCTCACAAAGTACTGACACACTTTATGAGGGTTAAAAACTTGGAATGAGACTTTTTTTAAGAGGAGGGGAGGGGGGGGGGCTCTAAAAACAGTGTCAGGTGGTAACTTCAGACTCTGGACTTCTGGGCAAGGGCGCACGACCTGCGCCATACAGGAAGGGTCTCATTTCAAAGGAGAGCAAATAAATGACAGACAACGGCGAGTGGTGACCACAAGGTCACTAATGGTTGAGGTGGGTTGAGTAATGACGCATCAACATTGTTTAAAAGGTTCAGACTACTACAATTTGAGTGTAAGACCAACAAAAACAAATCAACCGCCCAAAAAAAAATAAAAAATAACCAACTCAGAAAGTGACCCTCCAGACAAATAACTAACCAACAAACCAATCAACCCACCAATCTTCCTCCCAAAAGCTGTGCTACTAGCATATCTTGAATATTCTATTGTTCCAAAGTCTCTGTAAAATGACAAAAAAATAAAATAAAGTATGCCAAACAAATTTGAATGATTATAAAATAATAAAGACTTCTTATTGAGGCTGTTCCATCCCCAATTAAAACCACAACTTCAAACATTTAGCTGCCATATGCACTTATTCACTAAACATGCACCGACAGGTGAGCTAGTCGCCCATGACGCAAATTGAAGAGGAGGTTGAGGCGGGTTCAGCCATCAAATGACAGGTGCTCGAAGGAGGAGGCTCTGGACAGCTCTATAATTCAAGACGTTTAGGAGATACAATGGCTTCAAAGTGCCGCGCCAGCCCCGTTTGCGCTCGCGTGCCTGAAAACGAGCACACTCCATATAAAGTAGCTAATGTCACTCCACTGAATCATAAAGGTGGATGGAAAAGCAAAGCGTCCTCCTCAACTGATAACGTCCATCCTAACCTCCCCCCACCCAATGAAACGACATATTGTCTGTATTGATCTCTATTTAAAGCCCTCCGATAATAAAACTGGGGCCTCAACCAAAAAGAGGCTTAGACCCGCTAATTGAGTCTGGGCTGAAAGGAAGCCATTGATCAGGAGCATTATGGGGAAATTAAACAGCTCCGCCAAAAGTGGATCAAAGTCAATGAAGGCCCAATGCGGGCCTGGGGAGGAAACAGATACACACACGCACTGTAACAGTGTAACATGCGTACCTAAAAAGAAAAAAAAAAAAAAAAAAAGATATATTTAAAAAGAAAAAGAAAAAAAAGTATCCTCTTGCTGAGGACCTGTGGATGGGACCCACTGGGGGAATGAATAAAGCAATGGGGCCCTGTCTGGTTCACGTGGTTCATCTATTGGTGCCGTGAGACCATCATAATCTGGTCCCTTGCCCCCTTCCCGCCCCGTTCCATCCCACCGGCCTCACCGGTGGGCCCTCAAGGCTCCCTGCCTTCTGCTGGGGGGGGGGGGGGGGGCTTCTTTGTGTCTAATTACCAGCCTCCGAAATGATACAAACATACAACAGGGCACAAAAGTCTCCCTTAGTCTTTACTTTTACGATTTGACATTTTTATACAACATATTCATACAAAAATAATAAATCATAAAATCAATGAATCAAAATAATTCATAATTTATTTTATTCATTTTAAATGTATGTATAATTAATACAATTTAGTTAGCACATAAACAATATTTTAAAATGCCTGCTGATCTCAAGAGTAAAAACGCAAAGAAATAAAATTGTCTTAAGACCTAAATATGGCTATGCTGAAAACACTCCATGGGGAAAAATGCAACTGTCGCACTCCTGTGAACTTCAACGAAGCTAGTTGTTGGAGGAAGCGCGATAGCCACAAACACACAAGCCTATATCCACTTAAAACAAAGTTAGCGACATCAACTCCACATTGTGGCCCAATCTACTTACACAAGCAAATCCAAAGCTTACATTACACCGAAATAAGCGGCGGATATTGGCAGAATGGGTTTACCCCTGCATTGTTCTAACTGGGCTTTTCTGAGGGAATTTTCCGGCCTCGGATTGTTTCAAGAAAGACAACAAAAAAAAAAGTAGTTGCTGGCCTCCATCTCGAGGAGGACTTGGCCAGGATTGGAGGGGGTGTTAAGATGATTTGTGGGTCCTTTCTCCTATCGGATCATCTAAAATGTGAGCGATTACACCGGTAATCGGCCGCAAGCCGACGGCTGGCACAGTCTGCCTCGGGGAGATAAAGGGCGAGCGACAAGAGTTGAGAACGGAGAGAATGAGACCTGAGAGAGACAACGGGAGGAAGGTGGCAGATTATCACACGCCGGGGACGAGCGTCGTGCGGCTTTTCTCCGTCACGTACATTGTTTTTTTCTACGGGGAGACGGACGTTGTTTGTTGCGGGCAAAAACAAATAGCTGACACCGCCTCATCAAAGCTCGGGATTGGCAGCCAAGTGTGGCTGTTGACAACAACCGAGCTGGTGAAAGAAGAGGAGAGCAGAGAGAGGAAGGAAAACAGGAAGACAAGAGAAATCCCTGCTGTAATTCCCCAAACTGTAATCCACTGTCTTTAATGGTTTGTGTGTGTGTGTGTGGGGATTACACATTTATCATCAATGCTCATTCCGGTCTTGCGTGTGTGTGTGTAGGAGCCCCGACAATGCTAGTTGAGGGATTTAAACTGCCGTTCGCTATCACACAACCGCACGATTGAAAATAATGACAACGGTCTATACACTGCGGCCGATCTTCGAGATCGAGTCCTGATGCGGAGACACGCTCGCGTTTGGCCAACAGCCAGCGTCCTTTCCTGTTGGTCACAGTGACACTCTATTATGGAGGGGTCAGAGGTCATACCTGGCGAGATGTGTGTGTGTGTGTGTGGGGGGGGGGGGGCAGTTTTAGCGCATATTGAGGATTGGAAGGTTTGTCAGATTCCATCTGCGGATGTCATATTGGCTCTCGTGAAATTGTGCAGGTGTACCTAATCAAGTGTCTAGTGAGTCTATTAAAAATATATATTACTTTAAGAAGTAGGGGGGGGTTATTGTGGTTATTTTTATTTTATTTTTTTCATCCAACAGTCACCGCCATTTTAATACGTACTCAAAATGTAATTGTAATTGCCTTTGATGCAAGTGTCCAGATTGAAGAAAAATGGCTTCTTGTAAGCGAGGCACAATATGGTACGACTGGAAACATGTGTGCTACAGATGTAATAGAGAGAGAATGTGTGCGTGTGTGTATAGGAGAGAGAAAGAGTACCTGAAGAATGCAAATATATGAGCAGGAGAAAGAAGGAGAAATTAAATGAACATTAATTCTGCTGTCTCGGCACACAACGAGATGAAAGAGCGGCCGTGCACTTTCCTCCTATTTAGACGTACCTCCTGGATGAAAGTTTGCCCGTGGAGTTAGAGGCCAAACGCTTGCTTCATTAATAAAGCCCAATCAGCAATTTCAGCCAACTGGGGACATTTAAGTGAGGACTGGCTGACTCCAAAATCAAAGCATGGATTGCCCGTTTTTTTTTTTTTTTAAGGTACTTCACTTTTTACCAGCTGCCTTAAAAAGGAAGAACAAAATGGAAAGTATAAAAACATGCACAAGGGGTAGAAAGAAAAGAACAGTGTGCCCAGTATGTGAATTTGGTTTAGGAGGTGTAAAAAAATGCAATCTGTGAGAAATTAAGCCTCGCGCTGGAAGAGTGAAACAATTCACCTCCATCTGTTCCAAAGGCCTGGAACATGATATTGGAGACGACAGGTGTCTAAATGTTTATTAGGCGCGCTGTGTCTTTGGAGTTGGGTGGGGTGGCCCGCACTAATTGAATTTAAACAAACCTTCACTTCAGGAGGCGGCACCAACACAGTTGCGCGCCTTGGCGGTAACATTTCAAACGTTTTTCCCTCGTGAGAACAAACACAACGGCGTATTATTTCACGTATTACTTCATTCGTCCGTTATGTGCTTCATGGGAAATGTCAACATGTTGGAAAAATCTCTGACGACACGTCAACGAGTATCTTCGAAATGACAAACTTGTCTCAATTGCTAGGTATATTCTGAGGACAGTTCATTAGGTACACCAGGGCAACCTCAGGGCTGAATTATAAAGTTTGTAGCTTTTACAAAAAACTGTAGCTCAAAGTTTTACGCTGGAGAATTTTTTAGTCCAACTGTGGTTTTAATCACGAAAACGAACGGAGATCGACCTTTCTTTCCTTCACCATCAAGTCAATAACTAATGACCCGCATCATCCCTTGTTCAACATCAGCTTTACCTCGCCCCGCACATAGCCCCGCCCCCCTGCCGCAAAAGTTTCACGCAGATTTGTTGCCAATTTGATGCATGGCGGCGTAGAAAGTCAATGAAATAACGAGGGGGCAAATTCATTAAGCGTGTGTAAATAAAACACTTCTCAAGATTCACGGGGATGTTCACGTGGTGCATAATCATGCCTCCGTCTGCTCATCTCGCTGCGGCGTAAAACATTTCATCTGGGAGGAACTCTTTCTGTCGTTGGACCCTCTAACTCCCCCCCAATTTCTCCATCTTCCTCCCTTGATCTCGCTCCGTGGTCGCCAGAAGCCACAATCATAAAATTATTAAAATGCTGTTTGGCTGCCATTAATCAGCGGCGGCGATAAATCCTCACGCGGGAAGTGACGGCGCATTAGTCACAAACCTCTCGGCCCCTGACAGACACGCGGTAATGAGGCGCAAAAACGGCGCGGGTCAATCATAAACTCATCAAATGCGTCATTTCATTTCTCCATTTGGACAAACACAATTTGTTTATGAGAGAGATATCAGGTGTTGTGGAATGAGCGACGGCGCTGAAATCGCCGGCGCATTAATCAGAGCTTGATTACGCGCGACTCTGCGCTTGTTTATCCTAATTTCATTCATTTCCATCAACAAAGCAAACACGGGCGAACGCAGCCATTAGCCGTGGTCGGGGATGGCACAATTACAGCCCCGCCATTAAACAAAGTGATGATGAATGGGCCAATACAAACCCAAAAACAAAGGCGGTTTTATTACTTCAATTGCATGTGAGCCCGTCCGTCTTCCTGTTTGGCTGCGTCGCTGGCTGTAAACAGAAAACGGACTAACTGTGTGAGAGAGACGCAGATGAGATTTCAAAACTCTGCGTGATTGCGCGAGCTACGTCAAATCTAATACGTCGATTTGTATTCCGCGATATCGATTCGGATGTGGGGTGTGATATTTGTGGAAAAACGGGAAGGAGTTACGGCAACGTGATAAACATATCGGGTTAAGCGCAAAATTCTACATGTGACAAAATAGTCATGGTGGGCAGTAATTACAATGAATCAACTAATACTGGGAAATATTTCAATATTTTGGCATAGTCGACCTTCATGTACCTGCAGTTTTACATATTTGGAGATTAAAAAAATTCTATATATTTTTCAAAAATGTTTGTTGAGTTTTTTTCCCCTCCTTATTTGTGGAAATCACATATTGCATGATAATCAGCATTATTTGAGGAAAAAAAAAATACATAATGCATTTCAATGGACGTCAATTAAATATATAAAATATATAATAAAAGATATTCGCTATTTGCAGACAGGTTGGGCTCCGTGACCAACTTGTGCTATTATTATAATAATCACACCAAAATCAAAGTTTAATAACAACCCGTTCTGTACTGCACTAAAAAGTTAAACACAACTGAACTTGACTCGGGCAATAATTTTTTGATAATCGGGGGTCCAAACGTCCTTATGTGGCTAGAACCAAGTCTCACATAATGGACAGATGCGCCAATGTAAAAAGACAGCTGGTAGAAAGATGTACATGTGTACGAGTTCTTGTCAAGATGTATCGGTAGTTTTTAACGTGGTGATCTTTCAATCGCACTCCGGCTAGCCCGCGCCACGATATAGTGCTGAATAAATAAATTCGCCTTGCCATATGTTGTTAACATGATAAACTCCGTCCCTTCTCATCTCTCGCGGCGTGCAGCCGGCATCTCTCTCCCTGAGCGCACGCCAGCAATCCATGCTAATTAAATTACTTAGCAAAGTTTACTTAACAGTAAATAAACGCTTAGCAAAATTTAAGGCGGTTGCAAATTTGCTTTCATTCCACTTCAGTGCCGACGCTCGTTTTAGGCTCGTCTGCAAATAATTAGCGTGTGCATTTGCATCAGAATCGTTTATACCATATGTTGCAAAATTATGGAAAGCCGTAAATTCAAATAAATAAATAAATAAATCGTTTTCTTTTCTGTTATGGAAATGTCTACATGTTGAGAGACAGGCGGGGGAGAAGGAGGAGGAAGAAGAGATGCCACCATGTGTCTCTAAACACTGACAAGGATGGGGGGGGGGGGATAACTCAGTTTGCATTGGAACTCGCTCGGAGTGATGCGTTTTAAGAGCTCACCAGATGCTGTTTGAAATCTGCCCACATAAGAAAAACAAAGACGCGCAGCGCAGCGGTCGACACTCAATGGCTGACATGCTCCCTTTAGTACGCCGCGTCTACGGCACTAGCCAAGGAGACTCGGATACAAATTTGACGGGTTTGTGATACAACAGGGAGCTACACGTATTACTCTATGAGGAAAAGATACTTGCTCGATATACTTGCAATGTAGTCGGCACGTGGACAGGGCGTTACTGTTTTAGAGTGCCTCATTGTTTCGACGCATAAAAAGCCCCGCAACAACCCAGTGTTATATAATCCGGCCACTGCGACTATATATTTGCAGCTCAAACATGTAGTAATGTGTAGGCATGAAAAAGATGTGCATTCAGCGGATATACACACATCGTTTGAGAGCAGAGAGAACAGCTTGATTCTTTTTAAGCTTCCTTTTATATACAGTAATTGTGGGGGGTTTTCCCTCAATCATTCCGATTTGGTACGGTTGTTAAAAACAATTTTCTGTGGTGCACCAAATTTACAAGATAATTTTTTAAAGTGTTTTTAAAAGTGTGGCGCACCAAATATTTTAAGCATTTTTTAAAATGAGACATATGCAATTAATATTTTGCATTGCGATGTTTAAGGTTTAAAAAGTTTGCATACTACTACTAACTCTTTTTGATACAATATTTAATTTCAACAAAAAAATTATTTAATCCATTTTAACATCTCAGCATTTTTGAAGGACTTCTTGCATAAGATTTTTTTCCCCGACATTTAAGTGCGCCATTAATACATGCTACGGCCTGAGGCGAAAGCACAAAAAGGTGCAAGGTGTCATCACCCTGTTGCAAAAGGATGTTGCTTTATTATAGCCATAAAACAAACCCCCCCCCAAAAAAATCAATTGGACATAAACCTTTGATCCAGCCAGGCCAGTCCACCCTGTCATTAATAGTCTCGCTTTTGGACTGGAAGGCATATTCCTTATTGGAGTGAGGAGTCAATTGTTCTCCCATCCAGCTCTTCTCATCTTCAGGTCAGACGCTTCTTCCACCAGAGTCAACTGGTAAAAGCTTATTCAGGTATTTGAGGGCTTATGAAACTGGAGGCCTCTCTCTATCTCTGTGTGAGCCATAATTAAGACTGTTGACTGGAACAATGAGGTAATGGCACATAAATCCATCTGATCAATGGTTACAGAGTCTAAATTACAGGACACCCTCCTGTGCTATTATCCTCTCAAAGGACAAGAGGACACGGATACGCGCACTAATAGCATCCAGGGGATTTCTGTTGCTGTCTGAAGTCCCAAAAAATTCAGCTGACATAACAAAATTGGCCCGAACTGTAATCAATAAAGACGTTACAATTTTCCAACAAAACATCCCAAAAGGCGTTAGTGCAAACTAGCAATCAATGTGCCGTTACATAAAGTACAACAGGTCATCCAGATGTATTGAGTGTGTTGTTGAAGGTCAACATCGGCTAGTGGTTCAATTATTCATGAGTGACACGAGCAAATGGTGCTGGGACCGGACGAATTAAGAAGCGCAAAATGTCTGATGACTGTTATTATCCAAACAAATACTCTGTAGCATTCCAGAGATGATCGAGTATAAGAGCCAAGTGATAATTACGCTGGAAAGAAAGAGAGAAGGTACAAAAAGAGTGTACAAAGAGTCTTGAGAAATAAAATGGAAACAAAAGGATACATTAAAAAAAAAAAAAAAAAAAAAGGAGGTACTCTCAGCATCCTTATTAGGTCTTACTCTGGCAGAACAAAAGACGGCAGCCTCCTAAATGTGGCGCATTAGCCCTTGAGTTCCAGAGGGGGTAAGGTGACACCCCTCCATGTATGTGGTCTGCTCACCATACATCTGTCAGGGCCTAAGGGGGTGGGCTGAGCTGCTGCGAGCGAGCGAGGGAGGGAGGGAGGGAGGGAGGGAGGGAGGGAGGGAGGGAGGGACTGCGCTGACCGTAGAGTAAAGCACACAAGTGCAGAGCTCAGGAACCCCTGCTGGGACTGAGCGCTATTTGCTGTGAATGAATTAGTCCTATTGCACGATGATGCTAAAACGCTTGGCTGCTGATCGGCCTTTGCATTTATATGGCTGTCACTCAATTGTGATTCTCCACCGATAAAATACGAACAAATATAAATCAATTTGAATGAATGATTTAGATTCATCTGTGTAGTCAAAGTCCAAAGATAAAATCAAGAGACTTACCACCAAAAGACAAACGTGGACAAGCTTAATGTGAACAACTCAAGCTACAGCCGTGTAAACGTATGACCGCTATGTTCGGTCGTGACGTTATGGGAAAGCACTCGATGCCAACATTCCACTTGAGCACAGCGTAATTACATTTGGCAACCGATTCAGAGACACGAAGCCATTTCGAGTCAAAAGAAGTTCTTAGTGTTATTAAAGGCCCATAAAAACAAGTGGTCCAAATTGCACTCGCTCCTTAACGACTTCAGACAGGTGTCAAGAGTAGACAAACCAGCGTGGAAGTTAATTCAGACCACTGAGCCCCTGCCAAGTTCAAGCCTCTGATGAGAGCTTAAGGACTGTTTGTTTTTGCTGCTGTCAAAGGTTCAAATGGGGAGAGGACGCAGGTTTTCATGACCCCTTGGCCTCCGGGGCCCGCGGTGGGTGTTCTGCAAACACTCCCCTATTGACGCGCGGATAAGGAGAGGCCCTCTGCCTCGGCGGCCTCCCCTCGTACAGCGCCCGCGCTCATTTGAGTGGAAACGGACAGCGCTCTCAAAAGAGGCGAGAACGGAGCGAGAGGCTGAAAAGAAAACGCTACAATAACGTGTGCATTTGCCAAGTGTGTGTATCGGTGCACTTTGCAGGGTGAGCACATTAGCATTAGATAAGAAAACTTGGCTTTGTTGATGGTGTTCAGAACAAATTCAGTTATTCAGAGCAAACTGAGAAGGTTAATAATAAGCAAAAATAATGATGGATGGCTGGACGGATGGCTGGATGGATGGATGGATGGCTGGATGGATGGATGGATGGATGGATGGATGGATGGATGGATGGATGGATGGATGGATGGATGGATGGATGGATGGATGGATTGATGGATGAATGATAGATGGAGGGATGATGGATGATAGATGGATGGGTGGATGGATGGATGGATGGATGGATGGATGGATGGATGGATGGATGGATGGATGGATGGATGGATGGATGGATGGATGTTTTTAGTTTGGGTGGGCGTTTTTTTTGGATGGATGATGGATGGAGAGATGGATGGAGCTAGACATAGCAAGATAGCTAAATCGCTAGATACGTGGATCGATAGATGGACACGGTATTGGGTATTAGTTTCTATGCACATACGTGTATTTGATATGTAGGCCAAGCAGGAAGTGACCCATAAACATATCCATCCAGCTCTTTCATTGGGAGCCAGTGATGCCCTCCTCCTCATAATCCACATAGACCCTCACTCTAGTAACACACATGGACCCACACTCACACACACTTAAAGCCCCCAGCGGGCGCTAAGCAGGCCAGCGGGCCAGCCGAGGGGGCTCATTACAGGGCCGCAGAGCCCCCCGACACAAAGGCCTTATCCGCTTTAGCCACGGGATGATCTGCTCTCTACTGACTAGAGAGAGTCCATAGACGGACAAAAGGCGGGCGGGGGACGGGAGGAGGGAAGAGGAGAGCCGCGGGCTTCAAGGATGTCAGGAGACCCCGGGAGAGAAAGCCTGGCGGGCGCTCACAGAGGAATGGAGGGGAAGGAGGAGGCGGCTTAAGCTCCACGGCTACGTCAGGACATTAACATTCACACAACCTCCCAACATCTGCTGCCTCCTGCTCGCCCTCCATCCCTCCCCGTTTCCATGTCTGCCCGAGACCGGAACAAAGACAGGGAGGTAAGAATAAAGTTATCGAACAAGCTTTAATCGACCAGTTGGGTTTTTACGGAAGGTCCGATGGATCCATATGAAGAACATTATTGAATTATCAAAATAATGATAAAAAAAACGTGATCGTCGATTAGTTGTCGATTAATCGATGAACCTCCAACTTGATCAATTCCTGACTTACATGTCACAGAGTTTGAACCTCACATTCACTTTTAATGTAAGAATCCAATTTTTTAAAATCCAATTACTCGAATAATCAATGGAATAATCAATAGCACAAAAGCTAGCATGAAAAGAAAGGAAGCTAGCTCGAAAAGAACGGCCTCAGACTTGGACTTCCTAGCGCACCACAACGTTCCACAATTGGATAGCATCAAATAAAAAAAAATATATATATGCTGGATTTGTCAGACAGTCAAAAGCCCCCCCAAAAAGTTGCCAGACAAAGACAGCTGTTGCTCAGCAACCTCCAGTTAGCCATAAGCTCGCGTCTTCGCTATGTGCGTACAAAAGTACATTTGATTCGTACAGTACACGATGTACGGACGCCTACGTCTTTCATACATTTCCCGACGTGAAATTAAAGCAGTGCTACTCCGCGTGTGGGTACATGACCGTAAATAAGAAGACATCTTTCCACGCAGTCTATCCCAGCCTGTCGCACGTGGCTCGCAAATTGGAGCCCAGGGCGGAATATACACGGCGGCGTGTGTGAATTCTATTCTGCGAGGTGTGTTTGAAATCAAGCCGCTGTAAATATTGGCCCAGGAATGCTCAAAACTATCAACAATCATATTTCTTACCTGCAGCCTGGAGGACCATCTGCATTCGAACCTTCGCCTGCTCTGCTGGTGTCTGTAGGAGAGAAAAAAAAAAGACATGAGTGATTGAAAAATCTTACACTATAGAGAAGTGCGCAAAAAAAAAAAAAAATCCAACGCCTGCTCTCTGCACATCACCATCCTTACCAATAATCCAGCAAGAGCACAGAGACGTGTCACAAAGGCCCGTTCATGACAGCCCAGACAAGCCCCAAGCCCACACAACTTTTATCTATGTAATCTACTTGGAAAGCTGCTGGCTCCCCCTTGGCGCCGCTAGATTTTACCCAAGACCGTCTTTAACCGCGACCATTAGCGCCAACGCTCCCTTAAACTGTCCTCGCCGAGTACCGGGGGACAACTTCTGCCCTGTTGCCATTGGCGCCTGTTAGAGTGGAGAAAATAAAAATCATACTTGTGGAGGGGGAAAAAAAAATAAAATACAGGCGCATCCTGGACACACAAGGGAGGATCAATAAGGAGGAGATGAAGAGAAATTTCGAGAGAGAGAAAACAAAAAGGTATTTTAACAAGTCTTGGGAGAGTGGGATGAGAGGGCACAGAGCACATTTGAAAAAAGATCACAGCCGCTGCGCACTTCCTATTGGCTCCCCCGTATGTTAGCGGGTTCGAGTGAGTGAGGGGAGGGGAGGGGGGGGGCGTTTGTGCTTTGACAGTCGTGTTGGGAGACGCAGTCCCCGCCGCCCTGCCTTCAACCTCGCCGTAATACCAATATCGCCGCTATTAGATTTGAGGATCTTAATTGTCAAGGAAGAATGATGGGAAGGATTGTGAGTGGAGCCATTTAAAAAAAAAAAAAAAAAAAAAAAAAAGGCAGAGGATTGCTCTTTTTGGTGCGATGGCACAGCGGCCCTCGTTACCAAGCGGCGGCGGAAACTGTGTGTAGGATTAGAGAGAAATTAAATGCTAATGGGGATGGGATCTGAAACCGCTGCCTGGGAGCATCATTTAGACGGCGGGGCCGGGGTGTTGCTGACAGGCCCCCCCCCCCATCTGATCTCTTCCTCCCACCTTCTCCTCCTACATAGACAACCAAGCTCTTCTTCCCACTACTTTCCCTCCCGGCACCCACAGGGAAGGCAAAAAAAAAAAAAATCAGATTTATCAAACTGTAAACTTGTCACTTTGTAAAAACGTCACTTTCCGGCGGCGGGGAAATATAATGACCCGCTTTAATGCAGCCATGTCAGGCTGCAGGATCCGACACGCAGCGCACATTAAGGCACACTTAATGCGGTGTGTGTGAGTGTGTGTGTGTGTCCCCTGTAGCAGGTGACATTGCGCATCACACTCGGCGTTGACGGGCGCCGCTCGACAGCTGAAATTACCAATTGCTATTATGCCTGGGAAAAGGAAGGATTGAATTCTTCAAACACACACACACACACGATGGCCCAGTTTAATCTATCAATTCCCATCGACTTTTTTTTTTTTTTGGCCTCAAGAAGCAAAAATAAGACAAGGAAACATTTCAACACTTAGCAAGGCTATCAAATTACCATAACAAGTAGAGTAAAAGGTACTCAGATGTCCAATAACTACGAGAATAAAATGACGCCAAGATACATGTGGTATTAGCATGTTGCACTCTGACACATTGTTTCTCTGTAATTCACGCGTGCGTGCCCTCCTCCTCTGTGCGTAATTCATTAGTAAACAATAAAGAGGCGTTAATTGTGCTCCCCAGAGGCAGATGTCTGAGCGAGAGAGAAAGAGAGGCCTCCTCAATTAGAAAACAAACACCAGAAGTGTTGTGTGGAGGTTGAAATAGAGCACATGTGAGAAGTAGAAGCTGAGAAAGAAATATTGCGGACGATGAGTTGGGCAACAATTGGGAATTGCATTGTACTGAATGTACAATACGTAAAAATATATTACAGGTAATTTTATATTTATATATTAAAGAACTTACAATCCCTTAAAATACATGAAATGAATGGCAATTTTGTATTCTTGTTTCTAGTTCCTGATTGTAAAATGACCACAAGAGGGCAGCCGATATTGGTATCGCCTGTTGTCGTGAGTACCGATACTATGTAATAAGGCTGGTATCGGTACCGAAACCTGGTATCGGTATTCGCCCATCCTTAGTCCTAACTTTGACCATCAAATAAATTTACCTCGCACATCTCACTAACTAATTAAATTCTGGTGTATTGTATTGTTTAGACTCCTGACAATTTTTCATTAGCTCATCGGGGATTTCCTAAGTGTGTGTAAATTGACATGTGCAAATGTGATAGATAAGAGCAAATCAATTAAAAAAAAAAAAAGAGACGATTGGGCTCGGCAGAGGTCCTCACAAATGCTTTAGGAAGAAAGCTTACTGAATCCATTTCTGCTTCTCCGCTCTTTGGCGCTTTTGTCCATCCGCCGACCCGGCATGCTTTGCTTTGTCTGGTCAGCCTCGGGCCTAATAATAACAATAATAGCCTCTCGGAGCAGCTCTCCATTATAAATAGATGACGTTTCGTTATGCACGGCGTAGCATTGTTTTTACCCGGCCGAGCGAGGCTTATTTATTTGGCTAATGGCTCGTGTTTATTTTCGACTAATGGGACAGACGCGGGGCACTTAGGCTCAACAAAGTAAGTCCGTCAACACTGCGGTGAGGTCGGCCAACGCGAGTCGGCCGGACTTCCTCCTCCCTCGTGCCGGGGCGAGAGCTCGGACCCTGAGTCATGCATGAATAATTGAAACGGAGCCTGAGTGGCAATGCTGGTATTAACAAAACTGGCGCGGCATCTTCTTAGAGAAGAACATCGAGGCTTCCTCACAATTTTGTGTTCCCTGTCTGCTGAGTTGATGACTAAAATACAACAATAGAGACTAGTTCAACCAACAATAGCCCATTTTCCAATTATGAGGAATTCTGTTTTGAAAGTCAAGTGGGTCAATACCAACGCAATGTTGGTATGACGATATGCTCATCGCGTAAATATGTGACATCAATCTTAAAGGTCCGCCGCCGTTACCATCAATTCTATATTGTGACTGCTTATTGACAGAAAATAATGGCCCGCACGTATATTATATGTCTTTATAGTGGAGTTGCTACTCAATAGTCATCTCATTATATAGCCCAGTCTTCCTCCGCTTCGACTAACAGATATACGCCGTAGCTAAAAGAGGACAGCAGAAAACAGAGCTCCAAGAAAATGTAATATTTCCGTTTTTAATATCAAGGTCTATAAGATCAGGGCAGATATGGGTTCCATGGCAATATGCTTATTTAGATATTTTATAGGTTCTGCCTATCAGTGTTGGAGGGGAAGGGGGAGGGGGAGGCGAGTTCATCGTATATGAAAAATAATGTTGTGTATGGCTATACTTTTATATATATTGTCAATATGGCATCGGGGCTCTTTTACAATGTGCCATACTTCAGGCTTGGGCTAACAGCATTTTATGGCCCGCCGGCAGTTCATCTTCATGTCTCAGGCAGGCAGGAGCGGTGCATAATAATGTCGTTTCCTGCCACCAAATGCTATTTCACGGGCCGGGCCTCATTTCTCAAACTTCACCACTTTTACAATTTCCCAAACTTTTATTCCCGTCATTATTACCAACAAGATTTCATTACGTATTTAGAATGTAAACAAGTCTGAGTAATGACGCCCTCCCGCCCGTGACCCCCCACAGATAGTTCCATCCTCTGATCGCCCTCCCGCACACACACCAACACACATGTTGACACGCAACGGCAACAAAATGCGGTTTACGAACCCACCGCTACGTGACGGGTACGAATATATTTGCCTGTAAAGTGCTCAACTCAAAGGAGTGTGTGTGCACATGCATGTAGATGCTCTTGACAAAAGCGGGAGGGGCGTGTGGGGGGGTTGGGGGGGGCGTTACACTCAACTCACATAAATCATGTAGAAGAAAAATGAGCAAATCTGCGGGCTAACTCATCTCCTCTCCATCCGGAGAAAATGAAATTCACGGGAATACCTATCAAAACTGCAATCATCCAGAGATAATATCTTCTTTGGTCTATCTGCACTTTCCGATTTAATTTCCTCCATGCCCTTGACATCTAGCGATAGCATTAAGATGAAGCACATACAGTAAAAGGGAGTAGTTCGCAACACTTTTTGATATATGACACCGCCGCGCCTAATGTAATGTCATCATTTGGAAATTAATGCAATCGTTCTTTTGTTTAGGGAGTTTTTTTGTTTTTTTTTCTGTTGGGAAGGGGCGAGGGGTGGAGGACGCTAACGATGATGAAGGCGGATCGTGGTTGCGTACAGAACCAAGTCGTGTTTGTGTGTCGTGCTGTGACGCCTCCCCGTTTGTATGCTGGAATGACATGCAATTACATGCGGGTCTGGTGGGGGGAGTGAGAGAGGGGGGGGGGCACTCAAATTATGCCATCATTTAGCCGCAGCGTACGGATGAGAAAACCCAGCCACCACCTCATGCTCGCCCCCCCCCCCCCCCCCCCATGCCACATCAAATATCATGAAATCATTAGCGTAATAATCATGGAAATCTGTTTACCGATTAGCAACAGCCAGTCCCTTCTTCATCTCTGTTATCCTTCTAGAACGGCCTTTGCCTTTGGGAAGACATTTACAGGGAAGGAAACCAACCCCCCCAAAAAATGGATTCTCCCAAACTTTTTGAACTACGGGTCACACTAAGTGCGTAGCCAGGTTGGATTCCCTCGAGGGGTCGGCGCCTCTTGCGGCTGCCCGCCGCCGTCCGTCATCAGGACAACCGGGTTACCAGTCTCACTAAACTCTTCAACTCACTGAGGGACGCCGGCAAGCACGGCTCAAGTCAATCGGGTGCGAGAAATTAAGTTAGCATTTGTTGACCAATGTTATTACGGTAACAGGAAAACAGTCACTCTGTAAATCGAAAATGACTTTGTAATAGTTGCAAGACTAGATAAAATGTGTCAGGTATAATTTGTTTTCCTTGCAAAAGATTCTATCGCATTTTGTTCAGCTCGCCTGTCGGAGTTTTTTGAAAGCATTTCTTTTGTAGGTGTAAAATGTTTTTAACCTTGGAGGCGGTTTGTGCTCTTGTCTCAGAATACTTTCTTCCTACCAAGAACAACGTCCATTTCCTCTTGCGTGCGTCCGCTGGCAGCGTGCCCGGCGGAAAGCCTTGGCAGATCGGCAAAAGCGAATTTGCGAAGGCCGAGTGGTAACGTTATCGATAAAGCCGCTTTTTTTCTTCTGCTTCATTCCCTAAACGGCACGGACTGATTAGCGGCTGCCGGGGCTGCCTCTTTAGCGACGACTTTCCTTCTTCTTCTGAGCAGAGCAAAGCATCATTGGGAGTCATACTCGAGTTCTCTTGCCTCGCCGCTTGTGTACAAAAGCGGCGTAGCTAAACGCGATGCACTGGGAGCAATTATTTTCACTCGTTTTTACTCTTTGTTCTCTCACGTTCGCGCCGTCTGCCGAGATACGACAACAAAACGCACGACACAACAAATGTCTTCACATGCAAATTACCTAACGGCGGCGACTATTTTCTCAGGAATAAAATTGTATTCATAGAGTGCCAATGCACAGCAAATACGGAATATAAATAATACGGAATTGATTTCATTGTCAGGGGGTTTTGTCCGGAATGACATCTGCCATTTGGGAAAATCCATGCAAAAATACGATTTCAATGAATATTTTGCACACACAAATTAATTTGGGCAAAACCAATGCTAACGGTAAAATAGCATCTTACTAAAATCACAATGATGAACAAGAGAAACTTGCCCAACTAAGGTCTTTACTCTCCATTATGTGTCTTGGGTGTCATACTTTTATTTTATTACACGGTATAATTGTCTCTTTAAGCTTCTGAGGCGGGAATTCTGAAATGTTAATAAAACCTTGGCTTCAACAACTCACTCCTCACAATCATTAAGAAAACTACTATCTGAAGACTGAAAGAGGAAGAGGATGAAAAAAAAAAAAGATCAAAACCAAGACATGCTGAACTATTTAAACATTTTGGATGGCGTTCAAATCCCTGAACATTTTGGAAAGCCGTCCTAAAAAAAAAAAAAAAAAGGCTGCTATTAAGAAGAAAGCTCAAACAATACAGATTGATAAATAAAAGAGAGTGATGGTTTTATTCCAACAGTTTCAAGACAGGCATCTAAAAGAATAATATGTCTCAGCCTTAGTTGAGTTGACGCGCTCATCTGGAGAGCAGTACATCAGCAGAGAGCCATAAATGCCTGTTTGGAAATCTGCTGGGATGTTTATGCGAGGGGTTGAGGGGGAACAACATTTTGAACACTTCTACAAGTCTTCCTCAGGGGGGGGGGGTTAACATGCTCCGTTATTTACTGTTCCCGGCCCCCGAGTCGTAATCAAGAGCGCCGAGCTCCCCGGGCGACCGAAATGCCGGGGTGCAATCTCCCTATAAGCATAAACACACCCATAAATTCAAACGCGCCCGCCGCGGTCGCGGGGGTTGAATTCCTCGAGACGTTTTTTTTTTTTTTTTGCACTGAAATATACGGCGATAAAGAAACGGATGTGTGCTTTCATCACAGTGTGTGTAAAAGTTAAAATGCAATGTAATGTTAAAAATATATTCGGGTGTATAAAAGCCAACGCCTCCGAGGAAGCAATGATGCTGCTGCTCTTTCATGTTATCTTTCTTATCCGATTAGACAGACTCCAAAGTTAAGATCTCTACCTTTAAAAAGAAAATAACAATCATGGACACCATGAACTAAACACTGCCATATTTCCTCCATTGACTGTAATCCATTCTAATTGTCTCATTTGTTTTGAACTGTTGCAAGTGGTATAAGAAACGCACAACAGATTATTTTTATTTGATAGTTTTGGTTACAACATTTGTATTTTGGAAGTTTTTTGTTTTCATTGTCCTCATCATGTAAATCAAAACAAATTACAACAATAATGGTCTCGGTAATACTTGAAACTACTCCTCGGTAACTCCATATTCAGTTTTCTTTTTTTTTTTAAGTAGCTTCAAGATACTGTACTCATTTAGTCTGAGTGCATCTTGTGTGCTGAAGGCTCACTTCCTATTGCTATATACAAAGTGATTAATAATGTTAATGCATGTGACCCCTTTTTCTCTTGAATTATTCACATGAGCTTTTTATGGAGCACTGCATTATTGGATAGCTAACATACATTCCCATCCACTTGTTCAGATCTACTCTCTGTATCTTGCTTATAGGGGTTGAGATTTATGAAGGAATTGGAAACTTTATGCATTCAGGTCTGAGCTTAATGCGATACACTCGCGTCCGCTCGGAATCTCTGTCGGAGGACGCGTATTAAGCTCGGTATCATTTTGTTTGGGTTTTAAAAACAGATATGTCAACAATGTCGACAATTCATCGTTAGCCGCGTTGCGTTGCAGTTAATAAAAGCCGCTCGGAGGAAAACTGTTAAGATGGAATATCATTGTAGCAATTTCAGGGTCATTTGCGTAGTGTGGTTTTAGTATGCAGGGGGCCGGGGCGTGCGACATCCGCCGAGAACCAGGACCCTCGCTGACCCCCGTCTATAATTCATCCTGTGGAATAAGGGGCCAAAAGGAAAGCCACCCAAAAAGAGGAGCGGGAACCTTTTCGCTTTGTTGCATGGCACCGTGACCTCGTATTAAAGCGAGGTAGAAAGAAAGCCGAGAAATGGACATTAAATTTTAAGGTTTTCGTCCCGTGAGATCGTTTTGAGCGGGCTCTCGCGTTTATTGCTGTGTGAAGCTGGAGTGTGTGCGCAGGAAGACACTTTGTGAAGACATGGCAATGGTGTGTGTTATCAAATAGAACTTACCAGATGTTCCAATCCAAGTTTCATGCTCACGGCATCCCTGCAAGACAAAAGCACATTGACAAACTGTAAGTAAAGTTCACTCGCATAAAATGCCGCCTCTCCTTTGGATGACAAGCCGCTTGAGATACAATCAACAGCGCCTCTGCTGGATGCAGGCAAGTACTGCACTGTATTATTTCTTTTTTTTGTTGTTGTTGTGATTATTAATTACATTAAAAATGATGTCTGATAAACAGTGTATGCCGTGGAATGGCAAGTTAGGAAATGTGTGCGTGTGGGAGGTTGGGGAAGGGAAAGGCAAATTGGCAGTAAATAATAGATGCAATTTTGGCATATTTCAAATTTGCAGCAGTGGAAATCAAAAGATCAAGAGAATACAAACAGCCTCCGATCCCAGCACCCCCGACCAACTCTGGTCCCCATTACTGACAACTGTGCGGGTACGTTTGTGTGTGTGTGCACGTGCACGAAGAGAGAGGAAGGCTTATCGACAGGCTTCAGTTGCTAATGCAGCCGGCAGCATCACAGTGTAAATCTATACCATCTCTAAAATTACACGCTGTCTGATACCCCCCCCCCCCCCTCCCATTTCCCCTTCCCTCCCCAAAATCCATCCATCTATCCATCACACCGGACTCCATAAACGAGGTCATTCTGGCATCATTAATTTCAAATAAAGTCTGATGGAATAATATGATGATAGCAAGATTGATTAAAAAAAAAAAAGGACGATGAGGAAGAAATGGAGAGAACTAGCTGGCGCACTGCAATGTTCTTTACCCCAGAAAGATGTCTCGTATAACATAATATCTTCAAGAATACTCGGAAACGTAGTTCACAACACGCTGCAGGTCATTGGATTTCATCTGAGAGTATTTACATCTGTAGGTGCTGCTGTTTTGGTGAGCAACAGACTTCAAAAGGGCTGACAAACTGATGTCATTGCAACTACAATACAAACAAGCGTACAGGACGCAAGACGAGGAATTGCTTCACGAACCGCAAGATCAACTTTCACACAGTATGTGCTGCTGTTTTGATTAGCAACATTGGTCAAAAGAGATCAAGAGTGTTTGTGTGTGAGCGGCAATTACAATTATACCCCCACCCCCCCCGAGGGACGACTATGTGTTTATTTGTTCAAGATAGACAGATCGATGGATAGATAACTTCCCTTGAGGGAAATGAAGAAAATCTAAAGCAGCAATGAAAGTGAAGGGTCAAAAGGTAACCGCGAAAAAAAAAGCCGTTTGTTGCTTATTCCGTCGTGTCGGCAGCACAAAGTCGAGCACTTAAGGCCAACTTCATCGGGGGGCTGTAATTACATTACATTGTGACAAACACCCCGCCACATTTATTATACATGGCGGGGCGCGCGGCGGGCAGACAGCGAGACATTTGTTACCGTGGTGACAGTGTGTGTAATCCGCTAATGAAGCGCAATTAGCGGGAAACAATCGAACACAGGGGAGACACGGACACGCTCCAATCCCTCCTCCTTCTCCTCCTCCTGCATCCCTTCCACTTTCTTCTCCTTCTTTTCGCAACATATCGTTTCACGATTAAAAACATCGTGGCGTTTAATCAAGCTTTCTTTTTAAACTTCACGGTGGGGGCTAGCTAGGCAGTCAACACGCTTCTCCCGTGTTCAAAACATCATCTTCAAGTCTTGAGGGAGCAAACTCTGTTTCTCCTCATCCTCTCTCTGTCCTCACCCCTCCCCGTTCCTCCTTGGTGCCTTCCACGCAGCGGCGGCATTGATTTTTGAATTAGGCCACAATATTAAATAATTAATATACTTGCCGTGATTGATGTTTTGCATTAGGCCCATATTAGGTTATCAATCAAAATCCACTTGGTTTAATGTAATAATATTGAAAATGTGTCAGTGGCTGTTCATCCAATTTGTAGCGGAGGCAGGCCAGATCGGAATGGTCGGTGTAGCACAAGGCCTTGGGAGACGTGGCGGCCTCGCTCGCTTATAACCATTACGCAGCGGGACTCGCCGTCGGAGCAGAAATAGAAGAGAATACACGATGGGAATTAGGCGGGCGGAGGGGTGGTATGGGCTAAATGGCGATAAGAAGATGTTACATCATGAACCTTGAAACATTCAAGAAGTAGCTATATGTACATTTGGAATCTATTTTGGAAACTTCATTAGTAACGTGTGCCATTTAATGACATTAGTTTGAACTCTTTGAAGTAATAATCATTTCATTGACAAAACAGTATAATTTTAAATGAAAAAAAATTGAATATGTTTTTGTATTTTATTTGTCAACAATTATTGTCTCACTAGCAAAACGAACGTAACTGCAAATGGGATAAAGTCATGTCTACTTATGACTAACCCCATGCCTGAAAGAAATTAAGACAAAATGACTCCAATGAGCCGATTCACTCAAAACAGATTCTGACTCTTGTGATGTAATCACAAACAAAGCTGAACATCAGGGGAACACGTAATGCTAAAATTAAAGCAAAGCAATTTTTTTTTAACAAACAGGAAGTGACAGACTAAGAGTGCTAATGTTAATTACTGTGGTCGATGAAGTGAAGTTGGTCAAACAAACTAAGCAATGTCAAGGTCAATACGGACCAATTTAACACGGTGGCTTCCATCCATCACACTGTCGGTACTTTCCTGCTACTGCCTTCGGTTTCCCTCGCTAACCCATTCATAGATTTTTTTGTATTTTTTTTTTTTAGCCTTGATTCACACTAAACTTAAAAGTCCTAAACTTGAATTTTCTCCTTGTGCAGAAATGCTGCCTGTGTGAGAGAGTCGATTGGTGCTGACAAGCAAACGATTTATGAATCGTTTGAGTTATCGCCGTCTCTTTGTTCATTTAAAAAAAACATGTGGTCTAAAACACAGAACACTCTAATCTTTTGATTTTGAGGTTGTAAAGCGTCTTTTGAGAGCGCGGGGGAGCCGGCATCTTTCCCAAATGATGTCATGGATATCAGTGTCACTGTCACTGCCATGTGGAAGTGGTCTGGAATTCCAAACGGGGTGCATTTTGAATAAAGAAGTGGCGAGCTAAGAAATGAAGTTAGAACGAAATAACCGAGGACGTTATATGACTGAAGGAGACACCGTTCGTGTGTGTCAGCCACCCCATTTGCCACAATCAGGCGACTTGTCAAGCGTGTCATTGAGAATTCATATGTCGTTTGACTGCTGATATAACGACAGGCGTATTTATTGGAAAGTCGATTGACACACACGCAGACGCATGCACATTTGAATAAAAGAAAGCACGCTGTAATAAACACCCCCCCCCCATCAGTGACATGTGCCTTTTAGCAGCACAAGGCGAACGCTTGATATGAAGTAGTCGAGGGACGCGATACAAAAAGCCCGGTGTGCCCCTCAGGCTTGATTGCTATCGCCGCAGTTCCTTTTTAAACGTGGCTGTCATTTGAAATTGAAATGGCATTCTTCTGTGGGCGCTATCGTAGCAAGCTCTCGGGGTTTATGTCGCAAATAGAAAGGATGGTACACACAAACACACAAACAAGTTGGGCAAATGTCAGCGGGGGAAGGGGGGGGGGGGGCTGTCAATTCTCCGTGCAAGACCTGAGAGGAATATGGACTGTTTGGTTTTTGGACCCGATGGTATTGTCGGTAAGAGCATGGTTGAGATTTATCACTGAAGCACTCTAAATTCTTAATTCCGCCACCCTAAAATCCGGAAAATGTTTGAAGGTCGACTAAAATCGGTCAATTAAATTGACAGGCCGATTAATCGGTCAGGCCCTAGTTTGGACAGTGACGAAATGATGAATACGATTTTATTTTTTGGTCCCTTAACACATGCAACATTATATGTATAAATTACAGGCTAAACATTGGACTGTTTGTCCTTTATTGTTTAACGTCACAATGGAAAGACAAGTTGTCAAAAAATGTCTAAATTTCGTCGATGATGTGTTTTTAATCAGTTATAATCGATTAACACGCGGTGGCATTAGATTACGTTGTCACGCGGGAACACGGGAACACTCGTCCAAGAAAAATATTTCCTGTAATTAAGACTTGACCATCGCAATAACTTGCATATTTGGAGCAAATCAGTGCAAAGGCAAAGAATTTTTTTTCTCCAGCTTTATAGAGTGAAAGCAATAGCTCACAAAAGAAAACGCAAAAGGGGGAAACGTCGGAGAGCAATCCATTTCCCGGCGGTTTCTTCAATAGCAGGCGGCCGTCTTTCATATCGCCCAATTAGAGGCTTCCCTAATCAGAGCGCTACTTCTCCATTATCGAGAAGCAGACAATGACACCACCCAACATTCTGCTCACAAAGTCTGGAGATTGCTGCGCTCATACACAAAGAGCAAAGCGCCGCTACGGAGGGGTGGGATTTTTGTCACTGTTAAAATCACATGTGGAAATCTTTTGGCTCGCCAGAAGACTGATGGGGAACAATGGCGGCTTCGCGCAGCATCTGTCATGGCACAATATAAAAAGATGATCTTGGCATCAAATGGACAAAAAAGAAAAATAGGAGCGGGAGGAAGACGAGGTGGGGGGGCGGGGGTGGGGGCGAGAAGGTTATTCATTTGCAAATCAGGCCCTGGCGCTCAGCTCTATTTCAAGCTAGCAGCGGGTGCCAGGAGTTAACAAGGTAATCACTTTCAATCCTGCCCTTCAATTGGACATTGTACCCTCAGCCCGAGAAGAGCTTCTGAAGGAGGGGAGAGCAATATGGCTGCACAACTCTAGACAGGCGTGTGCGCAGAAGCAATGCACATTCTGTATTGGCACACATTTATATGGTCAATAATTACAATCTGACAACAAACTATTGGAGAACTTTTTCAGCAATTTGCTTGAAATATACGATTGAGATGCGGAGATTGGAAAATGAGAACAACGCCAATATCGGCGGCTTGGCAGACTGTTTGAATTTGTTCTATGATCAAGCTCAATTTAATCGCATCTTAAAAATATTCACGATTGAAATCGTTTTTTTTTTTTACACGATATTTGTCAGATTCAAATTCTGACAACTGAGTCATTACAAAATAATTATATATTTTTTTCGGTTGTCTTATGTTGCAATATGTAAAATCTGAAAAGATAAACAAAAATCGGGCCGATTAACTCTCATCAATATGAACCAGATTGATATGGAGGCAACAGCTCGTCTGACATTTGCGAGTCCGTGACATTTTCCTCTCATTTCTCCGCCCCTTCCAATTTCAACATATTTCCATTTGAAATCCAAAAAGACTGTTACAGGTGATCTAGTCACTCTGCATGACAAAAAAACATGGCAAAGCAGCAGCGAGGATCAGCCTACAGAGAATCGGGGGGGGGGGGGGGGGAGCAATACACGCAAAACGCTGGCATAAAGCTAAACCTGTCCTAATCCTTTCCTCCTCTCTTTGGCTTGTGTCAGCTGTAACCGGCTGGCCCGAGAGGCAGTTAGCCGCGGTTAGCGCCTGATTTGCATAATCAATATGACAACCTTATTTTTCGAATGCAAACAGGATTTTGTTGCTGAGCTACGTGTGCATGTGTGTGTGTGTGTGTGTGTGTGTGTATGTCGCTAGCCTCTGGCCAGCCTCAGTCATGGCCCTCTTTAGTCCTAATTAGATTAGGTGCGATTATCCCAGCTCTACCTTACAAGTGTACAGGCAGGATAAAGTGTCCACAAAGACCGGGCTGTCACAGCGACTCGGCTCCGGCGTGCAGGTTATCGAAGGTCTGGCGAGACACGTCGCATACATTGTTATTCATTTCATCTGCAAGTCGTGCCTTTTGCACTTTTCTTAGCGCCGTTGCTAGTCCTGCCGTGTCACGTAATCGCTAGCCCGGGGTGAGTCTTTCTTTCTGCCTGCCTGTCCGTCAGAATACAAAGCGAGGTGGCCCCGAGCGCTCGGCGGCCTGCGGGGCGAGCGCCGGCGTGTACGCTCTCGTGCG
Organism: Syngnathus leptorhynchus; assembly: GCF_054491065.1. Lineage (NCBI taxonomy): Eukaryota > Metazoa > Chordata > Actinopteri > Syngnathiformes > Syngnathidae > Syngnathus > Syngnathus leptorhynchus. Next base: position 4,861,285 of record NC_141201.1, on the reverse strand, counting down.
TCTCTCCCGGACTTGAAGGAAAGCGTGGCACAAAGGGGTTAAGACGCGGCGGCTGTTTCAAACTGCTAAAAGGGTTTGCTACCAAAACACAAGCGTCAACTTGTTCAATATATCCTGAAATGAATCTAGAATTTTTTTTTTTCAGCAAGAATAAAGTCAACTGGAAAGAATTAAAGACAACGATACACATTTGGATTCAAGTATAGTTGCAAACAATATTTTGAGATCCAAATATTAAATATGAATCTGGAATTCTTCTGAGACACCTTGACGTCAACTGCCTTTAAAAAAAAAAGTAATATTTTATCAATGGCAAACTTACTTTTTGTGATTTGTTTTTCTGGAGGAAAGCGGTCTTTTGCTATAAAGACTTGAGTGAAGTGCAGATGAATAAGCCCCTGAAGTGGCGAGAAAATGAAACATTAACAGTGTGCCACAACAATCTTCTTTTTAACGCCGGACCAAACAAACCCACAACCCTTTTTTTTTTCCCTGCGAGAGAAAAACATATTTTCGCCGACAAGTGCATTTACATAATGCTCTAAATCAGAGGCGGCCTGTCGTGTTTGGTGCTCATAACCCGGCCGGCGTACGATCCTGACTTCGGAGCCGTAAACAACCGCGGCGGTGAGGCGAGGCGAGATCTTTCGCAAACTGCTCCATGAAAGTCAAATTGCATAAAACAAAGTTTAAAGAAGAGGCGAGCGCGACTAAGGTATACACGGATGCAAAGAGACGACAGGAGAGAATAAAAGAGGGGAACAGGGTAATTGGATTGGGGAGGGTTGTGTTTTTCATGCATGTGTGTGTGTGCACGTTTGGGGTGGGGGGCAGAGGAGGAGGGGGGGGGGGACTTCTATTTGGCCGGATCTGGTCTCTGTCATCACGCTCCAGGCCTGGCTTCTCTTCGTGCCTGCAGCAGGTCTCCAACACATCAACACACTCGGACACACACTCACAACGCTAAATGTGTTAGCGCTACAAATCGCCAGCTAGAGCCAGTGTGTGTGTGTGTGTGTGTGTGTGTGTGTGTGTGTGTGTGTGTGTGTGTGTGTGTGTGTGTGTGTGTGTGTGTCAGGTTTTTTTTTTCCCCATGCAACTATTTGCATACTCCTTTAACAACTCACTAAATGGTTAAGCAGATTACAGAGCGCACTAAGTGGATTGTCACAGCTCGCTATCGCTCACTGGGGGTGTCTCTCCTGTGATTAAAAGTGGCCAGATCCCCCCCCCCCCCCCCCCCCCCCACACACACACACACTTTGCTCACACACAGGCACAAGCGCACATTTGGACGGGTCATTCATGGCCCTTTGTGGTCCAAAGTCACGGCAAAGACTATTAAGACAAATATGTTTCCGCTATGATGTTTTCGTGATCAAATATTTCGTTTTACAGCGGCAGTGCACAATTGAGGCCATTTGACGAATGACTGGCTGACGTTTTTCAAATTTTTTTTCTAAAGCTGCTCAGAAGCAACTTTTACTCATTATTATCTTCACGGCAAAAAGAGCATCTAATAATAGTCATGGCCCAAGTCCAGCGCGCAACTCAACCGCTTTTAATAAACAAATAAAACACCTCATTGATTTAATACACTGTGAGATTATCCAAAGGTTCTGAAGACGCTGTTTGTAGTTTCATTTACCTCCCCTAAGCAACACTTCTACAGACACAGCCTCCAGTCCTTTACACAACACACACAAACACACACAAACACACACACAAAAAACAGCGGTCACACATCCATACCACCCATGCACATGGGAGAGGATGCCGCAGGCTTTGGCTACCTACTTATATACAAAAAAAAACAAAAAAAAACACACTTTGTACACTTACAGTGTATTACCGACACTAATGAGCTGATAGATGTTGAACAGCGGCAAAGAAGCAGGCAATCTTTTCCTCGGTGTGAAACGAGGAGGGAGTTAAAACCAGCACAAACTGTGTGTGTGTGTGTGTGTGTGTGTGTGTGTGTGTGTGTGTGTGTGTGTGTGTGTGTGTGTGTGTGTTTGTGGGTTTTATTTTGTTTTCTCTGTGCCTCACAGCAACACGTCTTTCAGAGGTTAAGGCTGAAAAGATGGAGCAGCGCTAGCCAAGCGGAGGCCCGAGGCTCCCGCTGAGACCCCCATTGGCGAAGCAGGGTACTGTTCAGTTTTATCGAAGAGAGTGGAAAGGAAATAATGAGAGCAATCACTGAATGGGATCAAACGGGAATGAATGAGAAATCATGTTCGGCTCCCAAAGCTTTGGAATGTGGAAAAACGGTAAACACAGAGGCGCTTTCACAGACATCAGAAGACGCTTTCATGAAATGGAGACTCTCGCTTGGTATCTTTAACCTAAAGCTCATTACAGCTACTTTACGTTTGCATAAACGGGGGGGGGAAGATGTCTCTCCGAGCCCCAACCACTCGGAAGAGACCAGGACAGGTGGAGCCGGCACAGAATAAAAGTTCATCTTAATTGGGAAGACCTCGTTATCGAGGATGATGCAACGCCCGAAGGTTAGCGTAAATTTTGAGAAAAATTAGAGTTCAGGTGGAGAAATGTGACAGAGGAGAAAAAAATCTAAACTCGAGGTTGTACAGACTCGCCGATTTGTCAACAACTAATTCCACAATGACGTTAACAACGTAATGTCGACTACCCGCTACTGTTATTTTTTGCTCCGGCTCCCTGTCTCGTCAAAAAAACGCCGCGAGTACAGCGTGTTTTCTTTTACACTTAACCTGTCTGCGAGATTCAGCTCACCATTACGTGCATGTCAAGTCAACTTGATTTCTATAGCGTCCATTCACAACGTCTTAAGGCGCTTTAGCACGTTGAGCGTGTAACGAACGACACAGCTCATACATTATATATATTGTATATAAGAAAACCATCAGAAAGCACAAGGCAATGGAGGCAAAGGGGGAAAAAAAAAATCTCTCTCGAAAAAAAAATCTCAAATAGAACCCAGACTCTGTGGGACAACCGTCTGCTTTGAGATGGAGGGGAGGGGGAGCAGAATAGAGGAACGGCGGGTAGAATGGGCACGACAACAGCTGTATCAACAACTAATAGTCCCATCGTGCCAATTATTGGAAATGATCAGCGGTGGCGCCATAGCGAAAGGGTGCGGCGAGTCGGAGTTATCCGTTTGCCTTTTTAGACGTGATAAACAGCAAAATGTTTTGTTTTGGGCTTCCTACTCCCGTGGCGTGATGTCATCAATGTTGTCTCCGTCACCTCCCCGTCCTCGCATCCCATCGCGCAGGGGTGTCAAACTCTTTTTTCTCGCGGGCCGCATCGTAGTTTCCTTCGGAGGGCCATTATGACTGTCAACGCATATATTATATACAGTATAGGCTACACAACAAACTGATGAATAACGAGCTTTGAAAATCAGACGCTAGTAAAAAAAAATTCGAATATTCTAAAAAGAGGCATGGTAATAAAAAATTGCTAGCAATTATCTGTCGTTTCTAAAAAGTGAAAACAATTTGCAATTTTAGTATTGACACATGAAGTCAATGAACAATTTGTCTTCGCGGGCCACGTAAAATGATGCGGTGGGCCGTATATGGCCCCCGGGCCTCGAGTTTGACACCCGTGGCATAGCAGATGAGGCTCGAAAATAACCTTCTAAAATTGGACATTTGATGGAAATGTTATAATCATATTACAGCATTTTGTGTTGCCTTTTGTGTTGACAAACGGCCCATCTGTCATTTTGAGTCTTCCACTTAGGATCACAATATGTGCTTTGGTGCAAGCGCACACTTTTTCGCACAAGTTAAAGAAGATGATCGTACGGTGGCACGCGTCATTAAGTATATGCCACCGATGTGGTGATTAATTTGGCTAACTCCATTAAAAAAAAAATTGGAATCCAGGAAATCCACCACTGAAGCACAAATACAGAGCCAGGGGGAAAACAAAAGACGTCGGGCCTGGCCGGCGCACATCGGCGCACCTCCAATCACCCACTTAACCCTTCGCCACTGGTGAAAAGCAACAAGATCTCTTAACAAGACGTCGTTTCCAATGAATTTTGCATGAAAACACGCCGGCGGAGCACCAAGTTGCCTGCTGTCATACTAGAGGAGCGCTAAATGTTTAATGACGACAACAGCGCGTGCACAACAATGTGGGTTGTCAGGGTGCCGCTCTGAACCCCCCCCCCCCCCCCCCGTCCCGCTTTCATCCTGACAGACTCTCCAAAAAAGCTCCTGAGCCCTCGCACCTACCTCCCCTCCCACCCAGCAAGGAACCCTGGATGGAAATGAGCTTGGAGTACTACAGTGTGAGCGCTGTTTGCGAGCCAAGTGATACAGATCACGGGGGTTTAAAATAAGACCCCCCCCCCCCCCCGTCCCCGACATCACCATTAGACGAAGACGAGAGGAAACGAGGGAGAAGACAAGGTGGCGGGCGCAGACAGGATGCACATCTGCAATCCTTGAGTTGAAAATATTCCTCAAACGTTTCACATCTGTCAGCTGTCTTTCTTGGGCGAAAGGAGCAATTGTCATCCTGCTCATCTACCGCGTCGTCCCGGTTTAGGCTGCCGATAACGACGTGACGAAGCCCACAGAGGCGAGTCGAAAAAGTTTACCATTGAGTTTTTAAAAGGGGGAGTTTGTAGCTTCCAAACTGCTAGAGGGCTGAACGATTTTGACGAATAATCTAATTCAGGTTTTTTTTTTTATAAAAAAAAGATTATATTATAATATTACTATATTATTTTATTATTATATTTTTTATTAGTACTCTATAATTTTATATTATTTAATATTTTATTATTTTTTTCAATGATAGGCAGTTTGAACCGCATCTAATCTTGCTACAGGTGGTTGCATGCGACACACACAACACACACACACACACACACACAAACCTCGGAAGTTCATATGTCCGCTCAAATGAAGACAAGCTCAAGCGGGGTCAGCGATAAAGAAGGAGATTCCTATCGGCGCTGAAGGATATTGAAACCTTAATAAGAAAATAGATATAGTTGCCTGGCTTAACATTTTCTTTGATAGCTTTATTTGTTTTCCTGATAGCCATCTAAGAAAAGCAATATATAATGACAGCAAATATAGAAGCGCTATTTCTTTAAAAGAAACGGCATGCGTTCTGAAAATGAATTTGGGAAGATCGAAAAACGCTTTAAGACCTCTCTGTTCAACGACCTTGGGAGATGAAAGATTTTTCTTTGGCTTTATTTACTTCCTAATTCAAAAAGAGGACGACACCAGCGGTGATGCGGCGAGACGTTCTGATTGGCTGAATCGGTCCACGGGGGGGGGATTTTTTTTTCACGACACGCCTCATGTAAACTCAAATGATGCAAAATGCCACCTGTTAAAATACAAAATTAATAACACAAAACAAAAATATGCGACCGTAAATATATATATAGCCACTATATATCTATGATATATAATTTTGACTCTGTTTAAAGTCTGTTTAAAGACAAAATGATGGCTAGCTGAGCTCTGGCGGTGCTCATTAAACACGCCGCCGCACACGGAGTTGGCACCGTGTTGCATATTTGAACGACTGTGGGATTTCTTCTATGTCAAACGGTAGCTCAGGCTGAGCTGGTCAGCGTTAACATTTGATATCAATTATTTCACTAGACATGTGGAATGCGTCTTTTACATTTTTCCCATAGAGTGGAACCTCATGTTACAAATGTCATTGTGTACGGACAATTTAAGTTACGCACAATTTTTTGGGGGGGGAAAAAAATGACTATTTTTGGAACTGGCATACTAAATGCTGGACGTAGGTACAACGGTTGGAAGAGCTCACTTACTGTGCATCTGTTATTGTATTCCTACGAGATTGAAATTTATTGAGGTTTGCTAATAAATTGAGATTGGCTAGACAGTGAAAATTTCCATAAAGCACCCACTTCGGATTGATTTTAACTTGTGAGTTCAGTCCACCCACACTGATATGAGGCTGAGCAGATGGTGCGCATCACTTAAGCACACACATACATCAATCAACGTTCAATCTGACGTTTTAAAAATGGGCGAAACTCATTCTGTGTATGGACACACACACACACGGACACAAAAATAAAACAGGCAGTGTATTCTTTTCAAACAAGGCTATTGTTCAGCTCTGAGTAACCCGAATAGGAAAAACATCAATCGCCTCAAAACAACTCCAAATATATTGTCAAAAATATTTAATAAACAACTGCAGTTGAGCAAAAAAAAAATATATATAAATATATATATAAGCATGCAATATTGGCGAAGAATTAAGGATGCTATTCTGGTCGTTTGCCCTGAAGCAAAACAACCTGTACGCTTGCAGACCTCAATGAAAGGTTGCAATCTCCCACTTTTTTGTCCCAAGACAGACACCAAAGAATCGTCGAATCTTATTATGCAGCAAGACTTATTGCGGGCAGACCACGAGCGGCAAAAGTTGCAAACTTGAACAAAGTCGCTAAAAAATGGAATAACCTTGGACTCCTCTATCACCGTGTCATCTTTTCTTACAAGGGGGAACTGGATCAGATTAGCTGAAAGGGTGCGGGCCCATGTTTGATTGCAGAAAGAAATTGAAGGAGAAAGCAGCGATGGGTCAAAGGATTGAGTGACGGATGGATAGAAGGAGCACCAAGACTAAGCTTCATATTTGCCCTGGGTTATATTCTGTGTGTTCTCTGTGGAGTGGACATTAGGACTAACACGGGAGCGGTGAGTCGACTGGCGCGTGTACGTTTGCGTGTCGCGGGTTATTCATCACTTACGTCTTTTTCTCCGCCTTGTCCTTGTTCTTCTCTCGGTCCCTTTCCCGATCCCGTCCCTTGTCTTTATCGCGGCCCTTATGTCGGCTCCGGGTCCGCTCTCTGCTGCGGCTTCTTCGGCGGCCGTGGCTTCCTCTGCTCCTGCTGCGAGAGCGCCGGTGGCGGGAATGAGACCTAGAAGACAGACGTTTAAACAAAGTTTCAGAATCCTGAAGGCTAGAAATAATCAACAGTGTTGAGATGTGAGAGGTCCATATTATGTACACATATATTTGATCTATTTTTTAAATACATTCAAAAAATATATATATTTTTTCTATATTTGTATATAACTATATTTTATAGTTTTCTAAAAATGTATATATAAAAAATAAAAAATATATAAATATGAAAATAAAATTGTAAAAATATATATATATTTTAAAAAATATATATATTTTTTACAATTTTATTTTCATATTTATATATTTTTTATTTTTTATATATACATTTTTAGAAAACAACCAGATCAAAATAGCCACCGAATAGATTGCGGTCCAACTTTTAAAGTGAGCTCGAGACGGTTGCGATTTTCAATCGGGCATCACTCATACTTTTAGTTCTCTTTCACGCTCTCTGTGGTTCTCCGTCAATACTTTTGACAATAACATATAGACGATATAATAAAAGAATTGATAACACGTCCCCCCCCCCCCCAAACCGCTGGAAAAGTAGATTAAATCGACAGCCCGGCTGTCTTTGTGGAGTCGTTAGAGGAGATAGAGGCAATGTAATTCTTGTGACTGTCACCAAAAAGGCTTCCTTTAAGCGCTCCGCGTTCATTTTTCACTGTGTGGGCATAATGTCACGGTTACATAAAATCAAACACACACATACACACGCTGCGGTGATATAGCCAATTAGAGCTAGGCTCAGAGGAGGACCGCTCCTCGGTATTGATCCCGTAGCTGACCCCCCTGGTCTCCAAAAGATTTACAGTTGGAGATGTACTCTCTACATAGTTGTACCCACACATGTCAACAGACATAAAAAGCTAACATGAAGCCATACAGAAACGTTTATTAATAATAATATTAATAATACTTGCTTGATTTCAAGCAAACCATTTGATCAGTGTTGCGTTGGTGGGCCATCGTGATTGGAAACCCCAGTAGAAATCAGCTGCTATCGTTATTTTCCATCATCTATCATTTTATTGATTTGTCTATAAAAACAGTCAAACCTGCTGTCCACAAGCTTTATTGCTTTCCCCCCTCCTTTATTAGTTTGCAGTTTGGGACATCCACAGCTGTCTCTCTGCCGACAGAAAACTAATCATTTTCTTCAGATGCCTGTCACCGTACAAACAGACAACAGTCTGACAACTGTTGCAATCAATTAGGAGCCGAGGAGAGCGTCGCCGTCGCCGCGGGGACGGGTTGCGCTATTTTGAGGCGATTCGGGTGGGGAAAAGAGTTGCAGTCGGGGTTTTGGGCCATCCGACAAGACAGAAGCGAAGCTTAAGTCTACAGTCAAAAAGGACGATTTTGGACGCATCTATTTTAGGAAGAGAGTCGTTTAAAGTGCTCTGATTAAGGTTACAGAAAGTTCGGATGTTCTAGTAGGCTTTTCTAGTCAATGGGCATTTTTTTTCCCCCCCATTTGGATTATTGACAGGTTGGAGGTCAAATTAATAAAGAGAAAAAACTTTGACATTTAAAAAAAAGAAAAATTCAATTTCAAAACACAAATTAAATGTCAAAAAATAAAAATTCACAATCACAAAATTCTGGCATTTGCACAGGGGTGTGTAGACTTTTACATCCACTGTAAGTTACCAATGACTTTTGAATTTAAATAAACTAGAATGCTTGTAGGCAACTCCAAACAGCAAAAAAAAAAAACCTGACTGGTGATTAAGACTCACTTTTTCCAGACTAATTGATTTCCTAAACTTTGAAACACTTCACTTAATACTCCTCTCATTTGATGAATCCTACTTTGCGTGCAATTACTTCCCTCGCACCTTTTGTCGAGACGCAGCCGAGCAAAACCGCAAGCGTGAGCGCCCATTTTAATCAAACATCTGATCAAATATGATTGAGTGTGTTTATCAGTGTGCACCAAAGCGTCCGTTAAGATTCACAGAGAATCACAGCTAATGGGAAAAGGGAAAAGAAAAACATTGGCATTTGGGGTGAGGGAGGGGGGGGGGGGGGTCGGTTCGGAGTATCCAGGCGAGATAATTCATCAATGGCGCAAACAGACTTTGGAATGAGTGACTCTGTGTGTTGACAATGCCTGCGCATGTTTGTAATCAACAGTACATGAGGGGGGGGAAAAAAAATAGGACAGAATCGCAGCGTTCCAAGCTTTCGTCTTGCATTGAGCGCCAAGCAAACTGCGGCCAGAAGCCGCAGATGCGTTCGACACAATCTCCGTCTCTGTTTCTGTCTCCCCCCCTCTCTCTCTCTCTCTTTTCTTCCCTGTGAAGAAACAGCCCACTTCTGGGGGTGTGCGGCAAATTAAATTGACTGTAGTTAATAGAGTGAGCCTGTGCTGCTAAATGTCAATTTCCTGACCAAGTCCTTCCCCTTGGAGAATGATTAGCTAATTTAAAGCTGGGGATAAACGGGCTAATGCAAGGCGAGCGCAGATAAACCTTTGCGGCCGGACCTCATGCCGAGTCTTTCCTCCGCTTTACATTTCATTGGCCTTATTATCTCCGAGGGAAAATAGGTGTCCCTGTGGCCTAAACATATTTTTCATTTGTAATAAAAGGCCCTTGCTGTTTGCTCCCACATATGAGCCCCCATCGCTGGCTTGTTTCACCATTCCCCGCCTCGTTTCGCCATCTCCATTAAATCCCGCCCGCTGCAATTGGCCGGCACCGTTTTTCCCGGTGAATTATCAATCGAATAATTATGCGGCACGTCGGGAGCCGGGCTAACGCTTATCGCCGCTGACCCCTCCCCTCCCTCCGGTGGGCGCCGGGATATGATCCCTTCACCGGAGCCCATTGGGGTAATTACGTGAAGCCGGATGGTGTGTTACCCTTATCGGTCAGAATTCTATTTCTGTATTTTATTGAAAATTGGACATTAATGGCAGCGACGCGATATGACGCTCGTCAGATACAGGTGAACGCCTCCGTTGGCATTTGACCCCGACCGAGTCATTATTGATACCGTGTAGGGTGCTGAGCGTCGGCACACCAATTTCTTATCTTCAAGCAATTTCTGCAGAATTCAGATTGTTTCCTCTTTTCTCCATCTACAATCCAAAAAACCTCCAAGCAGCAAAGTCCAGCATTGTTTGTCCAGATATGCTGACATAATTAGAAGAACAACAAATCCAGTCAAGTTCTTACAGCCCGGCTTGCCTTGCGAAAATAAAATCCCTGTCCATTAGGCCGCTCTGAGCGAATATTTCAGTGACCCCAATGTGACCAGGAACCCGTTTGAAGAATTTGAGAGATGCTTTAAATGAGCTCACAATAGTTTTCAATTAAAATCGTTCAACATTGGCAGGATTTCGAACGTGACATTTCTTTTCGACTTTTACGAGCACATTGGGAACTTTTGATTGGACAGCTGGCGATCCGATGTTTTTGGACTGCTTGTTTTCTATACATCCTGAACCAATGCACTCTGATCAAACACGATCATCTGAGTAAACAAAACACAAACTATAGCTTGCTTGGCGTCAACGATAGCAAACAGGAGACAAACTGAAAAAGAAACGGGCTACATTTGAAGAACTTCATTAACGTCGAGTTATTTCCACTGACGGCGCGCAGCAGCAGTTTAGTATTCCGACTTAAAAGTCACTTTTCAGTTTTGTTTTCTTTTTTTCTCCCCCATCCCTGGCATTTCAATGTGTCTAAAAAGCACCTTGAGTGAGCAATGCGTATTCGCCGCTGCCAAAAGACGCGGAAAACAGCTGTTCCCGCCTGACGCTGCCAGCTGAACGGAATGCAAATATGTTAACCATCCAGAATTTATTACTTTTGAGTGCTCTTCAAACGCCACAGCAGACACAAGTTTAATTTATGATATTCCTCTAATTATGAGAGCTGTTGAAATCATTTCCCAAGCTGCTTCCTGCTTCCAAGCAGTCACATTATCCCTTCCCTCGGTTCACGCACAAGGAATCGCTGGCTGCAAAGTAGGTGATTGTGAAGACAATTAAGACAGCAAAGGCAGAGCATGAAAAGATCCACAGAGATGTTTTTTTTTTTTTTTCTTCCCTCCCCACTAACCCTCCCCTCGGTCCTCCCTCTGCGTCATAAAAGCAATGTTTAGATTTGTCATAATCGGCTGTTTGCTTTCAATTTAAGCAAGCGTCAACACAAACGTCTGCAGTGCGAGGCTGGCTGGGCTGTGAAGCAGAAATGAGACGGCGGGCGGACCACCCACCCGAATGCACACACACGGTTACACACACAAGGTCAAGTCATTTAGCAGAGTTCAAAAGATCCTTAGATCTATACGAACCTACGCCGGGCAGCCGACGATGAGGGCAAAAGACGAATTTGTGCCGAAAG